>NC_073257.2:110595000-111845000 GCF_029289425.2 Pan paniscus
GGTTGGGGGAGGTTCATTATTCTGCCTATCACAGGACAATACATTTACGATTATTATGTCTTCCTGATGAATTGATCCTTGTATTGCTATGAATAGTCTCCTTTTCTCTGGTAATCCTCCTTTTTTTGAAGCCTACTTTGCCTGAAATTAATATAGCCTCACCAGCTTTTTATGATAACGGCTTGCATGACATATTATTCTCATCCTTTTATTTTCAATCTGTGTCTTTATATTTAAAGTGTGTCTCTTGTAGGCAGAATATAATTGAGTCTTCTATAGCATCCAGTCTGACAATCTTTGCCTTTTAATTACACTGTTTAGAACATTTACACTTAGTATAATTATTGATATAATCATGGTTCAGTCTATCATTTTGCTATTTGATTTTTTTCCCATTTATTTTTCGTTCCTCTCTTTCTCCTTGCTTTTTTGAGGTTAATTCAGTATTTCTTATTTTAATCCTAATATGGCTTTTCGGCTATACTTTTTGTCATTATTTTTAAAGGGACTGCTGTAGTAATATAATTTTCACCCTTGCTTATCAGTCTTCTCAGAGTAAGTATTGTACTACTTATATAAAAGAACGTTGTAATACTATAATTCCATTTACTGACTCCTCTTTTTCTCATCCTTTGTGGTATTATTGCCATGTATTTTTACATCTACATATGTTATCAACCCCATAATACAATTTATATTTTTGCATGAATCATTATTTTGTAAATAAATTGGGGAAAAAGTAGCCTTTTATATTTAGCCACAAATGTACCATTTCCAATGCTCTTCATTATTTTTTGAGATCCAAGTTTCCTTCTGGTGCTACTGTCTTTCTGTCTGAAGAATTTCCTTTAGCATTTCTTTTTTTTTTTTTTTTTTTTTTTTGAGGCAGAATCTTGCTCTGTTGCCCAGGCTGGAGTGCAATGACACTATCTCGGCTAACTGCAACCTCCGCCTCTCGGGTTCAAGTGATTCTCCTGCCTCAGCCTCCTGAGTAGCTGGGATTACAGGTACTTGCCACCAGCCCGGCTGATATTTGGATTTTTTAGTAGAGACAGGGTTTCACCATGTTTATCAGGCTGGTCTTGAACTCCTGACCTCAGGTGATCCACCTGTCTCAGCCTCCCAAAGTGTTGGGATTACAGGCATGAGCCACCATGCCTGGTCTCCTTTAGTATTTCTTGCGACACAGATCTACTGGCTTTCATTGACAAAAAAAAGTCTTTATTTAATTTTCATTTTTGAAGAATATTTTTGCTGGATATAGAATTCTGGCTTTACATTTTTTTTTCTTTATCACTTTAAGAATATTGTTCTGTTGTATTCTGTCCTCCATTGTTTCTGATGTCAAATAAGTCATCCTTTTCCCTATATATGAAGTGTTATTTTTGTCTGAATGCTTTAAAGATTTTTACGTTATTTTTGTTCTCAGCAGTTTGAGTATAATGTGCCCAGATAAAATCTTCTTTGTATTTCTCCATCTTAGGGTTTACCTAGCTTCCTGAATCTGTAAATTAATATTTTCCACCAAAATTGGGAGAAGTTCAGCTTTGATTTAAAAAAAAAATTTCTGCCACATTTTCTTTTTCCTGTTCGTCTGAACTCTAATTGTGCATATGTTAGGCTATTTGGTATTAGCAATGAGGTCACTGACACTTTGTTCATTGTTTTCCGCTACTTTTTCCTTTCTCTTCTTTAAGTTGTATAATTTCTGTTGCTCAGTATGCAAGTTTACTCTTTCTTCTGTGGTTTCCAATCTCTTGACAAGCCCATCCAATGAGTTTCCATTTCAGATACTCTTCTTTCCACTTCAAGAATTCCATTTGGTTCTTTTTTATAGTTTCCATTTCACTGCTGATATTTCTCCAGGCTAATATTTCTCAATATGGATATTTTCCCCATAACTCTATGAATATATAATATGAGTTATAATAGCTTCTTTAAAATCCTTGTCAGCTAATTCTAATACCTGGGTCATCTCAAGGTTTCTATTTATTGCTTATCCTCTTCATCATGGTCATATTTTCCTGTTTCTTTGCATGTCTGGTAATTTTTTTATTGTATGTAGCATAGTGTGGATGATATACTACAGAGATAGAAGAATGCTGATTTTGAATCTAGCAGGAAGTTAAATGAATGACTGATCTTCTTGTTCTTGTGAAGGCATCAGTTTATGATTTTTTTGGACAAGTCTGTTTTGGTTATATTTGAGTCTTAGAGCAAATCCTTAGACTTGAGACAGACTTTACACCTAAGGCATAACTCTTTTAGATTTCACTAGATAAAAACAAGGTGTTTATCAAGTCCTTCTAAATTTGTGACATTCAAATTCCAACCTCTGTCTCCCATGTGACAAATGGCAGCTGAAATCTCTGTTCAACTTTTTCAGACTTCCAGCTGTTTCTTTTCACTAGGCTCCTTGGAATGTCTCATGAATATATACATTTCAGGGATCAGACAAAGATGTGAGGGAAGTTTATATGCGTATTTTGTATTTTTACCTTGGAGTTCCTTCTTTTTGAGATTTCCACCCTCAATTTCCAGCCTCTGACTCCTTCTCCTTGACACTTCATGCCAATATGAGCATGCATTTCTGTTTGAGTTCAGTTACCTCCCGATGCATGAATTGTTAAGTAACTACAGAGAAGGCCGGGTGTGGTGGCTCATGCCTGTAATCCCAGCACTTTGGGAGGCCAAGGCGGGTGGATCACGAGGTCAGGAGATCAAGACCATCCTGGCTAACATGGTGAAACCCCATCTCTAATAAACATGCAAAAAAATTAGCCTGGCGTGGTGGTGGGTACCTGTAGTCCCAGCTACTCGGGAGGCTGAGGCAGGAGAATGGCATGAACTGGGAGGCGGAGCTTGCAGTGAGCCAAGATCGTGCCATTGCACTCCAGCCTGGGTGACAGAGCGAGACTCCATCTCAAAATAAATAAATAAAAATAATAATAATAACTGCAGTGAAAAAGTCAAATAAAAGTAGATCTCATGCAGTACTGTTCACTTCTTTCAAAGGTTGAATACTTTCCTTTGGTTTCTGCCTTTTTTGGTCATAAGCCAGTGTTTTTTTTTTTTTTAATACTTTATATTTTATCATTGCTCTCTATATAAGGGTTATTATGATACAAGCTACTCCACTATACTTGTAATTATACTTTCATCTTAATAACTTTTTCTGGGTTTTCTAAATGGGTTGGTGGGCAGGACCAATTATTAAGTCATATATTTTGGTCCACAAAATATAGCAAACCCAAGAATATGCTTCCAAATCAAAATAGTCAAACTACAGAGATCTGTTTATTCATGACTTCAGACTTAGAATTTGGGCTGTTCAAGCTCCAAGCTCAACATCCCAATACTGAATTGATTCTTCTGGCCATCCATATGTAGTGACAAATGACAAATTCTATGTTAGTCTCCCCCAGCCTTTTTTTTACTAACAATGTCCCTCAATTTCTTTACATTATTAGGACATCTTCACCTCAGTATTTCTCAGGATTGAAGAAACGTGGCATTTGGCTTTAATTTTCATGAAGTCCTCCTGGCCAGAATTGCCTGGGATTCTTCCATGACTTTTCCAAGTCTTCACTGAAAACTATGGCTGGAAAGGATAAATTGTAGATTCCAGGTGCTATTTGTCCTCTAATGAATGCTGATCCTGGAGCCAAAAGAAATACAACCCCCTGCTTGCTTTTTAGGGTATTCTTGGAGTAGTTGCAAACAGTGATATTTATCTGGAGATATGGCCAATATTTTTTAAGTAGTCAATAAACAAAATGTGTTTATTAAAAATGTATTTTTGCATCATAAAAATAATACTGTGCTCATTTCATTCCATTTGTGCCAGGAAGAGTACTTGAATAGAAAAGAAAAGCTTTCTCTTATCCCTCCCTGTCAGCCATAATAATTAAAGCCATACATTCTTAGCCAATAATATTTTTATGCTGATATCATTATCTTTCTCCACAAATCCTATAAATTCTTAAAGGTTCAGCCTTTATACTACTTTATCCAGATAGCCTTTTTGGTGAGGACACTGAACAGAGTTTCAGTAAAGGGACATTATCTTGTTATCAAAGCAGTAGTAGTTAAGACAATAACCCTTGGAGTGAGACAGACACAACTTTAAGTCCAACATTTTCCACTTTCTGTGTAATCTTTGGATTTTCTACAATTTCCTCTAAGTTAAAGTAAAATAGAGATAAAAATAGTCCCTAACTCATTTGGTTGTTGTGAGGATCAGATACAATAAGGCATATAAAGTTTAAGAACAGTTCCTGGTACATTGTTATTTTTATTGTCATTGTTATTTTTTCCACATAGTAAATGCCTAATAAACTATTGTCTAAATAAGTACTTGGTGAATTGAATAAGTGCCATTATGGTAGAAGAGAAAAACAAACAAATTACAAAAACAAGTCATAAGGAAAAAAGTAATTATAAATTATTATAAGTGCTATTAAAAAAGAACTAAGAAAAAGAATGAAATGGGGGACCTGTTTTTGGATAGAATCATCAGGGAAGGCCTCTCCAGGAAATGACATGTAAGGTGAGACTTAAAAGATGAAAAGGAGCTGGCCACACGAAGAGTAGGGAGAACAGCATTTCAGGCAGAAGGACTAGCATATACAGAGATCCAGAGGCAGATATGCACATGGACCTGAAAGAACTGAAAGACCACTAGTTAGCTGGGACAGAATAAGGGCAGAGTGGCACCAGATGAAATCAGAAAGTAGCAGAGGCCAAACACAAAAGGCCAGTGTGGAGAGTTTGGCTTTTGCTCCAAGTGCAAAGGAGAGACATTGTGGGTTTTCAAGCAAGGGAATGACAAGATCCTCTGGCTTACTCAATCCATGACTCACACAAACAAACTGAAGGCCGGGCGCGGTGGCTCAGGCCTGTAATCCCAGCACTTTGGGAGGCCGAGGTGGGTGGATCACGAGGTCAGGAGATCAAGACCATCCTGGCTAACATGGTGAAACCCCGTCTCTACTAAAAAATACAAAAAATTAGCCGGGCATGGGGGCGGGCGCCTGTAGTCCCAGCTACTTGGGAGGCTGAGACAGGAGATTGGCGTGAACCCAGGAGGCGGAGCTTGCAGTGAGCCGAGATCGCGCCACTGCACTCCAGCCTGGGCGACAGAGCGAGACTCTGTCTCAAACAAACAAACAAACAAACAAACAAACAAACAAACTGAAGAAGAATAAGAATTTCTGAAAATATTTGGAACTTGTTTTTTAGGGAACTTAGTATAAATGTAGACTGAAATATTTCCCATTATGATTGAAGTTATTGATTGCCAGCAAACAAAAACACTTTAGGTGGGGAACTTTTCTTCAGAGGGAGAAGCAATCTTAATAAAGATTTAATCCACTTCATTTTCTTTCACATCTGTAATGAATCCACAGTGGATAGTGTGACCCACTTCAAACAGAGGATAGACAGAAGGAGTACATATGCTAGGCAGGAAGGGTTAGAGTAACTGAGAAAGAGGGCCATTGCCAAGGCCTATGAGGGCCCTGAGTAAAAGCACAGTCTGAGTTGAGAGCACCACATTAGACAAGAGATGATTTGGAAGATATTGTGAAATAGATTTCTCAGAGAAAAGAAGAACAGGATTCCAGTATACAATTAGTGAGACATTGACTGTTAAGGGCTGGACCTTCTGGTACAAATGCCCTAAGGGAACTTATAGAATATTTAAATTTATTTATCAGATAATTGTATTTTTCATTATCCTGCAGTAACAGGTCTTTTCCATTGTAAGATTCTTCCTGCAATGTTGGAGTTTATTCCCTTTCTTGAAGCTGCTTCATCTTGATACTCTTTTTTTTTTTTTTTTTTTTAAACTTTGCATTCTTTTTATTTTCTATCATGGGATATCTATTATCTCTATAGGTAATAGCACAACCAAAATTGAAACCAGTGTATCATAATGTTTGTTTTTTTTGTTTTTTGTTTTTTTGTTGTTGTTGTTGTTGCTGCCAATGCCATTATTTCATTCCTTTTTATTTTTTATTTATTTATTTTTTTTAATTGTACTTTAAGTTCTAGGGTACATGTGCACATTGTGCAGGTTAGTTACCTATGTATACATGTGCCATGCTGGTTTGCTGCACCCACTAACTCGTCATCTAGCATTAGGTATATATCCCAATGCTATCCCTCCCCCTCCCCCCTCCCCACCACAGTCCCCAGAGTGTGATATTCCCCTTCCTGTGTCCATGTGATCTCATTGTTCAATTCCCACCTATGAGTGAGAATATGCGGTGTTTGTTTTTTTGTTCTTGCGATAGTTTACTGAGAATGATGGTTTCCAATTTCATCCATGTCCCTACAAAGGACAGGAACTCATCATTTTTTATGGCTGCATAGTATTCCATGGTGTATATGTGCCACATTTTCTTAATCCAGTCTATCATTGTTGGACATTTGGGTTGGTTCCAAGTCTTTGCTATTGTGAATAATGCCGCAATAAACATACGTGTGCATGTGTCTTTATAGCAGCATGATTTATAGTCATTTGGGTATATACCCAGTAATGGGATGGCTGGGTCAAATGGTATTTCTAGTTCTAGATCCCTGAGGAATCGCCACACTGACTTCCACAATGGTTGAACTAGTTTACAGTCCCACCAACAGTGTAAAAGTGTTCCTATTTCTCCACATCCTCTCCAGCACCTGTTGTTTCCTGACTTTTTAATGATTGCCATTCTAACTGGTGTGAGATGATATCTCATAGTGGTTCTGATACTCTTTTTTTAAAAAAAAAGCTGCTTCATTTTAGAGACTCACTTGGCAATAATTAAGACCACTGACATTAATATAACAAAATGTTTCCATTTTCCCATGATATATTGAGCAATTAAAATTATTGCCTGTCTTATACAAGGAAATTTATTCCCAAAGGAAAAGCCTATGGGAAAACAGTGGCATGCTCAGATCCCCATTACCTGTTCACTGATGACAGATTAATTTAAAAGGGTACATAATAGCTGAAATCTCCAAAATGCGTTAGTTGTTTTCTTAAATTTTTCTGAAAACAACCAAACAAAACTATAGTACTATGAGACAGTATGTGCCATAAAAACAACTTTGGAGTTACTTTCAAATTTTTTCCTGGAGGATGAAGGATAGCTTATTAAATGTCAGTTATGAACTTAGTGACAACTAATTATCTTTCGTTTCACAGCAGCTGATAATAAGTAAGAGCAAAAATGGTGAATACCTACTGTTGCCAGGTAACTGCATCTACTGTACTTCCTGCCACCTTCATGAATCTGTAAGGAATAGAAAGAAAAAAGATATTACAACTTAGATTAAACCACATCCCCTAAATCAAAAGGAAATAAACTGAGACAGATTAGACCAATCCTTAAGCAGGTATGCTTTCTGAGAGGATCCTCCATAGCCACAATCATGGCCTAGACACAGCTATTGGAGGTCAAACTATACAGAAAGTGAAAGTAACCATACTTCCAGCTCCCCACACATCCCTCACCATCTGGAAATCAAAATCCCAATAAGGCATTCTATCTACATCTGTCTTCCCAAGCCCACGCCTGATGACTCCCACATCAATTTCCTCATAACCGAAACTTGTCTGTCCCATTTCCTATTCTCTAAGGACTCCAATCTCTGCTAGGAAACAAACAGTAATATTTCCCAAGGATGACAGCACAAAAGATGCCTTTGAAAAACTTCAGGCTTTCCTAGAGCGAGTATGGGAAAACCCAGTTTATTTATACAAGTAAAAAGTACCATCAAATATGCCCCAGTGAGAGGCTGCCACATCTGTCTCCGTGTAGAAGGTTGAGCAGCACAAAGAGAAATCTATCGTCTACTTTTGGAGCAGCTAAGTAGAGTACTGAGTGTTATCTGACAATCATGCTCAGCTCAAAAGGTAAACCAGACTTGGTTCCGTGCAGTTAAGCACACATCAAAGCCTTGCCAGCAGTTCCCCAGCTTCTGTGTTTCTGGAGGCTTCAGGAAAATCAATAGGCCAAGAGGATGCATCTGGGGGCCCAAAGATGACACAGGGTCTCTCATAAATTGCATGTTTGTGAATAACTCAATTACCTACCTCCTTCTCCCTATCCACATGTTCTGAGGCCATGTGCTATCATGGTTATAACTACTAGTTGAGGGAGTCATTACCCAGGCACAGGAAACCAAAAGGAGTATCTCAGCTCTTTAAGACATTCCTTTCAGTCCGGAGACCCTGGTGGGGAACTCTTCTTCAGAGGGAGAAGCAATCTTTAATGGTACTTCTTAACTGAAGAATTCTTCCTCCAGGGAGAAGGATGGTGTTTTGTCTAGAAGGCCCTATCTCTACTTTACCCCAGCATAATCTTGCAAGGCAGATGCATGTTGCTCATGCTGTGTGGGTTGCTGTGTATTGCCTAAACAGAGGCTCTGATTTGCTGTGACAGCAGAAGAGAATTGAGTTTCTCTGGAGGAGTACATAAGAGAAACATAGGGCTGGATGCCAGGACTGTTGGTTAGCATTAAAGTGAAGTTTACAAAAGGAGAGGAAAAGAAGAAGGGGAAGGACAGGATGGGTCTGAGAAAGGGGGAAGAAAGAGAGAAGGAAGAGGAGGAGGAGGAGAAGGAGGACGAGGACGGAGGATGAGAAGGCCACAGAAGCCCTGGCTTGGCCTTTGGCTGAATGGTTTTGCCTTTCTTTCTCCAGTACGATTCAGCAGTCCTCAAGCAAGAAAGTAGAAAATGACACATGGGAATGATCAAGGAATAGAACTGGTTTGATGGGCAGGGCCAAAATGTCAACGTGGGCTGGAGGGAATGTAACATTTACTACGTACCTACTGAGTGCCAGCCATTCACATGTTATTTCTTATAATTCTTAAAAATGCCTTGCTTGGTAAGGTGGATATTGTCAGTTCCATTATATAGATTACCAGCTTCCCTATTGCCTAGAGAAGTACATCTCCTAACACTCCAAATAGCCAATTTTTGATGGAGTCATGCCACCCCTCCTAGCAGCAGTCATTGGGAAGCATGGCACAGATATCCTCTGCTTTTGAAGCCCATGGATTTCTCTTCCTCTTTATCTCATCTCCTTTCCCCAGCCCAGGACAATCTCTTTTGGGTTTGGGAGAGTAGCTCCAATCTCCTCACTATTTCTGGCCCTATGCCTCTAAAATTCCTCTTCTGGAATTCAAGAACCAGAAAGACTCATGCAGTATTTGCCTTTTCCTCCTGCCACGCGCTATCCTGTCATAGGCACACAACCAGCTCTTAAATGAATAGAAGGAAAATTGAAAAATACAAGGAGAAAGAAAACAGATTAATATTCAAAATATTATCCCTGCCATCTATGCCACTCTAAGCAGGGAAGATCTGATAATAATCTTAGAAGTAGGATGGCCCAAGAATAAAGAGGAAGAGATGAAATTTTGTACCTCCTTCTCAGATATTCCAAAAATTAAAAAACCTAGACA
This sequence comes from Pan paniscus, assembly GCF_029289425.2. Taxonomy (NCBI): domain Eukaryota; kingdom Metazoa; phylum Chordata; class Mammalia; order Primates; family Hominidae; genus Pan; species Pan paniscus. The sequence goes on from NC_073257.2 coordinate 110,604,462, forward strand.
ATCTTAGACACAAATGTCATTTCAAAGAAAGAAATGTAAAAACAAATGTTTACATGGAATTTACTTCTCCAAAATAATTTCTAAAATCTCTGAAATAGAAATATTTTATGTAGGGACAGGGCCAAGATAGCCAACTAGAAGCAGAGATGATCGGAGGCTCCCATAAAAAAAAAAAAAAAAAAAAAAAAAAAACCATAATAGCGAGCCAATCCTGCACCAACAACCAAGGTATTCAGTTTCTGTCATCAGAACTGACTAGGCAGCTGGCGTGACCCACAGAGAGGAAGGAAGAGCAGTGTGGTGCTGCAGCCCACCTGAGAGCCACACAGGGCAGGGAAGCCCCGATCCTCAGTCAGGAAAGGCAGTCAGTGAGTGTGCTACCCAGCCTGGGAAAATGTGCTTTTTCCATGGAACTGTGTAAACCCATGGATTGGAAGATCCCATTTATGAGCCCACACCACTGGGGCGAGGGTCCCAACCATGGAGCTGCGTAGATTCTCAACAGCCACTAAGCTAGAGTCTGCTTAAGCCTGCTGACCTCCCAGGAGGAGGGGTGACCAGCACCACAGCTGTGGCTCCCTGCTGTCTAAGCCTTTGAGCTCCTTGGGGGGGGGGGGGCGACAGCCAACTCTGGGACCCATAGCTGCCTAACACACTAAGCTCCCAGGGTGGGGGAAGGCCGGCAGCCATCTCTACAACTCCAGGCTGTGCTTTTCCCCTGCTGGAGCCATGAATAGGGCCTGAACTGAACCCCCAGTGAACCGCAGCAGCCCTATAGAACAGGGACCTGACCACTGCAAGAAAAACAAACAAACAGAAGCAAAAACAACAGCATCAACAAAAAAATGTCCCACAAAAACCCCATCCAAGGGTCAGCAGCCTCAAAGATCGATAGTAGACAAACTCATGAAGATGAGAAAGAAGCAGTGAAAAAAAACACTGGAAACCCAAAAGGCCAGAGTGCCTCTTCTCCTCTAAATGATCACAGTGCCTCTCCAGCAAGGGCACAGAACTGGACAGAGGATGCGATGGATGAATTGACAGAAGTAGGCTTCATTCAGAAGATGGGTAACAACAAACTCCGCTGAGCTCAAGGAGCATGTTCTAACCCAGTGCAAAGAAGCTAAGAATCTTGATTAAAGGGTACAGGAGCTGCTAACTACCATAAGCAGTTTAGAGAGGAACATAAATAACTTGAAGGAGCTGAAAAACACAGGATGAGAACGTTGTGAAATATACACAAGCATCAACAGCCAAATCAACCAAGTGGAAGAAAGAATATCAGAGTTTGAAGACCATCTTGCTGAAATAAGGCATGCAGACAAGAATAGAGAAAAAAGAATGAAAAGGAATGAACAAACCCTCTGGGAAATATGGGACTATGTAAAAAGACCGAACATATGACTGACTGGAGTACCTGAAAGAGACGGGGAAAATGAAACCAAGTTGGAAAACACACTTCAGGATATTATCCAGAAAAACTTCCTCAACCTAGCAAGATAGGCCAACATTCAAATTGAGGAAATACAGAGAACCCCACTAAGATAATCTACGAGAAGATCAACCCAAAGAAACGTAATGATCACATTCCTCAAGGTCAAAATGAAGGAAAAAATGTTAAGGGCAGCCAGAGAGAAAGGCCAGGTCACCTACAAAGGGACTACAATCAGACTAACAGTGGTCCTCTCAGCAGAAACCCTGCAAGCCAGAAGAGAGTGGGGGCCAATATTCAACACTCTTAAACCAACAAAGATCAAAAGAGACAAAGAAGGCCATTACATAATGGTAAAGGAATCAATTCAACAAGAAGAGCTAACTATCCTAAATATATATGCACCCAATACAGGAGCACCCAGATTCATAAAGCAAGTCCTGAGTGACCTACAAAGAGACTTAGACTCCCACACAATAATAATGGGAGACTTTAACACCCCACTGTCAACATTAGACAGATCAACGAGACAGAAAGTTAACAAGGATACCCAGGAATTGAACTCAACTCTGCACCAAGCGGACCTAATAGACACCTACAGAACTCTCCACCCCAAATCAACAGAATATACATTTTTTTCAGCACCACACCACACCTATTCCAAAATTGACCACAGAGTTGGAAGTAAAGCTCTCCTCAGCAAATGTAAAAGATCAGAAATTATAACAAACTCTCTCAGACCACAGTGCAATCAAACTAGAACTCAGGATTAAGAAACTCACTCAAAACCACTCAATTACATGGAAACTGAACAACCTGCTCCTGAATGACTACTGGGTACATAACGAAATGAAGGCAGAAATAAAGATGTTCTTTGAAACCAACGAGAACAAAGACACAACATACCAGAATCTCTGGGACACATTCAAAGCAGTGTGAAGAGGGAAATTTATAGCACTAAATGCCCACAAGAGAAAGCAGGAAAGATCCAAAATTGACACCCTAACATCACAATTAAAAGAACTAGAAAAGCAAGAGCAAACACATTCAAAAGCTAGCAGAAGGCAAGAAATAACTAAAATCAGAGCAGAACTGAAGGAAATAGAGACACAAAAAACCCATCAAAAAATTAATGAATCCAGGAGCTGGTTTTCTGAAAGGATCAACAAAACTGATAGACTGCTAGCAAGACTAATAAAGAAGAAAAGAGAGAAGAATCAAATAGACGCAATAAAAAATGATAAAGGGGATATCACCACCAATCCCACAGAAATACAAACTACCATCAGAGACTACTACAAACACCTCTACACAAATAAACTAGAAAATCTAGAAGAAATGGATAAATTCCTCCACACATACACCCTCCCAAGACTAAACCAGGAAGAAGTTGACTCTCTGAATAGACCAATGACAGGCTCTGAAATTGTGGCAATAATCAATAGCTTACCAAACAAAAAGAGTCCAGGACCAGATGGATTCACAGCCGAATTCTACCAGAGGTACAAGGAGGAACTGGTACCATTCCTTCTGAAACTATTCCAATCAATAGAAAAAGAGGGAATCCTCCCTAACTCATTTTATGAGGCCAGCATCATCCTGATACTAAAGCCTGGCAGAGACACAACAAAAAAAGAGAATTTTAGACCAATATCCTTGATGAACATCGATGTAAAAATCCTCAATAAAATACTGGCAAACCGAATCCAGCAGCACATCAAAAAGCTTATCCACCATGATCAAGTGGGCTTCATCCCTGGGATGCAAAGCTGGTTCAATATACACAAATCAATAAATGTAATCCAGCATATAAACAGAACCAAAGACAAAAACCACATGATTATCTCAACAGATGCAGAAAAGGCCTTTGACAAAATTCAACAACCCTTCATGCTAAAAACTCTCAATAAATTAGGTATTGATGGGACGTATCTCAAAAGAATAAGAGCTATCTATGAGAAACCCACAGCCAATATCATACTGAATGGGCAAAAACTGGAAGCATTCCCTTTGAAAACTGGCACAAGACAGAGATGCCCTCTCTCACCACTCCTATTCAACATAGTGTTGGAAGTTCTGGCCAGGGCAATTAGGCAGGAGAAGGAAATAAAGGGTATTCAATTAGGAAAAGGGGAACTCAAATTGTCCCTGTTTGCAGATGACATGATTATATATCTAGAAAATCCCATTGTCTCAGCCCAAAATCTCCTTAAGCTGATAAGCAACTTCAGCAAAGTCTCAGGATACAAAATCAATGTACAAAAATCACAAGCATTCTTATACACCAATAACAGACAAACAGAGAGCCAAATCATGAGTGAACTCCCATTCACAATTGCTTCAAAGAGAATAAAATACCTAGGAATCCAACTTACAAGGGACGTGAAAGACCTCTTCAAGGAGAACTACAAACCACTGCTCAATGAAATAAAAGAGGATGCAAACGAATGGAAGAACATTCCATGCTCATGGGTAGGAAGAATCGATATCATGAAAATGGCCATACTGCCCAAGGTCATTTATAGATTCAATGCCATCCCCATCAAGATACCAATGACTTTCTTCACAGAATTGGAAAAAAACTACTTTAAAGTTCATATGGAACCAAAAAAGAGCCTGCATCACCAAGTCAATCGTAAGCCAAAAGAATAAAGCTGGAGGCATCATGCTGCCTGACTTCAAACTATACTACAAGGCTACAGTAACCAAAACAGCATGGTACTGGTACCAAAACAGAGACATAGATCAATGGAACAGAACAGAGCCCTCAGAAATAACGCCGCATATCTACAACTATCTGATCTTTGACAAACCTGAGAAAAACAAGCAATGGGGAAAGGATTCCCTATTTAATAAACGGTGCTGGGAAAACTGGCTAGCCATATGGAGAAAGCTGAAACTGGATCCCTTCCCTACACCTTATACAAAAATTAATTCAGGATGGATTAAAGACTTAAACATTAGACCTAAAACCATCAAAACCCTAGAAGAAAACCTAGGCATTACTATCCAGGACATAGGCATGGGCAAGGACTTCATGTCTAAAACACCAAAAGCAATGGCAACAAAAGACAAAATTGACAAATGGGATCTAATTAAACTCAAGAGCTTCTGCACAGCAAAAGAAACTACCATCAGAGTGAACAGGCAACCTACAAAATGGGAGAAAATTTTTGCAACCTACTCATCTGACAGTGGGCTAATATCCAGAATCTACAATGAACTCAAACAAATTTACAAGAAAAAAACAAACAACCCCATCAAAAAGTGGGCGAAGGACATGAACAGACACTTCTCAAAAGAAGACATTCATGCAGCCAAAAAACACATGAAAAAATGCTCACCATCACTGGCCATCAGAGAAATGCAAATCAAAACCACAATGAGATACCATCTCACACCAGTTAGAATGGCAATCATTAAAAAGTCAGGAAACAACAGGTGCTGGAGAGGATGTGGAGAAATAGGAACACTTTTACACTGTTGGTGGGACTGTCAACTAGTTCAACCATTGTGGAAGTCAGTGTGGCGATTCCTCAGGGATCTAGAACTAGAAATCCCATTTGACCCAGCCATCCCATTACTGGGTATATACCCAAAGCATTATAAATCATGCTGCTATAAAGACACATGCACACGTATGTTTACTGCGGCACTATTCACAATAGCAAAGACTTGGAACCAACCCAAATGTCCAACAATGATAGACTGGATTAAGAAAATGTGGCACATATACACCATGGAATACTATGCAGCCATAAAACACGATGAGTTCATGTCCTTCGTAGGGACATGGATGAAATTGGAAATCATCATTCTCAGTAAACTATCGCAAGAACAAAAAACCAAACACCAAATATTCTCACTCATAGGTGGGAACTGAACGATGAGAACACATGGACACAGGAAGGGGAACATCACACTCTGGGGACTGTTGTGGGGTGGGGGGAGGGGGGAGGGATAGCTTTAGGAGATATACCTAATGCTAAATGACGAGTTAATGGGTGCAGCACACCAGCATGGCACATGTATACATATGTAACTAACCTGCACATTGTGCACATGTACCCTAAAACTTAAAGTATAATAATAATAAAATAAAATAAAATGAAAATAGTTTTAAACCCAGAATTTCAAATCCAGCCAAACTAAGCTTCATAAATGAAGGAGAAATAAAATCATTTCCAGACAAGCAAATGCTGAGGGATTTTGTCACCACCAGCCTGCCTTGCAAGAGCTCCTAAAGGAAGCACTAAATATGTAAAGGAAAAAACCAGTACCAGCCACTGCAAAAACATACCAAAATATAAAGACCAATGACACTATGAAGAAGCTGCATCAACAAGTGTGCAAAATAACCAGATAGCATCATGATGGCAGGATCAAATTTACACATAACAATATTAACCTTAAATGTAAATGGGCTAAATACCCCAATAAAAGACACAGGCTGTCAAATTGGATAAAGAGTCAAGACCCATTGGTGTGCTGTATTCAGGAGGCCCATCTCATGTGCGAAGACACACATAGGCTCAAAATAAAGGGATGGAGGAATATTTACCAAGCAAATGGAACACTCACACAAAAAGCAGGGGTTGCAATCCTAGTCTCTAATGAAACAGACTTTAAACCAACAGAGATCAAAAAAGACAAAGAAGGGCATTACATAATGTTAAAGGAATCGATTCAACAAGAAGAGCCAACTATCCTAAATATAAATGCACCCAATACAGAAGCACCCAGATTCATAATACAAGTTCTTAGAGACCTATAAAGAGACTTAGACTCACACATAATAATAGTGGGAGACTTTAACACCCCACTGTCAATATTAGACAGATCAACGAGACAGAAAATTAACAAGGATATTCAGGACTTAAACTCAGCTCTGGATCAAGTGGCCCTAATAGACATCTACAGAACTCTCCACCACAAGTCAACCACATGGCACTTATTCTAAAATCAACCACACAATTGGAAGTAAAACACTTCTCAGCAAATGCAAAAGAATGGAAATCATAACAGTCTCTCAGACCACAATGCAATCAAATTAGAACTCAGGATTAAGAAACTCACTCAGAAATCACACAACCACTTGGAATTTGAACAACTTGCTCCTGAATGACTCCTGAGTAAATAATTAAATTAAGGAAGAAATAAAGAAGTTCTTTGAAACCAATGAAAACAGAGACGAGACAACGTACCAGAATCTCTGGGACACAGCTAGAGCAGAGGGAAATTTACAGCACTAAATGCCAACATCAGAAAGCTGGAAAGATGTCAAATCAACACCCTAACATCACAGTTAAAAGAGCTAGAGAAGCAAGAGCCAACAAATCCAAAAGCTAGCAGAAGAGAAGAAATAACTAAGATCAGAGCAGAATTGAAGGAGATAGATGCATGAAAAACCCTTCAAGAAAAAAAACAATGAATCCAGGAGCTGGTTTTTAGTAAAAATTAACAAAATAGATAGACTGCTAACTAGACTAATAAAGAAGAAAAGAGAGAAGAATCAAACAGACACAATAAAAAATGATAAAGGAGATATCACCACTTACCCCACAGAAATACAAACTACCATCAGAAAATGCTATAAACACCTCTACACAAACAAACTTGAAAATCTAGAAGTGGATACATTCCTGGAAACATATACCCTCCCAAGACTAAACCAGGAAGAAGCTGAATCCCTGAATAAACCAATAGCAAGTACTGAAATTTAGGCAGTAATTAATAGCCTACCAACCAAAAAAGGTCTAGGACCAGACAGATCACAGCTGAATTCTACCAGAGGTACAAAGAAGAGCTGGTACCAGTCCTTCTGAAACTATTCCAAACAATTGAAAAGGAGGGACTCCTCCCTAGATCATTTTATGAGGCCAGCATCATCCTGATACCAGAACCTGGCAGAGACACAACAAAAAAAGAAAACTTCAGGCCAATATCGAAGCAAAAATCCTCAATAAAATGCTGGCAAACTAAATCCAGCAGCACATCAAGAAACTTATCCAACGTGATCAAGTCGGCTTCATCCCTGGGATGCAGGGCTGGTTCAACATATGCAAGTCAATAAACATAATCCATCACATAAACAGAACCACTGACAAAAATCACATGATAATCTCAATAGATGCAGAAAGCCCCTTTGATAAAAATCAACATCTCTTCATGTTAGAAACTCTCAATAAAATAGGTATTCATGGAACATATCTCAAAATAATGAGCTATGTGTGACAAACCTACAGCCAATATCATACTGAATGGGCAAAAGCTGGAAGCATTGCCTTTGAAAACTGGCCAAGACAAGGATGCCCTCTCTCACCACTCCTATTCAACATAGTATTGGAAATTCTGGACAGACAATCATCAAAGAGAAAGAAATAAAGAGTATTCAAATAGGAAGAGAGGAAGTCAAGTAGTCTCTGTTTGCAGAAGACATGATTCTGTATTTAGAAAACCCCATCATCTCAGACCAAAAACTCCTTAAGCTGATAAACAACTTCAGCAAAGTCTCAGGAGACAAAATCAAAGTGCAAAAATCACAAGCATTCCTATACACCAATAGACAAACAGCCAAATCATGAATGAACTCCTATTCACAATTGCTACAAAGAGAATAAAATACCTAGGGATACAGCTAACAAGGGATGTGAAGGACTCTTCAAGGAGAACTACAAACCACTGCTCAAGAAAATCAGAGGACACAAACAAATGGAAAAACATTCCATCCTCATGGATAGGAAGAATCAATACCGTGAAAATGGTCACACTGCCCAAAGTAATTTACAGATTCAATGCTATTCCCATCAAACTACCATTGACATTTTTCACAGAGTTAGAAAAAACTACTTTAAATTTCATATGGAACCAAAAAAAAAGCCCAGATAGCCAAGACAATCCTAAGCAAAAAGAAGGAAGCTAGAGGCATCATGCTACCTGACTTCAAACTATACTACAAGGCTACAGTATTTAAAACAGCATGGTACTTGTCCCAAAACAGACATAAAGACCAATGGAACAGAACAGAGACCTCAGATATAACACCACACATCTACAACCATCTGATCTTCGACAAACTGGACAAGACAAACAATGGAGAAAGGATTCCCTATTTAATATATTGTGCTGGGAAAACTGGCTAGCCATATGCAGAAAACTGAAACTTGACCTCTTCCTTACACCTTATACAAACATTAACTCAAGATGGATTAAAGACTTAAATGTAAAACCCCAAACCATAAGAACCCTAGAAGAAAACCTAGGCAATATCATTCAGGACATAGGCATGGGCAAAGGCTTCATGACGAAAATGCCAAAAGCAACTGCAACCAAAGACAAAATTGACGAATGGGATCTAATTAAACTAAGAGCTTCTGCCCAGCAAAAGAAACTACAATCAGAGCAAACAGGCAACATACAGAATGGGAGAAAAGTTTTGCAATCTGCCCATCTAACAAAGGTCTAATATCCAGAATCTACAAGGAACTTAAACAAATTTACAAGAAAAAAACAACCCCATAAAAACTGGGCAAAGGATATGAACAGACACTTCTCAAAAGAAGATATTAATGTGGTGAACAAATATATGAAAAAAAGCTCAACAGCATTGATCATTAGAGAAATGCAAATCAAAACCACAATGAGATACCATCTCACATCAGTCACAATGGCAGTTATTTCAAAAGTCAAGAAACAATAGATGCTGGCGAAGCTGCGGAGAAATAGGAATGCTTTTACACTGTTGGTGGGAATGTAAATTAGTTCAACCATTGTGGAAGATGGCGTGGCAATTCCTCAAGGATCTAGAACCAGAAATACCATTTGACCTAGCCATCCCATTACTGGGTACGCACCCAAAGGAATATAAATAATTCTACTATGAAGACATATGCACATGTATGTTTATTGTAGCGCTATTTACAATAGCAAAGACATGGAACCAACCCAAATGCCCTTTAATGATAGACTAAATAAAGAAAATGTGGTACAGACACACCATGGAATAATACGCAGCCTTAAAAGGAATGAAATCATGTCCTTTGCAGTGACATGGGTGAAGCCGGAAGCCATTATCCTCAGCAAACTAACACAGGAACAGAAAACCAAACACTGCATGTTCTCACTCATAAGTGGGAGCTGAACAATGAGAACACATGGACACAGGGAGGGGAGCAACACACACTGGGTCCAGTCACGGGGTGGGGGAGTGAGGAGAGGGAGAGCATTAGCATAAATAGCTAATGCATGCCGGGCTTAAAACCTAGATGACGGGTTTGATAGGTGCAGGATGCCACCATGACACACGTAGACCTATGTAACAAACCTACATGTCCTGCACTTGTATCCTGGAACTTAAAGTAAAATTCAAAACAAAAGAAATATTTTATGTGAAACTGTTTTATAATCATATACAAATAACCATAATGAAAACAATACTGACATTAATAGAGCTTTGTCATAAAATGCTTTTCAGTTTCTTATATGTATAGCTTCCCATAGTCCTCAAAACATAGATATTTCTGTATTTCAGTGGAGGAGGTTGTGAGATTATGAGACTTGCTCAAATTCATGTAGTTAGTGCAGGCTAAACTCAGGTTCTGATTCCAAATCCGATCATCTTTCCAGTATCTTATGCTGCCTCCAAGCTGTTTTCACTGAGGCTAGGAAGTATAGTAAACTCTAAGATACAAAAAATTAGCTGAATTTTTGCTTGGAGAAAACGCTACCATATTGATTAGAAAAAGGAAAAAGCTGGAGCACCTTCTTTGCTTGTTAGCTTCCTCTCACAGACTTGAGCCCTTCAATGCTTATTGTAAGACAATGTGCTGGATGCAGGTATCAAAAGACGACTGGCTCAGGGCCTCTGCTACAAGACAACCACAATGAAGCCCAGGAGACAGAAATGTGGACAAGGACATACCAAAATTTCTGTGTGCTGTAACAGATTATTAGTTTGTACCAGTAGTACAGTAAGAGGACCTCAGTAAGAGGAGCAGTTAGGTCTGCCTTATGGTGTCAGAAGGAATACAGATTAAGAAAACCTTCATATTGTCTACAATGTTGAATATGAGATTGAAAGAAGGGTAGGATTTTGCCAGGAGGAGCAGCCCAGGCAAAGAATAGCATGAGCAAAACAAGGAAGAGTCAAAATGAGCTGTTCACAGAAGTCCAGTATGGCTAGATGTCAGGGAACAAGTAAGGGAATGGCAGGAGGTCAGGTTGGTCAGATCACTAGGAGCTACCCTGTGTTGCCTTTATAAGTCTGGCCTTTACCCTTAACAACAAGGTACAAGTCCAGGTCCTATTTACCTTTGTATGATTAGCACCCAACATAATATTGTAAAATATAGCCAGCTCGTCTTCCACGTATGTTTGTTGAATTTATTCCATCTTTAAACACACACAAGGGATTCTCAGGATCAGATTTGCATTTCAGGATCTGGCTAAATACTGAAATGAAAGATACTGGTGAAGATAAGCTGGCAAGAGATTACTACAGAGACATGGGAGGCTTTGAAATGTAGGAATGAAAAAAAAAAGGCCCACTTTAGAAACACTGTTGGTGTGCTCAAGAGAAAGAAGGGAATGCCAAAATTTTAATTGCAATAATGAATGCTATTATCCAAGATGAGACCCAGGAGAGGACTTTCAATGCCACTGCTGGTAAATATATTCCAGTCCTTCTGAATATGCCTCAAATAACTTGAAGTACTAGTCATTGATATTAACAGCCCTATATTCATAAGAAAATTAAGACCAAATAAATCATTAATGCCCTACTTGGCTAAAAGTCTCTGGACAGGCAATTCAGAACATTTCTAATTTGGCATGTTGAAAATTGGAAACTGGTCCTTCATGACACTATAATCAGGAGATCCTCATATGCACTAAATAGTTTTCTCTGCTATATGTGAGAATTAAGTCCTCATATAATGTTCTATTAACTAAAGGAACATTATATAAAAAATGAGAAAACTATTATTTAAATGTTAGTGATATTTAAAGTACTGTTATTGTATTCTCTCCACATCTGCACCCTACATCTCAAAGAAAATCCATAATATCTATAATTAAATAGGAAATATCCTGAGCCCATAAGTAGAATAGTATATAGTTTACAGAAAAATATTTTAAAATCAGATATAGGAAAAGAGCTGCCATGATCCTACAGAGGAAAATCAATTATTCTTCTTAAACCAATTTATAGGCTTAATGAAATTCGAATAAAAAGTCCCAGCAGATATTTTTCAAGCTTTACAAAACCATTCTAACATTCATCTGGAAGAAGCCAAGAAAATTTTGAAAAATTGGAATAATGAAGGGGCATTTATTGTATCTACCATATATTATCATGAAATTTGTAATGATTAAAACATTCAAGATTTAGTAAGGAGATCTATGGAATAAAATTTAAAAAACTATATAAGAATTTATTACATAAAAAGGAATTCAGTATGTGAAAAACTGAAGCATTTTGAAATGTGCTATGTGATTTGTTGTCTACTTGGGAAAAAAATTAAAGTCAGATCCTCACCTAATATTCTGTATAAGAAATCAAAATATTAAAATGTAGTTTAGTTTCATTATATTTAAAAAATTTCAGGCCGGGCGCGGTGGCTCACGCCTGTAATCCCAGTACTTTGGGAGGCTGAGGTGGGCGGATCACGAGGTCAGTAGATCAAGACTATCCTCACTAACAATGTGAAACCCTGTCTCTACTAAAAATACAAAAAATTAGCTGGGCGTGGTGGCGGGTGCCCGTAGTCCCAGCTACTTGAGAGGCTGAGGCAGAAGAATGGCCTGAACCCAGGAGGCAGAGCTTGCAGTGAGCCGAGATCACACCACTGCACTCCAGCCTGGGCGACAGAGTGAGACTACGTCTCAAAAAAAAAAAAATTCAATCCCAATTTAATATTTTTAGACAAATTATATTATTTTTTAACCTTAGTGGTATATTGAAGCAGTAGAAAAGTTGTTTTACCTGACTTTGAGGAAACACCATTATTAAGTATGTGCTCATGTAAAAATTGCTGTAAGCTACATTTTTTCCTTTTTCCTTCCTAACAAAATGATGAGATCAACTTCAACCATATGGAAGCATTTCTACACTTAGTTTGAGGAGGAAAAAATCAAATTTGCAAACAATGTCAAACAAAATATGCATTTCCAAATTCTAGCAAGATGACCAAACACATCCTTCTCTTTTTAGAAAGACCTCATCTAAAATAGGACAACTATTCTGTTTCCAGAAGTCTTCGAATAATATTTATATTTTTAAAAAACTAGAAAAGGAAAGTCAACCACAGAAATAACTCATGAAGAAAAATAATTAGATACAATTCCAAAGAACAGCTATTACAGTCAATGAGTTTGGAGTATTCTCCCTGCCCCCATGAAACTTCCCTGAACGTTAGGCTTTCTATATCTTATATGCAGAAATCTATACCATTCCTATACTCCATTTTTATATCTGTATTGACACTGTGGAGGACAATTCCAAAAAGATCATTATTTTCTTTGTTCAAATCTAACATTGATAGATTGTTCTGCTCTCTAGTTCTGCCTGTTTCTCAGAAACTGGCCCAAACCACATAAATGAACAACTTCAACACAGCTGCAAAATGCTCAGCAACAGTAATATTAGAGGTGGAATAACATGCACACGGAATAGTGCTGTCAGGAGTGAAATTCCACTGGGAGAGTGAAATTCTGTTTAGGGTCTGGTATTATCCAAGGACTTTCTACCATTCACTTCCATTCTAACCCCTAGATTTAGGTCTATGAAGGTACAAGTTAATGATGACTCAGGCTGTGAATACTGACAAGAGTGGAATATCTTGGTTTTCCAAGGTTGGATGTTTCCATAGCTGAATTATGGTGACAGAAATCTGGACTATGATCTCAGAGGACAAGGGGTCTTTGCCCTCATGCTGATCTTCAGTCACACAGAAAAGTGTAAGAGAGGGAAGAGGACAGGGCCTGTATCTAATGAAATTGGCCAGTGCCAGGCAGACATTTCGGTATTTGGGGGCCTTCCCATCAGGGCCATTCTGCTACTATAGAAAATAACAAAATATGTCCTTTCATTATGAGAGTTCCTACCCCCACCCAACAGGGGACTCCAAATCTGGGAGAATTTCTTTCCTTTGTTATCCACCTGCACATATGATGTATCTGAAATATTGTTGAGCCTTCTCTCCCAGGGCATATCACAGCTCTCTATTATAATAAGGCCCATCTTTACTCATGGTCTTTGGGGTTTGATTTCTACTTCTGGATCACAGATTGCAACCCTAAAATCTGATTTCTGAATTTTGCTCCCAGGAAAGGGGATAAATCCTTCACCAGGAACTGGATATCCAACTGAGTACATACTTTAATAAGAGCATAGCAGCCTGATCTTTCCTGTCCACAAAGAGAATCTTTGGTTATGTTAACTAACACAAATAAGATGTGACAGCCATTCTACACAAAAGCCTAGGGAAAGCTTGTGAGAAAATAATTCATCCTGAGTTATAGTAAACCAGGCTGAACTCTAGATAAACAACATTTTGGGGCATCTTTCATTTGGTCCAAAGCCACTTACTTTTTCATGGTTAATTATATGTCGAGCTAGACTGGGTGCTACATAGAAGAAATGAAATATTGACCTCTCTCTCTCTTTCTCCCTTTCTCCTTCTCTCCCTCACCTTCAGTCCTCCATTTCTTTCTCCTTTACTCACTCCTTGCCTCTCCTCTCCCCATCCCTATTTATGTATATTAATAATATCACATTGGCAGTGGACCAATAAAAAGTATATAGTTATATGTTTGTCGACTTTAATGGCTAGTGCAGATCTCTATTTAGGCTTCCCTTGGAGCTTATGTTTTCCTTAGTTTGATAGGTTTATAGAGGCTTAAATATACAGGAATTAAGATGGGTGAGACTCTTCGACCAATCCATCTTGTTGATAAAAGTTACTTCCTTGCAGTTTAATTTAAGGAGAATCCTGAATGAAGAAAGGAAAAAATAAGTTAATTACCATTTGCCGACTGACAGGCATTTGGTAAGCAGATTATCTATTTTACAACTCTATAAGGTTGGTATTATTAATCTCATTTTCTAGATAAGAAACTGTGCTCAAGATCACACAGGCAGTTAATTGCAGAGCTGGGATTCAAACCCAATTCTGATTCTAAAGCCCTTGTTATAACCATGCAGAGTTGGCAAATTTGTACTACATGTGGTGTTGTTCCTTTTTGCTGAGCCTATAGTAAGAGAGCTCAATACTCCCTCATTTATCTCAGAATTGGCCTAAGATTTTTTCTCAAGATAGAGTGCCAGGCCCTGTTTACTAAAACTGGCACCCAAGATGAAGCCTATTTGCTGCCAGTGAAGGGTTGAGAGATGGGAGGCTATAGGACAATGTCTGGAACAAGATAGAGGCAGATGTGAGAGAATAACACATATAGGAGGACCAAATAGATTTGCTTGATTGGAAAGAAGAAAAAGACAGGGAAATGGGGGATGATGAGAAAAGATGATGAAAGAGATCTGGAAGGCTCTGGCTGGAGCTGGAAGGTGCTGGTTAGAAGATCATGATACACACCCCTTGACAGTCCAAAATGCTGCTGAGGAAGTTGTAAAGACTTGGATTCAAGCAAAGAAGGCTCTAATAACCTGAAATGATTTGACCTGGCTGTAGGGCCTGGTGAGAAGGAGGAAAAATGCATCAGGATTTTGTTATTTATTTCACATGAAAAAGCAAACTTTTTCTTTTGGAGCTTAAGCCCTGCTATAAACCTGACTGTAAGTGTGAACATTGAGGAACTGAGGTTGAGAAGAACTGTATTTTATTTTGTATGCTAGACTATTTAGCTTAATTGAAATATGAAGATTCAGAAAAATAGCATCACTGAATAGCAAGAGCATGGGCCCCAGAGTCAGACACTTATCTGATTTGTGACCTGGCTCCACAGTTCATTAGCCATGTGACCTTGGGTAAGTTGTTTAACTTCCTTGATCCATGTCATATGGAAAGAACAGAACCTATTTCCCAAAAGTGTTGTGAGAATTAACAAGAAAACGAGAAACAAAGGTAGTGTCTGGTACACTGTTGGCACTCAATAAATGTCAGTTTCCTCTTCTTGGTTCTGGTTTTTGAGCTTTGTAAATCATTTAATATTTGTGCACCTACATTCTTTGATCTGTAAAATAAAGATAATAAAACTTGCTTTGCCTATATTACAGGGTAGTGGTTCTCATACATTAGTGTGTAAAGAATTATTTGAGGTCTTTATTCAAAATGCCAATATCTGGCTCACATCCCCACACATTGCTTCAGGAGGTCTGAGCTGGAGCCTAAGAATCATGCTGCATGCTTAGCAATCCCTCTAGGTGCTTCTAATGCAGGAGGACCATGGACTATACTTCTGACAAATTCTGATCTTAGCAGCACCTATAAGGGGAGAGCATTCTTGGAGGGGAAAGCAGGGTTGTGAGGGAAAGAAGAGGGAACAGAGGAAAAACTGGAAAATAAGAAAGTGAGGAAGAATATTTCTCAAGACCATCTGACTAGTAAAGTGTCAAATCGAAGTCTATGTTTCAGTACTCCAGCCTCCATCTCCAATGTTCGACAGACTGACTTCTCTGGTATTAGAGACAGAGAGAAACATCCTCCATTATAATGACAGTATTTTTTTTGTTGTTGTTAAAATTAGAAGAAAAAAAACAAGTTTAAGTTTGAAAAAAATTGTTATATGTCTTTATACCAATGGAGTGTAAATATAATTTTTAATATGTCTTTAAGGAAGGGACTCATGAAGTCAAAAGTGCCTTGGGCCCATAAAAGTCACAACGGAAGTCTGTGTATAGGAATACAGTAAAATTTCCATCCTCATCCTCTTATACAGCTTTCATACCTACCCATGCTTTGAGGAAAAGATGGAATCAATAAATCAGGATTAGGCACTTAGTAGAAGTGTTGGTGATTAGACACAACTAAAGACAGAAATCTGGATATAAAATGGCAATTTTTCTATTTGTGCTTTATTGAACATATAGCATATATCATGTGGTCTGCCATGATGGCAAAGACCATTATTTGCTTCCTAGTTTTGTCCTGCTTCTAACTCCTTTGCTCAACTTTAAATGCTTCCCATAGCTCTCTGAGCCACGATAGGAGCAGAAAACTGTCTAGCTTTCTATTCTAACACAGGTTCAGGTTAGAATATTCCACTAGCAATTCTGTAGAATGTTGGATTAACTTCCATTCTTCATTCTTCACTCATTCAACAAACTGGAGTACCTATAATGTACCAGGCTTGTTGCTAGCACTGCATATACAATAGTAAATACAACATACTTCTTGCTCTTATGGAATTTATAATCTATAAAGGACAAGCAAACAAACAATAAATATATAGTTAGAAAGTATAACTATCTATAGCCTGTTAGTTTAGATAGAGAATTACTTTGCTAGATGACTCAAGAAAGCACTCTGATGGATGAGAAGAAACCAGCCATGTGGGGAGGAGACTGCTCTAGCATGGTACTAGCTTAGCACATAACCAGGCCCATGAGGACTGAGTGAGGTAAGAAAAAGAGAATGTGGTAGAAGATAAAAATGAAGATCTGGATAGAGGTCAGCTCATTCATTGTAAAGCCCTGCAGGCCATGGTCAAGACATTACATTTTATTCTAAGAGAAATGAAAAGTCATTAAAGCATCTTTAGCAAGTGACTGACATCATATGAACTAGGTTTGTAAATGATTCTTCTGGCAACTGAGTGAACAGATAGGAGGGGAACAAGATGCACGCAAGCAGAGTAGTAATGAGGGTACTGAGGCAATCCAGGTTCTCTGAATCCTCCAAATTGTAATTCTTTTTTTTAACGTTTCCTTTACTGCCATCACCCACCGAAACCAGAGTGCATATTCGAAGTCAATGTGATCCAAACATGTTAGTGGAACATTAATCCCTCAAGATGGTCTCTGAAAGTAAGATGCTGTGGTCAAAAAAATTCAGAAAATTCTGCATGCTAAATCCCCTTCTTGGAGATTCCGAATGTAAACTAATATATTAAAAGCACAGGTAAGTGTTTCAGTAAATGTGTGGATCCCAGCATTTCTCAAGCTTACTTGACCATGGAACGTTTTATTTTTTTTTCCTCCACATAATGTTAATATCCTGTAGAAGTGATATTCTCCAGAGCATACTTAAGAAAGTGCTGCCATAAGTCATTCTAACCAAGAGTCAAGCAAATTCCATGTGCTTGGTTTACTGGGTCCCTTCTCCTTTACCTCTCCATTTATTATTCTAATAGTTTAGACAATATTTTCTGAATCATCATATATTATGTAAGGATATCACCCCTCACATATGGTATTTCTTCTCTCCATTTCTACCTTCTATTTCTATCAACTGTCCCTTTACTTTTATATTGCCAAGGTTGGCAAAGTTTTCATTCTTTCTGTAACTATAGTTCTCTTTCTTGTTTCGGGATCTGGCTGTCCTATAAGCCAGCTGTTGGATATCCTTAATTGATTCTCTATATCAATAATATTTCTCTGTCTCTGTATAAAGCTTGGTGTATAGGAGCTTTATCTTTTATCTTCTAAATATTTTATTAGACTCTTAAACGCTTTTTGGAAATATAATTTACATATCATACAATTCACTCAGAGAAGTGTTCAATTCAGTAGTTTTTATTATATTGTAAGTGTTGTGCAACCATTAACAATCTAATTCTAGAATATTTCATCATTCCAAAAAGAAACCCTGTATCCATTACAGACACTCTTCATTTCCCCACAATCTTCACCAGCCCTAAGCAACTACTAAACTATGTTTTGTTTCTATTGATTTGTGACATTTAATATAAAAGGAACCATACAATGTATGGCCTTTTGTGACTGGCTTCCTTCAGTGACCATAATATTTTTAAGGTTTATCCATGTTATAACATGTATTGGTGCTTCATTTCTTTTCATTGTCTAATAATATTTAATTGTATGGATATACCACATTTTCCCTATTAATCAAGTGATGAACCTTTGGATTGTTTCTATTTTTTAGCTATTATGAATACTGCTGCTATGAATATTTGTGTACAAGTTTTTGTGCGGATATATTTTTTTATTTCTCTTAGGAAGTGCTTAGCCTTATGTTAACTACATTTAACATTTT
The DNA here is from genome assembly GCF_029289425.2 of Pan paniscus. NCBI lineage: Eukaryota > Metazoa > Chordata > Mammalia > Primates > Hominidae > Pan > Pan paniscus. Next base: position 110,623,062 of record NC_073257.2, read on the forward strand.
AAGTAATTGCCAGACTGTTTTCCAAAGCAGCTGAACCATATTATATTCCCATTAGCATTGTATATGGGTTCCAATTTTTCTACATCCTCTCCAATATTTGTTATTGTATATAATCTTTTTGATTATAGCTATTTTAGTGGATGTCAGGTGGTATCTCGCTGTGGTTTTGATTAGCATTTCCCTAACAACTAACAATGTTAAGTATCTATTCACGTGCTTATTGGCCATTTGTATAACTTGGTAAATATGTCCACTCATATCCTTTCTGTCCATATTTTAGTTAGGTAATTTGTCTTTTCATTGTTGAGTTGTAAGAATTCTTTAAATATATTCTGGATACCATTCTCTTATCAGATATATGACTTGCAAATATTTTCTCCTATTCTGCATGTTATCTGTTCACATTCTTGATGGTGTCATTCGACACACAAAAGTTCTTAGTTTTGGTAAAGTCCAATTTATCATTGATATATTTTATCACATTTGCCTTTAGTGTTGTATCTAAGAAATCACTCCTTAAACTTTATTAGAAAATTTCAGCAAGAATATATTTACTTTCAAAATGATCTTTTTGTACTGATTCATAGCTTTTTCATGGAAATTGCTTTTACTCCATAAATATCATATATTTCTATGTCATTATAAGGATACCAATTACAGATTTTTATTTTTAAAGCACTGGATCTTGAATTATAATTCTTCTTGGGTCAATTGTTTAATTAATTTATCTTGGTTTTTATCTTTCATGCTACTGATTTCTTTTTTGTGTCTTGTGATCTTTGGCTCTCTACAGGCATACCACAGAGGTATTGCAGGTTCAGTTCCAGACCACTGCAATAAAGTGAATATCACAATAAAGAGAGTCACACAAATTATTTGGTTTCTCAGTACATATAAGAGTTATGTTTACACTATACCATAGTCTATTAAGTATGCAACAGCATTATGTCTAAAAGAACAATGTATATACCTTAATTCAAAATACTTTATTGCTAAAAATGCTAACGATCATCTGAGCCTTCAGTGAGTCATAATCTTTTTGCTGATAGAGGGTCTTGCCTTGATATGGATGGTGCTGACTGATCAAGGTGGTGATTACTAGAAGGCTGGGATGGCTGTGGCAATTTCTTAAAATAAAACAACAGGGATGTTTGCCACATTAAGTGATTCTTCCTTTCATGGAAGACTTCTCTGTAGCATTCAATGCTGTTTGATGGCATTATACCCACAGTAGAAACTCTTTCAAAATTGGAGTCAATCCTGTCAAACTCTGCCACTGTTTTATCAACTAAGTTTATGTAATATTCTAAATCCTTTTGTATCATCTCAACACTGTTCAGAGAATCTTCATCAGGAGTAGATTCCATCTCAAGAAACCTTTTTATTTGCTCATTTATAAGCAACTCATCATCCATTCACATTCTATCATGAGATTGCAACAATCGAGTCACATTTTCAGGCTACACTTCTAATTCCAGTCTTCTTGCTATGCCCACTACATCTGCAGTTACTTACTCCACTGAAGTCTTGAATCCCTCAAAGTCATCCACAAGGGCTAGAGTCCACTTCTTCCAAACTCCCGTTAATAATGCTATTTCATCTAGCATTAGGTGCAGCACACCAGCATGGCACATGTATACGTATGTAACTAACCTGCACAATGTGCACAGGTACCCTAAAACTTAAAGTATAATAATAAAAAATAAATAAATAAATAAATAAATTTTTTAAAAATGCTATTTCAACCTTTTCCCATGAATCACAAATGTTCATAATGGCATCTGGAATGGTGAGTCTTTTCCAGAAGGTTTTCAGTTAACCTTGCCCAGATCCATCAGAGAAAGAATCACTATCTATGGCAGCTATGGCCTTATAAAATGTACTTCTCAAATAATGTATTTCTTAAATAATAAGACTTGAAAGTCAACATTACTCCTTGATCTCTAGGCTGCAGAATGGAGGGTGAGTTAGCAGGCTTAAAAAATTAATTTCTTTTGTACATTTCCATCAGAGCTCTTGGGTGACCAGGCACATTGTCAATGAGCAGTAATATTTTGAAAGGAATCTTTTTTTCCTGAGCAGTAGGTCTCAGTAGTGGGTGTAAACTATTCAGTAAACCATGCTGTAAACAGATATGCTGTTATCCAGGCTGTATTGTTCCATTTATAGAGTACAGGTGGAGCAGATTTAACATAATTCATAGAGACCCTACGATTTTCAGAGTTTCAGATTTCCAAGAGAAGGATGTCTCATCCATATTGAAAATCGGTTGTTTAGTCACTTTCATTAATTATCTAAGTTGCATCTTCTGTACAGCACTGGCTGCTTCCCCTTGTACTTTTTATGTTATGGATATAGTTTATTTCCTTAAACTTCATAAACAAACCTCTGCTAGCTTCCAACTTTCCTTCTGTAGCTTCCTCACCTCTCTCAGCCTTTATAGAATTGAAGAGAGTTAGGGTCTTGTCCTGGATTAGGATTTGGCTTAGGGAATATTGTGGCTGGCTTGATCTTCTATCTAGATCACTACAACCTTCTCCATAGCAGCAATAAGGCTGTTTCACTTTCTTATCATTCTTGTATTCACTAAAGTAGCACTTTTAATTTCCTTCAAGAACTTTACCTTTACATTCACACCTTGGCTAACTGTTTGGCACAAGAAGCCTAGCATTCAGCCTGTCATGGCTTTCAACATGCCTTCCTCATTAAGCTTAATCGTATTGAGCTTCTGCCTTAAAGTGAGAGACATGTAAGTCTTTCACTTGAGCACTCAGAGGCCATTGTAGTGTTATTTATTGGTGTAATTTTAATATTGTTGCGTCTCAGGGAATAGAAGAGCCTGAGAACAGGGAGAGAGATGGGAGAATGGCTGGTGGGTGGAGCAGACAGAACACACATTTGTTGATTAAGTTTGCCATCTTATAGTTCATGGCGCTCCAAAATAATTACAATAGCAGCATCAAAGATCGTTGATTACAGATCACCATAATAGATATAATAATAATGAAAAAGCGTGAAATGTTGCAAGAATTACCAAAATGTGACACAGACACATGAAGTGAGGTACTACAAACCTTCAATTTATAAAAAATTCAATATATGTGAAGCGCAATAAATATGAGGTTTGCCTGTACTCATTTTTAAAAATTAGGGACTAAGTAGATTTGTCAAGGTAGAGGTATAGGTTTTTCGCTGTTATTGGATATATAATTTTTTTAGATAAATCTCCTTTTGACTAGGATTTCTATTTTGTAGGCAGAGCTTGTTGAACAATATGAGACAAGAAAAACCATAATGAAAAGAATATTCTAAAACAATAAAAACATGTTTTAGGACACACACAAGAAAAGCACTAGATTAAGATAAAATTGTCATTACATAGATGATGCATAAAAGTTTACAAAAGAAAAACAAGAAACTGATATAACTCTAAATAGTAATTCTCATGCCTTTAGATAAAACTGATGATTAAGAATAGCCAGTTCCCAAATAAGGAAATGAAAACAATAAAATAGGCACTTTATTAAGTAATTCCCATTTTCCAGGCCACAGGCTGATCCCTGAAGATACTAAATACGAACATGAAGATTCTATCTCTGTCTTCATAGAGTTCATATCCTAACTGGAAAGACAGTCCTGTTTAGTTCTGTAACTACCTCAATAAAAAAGCTTACTCAGCAATCCCACCTATGGGTATGTATCCAAAATAGAGGAAGTCAGTGTATCAAAAAGATTATGCACACCTCAATGTTTATTTCAGCAATATTCACAATAGTCAAGATATGGAATCAACCTGTGTCCATTAAAGGATGAATGGATAAAGAAAATGTAGTATGTATACACATGGAATACTATTCAGCCATAAAAAGAGTGCAATTCTGTCATTTTCAGCAACACGGATGGAACTGGAAGACATTATATTAAGTGAAACAAGCCAGGCACAAAAAGACAAATATTGTATGTTCTCATGCACATGTAGGAGCAAATGAAAAAGTGGACCTCACGGAGGTAGAGAATTGGTGGTAACCAGAGGCTAGGAAGGGAAGGAGAGAGGGAGGATGAAGAGAAGTTGGTTAATGGGTACAAAAACACAGTTAGATAGAAGGAATAAGTTCTAGTGTTCAATAGCACAGTAGTGTGACAATAGTTAACAGTGGCTTATTGTATATTCCAAATAGCTAGAAGAGATTTGGAATGTTCCCAACACAAAGAAATAATTTAAAAATTGTCATAAATATGTACAACAAATACGTACGATTTTTATGTATCAATAAAATTTTTTAAAAACTTAGACATTGGTATAGTTTCATAAAACTGAAGTTAGTCATGATGTATAAAATCAACATAAGCCATTCAAATCATTATTTATACAATGCTTTTCAATGCTTCATAATTACAATTATGCATACTGTTTTTACGTTAGATGACCTTAAAATCAGTTGTTGAATAAGACAGATACTACTCATTCAACAAGCATTTATAACACACTTACTATGTTCCTAGATTCTGAAGATATAGAATGAATAAAACAAATGGGGTCCTGACCCTACTCTGTGGTTTATCATGGCTGGCAGATATATAAACAAATGTTATCATCAATTTGATAAGTGCTATAGCAGAAAAATACAGTGCCATGCAAGGACAGAGGAGGCCCTAAGAAACCCTGCCTCAACATGTCAGAGAAGATCTAGAGAAAGGAGAAAAACAAGAGGAGAGGCTGGTATTCTTAACAAAATGAAACAAAATAAAAAGATGTAAAGGTATAAAAGAGTAGGGTATCTTCCAAAATTTACATTAAAAATTTACTGTACTTTGATGTAGTTAGATGTAATTAGAGGGCAAGGGGGTATCACTGCTTATTAGCTGCAAATTTAGGCAGGCGCAGACCCTAAACGTCATGAGTGCATCTGAAAGGGTTTGGATTTCAAGCAGAAGTGACTTGACCAGATGTTGCATTAAAAAAAAAAAAAAAAGAAGAAGAAGAAAAAAAACTATTCTGTAATCCTAGCACTTTGGGAGGCCGAGACAGGTGGATTACCTGAGGTCAGGAGCTCAACACCAGCCTGACCAACATGGCGAAACCCCATCTCTACTGAAAATACAAAAATTAGCCAGGCATGGTGGCACACACCTGTAATCCCAGCTACTCGGGAGGTTGAGGCAGGAGAATTGCTTGAACCCAGGAGATGGAGGTTGCAGTGAGCCGAGATCATGCCACTGCACTCCAGCCTGGCTGACAGAGTGAGACTCTGTGTTTAAAAAACAACAATAAAAAATAACTACTCAGGAATCTATATGGAAAGATTATTAGAGTTTGAGGCTAGCTAGATACCAAGAAATCACTTAGGATTAAAAACAGTAAGGTTGAAAATAAAATAAGGTTTAAAATAAAAATGAAAAGAAAATGGGATATGAGGGATAATAAGAAATCAGAAATTACAGTACTTAATAACGAATTGAGTGTGTGAACAAAGGAAAAGACTGATCTAAAACGGCTTCCATGTCTGGGTCTCAGGCAAAATGGTTATTGCGTTACTAACCAAATTTGGGGGATAAGAGGAAACATAAGAATTTGGTTGTGTTACTAACCAAATTTGGGGGATAAGAGGAAACATAAGGATTTGAAAATGCTGAGTTCTTTTCATAGTTAACAGAATTCAAGTTAAAACAACCATGCAACATGATCTTGCATTAATTAAAATAGGGTAAATTAATAAAATTGACAACATTTATTGCTATAGATATTGAGGAAAAAGATATACTAATATATTGCTGCCCTGAAACCTGATGAAATTGTTCTGAAAAAAATTTGGCAACAAATATAAAAGCCATAAAAATTATCATATACTTTGACCAAGAAACCCTACTTTTTGGAATATAGCCCAAGGATATAATTCAAAAGAAATAAATAACCGATTTTTATAAAAATGTTTATAGCTGTGCTATATATTACAAGCAAAATTTGGAAACAGTCCAATGCCCAACAGTGAGGGAATGCTTAGGCAGATTTTGGTGCACTAATGCAATGGTATATTTTATTGCTATTAAGAATGACAATATGAGAACTATGTAGAAATAAGGAAAGGGTCATGTGAAGCAATGAGTAAAAAATGCAGCACTCAAAATGATGCATATACAATGATCACAACTATGTAAAATTATATCTGTATAACCAGGAGGATTAGAAAGGAATACAGAGCTGGTAATTTAGAGTGCTGACATTTTTGTTATTGTTAGTTCAAGTTGCTGGGGATGTTTATGTGTTTCTAGTTATATTTCACTGTATATTTAGTACATACACATTAAGAGAGATAAATCTCTATTTTTTTTTTCTGACACATAAAAGAAAAATTCCTGATCAGTATCTTTCCTTGCCTTGCGTGATTTTAAAAAATGATTGTCTGATTCAGTCAAAACTAAATAGGAAAAGTGGTAGCAATTCTCTAGAATATCTGCTAATAGGCCTATTAAGACCTTTAATCTACCAGTATTTGTAGTGTTTTGCAACTTTTTAACCCAGCTTTGCTGGCCAAGATTTTGTAAAGCTTCACTTTCTACAAGAGGACACTGGTATAGAGTAATTTTTTTTTGTTTTAAAAAATATAAAATGATGCTATAAGATGCATAATATTAATTGTGGTTTCTCAAACAATGTTTCCTTTCCAACCCATCCTAGAGATTGTGATATACCTTCCCCATCCCACCACCCCCTGTTGACTATGGAAGGCCTAGAAAGATGAGAAAGATGGAGAATCTCTGTCTTAGAGTGGGTGAAGCCACTATGGAAAGAGTCCCTCCTTTTTTCTTAGACCAAAATAAATAAATAAATAAATAACCAAGAGAAATGCAAATACATTAATTCATTAAATGAACAATGTCATAAGAAAAGCTAAATAATCTGACCTACCCATCTAGGAGGGCGATGACATTCTTCCTCGGCCGCCCAATATTAGGGCCATATAAGCTGGCTCTGGAATAAATCCGGATGGGCTGCAACAGGCTTTTCAGCTGGATGTAATCCTTTCCCAACTGGCTGCCATTTACTGCCCGGCCATGCATGGTCCGATAGTTATTTGGCTCTAGATTAAAAGCAGACATGTAAGTCAGAATGAGAAGTGTAAGGTTCTGCCAACACTTTCCTGTCCACAGATCTCTCTGCCTTTTTCTTAATAGTATGAAAAAAAAAAAAACAATAAAAAAGTGGGTGTGAATTATTTTAACTTAAAGAACCACCCAAACAAAAAAAGGTCAAGTTAGCTTGCTGTTCCATTCATTTTCAAACTAATTTTCACAAAAAGATAACCTAATCAACACCGGAGACCATACAGATTTTCAGGTGCTACTTCATAACGAATGGTATACTGGATTGAATAGTGTCCCCCAAAATTTATGTCTACCAGAATCTCAGAATGTGAGCTCATTTGGAAACAGGATCTCTGAAGATATAATTAGTTATGATAAGGTCATACTAGATTACAGTGGGTCCTAAATCCAATGACTTCTGTCTTTATAAGAGAAAGGAGAAGGAAGTTCAGATACACAGACACAGAGAGAAGAATGCCACGTGACAACAAAGATTGGAGAGATGTTGCTAGGCTAAGCATTGCTGGCAGCCACCGGAAGCTAGGAAAGAGGCATGGAATAGATTCTCTCTCAAAACTCCCAGAAGAAACCAATACTGTTGATGCTCTGGTTTCAGATTTTTGGCCTCCTAAAATATCAGAGAAGCAATTTTTGTTGTTTTAAGCCACGAAATTTGTGATAATTTGTTATGGCAAGCCTAGAAAACTAATACACATGGTAAGAAGTGAAATCTTCATAAAGATGTTCACTGCCAAAAAGTCAGAAAAAATATTAATATTCATTAATAACAAAGTAGCTAATTGAAGTAATTTTGAGCAAAGCCTCCTCTTTCAGCTTCCATTACCTTGGTAGTTCTAAAAGGGGAGAAAATTTCCCTGAAACGAGCAGCTCCACAGCTGGAGGAGGCTAATTTGATTTGGAATGGTGTGCATACCCCAGGAAAGGCCAACATCTCAGCTGGCTTGAGACTATGATACTGGCAGGTACAAGAAATAAACCTGTAGACTTGCAAGAAATATAATAGGAGATTTTGGGCTGAGACGATGGGGTTTTCTAGATAGACATCATGTCATCTGCAAACAGGGACAATTTGACTTCCTCTTTTCCTAATTGAATGCCCTTTACTTCCTTCTCCTGCCTGATTGCCCTGGCCAGAACTTCTAACACTATGTTGAATAGGAGTGGTGAGAGAGGGCATCCCTGTCTTGTGCCAGTTTTCAAAGGGAATGCTTCCAGTCTTTGCCCATTCAGTATGATATTGGCTGTGGGTTTGTCATAGATAGCTCTTATTATTTTGAGATATGTCCCATCAATACCTAATTTATTGAGAGTTTTTAGCATGAAGGTGGTTGAATTTTGTCAAAGGCCTTTTCTGCATCTATTGAGATAATCATGTGGTTTTTGTCTTTGGTTCTGTTTATACGCTGGATTACATTTACTGATTTTTGTATGTTGAACCAGCGTTGCATCCCAGGGATGAAGCCCACTTGATCATGGTGGATAAGCTTTTTGATGTGTTGCTGAATTCGGTTTGCCAGTATCTTATTGAGGATTTTTGCATCAATGTTCATCAAGGACATTGGTCTAGAATTCTCTTTTTTTGTCGTGTCTCTGCCAGGCTTTGGTATCAGGATGATGCTGGCCTCATAAAATGAGTTACGGAGGATTCCCTCTTTTTCTATTGATTGGAATAGTTTCAGAAGGAATGGTACCAGCTCCTCCTTGTACTGCTGGTAGAATTTGGCTGTGAATCCATCTGGTCCTGGACATTTTTTGATTGGTAAGCTCTTAAGTATTGCCTCAATTTCAGAGCCTGTTATTGGTCTGTTCAGAGATTCAACTTCTTCCTGGTTTAGTCTTGGCAGAGTGTATGTGTCGAGGAATTTACCCATTACTTCTAGATTTTCTAGTTTATTTGCGTAGAGGTGTTTATAGTATTCTCTGATGATAGTTTGTATGTCTGTGGGATCGGTGGTGATATCCCCTTTGTCATTTTTTATTGCGTCTATTTGATTCTTCTCTCTTTTCTTCTTTATTAGTCTTGCTAGCGGTCTATCAATTTTGTTGATCTTTTCAAAAAACCAGCTCCTGGATTCACTGATTTTTTGAAGGGTTTTTTGTGTCTCTATTTCCTTCAGTTCTGCTTTGATCTTAGTTATTTCTTGCCTTTGGCTAGCTTTTGAATGTGTTTGCTCTTGCTTCTCTAGTTCTTTTAATTGGGATGTTAGGGTGTCAATTTTAGATCTTTCCTGCTTTCTCTTGTGGGCATTTAGTGCTATAAATTTCCCTCTACACACTGCTTTGAATGTGTCCCAGAGATTCTGGTATGTTGTGTCTTTGTTCTCGTTGGGTTCAAAGAACATCTTTATTTCTGCCTTCATTTCGTTATGTACCCAGTAGTCATTCAGGAGCAGGTTGTTCAGTTTCCATGTAGTTGAGCGGTTTTGAGTGAGTTTCTTAATCCTGAGTTCTAGTTTGATTGCACTGTGGTCTGAGAGACAGTTTGTTATAATTTCTGTTCTTTTACATTTGCTGAGGAGTGTTTTACTTCCAAATATGTGGTCAATTTTGGAATAGGTGTGGTGTGGTGCTGAAAAGAATGTATATTCTGTTGATTTGGGGTGCAGAGTTCTGTAGATGTCTATTAGGTCCACTTGGTGCAGAGCTGAGTTCAATTCCTGGATATCCTTGTTAACTTTCTGTCTTCGTTGATCTGTCTAATGTTGACAGTGGGTTGTTAAAGTCTCCCATTATTATTGTGTGGGAGTCTAAGTCTCTTTGTAGGTCACTAAGGACTTGCTTTATGAATCTGGGTGCTCCTGTATTGGGTGCATATATATTTAGGATAGTTAGCTCTTCTTGTTGAATTGATCCCTTTACCATTATGTAATGGCCTTCTTTGTCTCTTTTGATCTTTGTTGGTTTAAAGTCTGTTTTATCTGAGACTAGGATTGCAAACCCTCAGGACACAAAATCAATGTGCAAAAATCACAAGCATTCTTATACACCAATAACAGACAGAGAGCCAAATCATGAGTGAACTCCCATTCACAATTGCTTCAAAGAGAATAAAATACCTAGGAATCCAACTTACAAGGGATGTGAAGGACCTCTTCAAGGAGAACTACAAACCACTGCTCAATGAAATAAAAGAGGATACAAACAAATGGAAGAACATTCCATGCTCATGGGTAGGAAGAATGAATATCGTGAAAATGGCCATATTGCCCAAGGTCATTTATAGATTCAATACCATCCCCATCAAACTACCAATGACTTTCTTCACAGAATTGGAAAAAATTGCTTTAAAGTTCATATGGAACCAAAAAAGAGCCCACATTGCCAAGTCAATCCTAAGCCAAAAGAACAAAGCTGGAGGCATCATGCTACCTGACTTCAAACTATACTACTAGGCTACAGTAACCAAAACAGCAGGGTACTGGTACCAAAACAGAGATATAGACCAATGGAACAGAACAGAGCCCTCAGAAATAATGCTGCATATCTTCAACCATCTGATCTTTGACAAACCTGACAAAAACAAGGAATGGGGAAAGGATTCCCTATTTAATAAATGGTGCTGGGAAAACTGGCTAGCCTTATGTAGAAAGCTGAAACTGAATCCCTTCCTTACACCTTACACAAAAATTAATTCAAGATGGATTAAAGACTTAAATGTTAGACCTAAAACCATCAAAACCCTAGAAGAAAACCTAGGCAATGCCATTCAGGACATAGGCATGGGCAAGGACTTCATGTCTAAAACACCAAAAGCAATGGCAACAAAAGACAAAATTGACAAATGGGATCTAATTAAACTCAAGAGCTTCTGCACAGCAAAAGAAACCACCGTCAGAGTGAACAGGCAACCTACAAAATGGGAGAAAATTTTTGCAACCTACTCATGTGACAAAGGGCTAATATCCAGAATCTACAATGAACTCAAACAAATTTACAAGAAAAAATCAAACAACCCCACCAAAAAGTGGGCAAAGGATATGAACAGACACTTCTCAAAAGAAGACATTTATGCAGCCAAAAAACACATGAAAAAATGCTCACCATCACTGGCCATCAGAGAAATGCAAATCAAAATCACAATGAGATACCATCTCTCACCAGTTAGAATGGCAATCATTAAAAATCAGGAAACAACAGGTGCAGGAGAGGATGTGGAGAAACAGGAACACTTTTACACCGTTGGTGGGACTGTAAACTAGTTCAAGCATTGTGGAAGTTGGTGTGGCAATTCCTCAGGGATCTAGAACTAGAAACACCATTTGACCCAGCCATCCCATTACTGGGTATATACCCAAAGCATTATAAATCATGCTGCTATAAGGACACATGCACACGTATGTTTATTGTGGCACTATTCACAATAGCAAAGACTTGGAACCCACCCAAATGTCCAACAATGATAGAGTGGATTAAGAAAATGTGGCACATATACACCATGCAATACTATGCAGCCATAAAAAATGATGAGTTCATGTCCTTTGTAGGGACATGGATGAAGCTGGAAACCATCATTCTCAGTAAACTATCGCAAGGACAAAAAACCAAACGCCGCATGTTCTCACTCATAGGTGGGAATTGAACAATGAGAACACATGGACACAGGAAGGGGAACATCACACACCGGGGACTGTTGTGGGGTAGGGGGAGGGGGGAGGGATAGCATTAGGAGATATACCTAATGCTAAATGACGAGTTAATGGGTGCAGCACACCAACATGGCATATGTATACATATGTAAAAAACCTGCACATTGTGCACATGTATTCTAAAACTTAAAGTATAATAATAATAAAAAAAGAAATATAATAGGAAAATTTGGGGAATAAGGCAGCCACAGTGAACCTTGACAATCTCACACATACTCCCTATAATCTAGAAGGCTAAATATGCTTAGGAGGGACTACAGGATAGAAGTGTGGATAGTAGGAAGATTCCTAGCTATCCACACATTTCCAGATAAGTGTGAAACCTAGGACACTTATAAAGGAAACATCAGATGCCATGACTGAGAGTAAAATCCCAGTTAGACTTGTAAAAGACCTAAATTTTTAATGTGTTTCCCAACCAACACAGACATGCACTGGCAAAAGGTGGAAGGCTTACTGGCTCAAGGGAATTAAGCAAAACCTCTGATCAATCTTCAGCTCACCATTAAGCTATGTTGACTCAAGTGCAACCCCCAGGAGACTTGTCTTAACAATTAAAAAATGATTAAGAAATAAAAAAACTTAAGAGATATCAGTAGCTACATGACTCAAGGGAGACAGACTCTATAGAGTTAGTCCAGGACCTATGGTATGGAAGTACAGAATTCAGAGTTGGTCCAGTATATTATCTAAAATATGTAGTTTTCAACAAAAAAGCTATTATACATGAAAAAAATAGAAAAGTTTGACTCATACCAGCAAAAAACATAGAAACTGCCTCTATATTAGGGGGCCTAAATATTAGACTTGGCAGACAAAGACTTATAAATATGTTCAAGAACTAAAGACAGTCTGGGCACAGTGGCTCATGCCTGTAATCCCAGCACTTTGGGAGGCCAAGGCAGATGGATCACTTGAGGTCAGGATTTTAAGACCAGCCTGGCCAACACAGTGAAACCCTGTCTCTACTAAAAATATGAAAATTAGCTGGGCATGGTGGTATGCGCCCATAGTCCCAGATACTTGGCTTGGGAAGCTGAGGCAGGAGAATTGCTTGAATCTGGGAGGCGGAGGTTGCAGTGAGCCAAGATTGCACCATTGCACTCTAGCCTAGGTGACAGAGTGAGACACTGTCTCAAAAAAACAAAAAACAATAACAACAAAAAAAAAACAAACTAAAAATAATAAAGAGCTAAAGGAAAGTATAATGTTAATGTGTCATCAAATAGAAATATACATAAAGAAAAAGAAATTATAAAAAAGAGTCAAAGAAAATTATTGAACTTAAATGACTAATCTCATACAGGAGAACACAATGAGATTAACAGCTGAGTTTTTATCAGAAAAAAATGGAGGCCAGAAGATGGTAGGATGATATATTCAAAATGCTGAAAGAAAACAAAACAAAACTGATAACCAAGAATTCCATATGCAGCAAACTATCCTTGAAAACTGCATGCAAAGTTAAACATTCTGAGAAAAACAGAGAGAAGAGATTTTGTTGTGAGCAAATATGCCTTATAAGAAATAAAAAAGGAAGTCATTCAGATTGGAATAAAATGATACCAGATGGTAACTCAAAATCACACAAAGAAATAAAAGACATAAATAAAGGTAATTACATGAATAACTGTAAAAAATATTCATTACTCTTTTCTTCTCTTAACTGATTTAAAAGACAGTGCATAAAACAAAAATACACAACTCTATTGTTGGGCTTATAAAATATAAAGATATAATATTTAGAATAATAATAGCACAAAGGACTGGGGAATGAAACTGTACTGAAGCAAGTTTCTGTATTAAACTAGAATTAAGGGCTAGGCATGGTGGCTCACAGCTGTAATCCTAGCACTTTGGGAGGCCGAGGTGGGTGGATCACCTGAGGTCAGGAGTTTGAGACCAGCCTGGCCAACATGGTGAAACCCTGTCTCTACTAAAAATACAAAAATTACCCGTGTGTGGTGCTGGGTACCTGTAATCCCAGCTACTCAGGAGGTTGAGGCAGGAGAATCGCTTGAACCTGGGAGGCAGAGGTTGCAGTAAGCCAAGATCACACCATTGCACTCCAGCCTGAGTGACATAGTGAGACTCTGTCTCAAAACAAACAAACGAACAAACCTAGAATTAAGTTAGTATTATTTGAAAATAGATTGTGATGAGTTAAGATGTATTGTGATAAGAAACTACTAAGAAAATAACAAAACAGGGTGGGTGTGGTGGCTCATGCCTGTAATCCCAGCACTTTGCTAGGCTGAGGTGGGAGGATTGCTTGAGCCTAGGTGTTCAAGACCATCCTAGGCAACACAGTGAAACCCCATGTCTACGAAAAATTTTAAAAATTAGCTGGGTGTAGTGGCATGCACCTGCAGTCCCAGCTACTCAGGAGGCTAAGGTGGGAGAATCGCTTGAGCCCAAGAGGTTGAGGCTACAGTTGGCTGTAGTCGTACCACTGCACTCTAGCCTGGGCAACAGAGCAGGGCCTTGTATGAAACAAAAGAAAAGAAAAGAACAAAACAATGAAAACAGTACCTTAGACAATATTTCTTTTACATAAAAAGGCATGAAAAGTGAGACAGAGGAACAAAAATGCCACGAGATAAATGGAAAACAGCAAGATGGCACATGTAAAGTCAATTATATCAACAATCTCAAATAATGGAAATGGATTAAATACTCCAATTAAAAGCAGAAATTATCAGACTGAATAAAAAATAGATCCTAATACAAGACATATTTCAGATTCAAAAATACAAACAGATTGAAGGTAAAAATTTTTTTTAAAAGGTAGACTATGTAGGCTGCAGCATGGTGGCTCACACCTGTAATCTCAGCACTTTGGGAGGCCAAGATGGGTAGGTCACGTGGTCAGGAGATCAAGACCATCCTGGCTAACACAGTGAAACCCCATTTCTGCTAAAAACACAAAAAATTAGCCGGGCGTGGTGGCGGGCGCCTGTAATCCCAGCTACTTGGGAGGCTGAGGCAGGAGAATGGCGTGAACCTGATAGGTGGAGTTTGCGGTGAGCCGAGATCACGCCATTGCACTCCAGCCTGGGTGACAGAGCGAGACTCTGTCTCAAAAAATAAATAAATTAATTAATTAATTTAAAAAGGTAGTCTATATAAACAGTAACCATAAGAGAGCAGAAATAACTATACTAATATCAGAAAAAATAGATTTTAAGATAAAAACATTACTAGAGATAATATGAGGCATTTTATAATGATAAAAGGCATTTTATAATGAGAAGAAAGGTCTCAACATCAGGAAGATATAACAATTAGAAACATATATATACCTAACACCACCATCAAAATACATTAAACAATAATTGAAGAGAGAAATAGAAAATTCAAGAACAATGGAAGGAGACTTCAACACTACATTCTTAATAATAGATGAAATGACTGGATAAAAAAATCAGCAAGAATATAGAAGACTTGACTGGCACTATCAGCTAACTTTACCTAATTGCCATCTACAGAATATTCCACCCAACAACAGCAGGATACATATTCTTTTCTAGTACATAGAGAACATCCTTCAGGACAGATCATATTGTAAGACATAAAACAAATCTCATAAATTTAAAAGTATTAAAATCATACAATGGATGTGCTTTAATCACAATAGAATTAAACTGGAATTCAACAAAAATTGAGAAATCCCCAAATATTTGAAAATTTAACAAATAATCCATTGATCAAAGAAGAAATCACAAGGAAATAAACAAAATTAAAGTGGAATAAAAATGAAAATAAAATACATAAAAAGATATGGGATGCAGCTTAAGCAATGCTTTAGGGGGAAATTTATAGCCTTAGGCGCCTATATTAGAAATGAACAAAGATCTCAAATCAATAACCTAAGTTTCCTCCTTAAGAAAGGAAAAAAAGAACGGAAAACTACACCAGAGCAAAACAAAGGAATGAGATAATAAAAATTAGAGTAGATATCAGTGATATTTTTAAAATAGAGAAAATACAGGGAAAGCAAAAGTTGGTTATTTGAAAAGACCACAAAACCGATATACCTTTAGTTAGACTGACCACCAAAAAAAGAGAGAGAGAAGTCACAGATTACCAAAAGGGAACACCACTAAACAATCTCACAGTAATTAAGTTGATAAGGAACTACTATGAAAATCTTTGTGCCAATAATTTAGAAAACTTAAATAAAATGGTAAATTTTTTTTAAAAATGCAGAAATTATTAAAACTGACTAAATAAGACACAGAAAATCTATATAGACACATAACAACAACGAAAACCCATTGAGGTAGTAATTAAAAATCTTTCCACAAAGAAAGCCCAGATCCGTATGGATTAGTTGGTGAATTCTATTAAATATTTAAATAAGAAACACCAATGCTTTACAAACTCAGAAAATGGAGGAAGAGGGAACACTTTTCAACTTATGTTATGAGGCCAATATTGCCCTGACACCAAAGCCAGTCAAAGACATCACTAGAGGCTGGGTGCGGTGGCTCACGCCTATAATCCCAACACTTTGGGAGGCTGAGGCAGGTGGATCATTTGAGGTCAGAAGTTCAAGACCCACCTGGCCAACATGGTGAAACCCCGTCTCTACTAAAAATACAAAAATTAGCCAGGCATTAGAGGTGCACACCTGTAATCCCAGCTACTCAGGAGGCTGAGGCAGGAGAATCGCTTGAGTCTGGGAGGTGGAGTGAGACGAGATTGTGCCACTGCACTCCAGTCTGGGTGACAGAGTGAGACCCTTTCTCAAAAACAACAACAACAACAACAACAAAACAAAGACATCACAAGAAAACTACAGACAAATATTCCTCATAACATAGATGTAAAATCCCCAACAAAATATTTACAAAGTAAGTCCAGCAACATATGAAAAGTATTATACACTATGACCAAGTGGGATTTATGCCAAGAACGCAAGGTTGATTTAATATTAAAGCCTTTTAACTAATGTAAAATACCATTGTAATAGAACAAAAGACCAAAACTAAATTATCATCTCAATAGCTGCAACAACAGCACCAAAACTCATCTGACAAAATGCAACACCCATTCCTGATAAATATTCCCAACAAACTGAATAGAAGGGAACTTTCTCAACTTGATAAAGCGTATCTAAGAAAAACCTAGACCTAACATCATACTTAATGGTGAAATATGGACTGTGTGCCCCTAAGACTAAGGAGAAGACAAGGATGTCTGCTCTTGCCACTTAAGAGTCAACATTCGTACTAGAGATTCTAGCCAGTGCAGTCAGGCAAGGGAGAGAAATAAAAAGCATCCAAATTGGAAAGAAAGAAGCAAAACTGTTATTATTCTCAGACAATATGATCCTACATACAGAAAATCCTAAGGAATCCACACACAGGAGGGGAAAAAATACAAAATCTAAAGAATAAATTCAGCAAGGTTGGAGGGGATACAATATCAATTTATAAAATCAATTATATTTCTAAGTACTATTGATACACAATCCAAAAGTGAAATTATAAAAATACTTCCATTCCCAATTGCATCAAAAAGAATAGTATACTTAAGAACAAGTATTTAACAAAAGAAGTACAAAACTTATACACTGAAAACTACAAAACATTGCTGAGATAAATTAAAAATTAAATAAATGGGGAGATAATCTAAGCTAGTGATAGGAAGATTTTGTATTGTTAAGATGGCAATTCTCCCTAAATTGATCTATAGATTCAATGCTATCCCATTAAAATTCCAGGAGGCTTTGATGAAGAAATTAACAAGCTAATCCCAAATTTTACATGGAAATGCAAACACCCAGGATAGCCAAATTAATTTTGAAAAAAAAAAGGAACAAAGTTGGAGGATTTACATTTCCAAATTCTAGCACTCACTGTAAAGCTATTGTAATTAAGACAATGTAGTCCTAGCATAAGGAAAGACATACAGATCAGCGGAACAGAATTAAGAGTATAGAAACAAAACTATTTATGGTCAATTGATTTTTTTTTTTACAAAGGTGCCAAGATAAGTAAATGGGGAAAAAATGGTCTTTTTAATAAATGGTACTGGGAATCTCTATATCCACATGCAAAAAGACTAATTTATAGCCTTACTTCACAACGTTCACAAAAATTAACTCCTAATAGATTTAGGGCCAAATGTAAGAGCTAAAACAATGAAACTTTTAGAAGAAAATATAGGAAAAAACTCCTTGTTATCTTGGATTAAGCAAAGATTATAGCACCAAAAGCATAATCCATAAAGTAAAACCTCATAAATTGAACTTTATCAAAATTCAAAGCTTTTAGACTAAAAGATGCCATCAAGTTACAAAAGATGAAGTAAAAAAATTATTTGCAAATCATATACTTGAATTTTTTTAAAAAATACGTGTATCCAGAATATATAAAGAACTGTTACAATTCAATAATAAAATAACCCACTTAAAAGAGCAAAAGCTTTGGGCTGATATTTCACAAATTAAGAAGTAGAAATGGCTAGTAAGTACATGAAAAGGTGCCCAACAACATTAGTCACTAGGGAAGAGCAACTGTTTTCAGGTCCTTCTATTTAATATCTATCTCTTCTATAAGGATGTAGGCAGTTATATTCATCTGTTATTTACTATTGTGTGTGTATGTGTGTGACACAGGGTCTTGCTCTGTTACCCAGGCTGGAGTGCAGTGGTGCGACCTTGGCTCACTGCAACCTTGAGTTCCTGGGCTCAAGTGATCCTCCCACCTCAGCCACCTGAGTAGCTGAGACCACGGGTGCACGCCAGCATATTCTGCTTATTTTTTGTATTTTTTTGTAGAGATGGGGTTTCATTATGTTTCCAAGGCTGGTCTTAAACTCCTGAGCTCAAACAATCTGCCCACCTTGGCCTCTCAAAGTGCTGGGATTACAGGCATTAGCCACCATGACTGGCCTGTTATTTACCATTGTATCTCTCTAACCTAGTGAAGAAAGCCAAGAAATCTAAACATAATTTAAAAAGTAATAACCATAGGGTAGTAGAAAACGTACTTCACTTTCTATTAGATTTCCCAAGTTCCTGACATAGATTTGGTACTTACTGCTGCCTTTAGCAAATCACGTCACCTCTTTGAATGTGTTTCTTCACTTGTTTAATACTTTATCAGGCACTTTATTTAGTATTTTGAGGTCCAAATAGAAGAGTCTATTTGGAAGTGCTACATAAACTAAATACTATGCAAATATAGGATGACAATATTGCTGATAATTACAAATATAAACCTCTAAGAGAGTAACACTAAGTCTTTGTAATCAACCGGTGGCAAGAAATAGGCATTTTATACCCTTTAAAATGAAAGATAAACACGTTATTCTTTTTAAATAGCTTCATTGAGATATAAAACACATACAATTCACCAATTTCATGTGTATAATTCAATGGTTTTTAGTATTTTCACACAGTTGTGCAACCATCACAACACATTTTAGAACATTTTAATAATCCCAGAAAAAACTCTGTGCCTTTTAGCAGTCACCCCTCACTCCTCATGGGCTCCCCAGCCCTAAGCAAACACTAATCTACTTTCCGTCTCTGTAGGTTTGTCTATTCTGGACATTTCATATAAGGGGAATTATACAATGTGTTGTCTTTTGTGACTGGATTCTTTCATTCAGCATAATCTTCTCAAGGTTCATCCATTTGTAGAATGTATCAGTACTTCATTCCATTTTGCAGCACATAGTATTTCTTTGTATGTATTTGTCACGTTTCATTTATCAAGTCATCAATTGATGGTCATTTAGGTTGTTTCCACTTTTTTTGCTATTAAAAGTAATTCTGTTATTAACATTCATGTAGAAGTTTTTGTATGGATGTATGTTTTCATTTCTCTTGGATATATATCTAGAAGTGGAATTGTTGGGTTACTTGGTAATTTTATGTTTAACTTTTTGAGGAACTACTGGACTATTTTCCAAAGTGGCTGTACCATTTGACATTCCCACCAGCAGTGTGTGAAGGTTTCAGTTTCTCCACAACCTTGTCAACATTTGTTACTTTACTTTTCCTTTTTAAAATTTGGCCATCCTAGTAAGTGTGAAGTGGTATTTAATTGTGGTTTTGATTTGCTTTTCCATGATGGCTAATGATGTTGAGCATCTTTTTATGTACTTGCTTGTCATTTGTATATCCTCTTTGGAGACACGAAATATTTTGTCCAAAATATTCTTTTAACTGCTTCTTGTGTTGTCCTTAATATGAGTGAAACAAGACAGCAAATGATATTCATATTTCCAAGAAGTAGGTCTTCATCATGACTCACACTTTTTTTAATTGATAAACTTTATTTTTATTTTTAGAGCAATTTTAGGTTTACAGAAAATTGAGCAGACAGTACAAAGAGTACCCATATAATTTGTCCCTTACACACACACACACACACACACACACAAACACACACAATTTCCCATTATTATCTTGCCTTGGTCTGATACAGTTGTTACAAATGATAAACTAATATTGACACATCATTATTAACTGAAATCCATAGTCTACATTTGGGTTTACTCTTCGTGTTATACAGTTGTGTGAGTTTTGAAAGGTGCAAAATGTCATGTATCCACCATTACAGTACCATACCTCTTTTTCTTTATAAATTACCCAGTCTTGGATATATCTCTATCAGCAGCAAGAAAAGGGACTAATGCAGTAAATTGGTACCGGGTAGTGGGCCACTGCCATAAAGATACCCGAAATGCGAAAGCAAGTTTGAAACTGGGCAACAGGCAGAGGTTGGAATAGTTTGAAGGGCTCAGAAGAAGACAGGAAAATGTGTGAAAGTTTGGAACTTCCTAGAGACTTGTTGAATGGCTTTGACCAAAATGCTGATAATAATACGGACAATGAAATCCAGGCTGAGGACCAGGTATGGTGGCTCATGCTTATAATCCCAACACTTTGGGAGGTTGAGACAGGTGGATTACTTGAGGTCAGGAGTTCAAGACCAGCCTAGCCAACATGGTGAAACTCCCTCACTACTAAGAATACAAAAAATTAGCTGGGCATGGTGGCACACACCTGTAATCCCAGGTACGTAGGAGGCTGAGGCAGGAGAATAGCTTTAATCCAGGAGGCAGAGGTTGCAGTGAGCTGAGATCATGCCACTGCACTCCAGCCTGGGTGACAGAGTGATACTCCATCTCAAAAAGACAAAGAAGGAAATCATCCAAGCTGAGATGGTCTCAGATGGAGATGAGGAACTTGTTGAGAACTGTAGTAAAGGTGAATCTTGTTATGTTTTAACAAAGAGGCTGGTGGTATTTTGCCCCTGCCCTAGAGATATGTGGAATTTTGAACTTGAGGGGGATGATTTAGGGTATCCGGTGGAAGAAATTTTTTTTCTTTTTGAGATGGAATTTCACTTTTATTGCCCATGCTAGAGCGCAATGGTACAATGACACAATCTTGGCTCACTGCAACCTCCGCCTCCCAGGTTCAAATGATTCTCCTGCCTCAGCTTCCCAAGTAGCTGGGATTACAGGCATGCATCACCATGCCCAGCTAATTGTGCATTTTTAGTAGAGATGGAGTTTCACTGTGTTGGTCAGGCTGGTCTCAAACTCCTGACCCCAGGTGACCCACCCACTTTGGCCTCCCAAAGTGCTGGGATAACAGGCCTGAGCCACCATGCCCAGCTAAGAAATTTCTAAACAGTAAAGCATTCAGGATATGACTTGGGTGCTGTTAAAAACACTCAGTCTTAAAAGGCAAACTGCAGCCTGATGATGTGATAGAAAAGAAAAACCCATTTTCTGAGGAGAAATTCAAGTCTGCTGTAGAAATTTGTATAAGTAACAAGGAGCCAAATGTTAATCGCCAAGACAAAGGGAAGAATGTCTCCAGGGCATGTCAGAGACCTAAACAGCAGTTCCTCCCATCACTGGCCAGGAGGCCTAGGAGGAAAAAATGGTTTTGTGGGCTGGGCCCAGGGCCTCCCTTCTCTGTGCAGCCTAGGGGCTTGGTGCCACTCTAGCCATGGCTAAAAGGGGCAAAGGTACAGCTCAGGCAGTGGCTCCAGAAGGTGCAAGCCCCAAGCCTTGGCAGCTTCCACATGGTATTGAGCCTGCAGGTGCACAGAAGTCAAGAATTGAGGTTTGGGAGCCTCTGCCTAGATTTCAGAGGATGTATGGAAATGCCTGTATATCCAGGCAAAAGTTTGCTACAGGGGTGAAGCCCTCATAAAGAACCTCTGTTAGGGCAGTGTGGAAGGGAGAAGTGGGGTTGAAGCCCCCACAAAGAGTCCCCACTGGGGCACTGCCTAGTAGAGCCATGAGAAGAGGGCCACCACCCTTTAGACCTCAGAAAAGCTCCAGAGACTCAATGCCAACCCATGAAGGCAGCCAGGAATGGGGCTGTACTCTGTAAAGCCACAGGGGCAGAACTGCCCAAGACCACGGGAAGCCACCTTTTGCATTGGTGTGACCTGGATGTGAGATATGGAGTCAAAGGAGATCATTTGGGAGCTTTACGATTTGACTGCCCTGCTTGATTTCAGACTTGCATGTGGCCATTAGCCCCTTTATTTTGGCTAATTTCTCCCATTTGGAACAGCTGTATTTATCCAATGCCTGTTCTACCATTTATCTAGGAAGCAACTAACTTGCTTTTGATTTTACAGGCTCATAGGCAGAAGGGAATTGCCTTGTCTCAGATGAGACCTTGGACTGTGTACTTTTGAGTTAATGCTGAAATGAGTTAAGACTTTGGGGTACTGTTGGGAAGGCATGATTGGTTTTTAAATGTGAGGACATGAGATTTGGGAGGAGCCAGGGGTAGAATGATATGGTTTGGTTTGGCTGTGTCCCCACTCAAATCTCATCTTAATTGTAGCTTCCATAATTCCCATGTGTTGTGGGAGGGACCCAGTGGGAGATAATTGAATCATGGGGTCAGTTTCCCCCATACTGTTCTCACGGTAGTGAATAAGTCTCGCAAGAGCTGAGGATTTTATAAGGGGTTTCCCCTTTTGCTTGGTTTTTTTTATTCGGTTCTGGCTGCTGCCATTTATGACATGCCTTTCACCTTCTGCCATGATTGTGAGGCCACCCCAGTCACATGGAACTGTAAGTGCTTTAAACTCTTTTTCTTTATAAATTACCTAGTCTCAAGTATGTCTTTATCAGCAGCATGAAAATGGACTTTATACAGCAGCTGTCCCACAAATGTGTTCTGTAACTATCTAACTGTGACAGTAACCAGAATTTTAGTGAGAGAACATGATTCTCCACCATGATAATGAACTCCAAGAACCAATGTAACTCAAACTTCACTCACTTCCCTTAATAATCAAAGGATAATTAACTTAAGTGCTTAAAAATGTAAGCTATGAATTTATGAATACATTTGTGCATTAATTTATACTTTTATTATATATTATTTGTTGGTTTAACAATTTTCCTGATTCAGTTCTTCACTTCTTTCAAACTATAAGAGATTCCTCCAGTTCTAGCATATAAGAGTTTAATAGTTTTAAGTTTATCCTAACTTTACCTTTAGATAATAAACTCCTGGAGACTAGAATTTCTTTGTTCTGTATATTCACTCTGTGTCATAGTATGTTATGCCAAGCTATAAAGTAGTGGCCAGAGAAGGAATTCAAGGATTCCTCCAACACCCATTTCACACTTGGCATATTTTGCAGGTGCTTCACACATACATAGTTAATGCAAGAATGACTAAATACCATGAGAGTATGTTTCTGGATAAGAGTCTGTGGGGAAAGAATTGAGAAGATGAAGGTTGAAGGAGAGAAGCAGACAGGAAGAGAAAACTGAGAAAGGAAGCAGGTAAAAAGACTATATGGTTTCTTGTTTTTTTCTTCCTCCTCCTCTTTTCCCCTCCTCTCCTTCCCTATCAAAACTCTATGTTCTGAAAATACAGTTTTCTAAAGCTCTTAGCTGTGACCTACCCTCATAAATAATTGACAATATGTGTGAAGACTGTGACTGAATCTTATGTTTGGCTTTCACCTGTTATATACACATAAAAATACAGGACCAAAATACATAAATGCACATTTATATATTATACGTAAAGGAACATAAATACAATTCCCTGGCAAGATGGCCAAATAGGAACAGCTCTGCTCTGCAGCTCCCAGCAAGACCAACACAGAAGGCAGGTGATTTCTGCATTTCCAACTGAGGTACCCAGTTCATCTCATTGGGACTGGTTAGACAGTGGGTGCAGCCCAGGGAGGGTGAGCAGAAGCAGGGTGGGGCATCACCTCACCCAGGAAGTGCAAGGGGTCAGAGAACTCCCTCCCCTAGCCAAGAGAAGCCATGAGGGACTATGCTGTGATGGATAGTGCTTGCTGGCCCAGATACGACACTTTTCCCATGGTCTTCACAACCCACAAACCAGGAGATTCCCTTGGGTGCCTACACCACCAGGGCCCTGGGTTTCAGGCACAAAACCGGGCAGCCATTTGGGCAGACAGTGAGCTAGCTGCAGGAGTTTTTTTTTGTACCCCAGTGGCACCTGGAATGCCAGTGAGACAGAACTGTTCACTCCCCTGGAAAGGGGGCTGAAGCCAAGGAGCCAAGCAGTCTTGCTCAGCAGATCCCACACCCACAGAGAACAGCAAGCTAAGATCCACTGCTTGAAATTCTCACTGCCAGCCCAGCAGTCTGAAGTCAACCTGGGATGCTTGAGCTTGGTTGGGGAAGGGACGTCCACCATTACTGAGGCTTGAGTAGGTGGTTTTCCCTCACAGTGTAAAGAAAGCCGCCGGGAAGTTCAAACGGGGTGGAGCCCACCACAGCACAGCAAAACCATTGTAGCCAGACAGCCTTTCTAGATTCCTCCTCTCTAGGCAGGGCAGCTTTGAAAGCAAGGCAGTAGCCCCAGTCAGGGGCTTTTAGATCAAACTCCCGTCTCCCTGGGACAGAGCACCTGGGGATAGGGGCAGCTGTGGGCGCAGCATCAGCAGACTTAAATGTCCCTGCCTGCCGGCTCTGAAGAGAGCAGTGGATCTCCCAGAACAGTGATCGAGCTCTGCTAAGGGACAGACTGCCTCCTCAAGTGGGTCCCTGACCCCAGTGCCTCCTGATGGGGAGACACCTCCCAGAAGGGGTCGACAGACACCTCATACAGGAGAGCTCCGACTGGCATCTGGCGGGTGCCCCTCTGGGATGAAGCTTCCAGAGGAAGGAGCAGGCAGCAATCTTTGCTATTCTGCAGCCTCCTCTGGTGATGCCCAGGCAAACAGAGTCTGGAGTGGGTCTTCAGCAAACTCCAGCAGACCTGTAGAAGAGGAGCCTGACTGTTAGAAGGAAAACTAACAAACAGAAAGCAATAGTATCTACATCAACAAAAAGGACAACCATGCAAAAGCTCCATCCGAAGGCCACCAACAGCAAAGACCAAAGATAGATAAATCCAAGAAGATGAGGAAAAACCAGCACAAAAGGCTGAAAATTCCAAAAACCAGAATGCCTCTTCTCCTCCAAAGGATCACAACTCCTTGCCAGCAAGGGAACAAAACTGGACAGAGAATGAGTTTGATGAATTGACAGAAGTAGGCTTCAGAAGGTGGGTATTAAGAAGCTCCTCCAAGCTAAAGGAGCATGTTCTAACCCAATGCAAGGAAGCTAAGAACCTTGATAAAAGGTTAGAGGAATTGCTAACTAGAATAATCAGTTTAGAGAAGAATATAAATGACACAATAGAGCTGAAAAACACAGCACAAGAACTTTGTGAAGCATACACAAGTGTCAATAGCTGAATCGATCAAGCGGAAGAAAGAATATTGGAGATTGAATATCAACTTAATGAAATAAAGCATGAAGACAAGATTAAGGAAAAAGCATGAAAAGAAACAAACAAAGTCTGCAAGAAATATGAGACTATGTGAAAAGACCAAACCTACGTTTGATGATGTACCCTAAAGTGATGGGGAGAATGGAACCAAGTTGGAAAACACACTTCAGGATATTATCCAGGGGAACGTCTCCAACATAGCAAGACAGGCCAACATTCAAATTCAGGAAATACAGAGACCACCACAAAGATACTTCTTGAGAAGAGCAACCCCAAGACACATAATCATAAGATTCACCAAGGTTGAAATGAAGGAAAAAATGTTAAGGGTACCCAGAGAGAAAGGTCGAGTTACCCACAAAGGGAAGCTCATCAGACTAACAGCAGATGTCTCTGCAGAAACCCTACAAGCCAGAAGACAGTGGGGGCAAACATTCAACATTCTTAAAGAAAAAAATTTTCAACCCAGAATTTCATATCCAGCCAAGCATCATAAGTGAAGGAGAGATAGAATCCTTTACAGACAAGCAAACACTGAGGGATTTTGTCACCACCAAGCCTGCCTTACAAGAGCTCCTGAAGGAAGCATTTAATATGGAAAGGAAAAACTGGTACCAGCCACTGCAAAAACATATCAAAATGTAAAGACCAATGACACTACGAAGAAACTGCATCAACTAATGGGCAAAACAACCAGCTAGCATCATAAGGACAGGATCAAATTCACACATAACAATATTAACCTTAAATGTAAATGGGCTAAATGCCCCAATTAAAAGACACATGCTTGCAAATTGGATAGAGTCAAGACCCATTGGTGTGCTGTATTCAGGAGACCCATCTCATGTGCAGAGATATACATAGGCTCAAAATAAAGGGATGGAGGAATATTTACCAAGCAAATGGAAAGCAAAAAAAAAAAAAAAAAAAAAGGGGGGGGGGGTTGCAATCCTAGTCTCTGATAAAACAGAGTTTAAATAAACAAATATCAAAAAAAGACAAAGAAGGGCATTACATAATGGTAAAGGGATCAATGCAATGAGAAGAGCTAAGTATCCTAAATATATATGCACCCAATACAGGAGCACCCAGATTCATAAAGCAAGTTCTTAGAGACCTACAAAGAGACTTAGACTCCCACACAATAATAGTGGGCAACTTTAACACCCCACTGTCAATACTAGACAGATCAACAAGACAGAAAATTAACAAGGATATTCGGGACTTGAACTCAGCTCTGGACCAAGTGGGCCTAATAGACATCTACAGAACTCTCCACTCCAAATCAACAGAATATACATTCTTCTCAGCACCACATCACACTTATTCTAAAATTGACCACATAATTGGCAGTAAAACACTTCTCAGCAAAAGAATGGAAATAATAATTAATAGATGCAGAAAAGCCCTTTGATAAAATTCAATACCCCTTCATGCTAGAAACACTTAATAAACTAGGTACTGATGGACCATATCTCAAAATAGCTATTTATGACAAACCCACAGCCAATATCATACTAATGGGCAAAAACTGGAAGCATTCCCTTTGAAAACCAGCATAAGACAAGGATGCCCTCTCTCACCACTCCTATTCAGCACAGTATTGGAATTTCTAGCCAGGGCAATCAGTCAAGAGAAAGAAATAAAGCATATTCAAATAGGAAGAGAGGAAGTCAAATTATCTCCATATGCAGATGACATGATGGCATATTTAGAAAACCCCATCATCTCAGCCCCAAAACTCCTTAAGCTGATAGCAACTTCAGCAAAGTCTCAGGATACAAAATCAGAGTGCAAAAATCACAAGCATTCCTATACATCAATAATACACAAACACAGAGCCAAATCATGAGTAAACTCCCATTCACAATTGCTACAAAGAGAAAAAACCACCTAGGAATCCAACTTACAAGGGATGTGAAGGACTTCTTCAAGGAGAACTACAAACCATTGCTCAAGGAAATAAGAGAGGACACAAACAAGTGGAAAAACCTTCCATACTCATGAATAGGAAGAATCAATATGGTGAAAATGACCATACTGCCCAAAGTAATTTATACATTCAATGCTATGCTCATCAAGCTACCATTGACTTTCTTCACAGAAGTAGAAAAAACTACTTTAAATTTCATATTTCATATGGAAACAAAAAAGAGCCCGTATAGTCAAGACAATCTAAGCAAAAAGAACAAAGCTGGAGGCATCACACTACCTGACTTCAAACTATACTACAAGGCTACAGTAACCAAAACAGCATGGTACTGGTACCAAAACAGATATATAGACCAATGGAACAGAACAGAGCCCTCAGAAATAACACCACACATTTACAACCATCTGTTCTTTGATAAACCTGACAAAAACAAGCAATGGGGAAAGGATTCCCTATTTAATAAATGGTGTTGGGATAATTGGCTAGCCATATTCATAAAACTGGACCCCTTACTTATACCTTAAACAAAAATTAACTCAAGATGGATTAAAGAATTAAACATAAGACCTAAAGCCATAAAAACCCTAGAAGAAAACCTAGGCAATACCATTCAGGACAAAGGCATAGGCAAAGACTTCATGACTAAAACACCAAAATCAATTGCAATAAAAGCCAAAATTGACAAATGGGATCTAATTAAACTAAAGAGCTTCTGCACAGCAAAAGAAACTATCATCAGAGTGAACAGGCAACCTACAGAATGAGAGAAAATTTTTGCAATCTATCCATCTGACAAAGGGCTAATATCCAGAATCTACAAAGAACTTAAACAAATTTACAAGAAAAAAAACCCCCATCAAGAAGTGGGTGAAGGATATGAACAGACACTTTTCAAAAGAAGACATTTATGCAGCCAACAAAGATATGAAAAAACGCTCATCATCAGTGGTCATTAGAGAAATGCAAATCAAAACCACAACAAGATACTATTTCATGCCAGTTAGAATTATGATCATTAAAAAGTCAGAAAACAACTGATGCTAGAGAAGACGTGGAGAAATAGGAATGCTTTTACACTGTTGGTGGGAGTGTAAATTAGTTCAACCATTGTGGAAGACAGTGTGGCGATTCCTCAAGGATCTAGAATTAGAAATACCGTTTGACCCAGCAATCCCATTACTGGATATGTACCCAAAGGATTATAAACCATTCTTCTATAAAGACACATGCACACGTATGTTTATTGCAGCACTATTCACAATAGCAAAAACTTGGAACGAACCCAAATGCCCATCAGTGATAGACTAGAAAAAGAGAACGTGGCACATATACACCATGGAATACTATGCAGCCATAAAAAAGAATGAGTTCATGTCCTTTGCAGGGACATGGATGAAGCTGGAAACCATCATTCTCAGCAAACTAACACAGGAACAGAAAATCAAACACTGCATGTTCTCACTTATAAGTGGGAAGTGAATAATGAGAACATATGGGCACAGGGAGGGAAACATCACACACTGTGGTCTGTCATGGGGAGTGGGGTAGGGGAGTGATATCATTAGGACAAATACCTAGTGTAGATGACAGGTTGATGGGTACAGCAAACCACCATGGCACATGTATACCTATATAACAAGCCTGCCCATTCTGCACATGTAAAAAAAAAAAAAGAAGAAAAAAAGAAAAAAAAGTACATAAATACATCATACGTTTATCCACCTAAACTCAGGCTAAAAGCTTAATAAATATTGAGGGAATGCATTAATCAAGCTGTGCTGCCAGAATCATAAGAATCATTATCTCTGACTTTCTAAGGTCAGAAACTTGATTTTACAAAATTACTTAGTAGACAGGCTCCAGAGAACTGAGTCATATAACTAATTCTTATAAAAGAATAACATGTGAATGTATATAGGTCAGGTTATGGGTATGAATATATAATATTGATTCAATAATTAATTATAGTAGCTTTTACTTGCTTATAGAAATGGGCAGATGTATTTGGGAAGCACATTTATAGTTCATAATGTAGTTCAGTGTTCATTCAATTAGAGGTATTACATTATCTTAAGGTAATTTTTGTGATTAAGTATAGCTCTCTAGAGAACAAACACCATTTCCCTGAAATGGAGTTGGACTAGAATTTATATACACTTCCAGAGTTTGAGTCCCAGCTTCAAAATTTCTCCAGTTCTTTCTTACTTTAGATTCACCAATGGTTAATATAAATGTAAAAATCTGTAATCATTACGTTAATCAGTTACAGAGTTTACAATTTATGGACATTTAGGGAAATATTTTATATCCAAAGAAAGTAATTGTAAAAAAGTATGGTGTCAAGAAAGTCATTTTTTTTTGTTTTGCTTTTGATTTTCTTTTCTTTTGTCTTTTTTTTTTTTTTGAGACAGGGTCTCACCATGTCACCCAGGTTCAAGAACAGTAGCATGATCATGGCTCACTGCAGCCTCAACCTCCCAGGCTCAAGTGACCCTCCAGCCTCAGTCTCCCAAGTACCCAGGATCACAGGTGCATGCTACCACGCCCAGCTAATTTTCTAGTTTTTTGTAGAGATGGGGTCTTGCTATGCTGTGGCTGGTCTCAAACTCCTGACCTCAAGAAATCCTCCCATCTTGGCCTCCCAAAGTGCTGGGATTACAGGTGTGAGCAACCATGCCTGGCTGAAGAAAGTCATTCTTTCATATTCTTTAACATCCTAAACTTTCTCATCTTTGCCTCTTGATATTGGGTATATCTTGCTTTTGTGGTCTGTAGCCCACACTATTCACTGCTTTCAAAGAAGAGGAAAAGAGGTAGGTTAGTCACTTAAAGTTTAGCCACTCTAGAAGAAACAATCACAGAAACGTATACTTTGTTTTTTCCAATGCTAGATTTGCTCTAGAGATAAAATACTTGTTAACATGGTGTAGGTATATGGAAAGATGAGTGATAAGAAGACTGACCTGTTCTACTGTCCTTTCCTGAATGTGAATATAATGATTAAATGATTACCTCTGTCCAAAAAGATAAGGTTACAAAGCAGAAATGGCTAGAATATTGGAGAAACATGTCTACCATGAAAATATTTTGAGGGGGAAGAGGCTCAATATACAACACAGAATAGTTTTGAGCAGAATACTGTACATTGGATATCTTAAGAGAGATGATTCTAGTACAAGAAAAACTATCAGTAGTTGTAAAATGAATTAGAGAAACAGCAAAATAAATCTTCAAACAATAAAATGTATTCTTTAGACTCTAAAATGTAGCTTTAATAAATGATTATCATTAATAATCTTTTATTATTTATTAATCATTTATTATGGTTACATAAAAAATAGAAAGGCACTTTAAGGGGAAAACACTAAATCTAGATTTTCTGATGAGATTCATAATGACCTACAGAAATACACATTATTGGCTATTTTTCACTTTATTGAGTTTTTTTTGTTCTTTTCCTATCTATATTCCTATTTTCTTATCAATGACAGTGCCTTTTCTCCTCTTTATAAATAATTCTTTGTTGTTGTTAACCCCTGATGAGGCACTTTAAAAGACAATGATGGGAACCAAATGATGTGTGGTTAAGGTGTCTAAATAACATTTTTTTAAGTGTAATTAGCTCCCTTTCTGAACTATGTAGCACAGTCTGAAGGAAGGAGGTTGATGGGGAGGGGCAAGTTCTTACGTGTCTGGAACAGATATATACAGAAAGATGTATATATTCTCTCCTCCAACCCACCCCCGCCACAAAATCACTCCAATTATGCCAGTTGTAGATTTATTTAATTTAACAAGCTCCCACACTCAGAGATGCCAAAAACCCTAGAATAATTATTCCCATCAATCACTTGTAGGTAAGTTTTAATTGCTTTGGGCATATCTATTATTAGTTGAGATGTTTTACAAACCAATTTTATGTAGGCAGCACAATATTTTTACAAGAAAACCAAACAAAGCCTTTGGGCATGTATTCTCCAGTTCAACAAAAGCCCCACCATTCTTTAGTGTCTGATACTCACCTCTTTTAACCATTATGCCTAATTGGTCTCTCATGGCAGGTGTCATGCCCTGTTTGAAGAATATTTTGCCCTGTTTGGAGAATAAAGCTAAGTTGGGCAGAGCCTGATATTTGAGGAGGGTAAGGTTAGGTGAGTGGTCATGAGTATACAACATAAAATACCAAAAAATGTCAAAAAATATAAATAGAAGATGGGATGGAAAGGGATCAGTAAAAGACTTTACTGACAATGTAATACTTTTGCCTACTTCAAAGCTGATCATATCATTCCTGCTTTTGTTGTCAAATGTATGATACTCAGGCAAGTCTGGAATACGAAAAACTTCAGGCTACCCTAGTTGAGACTCCTACAGTCATGGTATCCTCAGTTTAACTCAATAGGTCTCCATTTGGTCAACTAACTATCCCCAAATTTCCACAGGTAAAGAAGAGAGAAAAGCAGAGAAAGAGGAAAGAAACTGAGGGCTACGTTCCAGTTAGTGGCTACTGGTAGGAAAGTTGGACATTTATTCTTTTCTTCCCTTGCCATCTTATTTTGAGAAATTCAAATTCCAAGATGCAATAAATACACATGGGCACACACACACACTCACACATATAGTGCTCCAAACAAATATGGGTTAGCTAGAGACATATAAGACTGTTAATGAAAATGTTGGAATCAATTTGCATCAGTAATTTTAAGAGAATTCTTGGTTTGTTCGATTCAATTGTTTTGTTCTAAAGTATACCAAAAGGTCTTTAATTTGAGAATCACATATTTTCATATCTATACTATCAATAATTTTAACTATAATCCATATTGACTCAATATTACAGAGTCATGAAATCTACAGAATAACATATGTCACAAATAAATATATATCATTGAGAAAATAGCAAGATTTAGGAAATATTTCTCCAAATTGTGTTCCATGGAGTATTGTTCCATGGAATGAATGATAACTTATGCTACACATACACACACACACATACATACACACACACACACACACACACACACACACACACACTTTAATGATTAAACAGGACTGGCTACATAATTTTCAGGGCCCCATGAAAAATGAAAGTATGAGTCCCCTCGTTAAAACATTATTATCAATTTCAAGATGGTGACTGCAGAGAATGAAACCAAGAATGGGTATCTTCTTTTTTTTTCTTTTCTTTTCTTTTTTTTTTTTTTTTTGAGATGGAGTCTTGCTGTTGCCCAGGCTGGAGTGTAGTGGCATGATCTCAGCTCACTGCAACCTTCGCCTCCTGGGTTCAAGCGATTCTCCTGCCTCAGCCTCCCAAGTAGCTGGGATTATAGGCGGCTGCCACCACGCCTGGCTAATTTTTGTATTTTTAATAGAGTCGGGGTTTCACCATGTTGGCCAGGCTGGTATCAAATTCCTGACCTCGTGATCCGCCTACCTAGGCCTCCCAAAGTGCTGGCATTACAGGCCTGAGCCACCACGCCCAGCCAAGAATGGGTCTCTTCTAAGCATGGGCCCTATGTGACTGCACAGGCTGCACACCCTTGAAACTAGCCTCGGTTAAATTGTTTAAGAAATGCTGGGTTAAAAAATGTCGAACAGATTTCTTTGCAACAAGACTTCTTATAGCCTTTTATATACTAATGTGCACTGTGAACCTTCAGGAGGTTCACATACTGTATAAAGGTCCTCAAATATATTTGACCAAAGCTCTTTTCAATTATTATTTTAGAAGGATCATCTTGTAGGACCAATGTTCCACAGAACACACATTGGAAAAGGCAGCTCAGGCTGTGCAAACAGGTTATAAAATCAATTTGTTAGTCATAAATCACTATATATTTCCCGTTTTGTGGCATTTTCCCCATATTTGGAATGAGGTAACTAGAGATAACTATAGATGCAAATGGTGTGTATTCACTAAATATACTGTCCTTCACTATTTGGTCTTTTACCATTTGGATAGTCAACTCAGTGGCCAAACATCACAAATGTTTTCTGGGCCAGGGTACTAGAGATGGTCTGATTGAGACTGTATCACAAGCCAACTTATTTTTCCCCTTTATTTTGTCAATTCAGAGGAAGTAACATCCTTACTTACCATTACCCAGTTCCCAAGAAATGTTGTACTTTTTGCTGGCGCTGTACTTCAACAGACTCAGGGCACTAGAACTGTTCCAGGAGTTATTGGGATTACGACGCAGTGCATTTAGAGCAAATATCAGGTGGAGTCCAGAGCAATCAGCAAAGTTATAAAGTTTGTCTAGGGACCTGGCTGGGAAGAAGCAGAGAAAGGCTTGTAACTTTCAAAGCAACATTCCAACAAAAGGAAAATAGTAGCTAATATAAAAAGCCTTTCTATGAGCTTCCCACTAATAAGGAATAACACAGACAGGCTTCTAAAAGGGACTATTACCTTTTGGTCTGGGTACATTTCAAGTTGACTTTAGAAAGCAGCAGACAGGGCTGGGCGCGGTGGCTCACGCCTGTAATCCCAGCACTTTGGGAGGCCGAGGTGGGCAGATCACCTAAGGTCGGGAGTTCGAGACCAGCCTGACCAACCTGGAGAAACCCCATCTCTACTAAAAATACAAAATTTGCTGGGCGTGGTGGTGTATGCCTGTAGTCCCAGCTACTCAGAAGGCTGAGGCAGGAGAATCGCTTGAACCTGGGAAGCTGAGGTTGTGGTGAGCCGAGATTGCACCATTGCACTCCAGCCTGGGCAACAAGAGCGAAACTCCATCTCAAAAACAAAACAAAACAAACAAAAAAAAACAAACAAAAAAAACAATCAGCAGAGAGAATTCCAGACAGAGGTTGCAAATTGGCAACCAAATCTAGTCCATCATATGTTTTATTTAACAAAGTTAAATTGTTGATGTTTTAAAATGGGAAGATTTCACAAAGTAGCTGAATTTCTTAATTTTCCTTGAAAAGTCAGACAGTATGGCACTGCTAGGTCCATATTCCTACAGGACATAAGATGAATAATAGGGTACAAGGCCAGGAAGGATAACTGGCTGGTGAGTCTTGGAAAATAGCTCAGCCTAGTATGATTTCCGAAAATTTTCACTGAAGTCCAGATTTCT
Organism: Pan paniscus; assembly: GCF_029289425.2. NCBI lineage: Eukaryota > Metazoa > Chordata > Mammalia > Primates > Hominidae > Pan > Pan paniscus. The sequence goes on from NC_073257.2 coordinate 110,657,598, forward strand.
AATATTTCTGACAACGGAAATACTATGACCACTACTACAAATATGTTCATTGCCGGGCGTGGTGGCTCACGCCTGTAATTCCAGCACTTTGGGAGGCCGAGGCGGGTGGATCTCGAGGTCAGGAGATGGAGACCATCCTGGCTAACACGGTGAAACCCCGTCTCTGTTAAAAATACAAAAAATTAGCCAGGCACGGTGGCGGCTGCCTGTAGTCCCAGCTACTCAGGAGGCTGAGGCAGGAGAATGGCGTGAACCTGGGAGACAGAGCTTGCGGTAAGCCGCGATTGCGCCACTGTACTCCAGCCTGGGTGACAGAGTGAGGCTCCGTCTCAAATAAATAAATAAAATAAAAAAAGAAATATGTTCATTATCAGGTTGATACCAGATACCATCAACTCTATCACCATGTGTCTCCTATTTATCCCATTCCTTCATTTCTATTGCCACCATTCTTTTTCTGGCTGTCATTTACACTTGGATAACTTACTATAATCTCTGTACTTGCCTGTCTACTTCTAGATTCTTCCCATCCGGCCAATTCATCTTCCCCCAGTCACTCTCAGCCAGTTTTACTCAATCCTCAAAACCAATGGATTTTCAAGACCATTTTCTTCCTTAATTCAAGGCTTCTACAACTCACCCATAATTTTCCCCTCAACTTTAGGCCTATTTCTCTTAATGAGTTCTTTGTTGATGTCAGCCAGTTTATTTGTTAGAGAACTCCTTGCCCCATTGACCTTTGCTCTCCTTATTTGTCATGCCCTTACTGCTTTTTAAAACATATCCATATTTTACTTGTCCTTTTACACAGTGTATCCCAAGGTATGGATAATATGACTTCAGGTAGTACACAGTTTTAAAAAGCTTCTTAGATTAATAATTATGTAGAAGAGTTTACGTTATCCTAGTAGCCGTTAAACCTAATGCAGAGTTTCTCAAATGGGGTTCTGTGAAACACTAGGGTTCCACAAGAGGTCACCAGAGGTTCTGCAAGAGATGATGCAGAGTGTCCAAGTTACCCCATTAGCAATTTTGTTATAGATCTTTTAGTCCTTTAAAAAAGAACCATTATCATTGGGTTGAGTATTTTATCAGTTTTTGAAGCAGGATATAGGAAGACTGCCATTTTCATCTTCTCACATATATAAGAAAGTATTTCTTAAGAAGCACCAAGAACAAGGACAGAAATTGTCTCATTTCTGTCAACTTATATCATACTCTACCCAGAAATAAAATCGATGTCAACTTACATCATACTCTACCCAGAATTGAGTAATTGGGCAACAACAACAACAACAAAAGGAATAAATTTCACATTCAGGAAATACATTTAATTATTATTTTTAGTTCCAAAATAACAATTGAAATTAAAATGCAGTTATAGCTTAGTAAAGTGATCATGAAACCAGTATGTAATAATTTTATAATTATCTACATGCCATTAGGTAAAAAAATAATTTTTGTCAAAGTATCATATAAAATTGTATCATAGGCTATAATTTTATTCATATTGCTTTGATGTATAGTTTTACATGCTTTACTATTCAACATCATTAATACATTTTATATTCAAAATAATATTAAAGTAAATTCATAACCTTTATTTAAATTAAACCTAACAAACCTACCCTTAGAAAAATTTTATCGCATTGTGGCTTAAACTAGTTACTTAACAAAAACAAATTATGTTTGCCTTATAAGATTTTCAAATTTATGAAAAGGAAATAATGAAATTAATTTCAAGAAAGACAGATAACTACTCTTTTTTTTCTTTTCAATCATAGTTGTCTAAAATAGTTGTCCTATTTAGTTTTAAATAGGACTTGCATTTACCATACCTCAGTAGTATTGATACAACAGAAATTTGTGTTAAGACTTTGAGGCCCACTTGTATAAGATACAAAAAAAATCTAGTAGGTTTTTTTTTTTTAAAGAAAAACTGAAGTTTCTTTTATCTATACCATTAGAATTGGTATCCTTTGTGGGGAGAGGGAAACAATGCAAAAAATAAATAGGTTAAGAAACTGGCCAAACTAAACAGATTCTAAGGAAAATATAACTCTCTATTTAACAGAACACTGGCAATATTGGATAATTATATATCTACAACTCAATAGTCATTCTAATATACTATGAGCTTTAGATATAATAACTTTTATCCAGAAGTTTCCTTGAGATTTGAGAATTATTATTCTAGGTTACTCAAAAAATAATTTGAATATTATAAGATCAACAGAGGTCCATTTTTAAGTCCTCTATTATTAATGTCATGAAAGTTATATTATCATAAAAAATACTCAATATTCAATTAAATAACATTTTATTCATCCATAGTTTCAATGACATCTATTAAGCATGCAATAAAATTACTTATTTTCATAATTTTTGGTTTCATTTATATACTAAAATCCATATCAAATGTTTGCATCAAAATTTAATATGAATGACTGATATTCCTTTTGGATAGATTGATTCCATTTAAGTCATCTTTTTCTAAAACTATTTCCATATAATGAGTATTTTACTGTGTATGTTTCACATGTATTAGAAACACAAACACACATCAAACACAAAAGCATATCAAACCTTTGATTTCATGGATTTGATGGTTTAAGGCAAGGCAAAATGTATTTACAAAAAATGTGTCAACATAAAGAGCAGTATGGGAGAAACAGTATGGATAGTTTGTTCACATAGCAAAAATTGGGAACTAGAACGCTAAAAGTTTGGGAAATACTTCTTTAAGAATAAGTTTAAGTCCTGCCTCTTCCATGACGCCATTCCTGAACACACCAACCTCCCGAAAGTGATTTCGACTTTCTCTAAACTCAAGAGCTATACCATTTTTTGGCATCTCACTGCTCTGTGACATATTATCTGTGACATAATATTATCTTGGGATTTACTTCTTGATTTATTCACTTCTCCAGAGTGAACAACTTGTTTTCCCAGTTAAACTGTGAAGTTTCTTAAGTTTGGTACCGTATCTTATATCCTTCATAGCATCTAACACACAGCAATTTTCTGCCTTAATATCATGCCGAAGAGTTCTCAAGGCCCAAATCCTTTGTGTTGCATAAAAGTGGCCTATAAGAAGTAGAAAGAGGCGAAAGAGAGATCTGTCTAAAATAATTATTGCTAGGCTGGGCGCAATGGCTCACACCTGTAATCCCAGCACTTTGGGAGGCTGAGGCGGGTGATTCATCTGAGGTCAGGAGTTCGAGACCAGCCTAACCAACATAGTGAAACTCGTCTCTACCAAAAATACAAAAAAATTAGCTGGGTGTGGTGGCACATGCCTGTAATCCCAGCTACTCTACTTAGGAGGCTGAGGCAGGAGAATCGCTTGAACCTGGGAGGTGGAGATTGCAGTGAGCCAAGATCACACCATTGCACTCCAGCCTGGGTGACAAGAGTGAAAATCCGTCTCAAAAAACAATAATTATTGCTAATCTAAGACATATGTTCTACAGTTTATTAGAAAAGTACATATATTTGAATATAGAGAATTTAGTAGATATTCAACACATGTAATCTCCCTTAGAAAATTTGCTCAGGTTCCATCAAAACAAATAGATACTTAAAGATGACTTTCTACTCCCTCCACCAGAGGGGGCCAATGCCTCTCTGTCTTATAGTCAGGGTGCATTGACATTTCACAGGCATATAATTCTAAGAAGCACTGGATAGTGGGCAGTTGAAGATGAGGAGCTGGGACTTGAGAAAGATGTAAAAGTATACAGGCTTGGGTGTCACTCAGTGCTGACAGTTGATGCTGTGAAAGTTCTTGAGATTTCTGAAGGGCAAAATGTAGAAAGATGGCTGAAGAGAAAACCTTAAGAAATGTCCACATATAAGGGTCATGGAGAACAACAACAACAACAAAAAGAGAAGAAGAAGAACCCAGATATGCAGTCTTAAGGAACCCAAAAGAAGAGAGTTGCAAGGAGGTGCTGTTCCATAACAGTAGGTGTTCATGACAAACTGAGGAGGAAAAGGACTGAGAAAAAAAAAACCATTAGATTAATCAAACAGTGAGGTTAGAAATTAGATTTAGGTTGTGATGAGAACTTAAAGAATGAGTAGATTAACAAGGAATAGATTCTGATACATTCAGCTTACTTATTGAAGTTCTGTGGCAATAAAAAGAAGAAAAGAAACAAAATAGTAATGAGAGAAGAACCAGATTGTTTTTTTTTAAATGCAAGATCCAAGGAAAGCTACTTCTTTAATAAAGTTAATCTCAGTTTTCTATTAGGAAAATGTAGATAAGGGTCAATGAATTCACACTAAGATATGAATGACAGATTATTTCTCTTAGTTTCCCTAGGATTTGACACTTTAAAAACCAAACAGACAAGCAATCCAACAAACAAAAAATTGGACATTCATTAACTTATTAAATTACTCAACAAATATTTATTAAGCAGTTACTATGTGACAGGCACTATTATACACCATATATATCTGTAAATATACATATATGCATGCATATATATCTGTATATATACAGATATACATGCATATATATATCTGTTCTGTATATATACATATATGCATGCATATATATACATATATGCATGCATATATACATATATACATGCATGTATATATACAGATATATATATGCATATATACATACATACAAGAAGATAGATGTACATATATAAAAGAAGATTATATAGTATATAATAGTGCCAGCTTTATGATGGTGCAAAAGCAATACACATTCAGTAGAAATCGTACTTCAAATACTCACACAACCATTTTGTTTTTCACTTTCAGTATAGTATTCAATAAATTACTTGAAATATTCAATACTTTATTATAAGATAGGCTTTCAGTTAGATGATTTTGCCCAACAGTAGGCTGATGTAAGTGTTCTGAGTGCATTTAAGGTAGGCCCGGCTAAGCTATGATGTTCAGTAGGTTAGGTGTATTAAATGCATTTTTGACTTACCATAGTTTCAACTTATGATGAGTTTATTGGGACATAACCTCATAAGTTGAGGAGCATCTGCATGTGTAATTTATATATTTTATATATATATTTTAAACACTATATATATATATACACACACTTACACACACATTTATATTGCAATGAGCAAAACAGAAAACAGGCCCTACCCTCATGGAGGTTACATTTAATGTGGCTGGCAGGAGAAGTAAAGCAGGGTAGGAGATAGTATAGAACCAATAGTAGCTAGTATGCTATTTTAAATAAGCATCACAATTAAGTTGTCATTTGATCAGAGACCCAATGGAAAGAAGGGAGCAAGTCAAGTAGATAACTATGGAAAGAATTCCAGGCAGAGGGTCCTACAGTAAGGGCAAAGGCCCAAGACTCGTGTGAGACTGATGAATGTGAAGAACACTGAGAGGCTGGTGTAGCTGCCCCAGAATGAATGAGAGGGAGAGCAGTAGGAGATGAGATCACAGTGGTAGCAAGGACATGTCACGAAGGGCCTTACTGGTCATTATAAGAACTTTGGCTTTTGCCCTCATTGACATAGAAGCCATTAGATGGTTTTGAATATGACCCAACTCACATTGTGAAATCATCACTCTGGCTGCTGAGCTGAAGAGACTGAAGGGGATGGGAAGAGTAAGGGTGAAAGCAAGGAAATTAGGAGTCTATAGCAATAATTGAAGCAAGGGATCATTGTGGCTTGGACCAGGGTGGTAGCAGCAGAGCGGTAGAAGTGGTTGGTTTCTGGGGATGTTTTAAAGGTTGAGCCAGTAAGATTTGCTGAAGGATTGGAATGTGGTGTGTGAGAAAAAAAGAGTCAAGAAACTCTGAAGTTTTTGGCTTAAGCAACAGAAAGATAAACTTGATATTTATGAAGGAAGTGTGAAAGATTGGGAGAAGAGAGAAGAAGGCCAAGATGAGAATTTGGGCTTGGGGCATGTTAAGTTTGTAATGTCCTTAGATGTATAGGTAAATAATTTGAGTGGGCAGAATATGCAAATCCAGAGTTAAGCAGTGGGATGTGGATGGGAAGTATAAAGCTGATTAAGCAAAACATTTTCAAAGGTTGGGAGAGATAGAGAACCTTTTACTGGAAAGAAGAGAGACAGGAGCTGTCATAGGGATCTTCCAGTTTACAGATGCCAATGTCATTAAAGTAGCTTAGTTTCCATCCCAGCTCTTCCCCCTCCTCCCCTTAATGCTGAGCATCTACTTGAGTCTCACCTTCCTTGATTCCGTATTCAGAATTAACTTCCCACCTTTTTATCCTATTTTTGTTACGTATTTCCCTCAAAGTCACAGCTACCTTACTTTCCCTCCATTATTTGACAGAGACGATTAACATTTTCTTCATGTTTTGTAAGCTACTATGCAAACAAAGCTTATAGACATGGCTCCAGCCCTCACTTTTCAAATTGATGGCCCCCTCTAAGCTCCTCTTCCATAGAAATGATGGAGCAACAACTGTTACCTGGGAATTAAATTGGCACAAATTTTATTAGACTAGTGTTTGAGACCAAGTGTATGCAAGTTTCACATAGAAAACATAGTTAATTTGTTTTAAGGACTCAGTTCAATACTGTTCTTTTCTTAATTGGCAAAAATAACTCTAATACCCCTTTGTGACTACTTTATTCTTTTGCAATCTTCACATGAAGAAAGAGTGTTTTTTCTGTGTGGTTAAAAACTTGGGCACATGATCCAGACCCTTAGCTCTTGGAAGACAGGGCTGGTGACTCCAGAAGGAAAAATGGGTGCCTATAGAACAGTGTCAACTTATTCTAATTGTGAGCATGTGAGAATATGGACAGATTATCAAGTCGCATGAACAACAAAATCTAGAGACTGGACATACTTGAACAGAACTCAACGCTTTGATGTCAGGCCTCTGAGAACAGCTTCCCCATAGTTCCCCAAGGGGGAAAAACATGCAATGGAAAGGGGCCTATTTGGGGTTGGGTTAATACTAGGGATGACATCTTAAGTATTGAGCTATGAAGAAGCTTTAATGAGTTGTGATAGAACTCAAGAAGCAAAATTGGAAGTCAAAATTACTGAGAAGTTAAAATTTAAGGGTTTACTTTTGTGGAAAGATTTTTAAAAAAATAAGTCTTTAATGCTATTGCTTAACTCTTCTTCATAAACTCTGTTCTTTTTAAACACAATTCTCAATCTTTCTATCAGTCTATTCCATGTATATTTTGGAGAGGACAGGCTCCCTACTCACTGCTCTTAATATAACCTTGCATTTGGTTGTAGTGAGACAAAGAACATTTGGATTCTTCTTATCTAGGTTTATGAAAGGAATTTTCAGGCTCTGAAAAATAAACACTATTATGAAAAGGATAGAAAAATATGTGACTGTGACAAAGACACATTTTATAAGGAAAAAAGTCAGAAAAACTTGGGAACAAAAGAGCTGCATAAGAAAGTCAAGTCCAATATGAAATAAACTAAAATGTGATATGGTCTTAAGCAGTTAAAAGAGTACAAAGTAAAGACAGACAAATTTGACCTTGAGGATAGGAAGATTCTTTGGGTAGCCTATGGGTTTTAACATTAGACTATATAGCAGAAAATATTAACCTAACATAGATCTTGTCCCAGCAGTAAATGACATTAATATCATCATAATTATATAAATACTCTTCATTGCTTTTCAGTATCTGGATACTTTCTACAGAAAACTGTAAATAATTTGGCTGGGATTGCAGAACAAAATGTAATAACACCAATGATAAAGTAAAAATAAACGTGTTAGTGAAAATGGCAAAAGTCTTGAAAGGGTATAGGGGACATAGATAAAAGGACATCAATATTAATATTCTCATCTTACAGAGCTGTAAGAGCATCAAGAAATACTGCCAAAAGACCAAAAAGATATCTGCACTCCCATGTTTATCACAGCACTATTTACAGTAGCCATGATATGGAATCAGCCTAAGTGTCCATCAACAGATGAATGGATAAAGAATATGTAGCACACATACACAATGGAATACTACTCAGCCATAAAAAGAATAAAATCCTGTCATTTGTGACAATGTGGATGAACATGGAGGACAGTACGTGAAGTGAAATAAGCCAGGCACAGAAAGACAAATACTGCATGATTTTACTCATATGTGGAATCTAAAATAAGTTGATCTCAAAGAAGCAGAGGGTAGAATGGTGGATACCAGATGCTGAGGACTTTAGTTGGGAGGTGGGGGTGAGGAGGTGTTGATTAAAGAATACATAATTACAGTTACATAGGAGGAATAATTTCCAAGAGATCTATTGTGGAACAAGGCAACTATAGGTAATGATGATACATTGTATTCTGTAAAAATGTAAAGAGAACAGATGTTATGTATTCTCACTAAAAAAATGATAACTATGTGAGAAAAAAAGTCAGGTAATGACAAGTGCTGGCGTGGGTAAGAGAAATTGGAACCTTTGCATTGCTGGTGGGAATGTAAAATGCTGCAGCCTCTGTGGAAAACAGTGGTGGTTTCTCAAAAAGCTAGATCTAAAATTACCATATGATTCACAATTTCACTCCTAGGTATATATCCAGAAGAACTGACAGTGGGGATTCAAAAGGATACTTGTACATCAATGTTAATAGCAGCATTATTCACAATAGCCAAAAAGGTGGAAAAAACTCAAGTGTCCATTACTAATAAATATATAAACAAAATGTGGTATATCAATACATTGGAATATTATTCACCCATAAAAAGGAATGAAGCACTTTTGCTGGCACCTTCCATCAGAGTGTTGTGGCCAGCAGACTGGGAACATATTGGCCCCTCCAGCACAGCAGCAAGTGCTTAACCTTGGGGGCCGGAGGACAAAGCCTTGGGCCTGGTACCAGCCCCCCAGGGTTAGAGCATGCAGCCCAGAAATGCTTAGCTGAGCCTCGGCCCCTGAAATCCAGAAAAGAAACTAGTCAACTGAATCCAGCTTATACCACAGTCAAACCTTCAAGGGCATCAAAGAATATAAAAGCAAAAAACCCTATCCAAATGACAGTAACTTCAAAATTAAAGGAACATCAGCACCCACAGATGAGAAAGAACCAGAATAGGAACTCTGGCAACTCAAAAACCCAGAGTGTCTTCTTACCTCCAAATGACCACACTAGCTTCCCAGCAATGGTTCTTAACCAGGCTGAAATGGCTGAAGTGAGATATAGAATTCAGAATCTGGATTGCCATGGAGATCACTGAGATTCAGGAGAAAGTCAAAACTGAATCCAAAAAATCTAAAAAATCCAATAAAATGATACAAGAGCTGAAAGATGAAATAGTCATTTTAAGAAAGAACCAAACTGATCTGATAGAGTTGAAAAACTCACTACAAAAATTTCGTGATACAATCTGGAAGTATTAACAGCAGAATAGATCAAGCTGAGGAAAGAATCTCAGAGCTCGAAGGCTAGTTCTTTGAATCAAGTCAATCAGACAAACATAGGGAAAAAAGAATACAATGTAATGAAGAAAACCTCTGAGAAATATGAGATTATGTGAAAAGACCAAATCTATGACTCGCTGGCATTCTTGAAAGGAGAGAGAGAGAGCAAGCAACTTGAAAAACATATTCGAGGATTTTTTCCATGAAAAATTCCCCAACCTCACTATAGAGTTTGACATTTAAATTTAGGAAATTCAGAGAACCCCTGTAAGATACTATCCAAGAAGACCATCTCCAAGGCACACAGTCATCAGATTCTCCAAGGTTGATGTGAAAAAAAATATTAAAAGCAGCTAGAGAGAAGGGGCAGGTCACCTACAGAGGGAACTTTATCAGGCAAACAGTGGACCTTTCAGCAGAAACTCTACAAGCCAGAAGAGACTGGGCACCTGTAGTCAGCATTCTTAAAGAAAAAAAATTTGGGGTTAGAATTTTTCTTTAAGAATGCTGACTACAGGTGCTCAATCCAGCCAAACTAAGATTCATAAGCAAAAGAGAAATAAAATCCTTTTCAGACAAGCAAAAGATAAGGGAATTTGTTACCACCTGACCTTCCTTAAAAGAGGTTCTTAACGGAGTACTAAACATGAAAACAAAAGACTGTTTTACTGGTCATTACAAAAACACACTTGATTGACACTATAAAGCAACTACACAATCAAGTCTGCATAAACACCAGCTAATAACAAGATGACAGGATCAAATCTATACATGTCAGTAGTAACCTTGAATGTAAATCAGCTAAACGCCCCACAAAAAAAGGCACAAAGTGGCAAGTAGGATAAAGAAGCAAGACCCAACTATATGCTGTATTCAAGAGACCCATCTCACATGCAATGATTCATAAGCTCAAAGGAAAGAGATGGAGAAAAATCTACCAAGCAAACAGAAAACAAAAAAGAGTAAGGGTTGCTAATCCAATTTAAGACAAAATGGACTTTAAACCAACAATGATCAGAAAAGGCAAAGAAAGGCATTACATAATGAAAAAAGGTTCATTCAACAAGAAGACTTAAATATCCTAAACATATATGCACTCAACACTGGAGCACCCAGATTCATAAAACAAGTTATTAGAGAACTATGAAGAGATTTAGATACCCACACAATAATAATGGGAAACTTCAACACCACACTGACAGTATTAGATCATCGAGGCAGAAAACTCCAAAGATATTTGGGAACTAAAACTCAGCACTTGACCAAATGGACCTAACAGATATCTGCAGAACACTCCACCCAACAACAACGGAATATACATTCTTCTCATTTGCACATGGCACATGTTCTATAATAGAAGACATGCTCGGTCATAAAACAATTTTCAAAAAAATTTTAAAAAATCATATCACCCACCCTCTCAGACCACAGTGCAATACAAATAGAAATGAATACTAAACAGATCTCTTGGCTGGGTGTGGTGGCTCACACCTGTAATCCCAGCACTTTGGGAGTTTCAGGTGGGCAGATCACGGTGTCAGGAGATCGAGACCATCCTGGCCAACATGGTGAAACCCCATCTCTATGAAAAACGCAAAAATTAGTTGGGCGTAGTGGCACATGCCTGTAATCCCAGCTACTCGGGAGGCTGAGGTAAGAGAACTGCTTGAACCAGGGAGTTGGAGGTTGCAGTGAGCCGAGATGGTGCCACTGCACCCCAGCCTGGCAACAGAGAGAGATTCTGTCTCAAAAAAACAAAAAACAAACAAAAAAGATCTCTCAAAACCATATAATTACATGGAAATTAAACAACCTGTTCCCGAATGACTTTTAGGTAAGCAATGAAATTAAGGCAGAAATCAAGAAATTCTTTAAGACGAATGAAAACAAAGATACAACATACTAGAATCTCGGACACAGTTAAAGCAGTGTTAAGAAGAAAGTTTATAGCACTAAACACCCACATGAAAAAGGTAGAAATGCCTCAAATTAACAACCTAACATCACACCTAGAGGAACAAGGAAAACAAGAGAAAACAATGCCAAAGCTAGCAGAAGAAAATAAATAACCAAAATCAGAGCTGAACTGAATGAAATTGAGATGTGAAAAACCATACGAAATATCAATAAAACTAAAAGTTTGTTTTTTGAAAGAATAAGATTGATAGACCACTAGCTAGACTAATAAAGAAAAAAGAAAGAAGATCCAAATAAACACAATCAGAAATGACAAAGGGGACATTACCACTGAACCTACAGAAATAATAATAAAAAAACCCTCAGAGACTATTATGAACACCTCTATGCACACAAACTTGGAAACCTAACCAGGATAAATTCCTGGAAACATACAACCTCTCATGACTGAACAAGGAATAAATTGAAACCCTGAACAGACCAATAACAAGTTCTAAAATTGAATCAGTAGTTACAAGCCTACCAACCAAAAAACAAAAAAGCCCTGGACCAGAAGGATTTACAGCCAAATTCCACCAAACATATAAAGAAGAGTTGGTACCAATCACACTGAAACTATTCCAAAAAATCCAGGAGAAGAACCTCTTCTCTGACTTATTCATGAGGCCAGAATCATTCTGGTACCAAAACCTGGCAGAGGAAGGAAACAAAAAAAGGAAACTTTAGGCCAATGTCTCTAATGAACATAGATGCAAAAATCCTCAACAAAATACTAGCAAACTAACTAATCTGGCAGCACATCAAAAAGTTAATCCACCACAATCAAGTAGGCTTTATTCCTGGGATGCAACATTGCATATTAATACTCAAATTAATAAATGTGATTCATCACATAAATAGAACAAAAAACAAAACCCACATAATCATCTCAATAGACACGGAAAAGGCTTTCCATAAAATTCAACATCCTTCATGTTAAACACGCTCAACAAAGTAGGCATCAAATAAACATATCTCAAAATAATAAGAGCCATCTATGGCAAACCCACGGCCAGTAATATATTGAATGGACAAAAGCTAGAAGCATTTCCCTTGAGAACCAGAACAAGATAAGAATGGCCACTCTTAGCACCTCTATTCAACATAGTACTGGAAGTCCTAGTCAGAGCAATCAGATAAGGGAAAGAAACAAAATGCATCTAAATAAGAAGTGAGGAAGTTCAAATGATCTCTCTTCACAGACAATATGATTCTACACCTAGAAAACCCTAAAGACTCCACCAAAAGGCTCCTGGAATGGATAAACAACTTCAGTAAAGTTTCAGGATACAAAATCAATATACAAAAATCAGTAGGATTTCTATACACCAACATTGTCCAAGCTGAGAGCCAAATCAAAAATGCAATTCCATTCACCATAGCCATAAAAAAATTATAAAATACCTAGGAAGACAGCTAACCAGAGAAATGAAAGATCTCTACACCAAAAATTATGAAACACTGCTGAGAGAAATTAGAGACAACACAAATATTAATAAGTGGAAAAACATTTCATGCACATGGATAGTAAGAATCAATATTGTTAAAATGGCCATACTGCCCAAAGCAATTTACAGATCCAGTGCTATTCCTATCAAACTACCAATGACATTTTCCACAGAATTAGAAAAAAAAATTTTAAAATTCATATGGAACAAGAAAGAGCCCAAATAGCCAAAGCAATCCTAAACAAAAAGAACAAAGCCAGAGGCATCACATTACCTGACTTTGAATTATGCTACAAGGCTACAAAAACCAAAACAGCACGGTACTGGTACAAAAACTGACAAATAGGCCAATGGAATGGTTACAATACTGAGAAATAAAGCTGCACATCTACAACCATCCAATTTTCAACAACCTTGACAAAAACAAGCAATGAGGAAAAGACTGCCTATTCAATAACTGGTGCTGGGATAACTGGCTAGCCATATGCAGAAGATTGAAACTGAACCCCTTCCTTCCACCATATAAAAAATCAACTCAAGATGGGTTAAAGATGTAAATGTAAAATGTAGAACTATAAAAACCCTAGAAAAAGACCTAGGATATAGCATTCTGGACATATGCCCTGGCAAAGATTTCATGATGAAAACTCCAAAAGCAATTACAAAAAAAAAAAAATTGACAAATGGGACCTAATTAAACTAAAGAGCTTCTGCACAGCAAAATGAACTATCAGCAAAGTAAACAGACAACCTACAGAATGGGAGAGAATATTTGCAATCTATGTATCCAAAAAAGGTCTAATATCCAGAATATATAAGGAACTTGAACAAATTAACAAGCAAAAGCCAAACAATCCCACTAAAAATTGGCCAAAGGGCATGAGCAGACACTTCTCAAAAGAAGACATACACATGGCCCACAAGCATATAAAGAAATGCTCAACGCATTGCTAATCATTAGAGAAATGCAAATCAAAACCACAATGAGACATCATGTCATACCAGGCAGAATGGCTGTTATTAAAATGTCAAAAAATAACAGATGCTGGTGAGCTTGTGGAGAAAAACGAATGCGTATACACTGTTGGTAGGAATGCAAATTAGTTCAGCCATTGTGGGAAGCAGTTTGGAGATTTCTCAAAGAATTCAAAACAGAACTAGAACTTGACACAGTAATCCCTTTACTGGGTATACACCCAAAGGAATATAAATCACTCTACCATAAAGATACATGCATGCATATGTTCAATGCAGTGCTAGTCACAATAGTGAAGACATGGAATCAACCTAAATGCCCATCAATGGTGGACTGGATAAAGAAAATGTGGTACATACACAGCATGAAATACTATGCAGCCACAAAAAGAATGAGCTCATGTCCTTTGCAGCAACATGGATAGAACTGGAGACCATTATCCTAAGTGAATTAATGCAGGAACAGAAAACCAAACACTGCACATTCTCACTGACATGTTATTGCTAAACACTGAGTATACATGGACACAAAGAAGGGAAAAATAGATACCAGGGCCTACTTGAGGGTAGAGTGTGGGAGGAGGGTGAGGATTGAAAAACTACCTATTGGGTGCTATGCTTATTACCTGAGTGATGAAATAATTTGTATGCCAAATACTCATGACACACAATTTACCCATGCAACAAACCTGCACGTGTCTCCTCTGAACCTAAAATAAAAGTTGGAAGAAAAGGTAATTGCCCAGACCAATGTCAAGACACTTTTCCCCTGTGATATCTTCCAGCAATTTTACAAGTTTTGGGTCTTATTGTTTTAGTTTTTCATCCATTTTGAATTAAATTTTGCATATGGTGTTAAATAAGGATCCAATTTCATTCCTCAGCGTGTGTATATCCAGTATCCCAATATCATACATTAAAGACATTATCTCTTCCCCATTGTGAGTTCTCAGAACCATTGTTAAAGATCAGTTGACTAAAAATGTGTGGGTTTATTGCTGGGTTCTCTGTTCTGTTACATTGGTCTATATGTCTATTTTTATGCCAGAACCATTCTCTTTTTATTAGCTTAGCTTTGTAATAATATTTTGAAATCAGAGAGTATGATGCCTCCAACTTTGTTCTTCTTGCTCAAGATTGCTTTGACTATTCAGGGTCTTTTGTGGTTCCATGTGAATTTTAGAATTGTTTTACTATTTCTGTGAAAAATGCCATTGGAATTTTGATATGAATTGCATTGAATCTGTAGATGGCTTTTTGTAGTAGAGACATTTTAACAATATTATTTGAATTCATAAACATGGGTATCTTCCCATTTATTTGTATCTTATGTATTTCTTTCATTAATGTTTTATAGTTTTTAGTATGCAAATCTTTCACTTTTTGGTTAATTTTATTCTTAAGTATTTTGTTCTGATGCTATTGTAATGGGGTTTTAAAAAATATCATTTTCAGATAGTTTGTTGTTAATATATATAAGCACTACTGATATTTGTATGTTGATTTTATATCCTGCAACCTGTACTGAATTCATTTATTAATTCTAACAATTTTTTAGTGAAGTATTTAGGGTTTTCCCTATATAAAACGATGTCATCTGTAAACAGACAATTTCACTTTTTCCTTTTTATTAATAATTTGTTTATGATTTAGCCTTGGCAGGTTTCATTTCTTTTTTGTTGTCCACTTGGTCTGGGTAGGACTTCTAGTACTATGTTGAATATAAGTGGTAAGAATGGACATCCTTGTCTTGTTACTAATCTTAGAAGAAAAGCTTTTGGCTTTTTACTGTTGAATATGATTTTGGCTGTGGGCATGTCATATATGACCTTTATTATGTTGAGATACATTCTTTGTATATCAATTTGTTTAGAGTTTTATCATAAAGAATGTTGAATTTTATCCAATAATTTTTCTGCATCTATTGAGATGATCACATGGTTTTTGTCCTTTAGTCTGTTAATATGGTATATCACATTTAGTGATTTGTGTATACTGAACATCTTGCATCTTCGGAATAAATCTCACTTGATCATGATAAATTAGTCTCTTACTGTGCTGTTGAATTTGCTTTGCTAGTATTTTACTGAGAATTTTTGCATTTTTGTCCATCAGTGATACTTTCCTATAATTTTCTTTTCTTGTAGTGACCTTGTCCAGCTTTGGTATCAGGTCTTTGATATGAGCTTTGGTATCACTAAAGTTGGTCTCATAAAATGGCTTTGAAAGTGTTCCCTCCTCTTCAATTTTTTGGATGAGTTTGAGAAGGAATGGTATTAATTCTTTAAATGTTTGGTAGAGTTCACTTGTGAATCCATCTGGTCCTGGGCTTTACTTTGTTAGAAGGTTTTTGACAACTGATAGAATCTTACTTATTTTTGGTCTGTTCAGGTTTTCTATTTGTTTATGGTTTAATCTTCATAGGTTGTATGCTTCCAGAAATTTCTCCATTTTGTCTAGGTTATCCAATATGTGGTGTACAATTGCTTGTAGTAGTCTCTTATAATCCTTTGTATTTCTATGGTATCAGTTGTAACATCCCCTTTTTCATTTATAATTTTATTTAAGTCTTCTCTCTTTTTTGTTTAGTCTAACTAACATGGGAATAATAAAAATGAGAACAGAAATAAATGAAATAGACATTAGAAAACCCATAGAAAAGATCAAGGAAGCTAAGAGTTGGCTTTTTGAAAAGATAACATCAACAAAGCAACTCCTAGCTTTCTTGATCTTTTCTATTTGTTTCTTAATCTCTATTTCATTTACTTCTGTTCTCGTCTTTATTATTTCCTTCCTTCTGCTAACTTTCGGTTTCATTTGTTCTTCTTTTTCTAATTCCTTGAGATAAAAAGTTCATTAAGATCTTTCTTTTTTCTTAATGTAGGCATTTATTACTATAAACTTCCTTCTTCATTTATAATTCTGACAGTGAAAATTTCAACATAAAATTATTTACCCAGAACAAAATAGCTTCCAAATATGAAGACATGACTGCCATTGTCAACCAATATGGAGTAAGCCAACTACAGTGTATATTTCATACTGACTACAACTAAAATCTCTGGACAGAATACAAATGGCAATTACCTAAGAACTCCGAAAAGTAAACAGTAGCAAGCGGACTGGGGACTTAACTTACAATCTGGACAATGATCTGTAATGAAGGTGAGTTTCATGGTCTTATGTTCTTCCTTTACCTCCAGTCTTTGACTAAGATAAGGCCCAAGTGGCAGAACAGTGTGATAGGCGCTAAAAGTAGAAATTCTGAAAAACAAAGCATTATTTCTAGCCATAGAATCAGAAAAAGAGGCCCCCCCCACATGCCAGACAGTTTGAGAATACTCATTTACCTCCCCTCCCCTCCTCTCCCCTGTCTTCCCCTCCCCTCCCCTCTTCTCCTCTCCTTTCCTTCCCTTTCCTTTCTTCTCATTTCTCTCCCAGCCCTGCCCATAGGACTACCCACTTACAGAGTTTTATGGCTATGACATTGATGACAGAGGCACCTAAGATCCTGAGAAGGGACTTATCTCTCTGCACAGAAGAATTGAAAAATGGGACCTTGTTCCTTAAATAATGTGGAAGAATTTCCTTTTTAAAAAATCCCTCTTTCTCACCAGTTTGCCTCTAAAGAAGTCCCAGTCTCACAGAACTGAAAACCTGGCGGGGGTTGGGGGTAGGGGGTGCTAAAACCTTGAGAAAAAAGATAATATATTTGGAACAAAAGAAGTGAGGAAAAGTCTCTTAAATCCAGAGAGAAGGAGAGAGACAGAGAGAAAATGTTCGGGGCTGGAGGATTCCCAAGAAGAGAACACTGGAGAAGGGGACTCATCTAATTCTGGATATGAAACAGCAGAAGTACCAGGATCATGCTGGAGTTACCTGCAGGCAAAAGAGACCCAAAGAAGCACAGAAAAGTATTTAAGAATTGAAATGTGATAAAACCATGGGCCAAGTCCCAGACTAATTTCTGAGTGGTACATGTACTGGGTAGACTCAAACTTTAATAACAGAACTGACATTGAAACCACCATGCATGGGAGATGAGACGAAATTTACAGTCTGAACATAACCACATTGATCCCATACTTTTAAAAAAAATGGGACACAGGTTCTGACAATGTAACATTCAAAATGTCCAGAATATGATTCATATTAAGCCACATGAAAAAAATAATAAAACAAAACAAAAAGAAAGTCTGACCAATTCTCAAGAGAAAAGACAATCAGCAGAGGACAATCCTGAGATGATCCAGACATTGTATTATCAAATAATAATAACAATTATCAAAGACTTGAAAGCAGCCAGTGTAGCCATCACCCATGATGTAGTGATGAACATGTTTTAAATGAATAAAATATGCCTAAGAAATAGAAACCATAAAATAGAACCAAATGAAAATTTTAGAGCTAAAATATATAATATTTGAAATAAAACCTTTACTTGATGGGCCTAATACCAGAACAAAAATGACAGAAGAAAAAAATCAATAAACTTAAAGATAAAACAGGAGAAATATACAATTTAAAGACAGATTTTTTTTTTAATGAACATAGTCTCAGTGAACTGTGAGACAATATCAAAAGGTTTAAGACTCATGTCATCGGCATCCCAAATGAGAAAAGAAAGACATTACTGCAGGAAAAAAACATTTAAAGACACAGTAGTTGAAAACTTCCCAAATTTGATTTAAAAAATAAACTTAACAAAATCAAGATTCTCAGTGACTCTCAAAACAATGTAAACTAAAAACCAAAACAAAACCCATACATACCCAGACACATAATCATAAAACTGATTAAATCCAAATATAAAGAAAAAAATCTTGAAAATAGCCAGAGAAAAGCAACATATTACATATAAGAGAAAAATGATTTAAATGATCATGTACTTCTCATGTGTTCTCTTCTCTGGAATCTTCTGCCAGCTCTCAAACATTTTCTCTATCTGGATTTAAAAGACTCTTTTCCTCACTTCTTTAGTTCCAAATATATATTTTTCTGACGAGAAAAGGGTTTTTTTCTTATGTATTTATCATAAGAAACTATGGAGATCAGAAGAAAGTGAAATATCTTCAAAGTGCTGAAAAAGAAAAGACTATATCTAGAGAATATATTTTTCAGGAATAAAGGTGTTACAAAGACATTTTCAGATGAAAAAAAAAATAGTAGAATCCATTGTGAAGAAACTTGCTCTAAAAGAAATGCAAAAGGAAGTCCTTTAGGCTAAACAGAAATGATGCCAAAAGGAAATGAACAAAGGAGAAGCAACAGAAATAGTAAATTTGGGGGTAAAGGTAATAGGCTATTTTTCTCCTCTCAAATAATTTAAAAGATGTATGGCAGTTTAAAGCAAAAATCACAACATTGTCTGAAGGAACTTCAACATACATAGATGTAATACATCAAACAACTATCCTCTTGCCCCTAGTTATTTAATGTATTAATTACATCTATGTATGTTGAAATTCCTTCAGATAATGTTATAATTTTGGTTATAATTATAATTTTTGTTATAATTTAGTAAAAATGGTAGAAATGGTCAAATACTAATTCTAAGTAAACTGAGAAAGGTTATGTATTTTTTAATTCCTGAAGAGGTCATTAAAATACTGCAAATGTAGTCAAAAATCAATAAATTCAAATGGAACACTAAAAATATTCATTTAATCCAAACAATGGGAGAAATGGGGGAATAGAGGTACCAAAAAAACATGAGGGGTATAAATAAATTTGTTAAAAGCAAATAAAAGACAAAAAGAAAGCAAATAAAAACAAATTTAAAAATCTATAGAACCATATCAATAATTAGATTAAATGTAAACGTACCAAAAAGTACAAACTTGTTAGATTTGATTTTTAAAAATAAATCCAATTATACGCTATGACAAGAAACCCACTTAAAATATAATTATATAAATAGGTTAAAAGGATGGATAAGCCAGGCGTGGTGGCTCACGCCTGTAATCCCAGCACCTTGGGAGGCAGAGGCAGGCAGAATCACTTGAGGTCAGAAGTTCGAGACCAGCCAGACCAGCATGGTGAAACCCTGTCTTCTACTAAAAAAACACAAAAATTAGCCGGGTGTGGTGGCACCTGCCTGTAATCCCGGCTCCTCTGGAGGCTGAGGCAGGAGAATCACTTGAACCAGGGAGGCGGAGGTTGCAGTGAGCCGAGATGGCACCACTGCACTCCAGCCTGGGTGACAGAGAGCCAGAG
This sequence comes from Pan paniscus, assembly GCF_029289425.2. Lineage (NCBI taxonomy): Eukaryota > Metazoa > Chordata > Mammalia > Primates > Hominidae > Pan > Pan paniscus. The sequence continues at coordinate 110,677,563 of NC_073257.2, forward strand.
AGCCAGACTCCGTCATAAAAAACAAACAAACAAACAAAAAAACTAGAGTGTCTGTATTTTCCTTGGAGAAAGGAAACTTAGGAATAAAAAGGGCCATAATATTATGATAAACAGGTCAATTCGCAAACAAAATATAACAATCCTAAAAGTACATGTACCTAATAAACTTCCAAAACATATGAAGCAAAAATTGACATAACTCAAAGAAGAAATAGCCAAATCTGCAATTACAAATGGAGACTTCAACACTTCTCTCTCAGTAATCAATAGAACAAGTAGATGGAGACCTGAACAATACTATCAACCTACTTAACCTAACAGAAACTTGAAGAACACTGAAGACAACTATAGTAAAGTACATTCTTTAGCAGTGCTCATAACACTCACCAAGACAGACCATATTCTGGGCCATAACTTAAGCAAATATAAAAGAACTCAAATCATACAAAGTATTTTATATGACCATAATGGCATTAACCCAGAAATTAGTAACAGAAAGGTAACATCTGGAAAATTCTCCCAAATATTGGGAAATTAAACTACTGCTATAAGTTACTTTTAGGTAAAAGACAAGTCAGAAGGGAAATCATAACATATATTCAATGGAATAAAAATGAAAATAGAACATATCGAAATTTGTGTGATGTAGCCAAAGCAGTGCTTACAGGAAAATTGATAGCAAAAAATGCTCTTATTTAAAATGAAGAGGCCAGGCGTGGTGGCTCACATCTGTAATCCCAGCACTTTGGGAGGCCGAGATGGGTGGATCATGAGGTCAGGAGTTCAAGACCAGCCTGGCCAAGATGCTGAAACCCCATCTCTACTAAAAATACAAAAATTAGCCAGGCATGGCATGGTGGCACGTGCCTGTAATCCCAGTTACTCAGGAGGCTGAGGCAGGAGAATCACTTGAACCCTGGTGGCAGAGGTTGCAGTGAGCCAAGATCATGCCACTGCACTCCAGCCTGGGTGACAGAGCAAGACTCCGTCTAAATAAAAAAATAAAATGAAGAGAGGTTTCACATCATTAATCTAATCATCTACCTTAAGAAGCTATAAAAAGAAAAGCAAATAAAATCTAAAGCAAGCAGAAAGAAATAGAGTAGAAATAAAATTGAAATAAATAAAAATCAATCAACTAAAAGCTGGCTCTTCAAAAAGATCAGTAAAATTGATAAAACTCTAACAGACCAAAAACGAGCTGAGAGACATACAAATTACCAGTATCAAGAATGGAAGAGATGAATCAATATAAACCATATAAATATTAAAAGGAAAATAAAATATTATGAACTATCCACTATCCATAAATTCAAGAATAACGTCCATAAAACAGAACAATGCCTTGAGAGACACAAACTACCAAAATTCATTCGAGAAAAAACAGAAAATAGGAATAATCATATATCTACCAAGGGAATTGAATTCATAGTTTAAAACCTTCAACAAAGAAAACCACAGAACATACACTAGTTGATTTCACTGCTGACACCAATTCTACATCAGTAAACATTTAAGGAAGAAATAATACCATTTCTAAACAATCTCTTCCTGAAAACAGAAGGAAATAGTTCTTAATGCATTTTGAGGCCAGCATTATCCTTGTAACAAAATGAAATGAAGACATTACAATAAATAAAAGATATAAGCCAACATCTCTCATAAAAATGTAATAAAAATCCCCAACAAAATATTAACAAATTAATTCACAAATGTAAAGAAAAATAACACAACCAAGTGGAGTTTATTCCAGCAATGAAAGGCTGATTCAACATTCAAAATTAAATCAATGGGCAGGGTGTGGTGACGCATGTCTGTAATCCCAGCACTTTGGGAGGCTGAGGCAGGCAGATTGCTTGAGCTCAGGAATTGGAGACCAGCCTGGGCAACATGGCGAAACCCAATCTCTACTAAAAATACAAAAATTGGCTGGGCATGGTGGTGCACACCTGTATTCCCAGCTACTCAGGAGACTGAGATGGGAGGATCACCTGAGTCTGGGAGGTCGAGGCTGCAGTGAGCCATGATCACACCACTGCACTCCAGCCTGGGTGACAGAGCAAGACCCTGTCTCAAAAACAAAAAACAAAACAAAAAAAACCCCACAATATTAAATCAATGTAATTCACCATATTAACAGACTACATAAGAAACAGCACATGATAATTTCAACAGATGCTGAGAATATATCCGACAAAATTCAACATTAATTCATTATTTTAAAAAATTCATAGCTATGAACTTCTTTAGTTTGATAAATGGCATCTACAAAATGTTCCAGCTAATGTCATATTTAATAGTGAAAAATTGAATGTTTTCTCTCTCCAGAGAAGCTTTTTCACTTGTGTACAAGGAGACAAGAACAAGAATTTTGACTGAAAGGCTATTTGCAATAAGAATAAATTAGAAATAGCCTAAATGTCCATCTATAAGAATTGATAAGTAATTTTTTGAAAAATAAACCAGAGTTACATGTATTAACAGAAATAAATCTCAAAAACATAATTTACAGAGAAAAACAAGGGAGTTGCCTAATAATACATGCATCATGATACTATTTGTATGATGGTTAAGACATACAAAATAGTACTATAAATTTATTATGGAAATACATTATATGTTTATATAATACATGATATATACATGCATATGTTATGCATATTGCACTATATATACTATATATATTATACTGTATATACATATATGTATATTATGTAATGCTATATATAATATGTAGTTATATACAATACTATAACATGTATAGTATATGTTAACATGTAATATTTATTAATATTTATTTTAAATATATTATTTATGTATCTATAAATTATATCAATATTTTTATACATGATATATAATAAATTCATATATAAACATTCATGTATTTTTAATGTATCAATACTATATAGTTATATATTACTACATCATATATAAATATGTATAAATTTAATATACTATATACTTATTTAATATATATTACTATATAAACATTTATATCCTTGAAAGACATATGTTCTATATAAACATTTATATAGAAATATATATTAAATAAGCATATAATATATTAAACTGATAAATATTTATATATGGCATAGTAATATATAACTATATAATAGTGATACATTAAAAATAACTATCTGTTTATATAGTATAAGTAAAATAAAACAAAGGGAAATGTAAATTAAAAATTCAGGATACTGTACCTCCTCTGTGTTATATTGGAAAATAATGGGATTGGAGAGAAATACTCAGGCAGGTTTAAATTATGTCTATACTCTTTTATTTCTTCTAAAATATTGGAAGCAAATAGTCCTTGTGTAAAGATTTATCAATCTTAACAAAGTTACTTACTGGTGGGTGATGGGTGTTTGTCACATAATTCCCTACACTTTTTTGTATAGTTTTATTTTTTCCTAATAAAAATACTAGAAGGAAAAAAAGTTCAACACACTTACTTGTTCCAATTAAAAAGTTTGTCTCTGGAGAGAAGGGCTGGGATAGGTGGTGGTAGGAGGAAAGCGGGCAGGAGACTCTTGCTTTTCACCGTGAGCTCCTCTTTACTATTTGATTTGTTTTTGTCAGTTTATAATTCTCACAAAATTATTTTTAATAAAAATGAACTGATAGTAGAAAATGGTGAGCACAATTTCAGATTCTAAATTATTTGATGACTTGATCATATTTGATCTTGTAGTTTTCAAGTTTAGCATCAGTACCCAGCACAGAGTGGTTACTAAGTACATGTTTACTGTTTGTTTTATTTTATTTACTAAATATTATAGTCCACATATATAAATATGATGTCTGTTTTCTAATCACTGGCCCCAAATTTATTCTGTTCCCTTGGACAAATCATTTAACTCTATGGTACTTCAGATTCCTTGTTTTACAAAAGTCAATAATAATACTTGTCTCAGCTGGTCATGGTGGCCCACGCCTGTAATCCCAGCACTTTGGGATGTTGAGGCAGGTGGATACTTGAGGTCAGGAGTTCAAGACCAGCATGGCCAACATGGTGAAACCTCATCTCTGCTAAAAATACAAAAATTAGCCAGGCTGGTGGCAAGCACCTGTAATCCCAGCTACTCAGACCGAAGCAGGAGAATTGCTTGAACCTGGGAGGCAGAGGTTGCAGTGAAGGGAGATCGCGCCACTGCACTCCAGCCTGCATGACAGAGCAAGACTCCATCTCAAATAATAGTAATAATCATAATAATAACTTGTCTATGTCCCAACATTATTTTAAGTTTCAAATAAGAAAATGGATATCAATAAACTGTTCTTGAAAGGTATAAAGTATACGCAAATTGAAGAAATGTAGGAGACCACTGGAAGATTGGGAAGAATTCTCAAGAGATCATATCATCACATAAATATCCACGGTCCATGGTTTTCCAGAACATGTTAGTGACCATAAAAAACACCCTCTTTCCATATATGTGTCTTGAAAGTCTGAATATAGCTTGTTGTTTTGGTGGAGTGGAGGTGGGAGTTGGGGGATGATATTTTGTGTAGAAATATTATGGAAATGGACATCTTTAGTCATAATTAAAGATGTTTTCTTAGGAAGAAATTTCTTAAGTTGGCATGATGACACACTACTCAGTTTCTGGCAAAGGTTCCACTGAGCCTGTGATAACGCAGTAACAAGTATAACACTTCTTACTTGACTTAAAACCATTTTGGCTCTAGGACAGACCTGGCTGTCCCATGAGTGCGGGGTGTGGGTGCTAAATAATCCAGGGAAGAGCAATGACTATGTAGAGATATGGGGCCTCTCTCCAAATATTGTGATTCTAATGTGAGACTATAAAGAGCTAGCCTCGGAAGGAAGGAGATGGTTAAGAAAAGAGGTCACCAAATATTTGTTGGCACTGAATTAGTCACTTGGGTACTGAGTATAATCAAAGCTGAGACATGGTCCTTGCTTTCAAGGAATTTATAGGCTGAGACATAAGTAACTTGGACACAACCAGCAGACTATCAACATGGGATGGAATAATGAGTCAAAAACATATGCACTATTCATATTGATCACATACAAAAGTCACACTTTTATATTACTAGTATATTATTTTTCTTTTGGATACAAAGATGGAATGTTATTGCTAAGTTTGAAGAGTCTATCTAAAAGGTGCAAAGTATATCTAGAAAGAGAAATCCCTTTGCCCAAACCACTGAAATAGTAATAGGGCACGCACTTGGTGACATATCTCAAAGTTCCCAGAAATAGTCCAAGTGGCCTCTCATGGCTAGAAAGTTCTCCGCTTTTAATTTTGTTGTGTTCCAAAGACTTACTTGTGAGTCAGCTGTTGGAAACTTGGTATGTGTTTTCACATTGAAAGAAAGCCACAAGTGAGGGTCATTTCTTTAGATGGGCCAAAAAAAGGTTGTACAAATCCATTCTGAATAAGGAATTATAATACTAATGGAATGGTGGAATCTGATCCCTAGGTGTAACTATCTGTGTGTATATATGTGTTTGTGTATGTGTGTGCATGTGTATGTGTGTGCCATGAAAATGCACCACTCACATCTGCCACAGGGAGCATAACTGATTAATGGTTCTAGCTACTCCTCTTCTACATATATCACTGCATTTGTGCCAAGGTCACACTTCCCATGAGCTGCTTCTAGTCAATGACTGAACACAGTAGCCAAGGATATTAAGGCAGGTTTATTCCAGCAAATTATAGTACTCTTCCTGCAGATAATTTTGGCTTGAGGACTCCCCATGAGCCTGGCTGAATCATTTTTGGAAATGCCCTAGTCTAAGATGCCTTCCCCTCTCCTCGCCTCCCCTCCCCCCCACCACAGACATTAGACTGGTCTGAAGGCTTTCTTCACCTTCACCAGTTCCTCCCTGCTTCCAATCAATCTCTGGAACATCTAATCGTATCTTAGTGTCTGCTTCTTGGTAGACTCAATCTACTGCAAGTAACAGTGAAAATGGAGCAAAAAAGCAGGGAATACGATGGGGATTTGTGACTGACTCACCAACCAAAAGGGAAAAGGGGGGCCATCCTGAATGGGGTAGGTGAGCATGAACAGCCCCTGACAAAAGGTGATGGCTCATTTACTAAATATTTCATTAGTGGTTATCTAAGAATTTAGCCAGGTAGAGGGATGCAGCTGCAATAATTCTGGGATTTAAAAGACATGAGGAGAAAATATCTATCAAGAGAGCAGAGTTGCAGGCTACCGCAAAATTATATTGAGGCCCTGGAAAAAAATGAGAAACTGAGGGAGTTAACAAGTAACTAATGGCTAAGTGGGAGAGCCAGAGGACTTCTCTGGTCATTAATAAAAGGGCTGTTACATCCTGCGGTGGAAAAACAGACATGGCTAAGCAGAAAACTGAAGATCTGATGGAGTTATAGGGATTCAGAGATGTTTGAATACTCAATCAATTAAGCTGGTCTGTTATGCTATCAGGGCTATATTGGAAAAACCCAGTACCCTGAAATATGAGATAGGCCCATTTAGATGGATTTCAGCTCCAAATATTGGAGCTGAAGACCTCCCTGAACCCTCAGAGTTTAGTGACCACCCTTCCCTAATAAGAGGTAGCACCTGTCCTGTGTTGGAAAACCTGGCAGAAGCCTATCCCTGCAAGGCAACAGTTGATCCCTTTGGGAGCCACTCCCACCTCCTCTCCTGGATACCAGGCTGACAACTAGAATTAAAGCCCAGGATAGCCCAACTAAGAAAACAAATGAGACTATGTAGCCAGGAGTTATGAAAATTAGCTAAGATGTATCAATAGGAGCCAGAGATGTACTCCTAGGATTGGATTTTGAAAGAGCTTGATCAAGGGGGCCAGGATGTACAACTGGATAACCAAGAATTCAGTGACTTCAGGTTACTCTCTTGAGATGTGGGATTTAACACTCTGGCATGGATCCCAGTGGATGGGGCAAACTCCCTGCTAGGGTGACTTTTAGAGGTCTGCAAAAAGTAATAGCCATGTTGAGCAACGTAGAAGTACCTGAGTTGCCCTGGCAGATGGTAAAGACAGGTATGTATAAAAGAGACTGAAGGAAGTGGTTGGAATGGATATATTAATAAGGACAGAAGATTCATCAGAGGATGTTCCAGGGGAGAACCCAAAGGACACCATTCGCTAAGGCCATTAGGAATGTGCTGGTGAGAGGCACACAGCATCACTAAGAAGTTCAGTGATGGCTCTTATCTGCAGGCCAGTTTTGGACTTGGCAATAACCGTAAGGATGGTGGTTGGAGAGGCAAAGCAATAGAGCCTTAGGTGTCGGTGCTTAACTTCCAGAAGCCAAAAAGTTACAATTACTATAATGACTAGCAAGGTCAGAGGGGCAGCCAAGGGTGCTTGACTGGCAGAGAGTTACACAAGTGGTTAACAGAGCATGACATCCCCAGGGGCAAATATAATAGATGGGCAGACTACATGAGTGTTAGTTAACAACTGTAATCACAAAAAAAAAAAAGACAAAAATGGATGACTGGGAAACTGAGGATGGTTGCCCCAATCAAGAGTCCTGATCCTTTGCTAGTTAGTTCCTGGTCCTGAGCCAATTTGCAGATCCAGAACCCTTTGACTGAAGACATGGCCAGGACTTTAGGATGGGTGCTGTAGCATTATATATTATAATTCTCCTTCCCCAAAGGGACCTATGGTCATTTACTCAGGTGACTGTAAACTAAGGAAAAGGAGAAAACAAATACATTTTGAGGAATATTTAATACAGGCTCTGAGCAGACAGTGACACCTGGAAACCCAAAGTATTATCATGCCCTCCTTATTCCAGAGGAATTTATGGAGGCCAGGCAATAAGTGGAATCCTAGAATTGTGCTTAATGCAAATTAGATGCCTATTACTTATTGACTGATTTGATTCACTACAAGAATGGTTATGAAAAATAAGGAGAAAGGTTTTATTCCTTGGACATGACTACAAAAAATAATCTTCCATGTACAAATTCTACAGGCAAAAACATAATTAGCAAAAAATGTTGATATGAGAGTTATTGCTAGGAGGTTGAAATTCTAAGCAAGAATTTATTAGACTGCAGGTTTCTAGGAAAGGCAAGAATTGCAAGGACAGTTCTTCCATTAGGCTGAAATAAGCTCACGAGGTCAACAAAGAATTATGATTGATTAGGAAGGACGTATTTCCTCTTCTTTTAGAGGCCTTTAACTTCTACTTCACTTGCCCTCCATTTAAAAGCTTTCTTCCTATGGTGATCTGTTTCAAGATCCTAGCCAGAGGCATAGGAGCCTCCAACCAGCAGTCAAGGGCATTCTGAGTATCAGAAGTATTTAATTCAGTAGGGACATATGCAAGAATCTATTCCTTTACAGTTTAACTACTTTTCTACACAACATTATATCCTTATATTCTCCTATAATTTTTTAAATGAGACTAGCTCTAGGATCCTGTGGGTTCATTTCTCTAATTAATACACCATCAATAGAGAATCAAAGGTTCAGTTATCAGATTGTCTTTCTTTCTCTAAGCCAGTCCAGAAGGGTGGATAGGACTTACTATTGCATAGTCTTCAAACATAACTACCCAATTAAACTGGTCTAGATACTTTTAGGATATATAGCAGTGATCTCCCTTATAATTTGTAATTCCCTGCTGTAAACTCCAATCTGCATATGGAAATTTTAAGTTGGGTCATCCTTATAAGTCTCCAAAAACTCTTCTGGAAAGGGACATTTTGGCAATATGTATCAAAAGCTTTAAAAACGTATATATGCTTTGACTAAAAATCTCCACTTCTAAAATTTTTTTCTGAGGAAATAATCAGAATGGGATGCACAAGTGCATAAGAATGTTCATCTCAGCTTTATTTCATGGCAAACAGAGAGGATGACTAAAAAGAAGAGTGAATAAATAAATCTATAGGATGAAATTCAATCAATAAAGGTACTATAGAAAAATTTATCTTTTGAGGCCAGGGACAGTGGCTCATGCCTTTGGGAGGCTAAGGTGAAAGGATTGCTTTTGAGCTCAGGAGTTTGAGATCAGCCTGGGCAACATAGTGAGACCTTATCTCTACAAAAAATATTAAAAATTAGCCAGGCATTGTGGTACATGCCTGTAGTTCCACCTACTGGGGGGCTGAGGTGGGAGGATCACTTGAGCCCAAGGAGATCAAGGGTGCAGGGTGCAGTGAGCCATGACTGTGTCACTGCACTCCAGTATGGGTGACGGAGTGACATCCTGTAGCAAAAAAAGGATAAAAATCAACATCAGAAAATTTGGATCACCTTTTGGATAAATATATATACTTAAAACATATTTTCATATGTCTGTAAATACATATATACATTCCTATCTATACACACATACACAGTGAAAGCAGAGAGACAGTAAGGACTAGAATAAAAAAGAACAAAATAATTGAGTATTAGTGCTCTGATCATCTTTTACAGTTCTCCTTGGCAAGACTAATATATTCAAGAGAAAAATTCCTATTTGCTCCATATATCAAGCAGAAAACAGAAGCTAGACATCCACAGCTATTAAAACAACAACCACTACCAAAACAAACAACAAAAAAAGTAGTATTCTGTTTAAATGATTGTGTCAGCTCTCTCTCTCTCTCTCTCTTGCTTCTTGGGACTTGACTGTATTGTTAGTGTTATCCATGTGGGAGAAACCTAAGTCAGCTGCACAATCAGATCAGAAATCTGGTGGAGGCTCCCAAGGGGTTCCTATTCATCCCAACCCCCTTCCCCACTAATTGTATCCTCCATTCCTTCAGTCTTCATGGATCTGGTGGGTGAGGCATGGGGCTGGTCAGGAAAAAGCAGCAGGGCAGATGCTGCAGTTTTAAGTGAAATCAGGTGTTGCTTTCCCTGAAGTAAGATCTGGAAAATGTCAACCTTAAGTAACCGGTACTGGCAGCTGAACACGTAGTCTTCCCCACTGGGCTCAGTGTTTCCTTTCCCTGCAAGAAGTACCTAGGCTTTTCCCTTTCCTCTTGCATTGCCCCATCTCCTTCATCGTGGGACTCTTTAGAGTTCATTGAATAAAAATTTCCATTTTGTAGATATTCATCTGACATGATTCTAAGTATGTTGGAAATGGAAAAGTGGCAATAGAATCCACAAGTGTCAAATAAAACACACTTTAGTGTTGTTGGTGACCTAGGCTTCAACCTGTGGAGGAAATATAAAAGATTTCTTGGAGGAATGGGGAGAAACAACTGAGTCCTGGCTCTTTTCTCCATATGCTGAGAGATACAGGCAGAAACACAGCACACAAATTTGATAAAGCCAAAGTATTAAATGGAGCTGAGAGAACATTCCTTAGATTTCCTTTCTTTTTCTTCTGCTAGGCCAGTCTGGAACTATTCCATTGCAGAATTGCAATCCAGATTGCAGAAACACACATGTGCACATGCACAGCTGATATATGATCATCTTTCTTGTCTCTGGTTGATTTGCATATTGTGCCTCAGCACATTCTGGGATTGAACCAAGTAATGATGGAGGAGGTCTGGAACCCCATCTTAACTAGGGCACATCTCCATTGGGAGAAACCAGTCTCACATACATCGAAGGGTACCAGGATGAAACATAGATCACTATGAGTATGGGGTGAGTGCCAGTTATTCTCTAGTCTAGTTGGGGCAAATGCAATCTGTGATGAAGCCCAACAATTCTAAGTTTAGTTGATATCTAAAGAGCAAATCAGTGGGACAACCTTAGAACTTAAAATTCTGAAAAACTGTGCAACAACTATAGGAAAAGAGCACTGTACTAGGAACTACTGCTAAATCTTCACTAAGAATGCTTTATCACCTATCTCTCTTCATCTAATACTCTGTCTAGGCAAACTCATCTATCCCATATGGCTTTACCCCCTACCTACATACTAATATTGTAGTCCGAAATTTAAATCTCCAGTCCAGGCTTCTTCTGAACTCCAGGCCAGCGATATCAATCATTTCTATCTGAACAACTCACAGGCATTTCAACTGGTGCATGTGAAAAAATAAATTCATCAGCTAGCCCAATAAATCTGTTTCTTTTTTTATATTCCCTGAATTGATGAATAACACAGTCATATTTCAGTAACCTGGAAATTGTCCTAGGTTCCTCTCTATTATCTAATCATAACCAAAACAGGTCATCAAGTTCATCTTTTAAACTCTTCCTAGATTTGTCCCTCCTCAGTCCCCACAACCATTACTCTAACTCAGGCCTCTATATCATTCACTCAAATAGTTGCCACAGCCTTCCCATTTAGCACCCTTCAATCCCACAGAATCTGCACATTTCTTCCCGGGGAGCTTTCTAAACAGCATATCTGGCCAGGCACAGTGGCCCACGCCTGTAATCCCAGCACTCTGGGAGGCTGAGGCAGGTGGATCACTTGAGGTCAAGAGTTTGAGACCAGCCTGACCAACATGGTGAAACCCCATCTCTACTAAAAATACAAAAAAAAAAAAAAAAAATTCAGCTGGGTGTGGTGGCGCATGCCTGTAATCCCAGCTACTAGGGAGGCTGAAGCAGGAGAATCGCTTGAACCCAGGAGGTAGAGGTTGCAGTAAGCCGAGATCACGCCATTGTACTCCAGGCTAGGCAACAAGAGTGAAACTCTGTCTCAAAAATAATAATAACGATAATAATAATAATAAACAGCATATCTACAGATCACCTATGTAGTATTCTTGCCAAACATATTTAAACAGAATCTAACAATAAGGAAGCAATCAGATAAATCCAGATTTAGGTGCATTTTATAAGAAAACTTGCTTGCACTCTTAAAAAAATGTCAATGTCACACAAGACAAAATATAATTAGGGAAACGAGTCTAGATTTTAAAAGACTAAAGAGACAAGAAAACTAAATGTAAGTGTGATTCTTGCTTGGATCCGAGATTGGTGGGGTAGTGGGTGGGAATAGCCAGCATACACATTATTGAATAATTAGGAAAAATTAGTATACAAACTGTGTATTAGATGATTATTGAATCAATGAATATTGGGTTTCTTAGGTGTAGTAATAGTATTGTGATTATTCAGGAGAATGTTCTTAGTATAGGAGATGCATGCTAAGGGCTAAAATGTCATGATGTTTGCAACTTACTCTCAAACAATTCAGCCAATCTTACATAGGTGATAGAGAGAAAGCAAATTTGGTAAAATGTAAACAATTGATTAATTTAGTCTTTCAACTTTCATTTCTGTTTAAAAGTTTTCAAAATAAAAAGTTAAGAAGAGAAAACAAGAAGAAAGAAAAGATCTTTGCCAGTCACCACTGCTAAACTTTTCTTCCAGTAGACAACTTTCATGTTACAAAAACAACTTGAAGTTCTGGGAGATTAAAAAACAAATGGTAGGGAGGTCAGTAAGGTTAAATTACCAAAGCCATTTACTCTCATCCCTATCACCTTGGGCAGGCTTAATTAGAGAGTAAACACAATAACACAATTGACCCAAAACCTAAAAGCTATATATAGAAGTAGATAGGTAGTTCAACAGACAAATTGAATTCAAACCAGTCATTTTGTTTTTTACATACACGAGAATATAAAAACAATTACATGCAAACTCTCATTGAATCTTCATAATAACCAAATGAGATACTTAGCTTCATTTTAGAAATGGGAAAACCAAGGCAAAACCAAATTGAATTCCATACTAGAGTTTTTATAACTGTCAAACCAATAATGTGCATTATTATATAATATTAGAGGTTTTCCAAGAGTAAACACATTACCCTTTTAAAAACAGGATGGTTGAGTCTTGGTTTCTCTTCTATTAGCATTATTAATTTGTTGTTTGTCTTCTATAATTTTCTTTTGCCTTATAACAAAACAATTTTTAAAAACCTCTATGTTAAGCCCTGATAAAAATTCTTATTGCATTTAGACGAGCAACCCGGAGGTTGTTTATGGAGGAGTCCCTGCCTCCTTGTCCTTCTTCTTCCCTTGTCACATCATGCTCTTTTATGCCCTAAGCTACAGCCACATTTAACTACTTGTACTTACTTGAAAGCACAGGTTCTGTCAGGCCACCAGGATTTCTTGATGGTAGTTTAAATCAAGGGAAACATGATGTGGCCCTTCATGGCACAGGTATGCCTAATGCAAACATACTAGACACAGCAACACGCAAGACCAACTCTATACATACAGGGAGTCAGGACACCATGATTCTGCTTGCTATGATTTCTTCTGGTTTGGCCTTGAGGTTTCTCTCCATAGAGGCCATAATCCAGGACACCCACTTTCAGGGAGAGCCCCAAATGGGAGGAAAGTTAGGGTCAGGTGTGTCAGTTAGGTGGGACACAGAGGTGGGTGCATAACAAAACACATGAAATAACAGAATAATTTTATTAAAGATCCATGGGAGAAGCACATGCCCATGAGGACCAACAAGAAATCTGGAGACTGCAGGATGCTCAGTGAGAGAGAGAGAGAGAGAGAGAGAGAAAGCAAGAAAGACCTGTTAGCCAAAGCCTTTATTGGGATCTAGGGTATTACCCAACTAGGTTTCTCTTACGAAGCTCTAATTGGTGGGTTTACAGCAAGAAGGCATGAGTTCTGGGGGGTCACACTGTGACTGAGATGTGGTCTCTGTGGCATATCTACACAGTTAGTGCGGGATGTGAGGGTCAGTGGGGCAAGTCAAGTAAGTTTTATCTAGCTGTCCCACAGGGAAGTGGTCAGGAGGCAGTTATATCTGGATCAACCACACTGAGAAACTGGGAGGAGGTGTAAATGGAAACTGTCAAGGGTGACTGAGCCCTGCTTCTGGTATAAGAAAGTAAAATTTATATTCAAAATGGATGCCGAGGCAATGCACACTTACAAGAATTCACTACGTTGCTTCCATATTGGCTACTTAGGCAAATCCCTTATCCTCAATGAGCCTCAGTTTGTTCATCTATAAAGTAGATGATTAAATCAGATGATCTCCAATGTTCATTTGCTCTGTGCTCTCAATGTCCATGAATCTATGAACTTGCTATGAATAAATTACAAAGGAGATTAAATTTTAGCAAAGAAGAGATTTTCTTAGGAGAAATTATCTTAAAGAAGTTGTGAAAGTCAAATAAAGGATAAAGTTCCAAATCACAGTCAGGTTTAATGGACTTCACTGATGATATAAAAGAAATCCAAAACATGCCATCTTTAAGATTTATATCAAATTTCAAACGAATATCTAAATAACATGTTGAAAAAGACGTTAAGAGACAGATTAATTTTAAACTGCAGTATGAAATTCAGCTCCTCTTTCGGTTACTAGGCAGAAGACAGGCTCAGAGTCTGTGAATCTATGTAAATGTAGCCCATGAAGGAGAAAAATTAGTTTCTTAGTGTCTCATTTTCCATCACCTGTTAGATTCAGAGATAAATTATTTAAAGCTCTGGGGAAGACTAGTACCCAATATAATTAATAAAAGAATACTTTGAAATCACTCAATCTCTCACTCTCTTTTCTTTCAAAAGACTCAAAGCTCTTTCCACACACTGAAATGGACACTTGGGTGGGGTGGAATCAAGTGTCTTAAAGCTAGAGAAAGAACCCCTCCCACATTATTCAACTCACTCAATGTGAGCAGTGGAAGAACAAATGAGGAAAGGTACCACTTTCCACAATTTCACCCCTTTATTCAGGGGATAGCTCAGGCAAATAGTGATACCAGAAAAAGCAGATGTATTTACACACACCATGGGTTCTCCTCTACCCACATAAGCTCTAACAGAGTTATCTTCAGAAATCAAATATTAACATGTATTGCTGGTCATAAATTTTTATTTTAAAATGTTCTTAGATCTTCAGAAGCAAAACTAATAAGGATATTTTAAGAGGACTCTAGCATTCATTCATTAATTTATTCAACATTTATTGAATATTGAGTCATAGCATGCACTGAGGTAAAAGGAATATAAAATGAATAAGACAGTCCCTAATTTCTAAAAGCTCACAAACTAGAAACCAGACCTAATACTGCCAGTGTTTTTGAGAGTAATTATATTCAAGTCCAAACCACTGGAAGTAACTTGGAAGGTTTTTACTAAGAGGCTGACATCAAAGGGTAGGGAATTGCCTGATTTCTAAGAGACTTGCTAGAGAGCCACACATTAGTTACAAGCACGGGGGTCTCTCATAATATATATTTTTTTCTTCAAGCTCAGATTTCTCTGAGAAAAATTTTTAAAAATTCCATGAACTAAAATTGTTTTCTCTATGACAATAAAATGGAGGGAGGAAGAGAGAGGGAAAGGGGAAGAAATGGTATATGTAGGAAGGCAGAATTAGAAAGGAGGTTCTGAGATCTGTTTACAAAGTGCTCAGAAAGCAGGTGATGTCTTCTTTCTGGTAAATTATGGGCAGAAAGTTTAAGAGCTGAGGGAAGCTTGCAAAGTGCTGATATAAAAATGAAACCATAATCAAACACAAAAGACAGAAGATCTCTAATTCTTATAGAAAATTTAGTTTATAGTGTTGGCAATGATTAAATAAATAGCTAAATTTTTATTAGAAGGTATTTCATTTGTACTTAAATGTTTATATTTTCTCCAAACTTGCTCTTTGTTATAACTTTTAAGTCATGTATAAATAATCGTAGTGGGAAAATCACAGATGCATACTTAGAATTGAGTTTGTTATATCAATAAAACATCTTTTAAGGACAATTAAAAATCAATAGCAGTTTTGTTTGAGAACTTTCATTCCAACTACAGCAGGGAAGATGGCCGGGGGGCTGAATAGTGGAGATTGAGAAAGAAAGAGAATCTAGGAGATCACTGCAATACCATAGCCACAAAATAGGCTTTTGATTGCTTGGCTAGGGAAGATGAAAAAAATGCAAGATGACTGCAAGTTTTCAATAGGAAGGAAGTTGTGAGTAATAATATAATTGAAATAAATAGATCTTAAAACAGAGCAAAACTTCTGAGAAAATTTCTCAGGACTTGACTCAAATGTCACTTTTTCAGTGAAGTCTTGTGTGGCAGGAAACAAAAATAGAATGATCACTGCACCATTTCCTCTTCCTGGGCAGACAGAAGAACATTTCCTGGATTCCCTTGTAGTTAGGGTGGGAGCATATGACTTAGTTTTGGCCAGTGGGATGTATGTAGGAGTGATGTGCCACTTCCAGGCCAAGAAACTTGCTGAATACTGATCTACCTTTATCTCTTTCTGCCCCTAGAAACAATGTCTCTGTGGCAGCATCACGATATGTAGGAAGCCTGGAATCCTGAGTCACTAGATGACATGATGAGCCACCTATATCAGACTTATTCTGAACAAAAGCTAAACTTTTGTTGGGCTAAACCACTAACATCTAGATTTAGTGCTACAGCATAGCATAGCTTATTTTGATTAATACATCTTGCTTGGCTACCATACCCAAAATTTCCACAAGCCTCTGCCCCTATGAAAGAAAAACACCCATATATCCACTTCTTATCCTTCTCACTTTTTTTTTCTTTTTAGCACTTGTCACTCTATAACTTACAGTAAATTTTACCTATTTATGTTATTATCTCTCTTCCCCAGTAGAATGTAAGCTCCATGAGGACAGAAATTTGTATCTGTTTGGTTTGTTACAGCCCGGTGATACAGGGCTTGGAACATGGCAGACATTCAATAGATATTTGTTGGATAAATGAATATAAAGATGGTAACTTTAGCTGTGTGTAAAAAATGGTCAGACCTTAAGTGGAGAAGTACTACGGGGAACTGTGAATGCTAGTATGAGAGATCCAGAGACACATGCTTGGGACACATTAACATAGTTGGAACGGTCGTAGTTGAAATCATAAGAATGAGTTCCTTGAGAGGATGAATGTTGCAGGATGGGTTCTTCAAGAGCAAACCCTGAGTAAGAGTCTGGGTGTTTATTAAGGATCGACAACTTTGAAAGGAAGCAGACTGGTTAGAGAAAGAAGTCAAATTGCAATGCAGGCTGGAAATACCTCAGCCAAACTGGTAGAAAACTGTGAAGTAAATGCTGCCTGTCAGAGTTGTCCTGAAATAGACCCAAATAGTTGGACCTTTATAGCCCCATCTCATTCAGTCACTGATGTGGGCTGTCTTGAGTAGAGCTGACCTTGGATGAGGCTACTCTCTGCAGATAAGGCAGATCCTAAAGGAGATGACAGCCGGAAGCTGTCTATTGACCTCATTTCTTATAGCTGGATGGCAAGTACTTTTTTTAAGGGAAATATGAGCAGTATATCTCCATATCTACCACAAATGGGGAAAAGAAGGCTAATGGCTAGAGTTGCCAGATTTAGCAAGTATAAATATAAGACACCCATTCAAATTTAAATTTCAGATAAATAGCAAAGTGAGTTATTAATATAAATATTCCCATGTAATAGTTGAATCATAATTATGCTAACAAATTATTTGTTGTTTATTTAAAATTCAAATTTAACTGAGTGTCCTGTGTTTATTTGTCAGCTCTACTAAAGGCTGAGTCAGGATAGAGTCTCAGTGGTCAGGAGAGAAGTAAGTGGAATTGTCAATAAGAGATGAGAGAAAGTCAGAGAATGATCCATGAACCAAGATAAAGTAATAGCATTGAGATACAAAGAAGGAGGTGGCTTTCAAAATAATGAAGTGACTGACAGAATTTCCTATTTTTAGAAGACTGAATAATATTCCATTGTGTATATGTGCCACATTTTATTTATTCATTCCTTGATAGACAAATAAGTTGATTCCATACCTTGGCTATTGTAAATAATGCTGCAAGGAATACAGGAATGCAGATATCTCTTCAATATGCCAATTTCAATTCCTTTGTATATAAACTCAGAAGGTGGAACTGGAGGGCATTATGCTAAGTGAAATAAGCCAGGCACAAAGAGACAAATACTGTATGATCTCACTTATATGTGGAATCTAAAAAAGTCGATCTCATAGAAACAAATTAGAAAGGAGGTTACCAGAGGCTGGGAGGGAGAAGGAGGGATGATGAAAGGGAATATGTTGATCAAAGGGTACAAACTCTCAGAGCAGAGGATTAAGTTTTGGTGATCCATTGTACTGCATGCTGACCACAATTGATAACAATGTGTATTTCAAAATCGCTAAAAGAATAGATTAATGTTCTCACCACAAAAAAATCATAAGTTGATGAGGTGATGGATATGTTAGTCAGCTTGACTGAATATTTCTACAATGTGTACACAGATCAAAATATCACATTGTACTGGAGTGTGGTCAGTATGTATGTATATTTATCATACATAATTATAATTTGTCAATTAAAATAAAAAGAAAAATAATGTGATATAAAATTGAATTTTGAAAAATGAAAAAGATGTGTAAAAGACGATGACTGAGTATTACTGCAGTGACTAAAAGATTAGAGATAAGAAAAAGCTTCAAAAAAGAGTGGCCTTCAGTGTCAAATGACACAGAGACAGGCAAAACAGCCAAAATATTTGCAGGGGTGATGAGGTATGTCAAAGCAGATGTGATAGGGCATGCTTTGCCACAAGATGGCACTCATAGTTCCTTCTTTTTCTGAGTTTCTATCAATAAATATTCTGCAAATTTTTTATTGTTATAGAACAAAGAGACTATCTTATGTTTCACAACTTATAGCATTGTGTTTCATGTTATATCATTTTCCCACAACTTATCATTGTTTTTCCTTTTAGAACATGAAGATATAATGAATGCTGGAATTGACTGAGGGGGAGGGAGACTGGCATTAGAACCTGGAGGAGGGAGCAAATGCAATGCTATTGTAGATACAAAGTACAAAGCCTTAACAAAAGGCTGTTAGATTTAACAATCAGATGATGACTGATGAGTTTCAAGAAAATGAAGAATAGTGATGGAAGTGGTAGCCAGACTGCCTAATGTTGAGGAATGGGAATGCGCTGAGAAAGTAGAAGCAGTGAGTACAGACTATATGTTTAGCACATCTGCTATAAAAGAAAAAGAAGGAAAAATAGGTGGACTTTTTCCTTATAAGGAACTATTTTCCAAATAAGAGTTTGTTTACCTTATATGTAAGTTTCAAATATTTGACCAAAATACCTCTTAAACGGCAATTGCCTCACATAAAAATATCTCTATAAAACAAACGCAGTTGTGTTGCAGAGACACTTCTACTTAACTGAACAACTCCTTTAGTCCCTCTATATTATAGCACTTATTTCTTTTCAAAATAATTTCATACCTTTTTCTTATATTGTCTACTGAGTGAATGTTTGAATAAAGGTCTATAGAGAACATAAGATTTGCCTGACATTCCACAGCTAGAGAGAAATAGAGCCATGAGCCAAAGTTTTCTGATGTATAATTCCATACTCATTTTATTGAATTCCTTTTTCTGTTACTTGATTTCTAGTTCAAGTTTTCCACTTATTATCAACGTTATTTTTTCAACATGTATAAAGTGACAATGGCTATATGAAATTACCCCGTTCTGAGTAGGTTCCATGCTGTCTCAGATATGTAACAGTTAAAAGTTACCTGTCTCCCGAACAGCATGGGAAAATATGCGCATTATTATCTCTGCTTTGTGTAAAACTGAGTATAATATTGAGCTAAACCAAAAATAATTTATAAATCACCACACTGTTGCACAGGTAAAATCCTGTGCTTATTGTTTCAGGTGGATAGGTACTTCTACTAGAATACAAACAGTCTCACCACACAATCAAAAGGTTTTTTTTTTCAGCCAATAAATCTAATCTGTACACACTCATTTTTCTTTTATTTTTATCATCAAGGTGAAAATCAGTTTCTGTATTTGTGTAAATCTAAGTAAAATCTAATCCTTTGGACATAAGAAAGAGTGAAAGGAAGACAACTTTAGCTTTGTTCTTCTCATTCAATTTCCTCACCCCAAATATAGAGAAAAAGGTGGAGGGGCTTCTATAACTAGTTCACCGGTAACTCCACATAAGTCAAACAAAAGAACACTTCAAACCTGCTTTGTGGTTAGACCTCCATGGGGAACAGCCTTCTTACTGAATTGGAAAGAATAAAGGGTATTTTTGAACTTACAGTGCCTGAAAACATCATGTCTGCAAAGTGTGGTTGGCATTTTTGTACATTTAAAAGAGTCTAATGAAGCCCAGCTCCATACAAATTCCTACAAAAAAAAAAAAAACACGAAGAATGGAAAATGGTTCCTGCCACCCAGGGGTCAGAGTGGTGGTTGTTTCTCCAACCAATTGTACAAAGGAGACCTGTCATTTATATAGTTCCAAAGTCTTGCATTAGCAAGTACACCACGAAGACTGGCCCTTACCCAAATAATTTACTCAGAGAGACATTTAATATGGGGTAAATACAGCCTCAGAGAGAACAGCTTTGAAGGATGTCTTTGAAAAGGTCAGAAGAAGATGAAATGAGGAACGTTGTTACTTAGGGCCTTTATTAAACAAATACTTGCCTTAGCTCATCTCCAGCATGTCTTAAATAATGACATACCCACTTCACAGACAAAAAACAAATTGGAATGTGAAATTTTTCATTAGTATAGGCCCTCAGGCCAATGGGTTGTTCTAAAAGTATGTGAATGGCCTCTTTCCACCAGCCTGGAGACTGCTTCTATCTCAGGGATGTATCTATTGCTCCGTTAAACAGTCAAGGACTGTTTGTATTTCAGATGTTCTCCCTTAACTGTAATACAAGTTAAATTTGAAAACTCTGTTCTCCCTAAGCCTTATGCATGTCCTATCCCTTCAGGTTCTTGGCTTTAGGTAGCTATAACCAGTTACTGCTACTGTTACAACAGACAGCACTTTAGGTGTTAACTTTTTTGGGGTCATAGGCACTTTGCTATCATAAAATCAACTGGCTATTGAATTAAATAAATTTTTTGGTTATCCATAACATCACTTCCAACAACTGATTTCTTTGCTGCTGCTATTCATCTCTAGTTCTTTGTACATATAAATGTATCCACCCATTCAACGAATATTACTGAGCACCTGCTATTGTTCTAGACAAAGGGATTATGGAAGTCATCAAAATAGACAAGGTCTGGCTATATGGACCTACATTCCAGATAGGTAGGAACAGAAGAGTGTGGGATGAGGGAAGTAACAGGCAATACTTAAACAACATACATTAAGATAGTGATAAGTCACATGAAGATAAGAAAACAGGTTAATGTAATTGATAATGTTCGGAGAACTACTTTTGTCTGAATAATAAAAAACTGCTGCTGTGAGATGAGGTGTTAAAGTGTCACTTTTGAGTTAGGGCCCAATGATGACAAGAAGCCAGCATGTACAGGTCTGGGAGGAGAATGCTGTAAGCAGAGAAAACAGCAAGTACAAAGGTTTGAAAATAGAACAAGCTTGGAATCTTTGAGGAGCAAAAAGAAAGCCAAGGTTGTTGAATACTAATAAAAGGAAGTGGCAGGTAGGATATGAGTTCTGAGAAATCCAAGAGGCAAGTTGGAGCTGCTAGATCATGAAGGAGTTATACATGAGGGATCTCAAAAACTGTAAAGTTTTTTCTAACTCCTAAATATTTTAGTGTATTTTTCCTGGGATCAAGG
This sequence comes from Pan paniscus, assembly GCF_029289425.2. Lineage (NCBI taxonomy): Eukaryota > Metazoa > Chordata > Mammalia > Primates > Hominidae > Pan > Pan paniscus. Next base: position 110,699,057 of record NC_073257.2, read on the forward strand.
ACAGTTATGAAAGTACAGTTACCAAAATGAGGAAATTTTCATTGTTATAACCATAGTACGGTTATTGAAATCGGAAAATAATATGAATATATTTTATCTAATTTATAAACCTTTCTGAAACTTCGCTAATGGCCCCCAAAATGTCCTTTATAGAAAAGTTATTGAGAGCCCAGCATTATAGATTGCATTAACTTTTTTTTTTTTTTTTGAAACAGAGCCTCACTCTGTCACCGAGGCTAGAATGCAGTGGTGAGATCTGAGCTCACTGCAACCTCTGCCTCCCAGGTTCAAGAGATTCTCATGCCGCAGCCTCCTGAGTAGCTGGGATTACAGGTGCGAACCACCATGCCCAGCTATTATTTTGTATTTTTAGTAGAGATGGAGTTTCACTATGTTGGCTAGGCTGGTCTTGAATTCCTGGCCTCAAGTGACCCACCTGCCTTGGCCTCCCAAAGTGTTGGGATTATAGGCATGAGCCACTGCACCTGGCTGCATTGCATTTAATGTTCATGCCTCTTTAGTTCCTAATATTTTCTTGTCTTTCATGAACTTGAAATTTTTTTAAAGAACTTGCCATTTATTTTGCAGTATGTCCTTCAATTTAGGTTTGTTTGATGTTTCCTTGAGATTAGATTCAGGTGACACACGTTATAAAAAAGTTATTCTTTTCAATATAGCATATCAGGAGAGGTACAGAGTGTCACCTTGTTCCATTACTAATATGCTGGGAAGGTGGGATTTAAAAATTGTATGCTTTGCTAGGAGGAGATCAATGTATGTTTATGCTTTAAACGATTGCAAAAATATAATGTTAATTGTAAAACTAGAAATATAATTAGGCAAATGCCTGTGAATTAAAAGCAAATGCAAGAAGGCTTTCTTTCCTTGTTCAAAACTGCAACCATAGCCAAGGGAGGGGAGGGGAGGGGAGGGAAAGGGAGGGGAGGGAGGAAGGAGAGAGAGAGAAGGAAGAAAGGAAGGAAGGAAGGAAGGAAGGAAGGAAAGAAGGAAGGAAGGAAGGAAAGAAGGAAAGAAGGAAAGGGCAAGATGGAAGAATGGAAGCCTATAGCATGTGTCTCCCTGTCCCCCATCCCAAGAATATCAAATATTAACAACTGTTTGCACACAGAAAATCACTGTCACAAGAACCAAAAATCAGGTGAATAATCACACTACCTGGTTTTAACTTCATATAACTGAAAAGAGGCATTGAAGAGGGTAGGAGAGACAGTCTTGAGTCACCAACACCAACCCTCCCACATCCCCTGGCAGCAGCCTTACAGCACGGAAAGTCTGTGCACTTGGGGGAGAGACAGCACAGCAGATGGGGGACTTTACATTGAACTCAGTGCTGCCTTGTCACAGAGAGCAAAGCTGTGCTGCACTCAGCCAGTGCCTGTGCATGGAGGGAGCATTTGGACCAGACTAGCCAGAGGGAAATCACCTATCCTAGCAGTCAGAGCTTGAGTTTCTTAGAAAGTCTCACCGCCACAGGTCAAAGTGCTCTGGGGTTCCAGGTAAACTTGAAAGCAGTCTGGGCCACAGGGACTGCAATTCCTAGGCAACTCCTAGAGCTAGGCTGGGCTCAGAGCCAGTAGACTCAGGTGACATGTTACCTAGGAAGATACCAGCCAGGGTGGCTAAGGGAGTGCTTGTGCCGCCCCTCCCCCAGCCTAATCAGTGCAGCTAGCAGCAATGAAAGTGACTCCTTCCTTCTACTTATACAGAGGAGAGCTAAGAGTAAAGAGGACTTTGTCTGTATCTTGGATACCAGCTCAGTCACAGTAGGAGACAGCACTGGACAGAATGGTGCGGCCCTCATTCTAGGCCCTAGCTCACTGACATTTCTAGACACACCCCAATCCAAAATGGAACCAGCTGCCTTGATGAGAAGGTCCTAGTCCTGGCAGGATTCATTGCTGCTGACTGAAGAGCCCTTGGGTCCTGAATAACCACCAATGATACCCAAGTAGTATGCCATTGGCTTTGGGCTCTGAGATGTGCTCACTTTAGGGTGTGACCCAAGACATTCTCAGTTGTGGTGGCTACAGTGAAAGACTCCTTGTGTTTGAGAAAGAGGGAAAAGTAAAAAGGACTTTGTCTTGCACCTTGCCTTAGGTATCAGCTCAGCCACAGTGAGGTAAAGCGACAAGCAGTTTCTGGGGGTCCCTGAGTCCAGGCCTAGGCTCTTGGACAGCATTTCTGGACTTTCCCTGGGTCAGAGAGGAGCTCACTTCCCTGAAGAGTTAGTCCCAGGCCTGGCAGCATTCACCACAAGCAAACAAAGAGCCCTTGGGCTTTAAGTGAACATCAGCAGTGGCCTGGCAGAACCTCCCATGGGCTGCTGATGGTGGTGGCCACACAGAAAGGCTCCTCTGCCTGTGAAAAGCAGAGAGAAGAGTAGGAAGGACTTTGTATTGTGGTGTGAGTGCCAGCTTAACCACAGTAAAATGGAACATCAGGTAAATTTCTAAGGTTTTTGACTCCAATCCCCGGCTCCTAGATACATCTCTGAACCTGCCTGGGGTCTGGAGGAACTTGCTGCCTTGAGGGAAGAACACAAAGCTGGTTAGCTTCACCACTGGTTGATCATAGAGACATTGAGCTTTGAGTGAACACAGATGGCAGCCTGGTAAGTGGTTACAACAGGCCTTGGGCAAGACCCAGTGCTGGGATAGCATCAGATCTAAGCCAGTGCAGTCCCAGTGGTAGTGACCACAGGGGTGCTTGCATCACCACATCCCAGTTCCAGCACCTTAGTACAGACAGAGAGAGACTACATTTGTTTGGGAGAAAGTAAGGAAAAAGAACAAGAGTCTCTGCTTGGTAATCCAGATAACTCTTCAAAATCTTATCCAAGACCACCAAGGTGGTAGCTCTACGAATCTGCAAAAACCACAGCGTTAGGCTTGGAGCCCAAGTCCCTTTGAATACCTGGAAAGCATTCTCAAGAAGGACAGGCACAAATAAGCCCAGACTGTGAAGACTATAATAAATACCCAATTCTTTAATGCCCAGACATTGAAGAACATCTACGAGCATCAACACCATCCAGGAAAATCTTACTTCACCAAATGAACTAAATAAGGCACCAGAGATCAATCCTGGAGAAACAGATATATGACCTTCCAGACAGAGTATTCAAAACAGCTGTTTTAAGCAAACTCGAAAGAAATTCAAGGTAACACAGAGAAAGAATTCAGAATTTTATCAGATAAATTTAACAAAGAGCTCGAAATAATGAAAAAGAAGCAGAAATTCTATAATTGAAAAAGGCAATTGATATGCTGAAAACTGTATCAGTCTCTTAATAGAAAAATTGATCAAGAAAGAATTAGTAAACTTGAAGACATGCTATTTGAAAACATACAGTCAGAGGATACAAAAGAAAGAAAAGAATAAAATAGAATGAAGCATGCCTACAGGATCTACGAAATAACCTCAAAAGGGTAATCTAAGAGATATTGGCCTTAAAGAGGATGCAGATAAAGAGATAAGGGTAAGCCAGGCGCAGTGGCTCATGTTTGTAATCCCAGCACTTTGGGAGGCCGAGGTGGGCAGATCACGAGATCAGGTGATCGAGACCATCCTGGCTAACACGGTGAAACCCCGTCTCTACAAAAAAATACAAAAAATTAGCCGAGTGTGGTGGTGGGCGTCTGTAGTCCCAGCTACTCGGGAGGCTGAGGCAGAAGAATGGCATGAACCTGGGAGGCGGAGGTTGCGGTGAGCCGAGATCATGCCACTGTACTCCAGCCTGGGCGACAAAGTGAGACTCCGCCTCAAAAAAACAAAAAACAAAAAAAACAAAAAAACAAAAACAAAAAGAGATGGGGTAGAAAGTTTATTCAAAGGGATGATATCGAGAATTTCTCAAACCTGGAGAAGATACCAACATTCAAGTACAAGAAGGTTATTGAACACCAAGCAGGTTTATCTCAAAGAAGACTAACTCAAGGTATTCAATAATCAAGCTCCCAAAGGTCAAGAATAAAGAAAGGACCCTAAAAGCAGCAAGAGAAAAGGATGGAATAACATACCATGGAGCTGCAATAGGTCTGGCAGCAGATTTTTCAGTGGAAACCTCACACTCCAGAAGAAGAGGAGCATGACATATTAAAAATGCTAAATAAAAAAAAAAACTTTTACCCTAAAGTGATATATCTGGTAAAATATCCTTCAAGCATGCAGGAGAAATAAAGACCTTCTGAGACAAACTAAGGGTGAAGAATTTCATCAACACCACACCTGTCTTACAAGAAATGCTAATGGGAGTTCTTCATTCTGAAAGAAAAAGATGTTAATGAGCAAGAAGAAATCATTGAAAGGTACAAAACTCAATGGTAACAGTAAGCACACATGAAAACATAGCATATTGTAACACTGTAATTATAGTGTGTAAACTATTCTTAAGTAGGAAGAAGAAATGATGAATCAATCAGAAACAATAACTACAACAAATTTTCAAGACATAGGCAGTACAGTAAGACATAAAGAGAAACAACAAAAGTTAAAAATTGAGGGGATGAAGTTAAAGTATAGAGTTTTAATTAGTTTTCTTTTTGTCTGTTTGTTTATATAATCAGTGTTAAGTTGTCATCAGTTTTAAATAACGAGTTGTAAGATAATATTTGCAAGCCTCATTGTAACCTCAAATCAAGAAACTTAGAACAAATACACAAAAATATAAAATGAGCTATTAAATTGTATCACCAGAGAAAATCACCTTCACTAAAAGAAATACAAGAAGGAAGGAAAGAAGGAAGAGAAGACCATGAAACAACCAGAAAACAAATTTAAAAATGGCAAGAGTAAGTCTGTACTTATCAATGATAACATTGAATGGAAAATGGACTAAACTCCACAATTTCTACTTATCAATGATAACATTGAATGGAAAATGGACTAAACTCCACAATCAAAAGACATAAAGTGACTGAATGGATGTAAAAATAAGACCAAATTATTTGTTGTCTATAAGAAACACACTTCACCTATAAAGATACACATAGACTGAAAATAAAGGGATGGAAAAAGATATTCCATGCCAATGAAAACCAAAAAACAGCAGGAGAGTCATACTTATATCAGACAAAACAGATTTCAAGATAAAAGCTATAAAAAGAGTCAAAGAAGGTCATTATATAATGATAAAGGGGTCAATTCTGCAAGAGGATATAACAATTGTAAATATATATGTACCCAATACTGGAGTGCCCAGATATGTAAAGCAAATATTATTAGAGCTAAAGAGAGAGATAGGGCCCAATACATAATAGCTGGAGACTTCAACACCCCACTTTCAGCATTGGACAGATCTCTCAGATGGAAAATCAAGAAGGAAACATCGGACTTCATCTGCGCTATAGAACAAATGGACCTAATAGTTATTTACAGAACATTCCATCCACTGGCTGCAGAATATACGTAGTTCTGCTCAGCACATGGATCATTCTCAAGGATAGACTATATGTTAGGTCACAAAACAAGTCTTAAAATACTCAAAAACCTGAAATAATATACAGCATTTTTGACCATAATGGAATAAAACTATAAATTAATAACAAGAGGAATTTTGGACACTATACAAACACATGGAAATTAAACAATATGCTCCTGCCTGACAAGTAAGTCCATGAAGGAATTAAGAAAATTGCAAAATTTCTTGAAAAAAATGATAATGAAAACACAACATACCACAACCCATGGGATACAGCAGAAGCAATACTAAGAGGAAAATATACAGCTGTAAGTGCCTACATCAAAAAAGAACAAAAACTTCAACTAAAAAAACCTAATGATGCATCTTAAAGAATTAGAAATGCAAGAGCAAACTGAACTCAAAATTAGTAGAAGAAAAGAAATAATAAAGATCAGAGCAGAAATAAATGAATTTGAAATGAGGAAAACAACACAAAAGTCAATGAAACAAAAAGTTGTTTTTTTGAAAAGATAAACAAAATTGACAAACCTCTAGTTCAACTAACAAAGAAAAAAAAAGGGAGAAGACCCTAATAAATAAAACCAGGTTGGGAGTGCTGGCTCATGCCTGTAATCCCGGCACTTCAGGAGGCTGTGGTGGGCAAATTGCTTGAGCCCAGGAGTTCAAGACCAGCCTGGGCAACATGGCGAGACTTCATCTCTACTAAAAATACAAAATACTAGCTAGGCATGGTGGCACATGCCTGTAGTCCCAGCTACTCAGGAGCCTGAGTTGGGAGGCTCTCTTGATCCCAGAGGGTCAAGGCTGCAGTGAGCTCTGATTGCACCACTGCACTCTACCTGGATGACAGAGTGAGACCCTATCTCAAAAAATATATATAAAATATATACATAAATATATATTATAATTTTATATAACATATATGATTTTATATAAAATGTATATTTATACAATATATAAATATAACATATATAATAAAATAAAATCAGGGATTAAAAAGGAGACATTACAACTGATATTGCAAAAATTCAAAGGATAATTAGTGGCTATCATGAGGAACTATATGCCAGTAAATTGGAAAATCTAGCGGAAATAGACAAATTCCTAGACACATACAACCTACCAAGATTGAACCATGAAGAAATCCAAAATCTGAACAGAAAAATAACAAGTAATGAAATTGAAGTCATAATAAAAAGTCTCACAGTAAAGGAAAGGTCAGGACCTGATAGCTTCACAGCTGAATTTTACCATACATTTAAAGAACACCTAATACCAATCCTACTCAAACTATTCTGAAAAATAGAGGAGGACGGAATACTTCCAAACTCATTCTGTGAGGCTAGTGATACCCTGATAGCTAAACCAGACAAAGACACATCAAAAACAGAAAACTACAGGCCAATATCTCTGACGATTATTCATGCAAAAATCCTCAACAAAATACTAGCAACCTAAATTCAACAATACACTGATGACCAAGTGAGATTTATCCCAGGTATGCAAGGATAATTCGACATATGCAAATCAATCAATGTGATACATCATATCAACAAAATGAAGGACAAAAACCATATGATCATTTCAATTAATGCTGAAAAAGCATTTGATTACATTTAACATCCCTTCATGATAAAATTGTCAAATAACTAGGTACTGAAGGAACATACCTCAACACGTAAAAGCTAGATACAACAGACCCACGGCTAGTATCATACTGTACAGGGACAAACTGAAAATCTTTCCTCTAATATATGGAACAAAACAAAAATACCCACTTTTACCACTGTTATTTAACATAGTACTGGAAGTCCTAGCTAGAGAAATCAGACAAGAAAAAAAAATAAAGGGCATCCAAATTGGAAAGAAAGAAGTCAAATTTCCTTGTTTGCAGATTATATGATCTTACATTTGGAAAAACCTAAAGACCCCATCAAAAAACTATCTAAATGAATTCAGTAAGTTGCAGGATACAAAATCAACATGAAAAAATCAGTAGTATTTCTATATGTCAACAGTGAACAATATGAAAAAGAAATCAAACAAGTAATCCCATGTACATTAGCCACAAATAAAATTGAATACCTAGAAATTTCAAATAAGTGAAATATCTCTACAATAAAAACTATAAAACACTGATGAAAAAAATGGAAAAGGACACAAAAAAATGAAAAGATATTCCATGTTCATGGATTGGAAGAATCAATACTGTTAAAGTGTTCACACTACCCAGACCAATCTACAGATTCAATGCAATCCCTATCAAAATACCAATGACATTCTTCCTAGAAATAGAAAAAACAATCCTAAAATTTATATGGAACACAGAAGATCCAGAATAGCCGAACCTACCCTGGGCAAAAAGAACAAAACTGAAATAATCACATTACCTGACTTCAAATTATACTACAGAGCTTGTAGTAGCCAATATAGCACGGTACTGGCTTAAAAACATAGACCAACAGAACAAAATCAAGAACACCGGAAACAAATCCACACATCTATAGTGAACTCATTTTTGACAAAGTTTCCAAGAACATGTTGGAGAAAAGACAGTCACTTCAATAAAGAATGCTAGAAAAATTGGATATGCATATATAGAGGAATAAAACTAGATTCCTATCTCTCACCATACACAAAAATAAAATCAAAATGGATTAAAGACTTAAACGTTAGACCTCAAACTATAAAACTACCAAGAGAAAACATTGGGAAAACTCTCCAGGACAATGGACTAGGCAAAATTTCTTTTTTTTTAATTTTATTTTTTTATTATTTTTTTTTGAGTTAATTTTTAAAAATTATTATTGTACTTTAAGTTTTAGGGTACATGTGCACAATGTGCAGGTTAGTTACATATGTATACATGTGCCATGCTGGTGTGCTGCACCCATTAACTCGTCATTTAGCATTAGGTATATCTCCTAAAGCTATCCCTCCCCCCTCCCCCCACCCCACAACAGTCCCCAGAGTGTGATGTTCCCCTTCCTGTGTCCATGTGTTCTCATTGTTCAATTCCCACCTATGAGTGAGAATATGCGGTGTTTGGTTTTTTGTTCTTGCGATAGTTTACTGAGAATGATGATTTCCAATTTCATCCATGTCCCTACGAAGGACATGAACTCATCGTGTTTTATGGCTGCATAGTATTCCATGGTGTATATGTGCCACATTTTCTTAATCCAGTCTATCATTATTGGACATTTGGGTTGGTTCCAAGTCTTTGCTATTGTGAATAGTGCCACAATAAACATACGTGTGCATGTGTCTTTATAGCAGCATGATTTTTAGTCCTTTGGGTATATACCCAGTAATGGGATGGCTGGGTCAAATGGTATTTCTAGTTCTAGATCCCTGAGGAATCGCCACACTGACTTCCACAATGGTTGAACTAGTTGACAGTCCCACCAACAGTGTAAAAGTGTTCCTATTTCTCCACATCCTCTCCAGCACCTGTTGTTTCCTGACTTTTTAATGATTGCCATTCTAACTGGTGTGAGATGGTATCTCATTGTGGTTTTGATTTGCATTTCTCTGATGGCCAGTGATGGTGGGCATTTTTTCATGTGTTTTTTGGCTGCATAAATGTCTTCTTTTGAGAAGTGTTTGTTCATGTCCTTCGCCCACTTTTCGATGGGGCTGTTTGTTTTTTTCTTGCAAATTTGTTTGAGTTCATTGTAGATTCTGGATATTAGCCCTTTGTCAGATGAGTAGGTTGCAAAAAGTTTCTCCCATTTTGTAGGTTGCCTGTTCACTCTGATGGTAGTTTCTTTTGCTGTGCAGAAGCTCTTTAGTTTAATTAGATCCCATTTGTCAATTTTGGCTTTTGTTGCCATTGCTTTTGGTGTTTTAGACATGAAGTCCTTGCCCATGCCTATGTCCTGAATGGTAATGCCTAGGTTTTCTTCTAGGGTTTTTATGGTTTTAGGTCTAACGTTTAAGTCTTTAATCCATCTTGAATTAATTTTTGTATAAGGTGTAAGGAAGGGATCCAGTTTCAGCTTTCTCCATATGGCTAGCCAGTTTTCCCAGCACCATTTATTAAATAGGGAAACCTTTCCCCATTGCTTGTTTTTCTCAGGTTTGTCAAAGATCAGATAGTTGTAGATATGCGGCATTATTTCTGAGGGCTCTGTTCTGTTCCATTGATCTATATCTCTGTTTTGGTACCAGTAGCATGCTGTTTTGGTTACTGTAGCCTTGTAGTATAGTTTGAAGTCAGGTAGTGTGATGCCTCCAGCTTTGTTCTTTTGGCTTAGGATTGACTTGGCGATGCGGGCTCTTTTTTGGTTCCATATGAACTTTAAAGTAGTTTTTTCCAATTCTGTGAAGAAAGTCATTGGTAGCTTGATGGGGATGGCATTGAATCTATAAATTACCTTGGACAGTATGGCCATTTTCATGATATTGATTCTTCCTACCCATGAGCATGGAATGTTCTTCCATTTGTTTGTATCCTCTTTTATTTCATTGAGCAGTGGTTTGTAGTTCTCCTTGAAGAGGTCCTTCACGTCCCTTGTAAGTTGGATTCCTAGGTATTTTATTCTCTTTGAAGCAATTGTGAATGGGAGTTCACTCATGATTTGGCCCTCTGTTTATCTGTTATTAGTGTATAAGAATGCTTGTGATTTTTGTACATTGATTTTGTATCCTGAGACTTTGCTGAAGTTGCTTATCAGCTTAAGGAGATTTTGGCAAAATTTCTTAAGCAATACCCCGCAAGCACAGGCAACCAAAGCAAAAATGGACAAATGGGATCACACCAAGTTAAAACACTTTTGCACAGCAAAGGAATCAGTCAACAAAATGAAGAGATAACCCACAGAATAAGAGAAAATGTTTGCAAACTCCCCATCTGACAAGGAATTAATAACCAAACTATATAAGGAACCCAAACAACTCTACAGGAAAAAATCTAAAAATTTAATTTTAAAACAAGCAACAGATTTAAATAGGCATTTCTGAAAATAAGACATACAAATGGCATACAGGCACATGAAAAGGGGCTCAACATCATTGATCATCAGAGAAATGCAAATGAAAACTACAATGAGATACCATCTCACCCCATTTAAAATGCCTTTCATCCAAAGACAGGCAATAACAAATGCTGGAGAGGATGTGGACGGTACGGGAATGCTCCTATGCTGTTGGTGGAAATGTAAATTAGTACGACTACTATGGAAAAAAGTTTGGAGGTTCCTCAGAAAACTAAAAATAGAGCTACTATAGGATTCAGCAATCCCATTGCTGGGTATATACCCAAAAGAAAGGAAATCAGTGTATCGAAGAGATACCTGCATTCCCATGTTTGTTGCAGCACTGTTGACAAAAGCCAAGATTTGCAAGCAACCCAAGTGTCCATAACATATAAATAAATAAATAAAATGTGATACTTATACACAATAGAGTAATATTCAGCCAGAAAAAGAATCAGATCCTGTCATTTGCAACAACAATATGGATGGATCTGGCAGTGATTATGCTACATGAAATAAGCCAGGCAAGGGAAGACAAACATCGCATGTTCTCACTTACCTGGAAGATCTAAAAATCAAAACAATTGAACTCATGGAGAAAAGAGAGTAGAAGGATGGTTGTCAGAGGCTAGGAAAGGTAGTGGGGAGCTGGGTGGGGAGGAGGTGGGTATGATTAACCCATTTATGCCCAGTGTTCTATTACTGGAATGCTAAGCTGTGGGAGTTATTTATATCCTACTACTCAAGGTCATGGCCAAGGTCTGATTTTTCACACAAAAAAATTGTAACCTTTGGCATAAATGGGTTAATGGGTTCAAAAAAACAGAAAGAATGAATAAGACCTGGTACATTTAAAATAGCTAAAAGAGTATAATTGGATTGTTTATAACACAAAGGATAAAAATCCGAGGGGATAGATAGCCCATTTTCCATAATGTGATTAGTATGTGTTGCATGCCTATTGCAAAGCAAGTGTATACATTTATGGGGTACATAGGGCATATCTTGTGTACCCCATAAATATATACACATACACCTACTATGTATCCACAAAAATAAAAAAATTAAAAAAATAAAGAGATGGAAAATAGAATTTGCACTGTTAATGATAAGAAATAAGACATGTTTACAAACTTTCAACAAATAAAAATAACTGACTTTAAATATAAATTTATATAGTTAAATAAAATAGACTAGATATTTAGGTAAATAAATAAGTTGCTTTTACATCATAGACAATGTGGAAAGAAAATGTTGATCATTTATGAATTGAAATTAATTTAGACACCCAGTGGCAAATGCAAGATTTCCACAATTTTTTTCTTCCAAGTATAGTGTAATTTATTTTGCCATGAATATTAGCTAAAAGTAAACAAACAAGGGAAAAGTGTGGTTGTAAATTTTATCACTGGAGATAATGGAGAAGGAAAAGATCAGAAAACCCAAAATCTATATAGGGAATATAAGAAATTAGAGGAGATAGGGAATAAGCAAGAAGCTCTGCAACATGAATTTAAATAGTCGACTGAATCATAAAGGCTTTCAGTGCATGGACTATTGTTCTCTGGTATAGTTTTCTTTATCAGTCTCCCTTAAGATATAGTTTGCAAAAATAAAAGCTAAAGTCTGTATGTGACCTGGCGCATACATCAGGACAACCGTTTCCCTTTTGATCACCAGAACTCTATTAGCACCTATTACGTTCAAATCTAATATGCAGAATTTTAGAAATGAAAAACCAAGACTTTCATCAGGTCCAGTTCCCTCAGTTTTCAAATGAGGAAAATGAAGTGAATTAAAGTTAACTGACTTGCCCAAAGTCACCCACAGGGACACTACTGATGAGCAAACAGTTTAGGCTTAGAGCCCCAGAATGCTAATAGAGACATCATAAATATGTCACTATCAAAATACCACTACCCAGGGAGCTCATGGAATAGAGCATTGGACTTAGAGTCAGCAAACTTGTATTTGAATTTCAGCTCTGCCTCTTACTTCCTATGAGACCATGGGCAAGTCACTTCAGCTCTCTGAAAAATGGGAATGCTTAAGACCTACTTCATAAAAATGTTACGTATATTCAATGTGAAAGTGCTTTGTGAAAAACAACAGATAGTAAAACTATTAGAATATATAATGGTGATGATCTCATAGTCACTACTTAGTTAAATGGATATAATACTTTTTAAGTAACTAGACTGTTATGTGAATGTTGTGTAACATATTTCATGTCTCTAATTCTCTTGATTCAGAAAAGATGTTGCATATGTTTAAATCTGCCTTTAAAGATTTTTTTTAACTTTTAATTATGAAAAATCTCAAACATTTACAATGTGATTAGAATATAATGAATCCCAGCTGGGCGCGGTGGCTCACGCCTGTAATCCCAGCACTTTGGGAGGCTGAGGCAGGCGAATCACGAGGTCAGGAGTTCGAGACCAGCCTGGCCAACATGGTGAAACCCCATCTCTACTAAAAATACAAAAAATTAGCTGGGCGTGGTGGCAGGCACCTGTAATCCCAGCTATTTGGGAGGCTGAGGCAGGAGAATTGCTTGAACCCAGGAGGTGGATGTTGCAGTGAGCTGAGACCACGCCACTGCACTCCAGCCTGGGCAACAGAGTGAGACTCCGTCTCAAAAATTAAAAAAAAATAATAATATAATGAATCCCAAATATGCATCACTCAGCTTCAATATTTTCAAAATTCTGCCACTTTTTTTATATGTGGCAAAATATACATAAATATACCATTTTAACCATTTTAAGAGCACAGTTCAATGACATTAACTACATTCATATTGCTGTCTGCTAGTCTTAAACTTCCATCCACTTCCCACCTATCCAGTGGATAATTATGAAGATCTTACTCTTTAAATCAGACATCTAGCACTTTAATTTTCATCCAAATTGGTATGAAACTTTTTTGCTCTAAGCCTCAGTTTCCTCTTCAGCAAAATGAGTATCATAGCATCCATCTCTCAAAGTTGTGAATTTTAAAGGATGTTCTGTAACATCATATGGCTAGTACTCAATAAATGTTAGCTCACTTGCTCCCACCATTCATAGGTATGACTGTTCCCAGAGAGTTGTGCTGATAACACGATGGATTCCATTTCACTGATGTGATGGCTCTCAAGTTTTATTTGGAGTATTTTACTGACATTTCTTCATTGTTCCTTTGTACCTTATCAAGGTGGGACATTTAAACCGAATTAAGTTTCCTAAATGATATAAATGTAATAAAGAGTTCCTTATATCTTCTTGGTGATAGTATTTACTTTTAAAATAATTATAAAAGAAATAGAATAAGCTCCATAGCCTAAGTGAGAAGTTCCTGAAGTCACTGCAGCCATTTATTAAAGCGTACTGGTAGGCAAACAGAAAATACCTTTGACTTTCCTTTAATGATGGAGTCACTGTGAAGGACACAGAAAAATGCTGACTTCTTCTAGGTCACTGCTCAACCTATGTCTGTCCTCTCTGATAAGTTCTTCTCAGCTTCACTTTATCCTTCTGCATACTAAATGGGGACATATTCTAAGACCTACTCCTCTTCTTTGAGATTTTTCTTTTTTTTTTATTATACTTTAAGTTTTAGGGTCCATGTGCACATTGTGCAGGTTAGTTACATATGTATACATGTGCCATGCTGGTGCGCTGCACCCACTGACTCGTCATCTAGCACAAGCTCCTATGGGTGACTTACTTATATTTCTTCAGCCTGCATCTCTATATGAAGAATTCTAAAATAAACATCTCCAGCCAACAATTCTTTGTCTGACTCTAAGAAACTTCTGAACCCCCAAAGAAGCATATTCAAACCTAAACTCATCATCGCCCCCTCAAACCCTCTCAGAAACCCTCTGTTTCTGTTGATGATGCCATCACTCCTGTGTCAGACTGTCTTAGAGACTCATCCTTCCATTTTTACATCCAAGACAAAGAGTGATTATTCCTTAGAAAGGTTTATTTTATTTGTTCTGCTCTTATCCCAACTCCACTAATACGGGCATTACAGCTTCATCCAGCCTAATTAATGCAATAGCTCATGGAGTCAATAAAATACACTTTCTAGCATATAACATTTAATCAAGAAACCAGAATTCTAAACACTTTTAGGAATTAAGTGAGAGTCATGCCTGAGCAGCCCTTCAACTAACACTTAGAAGAGTTTAAAAAGACATAAATTCTTTTTCTGAGCCAGAAAAAAAACAAAGTTCTCTTTATTGGTAAAGCATGTTATTTTATAACTAGGTCTGAATAATGCAAACATCTGATAATCTTTAAAGAAATCACACCAACAAAATCTGAGCACAATCTGGGCTTTCTCAAATACAGCTCACATTTCCCTAATTTTTACAGTCTCTATATAAAGACTTATATTCCCATTATTACATTTAGAGTGCCCTTCAAAGGTGCCATAAAGTTCCAGTCTTGATAGTCTCCAATTAGTGTCCTAGCTACATAGCTCTGAAGTTCCAGTTTACTAGCTTAACATACAACCTAGAGCTTATCTTAACTGAGAACACTTATCTCTAATGACTGGCTTCTATTAAAACCAATCCCCCAGCAATACAAAACAGCTAATTTACAGATTTTAACTTTCTGCTTAGCTTTTCTCTTGCAATGTATCATAGTATCGTCCAGATATCTACCTTCCCAGGTGACTCTTTTTTCAGAGAATACCCCAATTGACATTGACTCACTCCAGTACTCTGGGACTCATAGTTTTGATAATAAATATACAAAGATTCATTTGCAAATATATTCACTATAGTTGCATTTGTCTAGCAGAATTTAAGACATAACAATGTCTATTCATAAGTGGGTAGAATAAGGGTAAGTGTATTGATGAAACAAAATTGTCATGAGTTGGTAATTGTTGAAATTCAGTGATGGGTTCATTATATAATTCTCTCTACTTTTTTGCATATGTTTAAAATTTCTTCCATAATACAACCTTTTAAAATTAGGGTACTATTAATATAATGTAACTACTAGAAACAATTAAGATTGATCAATCTGTACTCACAGAAATAGGGCTATGATATATTATTAAGTGAGATAGCAACTTGATAAACAATAATGCTCCATTTTGGGTTTTACAAATTCTGTATGTATGTGTTTATGTGTATATATATTTGTATATCCACAGATAAAAATCTGGTTACTTTGGACCCACCAAACTAACAGCTAACCCTGGTAATTAAGAATTACAGTGGATGATCATAGCTTACTCTTTTTGCTGCAATAATTTTTATAACCAACATCTGAAAATTTTAAAAATAAAGAAAATCATATTAACAACTGAAATATTTAGTGCAAGGTGGATCTTGAGGATTATATTCTTGGGAGCATTAAATACTAAAGAATAATAAAAGTATACATCTATGCTTCAAAGCATGCTACATATTGAAGGCAAAATAAGCTTATTTGATGTATTCTCTCAAGACATTGACTTTAATTAAGTGCTTTTTCTACCAACCTTATTTGGGACTGCCTTCTGTTACTTTCTGGCAAGGTTTTACTTAATTCTTTGATCTTTCCCATTACGGGCAAAACAGATGGCGGAAAACCATAGAAGATTTTCTTGCCCCTCGTTTAGTCCAAATTCATAATTTTTTGTAAAATCATGATCGAAGTCAATTTGTATATTTCTGCTTTGTCCAAAGATATTCCTACCACTCCCCTAAGGAGAATTTGCAGTTATCCTTGCTTTTGTACTGCTGATTTTTGTAGTCTTCATGTCCAAGTTTCCCTGCCTTTCACTATCTCTCCACCCAAATCTGGATCAGGTGTCTTCCTCTATCATAACACTTGTCATACTCTATCAAAATTGTTTACTTATCTGCTTCCCCTGTAAGACTGCAAGTGGGCTGCAACCAGGGGTGGATCCAAGTTTTATGGGGCTTGAAACTAATACAATTTAGGGAGCCTACATTAAAAAAATATACAAAATTACAAATATCAAATTATGTATAAATATTTATATTTATTTAAAATGAGAAAAAAAATCACAACACATTCTTGAAGGTTTAGAGATTAAGATCCTTCTCTTCTGAGACTTCTTTAGACAATTTACCAGAAATGTTTACATAGAAATGCATTTCAGTTACAACCCGGCTTTCCCTTCCCATTACTGGCATTTACAAGAGCCTAGGAAAGTGGTATATACTGAAGTATGAGCTTCATTAACTTCACGGTAAATCCATGTGTGACTTCTTTATTGCTGTATTCTCAGCACTCAGCACAGTGCCTTAAATGTATTAGACCAGGGGTATACGGTCTTTTGGCTTCCCTGGGCCACATTGGAAGAAGAAGAATTGTTTTGGGCCACACATAAAATATGCTAACAATAATGACAGTTGATGAACTAAAAAAAATAAAATAAAAATAAAAATAAATCACACACAAAAATATCTCTTGTTTAAGAAACTTTACAAATTTGTGTTGTGTCACATTCAAAGCTGTCCTGGGCCACATGCAGCCCGTTGGCCATGGTTTGGACAAGTTTTTATTAGATCCTCAAAAATATAGCTGTGAGCAGGAAGGCAGGGATGGGTGGATTCATACTCTTTTTTATCAAATATATGCTACAAACCCTTTAATGGCTTCCTACCGCTCTTAAGATAAAAAATTACTGTATAACCCAGCCTTTGCCTTCCTCTCCAACTGCATCTTGATCTCTTCTTTACCTTCTATACTCCAACTACATTAACCTTCTCTTACTGCCTTAGGACCTGTCCATAGGTAGTTTCCTTTGCCCAGACTCCTCTTCCCATCCCAACTCCACCATTTACAGCTCAGTTCAAATGCTACTTTGTCAAGAAAGACTTGAAGCCTAGTTTAAGTCTCCCAGTAATCTCATTCACGATATTCCCTACTTCCTCAAAAACACTCCTCACAATTGTAATTACAGAGTTTTGTAAAAAGTTGTTTAATACCTATTTGCTACTGGAATGAAAACTCTATGAAAGTAAGGGTGACAGTGTGTTTGTTTATTTATTGTTTCCCCAGTTTACCACAATGCTGTATACAGAGTAGGTGCTCAATAAATATTTGTAGAATTAATGAAGAAATAAATGAATGAAGACTAATGTCCAAGAGGATAGAACTCTCAGTATGTATTATAGAAAAGACAGTATCTAGGATCAAAATATTCACTGGTCAAAGAGAACAATAAAATATTTATTAATAATAGCTAATATTTATTGCTTGCTGAATGTTAGACTTTGTAGTATGCAATTATCCTTATATGAAATTATCTCATTCGATCCTCAGAAGAACCTTATTAGCAAGTAGATATTAGAATAAACTTGTTGATTTTGACCAAAAAAATCCTTCTGGATTTTGAATGAGATTGTGTTCACTCTACAGATCACTCTAAAGATCAGATTGACATCTTAACAATGTGTATTGTAAACCATAAACATAGCAAATATCTCCATTTATTCAGGTATTCTTTTATCATTGTTTTACAGTTTTCAGCATCCAGATCTTACACAAATTTTGTTAGAGTTATACCTAGTCATTTCATGGTTTAGTGTTCTATTGTGAATAATACTATATTTTAAAGTCTCAATTTGTGATTGTTAATTGTTAGGATATAGAAATACAATTCTTTATATTGATCTTGTATCCTTCACCTTATTAATCTCAGTTAGTTCCAGCGACATTTTTGTAGATTTTTTGAAGTTTCCTAGACAATCCAGCTTTCATTTGATTTGTGTGGTTCTTTAATATAAATCTATTTAGCACTAGCCAGGGAAAATGCTATATTAATGTCAGACAGGTTTCAACCACAGAACAGTCTTCTTATGGGTAACCGTTGCTCCATCCTCAATCCACAAAGAATATTGTTTAGGGAGGATTTTGAATGAATCAGGAGTTACCCATAAGAGATTATCTGGTGGTGATTCTGACTTCTTAACCTGAATTGTCCTGACTCCTATAATTTGGAAAGGGAAAGACAGGAATAAAGGGCTACTCCAGGAATTCTCAAAATTTATATACACAGGAATCCCCTGTGAACACCTATTAAAAATACAGATTTCTGAGACTTCAACCATTTTAGCAAGCCACCTCAGGTGAGTCTGATGCAGATGGTCCATGAACCATACTTGAGGAATACTAGTCTATATTCTATACTCTGTAAAGCAGCACTGCCCAGAAAAGCAAGGCACATATGTAATTTAAAATTTTTTGGTAGTACTACCTTTAAAAAAGATAAATTTAATTTTAACAATATATTTTTGTTGGCCCAATATATCCAAAATATTATCATTTTGACATGTGGCACTGGCCACATTTCAAGCACTCAGTAGCCACATGTGGCTAGTGGCTATTCATTTGAAACAGCACTTTCATAAGAATATTTGATTTTAAGCAATATTGCTCAACTTGTTTGATAATAAAAGTCACCTCAAACTTTGTCTCTTCTTTTTTTTCCATAAAAGCTTTTTTACAATAAATTAATAAGCTTCTCCCCTGAAAGTTCTAAATCTGTAGGTTTGGATAGGAAACCCTAAGAATATGTGCCACTGTAGGTGATTCATATTTTCAGGGAAGTTTGGGAATCACAGCAGCAGGGCATGAAGCAAAGCTCATGTAGGCTCTCAGGCAAATAGTTTCTATGGGCTGGATAAGGCTGAACTCTTGATAAAGAGATCCCAGAACATGAAAGAATTATTGGTCTTGGCTTTCTCCAGCCTCCCAATTCTATTTACTTCTTCCTCAAGGATATTTCTATTACCCCCAGTGACCTTGCTTTCTTCCTCCCAGGAAAACTGCTTTCTGATCTAGCATTCTTACCAAGCGTTAAACAACTAATACTAATTATCACTCATAGCAAGATCTGGGCCACTTAACCTCAAACTTGAACCAAAGACATGTGACCAGAACTTCACATTTTTCTTCCTATACATCAAAAATTCCAGAAATTCTAGTATTCTGCGTCTCTAAATTAAATCCCCTAGGTAAGAAGGAGGATGTCTCTTTCATAGGCAGAATCTCAGTCATTAACTTGAACATACTCGCCTTAATAAGAAGCTTCAATTCATAGTCTCCAAAACACTGTGAAGTTGAGGAAGAATTGCTGATTTTAGAATCCCCAAAATCACTGCCTTCTCCATCTATGCACAAAAGTGGCCCTGCCCACAAAGGTCAGATAGAACCAGCTCAATTAAAGGGATGTTACTCAAGAGTAGAATGTAAAATGTAAGGACACAGATTCTGGAATCAATCAGATTGGGACCCATTTTATCCCATGGGTTCCAAATTACTATTTCTCCATAACTAATCTTATTTGTTACTATCAGCACTTAAAGCAATATTTTCCAGTATGACAGTTCCCTGAACTTTTTATTTTGAATTAACAAATGGTTATGTTCATTATATCTTTAAATTGCACTCTCTTTCAATATGTTTTTGCTTTAGTGAACCAATCAATATCTTGAAAATGTTAAGATAGCCAAATTTGCAATAAAACATTTTAAATTCAGAGGTACAAGATGGTCCTTACATTGTTATACAAAGAGGAAAGAGACAACCAATATGTATTAAACATTTGCCATATATATCAAATCATTTCAACCCCTTGAGGTAATTTCTACTATTCTCACTTTAAAAAAGGGGAAACTGAAGTCTAGAGAGTCTAAGTACCTTGTTATAGGTTACCCTGCAAGTAAGTAGTGGAGCAAGAGTTTGAATTTGTTTTACCCAAAAGGCCTTGGCCTTTTCACTATACTCTTATAAATGTTAATAAAATCATTTTATGTAAATTTTCACAGATCAAATTTATCAAATTTGATACTGAGTTTTTTAATGTTTTTAATAAAATTGAAAAAAAAAATTTAATATTTTATTTTCCAGTTATTTGTGACTAATATATTGAAATATAATAGATTTTTGTGTATTGACTTTATAGCCTATAATTTAGCTAAACTCACTTATTAGTCCTGCCAGTATTTTTGTAGATTATACAGAGCCAATCTATATAACTTGTCTATTTCTCTGTTCCATGTCAAGTAAAAATGACTACATAAATTTTTATTAAATTTGGAAAATATAATGTGATTAGGCTAATAATAGTCTATCAGGCGATGACTTTCAGGACCGTTTAAAGAGGCAGACAATCATCATCACAAGCAGCTGAAAGTGAAGCATGATTGCAGACCCACATGACTGCCCAAAGAAAGGAAAAGGCAACATTGATTAAAATACCAGAGACAGAGAAAACAATCAATTAAGAAACACATTAAGGGCAGATACATCAAACTGCAATTTATTGCATGCTTGTTATTTGGGCAACTTCAAGTATTACAATGCTCCAGGGTAAGAAGCAGCAGAGTTTTATTTATTTAACTATGGCAGACAATTCTCTTCAGCAATAGGGAGATCAGCCAATAAAACAGCCATTATTTGCTGTTTCTTAATGCTATCTTTGTCCCTTACTCTTCATTGTCCAATATAATTTGTTATTACGTTATACATTGTGGCCGATTAATTTAAAAACACTCAAGAGAGTTCCATTCTTGGTTATGAAGAGTCAGGCTGTATCAGATCAATCTTCCTGCTGAGAATAACTAGAAAAAAACAATTTTAAAAATCAGTTTGGCCAGGCAGTTGCCCGAGCCTGTCCAGCACTTTGGGAGGCCAAGGCAGGAGGACTGCTTGAGGCCAGGAATTCTAGACCAGCCCAGGCAACAAAGGGAGACACCCATCTCCACAAAAGTAAAACAATAAATAAAAATAAAATTAGCCTGGTGTGGTAGCATGCACCTGTGGTCCCAGTACTCAGGAGGCTGAGGCAGGAGGATCACTGGAGCCTGAGAGGTTGAGGCTGCAGCGAGCCATGATGGCACCACTGCACTCCAGCCTGGGCAACAGAGCAAGACACTACCTCGAAAAAAATCAGTTTGAAGGCATCATATAGTTGTCAAGACAGGCAGTATATAACAGGTAGATCTATGAAAGAAAAATCCCTAATTGAGGTTAGCTGTCTTTCATGGCTTTCCTTTCAAAGCAGTTGCCGATTCACATGCAAAACAGAGCCAAGAAGCTGAATAAGGAGAAAGCAGCAGCTAAGAGGCTAAGAAGCTGAGCACAGTTTCTGGCAGTCTCACAGTGCTGGGATACAAGTACAGCACTTGTAGTTTGGGAGGATATGCCCTGGTAAATTTCCTATGCTTCCTATTGGGAACCTGAAAGGATGCAACCTAAGAGTAAGAATGAACCAGAAATAAAATCGTCCTTACAAAGACAGAAACAAGCTTCAAGTCAGCGGGGTTCCAACTAGGATTGAGATAACTGGCCCCTAATCTGTCTGCCAGTAAATATTTACTGAAAGAAAATGATGTGATGGTTTGTGTTGTGCTAACTTGGTTAAGCTGGAAACTACATTTCTCCACGTCCTCTTCTCCATATCGTTCTATGTTAGAGTTGGCCAACAACGAATTTACAACGAATTTACGTAAGATTTAAAATGCATGATGAGTTCATGTCCTTTGTAGGGACATGGATGAAGCTGGAAACCATCATTCTCAGCAAACTATCGCAAGGACAAAAAACCAAACACCGCATGTTCTCACTCATAGGTGGGAATTGAACAATGAGAACACATGAACACAGGAAGGAGAACATCACACACCAGGGACTGTTGTGGGGTGGGGGGAGGGGGGAGGGATAGCATTAGGGGATATACCTAATGCTAAATGACGATTTAATGGGTGCAGCACACCAACATGGCACACGTATACATATGTTACAAACCTGCATGTTGTGCACATGTACCCTAAAACTTAAAGTATAATAATAATAAAATAACTTAAAAACAGATTTAAAATGCAAAAGATAAGAAGCAGCCATTACAATCTACAGGTTTTTGTTTGTTTGTTTTTTGTTTTTTTGTTTGTTTTTTGTTTTTTTACAGTCAAAGGTGTTTCTCAACAGATGCCTGGGAGCTGAGCTTCCAGTTCTGGGAGTGTGGGCTGCAAAATATACAGAGTAATAAGGCAAATGACAACAGCAGCATAAACGATGGAGAGTGGATAGATAGATTTAAAGTATTTTATGGCCCTTGTGTTGTCGAGTACATTATAAAATTACTAATTTACACTGTGAAAGAAAATGAGGTAACTAAGGCTAAGGCTTTCTAAAGTAGAGTGGGTAGATTGTGAGAGGTCTGCACTCACACCTGCTAAAGGTGGAATGTTTCGATAGACTTGGAAAAACAACTGAGGTTAGTATCTGCCAGCCTTCAACATCTCTCCAGCTGGAAGTACCCCAATTAGCTAACCAATTAGAAGAGGTTTACAATTTAGGATTTCTGCCCAGCCAATGAACTGCCTCCATAAACAACTTTTTGTGAAAATCCCTGATTTAAAAACACTGTCCTATACTTGCCTTATGGGACACTATTCAGGGCTGTCCTGAGGTAGTGCAGCTGAACTGCAATTCTCTGTTTACCAAGTAAATGCTATTTCCTTTGACCTCCATGTCAATCTTTTTTTTTATTTTTATTTTTTAGATAACATTGTTGATGTCAGAAGCAGGACCTGAAGTAATCTTACCTTCTAGTGGACTGGCTTCTCTGGAATCGGATGAGGTACCTACAACCGGATTGTACCTACCTACAATCGGATGAGGTCCTTCTCTGCTTCCTTGGACTGCTGGCACCCTCAATTGTAAGTCTTCTTGAGCTCCTCCCTCCCTCCCTTTGGTTGAGGTCAATGCTTTTATTTGGGAATTTGGGGACGTTGTTCCATTTGTGCCCACAAAGGCTTTTAGCCTGTGTGGAAATTTTTCCAGGTATGTTAGTTTTCCTATTATTTGGAAATTTTCCTATTGGTCAGTATTATTATTCTCATTATAAGTTTCGGATTCTTTAATTCTAAACCTTGCAGTGATTGTCCCCTTTCTGAGACTACAGCTGGTTATTTGTTCAAAAATTATGGGCCTTCCATCTGTACTAATCTGGAACAGTTGACTTTCTAAACAAAAGATACTTCAGAATTACAATAACCAAATTGGGGTTCTTTTTTCCCCAAAACTAGGCTTCTCCAAATTAAATTGGAAGACCATGGCTCTAAAACAAAACAACCTGAATGAAGTACATATTTTAGTTAGCGTCTGGAGGCATCCAAACACATTCAGGACTCTAAAATTGCTTCTTGCTAGAGCAGTCTTTAAACTCACAGAAGCTAATAAAAAAACCAAAAGAGAAAGAAAAAGTCCTTGAAGCTCTGGTTTCTTCTACTAACTCTCACTCTCCTATTTCTGCTCTCCAACCTCTATGTCCTACACTTGCTGACCTTCCCTTCTACTCTTCTGACTCTAAAGCTTTCCTTGATTCCCCTGTTTCTGTTAAAACTGTTTAAATTCACCCTTTCAAGCTCCATCGGAATAATGAGGTCACTCTACTAAATGCTTCCTATACACTTTGGACAAAAGCTGAACTTAGAGATATAGCTAAAGAGTTCACCAAGATTACTGAGGACCCTCATAAATTTGCTGAAGAATTTAAAATTGTTATCCAAACACATAAATCTGATTTCTCTAACTTTTATCCATTAATACAGTCATCTCTCAGTATACACAAGGGATTGGTTTCCGGACCCATGCTATACCCAAATCTGTTCATACTCCAGTCCCTCAGTTGGCCCCACCAATCAGCATATATGAAAAGTTGGCCCTCCATATATGCAGCTTTTGCATCCTGTGAATACCGTATTCTCAATCCACTTTTGGTTGAAAAAATCCACATATAAGTGGACCCATGTACTTCAAATCTGTGTTATTCAATGTTTAGCTGTACATGTATGCCCATCAGAGAACATCAGCACAATGTTAGATGGCAAGGCAGGTTAGAACAATCCTCTAATGCAGCAGTCCCCAACCTTTTTGACACCAGGGACTGGTTTCTTGGAAGACAATTTTTTCCACAGGCCGGGGGTGGGGGATGATGAAATTGTTCCACCTCCAGTCGGTAGGCATTAGATTCTCATAAGGACCACGCAACCTATATCCCTCGCTTGTGCAGTTCACAGTAGGGTTCATGCTCCTGTGAGAATCTAATGCCACTGCTGATCTGATAGAAGGCAGAGCTCAGGTAGTCAGCACTCAACTTGCTTGCCTGCTGCTCACCTCCTGCCATGTGGACCTGTTCCTAGCAGGCCATGGACCAGTACCCCTCTGTGGCCCAGGTGTTGTGGATCCCTGCTCTAACAGGCCTCCAAAGCAATATTGCCTTCCAATAGGGAGAAAGTCCAACGAGGAGCCAAAACTTTATATCCACCTATCCTTTAACATTCCCTAAACCAGTAGATTAAAACAAGATCCAGGCCTGCACCCAAAAGAAAGCTGAGGCAGTACATAATTATTATAATAGACATGAAATCATTATCAAGGAAAACTCTGGACTCCCCTCGGTCACCAAATCTATCCAAGTGGCTTTTAATTCTATGTTTCTAAATAGTTTAGATGATGATCTTACAATTCTAAATAGGTTCACCTTGAATGGGAAACAATGCAATGTCCACCTCTGATTCACTTAACCTGGCCAGCCAATTAGCCTGAACAATTTGTAAGGTGGATAAAGTGAGGGCAAAGAAAATAATGAACCTACAGCTTCACCATCTTTCTATCCCTCATAATAAAACATGGTACTTTAACACTATAAAACTAAATGTTAAAGGAGTCTACCACTACTACAAAAAGCCTGGACACGGAGTAGGGGGAGATTGCATACAATTAAAACAAGATAAATGACCCCCTTTAATAGGCCACCCTCTATGTTCCTTATAGACTGAGGGTGCTCCAAAAAACCTACAGGCGATCTTTCAATCTTGTCTCTTAATCATTTGGGTGCAACCCCTGTCATGATCAGAAAGGAGATTCTCACTGTCCTTATCAACACTGGGGCAATCCTCTGTATTTGACACTCATCAGCCTCAACCAGTTCCTTCCTTGAAGTACTGAAAAAAAATGCAAATGGTAGGAGTTTCTAATATACCTTTAACAGTTTACAAATCTTTCCCCTTGATTTTTCAATTAGGTTCTACAATCATGCTTTTTTTTTTTTTTTTTTTTTTTTTTTTTACCAGTTCTCTTGGCCCCAGTTCACTTACTTGGAAGGGACTTCTTAGAAAAACATCATGTGGCCATTACCTTCTCCCATAAGGGTAAGATAATTTTTAAAGCTGATTTACATCCCCATCACCTTTAACTGACAACAGTGAAAATTCTTCAACACTCTTGCCTACTTTTGTCTTTAACCTAAATAATGAAAATGCTGACAGTTTAATTCTTTTTAAAAGAGCTTTTTGAGGAAGTTTTGGAAAATCTACAATAGACATTGGACAAATCCACTGGGCTATCCTGATAAAGACTCAAATTGACCCAAACAAGCCCCTTCCTAATATCAGACAATACTCCTTAAATCCTGAAACTTCTGCAGAAATTAAGCCAATTACAGAAGAATGTAAAGCTAGGAATCTTGTGGTGCCTCGTACTAGCCCCTGTAGTACTCCTATCCTTCCTATAAAGACATCTCATGGACATGGATGGAGATTTATACAAGACCTATGAAACATTAATAATACTGTCACTCTTTGACACCCTGTCATTCCAAATCTCCATACTCTCATGACTTCCATCCTCACAGAATGTAAATTTTATAGTGACATACTTTTATAGTGCTTTTTTAAAAAAAGCATTCATGTGGACACTGGGCGTCAAATTTTATTTGTCTTCACGTAGGAAAGTCAACAATATACCTAGATAGTAATGTCTTGAGGGTATACAAAAAGCCCTCCCTACTTTTCAGATACTGAAGACATATTTAACAGACATGTCTTTCCCCCAAGGATTGACTCTCTTGCAGTATGTTGATGACCTCCTTCTTTGTTCCTTGTGAACATGATTATGTTCATCTCCTTAAACTTCTAGCAGACAAAAACCACAAAGTTTCCAGGGAAAGACTATAATTTACCCAGGACCATGTCAAACATTTGGGACAGATGATATAAAACCAAGAACTTCTCTTGGATCCTGACAGACTTAATGGTATTTAAACTTTCCTCAATCTCAAACTGAGACTATTACAAAGGAGATAGGGGCTGGCAGGTTCTGTCAAAACTGAATACCTAATTTTCCTTTGATAGCATAACCCTTATATGCCCTTCAGAAATTTGACAACCCAGATCCCCTGGGCTAAAAAGAGAATGCCTGTATGGCCTTCTATCAAAAGAAGGATTTCTAAGTCTTCCTGCCTTAAGGTACCCCAATCATCAGCTCTCTTTCTTCATTTTTGTGCATGAAAAAGAAATAAATGTGTTGGGGGTTCTTTACCCCAAAACATTGAGTTCAACACAGACCCATTGGCTATTATAGCCAGCAATTAGGTTCAATAGCTGACTCCCTCTCTGCATGACAGCTATATCAGCCACTACAGTTTTAATTAACTCTTCAGAAGAGATAATAATGAACTCTACTCTCACTGTCTATGTTCCTCATGCTGTAGAAGCTTTGTAGAAACCGTAGAGAACTCTCATCATACTCAGTATTATTCTGAGCAGACTAACTTCTTATGAGATCTTGCTGTTGATTTCTCACATTCTTTCTCACTGCAATACTCTTAATCCAGTAACCCTCCTTCCCCTACCTGTTGATGAGACACATCATGACTGTTCAAATCTAAGTGGCCAGCTAAAACCTAAAGTCAATTTACATGAAATTCCTAGACCAAATACAGAACTTTCATGGTTTACTGACACATCATAAATGACAGATAATATAGGAGAATATTGTGCTAGATATATTATAACTTTTCTTGAAGTACAGACATGCATCTCTTAAGTACAGGAATACATTCTGAGAAGTGCATTGTTGGGTAATTTCATCATTGTATGAACAGAATATTATAGAGTGTACTTAAACCTAGGCTTCTACATACCTAGTTATATGATATTGCCTACTGCTCCTAGGCTAAAAACCTGTATAGCATATTACTGTACTAAATACTGTAGGTAATTATAGCATGATGCTAAGTATTTGTATATTTAAACATATCTAAACATAGAAAAGGTACAGTAAAAATAAGGTATTACAATTATGGGACCACTGTCATATATGTGGTCAGTTGACAAAAATGTGCAGCACATGACTACATGCAGCACGTGACTATAGTTGAAGAAGCTGCACTGCTGATGGCTACTTCAGCCCAACAAGCAGAACTTTATGCCTTAATCAGGGCTTATATTCTGGTAAAAATAAAACTGCAAACGTTTACACCAATAGCCATTACGCCTTTGGGGTTGTTCGTGATTTTGGTGTGCTTTGGAAACAAAAAGGATTTTTAACCTCCAGAGGGAACCAAATTAAAAATGGAACTTTTGTCAATAATTTATTAAATTCAATTCAACTTCCCTCTGCCTTGGCTATAATCAAAATTTCTGGGCACTCTAAATTAGAAAGGCTAAGAAAAACGACTTGGCTAATCATGCAGCAAAAGCAACTACCTAGAGTTCCACTAAGACTAAAAACCTTATAGCTGATATGGATTGTTTTCCAAAAAAGGATTTAAATGATGTTGTGAAAGGTGCTCAGTCTTGGGCATCATATAAAAAATCATATTGAGCTGATAACAATTGCATTGTTTGCCCAAAAACAAATTTATGGTATGGTCCCAGTAATAAACTGCTATTACCAGAATCTATATGTCTTTTAAAAACCTTACTCAAAATGACATATCAGATGACTAACTGGGCAACTGATAAATTTTATAAAGCAGTATTATTAGTGGGGAAACATTTCAAGGGCTGCCAAATAGTTACAACTGTCTTGTACTGTTTGTCCAAAATTCAACCCAGGAAAGACAATTCAGATAGTTCCAGGTCATTTTAACCTACCTAATGGACACTCTGAGGTTTGGCAAATGGATTTCATTCAGCCACCTCCATATCAAGATTATAAATATGTTCTAGTTAAAATTTGTAAGATATTTCCTTTAACCTCCATGTCAAAGGATTTTTTAACTTAATAATATCATGCTACATAAGAATGTATTATATAATTTCAAGAATAATCACTAAAAATTATAATGTTTAATAAACTGCTTATAGAGAAAATGAAATACTAAGCACGAATTTTAAAATTAAATACAGGAAATGAACATGAAAATGTAGGATGATTCGAAAATAAATAAGGTGTAGATGTAAATCCAAATATATCAGTAACAACATACAGTGGAAATGGATTAAGAATTCCAATTAAAAGACAAAGACTGTCAGCTAAACAGAAAACAAAACCCACAATATGTTACTGAAAAAGAGGCCAACTTTAACTATAAGGAGACAAAAATGATAAAAGTAACAAGATGGGAAATAATGCTATGCAAACACTAACCAAAAGGAAGTTGTATGTACCTATATATTTCTATCAGACAATGAAAAGTTAAAGATGTTGTGGTTGGCGGAATGATGGCTGCCCTCTCCCAACCAAAATGTTTACATCCTAATCCCTGGAACCTACGAATATTACTTTATGGGGCAAAAGAGATATTGAAGATGTGATCATTTCAATATCTAAAGATGAGATCTAAAGATGTGATCATTCAATCTAAAGATGAGAATCTTTAGATGGGGAGATTATTCTAAATTATCCAAGTGAGCCTGATATAATTACAAGTCTTGTAAAAGAGATACAGGTGGGGTCAAAGTTAGATAGGAGGCAATGTGACAAAAGCAGCAGAGGGACAGAGAGAAAGAGATTTGAATATGTTATGCTTCTGGCTTTGAAGATGGAAGAAAGGAGCCAGAAGCCAAAGAATGCAGGCAGCCTCCTGAATCTGAAAAGGTCAAGGAAACAGATTCTCTCTTGGAACGTCTGGAAGGAACACAGCTGTGGAGAATGAATTTTAGACTTCTGATCTCCCAAAGTGTAAGATGATAAATTTGCATTGTTTAAAGCCACTAACTTGTGATTTGTTACAGCAGCAGTCAAAATGAATATAGATGGATTACTATACAGATAAATAATGCACCAGGCACAGTGGCTCACATCTGTAATCCCAGCGCTTTGAGAGGCCAAGGCAGGAGGACTGCTTGAGGCCAGGAGTTCAAGACCAGCCTGGGCAATATAGCGAGATCCAATCTCTACAAAAAATAGAAAACAAAAAAATTAGCTGGGCGTGGTAGCACATGCCTGTAGTCCCAGCCACTCAGGAGGCTGAGGTGAGAGGACTGCTTGATCCCAGGAGTTCAAGGATGCAGTGAGCTATGATCATGCCACTGCACTGCAGCCTGGTGACGAAGCAAGACCCCATCTCTAAAAAATAAATAAATAGATAGATAGAGATAGATGATTTAAAGCATTAATCTACCAGAAGATATAATTCTAAATTTTCATGTCCATAAAAATATAGCCTCAAAAATGCATTAAAAAAGAAAACAGCATACATAAACAAGTACACAAGTCACAGTGAGACATTTTAACATACCTCTAACAATAACCTTTAGAAGCAGATAGAAACTGTCAATAAGATAATATAAGGTTTAAAGGATATAATCAACAAACGTCACCTAATATTTATAGAACTCCAAACAGAAAAAATACATGCTTTTCAATCAACATTTACCATAACAGAATATATGCTGGGTTACAAAGCAGGTCCTAACAAATTTTAAAGGATTGATGAGTATGTTCTCTACAGTAGAATTAAATAAAGAAGATTAAAAGATAACTAGAAATTAAGCAACATTCTTTAAAATAACTCACAGGTCAAACAATAGTTCAAAAGGGAAATTGGAAAATATCTTGAATTGAACAATAAAAAGAGTGTATACTGTATGATTCCATATATACAAAGTTCAAAACCAGGCAGAACTAATTTCATGGTTTTTAAAGTCAATAAGAAGATAAATAATGGTTATCTTCAAAGAGGAGATTAAGGTTAGTGAGCGGGGGTGGTCATGGAAGGACCATCTTAGTGCTGGTAATGATCCATTTTCTGATCTGAGCGTTTGTGTTCACTGTGTGTTCACTATGAAAATGCATCTAGCTATTCACTAATACTGTGTGCACTTTTCTGCATGTATGTTTTAATTCACTAAAATGTTACTAACATAACTCAGAAAAATTTTTCTTCATTTTTATTTCCGGTGGTGCTTGAAGATTTTGTGTGTGTGCTAATGTCTCTTACTATCATACGAAGCTATCTAGGTTAAGAAAGTGTCACTCAATTTATCTTATCTCTAAAATGATGGAGCTAATTTTTAGGTGCCTTTAGAAATGCATCTCATTTCTAATCTTTTATGGTTCTATAACCTGGAGAAAGATTTAGTTACATTCTGCTTATTCTACTAAAATTATTTTATTCCCTTGAACCATATTCAGCTTGTCCATCTGAGGACAGAATTAAATAATGTGAGTTTTCTAGAGTATCAAAACCATTTCATGAGTCTGCATTGTTTTCAAGAAAACCCCTCAAGTCACAGGTAGCTGCTGTTGCTTCTGCTCTTAAAACCTCTTCAAATGTTCCTTGTGGTATAGCACTTAGCAGGCTTCATTGCAGTTATTTGCTTATTTCCCCATCTTCCTCAGTAGCCTGTATGTTTCATAACGGTAAACATTTCCTTCCTTCCTCCTTCTCTTTTATTCACTCAACAGACATTTATCAATAATCTACTGTCTGTCAGGCACTGTGATAGTCATTAGGGATACAAAGAAAAAACTGGATATGATCTTTATTCTTGCAAACAACAGTAGAGTAGGAGCTGCACACACTACTCAAGTATACCTTAAAACCCTGCTGTAATACTTATAACAAAAGAGAGGTACATACTTCTTCAGAGTTTATCAATCCAAGAAGGTTTAATGTTCTTTTTGGATGTGTGTGAGGTGGGGAGAGGGAAAAAAATGCATTCCTAAAGAAGTAATACTTGAGCTGAGCTTTCCTAAAGGAAAAAGTAGGTATTACTATGATGAAAGAAAGGAAAAAAGAGTGTATAGCCAAAATGTGATAAACAAAGGCTGGGATGGATATGTGGATAATTATTTGAGAAAAGGCTGGAGAACTAGGTAAGATGCCAATTATATAAGTCCTTAAGTGTTTGCTCTTCCTCGAGCAAGGCTAGCTCTTTCCTGTCATTCAGATTTCACCTTAAACAACAACTATTCAAGGGAGGCCTTCCCTAACATCTGAACCTAGTCACTGAAGCTGAAGCCAATTCCTTTTCCTCCTTTGCTAACAAGAATCAAATTATCCTTCTCTGAGCACACTGGTGCTTATAGGGATACAGGCTCTAGCCCCCGGGTTGGGGGCGGGGGTGGGGGAGGTGGTGGGGGGGAGTGAAACCTAATTGGTGTAAGTTGATTATAGTGGTCTCACTACCATTGCTAGGATTGGCTCAAGCATGGGCATGTGACACAGTTCTACCCAATGAGACATAAAAGAAACCTACTATGAGAAAATTTCTCTCACTTAAGCAAAAGGAAAAGAGAAGACTTATATACACACACTCCTTTTTCCCCTTCTTTGTCATTGGACATGGTCATGAATGCATGTGGTGCCAAACAGCTGCAGCCATTTTATGACTATGAGAGGAGAAAGATGGACAGCACCTGGATTCTTGATGATGTCTCTGACCACTAAATTAACCAGCCAGAACCACTCTACTTCCAGACTCCTCATCATTTAAATTACTCTTAATTAAATTCAGCTGTTACTTGCAGCTGACAGCATTCATTTTCAGTCATTTAACACATCATTGTAGTTTAATTCTCTGCATTGTATCTATCATCATTTGATTTTTATGTATTTATTTCCCCACTAAAATGTATGCTCCAAAGAATGCAAAGACTTGTCTATCTTGTTCACCACTGTATTCCAAGTATTTAGAATGGTGCCAAGTACATAGCAGATGCTCAATAAATATTTATTGAATGAATACATGAGAAAACTCTGAAAGGATTTTATGTCTGTATTGTGTAGGGTCAACAAAAAAGACTCTATTTCTAATGTTTTTTACATTCATTTTACCACACTGTATAAAATTTTAACTTCAAATAGCAACACTGAAAAGGAAGGCATCGACAAGACTAAATATTGGGGTTTGTGGAAGTACCTTTGGGGCAGATTTAAAATATGGTCCCAAATTCTTTGACACTATTTTCATAGAAAGGTTGGGGTATATATCTCCTGCCCTTGAATTCAGACTCTGTGACTACTCAAGTAATAGAATATTCCAGGAATGACAGTGTGCCAGTTTCTAGGACCAGGCTTCTTACAAAACTGGCAGCTTCCTCTTCTTATCTCTTATAATGCTTACTGTTGGTACCTAGCCATCATGCCATGAGGAAAACAAATATCCCAAGAAGAGACCCAGTAAAGAGGAAATGAGGCCCCTAGGCTTCAGCTTCAGTAGACATTGTGCTAGCCCCAATTTACCAGCCATGGGAGTAAATCCATATTGGGAGTAAATCCATATTGGGAGTAAATCCACTAGCTCAAGCTGCCCAGTTGGATGATACCACATAGAAGAGAGGTGAGCCTGCTTTCACAAGCACTGCACAAATTGAACACTTATCAGGCAAGGCATGGCGGCTCACACTTATAATCCCAGCACTTTGGGAGGCCAGGGCAGGAGGATCGCTTGAGACCAGGAGTTTGGGACCAGCCTGGGCAACATAGGAAGACCTCATCACTACAAAATTTTTTTAAAAAAATTAGCTGGGTGTCGTGGTATATGCCTGTATTCTCAGCTACTCTGGAGGCTGAGGTGGGAGAATTGCTTGAGACCAGGAGTTAGAGGCTGCAATGAGCTAGGATTGTGTCACTGCACTCAGGCCCAGGCAACAGAGCAAGACCCTGTCTCTAAAAAAAAATTTTTTTAAAAAAAACCTAAGCTAAATAATTATTGTGGTTTTTTGTTTGTTTGTTTGTTTGTTTGTTTTTTGAGACAGAGTCTTGCTCTGTCGCCCAGGCTGGAGTGCAGTGGCACAATCTCGGCTCACCACAAGCTCTGCCTCCTGGGTTCAAGCCATTCTTCTGCCTCAGCCTCCCGAGTAGCTGGGACTACAGGCATGCACCACCATGCCCGGCTAATTTTTTTGTATTTTTAGTAGAGACAGGGTTTCACCATGTTAGCCAGGATGGTCTGGATCTCCTGACTTCGTGATCCGCCCGCCTCGGCCTCCCAAAGTGCTGGGATTACAGGTTTGAGCCACTGCGCCCGGCCCTACACCATTAGGTTTTCAACAGTGGTTTGTTACGCAGCAACATAAAACTGAAACACCCTTCAACAGAAAAGGGCAGAAAGATGTTTAGAGAAGGACAGCTTAAATTTGATTACAAAGGGGAAATGGTAATGGTAGTTATTAAGTAAGGTAGTCAAAGGACTGGAGAAATAGAAGTATGGATGAATTACATATTTTGTCATGTGGTAAAAATTCGTAGTTAAAAACTGCTTTAAGGTTGCTGAAGCCAGGTGGTGCCACCAAGGCACATATCCGACCACTATTATTACCATGTGATAGCTAATTTTATGTAGATCACAATACCTAGATATTGGGTCAAACATTATTCTAGATGTTTCTGTGAAGGTTTTATTTTATTTATTTATTTAGATAAGATGAACATTTAAATCAGTAGACCTTGAGTAAAGCAGATTACTCTCCATAATGTGAGTAAACCTCATCCAATCAGTTGAAAGCTTCAATTTGAAAAGATTGGTCTCCCCAGGAAAAGACAAAAGTCTGCCAGCAGACTGCCTTTGAACTCAAACTTCAACTCTTCTCTGGGTGTCCTGCCTACCAGCCTACCATGCAGATTTAGAGCTTCCAATATTTACAATCATATAAGCCAATTCCTTAAAATAAATCTCCATCTCTCTGTCTCTCAGACATAGTCTATTGGTTCTGTTTCTCTGTAGAACCGTAACTAATAGACACTGCTTCTTTTTGAATAATGCTTTGTAGTTTTCAAAGAATGTTCATGTATATTGTCTTATTATATGCCCACAACCTTGAAAGGTAAGCAGAATGAAAAT
This sequence comes from Pan paniscus, assembly GCF_029289425.2. NCBI lineage: Eukaryota > Metazoa > Chordata > Mammalia > Primates > Hominidae > Pan > Pan paniscus. The sequence continues at coordinate 110,733,525 of NC_073257.2, forward strand.
TTCAAGGATGGTGAAGTTGGGAAAGAATAAAGAATTTTCCAAAGTCACAAGGCTGAGTAAGTGGTAGAGCCTGGCTAGAACTCATAATCGTCTGATTCCTGGTACCAATTATTTGTACTATATCATCTTGCCTTCTGTATTAACTTTGATACATTCTCATGAATAAAATCTCATGTATCCCTAAAACTCAACAGCAAAAACAAAACCAATTAAAAATGGGCATAGGACTTAAATAGACATTTCTCCAAAGGTATACAAATGGCCAATAAGTACATAAAAATATGTTCAACCATCACTAATCATTCAGGAAATGCAAATCAAAATCACAATGAGATGTCACTTCACATCCATTAGAATGACTATTACAATAAACAAACAAAAACCCCATAAGGTAAGTGTCGGCTGGTAAGAGTGGAGAGAAATTTGAATCCTTGTGTGCTGCTGGTGGGAATGTAAAATGGTGTATAAAACTGTATAGTAGTCCTTCAAAAAATTAAAATTAGAATTACCATATGATCCAGCAATTCCATTTCTGACTATATAACCAAAAGAACGGAAAGCAGGAACATGAACAGATATTTGTACACTCATTTATAGTAGCATTATTCATAATAGCTAAAAGGTGGAAGAAACCCAAGTGTCATAGGCAGATGAATGAATTAAAAAATATGGTATAAACAAAAAATGGAATATTATTTGGCCTTAAAAAGGAAGGAAATTCTGACATGTGCTACAACATAGGTGAACCTTGAAGACATTAATGTTAAGTGAAATAAGCTGCTCAGAAAAGGGCAAATACTGATGATTCCATTCATATGAGGTACTTAGAATAGTCAAATTCATAGAGTTAGAAGAATGGTGGTTGCCAGGGGATAACAGGAAGAGAGAATGGGGCCTTATTGTTTAATGAATAAAGAGTTTCAGTTTTACAAGATGAAGAAAGTTGGGCTGGGCGCAGTGGCTCACACCTGTAATCCCAGCACTTTGGGAGGCCGAGGCAGGTGGATCACGAGGTCAGGAGTTCGAGACCAGCCTGGCCAATATGGCGAAAGCCCTTCTCTACTACAAATACAAAAATTAGCCAGGTGTGGTGGCGTGGTGAGGTTAGCCTCAGGAGGCTAAGGCAGAAGAATTGCTTGAACCCAGGAGGTGGAGGTTGCAGTGAGCCAAGATCATGCCACTCCACTCCAGCCTGGGTGACACAGTGAGATTCCATCTCAAAAAAAACAAAAAAAAGATGAAGAAAGTTCTGGAGATAGATGATGATGGTAATGGTTGCACAACAATGTGAATCTCTTTAATGGCCCTGAATAGTACACTTAAAATGATTAAACTGGTAAATTTTATGTTATGTATATTTTACCACAATTAAAAATAAAATTTAAACATCCCCCCAAAACAAAAACAAACAAACAAAAGACCAAAAACTTTATCTAGCCTTTAATACATGGGCTGGATTGCATTTTCAAAGTGATTTTTCAACACTACTTATATGAAAATTTTAACCTCTCACTTTTCTCTAATACCACTGGGGATTTTTATTTTTATTTATTTTCTTTCTTTTTAAAATTTTATTTCTTCTAAGAAAACAACAGGACACATGTGCAGAATGTGCAGGTGTGTTACATAGGTATATGTGTGCCATGATGGTTTGCTGCACCTATTGACCCATCCCATAAGTTCCCCGCCCCTCAACTCCCACCAACCAACAGGCCCTGGTGTGTGTTGTTCACTAATGGGGATTTTTAAAGTTACTTGTTTCTTTTCTGGCTATTCTCATTCACTCATTCATTCATTCATTCACTCACTCATTCATTCGTTTATTCAATCAGACAGTCAGGTGTTAGTCCATAAATACTATTGCCTACTATGTTCCAAGCACTACGGAAACTGCAGTGAATGAGGCATATGCAGTCCCTATGTTAATGGAGATTACATTCTATTGGGGAAGACAGAAAACAATAAACGCAATAGAGAGAAGGAGGAGGAAGATAATAAATGTGATGAAGAAGAGGGGTAGGGAGAGGAGGAAGAAGAGGAAAAGATGAAGAAAGGAACAAAGCAAGATAAGGAACAGGACTTAACGGGAAGGAGGGGACTATTTTAGATGCCCTATATATCATGCCTTCCTCTACCTAATGGGCAAAGGACACCTATAATTCACAAATAAAAGGCTTCAATCTGCAAACAGTAAATTCAATAACAGAACACTGGGCCTCAGAGCTTATACTCTACTGGGAAGAGGGTGAAGAATTTACAAAAATTATGCTTGATAGCTACTAAGTCTAATTCTATAGAAAATGTGCCTGTGTAGACATAAGCAAGGCTTACTAACAAGACTCCCAACATTATGAGAATTTTAGCTTTGCTTTAACCAAGAGATTTAAAGAGTAAACAGCCATCTTGTTAGTAGGAAAAAGACTTTATGACTTAAAATATTATTTAACTTAGCATCCTTTGGTCAAAAACAAAGGCACCCATTTCAGCCCTAGAAAGTATGATTCTCCCCATAATCAATGGGAAAGGAAGGCCATGCATTTTCAATAATGGAGATGAAATTCAATTTGATTCACAATAGTCCATGCACATTTTCCCCCAAGTTATTTTTACATGAAGGCATGCTTGAAAAATTTCAGCCCAGATTTAGGTTTAAGTTCCCAGACTTAGTAAGTAATTGCTGCAGTAATGAGTTCTATGTCTTAATTTAGTCTGCTCCAGATGTTAACATCTAGATTGTTTGTTTTTCATTCTCCACCCCTCTGCATTTCCTTTACAACAGCACATTTGTAAATATTCTGAAATTTTAAATATGGGAGGGTGGTACAAGAGAGCAGGAAGAAATAGGGTGAGCAAGAAATCTAGGGTCTCATCTGCTATGCCAATCAGACCAACTTTTTTGCTAGAGTAAGCTGGGGAAGACCAGTTTTCACCTTCATAGAAGCCATATTGGCCTTCCTGTATTTGCAGGAGGGTGTAGTCCTGAAGAAGAACATGCATTCAGGGCTGATAGTGTGCTTCCTCCAAGGCAAGGTACTATGTTGGTGGCCCTCTTTAAGTGGGAAATAAAAACTCTGTGGCAGAGTTGGCTATGCTGTACTACGAATCAACTAACTCCCTTCCCCCAATATTTATTGAAACAAGGGAATGAACCCCATCCTATAAACTAGCACAACTGAGTAACAGGAAAAACTTGGCTTATACATCCAAGCTAATAAAGTAATGCACTGATAGTGTATATTAATAAGAACCTGCATTTTAGACCCAGCTGGTGAGCAGCTGCATGGCAGCTGGAAATTTGGGATTGTTCTCCAACAGATAAGAAAGACCTTGCTCAAGGGCAGTGGTTCTCAAATTTTAGTGTGCATTGGAATCAGCTAGAGTGCCTGCTAAAAATGCAAATTCCACAGCCACAGGTCTAATAATTGTGAGCCAGGAGATCTGGGTAGACCCTAGAAGTCTGCTTTTTAATAAGCAGCCTCAGGTGATTCTGATGCAGGTGATAGAAAACCACATTTTGAGAAGTACTGCTCCTCAGAGCTACTAAGATCATCATTGAAGATCTTTATAGCTAATTAAATAAATAAATAGACTTTCAACCGATCTTTCTGCTTAGTTTTTGACAGGCGAGTCCAATCCACAGCTGGTAAAGAGGTTGGATAATGACCGCTGATAGGTTTGATCCCTTGGGATAGAATACTTAAAGTGGTTTGGGGGACCTCTGTTTCTCCCCCATCAATAAACAGGTTGGAAGGCAGCCACAGTCTGGGCTAGAAATCCAGCTGGCACAATACTTGGAAGACAATCCTCAGTGAGGTCTGGGTTCAATATCTAACTGCTAAAGAGGTTGGCTGTCCGCCTTGTGGTGTTCAGTCAATCTCCAATTGATATAATGCTTTGATAACATATGAGCAGCATGGGTTAAATCCAGAAACTGTAAAGGACTTAGATAAAAGTCCTAAGACCTAAAGTTTGGTCTCCAAATGTCACGAAGCTTGGATGATATTTGGGAATGAGTTTAATCCTCAAATGGTAAGAGTTTTGGATGTCAGGAATGAGGTCTGGGTTCAATCTCTTGTCATTAAAATGCTTGGAAGACGCTTGGGGTCTGGTTTCAATCGTCAAATGGTAAAGAGTTCAAATGACAACAATGGTTTCTAGGTTCAAGTGAAAGCTGACAAACAGCTTGAAATAAACTGCAAGATCTGGGTTCAATCTTGAAATGTTAAGGGTTTAGATAATTGTCATGAGAAATGAGTTCAGTTTGGAGGATTCTAAAAGTCTAGGTGAGGTAGCTAAGAATCTGCACCAGATTAGAGACAACTTGTGGTCAGGATCCACGTGGGAAAGGATTTAGATAACGACCACTCTTTTCAGATTAGGAGACAGAGAAGGTGACCAGATACCACTGATCCAGTGCAATGTATTTAGATAATATAAAAAGGAGCTTGAATTCCAGCCATGGGGGTAAGAAATGTGTATATTAGGTGGTAAGAAAATGTGTATACTAGGTCATGAGCTAATTTTGCAAGAGAATATTATGTGACTTCTCCATATCCACAACTATGAAGAGGGATACAGGCAGCAAGCCTGGGAATGTGATTCCTGAAATAATGGAGCTCTTTTGCCAGGAGTTTTGCTGACAGAACGGCTGTTTTATATGGCTAAGCGAGCAGATGTCTGAAAAGCACTGAAATCTATGATGTGTGTTCCTAAGTGGGATGACAGCTGGCACCACTGCATAAAATCTTGTTCTTACTTTTACAGTTTCACTAATACTCTTCTTTCTGATTATTCTGATTTATCAACAAACAGCATTTTCTGGAACCTTTTAAAAGCATTCTCAAATAGTTAAGAAGTAGACAGTTCTCCAAACACCTAACAATCCACAAGAATTTTAGAGACACAAAAATGGAATTGGATTCCTTGGGGAAGAAGCAAAAACCCAGCCATGACTACCAACTACTTTTCTTCCTGGATATCTTATTCTTTGACCTGACAATCCAAGGTGAATTCAAAAAAGATGGGCTCACTAAAGGATTGGTTTAGAGCATAGATATATGTGCCAAAGTCTTCTGTGCTTCTTGAATCTGAGCATGTTCTGAGGAATACCTTTTAAGGAATAACCATGCTTCAGACTTCTGGACTATATTAGGGATTTGTTTTAAAACATTACCATCAAAATGATATTGTTATTAATAGGTAACATTTATTGAGCACTTATGTCAGATACTGTACCAAACATTTTACATGTACTACACTAGTTCATTTAATACTTAACATAACCCTATAAAGTATGTCTTGTTATTATCTTTATTTTACCAATGAGGAAACTGAGACACAGATGTTATGCAAGTTACTTAATGTTGTAGAGACACTGCTATGTTCGTCACACCACCTTTTTCTAGGCACAGAGACTACATTTCCCAACATCCATTGCACAAGTTGTAATCATGTAATTAAATTCATCCAAGGGGAAGCATGTTTAGAAGTGATAGAAACCACTTTTGAGCCTAGACCTTTAAAACATCTGGTACAATCCTCAGGTTTTTTGTAACCCTGCCAAAAATGAGCTTAGAGACCAGTGTTTCAGATGATATAACAAAATGAAGGAGGTATGCCTAACATGCCTCAATCAGACTTTAAGCAAGAAATAAATCTCAGTTGCGTTAAGGTATTTTACCAAATACCTTAAAATTTTAAAGGTACCAAATACCTTTAAAATGCTACTGATTGCATATGCACTGTCATTTTACACATCACTAAGAAAGAAAAAAAAGTTGCTAAATAAACAATAACACCCAACTGATTGTAAAACACACCTTTATTTCAGAGATGCCAAATTGTGAAGAAATGACAAGACTTATAGCTTCCTTACTATAAGGACTCAGAAGACAATTTCAGGAAGTTCTGACTTGTTAAAGATGGGACAAAATAAGCTTCAAAATGATAACTGCAATTGATTGAGACCCATGAAGTGTACTAATTCCATTAATCCATTAGTGATACTTTAAAAACTAATTGGTGACATCTGCAAGATGATAGAGAAACAATTCATTATCTTGAAAATATGGTAAATAAGGAAAAAGAATCAAAGATTTATTCCAGTTTTCCTGTACTAACTGTACCACTGAGTAGCCAGTAAATGAAGGGAAGCAGGTTTGCATAAAAGTATTATGACCATTTAAAAGAACTGATAGAATATCACCATTCTGCAACATCCAATGAATTAATGCATTTGTACACTCAGCATCAATAGCTGCTAACACCATAAAAAAAAGAGGAGCAAGTATAAATAATGTCCCTCATGGTGAAAAATCTCAAAATCACATATAGAGTTACCCAGAGGTTCTCAAAGTGTAGTCTAAGAATCCTGGATCCCTTTAGGAGATCTGTGAGGTCCTTACATTTCCAGCTACATATCTGTATGAGGCCAGGTTTTCTTCATATTCTTCAAATAAAAGAACACAATGCAACAGATTGAATGTAAAAGCAGATATGATAATCCAGCTGTCTTCTATTAGGCCAGGCTTTAAAAAGATTTGCAAAAATGTAAAACAATGTCATTCTTCTCACCAGGCTTTTTTTTGTTTTGCAAAATATAGTGACTTATGATTTCAAAAATTTATATTAGCATGTAATTAGTTTATATTGTTATATTAAAACGAATTACTACATAAATATTTTTAAATTTCTCTATCTTAATTTCTAATATGGCAAATATTGGTAAGTATGACCCACATAAACAAATGCTTTTGGCGGGGGAAGGGGGTGGTCTTGAAGAAATGAAAGAGGATTATTTCTCAAACTAAAATGTTTGAGAATTGTTGGTCTTGCCAAAGAGATGGAACCTGACTGTGTCCCTGAATCCGGTTGCCAATTTTCAGGAAATACAGAGGACAGATGAACATGTTGATCTGCAACATATTAGTAAGTACCTAATCAGCAAAATTCAGACTGTAAAACACTTTACAGGTCAAATGCCCTGAATTCTTCCACAAGCAAACTGTAAGAAACAGAAAAGGATAGAAAAATAGCTTAGATTTAAAGACACTTCAAAAACATGAAATTTATACACACACACAAATGGACAAGACAAAACTATAGTATCTAGGAATGCACCCTTGGTTAATAAAAAATATTTAAAGATACAAGAAAGTGATTGCTATCATGGTTACTTTGGAGGTAGGGAGGGGGTTAATTGGGGCAATGCACAGAGGGGACTCAAGGTGATTTAAAAAATTCTCTTGACCTAAGTGCTGGTTATAAAGGTGTTTACCTTATAATAACTTATCAAGCCATAAAGAGTTCTTAGTACTCAATAAAATATGGCAAGTTATGGAGTCACTTAATCCTGCCAAGTACAGGAATGAGTCCAAAGCCTGTATGCTTAACCATTATACAATATTATTGGATGTGTTACAGCTTGAAGAGACTATTCTTCAGTCACATATTTTAAAAAGATGATACTAGCTATATGCCTCTCAAGTTCTTGTGTCTGTAACTCTCTTATTGTGGGTCATGGGTCCTCACACCTTTTCTTTGGAATTGTCAAATAAAATTTATGGGAGGCCATTGTTTTGGACTGAGCTCCTGCACTAGACCCCCAACAAATCAAACCAAACCAGAATGGAGTCACTCATGCTAGGTGCCATGTAATCAAACTGAACTCGAAGACAGGACAGTATTTCTAAAAACAGGAGATTTACAGCAATCGATCAAAAGGGGCCTAGTCAACATGAGCCAGCATGATAAGAAACTCCTCTCTGCTTCAATCCATACAAGGAAAGTAATTTTGAAATCAGCAATATGCTTTTTGTTTCTGATTTCTACTTTATTCAGCCTTTCCTACAAATAAAGCTCACTCCCTCTGCTTAGCTCTGCAGAACACCTTTCTATTTCATAGATGAGGTGTTGTCTCATTTGTGAATTGCTAATAAAAGCCAATTAGACCTTTAAAACTCAATTCGTTGAAATTTTGCTCTTAGAGTCTAAAACCACCTTTGAAAATAAAGTGTTTCACATGGTTAGTTAGTAACCTGAGTTATAAAGTAATTTCCTGCCTCCTTCAGACCCTTCAAATACCCCCATGCAAATCTCTAGCACAGAACCCAGAATGCTTTATTGTCTTTACCATTTATATATCTGCCTCCTTGAAGGAGACTGACAAAAAGTAGGTTCTCAGGAACCAATTACATCATGAATCTAACAAGCTTTAAAGTAACTTCTGATAAAAAAATTGTTACAAGGTTTATGCAGTTATGGAATCTGTCTAGCAAGTCTGAAATGTGTAGAACAGGTCATGAGTAAGGACAGACTGGAATTCATGAGCATGAACTGAAGCTGCTGACCATAAGAATTTATTCTCTGGGGAAGCCTCAACCTTGCTTTAAAGGGCTTTTGACTGATCAAATTAGGCCTACCTAAATTATGTAGGATAATCTTTCATAAATAAACTGACTATGGGCCAGACACGGTGGCTCACACCTGTAATCCCAGCACTTTGGGAGGCCAAGGCAGGTGGATCATGAGGTCAGGAGTTCAAGCTCAGCCTGGCCAACATGGAGAAACCCCGTCTCTACTAAAAATACAAAAATTAGCTGGGCATGGTGGTGTGTGCCTGTAATCCCAGCTACTTGGGAGGCTGAGGAGGGAGAATTGCTTGAACTGGGACCCGGGAGGCAGAGGTAGCAGTGAGCTGAGACGGTGCCACTGCACTCTAGCCTGGGCAACAGAGCGAGACTCTGTCTCAAAAACAAACAAACAAATAAATAAACTGATTATAATCTTTAATCACATGTAAAAAACATCTTCATAGCAATACCTAGATTGGATTGTGATTAAATAGCTGAGGACTTCAACCTATTCAAGTTGACACATCAGAAATACCATCACAGTATAAGAGAGAATAATCATTAATACTCATAGTTTGAAACAGCAACATCAAGAAATGTATGCATTATTTTTAGTTAGTGGTGACCCAAAAGATTTTGTGTGGAGAGACTTGGAGGCAGTAAACTAATTAGAATGGGAGCTTAAACAGCCTTTATAGTGTACTTTATATAAGGTAGAAAAATGACAGTTGTCTATTTCAAAGAATGGGACAGGCATCAGAAAAATATGGAAGGTGCTAAAGTTGCCATCTAATTTCACCCCTTGGAACTATTACTGTTTTCTATTTTCTATATATAGGAAACAAAGATCAAATTTAGAACAAATACCAAAATCAGGATTGTGGTTACCTCAGGAGAGAGAAGAAATGGGATCTAAGAGGAATACAAAGAAACCTCCGGCCGGGCACGGTGGCTCACATCTGTAATCCCAGCACTTTGGGAGGCCGAGGCGGGCGGATCACGAGGTCAGCAGATCGAGACCATTCTGCCTAACACGGTGAAACTCCGTCTCTACTAAAAATAAAAAAAATTAGCAGGGCCTGGTGGCGGGCGCCTGCAGTCCCAGCTGCTGGGGAGGCTGAGGCAGCAGAATGGCGTGAACCCGAGAGGCGGAGCTTACAGTGAGCCGAGATCGTGCCACTGCACTCCAGCCTGGGCGACAGAGCGAGACTCCATCTCAAAAAAAAAAAAAAAAAGAAACCTCCAAGTATATCTGTGCGGTTTTGCTTAAAAATTTTTGAAACAAACTTGATAAAATACTAATGTAAGAGAAACCAGAGTAATAGATACATGAATATTCATTATACTATTTTCTACATTATTCTGCATGCTTGAAATATTTAGAAAAGTATATGACATATTTCAGACAAATTTGTATCAAATGCATTTGAAACTGCCCCTAACATAACAAGTTGGGAGTATTTCCTCTCTCTAATCTCCTATAGTGGTTTGTTTCTCTCACCTATGGCTCAAATCCTCTTGTGACTTGTGAATCAGGCGGACCTGGGTTTAAATCCCAACTCCACAGCTTACTGGTTGTATAACCACAGACAAATTAATTTATCTCTTTGAACCTCAGTCACCTAATCTGTAAGATGTAGATAATAGTATGTATCTCACCTGCTTATTGTAAAGATTGACTATATTAAATATAATAATAATGTACAGAGAGCCTGGCACATAGCTGAATGCATTATATTATTTCTATCTGTGATATAATTATCTTTTCACATTTTAATCTCTTTCAGAGAAGAATCCAGGCCTCATTCTTTTTTTTTTTTTTTAGATGGGGTCTCATCATATTGCCCAAGCTGGTCTCAAACTACTGGGCTCAATTGATCCCCCTGCATCAGTCCCCCGAGTAGCTGTGATTACAGACATGCACCACCATGCCTGGCTAATTTTTTAACTTTTTTTTTTTTTAGAGGTGGGGTCTCACTATGCTGCCCAGGGTGGTCCTGAACTCCTGGCTTCAAGCAATCCTCCCACTTTGGCCTCCCAGTATGCTGGGATTACAGGCGTAAGCCACTACACCTGGCCTGATTCATTTTTATATTCCTCACATCACTAGCACAGTGCTAGGTGTTCAAATGATTACAAAGGAATGTGGGAAGTTGTCCATTTCCCCATCTTATCCATGCTACTGGCCTCCTGTGCTCTCAGCTGACCTCTAGGAGGCAGTTCTCCTGACAATGCACATATAGGCTCATCTGTAGATCCCATGAACAGTCTTCACAGGGTTATGGGAGGTTAGAAAGTTATGATCTAGTACAAATTTAAAATTCATAAACCATCTAGAGAAGTTAATATAAAACTGTAATAGATCAGTTCTAGAAATAGGCCAGCAAAGAGTATGTGATTCACATTTTACTACAGTATGTCTTTACTAATGTAGGTAATGAGCCATATAAAGAAAATTTACTTCATTCATCTAGACATAATTAAAATACGGAAACTTTATAAATTAAAGTCCAAATATGTTTAAGACAACATATTAAATTAAAGAAAGGGGATACAAAGATAACCAGTCCTCCAAATCCTCACAATTTAGTAGGAGAAATAGAAGATACACATAAATAGTTAGAATAAAAGGTACACAGGTCAAGTGACCAAGCCTGATTCATTTTTATATTCCTCACAGGAACACAGTGCTAGGTGTTCAAATGATTATAAAGGAATGTGGGAAGATGTTTTTTCCCTATGTTATCCGTGCTATTGACCTCCTGAGTTCTCAGATGACCTCTATAAGGCAGAGCTCTCCTGACAATGCACATATGGGCATATCTGTGGATCCCATAAATGGTAAAGCATAGGGAAAGTGCTATCAGGATTCACAAAAAGAAAGGCTTAGATTCAAATGGAGGAGGGAGTGATGATGATAAATAAAAATTTCCAAGAGTGGCATTTAAGATAATCTTTGAGAAGCATAAATGGGAGAAACATTACATGTAACAATATTTTACAAAACATTTATAAATATACATTCTTATTTAAACCTTATGACAATCATTTAGTTGGATTTTTCTTTTTTGCAAATATGGACATTAGGACTTAGAGAAATTCAGTGACTTGTCCAAGGCCTTATAGTTGGTGATTCTGAACTCAAGTTGTCTTGTTTTATGTCCATTGTTCATTTCAGTAAATGAACTATTTTTTTAATTAAGAAATCCTCATGAGTATCAGTATGGGGCAGAAAATTACAGGATCTTTTGAGGAAAAGTGAATTAATAGTTCAGCTGGGCGGGATTATATGGTAGATAAAGGAGAAGAGTATGAAAAATTGTTGGAAATAAGCAGGGGTAGATGGCAGAATGTCTAGAAGAGCAACCTATTAAATTTGGACTCCATCCGTAGATGTTAAAAAGTTTTGAACAGAGGAATGCCTCGAAGTCTGAAAGTATGAAGAAAGAATAAATCTGACAGCACAGTGGAAAACTGATAGGAGAGATGATAGGCTAGAAGCAGAGACAGCAGTTGGGAGCTATTTCAATATTGCAGAAGAGAGATAATAAGGGCTTCGACTAGGGTGATGACAGTGGGAACAGAGAAGACAGCAGGGAAGCGGGAAAAGCAGAGATAGACTCCGCAGGGCTTGAAAACTGATTGGATTGGGAAGAGACAAAAAATGAGGAGGGATTCAGAGATGATTCCAAATTCTCATGTCTTAGTGGCTCAGAGGAGTATAGCGTCATCAGCTGAAACATGAAATGGAGAAGAAAAGAATGGGAAGAAAATAAGTCAAGTTTTAGTCATACCAAGATACATGAAAATGATATAAAGAAATTAGCATTTTTAGCCTGGAACTAAAAAAATAAAAGCAAGTCATGTTAGCCAGATTTAACTATTTAAAGGACTGTCACTTTTAGAGAGAAAAAAGTTTTAATTTACCATACACAGCATTGGATTATTCACAATTCTTGGTTCGTGACATACTGTAATTATTGTTTGGTTAACTAATTAACACTTATGAACTTAAAACTCGACAGAAGAACTATAATAGGTACAGCTGGGTTTGGTGGCTCATATGGGAGGCCAAGGGGGGCGAATCACTTGAGGCCAGGAGTTGGAGACTGGCCTGGCCAACAGGGAGAAACCCCATCTCTACTAAAAATACAAATATTAGCTAAGCCTGGTAGTGCAGGCCTGTAATCATGGCTACTTGGGAGGCTGAGGCATGAGAATCGCTTGAACCCTGGAGGCGGAGGTTACAGTGAACCGAGATCACACCACTGTATCCAGCCTGGGCGGCAGAGCAAGAGACGCTGTCTCAACAACAAAAACAACTATAATACTTACAATAGCACACATTTACCTATATGGTTCTTCCACATTCCTTCACTCCACCTCTCTGACAGTTGTTATTCAGAGGCCACTATTATCCCAGTCCTTTAGGATTCCTTTGGTGTTTTTAAAAAATACAGTTTGATCACACCTATGTTCCTAAAATAAACATTTTTAAGCTTTATTTGTATTTAGCTTTATTAAAAAAAGGTATCTTGACTTTTTAACCCTCACACTGTAAGTAATCTTCCGGAACTTAACTTTTTCACTCAATAGTATTGCTAAAATTCATCCTTACTTCTATGTAGCTATAATGCATCTTTGGAATCCTATTAGTCTTGCCCCCAGAAATGTGGTTGTGAGTGAAAAGGGGCAGCAATCACTTCATCTGAGTATATTCTCCATGAAGATGCCTTTTCAATAATTTTACTGTATATGCTAACATGAGAGTTGTTAAGGATGTAACAAAAAGTACATTATCTTCCCCCAGTGGAATGTAAATTTCATGACTTTCTGCAGGGATTACTCTTCCTTGTAATTTTTTTTTTTTTTTTTGAGACGAAGTCTTGCTCTGTCACCCAGGCTGGAGTGCAGTGGCATGATCTCAACTCGCTGCAACTTCCGCCTCCCGGGTTCAAGCAATTCTCCTGCCTCAGCCTCCCAAGTAGCTGGGACTACAGGCGTGTGCCACCATGCCCGGCTAAGTTTTGTATTTTTTAGTAGAGACGGGGTTTCACCATGTTAGCCAGGATGGTCTCGATCTCCTGACCTTGTGATCCGCCCGCCTCAGCCTCCCAAAGTGCAGGGATTACAGGCGTGCCACCGCGCCCGGCCCAGACACTCAATAAATTTATTGAGTAAATACAGTACATTCTATAAGTTTGGACAATTGTATAATGACATGTATCCACTATTGTAATTTCTTGAGTATCTGTTATGAGCCAGATAAGGAGATACAGCAGTATATGCTGAAGTATATGTAGAACATCAGTGGTCTACAGACAGAGTAGGTCTTCAGAAGATACTATCTTTTTATATGTGTGCTTTACCTAGGAGTGACAACATAATGCAGCCTCCAAGCTTGTCGTGGCTACATGGTCTCTGCCACAAGTTACTATTACAAGGGGGCAGCGTCCAGTTGGTTGAACTGGTTTTGGTAGAGTTTGCCAATCTGTCATGTCAATGATGTAAAGTTGAATTCATTGAGCTTTAATATCACTTCTTTCGATTTTTTTTTTACTAGTTCTTCTTTTTTGTTTTTAAATGTCTTAAAAAAAAAAAAAAGCAGTTTTAGACCCACAGCAAAATAGAGAGCAAGTTCCAAAGATTTCCTATATACGCCCTGTCCCTGCACATGCATAGTCTCCTCTTGTTACCAGCATCTCCCACCAGAGTGGTACATTTCTTCTGATGAATCTACATTGATTATCATTGTCACCCAAAGTCCATGGTTTACCTTAGGGTTCACTCTTCGTGTAGTGCATTCTGTAAGTTTGGAAAATTGTATAATGACATGCATCTACTATTATAATCTAATATAGAATATTTCCTCTTCCCTAAAAGTCCTCTGTTCACCACCCACTTGTCACTCCCTCCCACCCTAACCCTTGGCAACCACTGTCTTTTTACTGTCTCCATACTTTTGCCTTTTCCAGAATGCCATAAATCATATGGTGTGCAGTCTTTTCACACAGGCTTCTTTCACTCAGTAGTATACATTTATGTTTCCTCCATTCTTTTCGTGGCTTGATAGCTCACTTCTTATTTTTTTAATTTAACTTCTAAGTTCAGGGGTACATATTCACGTTTGTTATACAGGTAAACTGTGTCATGGGGGTTTGTGATACAGATTATTTCATCACCCGGGTATTAAGCCTACTACCCATTAGTTATTTTTCCTGATACTCTTCCTCCTCCTCCTCCTACCCTCCACCCTCCGATAGGCCCCAGTGTCTGTTGTTTCCCTCTATGTGTCCATGCGTTCTCATCATTTAGCTCCCACTTATAAGTGAAAACATGCAGTATTTGGTTCTCTGTTCCTATGTTAGTTTCCTAAGGTTAATAGTTTAAATAAGTTAAAGTCTCAAACTTAAAATTTTAGATTGGGGTATACAGGAAATGGTTGGTATTAGGATAATCCAATATAGAACATGATATATTATTGCAAAATTGGAGGGAAACAATGATATACTTAATTCAAAAGACATTTGTATTTGGCTTTAGAATTTGGGCACTTTGTTTGAAAACAGAGATGTTTGGAAACTATATAAAATTTCAATAATTAAGCTACAATATAAAGACTATGGAAAAATAAATGAAAAGTTCTTCAAATTCCCTAACCTACTTCCTGCTAAAATCTATTCCCACTCCTACACTCACTGTTGAAAGTAGACATAACATCACCTCTCATGAAAAAACCAGCATTTTACAACAAATCTACAAACAATAAATCTTCCTTTCTCTCTAAATGGCTCTATTTGTGCACTGCTCCTTCCCCAGGTTGGGGAAAGGTTATTGAAATATTTTGGTTCCAAAGCTTCCAAGTGATGGGCTTACTGCCTGGTCAACAAAAGCAATAAAATTCTGACTCTTCTGACTTAATTTTAGATACATATATATCTTCCATTTAAAAAAACTTTTAAGAAACTGTTGATATATTGCTTCAATTCTAATTCTGATTAAAGACTGATTCTCTTTCATTCCTAGGATGGTAGTTTCATTGTAAAACAGGAATTCCCTGATGCTTCTGGAGAGTTACCCAGTGGCAGGGGGCTTATTTATATCAAGCAATATTGAATGTGATTCTACTTCTAAGCTATGTGGCCTTGGGCAAGTCACTTACCCTCTCTGGGCCTAAGTTTCCTCACCAGCAAACTGAGGAAGTGGAGTACATGATCTCTGAGGTCTCTTCCAGCTTTGGTATTTTCTGAATTGATTAGTATAAAATATGGGAAGAGGAGCTTCCTCAGAAGTGATGTGCTTTGTCGGAAG
Organism: Pan paniscus; assembly: GCF_029289425.2. NCBI lineage: Eukaryota > Metazoa > Chordata > Mammalia > Primates > Hominidae > Pan > Pan paniscus. The sequence goes on from NC_073257.2 coordinate 110,749,187, forward strand.
GCATCTGTAAGATTAAAGCTTCCAGAAAGAACAACTGGCTATGCAAGGAGTGGTCAGTCTTTAGACTCCAAGAATCTTCATTTAGAGGTTCTTACATTTTGGGGTGTTAGGTCATGCTTAAGTTTATATTATTCATATTCTTATGTGATTTTGATAATTATTTAAAAGATACTAGTATGTCCAAGCATAATTTCTTGGAACTAGACAGTACATTGAAGAATTTGGACCTTTGTCAATATTTGACCTGTGCACAGGAAAGTTTCAGAGACAAAGATAGAGAAATATTAGTGAAATGAAAAGTTAGTGCTATGGATTAGTAGTAATCATAAATTTGACATACTTGAACCCATGTCCATACCAGGTTATCAATCAGCCATATGGCCTTAGGAAAGTCGCTTAGCCTCTGTGAACTTCAGCATGTAATTTTAATGATAGCTCTCACATACTAAATATACACTATGTTCTAGGCATTATGTTGGTTTATATTACATACATGTTTCTAATATTTAAACTTTACAACACATCCTGAGAAATAGGTAGCAGTATTCCCATTTTACAGATAAGAAATCTGAAGCTCAAAGTAGTGACATTCATTGAGAACACCAAAATTCTAACCTTGGTCTTCTGATTGAAAACCCCAACCTCCTTCAGGTGCGCTCTTCCATTAGCAAATTATATCAAATCAAGAATATTTATTTCTATTATGTGCAGAGTAAGGCAGCTGTTAAATGCCATTAAGATGTTAAGTTCCTGGCTGAAGACATTGCCAAATGTGACACAAATAAAATGAAGGTAACTCCTAAAGTTGTAACTTGGAGGAGAAAGGAAGTTAAGCATTGGCTAGGAACAAGAAAGGGAAGATAATTCTAGGCAAATTGCCTCTGCCTGGGAGCTAGACAGGAATGAGAGAGTTGGTGAAAGAAATAAAAGCTATTTGTGAAACTAAGTTAGGAACATGGGGTAAGAGCAGGAGAGCCTATTCCTTGACTCCTCTCACCCCACTCAAATCAAGGCTGTAGTGCTGGAGGATAGGTGAGCAGCCAAAAAGATGTCTTCCAATATTAGTTTCTCAACTAGTTTATACTGTTTGTTACAGGTGGTTGGTAGCAGTGATGACATCCTTGATGGTGTCTGTCTCTCCTATAGAGACCTTTCTTTTGAGCATGGATCTATATAGCAAATCACAAAGTTTTTGGTTAAAAGACCAACATGTGAGTATAAAGTAATGGGCAAATTTTCATGAGAGAATCATAACCTCTACAGGCCATTCGAAGGAGCCATTCTAAAAATGTTATGAGCAATGGCAGCATTTTTTATTTTCCATGGTGACCACTTTGTGGAACAATCCTCAATTGGATGCATAAATCCTGTTCTTAGTTCACTTGTCTTGTTTTGTTTGTAAGTGAGCCTCATTACTTTCCAGTCACACCTGGTGTGTGTCTCTGATGTGGCTGGGAGCAGGCTGGACAGGGGACTTCCCGTCTACTCTCCAGTGTGTCCTGACCGGTGCACAGGTGTGTCATGGACTAAAATAAGGTTGGGAACTGGGTCATTTGCAGGCTGAAGGCAGCTGGAGTCTTTAGAGCACAAGCTCCTACTGATTGTCTTGGGATTGCTCAGTAAAGGAATGAGAGCTTTTAATTACCAGTAGTGGTGTTTCCCAACCAATAGGAATTCTTTTCCATTCCAAGTATTTTCCCCTTGAACAGATGCAGAATAAGGGGCCTTGGGCCTGGCATGTGGTGTGGGATTTCTGTTTCCTATCAAGCAAGATAACTTTACAGATTCTCTTTACAGCTAGAGTTTATTCACCATCAGATGAGTTTTTGTCATGACTGATTCTTCAGGGGAATATGATACTATTATAAACTTACTGATTTTGTCTTTATGCAACTTAACAAGAAAATAAGCTGGATCAAAAGCCTATACCAGCTTTTGAGAGTTTTTTTAAAAGATAGAAGTCAAAGTTGAAATTTTTGATAACTATGTCATGCCCTGCCTGCCTACTTCCTGAGATTATTATTCAGATCTATTTATATGAAAGTGCTTTGAAAAGCAAAATACTCTATTTGGATCCAACATAAAATTACTTGACTGTGAAGAAAATTAAACCTGGGTTTTGAAGTTTGTGATCAGATGAAAAAGAACTTTAAAAATACAGCACAAGGCTGTAGTGAGTATGCTGAGCATGGAAACATGCTTTGCTACATATCTCCTCTGCACCCATTTTTCTCCTTGTTGTTGAGGCAACCCAGGAGTATAGTAGCATCTGCTGGAGCTCTCTCTGGAATAAATGATGCACAGTTCAAACAACTTCATCATTAATGAAAAAGCTTTCAATAAAACCTAAAAATTCAAAAAGTTACTGAGACTCAAGCCAACAAAGAAGCATATTTAAACAAACAAATAAACAAATGCTTCTTTTAAATGAGCTTTACTAAGACAGCTGCCAAAATGCTATGATACATTGTTTTCTTTTCTTTTTTAGAGACAGGGTCTTAATATGTTGCCCAAGTTAGTTTCAAACTCCTGGTCTCAAGGAATATTCTTGCCTCAGCCTCCCAAGTAGCTGGGACTACAGGTACACATCACTGTGCCCGGCTCTGACACATTGTTTCCAATGACAGAGTTCACACTTAAAGTCCAGGAGACAAATTCCACAATATTATTCTGTGCAAATCAGAGGGTGTGTATATGCAGAGGTAAAATGACGTCATGATCTCAGAGAAGTTTCAAGCAAACATCAACTACAGAGGAAGAGTACTGATGGGTGAAGTTAGCCCAAGCTATCCTGGCATTGTCTGGCACAGTCATCTCCTCAGTTCACCATTTACCTTCAGATTCAATAACAACATTTGACAGAAGATACAAACTCAGAATTAGTAAGAGGTTTTCCAGAGCTATATGAATGCTGCATAAAGAGTAGAGTCTATGTCCCCTTGCCTTTCCATCAGAGATGGCTCATACTGCCTCTCAAAAATATATCTGGTAACTCATTTAATTCTAATCGTAATAGTAGCTACCATTTATTGAACGCCTGTTATGCATCAGGAATTTGCCGAGTGCTTCATATGGTCGCATTTAATGTCTGTAACAACCCTAAAAGTATTATTATCCTCATTTGATAGAGAAGGGAATTAACGCTAGAGAGGTTACACAGGTAATAAGTGGTTGAGCTGGAATTGAACTCAAATTTGCCTAACACTGAAGCCTATGGTTTTGACCACTACCCCAGGCATGGCTATTGTATTTTACTTTATGTGCCAATTTGCCTGGATTAGAAATACATTTCTCTATTCTTAGGCAAAGTGTAAATTCAGTGGGAAAAAGAATCATGATAGCTTATTGATGTCTGCTATGGCAAGGGATGGAAAAATGGTAGTGGTGATACATGTAGCAGTTATTTGCCACCTCTGCCTTAGGTAATGCTTGCTCGCTCTATGTATGATATGTGATCTACTCTGCAGACCAGTTTATGACATGTCTGTGTGACCATATTTTATCACACTAATATCAGAACAAATGGTCTGTCAATGAAATTTCCCTAAATGGTACTTTATTAGAATACCCAGACTGTGTGGTCCCTGTACTATTTGTGGAAAACAGGGACCAGACTTAAGTTTCCCACAAGAAATGTGTGGCTCAACTGGGATGGGAGAATGAGAAGAACCAGCATATCAATTAAAAAGTGTTAACGAAACTTTATGCACTAGCTAGATGTTCTCTGTGCATATAATTCATAAAATAATTCAGGTAAAAAATAGTCGTTAAAAGATTAAAACTCAGAGTAAACAGACTTATTCACAGCCAAGGGAGTTAATTCAGGGTATGAGAGTAGCTGAACAAAAGGATTCAAAATTAAGAAAGAGCCAGGTGTGGTGGCTCACGCCTGTAATCCCAGTATTTTGGGAGACCAAGGCAGGTGGATCACCTGAGGTCAGGAGTTTCAGACCAGCCTGGCTAACATGGTGAAATCCCGTCTCTACTAAAAATACCAAAATTATCCAGGCATGGTGGTATGAGCATGTAATCCCAGCTACTCAGGAAGCTGAGGCAGGAGAATCGCTTGAACCTGGGAGGCAGAGGTTACAGTGAGCCTAGATCGCACCACTGCATTCCAGCCTGGGTGACAGATTGAGACTCTGTCTAAAAAAAAAAAAAATTAAAAAAATAAGGTCAAAGAGCAGCAAGGTTAGAGAAAAAGAGGAAATCAGATCAAAGGAAACTCATAAACACCATCTCTTACTCTTAAGAAACAATTGTTTGCTTACTGTTTATATTCTGGTAATTTTTTTGCTACACCAAAACAGATGAGTCAGAGTTAGTCTTGTGGCCACAAGAAACATGTACTATTCCTTATAGCTCTATTCCTTATTTCTGAGGCCACAGAAATGAGTGAAATGAGTGAGAGCGCCCAGGACCTGAGACAATGGCAGGAAAGTAAGGCTAACTTTCATTTAGCTGCAATGCATTCCTTTAGCTTCAACAGTCTCACCTGCTAAACTCAACCACGATGAAAAAGTACCACATGCAGGGAAGAATTTTCCTACACCTTCTCTTTTTCCTCTTAACTTCTGTGCTCCCTTCTGTCCTTACCCTTGCTGCTTTCCCCTCTTTCTTTACTCTTCCCACTTTTTCATCTCATAAGACATTGTTGAGGGCCAGCTATATTGAAAGTACTTTAGGTTTACACAAGTGAATTAGATTTTCACTTTGCAATTCCAAGGCCCACAGTCGAGTGGGAAAGACAAAAAAAAAAAAAAACCATTATAATTTCATAGCACTTTACAAAGCAATTGTTCACATAGGGCAGTGAGTTACTATGTCCTTTTTAAAAATGAAGAAACTGAAGTCCAAAGAGGTTAAGCAATTGTCCAAAATCAACCATCTAATGTAGAATATGGGTAATAAAGAGGAGATGAAAAAGAATTAGTAACATGAAAGTTAATGATACCTTCCTTCCCTCCCAGTTAAATAACTTTCACCATAGTCTGTGTAATTGACAGAGAGGTATTTTATCATGTGTATGCACACATACATACACACACATATATAAGCACATGTGTGAAGGATAACACTAGGTATATATGAAAGTACTCTGCACCTTGCAAAAGGTTAAGCAAATATAATTTAACACCATCATTAAACAGAATCAGAGTAAATAAGCCAAAGAGTAAGCTAAGATTAGAAATATCTGAGAACCATCCTTCTGCTTACAAAAGACAATACATTTCAGGGTTCAGGATAAATTATGCAAGAAATCTATCTGAATTCGTCACCAAGAAATTAAGAAATGGCTTCACCAAAGGCTTTGGAAGTAAAAGTCAAGGATTTACTATGGCCATAACCTCTCCTAAAGGGAAAGGAAAGATGAGAACTGGAGAATTAGGAAGACCCCATTCTTATTTCTTAATAAATGAATAAATAGAAATAATTTGTAATTGGCTATAAAATAAAGTATTTTAAGTTTTAAGTTGGCCCTATTTAAGCTCCTCGATTTTTTTTTTTTTTTGAGACGGAGTCTCGCTGTGTCGCCAGGCTGGAGTGCAGTGGTGCGATCTCAGCTCACTGCAACCTCCGCCTTCCAGGTTCAAGCGATTCTCCTGCCTCAGCCTCCCGAGTAGCTGGGATTACAGGCATGGGTCACCATGCCCGGCTAATTTTGTATTTTTAGTAGAGACGGGGTTTCTCCACATTTGTCAGGCTGGCCTTGAACTCCTGACCTCAGGTGATCCAGCTGCCTCAGCCTCCCAAAGTGCTGGGATTACAGCTGTGAGGCACCATGCCCAGCCAATCTTTTTTTTTAAAGTAAAAATAAGAAAATCAAATTCAAAAATATTTATTCTTACTTGGCTTATGAAAAAGGTAAATTCAATACACCAATAGCATCACTTTGCTAAAAAGCGCTAGTGTTATACATGCTAATGGTAGAGAAGTTTTCTGATTAAAAAAAGGCCTCTCTGTAGCACACAAATCATCCCATATAGAGTGAGCTATACATTCCATATTTCTATCTGACATTGTTCAACAGATATTCAAAGCTCTGACATAAGTGAGAAGTATAGCCTAGAAGTGATAAAGAAAGAATTAATAGGAACAGTTCTAGTAACTTTAGAAAAAAATAGTTTTTCTGGTGCCAACTGGTAAACTCCAGTGCTCAAACTGAGATCCAGGTATTATAGTGAGTTAAAAATAGTATTTTGGGCCGGGCACGGTGGCTCACACTTGTAATCCCAGCACTTTGGGAGGCCGAGGCAGGCAGATCACGAGGTTAGGAGATGGAGACCATCTTGGCTAACACGTGAAACCCCGTCTCTACTAAAAATACAAAAAAATTAGCCAGGCGTGGTGGCAGGTGCCTGTAGTCCCAGCTACTCGGGAGGCTGAGGCAGGAGAATGGCGTGAACCCGGGAGGTGGAGCTTGCAGTGAGCGGAGATCGCGCCGCTGCACTCCAGCCTGGGCGACAGAGCGAGACTCCATCTCAAAAAAAAAAAAAAAAAGGAACTATTAGTTTAACCTTCCTAATACCCCTGCAAAGTGGATATTGCTACAGTTTGATGCAATAGCTGCAAACTGCAATTTTATAAATGAGAAATATCAGAGACGTTGAATAACTTGCCTAGGCAACATCAGATAGACACTGTTTCTCCCTTACTTTGTCTTCTAAGATAATTGGAAGAAATAGATGTGTAATTAGCAGATGAACAAGAACAGGGGATTAAAAATGACTCTAAAACTTAGGATTTACTGTGAATTAATGTCAAACCGAGTTGGCAATGCGAGTGAAACTAAACATCTGAAAACTAACAGTTTGTATTTTTGAGATTATTCCACATAGTGATAGCATGGCTTAAACTGCTAACCATACATGTTGGGTAGAGATAAATTTAAAACGAAAAAGTACCTCAGGAGAGATAGCCATGTGTTCTGGACCTTATAGAATATTTGAAGTGAATCTCCAAAAGGTCTTGAAGACATAGGCAGGAAGTTACCTAAGACACAGGGAGGCTAGCTGAGCAGAGAGGGGGCCTCTGAATTTTAGTGATGCTGTGGGTGCTGCTATTTCTCTCTGGAATACCTCAACAGTCTCCCTTCTCACTTATCCTTAACCTCTTGCTGCACAGGTTTTCATGAAGTGAAAAGATTTCACATTTTTGTTGAGCACAAACCAGAAAGGCATTCCTCAAGAAAATATGTTCCATAACCAACACCTGCCTCTCCTGTAGCCACTTCCTGGATTCTTCTGCTTTTCTTCTTTCTACAAAGAGCAAACGTCTGTCACATAGAACAATCCCTTCTCTATAGTCCCTCCTTGGCTTTTCACCACTGTGTCTTCTTTCTTTCCCAGATTCCTCTGCATTTTGAGGGAATCTTCCTTAAAAAAATTCCCTAATCCAACACATATTTCTCTTAAAATCTAGCTAGAATGTTGACTTCTTGAGTCATTTTAAGACAAAGAGTAAACCAGTATTTACTTTAACTGTGATACAAATAAGCTCACTTCCACCTCCAAGAAAGTTTCAATATGGGATCATACCAATTATATCTGGAATTCTTTACACTACAACTAAGTATCCTAAGTAATAAAAATCACTTATTACCTAGACAAAGCCAGGTTGGTAATGCTTCTTCCTTACTTTGTCTTCTAAGAGAGCTGGGAGAAACAGATACTGTAATTAGGAGGAAAACCAGGAAGGGAAATTAAAAATGACTTTCAAATTTAAGATTTATCATGAATTCATATCAGACTAAGTTTGCAGACAGCACTACCGGTGTCCAGCTACAGCAGTTCGCACATTCATTTCCTTTAAAAAACTAATCCTCTTTACAGGAAGGTTTTGCAAACCTTGTATATTATGATATATATATATATATATATATATATATATATATATATATATATATATATGTTTGGTTTTCATCCATCCTTCCCAGCTGATAACTCCCATAGCCCTTATTACAATGTTGGGGCACTTTAGGTCTCAGAAAACAGAATCTCTCTCACTCTGACCTTATCCAGTCCTCCTTTCACCTGCTACCTTTTCTGCCCAAGGCAGAAATCTTCCCCCAGCTTTTTGTGTTGGAGCTGGCCATAAAGAATTCTCTGACCTACCTTGTCTGATTATAGGTCATAAGACAGGATCTCACTATGTTGCCTATGCTTCTCTTTAACTCCTGGGCTCAAGTGGTCCTCTGGCCTCAGCCTCCCGGGTAGCCAGGGGTGCATCACTGTACCCGGCTTAAGACTCCCAATTCAAAATGAACCCTGCCCCATACTCAAGAGAAAAGAATGCTATACAGAGGCCAAGAAGAATTTGAACAGACAGGCCTTGCTGGGTTTCCCCACTCAGTCTATTAGTATTAGATCATACTTTTTTTGTCCAATTACGTTTCTACATGGCTGTCCCTGCTTCAATCACGCCTATTCAATGAAGTCTCCCATATGTAACAGAAGTCTTCTTGTATTGACTGTTGTGGTGTGAGAATAGAAGGAAACTAGTTTGTTTTTTTCTACACACCTTGTAGCCCTATATTTTTTCTAAAAACAACCATAAACTAAAGGAAGAAACTGAAAAAATAAATTGGGAAAAGTAAGATGAGCTCTTATATACACCTGCCACTAGGGGCTTGCTGACCTTCTTGAACAAGAGCTAAGAAGTTGCCTATATGCATATAACCTACACTGATCATTTATTTATTTGTTTACACAGCTTTAAGGCCCTCTTTGGGGCCTTATGTTGTCTGACTGAGCTACAAAACAAAAGTTTTAAAATGTAAATTAAACACAAATGGCAAAAGCCACATATCTGAATAGTTGCAAATGTTACAGAGACATTTTCATAAATATCTTTGTCATTAATCTTCTTTGAAAACTTCTTATGCAATAGGCAATTTATGGAAGGCTGAGCCATTCTATTTTCACAGCTAAATGAGGAGGAACAGTACAACTTCCACTAAAAATTTCCAGCATTTGTGAGGGGCTTTAAAAGAAAACACAAAGAGGAGATGTTTTCCCTCTTGTTTGCCATAAAGTCAAAGAAGGCATTGAGATAATTTGTTTCATTCCTTTCCAGAGAAGGAAAGTGCTTCAGCAAACAAAACTCCCTGAGATTTCAGTTATAATCTCAGTTCTCCCAGTCAACATTATTGCCTTTGATATTGACAGTGGACAGCAAGAAAAAGAGTTCCCTATCTTTATTTTTTTCTCATTTTCTTTTTTCTCTTTTTTTTATCTTGTCTCCTTATCACCTCCCCTTTCTTTTCATCTCATCCCTTTTCTGCACATATCATTAGGAAAAATGTTTTGCCATAGTGAGGTGGCATGATTTAGAATAAAATGGCCAAGGAAATGTAAAAGTTGTATCACTCCCATGAATCCCATCTGCCCACTGTACTATTGCATATATTTGAAACATACATATATGAATCCTAACTATAAAAAGGCAGTTATAAAGAGGAAATGTATGATGCTAAGCCACAAGCGATAACCCAAACCCTGCTTCTTACTAACTGTGTGGCCTTTTGAGCCAGTCGTGACTTTGCTCTGAGCTTCAGTTACTTATCTGTTAAATGGAACTAAGGGTCCCAACTATCTCACACATGAGATACATGAAATTGTTTTGTAAACTGTAAAGTGTAAGACAAGTGAAAGGGAACATTATTATCTTCTTCATCGTCCTTCTGGTCTTTTTCTAAGTAGGCTGATCAGAAGTACCAAGAAAATAAGTAATACTTGTATGTCTCAATAATTTTAAAAATATTAAGAAAAGTGATCTGGAATAATACAACAAAAAAGTTGCCTCTTTTCCATTACTCTGGGAAAAGAAGATCTACAGTTAAGAATGAGAGTTTAACAGTGAAGATTTCTTAAATGGCCTCTGCTCTTTTTCTTAATTTCCTCTAGGCTACTTTACTTATATTGCATGTTTCACATGCACTTTGCATCGTAATGACTATTTTATGAGTTGATGATTCTTTTATGAGAAATGGTTTACTGTGTAATCAAGCAGAGAGAATTATCTCAAGGGTCAAGAGATTCAATTATGAATTGCTAAAAGTGCTGGTCACACAGAGAAGACTGAAATCTGTTTTGTTTTTGTTTTGTTTTTCTTTTTAATGTATCATTAGCTGTAACGTCATTAGCTGTAATAGGTCAGCATTTCTTTGCTTGTCAAGGCCAACTCATAACTTTTCAACTTCTCATTTAGGAAATCAAATGACACACTAAAGACCTAATAGTGCAGTGATTTATAATTGAGGATAAATTTCTTTAATTGGCATTCACCAAACATGGATGTACCTACTGCTACACGTAAACAGCTAGGGGGACAAGGGGAAGGACAAATATGAATAACAGATAAAACTGCTGCCCTCAAGGAGTTGAAATTCTGGTAGAGAGAAAAGAAAAGGACATATAACATGTAAGTAACATATTGAGAAACATGAAAATCAGGATCCACGGGCACTAAGAGAGAGGGCACTCACTACTAGCTGATGGGCAAGAAAAACCAAGTCTCTGTACTTGTAGATTTAGTTTTATAGGAAGGTATTTTAAACCACTGAGGATTCTTATACATCATATTTACCTATAATAACCAATAAAGCTTAAAAAGGGAAAAAAATTAATCATTCAACATCTTTAAAAGTTCAAATGTTAACTCACTGGAGTTTTGACCTTTACTTAGGATACGGGAAGCTATAAAGAACTTCACTGTCACCTTAATGACAAGAAAATTTAGAAGATAATTTACAGGATCTAGATCCCGTCAGAGAAAGTTAAAAAATCTCAGGGCAACCAACTAGCATGAATTCTACAGACAGGCACCTCCAAAAAGAGAAGAAATACCTGCACTTGCAGAAAATGGGAGCAGGTGATGCCAAGCACCATACAAGCTGGTAAGAACTCAGCTAAGAGGTCCAACATATTGCAAAAGGTGGAGTATGGACTAGTATGAGTGTATAGAACACCTGGGAGTCTCACACACAAAAGAGTTTTGCATTTACTCACAGGTTCTTATCCCTAAATCTCACTGGGCATGCTTTAAAATGATTGGGTGTGTGGGGATTGTGGATAGAGAGGAGGGAGACAAGGCAGAAGACCAAGGAGAGCTGCCCTTGGTGGTTCAGGCCTGGAAATGGGGGGTGGGAAGGGTGGTAATAACCACTCTGGGAAAGGCACAAAGCCTAGCTCAGATCCTTTTGTCCTCTCTTAACTTTAAGGTACAAAAGCTCCGCGCTATTAGGGGACAGGAAATATACCCTGTGACTCTCAGGGCACAGTTGAAAACCCATTGCAACCGTGAAAAGGAAACAGAAAATACCTACTTCTCTGTGGGTGGGGCAGGAAGCAGTCCTGGGCTCAGACCATTAAGGATTCCCAGTCACCCAGAATGAAACAAAAATGACTGACGAGAAAGCCCCACCTCTAAGACCCAGAGACACAATGCCAATCTAAGACTAAGGCTGAACCTGAACAACATAGGCTGAACCCCTGTCCCTTGCCTTTCCCAACTAAGCTAGCAAGCAATGAGTAACAAATAGTGGCAATCTACCACTGAGGAGTCAAGAGTGTGAAGAAAGACCCTTTTTTCAGGTGTAGACTCACAAGGAATGCCTGAAGCTGAGGATGTTACAGGAACATTGAGAAAAAATCCTCTGGCAATGCAGCCCTTACCTAAGCACAAGGTAATGATACAGGAATTTGACACTGACATTGCAATGAGGTAACCATAGCAACAATAAAATCCAAACCCAGCTACCAATAAAATCCAAACCATAAAATGCAAACTCCTGAGGTTGACTCAAACATCATCTATACATACTAAAGGCCTAGCAGAAAGAGAGGTACACCCATCTGCAGACATAACTACCACTTAACACAGTCTCTACTGTCCTACACATAATTGTTGGGCTTTCAACCAAAAAATTTAAGACAAACAAAGAAGCAAGAAAAACAATCCCCTAACAAGAATCAAAACAATCAATAAAATAAGTCTCAGATATAATCTAGATGTGAGAACCATCAGATAGGGATTTAAAAACAATTATAATTAACATGTTAAGAGTTCCAGAGGCAAAAAGTAGGTGACTGAATAAGCGGATTCGGAAAGTTCATAGAACATTAAACCAGATTAAAACAAACAAGCAAACAAAAATACATAGACATATATTCAAACTTACGTTCTGAAAACCAAGGAAATAAAAATTCCTAAAGGCAGCTAGAGGAAAAAATGCATTACATAGAAAGAAACAAAGGTAAGAATTATAGTAGATTTATTAGGGACCATGCAAACCAGAAGATAAATGCTGGAAGAAAGAATTGTTAACCTAGAATTTCATAAGCAAAAAAAAATCTTTCAGAATATGAATAAGATGGATGGCTGTGATGGCTGTACAACAATCTGAATGTACTTAATGCCGCTGGACTGTAAAATGTTTAAAATGGTAAATGTGATGTATGTTTTATCACTACAAAGATTATTTTCAAAAATATGAAAGAGAAATAGAGATTTTTTTCAACTGTTTCCTAGTGACCCCACATATAGTCATTCATTATTTTAAGTAAAAAATCAGAAACATTGTGTTAGGAACTATTTTTGTATTATTCCCACATGAGAATCCCTGTTGTTCAAGACAGCCAATAATTAGCTGCAATCTGGCCAACACTCAGTGACCCGATGGGCAATCTAGCTTTTCCACAATATGGATAATATCTTCTTTCTCCTCTATCACTTCCTCACATTTAACTTCTCCTCAGCTGATTCTTCTCTCCAGGTCCATGTCCATCAAGTCTTAATCACAAAATGTTAGAATTAGTAGGGTCACTCAGAGGCATCATCTCTCAGGAGATAGCAGACTAAATCTGTAAAGTCAGATCCATTTTGGGGTCTTTGAGCTAATTCATCATCTTACTCTTGGATCTTCTGTCTACCTTAAGAAGATTAGCCCTTCCTATTTATTCTAGGGTCATTAACTTTACTCCACAGTCCTCTGTGGGTACCTTACTTGCACAGATAGACAGGAGTTCTTATCTGTACTTTGCAGCCAGACCTATACATAATAAAAGAAATAAAACACCTTTATATGTCTGTATAAGCTAGATGATGGCTCACTATAATGTGAAGGCAATCCAGTCCTCCAATTGTGAGTTGGAATAGAAACAGTATGATCTTCTAGAGCTGGAAATATCTCTTTATTGGTTGAGAACATTAAACACCACAAACTTGAATCATTCCCCAGTGTAGATTAATATGAGTACAATACTTACAACATAAAAATGAGGTTTTAAAATACAGAATAGTAAACACATACACCACACCAAAAATCAAGGCATAAAATGACTTTTAAAAAAACTGTGTCATGGATCTCAATGGAGTTGTGTCTTATAATAGAAAAATAATTATACTAATAATTAGAAGCAAAGATGAGAGTTAAATGTATGTGACTTTTAATAATGAAGTACTAATAATGGAGGGTCCCAAGGACCTGATTGAAGACAGTTTAATTTGGCATATTTATCCATTATCTGAAACAGGGAATACAGAGTAGAATATTTACATTTGTAAGGCATAGAGTCTTTTCTAGATTATAAAATGTCCAAGTGATAAGCATAAAACGTAATGCAATCTCACAAAATATTTTGAGTAGGAAAAAATGTGAGGGCTGTATTTTTATTTGAGAAAAATATAATTTTATAAAGGAAAACCACTGGTCTTAGAGCAAATAATAATGGCGATCAAATAATATTCATGGCTATCAATAGCTATCAAGTATCATACATTATCTCATTCAATCTTTAACAATCTTTCAAACTAGCTATTCTTCCTATCTTATAGAGAAGCTAACTGAGGCTCAGAAAGTTTAAGTAGCTTGCCCAATGCTACAACAATGCTTGTTGAATGTCTATGTGAATGAACTTGTCTTAATTATTCACATCCGAATCTTTGGAAGATGAAATTTGGTTTTCCAACTATCAAGACAAAGGATGACCCAGAAACTGTAAATTCTGCCACTCTTGACCTTGATAGTTTGAAATAGAATATGTGTTGGCAATTAGCAGCCTGTTAAACAAAAACAAAACCCCTGTGAAGCATGATTATTAAGCTTTGATTCCTTGGCAACTTTACAGATCTGTAATATGTTTAGGGAAAGTAATAGAAAACCAAATTGGGCAATAGGAAATTCATTCCTGTATTTGGTAGGTTGACTTCCATGGTTTTAATGCCACAATTTTCATTAATAATTCACCAGGACATTAGAGTAAAGCAGATTTGGAGAAGGAACAGTGGGCCTGTATATGAGGCTAAAAGCTAGAGATTAAAAGTTGCTGAAAAAGCCTCTGTGGAATTGTGTGAAGGGTCCCAAACTCAGTGTTACTAATAAATGGCAGTTGGTATTACAAATCATTTGTAAGGGGAATGATTTCCAAGAAATCTAAGTTCACGATGATGTGGTTGTGGATAAGACCAACCAGCAGATGGGGCTGCTAGAAGAAATAGAGGCTACATAGCCCCTACCTACCTTACCAACAGGTTGTATTTTAATTCTATTTCAAAGTTAATTATTTAGAATGCAGAATACATTGCACCATGGAAACAATGTTACAAATCAGAAACCAGCACTATAGTCCACATGCTAACTCCAGCCTATCATCTGTTTTTTTTGTTGTTGTTTTTCGTTTTCATAGTCGAGATCTCACTTTGTTGCCCGGGCTGGAGTGCAGTGGCACAGTCATAGCTCACTGCAGCCTCCAACTCCTGGGCTCAAGCAATCCTCCCACCTCAGCCTCCTGAGTAGCTAGGACCATAGGTGCATTTCACTGTGCCAAGTTAATACTTTTAAATTTTGTTTTTCATAGAGAAAATTCAATTTTCTGTGTCCATTGATAAGGTTTTATTGAAATGCCGTCATGCTTATTTGTTTATGTATTGCCTACAGCTACTTTCACACATCACAGCAAAGTTGAGTAGTTTTGACCATACGACTCACAAAGCCTTAAATATACACATACATATACACTATCTGGCCCTTTACATTAAAAGTTTCCTGGTTGTGATGGTTAATATTATGTGTCAACTTGTCTGGGCTAAGGGATGCTCAAATAGCTGATAAAACATTATTTCTTGGTGTATCTGTGAGGGTGTTTCTGGAAGAGATTAGCATTTAAATTAGAAAAGTGAGTGCAGAAAGTCCACTTTCACATATGTGGGCAGGCATCATCTAATCCTTTGAGAGCCCAAATAGTACAAAAAGTGGAGAAGTAGAAATGCTCTCCCCTCCTTGAGGTGAGACATTCATCTTCTCCTGCCCTTGGACAATGGAGTTCCTGATTCTCAGGCCTTTGGACTTCAGGACTTAGACCAACCCTCTTCTCCCTTCCCAGGTTCTCAGGCCTTCAGCATTAGACTGGAAGTTAATCATAGCCACCTCTGGTTTTCAGGCCTTCAGACTTGGACTGAAGTATACCACCAGCTTACATAAAGCATATTGTGGGACTTCTCAGTCTCCATAATCACATGAGTCAATTCCCATGATAAATTTCCTATATACAAACAGTAGTCTTGCCTTATCTGAGGTTTCACTTTCTGAGGTTTCAGTTGCCCTCAGTCAATTACAGTCCAAAATTACTATATACAGCAAGATATTTTGAGAGAGAGAGAGATCACATTCATATGCCTATGATTATAATATATTGTTATAATTGTTCTATTTTATTAATTGTTGATAATCTCTTACTGTACCTAATTTATAAATTAAACTTTATCATAGGTATATAAATGTAAGAGAAAAACATAGTGTCTTTAGGGTTTGGTACTATCCACAGTTTCAGGCATCCTTTGGGGGTCTTGGAATGTATCCCCCATGGATAAGGGGGGACTACTATATATCTATATATTCCCTATTTATTTTGTTTCCCTGGAGAACTCTGACTAATACATTGATCCTTCTTATAAAATATTATTACATTCCCAGGTTGGCTGGCAAAAGCCAGTATCATTTAAAATGTGGTTGTGCTGTGGTGTTAATAGAATTCCAAAGTCTATGCCTTGAATTCTTTTGAGAATTCTGGTGGCATTTCCAGCTGTGGAAGCTTTGAATATCAGAACATACTTTTCAAAGACATACTTTCTACCTTTGCTCATGCTGTTCAGTCAGTTTGGAATACCTCTCCCCGACAAGAAAAACCATAAAAATGGCTAATATTTATGAGCTAAGAAAATTCAGCATTTTCTACATGTTTTAAGCATTTTACATGTATTACTTTATTTAATCCACACAACAGAATGAGAGAATTACTATGAATATGCCCATTTACAGATGGGGAAACTGAAACGCAGACTTGCTCCAAGTCACACTTCTAGTAAGTGCTAGAGCTAGGACATAAACCCTAGAAATCTAACACAATCTCAGATATTATGCTATTAACTACTAACCACAAGGCTATAACCTCTTTTGCAACTTTTGAAAGCCCTTTCAACTTTTAAGGCCTAATTAAAATGCCAATTTTTTCATAAAGCCTTTTTCCAAGATTCCCCATGCCCACAAGTTCAAAATAATTGTATTTATGATTTTATGAGCCCTCTATTTGTCTATAAAAGTACTCAGTTCATTTTACTCTGTGTTCTAATTTACATGTTGCACTCCCAACCTTAGGCACATACATAAACAAAATGTGAATTTTAAGCTCATTCAGGGCAAGAAACATACAATCCATTACATCATACAGAGCAGGTGCTTCACAAATGCATCTACTGCAAATAACTGAGTGAATGAATGCAAAGGCAGTTGGCTCCTGATATTAAACAAAACATTCTAATGGATATAATTCCTCAGGTGGTAAAGATATTAACATGTTTGATAGGGAGCTTGGTTTCATTCACTATTCAAAGTGAGTCATAACCAAGACATTCTTTTCAAATCTACATAACTACCTGAAGCAAGCCTTAAGTATAGCCAAACAGGATAATTGAAGAAATTATCTTGTTTATACAAGCTCTAGCCAGAGAAACAGAAGCCCCCAACATTCATCTCTCTTTGGGGTTAAGGCAGTGATCTTCCAGTCTTTCTTATTTGCTGATATTTTATTTAACAAAATCCTATATGGAAGTCCAAATTATAATATAAAATCAATGAAATGAAATATCTTGTAATTGAAGCAGTAGAGGGTAGAGAGGCAAGGAAAGATGAAGCTCTAGAATCCTTCCACCTCCAAGGGACCCCTAGGGCACCACCATAGAACTTCTAGAACATAGCACAATTTGGCTTGAAAACTATACTGAATGCATGTTAATTCAGTAACACATTTTTGTTCGTTATTACTTATTATTTTCTACATCATCAATTATCCCTAGAACAAGAAAGGGCCTTGGCAGCATTCAATACTTGCCTTTTGACATAATGTGTAATAAATTTTGATAGATATGAGGTCAAGAAAGGATCTACAGGGATGCAGGAGAGGACAGATATGAGAGGGCAGCCATACCAGAGGGTCACTGGACAATCAAAAGATAATGATGCTGGGTGCTTTCAAAAGGGGATGCAGGAAAAAGGACTCTGAGGGCCACATCTCAACATTGCACCAGGCTTGCATCACCAATGGTAAAGAACGTGGCAACTGTTAGTTATTACTCCAAGATGTCTCATGATTTAAAAATCAGCTGGTGGGAGTGGATCTTTGAAATATAGGCCTTCTAGCATTTGCAGGAATAGTGAGTTGTCCAGTATAATATCAAGGTGAAAAATCCATGTTTGGACTGACGAAAAGTATGTGCTGTTAGTTAAATATTGGTTAACAGACACAACAAGAAATCATTCTGTTTTAATCCATAACAGTGGTACTGGCTGCGCTGAAACCAAAGCTCAGATAGATATCTCATTGTGTGGAGATAGGTTGAGCCCATCTCTGGCTCTAATGCAATCTTGAGCCTCAGGGGCACTGGAATCAGGCACACAGCATGAGAGCCGAAGAAAAAAGGCAGCTTTTCCAGAGAGAGAAATAGAGAATTAAAGAGTTTTATCCACGATCTTCAAATTGGTAAGAACTTGGGGGTCTCATATATTCCAAATATCAGTCCTTAGAAACAGAAAAATCCCTAGTTTTGGATTCAGAAAATTGTATTTGAAGTCCTGACACTTCCCCTTATTAGATTTTAACTTGATATTTAATCTCTCTGATATGTACAGTGGCACTTGTAATACTTGTCCTATCTCATGGTGTTGTTAATCTCATACTGAAATGTGGATGATGAACTCAAAATAGTCACCCTTTTAAGGCTATTATCAGATTACTAACTTAGAATCTGCAGTTCTGTTCTCTCATGCTTTTGGGAGAGTGATCATGGAAGGATATACTAGGCTTAGCAGAGAAGAATCCCTATAGAAGCTTTTGGGATAAAACATCGGAATTGTACATGAAGCCCCAAAAGAGTAGAGTAGGCAAGAGACAACTATTAAGGAGGGGTGATTAGGACTCTTGGGACCAGAGGTGAAAACAATGCTGTTGTTGCTGTTTCTTTTTGTAAAGATAGGGTCTTGCTCTGTCACCCAGGCTGGGGGACATGGTGTGATTATAGATCACTATAACCTTGAACTTCTGGGCTCAAGCAATCCTCCTGCCTCAGCCTCCCAAGTAGCTGGGACTGTGGGCATGTACCACTGTGCCAGGCTACTTTTTAAAAAGATTTTAGTAGAGATGAGGTCTTGTTATTTTCCCCAGGCTTGTCTCAAACTCCTTGGCTCATGTGATCCTCTCGGCTTGGCCTCTCAAAGTGCTGGCATTATAGACGTGAGCCACTGTGCAAGGCCAACAATGTAGTTTTTAAGTGGAAAGGAAAATCCTTGATTCCCCCAGGAATGAAACATGTCAGTAGTTGAGAAGAGAAGAAAAGGGGTGAATTTTTGTTGACCATTGGTTCCCAGAAAAAATCACAGGCAATGAGACCCAAGCCTTGGAAAAAATTGGAAACGAAAATTACAAAGCATTTCATAGAATCTAGGGAATTCCAATGTGCCAAATAACTGACATTATTTCTGAGAGATCTTGTCAGTAATTCCAGTGCCTAGAAAACAGGAGTAGACCTGGCAAAAAAAAATAAAGTGTCTGTGTGTATCTGTGTGTCTGTGTCTGTGTCTGTGTCTGTGTGTGAGAGAGAGAGTGGAATTGGGAAGCAGTTATAGATATCTTGATAGATAGATAAAAAGATAGAAAACTTGTCTTGTGAACTACCCACATGTACATACACTGTGATTTCTTGGCTCCTCCTACCCACCCTGTCCGATGCCACTGAAGGTTAGTCAGCAGGAGAAACCTACAGGCAGCCTCTACTTCTTCTGTAGCCTCCTGTTTCAAGTTTAGAAAGGGATCGTCTCAGAGATGCTCAAGCCTACCTGCAATTAGTAAGACAGATTAGCTACCCTATGGGTTAAATATTCCTTCAATGACTGGCCTAAAACCCCTAACTGTCATTTATAAGTGTGTTTACAAACCTTATATGAACTATAATGAGCCTTTGCTAATAGAAAAATATTTTATATTCAAGCTATCAAATGATGGTAGTTGGATTTTTTAGAATCTATTAATTGAGAAAATACAAAATGAAGAGAGCTGCTGTGAACCCAAAAACTTTTAAGTGAATTTCATTATTATTCACCATCATCATAAATATACCCAAGAAGTTGTACATATTATAAAATATGTACTATATATGTATATGAATATATATATACACGTATTATGCAAAACAAAATTTATTCAGCCTATAGCTGATGATTTGTGTGTAAATGAATTAAAAAACCTCTTCTAATTCTGAGATTACCAGAAACCTCTAGTCCACATGTTTGGAATCATTAATTTACATCACTAATCTTACATAGAAAATGCATTCTGGGTTCTAAGTGACCAACCCAGAACTAGGAAACTTAAGATGACTAATAAACTAATAAGCTAATAATAAGCAATGGCTAAACATTAGACTAAGGCAGAGCTTCTCAACATTTTTAAATTATCATCTCCCCAAGGACCCCTTATAGATATTTATTTTTCTTAATTGTCCTCCATGAAATTTTAACACTACACATATACTGTATATCTATTTTATACTGTTCATACTGTGACCTTTGGAGGAGAACAAACCATTGTAATACCTAATTTTTCTCACACACACACTCCACCAAGTACCAATTTTTCACCAACTTGAAGGCTATATTGCTTCTATTGAGAATACATGGGCCAAGGAACTTTATATTCATTATCTTATATAATCCTTAAAGTGAGTATTATTCCCATTTTATTAGATGACACTGAGACTGAGAGAGGCTAAATAAAGTTATCCAGTTCATTAGACTCATTAAGTCCACACAAGGACTGAGTGGAAACACTATACATGGTACATTTCCTAGAGCAGCTAATAGGACACTCACAAACACAAGCTGCCCTTAAAGAATGACAGTGTCAAAGCCATGCATTATGCATTAAAAGCTGCTATGTATATGACCAGGTTTTTTTTCTTTGACATTCATTGTCTGATTAAGCCTGCAAAGTTTTGCTGGCTTGGTATAGAATAATTTTTCAGTATTATTGATCAAACATATATTATTTAACATTTTTAAATGTTTTGACATTTTCATTTTCTAAAGTCCAAGTAATTTAAACAAATATGGCTTGCAGACCATTTCCTTCTTCAACACCTTAGAGGTTATGTGAAAGCAAGCTTTACTCTTGGGTAATTCTAGCAGGCAGCAATGATATGTAATTATGTCAAGTTATGCTTTTTGTTCAGTGTTTTTATCAATGTTGTCACAAGAGACAGATGCATAAAATGTTGGCATTAAAAAGATTCTTAAGAGATGATCTCAATTGAAACCCAATAATCATACTCCTAGTTAGGAGAGGAACTAAGACTTAAATTAAATTATAGCTGAGAACGTTTCTTCCCAACCAGAGGAATTTAATCTAGGTGCCATAGAAAAAAATAAAATCACAGATTTTTAAGTTAGAAAGTATGTTAACTGATTCCTAAGATACTTCCAAATTGGTAAGTCACTAAATGTAGTTTAAAGAAAAAAGATATGAGAGACTTCTACTTCTGGCCCAGATAAAGTAACAAGGACCAGATTCAATATATGAAATAATGGTTTCCAAAACACTGAACATCAGACAACAAAGGACAGTGAACTCTGAGAGATGACAACCAAGCAACTGAGCACTGTAATTTTTTCAGTTTTCTGCATTGAGAGAGTTTACAAGTCATGACACAGAAAAGATGAAAAGGAGCTTAGTAAGCTCCTTGATTTGAGGAGATAGAGGTAAGAGTCTGGGGAGACCAAAGCACTTCATTCAGACTAACAGCAAATAAAGGGATGCATGGAGACATACATAACTCTAGACATCTCCAGAAAGTTCTCAAATATGTAGCAGAATACAAATAAGAACATGAGTATGAAGAAACTACCAGAGGTAGAGAATCATCTGAAAGTTATAAGGAATAATGTGTTCTACAAGACTGAGAATAGTACTTATTCCTGCCAGTAAGCCTGAAAAAAATCATAATTCATAAGGCATTAGATGGAGTACTCAGAGAGGTCTTGCCTCAGTTATGGAGAATATTAGCTCTAGACTGAACATTGCTCCAGCCCTTCCTAACAAATCATATAAGCAAGACAGGAAAGGATCAAACTGTTTCCAAATAACTTAACTCCCCATAAACATAGCTCAGAACAATACAAAAATATACACTCTTAACAAGGCAAAATGTACAATTAACTCTCATTCAGTGAAGGATTACTTAGTATGCAAAGAGCCAAGAAAACATGACTCATGATATGAAAAATAATCAATCCAAAACAACTCAGAACTGACAGATATGTTAGAATTATCAAAGAATGACATACTGTACTTCCATATGTTCTAAGAGAGACAAGAAAAATATTTTAAAATATCCAAATTGAATTTCTAGAGATGAAATCTACAATGTGTGAGACAAAAAATACACAAAGGTTTAACAGTAGATTAGACAATGCAAGAGAAAACATTAGTGAACTTGAAGGAGTAATATTAGAAACAATCCAAAATGAAATCCACTGAGAAAGAAGAATCCCAAAAAATGAAAAGAGCATCAGTCAGCTCTGGGACAACTTTAAGTGGCCTAACATAGAGATAATTGGTGTCTTAGAACAGAGAGAAGAAAGGTCAGAAAAATATATTTGAAGAAATTATGGCAGACAACTTTCCAAATTTCATGAAAACCATAAAACACAAATTCAAAGAGCTCAAAGCATCCTAAGCATAAGAAACATAAAGAAAACTATACCAAGGAACTAAATTGCTCAAAACCAATAATAAACAGAAAATATTAAATGTAGCCGGAGAAGAAAAACACATTACCTACAGAGGAGCAAAGATAAGTAAGACTTCAGATTCCTCACTGGAAACAATGCAAGTGAGACAACAGGAGCAACATATTTAAAGCACTTAAAGAATAAAACAAACAACAACAAGAAAAAACCTGTCAACCTAGAATGCTATAGCCAGTAAAAATATCTTTCAAAAAATGAAGATGAAATAAAAACATTTTCAAAATGACAGAAGGACAAATAATTCATCACCAGAATACCTGAACTATAAGAAATGTTAAAGATTGTCCTTAAGGCAGAATGAAAATAATAACAAATAGAAATCTGTATCTACATGAAATAATATAGAGTACTGGAAATGGTAACTACAGATAGTCCCTGACTTACAATGGTTTGAGCAACCAGACAATAAAGGACAGTGAACACAGAGAAATGACAACCAAATAAGGTGAGCACTATAATTTTTCAGCTTTCTGCATTAACAGAGTTTATAGGTCATGACACAGGAACAATGAAGTGAAAGGACCTTAGTAATCTCCTTGATTTGAGGAGATAGAGATAACAGTCTGGGGAGACCAAAGCACTTCATTCAGACTAACAGGGAATAAAGAAATTTTGGGGAGAAAATATTTGCAAACTACCCATCTGACAACGGATTATACCAGAATATATAAGGAACTCAAACAACTCTACAGGAAAAAAAAATCTAATAATCCAATTAAAAATGGGCAAAAGATTTGAATAGACATTTCTGAAAAGAAGTCATACAAATGGCAAAAGGCATATGAAAAAGTGCTCAACAACATTGATCATCAGAGAAATGGAAATCAAAACCACAATGAGATATCATCTCATTCCAGTCAAAATGGCTTTTATCCAAAAGTCAGGCAATAACAAATGCTGACGAGCATGTAGAGAAAAGGGAACTTGTACACTATTGGTGGAAATGTAAGTTAGTACAACCACTGCAGAGAACAGTTTGGAGTTTCTCAAAAAACTAAAAATAGGCTACGATATGATCTAGCAATCCCACTGCTGGATATATACCCCAAAGAAAGGAAATTAGTATATCAAAGAGTTATTTGCACTCCCATTTTTGTTGCAGCACTATTCACAATAACCAAGATTTGGAAGCAACCTAAGTGTTCAACAGACAAATGGATAAAGAAACTGTGGGCTGGGTGCAGTGGCTCATGCCTGTAATCCCAGCACTTTGGGAGGCCAAGGCAGGCCAACCACCTGAGGTCAGGAGTTCAAAACCAGCCTGGCCAACATGGCGAAACCCTGTCTCTACTAAAAATACAAAAAAATTAGCCAGGGGTGGTGGCAGATGCCTGTAATCCCAGGTACTCTGGAGGGTGAGGCGGGAGAATCACTTGAACCCAGGAGGTGGAGGTTGCAGTGAGCAGAGATCGTGCCACTGCACTCCAGCCTGTGTGACAGAGACTCCATCTCCACGAAAAAAAGAAAGAAAGAAAGAAAGAAAGAAAGAAAGAAAGAAAGAAAGAAAGAAAGAAAGAAAGAAAGAAAAAGAAAGAAGGGAGGGAGGGAGGGAGGGAGGGAGGGAAGGAAGGAAGGAAGGAAGGAAGGAAGAAAGAAAGAAGGAAAGAAAGAAAGAAATTGTGGTACTTATACACAATGAAGTACTATTCGGCTATAAAAAGAATGAGATTCTGTCATTTGCAACAACATGGATGAAACTGGAGGTTATTATGTTAAATGAAATAAGCCAGACACAGAAAGACAAACATCGCATATTCTCACTTATTTGTGTGATCTAAAAATCAAAACAATTAAATTCATGGAGATAGAGAATAGAAGGATGATTGCCAGAGACTGAGAAGAGTAGGGAGGTGGTGTGGGCAGCGGGGAGGTGGGGATGGTTAATGGGTCCAAAAAAAAAAATAGAATGAACAAACCCTAGTATTTGATAGCACAACAGTGTTCTGTAGTCAATAGTAATTAAATCGTACATTTAAAAATAACTAAGAATATAATTGGAATGCTTGTAACACAAACGGTAAATGCTTGAGGGGATGGATACCCAATTTTCCAAGATGTGATTATTACGGATTGTATGCCTGCACCAAAATATCTCATGTGCCCCATAAATATGTACACCTACTATGTATCTACAAAAGTTAAAAATTTTTTAAAAATTTAATATGAATGCTCAGCACATTAACTTCCAGTCTTCTTGATTTTCTAATATATACATTTAGCATGATAAATCTCTCTCTAAAGTACTACCTTAGCAGTATCATAGAAATTTTGATTGTTGTATTTTTATTACAAAGTTCAAAAATGTCCTAATTTTCATGATGAATACTTCTCTCTTTGACTAATGTTTACTAGAGGAGTTTTTGAATTTCCAAATGTGGATTTTTCTAGTTAAAATCTTTTAAAATTATTTTGTGGTCAGAAACTACATTCTAAATTATTTCAGTCCTCTAGAATGTATTTAGACTTGCTTTTTGTGGTGCCCAATTGCATGTGTGCATGTCTCTGTGTGTGTGTGGTGTGTATGTGTGCATGTATGTGTATGCATGCGCACGCGTGTGTGTGTTTTCGAGTCATCTATTTATTTCAAAAACAATGTGTTTGCCATTTTGAGATTCAACTTTCTATATCCTTAGTGATTTTTTTTGTCTGCTTGTTTGGTCAGTTTTTAAGAAAGTATCTTAAAGTATACCACTATGATTATATGTTTGCTTGTTTCTCCTTGTAGTTTGTCATGATTTTCTTTATATATTTTGAAGCTATGTTTTTAGTTAAATAAAAATTATAATATTTTTTCTGGTGACTTGAAACTCTTTTCATTATTAAGACATCTTTTTAAAACAAGCATATCAGAGCCCTAATGTCCAAATGAGTTTTAATCCCTTTAAAGTAGTTCTTATGAAGTCAGACACTTACTACAACAATGTTGTTATCACTCTAAACATTTTTGTCCTTTGGTTTTTGGGAATTAGCTTCCAGACCTTTATGTTATGGCCTCATATGAACAAAGTTTATTTCATTATATTGTAATTAAGCATTGGTTTTTACTCCAAATGTGATTATACAGTTCAGTCACAGACTTTCTTCTCTAATTTGGCTCCAAATTGCCTTCTGACTTACCACCAGTGAGAGTATTTACAATAATATGCTACAGACTCAGAAAGTAGTGCCCAGGGAGAACCAATGGTGGCAAATTTGAAATAAACATACCATTTCCTAAAGAAAGAATTTTGATCCTGACTTGGACACTAAATAAATTGTGTGATCATGGGCAAGTAATTTCTCTTTTCCTCTCAGCCATAGTTTTCTTCCGAAGTGTATTGAGAGGGATACTGTCAAAGTCTATTATTCAATTATTACAATAGGAAATCAATAGCATATAAAAGCAACAACCTGAGACAGCCTGACTTGGAGCTTCAAGAAAAAAAAGAGAGAAGATAAATGTTTATCAGGAGTATTATTTCATTACATACTCTTGTTTGTTTTTTAATGTTGTAGTGTAAGTTTTAACTCTTCGGATTTAGAAAAATATAGTGCTTGCAACTGTCATTTTATTAGGGGAGGCAGGTCTAAAGTATACACCTAATAATAGGTCACATATAATGTAGAAAGATGTCAGAAAATAACAAACTATCCAGTGAATATACAGTTAATTGTGAACTCTAACAAAATTGAACCCAGGAATCCAGTGTTTTCCTCTTTTATTACATTGCCTTTCAATGATCAGAACCCAAAGTTGAATGTATAATTTAATTGGCAACCAAAGCAGCTGAGATGTCCTTAGAGTCAGAAGGGTGTATGGCTACAGAGATCTGAGCTGGCTCTCAAACTACCCATTAAGCAGCAGCCAAGGCTAAAGCCACAGTGTCTTCAGGAAACCTTTCAGAAGCAGGATAAAGTAATGGGACAAGAACAGGGAAAGCAGGTAAAAATGTTGCCTATCTTTGGTAGAGCCGACAACTCCGTGAACAAAAGGCCACTGGGACTTATTAATCAAACTGGAGACTGTATCTACTGTGAAAACAGCCTCAGCAATAGAAGTTGAACCTTGAAAACTGGATAGGAAAGCATTGAAAATACAAAATACTAAATGCAAAAAATAAAGCCTGTACAAGTACAGATCTAAGTTTATACCCTGGCTCGGACAATTACAGTTAAGTGACCTTAGGAAAGTGATCTCACTTCCATTTCCATATGATGAGAATAATTCTACCTACTTTGAAAAATTGTTGTCATGAGATACTGATACTGAGTTTGGATGTGTGCCCCCTTCAAATCACAATTCCCAATGTTGGAGCTAGGACTTGGTAGGAGAAGTGGTTGAATCATGGAGGCAGATCCCTCATGAAGGCAGATCCCTCATGAATGGCTTGATGCTATCCTTGCAGTAATGAGTGAGTGCTCACTCTGAGTTCACAATGAGATCTTTACATTATTTAAAAAAAAAAAAAAGAGGCTGGAATTTCCTCCTCTCTCTCTTGCCCTCTCTCACCACGGGACGCACTGGCTCCCTTTCCCTTCTGCCATGATTGTAAGCTTCCTGAAGCCCTCACCAGAAGCAGATGCTGGTACTATGCTTCTTGTACAGCCTGCAGAACCAAGAGCCAATAAAACTCTTTCCTTTATAAATTACTCAGTCTTGAGTATTCCTTTATGGCAATGCAGATAGTGGATGAAAAACACCTAATATAGATGCTCAATAAATGGATTTTGATTATATGCCCAGTTTATATTTTGGGGCTCTAATCCATACAACCCATACTTAAGGATAGATCCTCTTGACTACATCCATCATAATTGATATGAAAAGTACAGCTAGGAGCTGCACCCAAATGGGTCCTTACCCTCTCATAGGGAGCAAGACAGAACCAGATGCTTTTCTTTCATATATCCATAGAAGTGTTGGTATTACTGGATACTGGCTTAAAAAAAAAACTGTATACTTTTAGCTAAAATTTCTTGGCTTATTAGGCATGTTAGGAATAATTTAATAGTATTTAATATTATTTATAATTTAATGACATTTAATGGCAAATATATAAAATTAAGCAATTATGTTACAGAATTATATTTTATTTAAAATTATTTATTCCTTGATTAAATGAATATTTACTAAATTCATGCTGAAAACACTATGATGCAGCATTTAATTAGAGCACAGAAGGAAGGATTTGGACAGGCAGATTTAGTAGGGCAGGTTATTCCAAGCAGAAAAACAACCTAAGGAAGGGATTCTGGAAAACTGACTACTAGAGGAAAGCAGGTAAAAATGTTGCCTATCTTTGGTAGAGCTGACAACTCCGTGAACAAAAGGCCACTGGGACTTATTAATCAAATTGGAGACTGTATCTACTGTGAAAACAGCCTCAGCAATAGAAGTTGAACCTTGAAAACTGGATAGGAAAGCATTGAAAATACAAAATACTAAATGCAAAAAATAAATTGATTTTGGCCCAAAAATGAAAATCTACCAATTTACTTCTTTGTCCTTGTTTATATCCCATCTCTATCCAGAAGAGAAACTTTGAAAATCTAGGATAAATCCTTTTTCTCTTCTATATACCACTGTATCCACCATTTAGGCATTTTTGTGAGGTCCGTTACTATATGGACTAGGACTAAATACTGGTCAAGAAAGAGATGTGCAGCCTGGATGAAAAGGAAGGACCGTTTTCTGCAGAGGCTTTTTCCCCTCACTAAGAAATGGAATATAATCAAATTCCTCTAAAAGGAACGGAACACAAGGACATCCTGCTCTACTCTGTCTCCCGCCCTATTGATAGAATGAATGTCTCCCTTCCTTCCTGTGTTGTAGAGATTATTAGGTCAAATTCTGGTGTTCAACATGAGATATATAATACCCAGCATTAGCGTGAGGCAGAGGTTCTCAAACTTTAGAAATTTAGTCAATTTTCTATTATCTTCATATTTGCCATATCCACTTAGGATCTTTTCTATTGTCAACTTAAATTTTTCTTTGGAGTAACTTAAAGTGTTACAAAAAAGCACCTTACTTTTTAATGTAAATACTTATATTTACTTCACCTAGGGTAAAAACATCTGTAAAATCTCAGGTCTGACATGCTAGTTATACTTTTTAATCCATAGGAAATTAAATTTGCCCCCTATCACTCAGAGCAACCAGTGGTACATAGACAATATTTTGAGCAATGATAATTTCAATTCACCTCTGTCTCTTGCCATAGCTGACTAGAATATCTAAGAAAATATCCGGAAAATGCTAAGAAAACTACAGCAAGTTCTAGATATTATTTCTTGTCAATTCGGAGTACGAAGCTGTCATGTTCATCACTGACTCTCAGTAACTAGAACAGTTTCTGGCAAGTGGTAACTTCTCAGTAAACTTGTATGAATAAACTTATGAATAATTGAAGACCCAAAGATTTATTTACTTCCTATCTTTTTACTCAGCAAATTTCAGAATGTGGCTTCCGTTGAAGGGACACTAAGCAGCATCTGCTTGCTCTGTTTAGAAGGTGAAGAAGAGAAGGCTAAACTTGACCACACTTGGTCATCTTAGAGCCATCACGGTTACAAGGGCCCCTATTTAACTTTACTTAATGCTGGAGTTTTGTTTCCCAAAGCATAGGACGTACAATTTTCTGTGGTATATGAATTGATTTCACATGGTTCATGAATATGGTATTAAATAACACTTGAATCCCATAGAGGAAGTTACTCTAGTTTCTTTTTTTAATTTGTATTTGTTTATTTTTATTTTACACTAATTTCCTGGATACATACGCAGAACATGCAGGTTTGTTACATAGGTATACACGTGCCATGGTGGTTTGCTGCACCTATTGACCCATCCTCTAAGTTGCCTTCCCTCACCCTCCACCCCGCAACAGGCCCTGGTATGTGTTGTTTACCTCCCTGTGTCCATGTGTTCTCATTGCTCAACTCCCACTTATGAGTGGGAACATGCGGTGTTTGGTTTTCTGTTACTGTGTTAGTTTGCTGAGCATGATGGCTTTCAGCTTCATCCATGCCCCTGAAAAGGACATGATCTCATTCCTTTTTATGCATCGAATACTGCATAGTAGTCGATGGTATTTATGTACCACATTTTCTTTATCCAGTCTGTCATTGATGGGCATTTGGGTTGGTTCCATGTCTTTGCTATTGTAAATAGTGTTGCAATAAACATACAGGTGCATGTGTCTTTATAGTAGAATGATTTCTATTCTTTTGGGTGTATACCAGTAATGGGATTGCTGGGTCAAATGGTATTTCTCGTTCTAGATCTTCGAGGAATCACCATACTGTCTTCCTCAATGGTTGAGCTAATTTACATTCCCACCAACAGTTTGTAAAAGCATTCCTATTTCTTCACAGCCTTGACAGCATCTATTCTTGACTTTTTAATAATCTCCATTCTGACTGACATGAAATGGTATCTCATTGCAGTTTTGATTTGTATTTCTCTAATGATCAGTGATTTTGAGCTTTTTTTCATATGTTTGTTGGCCACATAAATGTCTTCTTTTGAGAAGTGTCTGTTCATATCCTTTGCCTACTTTTTGAAGGAGTTGTTTCTTATCAATTTTTTTAAGTTCCTTGTAAATTCCTCATATTAGACCTTTGTCAGATGCGTAGATTGCAAAAATTTTCTCCCATGCTGTATGTTGTGTGTTCACTCTGATGTTTTTTTTTTTCTGCTGTGCAGAAGTTCTTTAGTTTAATTAGATCCTATTTTTCAATTATGGCTTTTGTTGCAATTGCTTTTGGTGTTTTCATCATGAAGTCTTTGCCCATGCCTATGTCCTGAATGGTATTGCCTCAGTTTTC
This sequence comes from Pan paniscus, assembly GCF_029289425.2. NCBI lineage: Eukaryota > Metazoa > Chordata > Mammalia > Primates > Hominidae > Pan > Pan paniscus. The sequence continues at coordinate 110,779,350 of NC_073257.2, forward strand.
TTATAGGGTTTTTATGGTTTTGGGTTTTACATTTAAGTCTTTCATCCATCTTGAGTTAATTGTGAATGGGAGTTCATTCATGATTTGGCTCTCTGCTTGTCTAGGGTGTAAAGGAATGCTTGTGGTTTTTGCACATTGATTTTGTATCCTGAGACTTTGCTGAAGTTGCTTATCAGCTTAAGGAATGTTTGGGCTGAGATGATGGGGTTTTCTAAATATAGAATCATGTTGTCTGCAAACAGAGACAATTTGACTTCCTCTCTTCCTTTCTGAATACTCTTTATTTCTTTCTTTTGCCTGATTGCCCTGGCCAGAACTTCCAATACTATGTCGAATAGGAATGATGAGAGAGGGCGTCTTTGTCTTGTGCCGGTTTTCAAAGGCAATGCTTCCAACTTTTGCCCATTCAGTGTGATACTGGCTGTGGGTTTGTCATAAATAGCTCTTATTATTTTGAGGTATGTTCCATCAATATCAGTTTATTGAGAGTTTTTAACATGAAGGGATGTTGAATTTTATCATAGGCCTTTTCTGGATCTATGAAGATAATCATGTCGTTTTTGTCTTTGGTTCTGTTTATGTGATAGATTACATTTACTGATTTGCATATGTTGAAGTAGCCTTGCATCCCAAGGATGAAGCTGACTTGATCGTGGTGGATAAGTTTTTTGATGCGCTGCTGGATTCGGTTTGCCAGTATTTTGTTGAGGATTTTCACACTGATGTTCATTAGGGATATTGGCCCACATCAGAAAGCTAGAAAGATCTCAAATTGACACCCTAACATCACAATAAAAAAGCTAGAGAAGCAAGAGCAAAGTGATCCAAAAGCTATCAGAAGACAAGAAATAATTAAGATCAGAGCAGAACTGAAGGAGATAGAGATCCAAAAACCCTCCGAAAAATCAATGAATCCTGAACCTGTCTTTTTGAAAAGATTAACAAAATACATGGACCACTAACTAGACTAATAAAGAAGAAAAGAGAGAAGAATCAAATAGTCACAATAAAAAATGATAAAGGAGATATCACCACTGACTCCACAGAAATACAAACTACCATCAGAGAATACTGTAAATACCTCTACGCAAATAAACTAGAAAATCTAGAAGAAATTGATAAATTCCTGGACATATACATCCTCCCAAGACTAAACCAGGAAGAAGTCGAATCCCTGAATAGACCGATAACAAGTTCTGAAATTGAGGCAGTAATTAATAGCCTACCAACCAAAAAAATAACCATGACCAGATGGATTCACAGCTGAATTCTACCAGAGGTACAAAGAATAGCTGGTACCCTTCTTTCTGAAACTCTTCCAAACAATTGAAAAGGAGGGACTCCTCCATAACTCATTTTATGAAGCCAACATCATCCTGATGCCAAAACCTGGCAGAGACACAACAAAAAATGAAAACTTCAGGAAGTTATTCTAGTTTCAATCCTCCGTGAATTCTATTTGCATCAAATAAACACTTGGTTTGGCACTAGGTGATTATCTCTCAAAAACTTCACCAAGCAGGCAACAATACGTAATTATATTTAAATAGTATTGTTTTGTTTGTCATCTGTATCTATGTTTACAGAGTAATATACTACAGTAGTTAGGCATTACAGGCTTTGAAGTCACTCAGCTTGAATTAAAAAAATACAGGTTTGCTAACTATTGACTGATTTCTTGGGTAGGTTTCTTCTGTGTCTCTTTGCTGTCATTTGTATATGGGTCTAATAATGGTACCTACTTAATGGGGTTCATGTGAGGATCAAAGACCTAATTCATGAAAAATAATATAGTATGAAGCACTAGAAAATATTCAATAAATGTCAGCTATTGTACTTACTTTTAGGAGGTGATAATGGTTTCCCATTATAGGAAGGAGTTAACTTTATGTTTAAACAAAATTTGAGAAGTAAAAAAAAAGTGGTCAATGTGGAGAAAAATATTATAGTATAGCTAGTAGAAGGCTATAGCTAAAATTCTTATGGTGATGACTAAATTTTGCAAAGTGTTATGCTAGGCTGTTAGTTATAAATGAGTTAACCAGTTCTGGTAGGGCCACCAAGAGGCAGCGCCTTCCAAATCAAATGTTCCATGGAAATACTCTAAAATTTCTTAGTGACCAGTGAACTTAGCACATAACTTGGCACATGGCATGCACTCCATAAATACTTGTTGAATGACGAATTAATGCATTTAACTGGCATGCAGACCAATAGAATCTTCTTGGCTAAAACCCACCTTTTCTATTTTGCTTTTTAAGGAAAATATTGAGCCTATTTTCAGCCATCCCATAGCCTAACTCTATGCAGACTGAGGGTGGATTTTTTTAGTCATAATAAATGGCAACTTTGCCAACTGTACATTAATATTCAAAGCATATGAATTTTCTTGCAAGCAGCAGCATCAACAGAATATCTTCATGGCTGACTCACTAGAGAGCTCTGTCTCAAAATATTACTTGCAGAATTGTTGCTACAATCTTAGCTGAGATTATTAACAGTTGAAGAAATTGAAGACATACTACCTCTCTCTACTTTTCTATGAATTCCAAGTTCTATTCTCAGACCAGATAAAACCAAGAGATGACTATTTACCTGAATCTCATTACTTAATATCCTGTACATATGTCTTCACTGTGCTTTTCTGTTACACCTCTGAAGTTTATTAATAGTATTAGGCATGACCTTTATATAGGGCATGCTACTGAATATTTTGTAAAAAAAAATCCATGTTCAAAAACATTTTTTGTTGTGAAATATCTCTTATATAAGAACCTGCTGTACAAATTCTTTTTAGAAAATGAATGAGCGTCCTTCATTTTATTATAAAACAAAATTTATTTGACTGACTGAATTTCCTTTTTACTCCTGAGTGATGGAAAGCTTGAAACTTAAGTTAATGTCCTTTTACAGTAGCACATATTAGCTTGGGTTCTTAAGGGAATATATGCTTCCTATCACCATGACTTTTATTTTAAATTTCTATTTTAATAATATGTTTTCTAGATTTTTTTTTGTAAGCCATCTATAATCTTACTTGGAAGCAAGAAGTACTAGAAAGCAGTTTAGGTAGTTTAGAAAAAATGCACACTCAAACTCTCTGTGTTCAAATCCTAGCTCCATTGCTTCTCAGCTGCTATCTTGACATTTTGTTTAATCTTTCGATGCCTCATTTTCTTATCGATAAAGTGGGAACAAAAATAGGCCCCATCTCATAAGTTTATTGGCAGGATTATATCAGTTAATGTTTAGTATAGTGCTTGGCAAATCATAACTGAAAAGAAATATTAGGTGTACTTCAAAACTAAGGAATGTGACAAAAAATAAGTAGGATATAATCATTATGAAGAATAAACTGATAAAGAATCGATATAGCTAAAAATTAAATGTGCAGTTTTCTCACTTCCAAAACTAACATACCAATTTTTTGTAGGATTGTGATTTGCCCAGGCCTGTGTTCTAGTAGCAGATATGCAATGAGGGAGGGTATGTTCAGGGCAGGTTTCATGCAACCTTTAATTTATTCAGTGTCTATTATGTTCTTCATATGATGCTGTGGGCTGTGGGGATACAGAAATAAACAAAACAAAGTCTTAGCCGAATGGATAACTTCCTAGGTTTAAGACGGTCTAAGAGTAAAAGGTTAACTTCAGGGAGAAATAAAATCCAAACCTCAGAGAATGCTAATATAGAGTAATTCCAAGAGAAATTATGTGACCTGGAACTTCCACTTCCAGCTGAGATAGAATTACAAGAAACAGAATTACCCTCTTGACTTAAACAACTGAAAACCTGGACAAAATATACAAGACGTTTCAAATCTTTGACAACAGCCAGCACAGTGCTGTGATCACTGAGAAAAGAAAAACAAACTTCTCCAACGTATTGCCTGGAAGTCGTTCCTAGGTTATAGCCAACGTACAGAATGCTGTAGGAGGATATAATAAAGAGATCTATTTTTTTTCCTGGGAGTCATGAAAGGCCTCCTTGAGGAAATGATGTTTATGCTGAGACTTGAAAGATTTAGTTATTCACTCAGCAAGTACTGTTGAGCATCTGTGCATTGATTGTTCTAAGTGCTAGGTGGCACAGTTAAACAAGAAAGACAAGGTAGGTACTTGCTCTCACGGAGCTTATTTTCTGGTGGATGAATAAGAGATAAGCAGGACAAGGTGGCTATGGGTAAAAGAATGTTCCAGACTGAAGAAAGAGAAGGTTCAATGACCCAGAAGTTGAAGAGATCCTAGTGTATCCTAGTGATTAGACATTTAGTTTGATTAGAATGAAAATAGGAGTTTGTGGTTGAGGAGTTATGACTAAACTGGAGAATGATGCAGGTATCAGAGCATGCAACAGGTTATAGGCCATGTTAAGAATGTGATGCTTTATCATAATGATAATGGGAAGCCACTGATGTTTTTTAAACAAACAAGAGATCGAATCAATTTTGTATAATTAAAACATTACTCTGGCTCCAAGTCAAGAATGAGTTGGAATGGGCTAGAAGCAAGGAGATCATTTAGGAAGCTAATGCAAATGCCCCAATAAACGATTATAGAGACTGGATTACAGTATAAAGATGAGTGAGAGAGACTGGAGGATAGATTAAATATCTGGCAAGAGAGGAAAGGGAAAGAGGGAAGTCAAGAATGACTTCACTGTTTCTATGTCTAGCAACTGGGAGAAGAACAATGTCCTTTATCAAAGAGATAATTCTAAAGAAGGAGCATATTGGGAGGAAGACAAAATAAATCCAACTTTGATAATATTACACTTGACATGCCTGTGAAATATCCTAGTGGAGCTGTCAATGTGGTGAATACACAGGTCTAGAGCTCAGGAGGAGAGTGTCAGCAAGATACGGGAGTTTTTACCATGTAAATGGTATAGAAGTCATGGATGCAGATAAAAAAAGCCCTGTCACACCACGGTACATGTAAGTATACTATTTATTTCTTACTTGTCTGTATGCTCAGTAGTTTGTTTTAAGGTGTTTCACACATATCTGCATGCTGTAAAAGATGCTCCTAGTCTGTGATTTCCTATATACTACTTCTGTTTTTTGTAGCTTCTAGAATAAGCCTCTATACACAATACATACACTATAAACATTTTCAACAGAGAAACCAGAAAACATTACTCTTGTTCCAACTGGTGTCTGGTGAGGACGCACTTTTTCCTCCCTTACAGGTACAGCATTCCACATTTGAGGCAATGGATTTCTTAGGAATTACAGGAATTTTGAAGGATTTTTTTTCCTACCATGATGTGTATCCTAGCAAAATAAATATGCATTCTCTTATTGGAGCAGGCAGCCAGGAATGTAGAGCTCTGGGAAATCCCTGAAGTAATGAGCTCTGCAGTGTAAAGACCCATGTGAATCATTTTCAGGCACAAGTTGATTGAGCTTGTCCCTAAATTAGAAATGGTTTTATGGAGCAAACATCTGTGGCGTTGGTGGACCTCAAGAAAACAGACTTACAGTTGACAGTTTTTTAGTTAATACTGGAAAACAACAGTTGGTGTGCATGTGCATGTGTGTGTGTGTCTGTGTGTGTGTGTCTGTGTGTGATGTGTTTCTGCAGAATCCTACTCCACCAGGGAACATGAGTTTTACATTACAGTTGTTTGCCTTTCTGTACATGACTTTGCCTTCAGTCTTTCACTTGCTGAAGCTGCAGTGCTGCTCTATTCTGATGTTACTTCAGTGCAGCTGGAGGCATGTCTTTTGGCAAGGTTCTGTGTTTATTATAATCTCTGTGATGTAAATTTCTTCTTTAACTTTCTCTTAAAATACTTAAAATTATGAATGTGATTTTAATTAAGGATTTCAAATAGAAACATTTCCTTTTTCTTAAGACAGTTTTCAGTTAGAATATTTTAGGGTTTTGAGAAATACCAGATCCCCAACCCAAAAAGTGCACAAAATAATCATCAGTTACTCCTTTAGGTTGCCACGGTGTGGCTGAGGTTGCAGGGCATGGATTTGAGTTATAGTCACAACTAAGTATCCTGCAACTCTTTTTTGCCCCCTTCAAATACCTACAACCTATTCACAGATTTGGAAAACCTTTACTACATCACATCATGGGTATTTTTCCTTTATGTAAACTCATGCCTGTTAGGGTTAGGTCTTGCTCCAGGCCTGGCATTTCAGTTCAGATACTGTTTCTGCCTCTTTTAGACTTGTGACTTTGTCACTTAGCCTCTATGAACCTCAGGAGCTTCATATGTGTAACTCAGATGTCCTGCTCTCACCAGGTGCAAAATGAATATTCAAAATTAAATGACTCCATATGCTCTGCTTCCTTTTGATTATCAAGTATATATAAATTAATATGCTTATTTTTACATGGAAATGACTCTGCAGAGCCATTACAGAACCCAAATAACAAGTGTTGCCCCAGGGGTGAACTGAAGATGAGAAGGAGACTTATTTTGCACTGTATATCCTTTTGTACCATTGGAGGTTTTTTCCATGTTTAAATATGACTTTGTTAAAAACAAAGAAGCAAAATCAATATGAATAAAAGCCCCCATCTTGTGAACTGTGAGAAACTTTATTTTCTTAGTTTGTTTTGTCAGGTATTCCTAAGATTGCTTTCCCAGTCCTAATTGGTTAATCCTCTCTACTATCAATGGGAAGTCTGCCATGCCAGCAAAGGATGTAAACCCTGCTGCTGTTGCTGCTCTCTCTATCCCATAGCGTTGTTCCTCTATTTGAGGACAGCTCTCAGGACCCAATAATCCCTGCCCAGAAGCATAGCTTTGTTTGCTTCCAGATCTGGGCCATCACCCTCCTTTCTCTATAGTCTCTGGCCTCAGCACAGGCTGCAAGCAGCTGTGCAGGAAGAACATAGAATGATGAACTCATAGAATTACCAGGGCTTTTGGGAGGTTTATTCTTGCTGGAAGCAGTTGGCTCTGTTCTTATGGGTAGGGATTCCACGGCTTCCCTTGGTAGATCAAGTCCAGTCAAGTCATTCCTTCCTACACTGGCAATATACTTTTCAGTCAATGACATGGATGAAGGTAGGGATTGCACATATGACAGGAAGTTGGGAGGGATGTGCTAAGTAATAAAGTCAGGATCCAAAACTATCTGAACAGGCTGCAACCAAATTAAATATAGCAAGATGGGCCTAAATATACATATAGCTAAATGATTGGTTACTTGATGGGAAGAGATGTTTGCATATCAGTGTGGATGAAAGATAAACTAGGATTTTAGGTGACAGTGAAGGTACTAACAAAACATTAATGCTTAGGATGTTTTCGAATAATAATATAGAATGAGAACTGTGATAATTCCATCCAATTAGACCATATATAACTATTGCTTTCTATATCAACATATTACTTTTGAGAGAGACAATAATAAACTGCACTTATAGGAGAACAATCAAAATGGAGAAGAACCTGAAATCACTGTGATGATGTTTAGTTATGACAGCTAGCCTTTGTTTACCAGTTTCTATGTACCAAACATTCTCTTGAGTGCTTATACTAGTTTTTGTTGCATAACAGTGTAGATTACATTATTTTTTAGTAAATATTCACTCCTCCCTCCCCTGCATCCATTGGAAGTGTATACTTTTCCACCCCATTTGATGTTGAATGTGGCTATGTGACTTGTTTTGGGCTCATGGTTGGCAGAGTTTACTTCCCCTCCTCTGGACTTTGGACTTCAGCACAGGACTTTCTGTGACCAATGGTAAGCTAGCAGAGGTGACAGGCAAAAGCCCAGCTTTTTGTGTGTCTTCTTAGTTGGCTTTTCCCGCCTACACTCCTGCCTTTCACCATTAGATAAGCATGCCTTGGGTAGCTGCTAGTCTGAGTAAGAAGGGGCATTTTTGGAGCAGACCCAGACCCGATCAGCAGCCTTTGGAGTGAATTCCAGCCAAGACCAGTCTAGATCAGTTGAACCTCAGCCAACCTGCAGACAAGGGAGCTAGGAATAAATGTTTATTGTTGAAGACTATTGAGTTTGGGGGAGTTTGCTATGCAGCACTGTTGTGGCAATAATTGATTAATATACTAACAGACAACCTCAAAGTCTCGATGACTTACTACAATATTTTTTTTTTCTCAAAAGTCATGAGTCAGTTGCGGCTCTGCTGGATATGGCTGAAATAGGCTAGGCTTGGCTTCAGATTGTAAATTGGGTTCGAATCAGCTTTGTGTGCTTTCTTATTTTCCTTGTACTAGTGACTCTCTGGGGCATGTTCTTATAGAAGATCATTAGAGTGTAAGAGACTAGAAAACCATGCAAGTATGTTTAAAGTTTTTCATTTTATCACTTCTGCTAACATTCCATTGGCTAGAGCAAGTCATTTGGCTAAACCCAACATCAATGAGACAGGAAAGTATGTTCTACTCACAGTGGCAGGCCCGGCATAGTGGCAAAGAGGATAAATGTAAAATATTTTAACAAAGAGAGTTTATGGGAAGTTCAGAACAATGACTGTCTAATCTAGCCCAGTGCTCTACACCAATTATTTATTTATTTCTTTACAACAATACTACGGAATAAACACAATTTCCCTATTACAGTTTGGGGAACTGAGATACAGAGGAGATAATAACTATGCAAATATCACAGTGTTAGCAGGTTGTTGTTATAAGATTTGAACCTTCAGAGTATGATGCCGAAGATTGTATACTTTATCAGTCTGATTCACCTCCGCCAAAACATGTCCTGTGATCAATGTTTAAAGCAATAAGAGCAGTTTTGCATGGAGAGGAAAAGCCATGTGTTGACCATCTTCCTAGCTCCGAAGGGCTATCATATGGAAGAGAGAGACAAGATTTGTTTTATTTGTTGTAAAAATGTGGTACCCTTGGTAGAGGTAGTGGGTTGAGAGATCAAAGGAATATACATTTTGGCACAATTTAAAAAAAAACTTTTTAACAGTAAAAACTTCTCAATGATGGCTTGTATCCAAGTAAATACCTAGGTGACCACAAGGCATGGGTGTTATAAAGAAGATTCCAAAATCATATGGAAAATATGGTTAGCTTGAAAGATAGTTAAAACCTTAAATTCTTTCAGCCAAGAAACTTTATAATTCTATGAAAATTATTCTAAAAACATAGACATTCACTGTCAGTTAATAAAAGCTTTTATTACAGTAGTAATAAAGCAGAGTTTTTCAATGTCCAAAATGGCTAGAAACTTTTAGAGCTAGCTAATAATTAAGAATCTTGGCTGGGTGTGGTGGCTCACACCTGTAATCTCAGCAATTTGGGAGGTTGAGGCAGGAGGATCACTTGAGGCCAGGAGTTCAAACCCAGCCTGGGCAACATAGCATGACCCATCTTTACAAAATACAAATAAATTAGCCAGGCATAATGACATGTGCTTGTAGTGCCAGCTAGTCGGGAGGCTGAGGCTGGAGGATTGCTTGAGCCTAGGAGTTCAAGCCTGTAGTGAACTATGATTGCACCACTGCACTCTAGCCTGGGAGACACAGCAAGACACCAACTCTAAAAAGTAAAATAAATAAAATAATAATCCTACAATGGCCTCTAAGTGTTTAAGTGAAAGAGTCACATGTTTCTCATTTTAAATCAAAAGCTCAAAACAATTAAGCTTAGTGAGAAAGGCATGTCTAAAGCTAAAGCTCAAAGCTAGGCCTCTTATACCAAACAGCCAACTTGTTAATGTAAAGAAAAAAGTTATTGAAGAAAATAGAAATTTCTACTCCAGTGAACACAGAAGTTATAAGAAAGCTCAACAACCTTATTACTGATATGGAGAAAGATTTAGTGGTCTAGATAGGTCAAACCAGCCACAGAATTCCCTTAAGCAAAAGCCTAATCCAGAGCAAGGCCTTACCTCTCTTTAATTCTCTGAAGGCTGAGAGAGGTGAGGAAGCTGCTGAAGAAAAAGTTGGTTCATGAGGTTTAAGGAAAGAAGCTATCTCCAGAACATAAAAGTACCAGATCAAGCAACAAGTCCTGATGTAGAAGCTGTACCAAGTTCTCCAGAAGATCTAGCCAAGGTAATTGTTGAAGGTGGCTACACTGAACAACAGATTTTCGATGTAGTTGAAACAGCCTTCTATTGGAAGAAAATGCCCTCTAGGACTTTCATAACTAGAGAGAAAAAGTCAATGCCTGGCTTCCAAGCTTCAAAGGATAGGCTGATTCTCTCGTTAGGGGCTAATGCAGCTGGACTTTAAGTTGAAACCAGTGCTCATTTACCATTTCAAAAATCTTAGGTTCTCTAAGATTTATGCAAAATCTACTCCATCTGTGCTCTATAAGTGGAATGACAAAACCTGGATGACAGCACATCTGTTTACAGCATGGTTTACTCTAGCAGTCCTCAACCTTTTTGGCACCAGGGACTGGTTTTGTCGAAGACAATTTTTTCATGGATGGTGGAGGTAGTGGGGTGTTGGGGAGGAGGATGGTTTCAGGGTGAAACTGTTCCACCTCAGATCATCAGGCATTACTTAGATTCTCATAAGGAGCACACAACCTAGATCCCTTGCAGAGATCCCTCTGACAGAGATGTACAAAGAGACTTGTGTTGTTTTTATGCCTGCTAACCCAGCATCCATTCTGAAGCCCATGGATCAATGAGTAATTTGGACTTTCAAGTATTATTATTTAAGAAATACATTTTGTAAGGCCAGAACTGCCATAGGCAGTGATTCCTCTGATGGATCTCAGCAAAGCAAATTGAAAACCTATGGAAATGTTTCACCATTCTAGATGCCATTAAGAATATTTGTGATTCATGGGAGGAGGTCAAAATAGCAACATTAACAGGAGTTTAGAAGAAATTGATTCCAACCCTTATTGGTGACTTTTAGGGGTTCAAGACTTCAGTGGAGGAAGTAACTTCAGATGTGGTAGAAATAACAAAAGAACTGGAATTAGAAGTGGAGCCTGAATATGTGACTGAATTGCAACAACCTCATGATGAAACTTTAATGGATGAAGAATTGATTCTCATGAATGAGCAGAGGGAGTGGTCTCTTGAGATGGAAACTATTCCTGGTGAAGATGCTCTGAACATTGTTGAAGTGACAGCAAAGTATTTAAAATATTACATAAGCTTAATAAAGCAACTGCAGAGTTTGACTTTAATTTTGAAAGAAATTCTACTGTGGGTAAAATGCTATCAAGCAGCATCATGTGCTACAGAGAAATCTTTCATGAAAGGAAGAGTTGACCAATATGGCAAACTTCACTGCTGTCTTATTTTAAGAAATTGCCACAGCCACTTCAACCTACAACAACCACCACCTTGATTAGTCAGCATTTGTCAACATAGAGACAAGGCCCTCCACTAGTACAGACATTACAACTCACTGAAGTTTCAGGTGATTGTCAGCATTTTTTGCCACTAAAGTTTTTTTTTTTAATTAATGTATGTACTTTTTAAAGATATAATGCCATTTCATACTTAATACACTATAGTACAGTATAAACACAATGTTTATATGCACTGTGAAACCAAAAACCTCATATGACTTGCTTTATTGAGATATTCACTTTATTTTGGTGGTCTAGAACCAAACCTGTGTATCTCTGAGGCATGTCTCCATCCAAATTACTTTCATCTCTGTTACTATGGTGAAATCTGGAGACAGTATAAAATCTGAAAGGTGTTGAAAGTTTAGATGAAGGGCCAGCTATTGAAAAACAAACACCCTCTTAGTATCCATATTATCTGCCAAAAAATTCATAGTCATTTATGAGCATCTTTTTAAAACTTTAGGATGAAACAAAACTAAAAATTTCTTTTGAGGTATCAATATTAAGATACACAAAAATAAGAATTTTATAAAGATGTTTATATATGAGGTCTTAGTTCACCTCCCCTAAGACTATTTTTGCCATAAATTCTCATATATTTCAGTTACAAATCTCCTGCCACATGGTTTTTCAAAAACAAGTGTGCAGAGGAAATACTGTAAATATTCATATATTGTAGCTATATTCCAGATACATCCAAGACACATAAGGTAAAAACACCTTTGCTGGGATTAAATAAAAGGCATGCAAATCTAATCTAATAGAACATATTTAAAAATATAATTACACTACTTCCACATATGCCAAAGTTCACAAAAATTTACAGTGCATCTATTATGTATAATGCCTTAACACTACAGCAACACATAATGTCTAGCCAGGAATTAAAGTGTTATTAAGAGACAGAGGAGATACATGCTAATGACTCAAATTAAGAGTGTAGTAAGGAAAGAGTGCCATAGAGAAGGCTCATGGCAAACGTTAGGAAGATTCAAAGGAGAGAGAGAAAAGAACTCATTAGGAGGAGCTTTGAGATTCACTGATTCAACAAAGAATCATGAAGTTCCTACCGTGTTAAAGGCTTAGTGCAAAATACTGGAATGGACTGATTGGTAAGCTAATTAGTAGTGGAGATAAAAATTGAGAGAATCAGAAAAGCATAAGACAAGAACAGAGTAAATGTCTTTAAAGTAGAGTAGGGCTGGTAGAGCTCTAGGAGAGCTTCCTCAATTCAACAGGGAACTGGAAGTCAGAATATTTATTAAACAGGAAGTGATAGGATGAATCATGGGTCTGGCATTTCAATGGTATTATTTGCAATGAGTTATATGCATATGAAGATTAAATGATGTGGTCAGATCTTTCTCAATCTTTTGATTTCTGAAGAAGGCAAAGCGGACTTAATGGTTTTGGATCCTCTGTAAATTTATAGAGATAGTACAAAGGAATGCCTCAGAAGCTGTCACAAAAAGTCACAAAGTTGAAATGATTAATATGCCAAACAATGAGTATGAGTTTTCCTATATCACAAAACCTACATCATCACCTCTGATCAATGGTCTTATAGAACACAAACATACAGTATTAGTTCATTTTTTCAGGTCAAGGCTAAGAACCATAATATCAACTTTAATACTGACTAAATTCCAAGACTGGATCTCAGTTTATCTCAATTTCCTCAGGTCATTAACCTTCTTTATTTCTGCAGTGGGGAAAAAGATAATATGGCCTACTAGCTCCACTATTGTGTGAAAGAACTAAATAACACTGATGAAGAGGTCTAAGACATGGGAAGTGCTAAATTTAATTATTTACTATTAGCATCTCCTCTCCATGCAGATGTTTCTGGTTTTAAAAATGTGAACCATGTGGACAACGCAGGATCAGTGAGTCTAGTAAATGAGGAAGCAAGAAGGGTATACAGAGAAGCATTATGAAAGCCATAGGGCCAGAAAAGACAGAACATCCGAGGTGAAGGGGAGTTCAAAAGTAAAGTAGGATTAACCCAAGAAATACTCTCAGGGATGTGATTTGAAGAAAAACAATCTGGCAGACCAGACACTAACATAAAAGGCAAAAAGGGAGGAGGGACAGACATAATGCAATATTAAAGACAAAGGGACAGCCTACCAAAGGAAAAATAAGAGAAGTTGCATGGGTGAGAGATGAAAAATGCATCTCCAAGAATTAGTTCAAATGTTTCCTTTGGAAAACAGGAAATGTAAGCCTTGGTGAAAACAATATGACACAGGAAGATAGAATTAAAGTAATTTAAAATGAAGATGTGAACGCACACCCCCAATAAGGTACAGTTGTATACAGTACCCTAAAACTTAATGTATAATAATAATAATAAAATAAAAAATTAAAGAAAAGAAAGAATAAGACCTACTATTAATATTTGATAGCACAATAATGTGACTATAGTCAATAATAATTGTATACCTTTAAATAACATAAAGAATGTAACTGGATCGTTTGTAACTCAAAGGATAAATGCTTGAGGGGATTAATACACCTGCAAAAGAGATAGGTTTTAAAACAAACACACACACACACACACACACATCCACACACACACACACACACACACGCATGATAAGGTCTAAAGAAATCAGCCCTGAAGAAAATGGAGCAAATAGATCCTTTGTTATCTTGACATATAGTTTCCATAGAAATCTGACAGTGAATTTGATCACTTACATTCTCAAACTTAAGAAAATTGCTTCAGAATTAGTCTTAGGGTCACTATAAAGAAATCATCTTTACTGAAGGCGAAAAGGATACATATTTTTACCTGCTTATTGTTTAAAAACATAATAATTATAATTGACTATCCTAATTTTGTACTAGGAAATTAAGAAAAAGATATCAGTGAGCTTCTATGAGAAAACAAACCATAATGGAATCAGATATCATCTCACCTCCTAATTACCTGTTTTGACCTTGAACAAGTCAATTAACTTCTCTGGGCTTCAGTTTTCTCATTTGTAAACCTCTGTTTAGGGATTGTATAAGTGAAGGTATGTTACGCATAAAGCTGGTACATGTTAAGTGCTCAATTACTGTCTCCTTTTCTCCCCAAACTGGCTGGCATAAAGACACTGAAAAACACATAATTCATTTATATATCAAAAGGTGTTTCTCAATAGCCCACAAGGCCTTAGTAAGTAAATCTCTTGTTAACTTTGAACATGCCATTTCTTCAACAAAAAACAAGGAATCATGGGAAACCAATTAAATTTGAGAATCTTTCAATTTGGATTTGCTTAAAAGCTATGTGAAAACTAGTAATTTAGTCCTACATTCTCACAATTAGTAATCTTGGTTGGGCATGGTGCCTCATCCCTATAATTCTGGCACTTTGGGAGGCTGAGGCAGGAGGATCACTTGAGGCTAGGAGTTCAAGACCCACCTGGGCAAAATAGCAAGACCCCAATCTATTAAAAAATTAGAAGTCTCACCAGTGATACCAGTGTCAGATCAATCACTTTCTCTTTTAAAACAACATAGATTTTTTTTTCAGATTTTTTCTCTTGCCCCATTCCCAATAAAAAATGAACCAGTAGTGAAGTTGATTGAATCTTATAGACTAGATTTTGCTTTGTTTTTTAAACTTTATTTATTTATTTATTTTGGAAACAGGATCTCATTCTGTCACCCAGGTTGGGCTGACTGCAACCTCTGCACCCATGGCTCAAGCGATCCTCCTACCTCAGCCTCCCGAGTAGCTGGGACCACAGGTATGTACCACCACGCCAGGCTTTTCTCTCTCTCTTTTCTTTTTTTTTTTTTTTTTTGTATTTTCAGTAGTGACAGAGTCTTGCCATGTTGCCCAGGCTGGTCACAAACTCCTGGGCTCAAGCTGTCTGCCTGCCTTGGCTTCCCAAAGTGCTGGGATTACAGGCGTGAGCCACTGCACCCAGCCGGTTTTTAAACTTTTATTCTTGGGCTAGCTCTGCAAAATTTGTGGTTGGTACCTATTGGCAAAGACCAAATGAGAGCAAGAAAAAGAATATAGAAGGAAAATACAAATATCTGGGTGATAACAAAGTGTATTGCAAAAGTCACTGGTCAAGGGAGTCAAGTGGGCCCTGGGTTGATATTGGAAAAATTACTTCACTCCTGTGAACTTGAATTAATTAATCACTAAGATGATATTCCAGGAGTTCCCTTCCAGTGGCAAAATTCTATCATTAACTATGGAGTACCTTTTGCTTCTATCAAATTAACAAAACTTACAGAGTTTGGAATGGAAGATGGGGGGATGCATAACCCTTTCTAAGGTTCATAAAATTCGTACTCTCATTTACAGCCTGGGTGGGCAGAACAGAATGGAGAACTGCTATAAATTAGTATAACTCTTTACAAGGAAAATTTGGTAAAATACATCCAGAACATGAGACTCAAACAGTGGTTCAAAGTTGGCAATCTCTAATTTTCAGAATGGCAAAGTTCCAATGCCCATTTAGTTAAGTTGTTTAACATAGTTATCTTATATGTAGTTGTCTGAAAGGGTGTTACGAGAATTAAATTAAATTCAGGTAAAGGCCTGCCCCACTAACAACCTGGCCCTTGGTAAGTACTGAAAACATGTAAGTTATCATTTTTATTTTGTTTTTACCCAATAACCCCACTCCTGGGATTTATCTCTAAGAAATCATTATAAGAAAAAACAAAGGTACTTGATAATTTGTGGTATCATTGATTGTAATCAGAAAAAAATAACTGAAAAAAACCTAAATGTTCAACAACTGAAAAGTGGTAGTAAACCTGATAGAGAATTAAGAAGCCATTGAAGTAATTACTATAAAGAGTCGACAATATTGTGGGAAAATATGAATGATATAGTACTAACTGAGGAAAGCATGATCCAAATTGCCTGTACATTATGATTTTAACTATATAAAATGTACATACTTGTATATGAAGGCAAGAAAAGATGGAAAACTGAAGTTAGTCAATATTTGAATAAACTGAATAATGTTTCTCCTTTATTTTTTTTCAAGATTAGCATGGTATTGTTAAATAATGCATTGTAAAACAAATAAGTAAATAAAAACGAATGAACAAATGAAACAAAACAAAAGAAAAAACCCTTCCAGGTAAAGGATAACATTAATAACTGCCAGTTTTAACCCCCTTGGGGTTGTAAAAGGGGCACCAAGCCCAGGGCATCCTACTAGCTAGGTGGAGCCTTACACATACCGATACTGTGCACACAGGATGATTAGAGGATATGCTTTTGACATGGCTATTTTAGTGACAGGACTAGATTGTAAACATTTCTGATCACTCCATCAAAGTATTTACTCCAAATATCAATTGAACTCTTAACTAATAAAAATATAGTAACTTTCTTATTGCAATTTGACCATATAAATGCACTTGTATACATGGAGCACATATCTTATTTTAATTTTATTGTCACTACACTTTCTGATAGGTACTTTAAAATTTATGAATATCAGAACAATCTCTTGTTTTATAAAACCTGCTCCCTTCAAAATTTTCAGACATAGCTTCTATTGATCTAGGTTCTAGGGTACATTCAAAGAGTTTCTATTTCTCAGAATTTTCCCCAAAATGTCCTTTACATTTCCCCAAAATGTAAAGAACCATATCCAAATAGTACCAATATCCAGTAAAAACCATTTGAATAGCAAGTCATCAAAACTTCAAAATGATCCAATTAGCATAAAATGGTTAAGAATAAACTGATTAAATAATTCAAACCATATATTAAATAATTCAAACCATAGGTTGACCTGAAAGCCCATAGATGTGGAACATTTATTTCTAATTTACTCATGGAATGTAATGAAATTACATTACCACTTGTTAAATCTTAGCAAATTAACAGTTATATTATTATTTTTTTTTTTAAGTAGAGACAGTATCTCTCTGTGTGACCCAGGCTGGAATACAGCAGCATGATCATGGCTCCCTGTAACATGGAACTCGTGGAGTCAAGCAATCTTCCCACCTCAGCCTCTGGAGTAGCTAGGACTATTAGGCATGTACCACCATGCACCACTAATTTTTATTTACTATTTTTTCACAGAGACAGGGTCTCACTGTGTTGCCCAGGCTGATCTTGAACTCCTGGCCTCAAGTGATCCTCCCAGCTCGGCCTCTCAAAGCATTGAGATTACAGGCATGAGCCACCACACCTGGATAACAGTTAAATTCTGTATTTTATTTTATTTTACTGACAGGCTCTTGCTCTGTTGCCCAGGCTGGAGTGCAGTGGCATGATCTTGGCTCACTGCAACCTGCACCTCCCTGGCTCAGGTGATCTTCCCACCTCAAGCCTCCTGAGTAGCTGGGAATACACACGTGTGCCACCACACCTGGCTAACTTTTGTATTTTTAGTAGTGATGGGGTTTCATCATGTTGCCCAGGCTGGACTCGAACTCCTGGGCTCAAGTGATCTGCCCACCTCAGCCTCCTAAAGTGCTGGGATCACAGGCGTGAGCCACTGTGCCTGGCCAGTTACATTCTTAAACTGAGAGTATGGGGACATTATGTATACTTTGAGTATCTGGTTAGAGGTCTTTCAGACACAAAACTGGGGATGGAAAACATTTAAAAAGATTAGCAAAAAGTTGAAAAATCTCAAAATTAAGTGAAAGGGGGAAAAAAAGAAAAATTTACACTATATGTTATAAGAGATACCTCAGGATTAGGTGGACCATATCTTTGTTGCATTATCCGAATCTTCAGTTATCAAAGCTCAAGACTTGGTATGACTACCAAAGCCCTATCATGATCCCAGAGATTTCTAAATGAGCTTTAGAATAAATTTGAATAAATATTCTTTAATTTATCCTGACACCACCAAGTCCACCTTCTACTTAACTCAGCAAATATTTGTTGAGTGCTTATCATGTTCAAGGCATGGGAGTAAGTAAAAGAAATAAATCCAGAAATGAACAAATGTGAACCTTTCCCAGTCTACGAACTCTCAGATGTTTCTTAAGCAGAACTCTCTATTATCCTTTATAGATCTCTTTAGGAACAAAAAAGATGCTCACAACTGGGCCAGTGGCTTTTCTACTGAGTTGAATTTCATTCTCAACTTCCAAAAACCACAAGCTAATTCATCAACAAGTTAACTGTCTGACAAGTAAAATAAATTGCCTTATGACAAGTCTCTCACTTCCCCTGAATGATTTTAATTATCCCTGCAGCCAAGAATTGTGACTAACTTCTGTGACAGAAGTGAGGAGTACATTGTTTAAAAAGCTATTAACATTGTGGTTTTTTTCTTGTTTTTGTTTTCTTTTCCCCCAGCATTAAACCTTTGTAGAGCTGTCCTCTGTCCTGGAGCAGGGAACAGGAGGGCAGCTAACTGGGGTACCTACAAATGCCATACACTGGTCTGAGTGCTTTAGGTACATTATCTCATTTAATTCTTGTAAACAATACTATGAGGTAGGTGTCATTATCAATTTCATTTATTTTTCATTTTTTATTTTTATTTTTAATTTAATTTATTTATTTATTTATTTTTGAGATGGAGTTTCGCTCTTGTTGCCCAGGCTGGAGTGCAATGGTGCGATTTCAGCTCACTGCAACCTCCACCTCCCAGGTTCAAGCGGTTCTCCTGCCTCATCTTCCCGAGCAGCTGGGATTACAGGCATGCACCACCACACCTGGCTAATTTTGTATTTTTAGTAGAGACAGGGTTTCTCCATGTTGGTCAGGCTGGTCTCGAACTCCCGATCTCAGGTGATATGGCCGCCTCAGCCTCCCAAAGTGTTGGGATTACAGGCGTTGAGCCACCACGCCTAGCCATCACTTTCATTTTTAGAATAAGGCTAAAAAGGCTAACTAACTGGTACACAGTAACAAAGCCAGTAAACATATCCCTTTTTCCTAAAGATAAAAGAGTATGCATTCTGTGTTAACATCTGCATTTATAGATTCAAATTATAAGACAGTCATGGGCTAGGAGATCAAATATTAAAAGAAAATGCCTGAACTCCATTTCTAGATAGATAGCAAATTAGATACCCTGAACACTACTTGACCTGCATTAAAAAAATTCTGAATAAAACATAAAAATATCTTGTAAAATGCATTAGTGAGCTGGTAAGAAAGTAAGGAAAACCAAAGAGGGTACAAACTAGGGAATCCAGTAAGAAAAGTAAGCACTAAAGCCAAAAGCCCTGGGAACATCTCTAACTGCCTGGAGACCCTGAGTGGTATTGTGATATTGCTGTAAGGACTGAAGACAAAGTCTAGAGCTTCACAAGGCAAGAAGTCAGACAGAGGATCCCTATATAAAGCCAGGACCTCAAAGGGCTATACCATAATGAAGTGGTAAACTAGAAGAAAAAAATAGGCAGTAAAGAAAAAAAAATCCATAAAAAGTGGCAACAGTGAGAACTGCCTCTCTTGACTTTGGCAAGAAATGGACAGATGGAAAGAAAACAACTATTTTCTGAAAACATATGCCACAGATTGGCCTTCACATAAATATAGAACCTAAATTCACACTAGTGGTATAACTGGAAAAATCATAATCTTATTATTTATTCTTAAGTGGTCATAGACTGCTGGTGCCCAAAAGCACCTGGCAAAACAACACTCAAATAATCTTTGAAGAAAACAATCCTTCAGTTCAGGACTGAAAAAATCATCTCCAAATAAGTAACAACAGAAAACAAGGCACCATGAGCAAGAAATAGCAAGTACAACAGCAGATATTAGAATTGGACCCCAGAATATTTCAGATATTGAAATTATCAGGTACAGAATATGACAAACATGTTTTCTATGTTTAATGATATAATAGGGGATATTTTAAACACTGAAATAATGGGGCAAAATTTAAAATGAATCAAACAGAACTTCCAGAAGTGAAAAATGTTACCATTTAAAGTTCAATAGAAGATTAAACAGAATGGGAAAGCAAAAGTTCAGTAAAAGGTTAAACAGAATGGGAAAGCAAAATTTCAGACAATTAATGACATGGAAGATAGAGCTAAAGAAATTACCTAAAAACATGCATAGAAAGTCAAAGATATAGAAAATATGAAAGAGAAACTGAAAGACAATGAGGTTAGATTGAAAAGGTTCAACATATGTCCAAACAAAATTTCAGAGAAAATAATGAACAATCAGGGTAAGAGACAATATTTAAAAGATATAACTAAGAATTTTACAGAATTGATAAAAACGTGAATTTTCAGATTGAGGAATAACAATGTTGCCAGGAAAGATAAAGCAAAAGACATCTCCACCAAGACATAGTGAAAATACAAAACATCAAAGACATGATCTTAAAAGCAGCTAGAGAGAAAAGAAAAATGGTACACACAGGAAGAGTTATATTAACATCTGACCTCTCAGAAGCAACAATGGATGCCAAAAGATAGTGAAATAATACCTGAAAGTGATGAGAAAACAAATAACCATCAACCTGGAATTGTATACAAGTTGTATACAAACCAAAACGATTTTTCGAAAATGAGAGTGAAACAAAGACATCTGAAGTTTAAAAAAAATTTGGGAGTGTTTACCATACCATACTCTCAGACCATCACAGTTTCTGAGAGTAAACACTGAAATTAGGATTACAAAAAAAATCAATTAGAAAAACCCATATGTATAGAAATTAAAAACACAATTCTATACAGCTGATCATACATATGATTTTTTCAGGTAAGAAAAAAATAGCATATAGAAAATACAGAGAGTTGAACAATAACAAAAAATACTGCTTCTCAAAATAGGCCCAATGTTTTAAATTCATTGCCTAAGATATAGTTAGCCAGAGTTTCTATGATCACAGTAGAATAAACTTTCTTAAAGCCACAGAGTCCATGTAGCTGAAAATTGGATGCAGAATCCAATTCTGTGTGTATTTTAATTATTTCACCTCATCAGGTCTCTGTGTAAAGGTAATCACATTCATTGAGAAAGTTTAGGAAGATTCAGATAATTCTAAGTACTCTGATCTTCAAAACACTACTCTTGTCTACTCTGTCAACCAAAGGAACTTCACCCCAATGTTTGAGAAGCCTATTTCTGCCTTACTTAAAAACTCATGCACACGTATGTCTATTGCGGCACTATTCACAATAGCAAAGACTTGGAACCAACCCAAATGTCCAACAATGATAGACTGGATTAAGAAAATGTGGCACATATACACCATGGAATACTATGCAGCCATAAAAAATGATGAGTTCATGTCCTTTGTAGGGACATGGATGAAATTGGAAAGCATCATTCTCAGTAAACTATCACAAGGACAAAAAACCAAACACCGCATGTTCTCACTCATAGATGGGAATTGAACAATGAGAACACATGGACACAGGAAGGGGAACATCACACTCTGGGGACTGTTGTGGGGTGGGGGGAGGGGGGAGGGATAGCCTTAGGAGATATACCTAATGCTAAATGACGAGTTAATGGGTACAGCACACTAGCATGGCACATGTATACATATGTAACTAACCTGCACATTGTGCACATGTACCCTAAAACTTAAAGTATAATAATAATTTTTAAAAAAAGAAAAAAAAATCATCTATAGTATCTCTTCTAAAGTAGTTCCCTTGCAATGAGATACCATTTTTCTCATGTTTCATCTAAATATCTCATTGCCTACAGTTGATCCTAGTATATTTCCAGGTGGCGAATTGCAAAGTCAAACCCAGGAGGAAAATGCTTGCACGGTAAAAGATTGGCTAATTATACATTGGTGGAAACTATTTAGGGGGAAATTTGGAGGGAGCTAGACCAGTGAGAGAGAAAAATACTTTTAGAACCAGCTAATTTGTGGCTACAGGTGAATTTACCAGAGATTCTATATTCAACACAGTAGACAGTGCAACAGGGAGTAGTTCTAATCATATGGTTGGTTGGTTGTCTGAAACCTGGACAAAATGGTGATGAAGAAAAAACATGGTTTAAGAGAAATTTTTAGCATTAAAATGCATGTATTAGAAAAGAGAAAAACACCTAAAATCAATAACATGGTTTCACATTAGGAAACTAGAGAAAGAAAAGCAATTTAAGCTTAAAGCAAGCAGAAGAAAAAGAATCCATAAAAATTAGAGCAGGAATGAATGAAATTGAAATTAAGAAAGCAACAGGGAAAAACGGTGGAACTAAAACCATCAGTAACTGATAAACTTCTAGCCAGGCTAACCAAGAAATAAAGAGAGCCAACACAAATTACCAGTATCAGAAATGAAAGAGGAGGCATCACTACTGATCCAATTGATATTGAAAGGATAATAATGGAATGCTAGATAAAACTCTGTGACCACAAATTTGGTAACTTATATGAAATGGATCAATTCCTCAGAAGACACAAATTAACAACTCACACAAGGAGAAATAGGTAATCTGAATAGGCCAATATCTATTAAAGAAGTTGAATTAATAATGACATTCTAAAAAAAGAAAGCACCAGATTCACATGGTGTCACTGGGACATTCTGCCAAACATTTAAGGAAGAAATGCTACAACCTTGGATGGAGCTGGGGGCCGTTACTCTAAGTGAAGTAACTCAGGTATGGAAAACCAAATATTGTATGTTCTCACTTATAAGTGGGAGCTAAGCTATGAGGATGCAAAGGCATAAGAATTATATAATGGACTTTGGGGACTTGAGGGGAAGGGTGGGATTAGGGTGAGGGATAAAAAACTATTTATTGAGTACAGTGTACACCGCTTGGGTGATAGGTGCACCAAAATCTCAGAAATCTCCACTAAAGAAGTTATTTGTGTAACCAAAAACCAACTGTTGCCCAAAAACTATTGAAATAAAATAGAAAAATAAAGTTTATATGGAAAAGCAAAAGATCTAGAATAGCCAACACAATACTGAAGAACAGCATTGGAAGACTCACACTATCCATTTCAAAGACTACAGTAAAACAGCATAAGGCTACATTAATCAAGACCAATAAAGTGACAGTAATCAAGACACCATGATATACACATTAATAGAACAGAGTAGAGAGTCCAGAAAATGACATACAAATAAAGTCAACTGATCTTTAATAAACCGGCAAAGGCAATTCAATGGAGAAAGGATATCTTTCAAAAAAATGGTATGGAAACAATGGGACATCCATATGCAATAAAAAACAAAGCTAGATTCAGATCTCATACCCTTCACAAAAATTAACTCAACATGTATTATATATTTGAATGTAAAATGCAAAACTTCTAGATAAAAACAGGAGAAAATGGTTGAGACCTTGGGTTTGGTAATGAGTTTTAGATAAAACACCAAAAGCACGACCCATGAAAGAAAAAAATTGATTAGTTAGCCTTTATTAAAATTAAAAACTTCTGCTCAGCAAAAGATATCATTAATGGAACGAAAAGCCACAGACTGGGCAAAAAAGATTTTCAAAATATATACCTGATAAAAGACTTATGCCAAAAATACACCAAAGAACTCTTAGAACTCAACAATGAGGAAAAAAACCTCAACCCAATTAAAACGTAAGCAAAAGATATGAACAGACACTGTATCAAAGAAGATATAAAGATGGCAAATAAGCATATGAAAAGATGCTCAGCCTCATCTGTCATTAAGGTATTGCAAATCAAATAAAAATAGTAGTGCCACTAAAAGACAGTTTGGCAGCTACGTTACAAAGCTAAACATAGTCTTACCTTACAATCCAACAATCACACTCATAGATATTCACCCAACTGATTTGAATGTTTCAGTCCACAAAGAAACCCTACATGTGAATGTTACAGCATCTTTATTTATAATTGCCCCAAATTGGAAGTAACCAAGATAACCTTAACAGGTGAATGTATAAACAAATATGGTACATCATAAAGTGGAATCTCATTTAGTGATAAAAAGAAAGAAATTATCAAGCCACAAAGACATGGATTAATCTTAAACGCATACTAAGTAAAAGAAACTAGTATATGAAAAGGGTATGGTACGGTATGATTCCAAATATATGACATTCTGGAAAAGGCAAAATATCAAGATAGTAAAAAGATCAATGTTTCTAGGGGCTCAGAGGAAGGAAGGGATGGTTGAATAGACAGTAGAGATTTTTTTTAGGGTGATGAAACTATTCTGTATATTATAGCAGTAGGTACATGACACAATCCATTTGACAAAAAAAAAAAAACAGCACACAAAAGTGAACCTTAACGTACGCAAATTATAGAAAACTATTTAGGAGATCAGAGGATTCCAAGATGGACTGCAGAATGTAACAATACAATCCAACTGGTGTAAAGATCAACAGATAGACACATGGAAAACAATAGAGTCCAGAAATAAACAAAACTTATTTGGAAAACTGATTTTGACAAAAGTGCAAAGGCAATTCAGTGGAGAAAGAATAGTTTGCTCAACAAATTGTGCTGGAACATATGTCCATGTATAAAATAGCAAACTTTGATCCATAACTCTAAATGTAAGAAAAAGATAAAAATGGATAATACACCTAAATGCAAAACATAAAACTCCAAAAGTATACAAAAACTACAGGAAAAACTTTGTGACTTGGCTTAGATAAATTTTTTCTGCAAAGGGCAAAAAAGTAAATATTTCAGATTTTGTGTGCCATGTGGTCTTCATTCCAGCAATTCAGTGTGCTTTTGTAGCTTGAAAGCAATTGTAAACGACATGTAAACAAGAATACATGGCTGTGATCCAAAATAACTTTATTGCCCAAAACAGGCAGCAGGCCAGATTTGACCCATGGGCCCTAGACAGAACAACAAAAGCATAGCCTATTTTAAAAATCGATAAATTTGACTTCATTAAAATTGAAGCATTTGCTTGTTGAAAGACACAATCAAGAGAATGAAATAACAAGTAACACAAAGGGAGAAAAATATTTACAAACCATATATCTGATAAAGGACTTGTATCCAGATGATATAAACAACCCTTAAAACTCAATAATATGAAAACAAACAGCCAAATTTTAAAATGGGCAAAAGATTTGAACCAATACTTCACCAAAGGAATATAGATGGCAAATAAGCCCATGAAAAAAATGTTCAACATTATAAATTATTAGGAAAATGTAAATTAAAACCAGAATGAAGTACTACTGCACACCTATTAAAATGGCTAAAAATAAAAGACTGACAATAGCAAGTTTTGGTGAGGAGGTAGAGGAATGAAAATTCTTAAACATTGCTGATGGAAATGTAAAATGGTACCATCAGTTGAAAAATATTTTGGCAGTGTCTTTTTTTTTTTTTTTTTTTTTTTTTTTTTTTGAGTTTCGTTTGTTTGTTTGCTGTTGAGACAAACATGCTCTTGCCCAGGCTGGAGTGCAGTGGCGTGATCTTGGCTCACTGCAACTTCTGCCTCCTGGGTTCAAGCAATTCTCATGCCTCAGCTTCCCGAGTAGCTGGGATTACAGGTGTGCATCACCACGGCCAGCTAATTTTGTATTTTTAGTATAGACAGGGTTTCTTCATGTTGGCCAGGCTGGTCTCAAACTCCTGGTATTTTGGCAGTTTCTTACAAAGTTAAACATACACTTGCCAATTGTGATTCAGCCATTCTACTCCTAGGTATTTGACCAAAAGGAATAAAAGCATATGTCTACATAAAGACTTGTACAAGCATATTCATAGTAGCTTTATCTTTAACAATCAAAAGCTAGAAACAACTCAAATGTCCATCAATAAATGAATTTATAAGCAAGCTGTGGTATAGCCATACAATGGAACACAACTTGGCAATAAAAAGGAACACTACCACATGGATGAATATTAATATAATTGTATGGAGTAAAAGAAGCCAAAAACCCAGTACAAACTGTAACATTCCATTTATGTACAGTTCAAGAAAATACAAACTAATATATAGTGATTAAAAGCAAATCAGTGTTACCTGGGACAAAGTGGAGGAAGGGAGGGAAAAGTTGGTAAGAGGCGTGAGAAAACTTTGGGGGATGATGGATATACAGTAGATGTTCATACAAATGTATGAACATTATGTATGATATGGATATACAGTACATGTTAGTTATGCATGAACATTATATATGATATGCCAAAACTTATCAAATTGAACACTTTTAAGTGCAGCTTATTGTAATGTCAATTATACTCCAACAAAACTGTTATAAAAAATACATAGGGCCAGATACCTGTACATGTTCGTCAAAGTGGATAAAATGTAAAATACTAAATATTGATAATATTAAATGTTGGTGAAGATGTGGAAAAATCAAATCTCTCATACATTACTTGAAGGAATGTAAAATAGTACTATCACTTTGCAAACACAATTTGGCAATTTCTTGAATTTACCATACAACCCATGAATTCCACTTCTAGTTATTTACTGAAGAGAAACAAACATATATGTACATATAAAAATGTATACATAAATACTCATAGCAGTTTTATTAATAGTAGCTAAAAACTGGAAACAACCCAAATGTCCATCAACAGGTATATGAATAAAGAAATTGTGGTATATTCATACAGTAGAATACTACTCAGCAGTAAAAAGGAATGAGTGCTTAATATGTGCAACAACATGAATGAATCTCAGAGTTACTGTGCTCAGCAAAGACCTCCAGACACAAAGATGACATACAGAATGATTTCATTTATACGAAACTCTAGAAAAAAACAATTTAACCTAAGGTGACAGAAAGCAGATTAGTGATTGTTTGGGGCTGGCGACGGAGGAGGTGTTAGCCAAGGAGGAGCACAACAACACTTTTGGAGCTTGCTGAAATACCTTATATCTTGATTTTGATGGCAGTTACATGGTTGTATAAATTTGTCAAACATTTACAATTTGGGTACATTTTATTGTGTGTTAATTTTATTTCAATACAGTTGATTTGGAAAACAAAGTGTCCTCCAAGTGATTCTGGTATTAGGGAAATCTCTGAGCAAATCCAATCTCCAACTGAATGCAAATACATTTCCTACAACAGTCACCTAGCCCTACCTGAATATTTCTTATGTCTGAAGCTTGCTGCTAAACAGGGCTGCCTTGCCCACTTCTTGACAGCTCGGTCAGAAAATCTTTCCATGCTGAGTCTAAATAAACTTCCCTCTGATGGCCATATTTGGTCCAAGTTCTGCCCTCTGGAGCTACTCTCATATAATCTTTATTGACAGCCTTCAAATATTAAAAGCTGCCTATCTTGCAGACAGTATAACAGAGAGAGTTTATATAACATGTGCTCTGAGAACTGACAGGCTTAGAATTTAATTCTGACCACATCACTTTTGAATGATTTTAAGCAAGCTACTTAACCTTTGTAGGCCTATGTTTCCTCAGCTGTTAAATATTCATAATAATAGCACTATGAGGATTATAAGGATTAAAGAGGTAATGCATGTAAAGCAGTTAACATAACGCCTGGCATATGGCACATGCTCAATTATAATTACCAGCTCTCCTTATCTTTCTCACACAGGCTAATCAACACCAGGTACCTTAGTCTCTAAGACTTTAATTCCAGAGTGCTCAACATCTAGGTTTCCTAAAAATGCTATAATTTGTTCATGTAATCACAACTCATACTGTCATCCATTATTTTTTTCGACATTAAAGATGCCTTAGGATCTGAATCCGTAGTCACAAAATGCTGACTTAAGAAGTGTTAATTATTTGAGGCAAACAATAAAGGAAAAAGGATTAGAAGAGATTTAGAATAAATTATCAGATGAAGTAGTACTTGAATACAGTTTTGCAAACTAGGAGGTATATGAATAAAGGTGCATTTGACTGAAGAAGTGAGAATTTAACTTGTAATCTTGGCTAGACTTTCCAAGGTCCAAACTCATTTGCTACAAGAGTACTTTACTACTTGACATATAAAGTCCTACTTCATTTAAATCTATGTACAATAAGCATGAGTTTAAAGCCCAAGATCTCAGGTAACTTTATCACCATGTTAAGGTGCTGCCTATAGATTATAGCAACCTCAATACCTAAAGTATGAATGACAATATGAGTCAAAGCATGCTAGGCTGATGCTCTGCTTCTCCTTTGATTTTGGACAAGTTACTCACCCTCTCAGGACATCAGTTTTCTTCTGTAAAATGGGAGGGTGTTGTCTAATACCTCCACAGTACTTTCTAACTTAAAACCCTATAAGCTGGGTTACACATGTGATTGCATTTAGTGAACATATACTGATTTTTGGTGCATTTAATTGTATGCAAACTTTATGTGAAAATTTTAAAACCCTACATACAAATAATAAATTTCAGTTAACGATATGCATGCTAAAATGTTTAGGGCTTAAGTGTAATGATTTCTGCAACTTATGTTAAAAGGCACCAAAAATAAGACAGATTAATGGGTGGATAGATGGATAGATAGTTGACAAATTTCCTCAAATGGGTAAACCAGGTGAGATGACAATTCTACTCCTACATATACACACCCAAGAGAATTAAAAACATATGCCCACACAAAAACTTGAACACAATGCTTATAGCAGTATTATTCATAATAGCTAAAAGAGAGAAATAATCTAAATGTCCATCAGCAGAATTGATAAATAAGATGTGATATAGTCATACAATGGAATATTATTCAGCCATAAAAAGCAAGTACTTTTACAAGCAACAACATGAATGAAACTTAACTTCATTATGCTAAATGAATGAAGACGGTCACCAAAGATTACATATTATATTATTTCATTTATATGAAATGCTCAGAATAAGAAAAACTATAGAGATAGAAAGTGGGTTAGCGGCTGCCTAGGCCTAGGGGAGTGGGGATTTGGGGAGTGATGGCTAGTGAGTACAGGTTTCATTTTTGGAGTAGTGAAAATGTAAAATTGATTGCAATAGAAATGCACAACTTTATGAATATATTAAAAGACATTGAATTGTACACTTTAAATGGATGAATTGTATGGTATGTGAATTATATCTCAAGAAAACTATGTTAAAGATAAAAAAATAAAGGCAAAAAATGTATTCGGTCTCTCTGCAGTTTCTTCTCTACCCTATACCTCTTTAGTGCTAAGATCAAGAAGCAGTCTCACTCTCTCTCTCTCATTTCTTGCTTCAGTGGCACTCGCAATTTTCTTAAATATTCCTAGAAAACTGCATCTCAGATTTTCTTTTGAAATTATATTTTACTTTTGTTCTTGGACTACAATAATTTGTGATGCTTTCCTGATTTCATTCATTCACTTTATCAAATTTATACTGAGTGGTTACATTGTGTCAGAAACTCTGTTAAACGCCTAAAGTACAAAGTCAAATAAGACCAGGTGCCTGCCATCAAAAAGTTTACAATCTAGTAAGGGAGACAGATGTGTAAACACACAGCAATATATCAATTAAGATGTACTATAATTCAAGCATGTAAAAGTGCTAAGAACAGATTCTGCCACTAGATGTAGAGTTAGAAAATTTGGTTAAATGATATAGGCTTAGTAGTTTTATAATCTTAAGTAAGTCATTTAACTACTCAAAGTTCCAGTTTTTCAACTGTGTAATGGAGAAAATGCCACCCAACTCACTGGGTTATTGTGATAATTAAATGCAAACATGTCTACAAAAGTATTGTATAAACTACATAGTATCACTGTGTATTATAGTACACTGTGATATGTCGATATTTTAGAAATAATCATTGATTTGTTAACTTTCTTTGTAAATTAGTGAGAATAGAGTTAGTAATGTGCTTTAAAATCTGAGAAAAAATAATTAATACAATATTTTTCCTGTAACTGAGAATAACAGATGGAATTTTAATAGTTTTTGGGGGAAAAGAAACAGTTTGAAATGTAATGAAGAAGATGAAGAATAACATGGAAGAAGGGCTATAATGGCTGGAAGAGACAAAGGCCAACCAGATAGTAAGCTTGACGAGAGCACAGGCATGGTAGAAAACATGGTGCAGAAGGCAGGGCTTTGAAGATGAAGAGAAATCTTATTTAGTAAGCACAACCTTGCCATATATCTTTATTAATCACATAAATTTTCTTTTAAAAAGGAGAAAGTGAGGGTAATTCAGTGAGCACAATATCTTCTCCCAGAATAATTTAAATACAAAGTTCTACTATGGTTCCAGTTTCTCACAAATTAGGACCTAAGCATCTACATACATAGGGATAAAAACAGTCTGTTTTCTGATTGATTTAATGTTTGCTTGTCTGTAGAATGGTGGCTTCTGGTAAAAACTGTGAATTATCTCCATATTTCCTATGCCTCTCCAATCCTTTAAAAAACAATGGAAGAAATTATAAGCTAAAGAACAAGTAATCATAGATCCATATAAAGTCAAGAAAAAAATAATGGTAAAAGTAAAGTCACCCTACAATACAAATTGTCTGGACAAACAATTTAAAATATAATCTGAAATGACATACTCAGTGTAATATACCAGAGTGAATAGTACTATTTGACATTTAATATTTCAATGTTCTGACTCTTCTGTGTAAACATTTCAATCTTAATGACATAAAAATGTAAAGTATTTTCAAAAAGTCTTTAACATTTAACACATTATCGCCAGCTCTTACATACATGGGCATAATAAGAGACAGGAGGAAAATAGAGAACACAGAAAACATTCATCACATATATGGGCTAAATGCTTGTATTTATCCCTATATACTTTTATACGATTACTAACAAGTACTTCTAATTGGAGCACAGAAACTGACAGATGAGAGTTGGGGTGAGAGGCGGGGGGAACAAGCTAAACTTAGGAAAAGGGAGACATTTTATTTAGTAACCTAGAAAAATACTTACATGTTCAGGATCCAGTGACTTCTATTCATTCAGCCTATAGGTATGGATATACCCATGGCATTTCAGTGACCCCTGCTCCCAGACCAGCATTAAACACAACTGGTTATAAAATTTTTCTCAATAAATTGCTATAAATAGCTCCAATATTATATTATTTAATAAAGGCAGGAAAGTACTAGGTTGAGAGTTAACTGGCCCTGGATTGAAAATTCCTTCATTATGTTCAGATGCACCCTTTATCATTTTAGAGACTAAACCACAAGGACACACTGAAGAAAGAATTGGAAACTAAAAGAATGATATTCACTAGAGACAATGGAACACAATGCCCTTCAGGGTCAGGGACAACATCTGCACAAAACAAGCTGTAGTGGATGTATGTTGCACCCACCAGATCTCCCTTCAGGATTGAAGAACTTAGTCTCCTGGCTGCTGGCAGTGTTGCCAGCTGACAACCCTCTCTAGGAATTGTCCTTAGCTGAAAAGACCCATCTTTCCCAAGGTCTTGCTGCCTGCATCCAATGATTGGTCAATGTGAGAGTCTGAAGGTCTGATCCTCTCATCTCCACTCTGAAAGGCCATCCCAGCTCCAGAGCTTCAGGCTCACTGAGTCCTTGTTTAGGAGGCATCACAGACCAATGTCTTCCTCTGCCCAATTCTGCTTTCTTCCCTTTCCCCAAAAGTGTTGATTCTGAAGAACAATTTCCCCCCAAAATTCCCTTCATGCCAATCTCCATCTCAGAATCTGCTTTCTTGGAAACCCAACCAGCAAGCCAAGAAGATGTTGAACTACTGCCATGGAGTTTCATTGTGAAGAAACCATGATATTAGGAACATCACACATCTCTAGGTAATCCAGGACACTAAGTAATAGATCAGGTTCTTGCTTGGTATGGTGATCAACTGAATAAGCCACAGAAAATCTGGAGAGGAGACAGAGGTGCCAAAGGAACATTAGAGGAAAGGTTAAAGGAATTTGAAATATTTATTTTAGAGACGAATGATAGGGTGACAATCAACAGTACAAAAACAGACAGTAAAATTTAGTAAAATTTAGGTTAGATTTAAGAAATGTGTTCCAATAATTAAAAATGCTAGAATAGGCCGGGTGCAGTGGCTCACGCCTGTAATCCCAGCATTTTGGGAGGCTGAGGAGGGCAGATCATGAGGTCAAGAGATCGAGACCATTCTGGTCAACTTGGTTAAACCCCGTCTCTACTAAAAGTGCAAAAATTAGCCGGGCGTGGTGGCACACACCAGTAGTCCCAGCTACTTGGGAGGCTGAGGCAAGAGAATCACTTGAACCTGGGAGACAGAGGTTGCAGTGAGCTGAGATTGTGCCACTGCACTCCAGCCTGGTGACAGAGTGAAACTCTGTCTCAAAAAAAAAAAAAAAAATGCTAGAATAGTAGACCAACTTAGTAATGAAGGGCATTTATTCATTTAATATTATGTCAATAACAATGATTTGAGTTTACTCTATGTTGGGAACTAGGCACGCACATAATCTTATTTAAATTCCTCACAACAATTCTGTGAGGAAGTCCAATTATTATGCCCATTTTATAGACAAAGAAATTAAGGCTTACAAAGTTAAAGTAACTTGTCCGAGCTACTGCCTCTTCATGTATACTGTTAGAATCCGAGAAGATGAAAAGGCCTGCTTACTTTTCCTAAATCCAGAGAGAAACTGACTAGTTGACATGGACAAATTATAGAGCCTTTTTGGGGCCTCTGTTGCTATCCGTGTCAAATATAGTTTTAAATGGCCAGCAAGGTAAGTAATCAATATATAAATCTTAAGGAGGAAGTATGTCTCCATGCACATTCATAGGCTGGGTGCAGCAGCATGTGCCTATAGACTTAGCTACTGAAGAGACTGAAGCAGGAGGATTGCTTGAGCCTAGGAGTTTGATGCCAGCCTAGGCAACATAGTGAGACCTGCTCTCTAATTAAAAAAACAAAACAAAACAATACACACAGTTTTCTTTCTTCAGCTTAACAATAGTCACTGTAATTGTTCTGACAAGGCATGGTCTAAAATCAGGACCTTATTCCACATGAACATACCACAAGGGCAATAGGAAAACAGGATAAATAGGAGGCATGATGGTATAGTAGACTTTGATGGGAGACAGATCTGGGTTTAAATCCTGATCTTGCTACTTAACTAGCATTTGTGGTCTTGGATTAATTATCTGAACCTCACTTTCCTTATCGAGTCAATCTGGATAAAAACACTACTCCTGCTTTCCAGGGTTGCTAGGATAATTACATGAGATATGGTATAAAAGTATAAAAAGCAGGGTCTGGCATATGGTAGATATTCAACAAACTATAATTTCCTTTTACTTCCTGTATCCCCCAAAACCATTTAGTATATATTGAAAATCTCTTTCACCATTGTAGTTAAGCTTATTTGATAAAAATCAGTCTATTTTGTGAATAAAAAGTTACCCTAAAAGTGCTCAGAACACTCATTATCAAGTTCCAAGAGATGCAAAACATACCCAAGATACCAAAGTGAAAGCATAAGACTGATGAGTGACTTGGGAAGTCCAAGTATCTCCATACAACTGTAATCAATAATAGTTACTGTGCTAGGCACTATTCTAAGCTCTTTACCTGCAGTAAGTTGTTAATTAGTCACAATAATCATATAAGGTAGGTAGATAAGGAAACCAAGACCCAAAGAAGTTAAGCAAAATGTGAAATAACAAAGAACCACTCAAGTCACTCTCACGCAGAGCTGGTGCCACATTTTGAAAAACAACTTGTCATGATACATCAAGAGCTTCAAAAATAGTTAGAATATTTAATAATATAAAAATATTCCTAAAATATTAGATGATCCATAGTAGATATAAGATGGTATATGGAGGCTGGGCGCAGTGGCTCACGCCTGTAATCCCAGCACTTTGTGAGGCTGAGGCGGGTGGATCACCTGAGGTCGGGAGTTCAAGACCAGCCTGACCAACATGGAGAAACCCCATCTTTACTAAAAATACAAAATTAGCCGGGCATGGTGGTGCATGCCTGTAATCCCAGCTACTTGGGAGGCTGATGCAGGAGAATCACTTGAATCCGGGAGGTGGAGGTTGTGGTGAGCCGAGATCGTGCCGTTGCACTCCAGCCCAAGCAACAAGAGCGTAGCTCCGTCTCAAAAAAAAAAAAAAAAAAAAAAGATGGTATATGGAAAGTAATTGTGATTTGCTTAATATTCCATATATTTATATAAAGGGGCTAAAGGGAAATATATCAGCATACTAACAAGGGTTATTTCTGGGAGACAGAATTGTGGGTAATATGCTTAAAAAACAATGCTATTTATTCCTCCAAGCCATTTCATTTTCCTCCTGTCACAGAAAGACACATTCCTGCCTTAAACACCCTCTCCCCTATAGCTTTGTCACTCCCCTGGCCATGTAACTGAATTCAGGTGATAGAATGTGGGTGGGAATGGTATAGGGCAACTCCAGGACAGAATCTATGTGTGGTCTTCCACATTTTCCTTTCCTCCTGTCAGTCAGTTATGCCATCAAGGTAACTTTGAGGCAACAAAATGGTGGAGCCACGAATAGAAGTATCCTGGGTTCCTGACGCTTGAAAGACAGTCACACAGGAAAGGCCTTATCTGCATTTCTCTGAGAGAGAAATAAACTACTAATGTATTATGCTACTGACATTTCAGGGTTTGTTATCTCAGTAACTGATAAGGTAATTTCTGTAATTTTCCTTATTCTTTTCCTGTATGTTCCAAAATGCCAGTAAGGAACATGTAATAATTCTACAACTGGTATTCAAAAAAGTTTTTTTTTTTTTTGGCCGGATACAGTGGCTCATGCCTCTAATCCCAGCACTTTGGGAGGCCGAAGCGGGTGAATCCAGAGGTCAGGAGTTCAAGACTAGTCTGGCCAACATGGTGAAACCCTATCTCTACTAAAGATAGAAAAAATTAGCTGGGCATGGTGGCGGGCACCTGTAATCCCAGCTACTCGGGAGGCTGAGGCAGAAGAATCGCTTGAACCCAGGAGGTGGAGGTTGCAGTGAGCCGAGATCGCGCCACTGCACCCAGCCTGGGCGACAGAGTGAGGCTCCGTCTCAAAATTTAAAAAAAAAAAAAAAAGAAAAAAAAGTTTGTTTTTTTTTAATGCATGACTTTTAACTCAGTAATTTCAGTTTGGGAAATTTAGCCTAAGCCAATAAACTGAAATGCAGGCAAAAACTTACACATCAAAGTGTTTATTATAAGGTTACTTATAAAACTTCAAAAAAAATAAACAACTTAAATGCCATTCACACACAAAAAAGTTTAGTAAACTATACTCGTGATGGAATATTAGGCAACCATTAAAATTATTTTAATGAAAACTTTGATGACACAAAAACCAAGATTAAAAGTTGTTCAAATATGGAAAAAACTGTTAACAGAGATGTAAGCTATCTCTGCATGATTACTTAATACTCATCTATACTTTATAGTATTTTCCAAGTTTTCTGAAAGGAGACCATAATGCTATTATAAGAAGAAAAAAAGTGTTCATAAAAATAATACCTAACTGTGCTATGATAAAGGCACCAGCAGTATCATTGATGCAATGGGGCTACTGGGAAGGGCACTTACAGACCATCTGCTTACCTTCCCCAAGCACAGAGGAAAGAGACTGACAGTTGTGAGGGAGGGGCTAGTACTTCTGGTGCCCAGGGTGGAGATAAGGCACTAAGACAGAGCTGCTTTGTTAGATAAAGCTCTCTCTGGTCAGACACCCTTGCTGCCCTCAGTATAGCATCAGACTCAAGAAGGTTTATGAGTCACCAGTAAAGAGAAATTTCAACTGAAGGGAATAAAGAAGCCAGTGCTAGAAGTTTGACAAATCAGCAAAAGGACACATAGGGAACTTCAAGGGCTGCCAGCAATGTTCCATTTCTTGATGGTTACATGGTTTCATTTGTTGAACTGTGCATATGTTTTATGTGTTTTTCAGTTTGTATGCTATATTAAATAACAAAATATGTATTTTTAAATTCAGCAGCAGCATCTTCCTAAATGAGACAGAAGAAGGCTTTAGAGGCAGAACAAGAAGGAACAATGCTCAGTGCAGGCCTGAGAACAGGCCCAGAGGAACAGTAATCTCTCAGTGTCAACATATTGCTTTGTAGCTTACAAAGTGTTTCTACATCACATACTGCATTTAAGGCTCGCATTACTCAGAATAGAGATCTTGAACTCACGTCGGCCGATCATATCCAGTTGTTTTCCACTATACCAAATTCAACACAAAATACATTTGTGGATTGAAAAAAAATTTTTAAGGTATTAAGGCATGAGTGCTCACAGACTTCCTCTAAGATCTTGCTTAACTAAAAGGAATTGAGGTTTTGCCTACTCAGCTTCACTGGCCACCCTCTATCTGAGGAAATTTCTATCTCCACCAGAAAATGTTGAGACTTTCTGATGCAGAACATAAAAAATCAGAATAGGAAAACAGAATTGAGCCAGAAGAAAAGCAAGAAGAGAGGTTAGTCAAGAAAGAGGAAAGGGAAGAAGGAAAAACTATCAGACATCAATGAGAAACAAGTCTGTTGGGCATAGAAGTAGTTTAGAGGGTAAAAGACCTCAACAAATGTGGCTGTAGTCTTGGGATTGTATTTCTTTGAGCAAGACATGATGTGGTTCCAAATTTTCTAGGGGCAGCACATTAATTGGAGTCAACTTCCAGATTGTTTGTTAGGAGCTGCAGGAGATAAGTACAAAGAATAATACTGGACTCCCGCCTGTAAGGGGTTCACAGGCTTCTGAGGGGGAATAGATACATAAATGATTAAGGCTCCTTGCATGTGTAATGGAAGTGCAGAGATTAGAGTTACTAATTCTGCTTGGGAAAGCTGTGGGAAAGCCTCACAAAGAAAGGAACACTGGAGCTGGGTGTAGGAAAATGAATAGGAGCTCATGGACCAAAGAGGGCAGGTATGGAGTGTGTTCTAGGTAACTGAAATAGCACAGACACATTAAGCATTCACATAATATCACCACATGTGGTGCAGCTGAAACATAAGGAGCTGAGGTAGAGGGATAGGAAATGGGCAGGAGAGTAATCAGAGATGAGGTAGGGGTCCAGCTATAACCGGGTTGAAACAAGCCAAGAAGGCTAGACTTCATTGTTTAGGCATTGAGTAGGGGGACATACTGATGTTTGTATATTTCAGTATTAACACAGTAGTACTGCAAAAAAGGATCACTGGAAAGAAATAGCAATGAGATAACGGTGGGGATGGGGGCAGGAAAATTAGGAGGCTGTTGCAAATAGAACAGGCAGCAAATGAAGGAGTTTTAGAATCGATGGATATGGGTTTAAAACCTGGCTTTTGTCACAAGTTATTTGACCTTGAGAAACTAAAAAATCTCCTCAAACCTCTGTTTCCTCTTCCATAAAATAAAAATAATATTATCCTTGCAGAATTGTTATGATAATTAAATATGATAATGTGTCTTGTAGTATCTGGCTACATATTAAGTGATAAATATTAGTAACATATGCATTGGTAGTAGAGTGGCATTGAGGATAAGGAGACAGATTCAAGAGGTATTTATGAGATAATTACCATCAACAGGATTTGGGGACTAATTGGATGTTTATTTTGGGAAAAATGCAGAGAGTGGAAAAAATCCTATATTTAGCAACTACTTTGTTCTCTGCAACAAAGACATTTAATACCAACACACTGAATTGCTAACATCTATCGCTGCTAGACACCATGCCTAGTAGAACAGAATCTTCCAGCAATGTCATTTGGTGTGAATGTAGGTCTCTCTTCTTTCTTATATTTCTTCTACTTCATTGGCTAAAGATTCTCCATTCAGGTTCCTCAAAAAAGTAAAAATTGAACTGTCATATGATCCAGCAATCCCACTGCTGGGTATATACCCAGAAGAAAGGAAATCAGTATATCAAAGAGCTATCTGCACTCCCATGCCTGTTGCAGCACTGTTCACAATAGCTAAGATTTGGAAGCAATCTAATTGTCCATCAGCAGATGAATGGATAAAGAAAATGTGGTACATATACACAATGGAGTACTATTCAGACATAAAAAGAATGAGAGGGTCATTTGCAAAAACCGGAAGTCATTATGCTGAATGAAATAAGCCAGACACAGAAAGACAAACATCACATGTCCTCACTTATTTGTGGGATCCAAAAGTTAAAACAATTGAACTCTTGGAGATAGAGAAGAAAGATGGTTACCAGAGGCTAGGAAGAATAGTAGCCGGGGCAGTGAGGAGGTGGGGATCGTTAATGGGTACAAAAAAAAAAATAGTTAGAAAGAATTAATAAGACCTACTATTTGATAGCACAACAGGAGGACTATAGTCAATAATAATTTAATTGTACACTTAAAATTAAGTAAAAGTATAATTAGATTGTTTGAATCACAACGGATAAATGCTTGAGGGAATGGATACCCTATTTTCCATTATGTGATTATTATGCATTGCATGCCTATACCTAAGTATCTCATGTACCCCATAAATATATATACCTGCTATGTAGGCACAAAAATAAAAAATAAAATAAATAAAATACATAATTTTTAAAAATTCTCCATTCAAATATTTCAAATTTTCAAAATAAATATATTCAAAAACTGTATCAAGTAATTTAGATCCAAGGTAGAGTTGTTATCTAATTAGCAACAACATCAATTGCAAATGTTAAAAGAACTCCATATACTTGTAGTGAAACCTCCAGTAGCCAATAAAGAAGTCCTGCAACCAAACTGGAGATGATTAAAGTCACTGTTCCTGCAACTTGGGTATTGTACATATTGAAAGTCAATCAACACTTTATTTATCTGCTTTAATAGAACTGTTGAGATCAATTACAGGACACAAATCACTTATAAACTATTTTCCTATAGTGAAGTAAGTTGTGTGTAAATCTCTATTCTCTCTTACGGCATCTTCAGTTACTGCACAATGGAGGTGAAGCAGGGCCCAATAATAGTTGAAAAAAGAATTGACCTTAGAGAAGATTCACATATTCCTAACTTTTGGGCTCCTTCCGAAAGCCCAGATAACACCACTCAAAAGACACTTCATTTTTGAGGAAAAAATGGCCTAAAAGCTACCAAAATGAGCAGCCCAAATGCCACTGAAAATCCCCAAGGATGCAGACCACTGACTGCCTGCCCATCATGGCTTGGAGATGCCTGAATTAGAGCAATAAAATGAAATTAAAGCTCTCACTGAGATCATCTGCTGTAGAGCTTGAAAAAATTTAAAAGCAGATTTCTTGAAAGGGAAACATTTAAGAACTTAAAAGGAAGGGGAAGATTCCTTAATAAAAGCAAAATATCCTACTAAATGACTGGTGGAGCTTAAATCCACAAATAATTGTGGTAACAAAGTAAAGCACTCATACGCTTTTTCTCTTTCCCATATAATCACTGAGGAAAATGAAATTTTAGAAGGTGAAAATGGAGGATTTAGTACTATTCCTTCAACAAAAATAAGAGGTTGATATGGTTTGGCTGTGCCCCCACCCAAATCTCATCTTGAATTGTAACTCCCACAAATCGTGGGAGGGACCCAGTGGGAGGTGAATGAATTATGGGGACAGGTCTTTCCTGTGCTGTTCTTGTGATAGTGAATGAGTCTCATGAGATCTGATGGTTCTATAAGGGGGAGTTTCCCTGCACAAGCTCTCATTTTTTTTGCCTGCCACCATCCACATAAAAATGTGACTTGCTCCTCCTTGTTTTCCACCATGATTGTGAGGCTTCCCCAGCCAGGTGGAACTGTACGTTCAATGAAACCTCTTTCTTTTGTAAATTAGTCAGCCTCGGGTATGTCTTTATTAGCAGTGTGAAAATGGACTAATACAGAGGTAAAATAAAAAACACTATGAATTTCTCAAATCCTCACAATTTAGTATCTGTTGGGGCATTTTCTTGCTGGAAGGAACTATAAAATAAAAATTAAGATTGCTCCAATATGCTGCATAAAGGCCAAATAGCAAACACTTCTTAATCCAGGGCAACTGTACTTGGTAACTCGATGTAACATCAGCTGCATGTCTGATCTAGTATGTTCTTACATATAGAATAAATGTTTAATAAGAAAGGTTACCCAGATCCCAATAAATATGTACAATTCTTATATGTCAATTTAAAAAATAAAATTATAAAAGAAAAGTTACCCAGGTCCTGTGAAAAAGCACCCTAGTATAAGCTGATAAATCTGAACCATGGCAGCATTAAGATACCTGTCCTCTAATACTAAAGGGCAAAGGGAAAATAGAAGATGGATATCCATCTGTTACCAAACTGAAGCCAATTTGGTGAGCTTCACCCCAACACCCGACTCCTATGACAAAGATCAATTTAAGAAAAATCCATTATAAAACTTTCCAAAGATAAAGCAATATACAAAAGTATACACACAGGATAATCTCAACCATTTAGAAAGTCATATGCACTGAAAAAAAAACCACTGGAAGGAAATATGCCAAATCATTGACTGCTTTTGTCTTTGATGATATAATTATTTTTCTTCTATATACTTATATAACCTCGATAAACTTTGATGCAATTTTATATTGTTCTACATAGTTTTCTAAATTTTCCTTTTTTTTTTTTTTTGAGATGGAGTCTCACACTCGCCCAAACTGGAGTGCAGTGGTGTGATCTCTGCTCACTGCAAGCTCCACCTCCCAGGTTCATGCCATTCTCCTGCCTCAGCCTCCCGAGTAGCTAGGACTACAGGCACCCACCACCACGCCTGGCTAATTTTTTGTATTTTTAATAGAGACGGGGTTTCACTGTGTTAGCCAGGATGGTCTTGATCTCCTGACCTCCTGATCTGCCTGCCTCTGCCTCCCAAAGTGCTGGGATTACAGGTGTGAGCCACCGTGCCCAGCCCAATTTTCCATTTTTTTACAATGAGCAAGCAAGAAAATAAATGTTAAAAGAAAAATGAGAGGGAGGGAAAAATTTACTTCTAAATAAATGCTTCTAGAATCTTTAGAACACCATCATCTATTCTGAAAGATAGAATCATCAAAACTCTGTACTCACGCTTTAACAACATAACCAAAAGCCTAACACTTCACATGCCCCAGTCTCTGGTCTTTTCTGTGCTTGCTTTTCCTCTGTGAAAACTTGATAAAATGCTCTCAATAATCTTGTTCCATGAAAAGTGTGAATGAGAAGAAAAATAAAGAGAGCAATTTTCAAGTGGGAAAAGAAAGAGCATGCGGAAAGGAATGACTGAAACTTTCAGAGAAATGGGTAGAAATGCATATAAAACTCCAAATGAGATACAATAGAAGCTGGGCTTACCAATGGGGAGGAGAGTATGGAAAGAGTGCAATGGACAGGAGAGGGTAGTGTACAAAGAAAGGATAGAAGGAAACACAAACTTTGTATGACTTTTTTTTCCACATAGGATTCACAACATTCCTCAGAAAATTCAATTTAGTTGCCCTGTTCTAGCTTGCTAACCAGAACCAATTTAATTTTAAATCTACACTCAGAGCCAACGGGGATGAGATATTTTGCAATTCTTTTTAGCTCCCTGTTGGAAGACAGAATCAGATTTAACCATTTCTGCTCTGGCTGTGATAACCATCCAGGTTTGTCAGAGGACCAAATGGTGTTCTTTGAAGACTAAAGAATATAAAACTGTACCAAAATTACTTGCTATGTTTAACAACTTAATGGGAATGCATTTTTGAGGATGTGACAAATTGCTCTTGATTTATCTGCACAGGGCATGAAATACTGGTACAAGAGAGCAATTTGTTATACAGACAATGTCTACCCCTTGCTGTAAATTTGCCCACTGTCACATACTATTTGACATCCAGTTAGGTGATTTTAAAAAACTAGTTTATTACTGCATCTAATGAGGAGCAGAAAACTGATATATGACTCTCTTAATTCTTCTCAGCTACCAGGAACACATTTCTCACATATCAGTTTATGAAACTGTTTCTTGGTTTTATGTTCTGTTGTGACAGATAGGTAAACAAGCTGATAAAATCAAGTGCTTTCAAAAGGGAAAAGTTACCATATTCATGTAGGCCTCTGGCTTGTCACAAAACTTCAAACAGTTTCTGGTTCTGCTTACCATCTGCACAGATTTATTCCAAAGAACATAACAAAGTTTGTTTCTTGATTTCTTTCAACATAAATAGAAATATTAAGTTTGGGTGTTTATATTCTGGAAGATAGTCCGATAATCTATTCTGATTAACCTTAACACATAGGTCTGGCCCCTGCCTGTATACATAGCTCAGTCCCAGTCCCTTCCTCTGAATTTCCTTTTAATCAGCCTCAGCCTTTTCCACATCCATATTGCTATGAATATCTCTAGAGCATCTATCTTCAGAACCATTTGTTTACCATGCCTCCTACTGGGAGGAAATGAGGCTGCTATTGGTCTGACTGAAGTTCCCCTTAGGCTATATGTGGTCTGTCTTTATTAAAAGCAAAATAAAGGCCTCACATGGGGACTTGGCAACTATTACAAGGGTTGTGCTGGGTTTTTCGATTCTTGCTTTTTTGTTGGGGGTGTATGAAAGGAATCAACAGATCCATCCAAGACTATTTTATTATTGTCAACTTACATGCAGACCACCCTGACACCCCCACTCACTATTAGTCTGTTGAAAATGGGAAGAATTTGAGAGGGAAACACTAACATTTTTAATAGAAACAATTCTTATAGCCAAATAAGAACTAAGCTACAAAGGTTCTAATTATACATTAGGTATTCAATAAACATAATGGTGACTCCAGAATTGTATTTTGTATGCCATCATCTAATTTAGAAGTTGGCATCATCAGATTCGAACATTGAGTGGAAAAAAACTCAGCAATATAAATTATATAAGCAATCATCACGTGAGTGGGTGGAAATGATTCTGAAACAGATAATTCTGAAATGAATCCTGAAATAAGACTATTTGAAAGGATTAACTTCTGCCTTAAAATCCTAGCTCTACAACTTAACTTCTCTGAGCATCCAATTCTTCATCTTTAAAAGGAAAATAGAATTTTCTCTCTCAGAGAGCTGTTCTGACATTTAAGTCACCCAGTTTGGTGCCTGAATGAGGACTCAGTAAATGGTACCTACCCTTATTATTATTATTTTTCTCATGGATTGTTTTCACTTACCACTGTAAGCTGAACGATGAATGAATAAATAGGTGAGTGAAAGTGAATGAATGAAGGAACAAATAAACGTTTAGTAACACTTGTACAGGAGAAACTGGTAGGCATCCAGCAAGGAAGTTTCATTTCTTTTCTGTTAGTCTTTCTGATGGCAATGCCTGTAAGGAATTTTAATGAAGAGCCAGCACACATCATTACAGTTTTCTACAGATACAACACAATATAACTGTTCAGGTACAGGTTATACAGAAATTAAAGTGATACCAGTTCAGGGCCATACTTGCAACATAACTCAGGCCGTCAACTCTTGCCTCTTGCGTCATCACATTTCTGTACACATATGTTATACACATAAAATGTGTTGACTCAGTAGTGAGGCAAGTAAGGCAACTGCTCTCAAGTAATGAAAATGGAGAAGATTAAGATAAAAGCATCAACAATAACAAATCTATTCACTGAATATTTAAACTGAGTTTTCTTACAGTTCCTTAAATACATTTTCATTTTATTCATTTACATCCCATTACACAAACATTTGTTCATTCAACCATTGTGGAAGTCAGTGTGGCGATTCCTCAGGGATCTAGAACTAGAAATACCATTTGACCCAGCCATCCCATTACTGGGTATATATCCAAAGGACTATAAATCATGCTGCTATAAAGACACATGCACACGTATGTTTATTGCGGCACTATTCACAATAGCAAAGACTTGGAACCAACCCAAATGTCCAACAATGATAGACTGGATTAAGAAAATGTGGCACATATACACCATGGAATACTATGCAGCCATAAAAAATGATGAGTTCATGTCCTTTGTAGGGACATGGATGAAATTGGAAATCATCATTCTCAGTAAACTATCACAAGGACAAAAAACCAAACACCGCATGTTCTCACTCATAGATGGGAACTGAACAATGAGAACACATGGACACAGGAAGGGGAACATCACACTCTGGGGACTGTTGTGGGGTGGGGGGAGGGGGGAGGGATAGCATTAGGAGATATACCTAATGCTAAATGACGAGTTAATGGGTGCAGCACACCAGCATGGCACATGTATACATATGTAACTAACCTGCACATTGTGCACATGTACCCTAAAACTTAAAGTATAATAATAATAAAAATAAAAAATAAAAGGACAATTAATAAAAAAACAATAAAAAAAGACTCTGTGGTACATATTGTGGAGCAATACAAAGAATGTAACTCAATTTTGGCATAGTTCAACCAACATTTATTGAGTACCTCTCATGGGCCAAGCATTGTGCTAGGTGCAAGGGTTGTAAAGAAAAATAAGATACAGCCTGGGGCCTTGAGAAAAAGGCACAAATAATTAAAATATAAAACATAGAGCCTGCAATTACAGACTGCTAAGAGATTTAATAGGAATATAAAAGATAAAGTGATCAATGCTGACTAGAAATCAAGAAAAACTTCAAACTAAATACCTGACCAGATATTTAGTAGCAGTGTGTAAAGTGAACAAGTAGAGCACATTCTACACAAAGAAACGAGTATACACATAAGCAGATAATATGCAGATGTGTAATTGGTTCCATAGCACTGGACTAGAAAGCATGAAGGGGAGAATAGAAGGAGATGAAGTTAG
Source organism: Pan paniscus (assembly GCF_029289425.2). NCBI lineage: Eukaryota > Metazoa > Chordata > Mammalia > Primates > Hominidae > Pan > Pan paniscus. The sequence continues at coordinate 110,824,148 of NC_073257.2, forward strand.
CAAAGTGGACATAGATAAATTCATGAAATGCCTCATATGCCATGCTACGGAGTTTGGATTATTTTTTCCCTCTAAATGCTAGTAAGCCATTGAAGGCCTCCAAAAATGTCAGATTTGGGTTGGAAATTATACAGAAGGCAAACTAAACCGCGACAAGATTAGAGGTAGGGAGAAAAGATAGGAAGCTACTAAAATAACCCAAGGAAGTGAGGATGAGGGAACTAAGCTAATCTAACAGTACAAGGAATAGAGAGAATGAATACATTTTAAATATATTCAAGAGATAAAATTAACAATCATTTTAGATTAATCAATATTAATGGAAAAATAAAAGTGAAAAGTATGTACAAGTGTGTTCTTTCTGCTCATATCAGAACAGAAATCTGAAGCATTTAGAAAAAATATTAGATACCAAGTGGCAAAGTTTTAACAAATTCCAGAAAAAATAAAAATAAAAGTACAGATAGTTGGATATGGTATCTGGAAAAGAAGGAACGAAGAGGTTTTTATGGAGGATGCTTTGATACTACAGTATTTACTTTTAAGAAGAAAATATCACTGAAATGGAAAGTCACTTCTTGTTTCACTTGACATTAGCAGTAAATTTGAAGAAAGTACTCCAGTGTGGCAAGACAGTATGTAACGCTGGCAGACATGGAGGTGCACTGCTCAGATCTCCTGTCAAGAGAACCTGCTGCTAGAAGCATAGCTGTCTGATAGTCTCCAGCTGCTGTATGTTTAGATCCATTGCAGTGTTCACTCTGAGGTCATGCTCCCCACTTCCACACCTTCTGACCCCTATGCTGCTCCCAGGCAATGACTAAGCACAGAAGGCACAGTCAAGCTAAGCCATCCTTTCCCTGTAATGTGGGATTTCTATAATGGGGAACTTTTGCTTAAAGACTTCTGTTCCCAGCCTGGCCAAGACGTTCTCAGAACTGCATTATGGACTGGGGCTCTTCCTGCCCAATTTTCTTTCTTTCCTCTGCTCCTTTCATAGATATCAGACCTGCATCACTGGCTGAAGGCTCTCCCTGCCTACTCCTGCTCTCTTCCCCTTTACTCAGCATGGATATTTCTCCAAATAAAAGTTATGTGTCTAACTGCATCTTGGTGTCTGCTCCTCAAAGGACCTTAACTGACACAATAGTTTAAGTAAATGTATTAAGAATGAAAATCACAGGGAAATGTGAATTCCTCCTCAGAGCATCTTACATGTAAACCACCCTGGCCTCAGGGTTTTCTTAAGAGTACACAACCCAGCCCAGTGTTTAACAGCCCTCACTGTCAGATATTTTACTCCTAAAGACTTACCCACCTCCCTTGGGCCATATGTTCCATTCTAACTTCCAGAACATCTTTTACTAACATTTCATATAATTGAATTAAATTAAACTTCCCATAAAAACTGGATTGAACTAAAAATAGTGAAAACTATTCCATAAGAATTTTATTTTCAACTAAGTGAATTCTCAGCTTAAATAATCATAGTCTGCTCTTTGAGCTCCAGGGGCACAAGCAATTCAGGCAGACAACATAGTCTCCTCTGGAGTACAACGTTCATCCACCTTCTCAGGAGAATTTGCCTTTCCTGCTGCAAACAGCTTCGTCCAGCTGCCAGTAGAATATTTGGATGACATTGCCTTAGAGTCAACACACAAGAATTCTAGTCAAGGGAGGCAGTCTGACATCATAGTTAAGTGTGCAGGCTCTGTACTCCTACACACTTGCATCTAAATCCTGGTTCTACTAGGTGCTCAAACTAGGTGACTTCAGGCATGTTTCCCTCTGCCCCTCTCTGATCCTCCATTCTCTCATATGTAAACTGAATATAATACTAGTACCTATCTCATATGCTTGTTGTTAGGACTAAATGGGCCAAGGCAGATGAAGCATTTAGCACAGTTTCTGGCACATACTGAGCACTCAGTAATTGGAAATTATTTATGTATGTCATTGTTGTTAGTGGAAGCATCTGCTCTGAGAATAAATGGAGTTGCTTATCTACACTGAAGAAACCAGTGGCCATATAAAATGATCTGGCATTTTTCTTTTAACTAGAAAGCTGAGAAGCTATGTATGTGGCCACACATTAAGGCTCAGCCTTCACTCACAGCAGCAAAGGGAAAGCTGGCCTCTTTCTGAATTAGGGGTAGACAGCTGGAGAGGGCCAAAAGAGGGATTACCAGAAGATTACGATGGTCAGGGGAAAGCTGAAATAACTATTTTAACAGACAATTTGTGCTCCAATTACCATCTAAATGTTCATGGTAAATAAGAATCCATAAAAACACATCTGTAAACCCCCAATTTTAGTGACTGGAGCTTTGCATGGTTCATTAGCACATACTCCTTTGCCCAACTGTGACATCACTTATCAGCAGACCTTCTCCTTTCATATTCCCCAGCAGCTGAGGCCAGTGCTCCATGAGGACATTTTCTGAAATCAATGCAGTCACAGATTTCTTCCCACAGGTGCAGGAGAAGCTTATTACGTGAATATCTTTCATGGAGTTCTGTCACCTACACTCTTGTTTCTCTTTTAAAGTAAGGGTTAGTAACTATAAATAAGTAGGTGTCAATTCATGGGGAGAGACTGGTGTGCTGCATGCAAGTGATTAGCTGTAAGGAAAGGGCTAAGTCTCAGATCTGCACTCTAGACCTGTGATGTCCAACAGAATTATAATGTAAGTCACAAATGCAAGTTACATTTAAAATTTTAAATTTTCTACTAACCACAAGAAGAAAAAATTAACAGATAAAATCGGTTTTAGTTAATAGAAATGATTTAATTACCAATATATCTAAAACATTCTTTTAACATGTAATCAGTATAAAATTATTAATGTGATTTTTAATATTTTATACTGTTTTCAAAATCCCATGTGTATTTTATACTTGCAGCACACCTCAATTTGGACTTGCCACATTTCAAGTGCTCAGTATGTCCATATGGAGAGTGCCCTTCAGGGGAGCTGGACTGGGAAATGACAAAGTTCTATAAAAGACCAAGACACTGTTATGGATGTTTGTCATTTTGGGGTACCTAGCATCTTTTGAACACTCTTTCTGTCCTGGGGTAGCTTTCATATTATGAGTCTCATTTCATGAAGATACGAGGGAGAACTCAATTTCTCAGATTCCCTTTCAGCTAATGCATTGGAAGGTAACGCATGCTTGACCAATCAGAAACAACCACATGAGATTTGAATTATAAACAGAAAAAAATGAAGAACATGGCCCTGTATACGTGGAATTAATTTTCTGGCAAGGCTGATGGTGAAGGTATCCAGCTTTCATGGGCACCAATTGGGGTGATCTGATATCTAGTACTCAGAATCCATAAATACATGGTATAATATACTTCAAGTATGGCCAGCAGCAGAGACAGTAGGGGCCTTGCTGGCACCATTCCAAACAAACACGGAAAAAGAAAACTAAAAAAACTCCACATGTTAACTTAGTGCCCTGGCTTTTTAACTGCTTGTTGTTTCTCTTTATGTCTTATTGTACTGTCTATGTCTTGAAAAGTTGCTGTAGCTGTTATCTTTGATTGGTTCATCGTTTATTCTTTCTACTTTAGTCAAGATAAGTTTATATATCACAACTACAAAGTTATACTATTCTGTGTTTTTCTGTATGCTTACTATGGTAATAATGAGTTTTATATCTTCAGATGATATCTTGTTGCTCAATAACATCATTTTCTTTCAGATTGAAGAACTCTCTCTAGCCTTTCTTATAGGATAGGTATGGTATTGAAATCCCTCAGGTTTTATTTGTCTGAGAATGTCTTTATTTCTCCTTCAGGCTTAAAGGATATTTTCTCAAGATATACTAATCTAAGATAAGAGTTTTATTCTTTCAGCACTTTAAATGTCTCATGCCACTCTCTCCTGACCTGTAAGGTTTGCACTGAAAAGTCTGCTGCCAGACCTATTGGAGCTCCACTGTGTGTTGTTTCTTTTCTCTTGCTGCTTTTAGAATCTTTCTTTATCCTTGGCCATTGGGAGTTTGATTATTAAATGCCTTGGGGTAGTCTTCTTTAGGTTAAATCTGCCTGGTGTTCTATAACTTCTTCTACTTGAATGTTGATATCTTTCTCTAGGTTTAGGAAATTCTCTGATACTATCCCTTTGAATAAACTTTCTATCCCTATCTCTTTCTCTACCTCCTCTTTAAAGCCAATAACTCTTAGATTTGTCCTTTTCAGGCTACTTTCTAAATCTTGTAGGCATGCTTCGTTCTTTTTTATTCTTTTTCCCTTTTGTCTCCTCTGTGTATTTTCAAATAGCCTGTCTCTAGGCTCACTAATTCTTTCTTCTGCTTGATCAATTCTGCTATTAAGAGACTCTGATAAATTCTTCAGCATGTCAACTACAGTTTTCAATTCTAGAATTTCTGATTGATTCTATTTAATTATTTCAATCTCTTTGTTAAATTTACCTGATAAAATATTGAATTCCTTCTCTGTGTTATCTTAAGTTTCTTTGAGTTTCGTCAAAACGGCTATTTTGAATTCTCTGTCTGAAACGTCATATATATCTATCTCTCTGGGATTGATCCCTGGTACCTCATTTAGTTCATTTGGTGAAGTAATGTTTTCCTGAATGATGTTGGCACTTGTAGAAGTTCTTTGGCATCTGGGCATTAAAGAGTTATGTATTTATTGTGGTCTTCACAGTCTGGGCTTATTTGTGCCTGTCTTTCTTGGGAAGGTTTTCCAGGTATTCAAAGAGACTTGGGCCCCAAGCCCAATAATACGGTGGGTTTTGTACACTCATAGAGGTACTGCTGTGGTGGTCGTGGGTAAGATCCAGAAGAATGCTCTGGATTACCAGGCAGAAACCCTTGTTCTTTTCCCTTACTTTCCCCAAAACACATGGAGTCTCTCTCTCTCTGTGCCGAGCCACCTGGAACTGGGGGGTGTAGTGATGCAATCACCCCTGTGGCCACCACCACTGGGACTGTGCTGGGTCAGACCCAAAGCCAGCACAGCACTGGGCCTTGCCCAAGGCCCTTCCCTTCAGGGTAGTGAGTTCTTGTAGGCTCCAGGTGTGTCCAGAGATGCTGTCTGGGAGCCAGAAGTTGGAGTCAAAAACCTTAGAAACTTATGTGATGTTCTATTCTACGGAAGCTAAGTTGAGGGAAAGGAAGTAAAGGGGAGGGAAAAATAGGAAGGACTTTGCATGGTACTGAACCACAATACAAAGTCCTTCTTATTCTTCCCTCCCCTTTCCACAAGATGTAAGACAAAGTACCCTTTAACTTTGATCTCCTCTCCTTAAACGGAAAGAAACAGTCACTTTCATTGCTACAAGCTGCAATCCTGGGTTTGGGGGAGGGATGACTTCTATTTACTCTCCCATAGCTGTGCCAGCTGGTGTCTCCCTAGGTCATGTTCCACTCCTAGTTCACTGGCTTGAAGCCCAGCCTAGCACTAGGAGTTGCCTAGGAATTGCAGTCTTTGTGTCCTAGACTGTCTTTCAAGTTTACCTAGGACCCCAGAGCAATTTAGCCCTAAGTGGTGAGGTTTGCACAGAAACTCAAGTTTGGACCACTGGGATGGGTGACCCCCCTCTGGCTAGGGCTCGTCCAGATGCTCCCATTGTGCGCAGGCAATGGCTGAGCTCAATACAGCTTTATTCTCCACTGTAACAGGGCAGCACTGAGTTCAATGTAAAGTCCCCCAGCAGCTGTGCTCTCCCTCCCCAAAGTGCTCAAGTTCTCTCTCTGCACTGCATGGCCACTGCTGGGAGATGGAGGTGAGGTGGTGTCAGTGATTCTAAAGTATCTCTTCTGCCCTCCTCAATGCCTCTGTCGTTAAATCCAAGTACTGTGAATATGACGTTAAATCCAAGTACTGTGATTGCACACTTGATTGTTGGTTTTTGTGATGGGGCTTTTCTGTGTACAGATAGTTGTTAAGATTTGGTGTTCAAGCCAGAGGGACAAACAGTGAAGGCTTCTATCCCAACCATCTTGCTCCACCTCCCTAGATCTTATTTAAACCTTCTATTTTAATTGGCTTTTTTTTTTTTTGACACTGCTCTGGCAGGGTATAAGTGAGGGCACTGCTTTGTTTCTGCCAGGTGGATGTCAAAGTCCAGGTTGCCCATTCAGCCTTCACTGACACCTAAGGGGAGGCTCCTCATTATTGCTGAGCAGGTGGGTAAGTTCCAGATCTCCAGAGTCTCAACTAATACTGCAGTGAAGTGGGAGGGTGTTCCCTCAATATCAACCAATGGGGATGAAGTGCAGGCTCTCTACTTGGACACCATCCTGGCAAGGATGTTGCAGGAGCACATTAGAGTTTCATGAGGGTAAGTCCAGGCTCCCTACTCAGCCTTTGTTTGTGTGAGAAATAGGACACAAATTTTTTATGACATTTGGCTAGGGTGGAGTGGTTATTGTGTAAAACCTTTCTGTCTTGCCAGATTGGTCCTTTATTGTTCTCCTTGGCTAGAGAAAACTGGCTTTTGTTGGGGTCTTTTGTGTTTGTATTCATTGAGATTTCCAGGTTTCCAGCTTCTTCAGCGCCAAGTTTGGGATATTAAAGACAAGAAGAAAACCCAGGGAACTCACCATCATGTTGTTCCTTGGGTTCTTGGCTGACTTCTTTTCAACCTCTGAGTCTTCTTATATGTTTTTTATATATAATATTTAGAGTTTTTAGTTACCCTTAATAGGAGGAATAGGGGAAAGTATATTTACTCTATCTTTTTGGCAGTAGAAGTAGGTGTCATTGCCTTTTAAAATACTGAATATACATTCTTTATTATCTATATTCCCCTGGTAGAAAGTGAACCTCAAAAGGGCATGCTTTTTATATGGCCATAGTAACTTATTGAATGAATTTATAAAGCCACAAATGCGTGCTATTGGAAAATACATCATTTTTAAGTTTTATTTTTTAAATTGGTGCTGAACCAGTGGGAGGAGGTCTGAAGGTCAATATGAATGAAGGAAAGGTCTACATAAGAATTACAAGTAGGAGACAAAATTAATATTAAATATAACCAGATGGTAGTGAAACAGACTTTACAGAGCTCCACTGAGGGAAGGTAATGGTACAATACAGCTAGGATTACCCACTCTTGGAAATAGATCTAATTTAGTCTCCTTCATGATAAGCAAGCACTAAATAAAGCATGAGAAAAAGGAGGCATGCTTCATATTAGCTTTTTGGGTAGTGGAAAAAGTTCGGTCCCCTTAAACTGTCACCAACCTGTCTGCCTAAATACCTTTTTATTGTCTTCCCTTCTAATCACTCTCTCTCCAGCATTGAAAACAATGCTCAAATATCAACCTGTCTTCAAGGCACCAATAAATAAGCATGACACATACTTTTCCCACCAAGCCCAAAAGGTAAAAAAAATTTAAAAGGCAGTGATTAGGACACATTAAATTAAAAGTTGTGATACATCTTGTCCCTTACTTATCCTTATTTTTCCCATGCCAGGAAAAGTCTGCTCCCAAACTGTAAATTAAAAGAAAAGGAACATCTTTATTTCTACCTTCATTTTGTTATGTACCCAGTAGTCATTCAGGAGCAGGTTGTTCAGTTTCCATGTAGTTGAGCGGCTTTGAGTGAGATTCTTAATCCTGAGTTCTAGTTCGATTGCACTGGGGTCTGAGAGATAGTTTGTTATAATTTCTGTTCTTTTACATTTGCTGAGGAGAGCTTTACTTCCAAGTATGTGGTCAATTTTGGAATGGGTGTGGTGCTGAAAAAAATGTATATTCTGTTGATTTGGGGTGGAGAGCTCTGTAGATGTCTATTAGGTCCGCTTGGTGCAGAGCTGAGTTCAATTCCTGGGTATCCTTGTTGACTTTCTGTCTCGTTGATCTGTCTAATGTTGACAGTGGGGTGTTAAAGTCTCCAATTATTAATGTGTGAGAGTCTAAGCCTCTTTGTAGGTCACTCAGGACTTGCTTTATGAATCTGGGTGCTCCTGTATTGGGTGCATATATATTTAAACCACTGCTCAAGGAAATAAAAGAGGATACAAACAAATGGAAGAACATTCCATGCTCATGGGTAGGAACAATCAATATCATGAAAATGGCCATACTGCCCAAGGTCATTTATAGATTCAATGCCATCCCCATCAAGCTACCAATGACTTTCTTCACAGAATTGGAAAAAACTACTTTAAAGTTCATATGGAACCAAAAAAGAGCCCGCATCACCAAGTCAATCCTAAGCCAAAAGAACAAAGCTGGAGGCATCATGCTACCTGACTTCAAACTATACTATAAGGCTACAGTAACCAAAACAGCATGGTACTGGTACCAAAACAGAGATATAGATCAATGGAACAGAATAGAGCCCTCAGAAATAACACCACATATCTACAGCTATCTGATATTTGACAAACCTGACAAAAAGAAGAAATGGGGAAAGGATTCCCTATTTAATAAATGGTGCTGGGAAAACTGGCTAGCCATATGGAGAAAGCTGAAACTGGATCCCTTCCTTACACCTTATACAAAAATTAATTCAAGATGGATTAAAGACTTAAACATTAGACCTAAAACCATAAAAACCCTAGAAGAAAATCTAGGCATTACCATTCAGGACATAGGCATGGGCAAGGACTTCATGTCTAAAACACCAAAAGCAATGGCAACAAAAGACAAAATTGACAAATGGGATCTAATTAAACTCAAGAGCTTCTGAACAGCAAAAGAAACTACCATCAGAGTGAACAGGCAACCTACAAAATGGGAGAAAATTTTCGCAACCTACTCATCTGACAAAGGGCTAATATCCAGAATCTACAATGAACTCAAACAAATTTACAAGAAAAAAACAAACAACCCCATCAAAAAGTGGGCAAAGGACATGAACAGACACTTCTCAAAAGAAGACATTTATGCAGCCAAAAAACACATGACAAAATGCTCATCATCACTGGCCATCAGAGAAATGCAAATCAAAACCACAACGAGACACCATCTCACACCAGTTAGAATGGCAATCATTAAAAAGTCAGGAAACAACAGGTGCTGGAGAGGATGTGGAGAAATAGGAACACTTTTACACTGTTGGTGGGACTGTCAACTAGTTCAACCATTGTAGAAGTCAGTGTGGCGATTCCTCAGGGATCTAGAACTAGAAATACCATTTGACCCAGCCATCCCATTACTGGGTATATACCCAAAGGACTATAAATCATGCTGCTATAAAGACACATGCACACGTATGTTTATTGCAGCATTATTCACAATAGCAAAGACTTGGAACCAACCCAAATGTCCAACAATGATAGACTGGATTAAGAAAATGTGGCACATATACACCATGGAATACTATGCAGCCATAAAAATGATGAGTTCATGTCCTTTGTAGGGACATGGATAAAATTGGAAATCATCATTCTCAGTAAACTATCGCAAGAACAAAAAACCAAACACCGCATATTCTCACTCATAGGTGGGAATTGAACAATGAGAACACATGGATTCAGGAAGGGGAACATCACACTCTGGGGACTGTTGTGGGTTGGGGGGAGGGGGGAAGGATAGCATTGGGAGATATACCTAATGCTAGATGACGAGTTAGTGGGTGCAGCACACCAGCATGGCACATGTATACATATGTAACTAACCTGCACATTGTGCACATGTACCCTAAAACTTAAAGTATAATAATAAATAAATAAATAAATAAATATTTTTTAATCTCAAAAAAAAAAGGAAAAAAACAAACAAGCTTAAGCTTTTATTTATCCATTTACCACCAAATGCCAGAATTCTACCACAAACCCATACCTTCTTTCCTATTAATACTCATGGTATACCACGTGTGCCCTTGTAAGCACAAATAGCAGGCACAAAGTTCCAGAAGCACAAACCACTGTCAATATGCCAGGCAAAAGAACAAAGAAATTGGAAGCTTCAGCATCAGTGGACACTGCAGATCCTATAATCTTCCATTTTTTCACTGTTTATAACCTATAGCTAAGCAAGGCTTTCCTTGACCAGGGTTGTGGTACTACCTCTACTCCTGATAAAATAAAAAATTTAAAACTCTAGACTTCAGATTTCTTGTCTGCAAAATGGAAAATGGAGGTAGAAAAGATAATACTCAAGATCCTTTCTGGCCCTATTGATCCAGGTTTTTACATACTAAAGCTATCTTCATATTGAACAACGAGAAGATAAGCCCAGTTTTGTAAAGAAGCTGAGTGGCTTCTGAAGACCTAAGTTAGTTGCCAGAAGAATTCCAACGTTCAAAAGTTGAAAGACTATAGATAAGAGGCTTGCTCTGGAGTGACCCAGAATTGTTTAATGTCCCTAATGGAGAAAAAATAAGACTATATATTCATATTTGCTTCTATTTCGATAAAGAAAGTCTAGAACAGACATCAGCAATCTACTGCCAGTGGGAAAAATCAGCCTAAGTTTGTGTTTGTTTAAAACAAACAGCCCATGAGCTGAGAATTATTTTTACATTTTTTAATGGTTGAAAAAAGTGAATAATATTTCATGACACAGAAAATTATTTTTAAACATTAAAATTTCAGTGCCATAAATAAAGTTTTATTGGCACATAGCCAATAAAATTTCAGTGCCCATAAATAAAGTTTTATTGGCTATTGGCCTCTAGCCATGATCTCTTGTATGTGAGTGCTTTTTTAAAAAAAATTAAGTTCTGGGATACATGTACAAGATGTGCAAGTTTGTTACATAGGTAAACGTGTGTCATGGTGGTTTGCTGCACCTGTTGACCCATCATCTATGTATTAAGCCCAGCATGCATCAGCTCTTTTCTCTAATGCTTCCCCCTCCACTCTCCACAACAGGCCCCAGTAAGTGTTGTTCCCCTCCCTGTGTCCATGTGTTCTCATTGTTCAGCTCCCACTTATAAGTGAGAACATGCAGTGTTTGGTTTTCTGTTCCTGTGTTAGTCTGCTGAGGATAATGGCTTCCAGCTTAATCTATGTTCCTGTAAAGGACATGATTTCATTACCTTTTATGGCTGCATAGTATTTCATGGTGTATATATACCACATTTTCTTTATCCAGTCTATCATTGATGAGCATTTGGGTTGATTCCATTTCTTTGCTATTGTGAATAGTGCTGCAATGAACATACGTGTGCGTATATCTTTATAAAAGAATGATCTATATTCCTTTGGGTATATACCCAGTAATGGGATTGCTGGGTCAAATGATATTTCTGGTTCTAAATCTTTGAGGAGTTACCACACTGTCTTCCACAATGGCTGAACTAATTTACATTCCCACCAACAGTGCACAAGCGTTCCTATTTCTCCACAATGTCACCAGTATCTGTTGTTTCCTAACTTTTTAACAATCGCCATTCTGGCTGGCCTGAGATGGTATCTCACTGTGGTTTTGATTTCTCTGTGATGTTTAGCTGTTTTTCATGTGTTTGTTGGCTGCACGTATGTCTTTTTTTGAGAAGTGTCTGTTCATACACTTTGACCACTTTTTGATGGGGTTGTTTTTTGCTTGTAAATTTGCATAAGTTCCTTATAGATTCTGGATATTAGCCCTTTGTCAGATGGATAGATTGCAAAAATTTCCTCCCATTCCATAGGTTGTCTGTTCACTCTGATGATAGTTTCATTTGCTGTGCAGAAGCTCTTTAGTTTAATTAGATCCCATTTATCAATTTTTGTTTTTGTTGCAATTGCTTTTGGAGATTTCTTCATAAAGTCTTTGCCCATGCCTATGTCCTGAATGGTATTGCCTAGATTTTCTTCTAGGGTTTTTATGGTTTTTGGTTTTACATTTAAGTCTTTAATCCATCTTGAGTTAATTTTTGTAAAAGGTGTAAGGAAGAGATCCCATTTCAATTTTCTGCATATAACTAGCCAGTTCTCCTAGCACCATTTATTAAATAGGGCATCTTTTCCCCATTGCATGTTTTTGTCAGGTCTGTCAAAGATCAGATAGCTGTAGATGGGCGGTTTTATTTCTAAGTTCTCTATTCTGTTCCATTTGTCTATGTGCCTGTTTTTGTACCAGTACCATGCTATTTTGGTTACTATGGCCTTGTAGTACAGTTTGAAGTTGGGTAGCATGATGCCTCTGGCTTTGTTCTTTTTACTTAGGGTTGTCTTGGCTATGCAAGCTCTTTTTTGGTTCCATATAAATTTTAAAAGTTTTTTCTAATTCTGTGAAGAATGTCAATGGTAGCTTAACGGGAATTGCACTGAATCTATAAGTTGCTTTGGACAGTATGTCCATTTTCACAATATTGATTCTTCCTATCCAGGAGCATGGAATGTTTTTCTATCTGCCTGTGTCCTCTCTGATTTGCTTGAGCAGTGGTTTGTAGTTCTCCTTGAAGAGGTCCTTCACTCCCCTCATTATCTGTATTCCTAGGTATTTTATTCTCTTTGTCACAATTGTGAATGGGAGTTCATTCATGATTTTGATTTCTGCTTGTCTGTTGTTGGTGTATAGGAATGCTTGTGATTTCTGCACATTGATTTTGTATCCTGAGACTTTGCTAAAGTTGCATATCAGCTTAAGAACCTTTTGGGCTGAGATGATGGGGTTTTCTAGATACAGGATCATGTCATTGGCAAACAAAGACAATTTGACTTCCTCTCTTCCTATTTGAAATTTCCTTTATTTCTTTCTCTTGCCTAATTGCACTGGCCAGAACTTCCAGCACTTGGTTGAAAAGGAGTGGTGAGAGAGGGCATCCTTGTCTTGTGCCACTTTTCAAAGGGAATGCCTCCAGCTTTTGCCCATTTAGTATGATATTGGCTGTGGGCTTGTCATAAATGGCTCTGATTATTTTGAGGTATGTTTCTTCAATATCTAGTTTATTGAGAGTTTTTAACATGAAGGTATGTTGAATTTTACTGAAGGTCTTTTCTGAATCTATTGGAATAATCATATGATTTTTGTCTTTAGTTCTGTTTAGGTGATGAATTACATTTATTGATTTGCATATATTGAACCAGCCTTGCATTCTGGGGATAAAACCGACCTGATCATGGTGGATAAACTTTTTGATGTGCTGCTGGATTTTGTTTGCCAGTATTTTATTGAGGATTTTTGCATAGATGTTCATCAAGGATATTGGCCTAAAGTTTTCTTTTTTTGTTATATCTCTGCCAGGTTTTGGAATCAGGATGATGCTGGCCTCATAAAATGAGTTAGAGGGGAGTCCCTCCTTCACAATTGTTTGGAATAGTTTCAGAAGAAATGGTACCAGCTCCTCGTTGTACCTCTGGTAGAATTCAGCTGTAACTCCATCTGGAGCTGGGCTTTTTTTTTTTGGCTGGTAGGCTATTTATTACTGCCTTAATTTCACAACTTGTTATTGGTCTATTCAGGGATTCAACTTCTTTCTGGTGCAGTCTTGGGAGGGTGTATGTGTCCAGGAATTTATGCATTTCTTCTAGATTTTCCAGTTTATTTTTAAAGAGGTGTTTATAGTATTCTCTGATGGTTGTTTGTATTTCTCTAGGGTCAGTGATGGTATCCCCCTTATTATTTCTGATTGTGTTTATTTGAATCTCCTCTCTTTTCTTCTCTATTAGTCTTGCTAACAGTCTATCTATTTTATTGATTTTTTCAAAAACACAGCTCCTGGATTTGTTGATTTTTCGAAGGGTTTTTCAGGTCTCTATCTCCCGAGTTTGGTTATTTCCTGTCTTCTGCTAGCTCTAGGGTTTGTTTGCTCTTGGTTCTCTAGTTATTTTAGTTGTGATGGTAAGGTGTTGATTTGAGATCTTTCTAGCTTTTTGATGTGAGTATTTAGTACTATAAATTTCCCTCTTAACACTGCTTTAGCTGTGTACCAGAGATTCTGATATGTTGTCTCTTTGTTCTAGTTGGTTTCAAAGAACTTCTTGATTTCTGCCTTAATTTCATTATTTACCCCAGAGTCATTCAGGAGCAGGTTGTTCAATTTCCATGTAGTGGTGTGGTTTTGAGTGGGCTTTTTAATCTTGAGTTTTAATTTGACTGCACTGTGGTCTGAGAGACTTATGATTTCAGTTCCTTTGCTGAGGAGTGTTTTACTTCCAATTATGTGATCAATTTTAGAATAAGTACCATGTGGCACCAAAAAGAAATGTATATTCTGTTGCTTTTGAGTGGAGCGTTCTATAGATATCTATCAGGTCCACTTGATTTAGAGCTGAGTTCAAGTCCTGGATATCTTTGTTAATTTTCTGTCTCAATGATCTGTCTAACACTGCCAGTGGGGTATTAAAGTCTCTGACTATTATTGTGTGGGGGCCTAAATCTCTTAGTAGGTCTCTAAGAACTTGTTTTATGAATCTGGGGGCTCCTGTATTGGGTGCATATATATTTAGGGTAGTTAGCTCTTCGTGTTGAATTGAACACTTTAACATTATGTAATGCCCTTCATTGCCTTTTTCTTTTTTTTTTTTTTTTTTTTTTGAGATGGAGTCTTGCTCTTTTGCCCAGGCTGGAGTGCAGCGGTGTGATCTTGGCTCACTGCAAGCTCCGCCTCCTGGGTTCACGCCATTCTCCTGCCTCAGCCTCCCGAGTAGCTGGGACTACAGGCGCCCACCACCACACCCGGCTAATGTTTTTGTATTTTTAGTAGAGACGGAGTTTCACTGTGTTAGCCAGGATGGTCTCAATCTCCTGACCTTGTGATCTGCCCACCTCGGCCTCCCAAAGTGCTGAGATTACAGGCTTGAGCCAGTGCGCCCGGCACCTTCTTTGTCTTTTTTTATCTTTGTTGGTTGAAAGTCTGTTTTGTCAGAAACTATGACTGCAACCCCTGCTTTTTTCTGCTTTCCATATGCTTGGTAAATTTTCCTCCATCCCTTCCTTATGCGTCTATGTGCATCTTTGCACATGAGATGTGTCTCTTGAATACAGCACACCAACAGGTCTTCTCTTTGTATCCAGCTTGCCATTCTGTGTCTTTTAATCAGGGCATTTTGCCCATTTACATTTAAGGTTAATATTGTTACGTGTGAATTTGATCCCATCATCATGATGCTGGCTGGTTAATTTTGCAGACTTGTTAATGTAGTTCCTTCATAGTGTCATTGGTCTGTGTACTTCAGTGTGTTTTTGTAGTGGCTGGTAATGGTTTTTCTTATCCATGTTTAGTGCTTCTTTCAGGAGCTCTTGCCAGGCAGGCCTGGTGGTGACAAAAATCCTTCAGCATTTGCTTGTCTGAAAAAGATGTTATTTCTCCTCTGCTTATGAAACTTAGTTTGGCCAGATATGAAATTCTGGGTTGGAATTTCTCTTTTTTAACAATGTTGAACATTGGCCCCCAATTTCTTCTGGCTTGCAGAGTTTCTGCTCAGAGGTCCACTGTTAGTGTCATGGGCTTCCCTTTGTAGGTGACCTGGCCTCTCTCTCTTAGTGCCCTTAACATTTTTTCCTTCATTTTGACCTTGGAGAATCTGATGATTATGTGCCTTGGGGAAGATCTTTTTGTGGAGTATCTTATTGGGGTTCTTTGGATTTCCTGAATTTGAATATTGGCCTGTCTTGCTAGGTTGGGGAAGTGGAAGTTGTCCTGGATGATATCCTGAAGGGTGTTTTACAACTTGGTTCCATTCTCCCCATCTCTTTCAGGTATCCAAACAGTCACAGGTTTGGTCTTTTTACACAGTCCCATAATTCTCAAAGGTTTTGTTTGTTCCTTTTCATTGTTTATTCTCTAATCTTGTCTGCCTGCCTTATTTCAGCAAGATAGCCTTCAAGCTCTGATATTCTCTCTTCTGCTTGGTTGATCTGGCTATTGATACTTCTATTTGCATCACAAAGTTCTCGTGTTGTGTTTTTCAGCTCCATCAGGTTGCTTATGCTCCTCTCTAGACTGGTTATTCTAGTTAACAGCTCCTGTAATCTTTTATCATGGTTCTTAGCTTCTTTGCATTGGGTTAGAATATAATCCTTTAGCTCAATAAAATTTGTTATTACCCACTTTCTAAAGCCTACTTCTGTCAGTTCATCCATCTCAGCTTTAGCCCCATTCTGTGCCCTTGCTGGAGACGAGTTACAATCATTTGGAGGAGAGGAAGCATTCTGGCTTTTGAGATTTTCAGAATTTTTGCATTGGTTTTTCCTCATCTTTCTGGATTTATCTACCTTTGATCTTTGAGGCTGACAACCTTTGGATGGGGTTTTTGTGGGGTCTTTTTTGTTGATGTTGATTTTGTTGTTGCTTTCTATTTGTTTCTTTTTCTTCTAACAGTCAGGACCCTCTTCTGCAGGTCTGCTGCAGTTTGCTGGGGGTCCACTCCAAACCCTGTTTGCCAGGGTATCACCAGTGAAGGTTGCAGAACAGCAAAGATTGCTGCCGGCTCCTTCCTCTGGAAGCTTCATCCCAGAGGGGCACTGACCTGATGCCAGCTGGAGCTCTCCTATATAAGGCATCTGCCAACCCCTGTTGGGAGGTCTCACCCAGACAGAAGGCATGGGGTCTGGGACCCTCTTGAGGAGGCAGTCTGTCCCTTAGCAGAGCTGGTGTGCTGTGCTGGGGGAATCCCCCTCTTCGGAATCAGCCAATCTTTTCAGAGCCAAGAGGCAAGAAAGATCAGGTCTGCTGAACCTGGGACCACAGCCACCCCTCCCACCAGATGCTCTGTCCCAAGGAGATGTGAGTTCTGTCTGTAAGCCCCTGACTGGAGCTGGTGGACTCCTGCAGGGATGCCCTGCCCGGTGAGGGGGTATCTAGAGAAGCAGTCTGGCCACAGCCACTTTGCTGCACTGTGGAGAATTCTGCCCAGTCCAAACCTCCCAGTCTCCTTAGCCCTGTCAGGGGAAAACCGCCGACTAAAGCCACAGTAATGGCAGTTGCATTGCCCCTGCCTGGGAATTCGATCCCCCCAGGCAGACTCCAGACTTCTGTACTTGCAATGGGAATTTCAAGCCAGTGGTTCTTAGCTTGCTAGGCTCCATGGGAGTGGGACCCACTGAGCAAGACCACTTGGCTCCCTGGCTTCATCCCCCTTTCCACAGGAGTGGACTGTTCTCCTGTCTCACTAGAGTTCCAAGTGCCACTGGAGTATGTAAAAACTGCAGTTCAGTGCCTGCCTGAACAGCTGCCCAGTTTTTTGCTTGAGACCCAGGGGCCTGGTGGTGTAGGCTCACGAGGGAATCTCCTAATCCCCAGATAGTGAAACTCTTTGGGAAAAGCGTAGTACCCCCAGTGGGTAGCACAGTCCCTCACTGCTACCTTGACTGGAGAAGGGAGGTGCCCCCAACTCCGTGCACTTCCCACGTGAAGCGACGCCCCACCCTGCTTCTGCTCTTCACTATGAGAGCTTTTAATGCTGCAAGAAGAGTTGAGTCATTGTGACTGAGATTATACGGCCCATAAAGCCTAAAATACTTACTTATTTTGAAAGTTTTGGCCAGGTGCGGTGGCTCACGCCTGTAATCCCAGCACTTTGGGAGGCCGAGGTGGGTGGATTACGAGGTCAGAAGTTCGAGACTAGCCTGGCCAACATGGTGAAACCCTGTGTCCCCTAAAAATACAAAAATTAGCTGGGCGTGGCAGCACGCACTGGTAATCCCAGCTACTCAGGAGGCTGAAGCAGGAGAATCACTTAATCCCAGGAGGCGGAGGTTGCAGTGAGCTGAGACAGCACCACTCCACTCCAGACTGGGCGACAGTAGGAGACTCCATCTCAAAAAAAAAAAAACAAAAAACAAGTTTTCCAACTTTTTGGAAAATTTTAAGTTTTTCAACCTCCTCCTCTAAAACAATATACAATAACGTTTTAAAAATAATTATCTGTGACAATGGAGCCAAGATGGCTGAGTAGGAACAGCTCCGGTCTACAGCTCCCAGCGTTAAGCGACACAGAAGACGGGTGATTTCTGCATTTCCATCTGAGGCACTGGGTTCATCTCACTAGGGAGTGCCAGACAGTGGGCACAGGACAGTGGGTGCAGCGCACCGTGTGCAAGCCGAAGCAGGGCAAGGCATTGCCTCACTCAGGAAGCGCAAGGAGTCGGGGAGTTCCCTTTCCTAGTCAAAGAAAGGGGTGACAGACGGCACCTGGAAAATCAGGTCACTCCCACCTGAATACTGCGCTTTTCCGACAGGCTTAAAAAACGGCGCACCAGGAGACTATATCCTGCACATGGCTCGGAGGGTCCTACGCCCACGGAGTATCGCTGATGGCTAGCACAGCAGTCTGAGATCAAACTGCAAGGCAGCAGCCAGGCTGGGGTAGGGGTGCCCACCATTGCCCAGGCTTGCTTAGGTAAACAAAGCAGCTGGGAAGCTTGAACTGGGTGGAGCCCACCACAGCTCAAGGAGGCCTGCCTGCCTCTATAGGCTCCACCTCTGGGGGCAGGGCACAGACAAACAAAAAGACAGCAGTAACCTCTGCAGACTTAAATGTCCCTGTCTGACAGCTTTGAAGAGAGCAGTGGTTCTCCCAGCATGCAGCTGGAGATCTGAGAACGGGCAGACTGCCTCCTCAAGTGGGTCCCTGACCCCTGACCCCCGAGCAGCCTAAGTGGGAGGCACCCCCCAGTAGGGGCAGACTGACACCTCACACAGCCGGGTACTCCTCTGAGACAAAACTTCCAGAGGAACGATCAGACAGCAGCATTCGCGGTTCATGAAAATCCACTGTTCTGCAGCCACCTCTGCTGATACCCAGACAAACAGGGTCCAGAGTGGACCTCTAGCAAACTCCAACAGACCTGCAGCTGAGGGTCCTGTCTGTTAGAAGGAAAACTAACAAACAGAAAGGACATCCACACCAAAAACCCATCTGTACATCACCATCAACAAAGACCAAAAGTAGATAAAACCACAAAGATGGGGAAAAAACAGAGCAGAAAAACTGGAAATTCTAAAATGCAGAGCACCTCTCCTCCTCCAAAGGAACGCAGTTCCTCACCAGCAACGGAACAAAGCTGGACGGAGAATGACTTTGACGAGTTGAGAGAAGAAGGCTTCAGATGATCAAACTACTCCGAGCTACAGGAGGAAATTCAAACCAAAGGCAAAGAAGTTAAAAACTTTGAAAAAAATTTAGACGAATGTATAACTAGAATAACCAATATAGAGAAGTGCTTAAAGGAGCTGATGGAGCTGAAAGCCAAGGCTTGAGAACTACGTGAAGAATGCAGAAGCCTCAGGAGCCGATGCGATCAACTGGAAGAAAGGTTATCAGTGATGGAAGATGAAATGAATGAAATGAAGCAAGAAGGGAAGTTTAGAGAAAAAAGAATAAAAACAAACAAAGCCTCCAAGTAATATGGGACTATGTGAAAAGACCAAATCTACGTCTGACTGGTGTACCTGAAAGTGAGGGGGAGAATGCAACCAAGTTGGAAAACACTCTGCAGGATACTGTCCAGGAGAACTTCCCCAATCTAGCAAGGCACGACAACATTCAGATTCAGGAAATACAGAGAACGCCACAAAGATACTCCTCGAGAAGAGCAACTCCAAGACACATCATTGTCAGATTCACCAAAGTTGAAACGAAGGAAAAAATGTTAAGGGCAGCCAGAGAGAAAGGTCAGGTTACCCACAAAGGGAAGTCCATCAGACTAAGAGCTGATCTCTCTGCAGTAACTCTACAAGCCAGAAGAGAGTGGGGGTCAATATTCAACATTCTTAAAAGAAAAGAATTTTCAACCCAGAATTTCATATCCAGCCAAACTAAGCTTCATAAGTGAAGGAGAAATAAAATACTTTACAGACAAGCAAATGCTGAGAGATTTTGTCACCACAAGGCCTGCCCTAAAACAGCTCCTGAAGGAAGCACTAAACATGGAAAGGAACAACCAGTTCCAGCCACTGCAAAATCATGCCAAATTGTAAAGACCATCGAGGCTAGGAAGAAACTGCATCAACTAACGAGCAAAATAACCAGCTAACATCATAATGACAGGATAAATTCACACATAACAATATTAACTTTAATTGTAAATGGATTAAATACTCCAATTAAAAGACACAGACTGGCAAATTGGATAGAGTCAAGACCCATCAGTGTGCTGTATTCAGGAAATCCATCTCACGTGCAGAGACACACATAGGCTAAAAATAAAAGGATGGAGGAAGATCTAACAAGCAAATGGAAAACAAAAAAAGGCAGGGTTTGCAATCCTAGTCTCTGATAAAACAGACTTTAAGCCAAAAAGATCAAAAGAGACAAAGAAGGCCATTACATAATGGTAAAGGGATCAATTCAACAAGAAGAGCTAACTATCCTAAATATATATGCACCCAATACAGGAGCACCCAGATTCATAAAGCAAGTCCTGAGTGACCTACAAAGAGACTTAGACTCCCACACAATAATAATGGGAGATTTTAACACCCCACTGTCAACATTAGACAGATCAACGAGACAGAAAGTTAACAAGGATACCCAGGAACTGAACTCAGCTCTGCACCAAGCGGACCTAATAGACATCCACAGAACTCTCCAACACAAATCAACAAAATAAACATTCTTTTCAGCACCACACCACACCTATTCGAAAATTGACCACATAGGTGGAAGTAAAGCTCTCCTCGGCAAATGTAAAAGAACAGAAATTATAACAAACTGTCTCTCAGACCACAGTGCAATCAAACTAGAACTCAGGATTAAGAAACTCACTCAAAACTGCTCAACTACATGGAAACTGAACAACCTGCTCCTGAATGACTACTGGGTACACAACGAAATGAAGGCAGAAATAAAGATGTTCTTTGAAACCAACGAGAACAAAGACACAACATACCAGAATCTCTGGGATGCATTCAAAGCAGTGTGTAGAGGGAAATTTATAGCACTAAATGCCCACAAGAGAAAGCAGGAAAGATCCAAAAATGACACCCTAACATCACAATTAAAAGAACTAGAGAAGCAAGAACAAATACATTCAAAAGCTAGCAGAAGGCAAGAAATAACTAAAACCAGAGCAGAAATGAAGGAAATAGAGACACAAAAAACCCTTCAAAAAATTAATGAATCCAGGAGCTGGTTTTTTGAAAGGATCAACAAAATTGACAGACCGCTAGCAAGACTAATAAAGAAGAAAAGAGAGAAGAATCAAATAGATGCAATAAAAAATGATAAAGGGGATATCACCACCAATCCCATAGAAATACAAACTACCATCAGAGAATACTACAAACACCTCTACGCAAATAAACTAGAAAATCTAGAAGAAATGGATAAATTCCTCCACACATACACCCTCCCAAGACTAAACCAGGAAGAAGTTGAATCTCTGAATAGACCAGTAACAGGCTCTGAAATTGTGGTAATAATCAATAGCTTACCAACCAAAAAGAGTCCAGGACCAGATGGATTCACAGCCGAATTCTACCAGAGGTACAAGGAGGAACTGGTACCATTCCTTCTGAAACTATTCCACTCAATAGAAAAAGAGGAAATCCTCCCTAACTCATTTTATGAGGCCAGCATCATCCTGATACCAAAGCTGGGCAGAGACACAACCAAAAAAGAGAATTTTAAACCAATATCCCTGATGAACATCTATGCAAAAATCCTCAATAAAATACTGGCAAAACAAATCCAGCAGCACATCAAAAAGCTTATCCACCATGATCAAGTGGGCTTCATCCCTGGGATGCAAGGCTGGTTCAATATACACAAATCAATAAATGTAATCCAGCATATAAACAGAACCAAAGACAAAAACCACATGATTATATCAATAGATGCAGAAAAGGCCTTTGACAAAATTCAACAACCCTTCATGCTAAAACTCTCAATAAATTAGGTATTGATGGGACGTATCTCAAAAGAATAAGAGCTATCTATGACAAACCCACAGCCAGTATCATCCTGAATGGGCAAAAACTGGAAGCATTCCCTTTGAAAACTGGCACAAGACAGGGATGCCCTCTCTCACCACTCCTATTCAACATAGTGTTGGAAGTTCTGGCCAGGGCAATTAGGCAGGAGAAGGAAATAAAGGGTATTCAATTAGGAAAAGAGGAAGTCAAATTGTCCCTCTTTGCAGATGACATGATTGTATATCTAGAAAACCCCATTGTCTCAGCCCAAAATCTCCTTAAGCTGATAAGCAACTTCAGCAAAGTCTCAGGATACAAAATCAATGTACAAAAATCACAAGCATTCTTATACACCAATAACAGACAAACAGAGAGCCAAATCATCAGTGAACTCCCATTCACAATTGCTTCAAAGAGAATAAAATACCTAGGAGTCCAACTTACAAGGGATGTGAAGGACCTCTTCAAGAACTACAAACCACTGCTCAATGAAATAAAAGAAGATACAAACAAATGGAAGAACATTCCATGCTCATGGATAGGAAGAATCAATATCGTGAAATGGCCATACTGCCCAAGGTAATTTATAGATTCAATGCCATCCCCATCAAGCTACCAATGACTTTCTTCACAGAATTGGAAAAAACTACTTTAAAGTTCATATGGAACCAAAAAAGAGCCCGCATCGCCAAGTCAATCCTAAGCCAAAAGAATAAAGCTGGAGGCATCATGCTACCTGACTTCAAACTGTACTACAAGGCTACAGTAACCAAAACAGCATGCTACTGGTACCAAAACAGACATATAGATCAATGGAACAGAATAGAGCCCTCAGAAATAATGCCACATATCTACAGCTATCTGATATTTGACAAACCTGAGAAAAACAAGCAATGGGGAAAGGATTCCCTATTTAATAAATGGTGCTGGGAAAACTGGCTAGCCATATGAAGAAAGCTGAAACTGGATCCCTTCCTTACACCTTATACAAAAATCAATTCAAGATGGATTAAAGACTTAAATGTTAGACCTAAAACCATAAAAACCCTAGAAGAAAACCTAGACATTACCATTCAGGACATAGGCATGGGCAAGGACTTCATGTCTAAAACACCAAAAGCAATGGCAACAAAAGCCAAAACTGACAAATGGGATCTAATTAAACTCAAGAGCTTCTGCACAGCAAAGAAACTACCATCAGAGTGAACAGGCAACCTATAAAATGGGAGAAAATTTTTGCAACCTACTCATCTGACAAAGGGCTAATATCCAGAATCTACAATGAACTCAAACAAATTTACAAGAAAAAATCAAACAACCCCATCAAAAAGTGGGCAAAGGACATGAACAGACACTTCTCAAAAGAAGACATTTAAGCAGCCAAAAAACACATGAAAAAATGCTCACCATCACTGGGCATCAGAGAAATGCAAATCAAAACCACAATGAGATACCATCTCACACCAGTTAGAATGGCAATCATTAAAAAGTCAGGAAACAACAGGTGCTGGAGAGGATGTGGAGAAATAGGAACACTTTTACACTGTTGGTGGGACTGTAAACTAGTTCAACCATTGTGGAAGTCAGTGTGGCAATTCCTCAGGGATCTGGAACTAGAAATACCATTTGACCCCGCCATCCCATTACTGGGTATATACCCAAAGGACTATAAATCATGCTGCTATAAAGACACATGCACACGTATGTTTATTGCGGCACTATTCACAATAGCAACGACTTGGAACCAACCCAAATGTCCAACAATGATAGACTGGATTAAGAAAATGTGGCACATATACACCATGGAATACTATGCAGCCATAAAAAATGATGAGTTCATGTCCTTTGTAGGGACATGGATGAAATTGGAAATCATCATTCTCAGTAAACTATCGCAAGGACAAAAAACCAAACACTGCATGTTCTCACTCATAGGTGGGAATTGAACAGTGAGAACACATGGACACAGGAAGGGGAACATCACACTCTGGGGACTGTTGTGGGGTGGGGGGAGGGGGGAGGGATGGCATTAGGAGATATACCTAATGCTAAATGACGAGTTGGTGGGTGCAGCACACCAGCATGGCACATGTATACATATGTAACTAATGTGCACATTGTGCACATGTACCCTAAAACTTAAAGTATAATAATAATACAATAAAAAATAATAAAAAAAAAAATAAATAAAAATAAAAATAATTATCTGTGAGAAGAGTAAAGGATGAGGGTAAAAATGGGAGACTTGTATTGAGTATCTTTTAATATTATTTTGATTTTTAGACTACATAAATGTATTACCTATTAAAATAGCTTTTAAAATAAATTGCAATGGTTTCTGCAAAGATCATTTCTGTACCCTTGTGGTAGACAGCCTCCAAGACAGGCCCTAATGATCCCCACCCCTTGGTATTCATAGCCCTGTGTAGTACCCCCCACATCATACTAGGAAGGTCTGTGTGACAAATAACACATGGTGTGTCACTTCCAAGACTGTATGATAAAGACAATGGCTTCCATCTTATTTATTCTCTTACTTTCTCTTTTTCTCTCTCCCCCTGCTGTCTCTATACACTAGCTCTGGATAAAGCCAGCTGTCATATCATGAGGACATTCAGGAAGCCTATAGAAAGCCTATGTGGTAAGGAACTAAAGCCATTGACCAACAGCTAGATAGGAACTGAGGACTGTTAAAAACCATGGGAATTATTTTCTAAATGTATCCTCCCCAAATTGAGCCTTCGGATTAGACTGCTGCCTCAGCCAATATTTTGAATGAAATCTCATGAGAGACCTTAATCAGATCCACCCAGCTTAGCAGCTTCCAATTTTTTCCCCACAGAAACTGAGATGATGAATGTTTGTAGTTTAAGCCACTCAGTTTTGGAGTAGTCTGTTACACAGAAATAGATATCTAATAAAACAATCATCTTTGACTTTTTAAGAGAAAAAGAAAAACATGGGATAGGGTTGAGGACCAAAATCCCAGAGAGGGAGCAGCTAGAGGTACAGGGAAGATGCTGATGGGCCAAATAGTTTAAGAACAAGAAGGCAGATCAATTTGAAAGGCAAAGGGTAGTGACAGGTAATGAGCTCAAGAATGATTGACATGAGTCCATAAGTGCCCAGATGGAAAATGTATTAAGGGACAGTATCTAAAGCAGCAGAGGCAGAGAGCAAGAGGACAGCAAGGAGGCAGGAAAGAGCTCTGCTGGACTGGGATTTAAAAGACCAGCATTTCTTAAGGCAAATGGGACACTGAACAAGCCTCTCGGTCACTCTGGGGCTTTAGTTTTCTTATCTAAAAAGGAAAGAGATAGGATGACTATAAATTCTACCATTAGAATATTCTCTTTGCACAATGCTAGAGGTGGTAGCACTGCCTTAGGTGAATTATAGTTTATACTATTTCAGTGGTTTTGAGGGAAAAGCTATTGGTAGGGCATCTTCTCAGTCTGGAAAGCAACCCATTTTATGCATATGCATTATCATTTATTAAGTAATTGTTTACTGAGTATTTCCTCTGTTCTAGGCATAACATACTAGGCTTTAGAGGGGAGAAGGGATTAGAAAGGTCAATAAGGCACAATACCATTCCTCAAGGGACCCACTAATTCTGCCTGGCCTAACATTATCACAATGCCTGCCTATTAGCTTAAGTAACAAGTATCCTCCTTCAGTCATCCATGTTTGAAATCCTTAGTTAGCTTCCAGTTTCTCCGTCCTTGACCTTTTGAAGTTTTTACATCTATTCTTTTATCTTCTCCACACTGCTAACTTTGGAAAGAAAGGGTACCTGAAAGCCAAGGACCTTACTGAGCACTATTCATTTTAATAACCGGGGAAACCATTATGCCTCTTTTTATAAGTACTACATATCTATTAACAGAGCCTAAGATTGCCTTAGATTGTTTTGCTGTCACGCCACAATGGTTGCTCAATCAACTGCAAATTCACTTAGGTGCAAATTCATCATTTTAGCTACAAGATGTATGACATGGAAGCCTGTGCAAATTGCTTTGCTGAAATCAATATACCTTTTGTGTATGGAATTCCCCAATACATCAAGCCGCTATCCCCACCCAAAAAAAGAAGTGAATTTACTTTGGCAGGATTTCTTCTTAGTGAACCTAAGTCGGCTCTTACTGATTAACACGTTTTCTTCTAAATGGTCACAATGTACAAGTTTTATAATTCCCCAAGTTGTTTTTACAGATACTGAAATATAAAAGCACTCTATTATTAGGTTAATATTTCCAGAATTCACTCCTTTTCTTTAAAAAATGACGTTTGGCTCACATTTGATCTGCTGATAGCTTTCTCTACTTATCATATTTGTAGATGATACAGAAAGATTCTCTCATTGCTTTCTTTACCCTCTTAACCCAACCAATAAAGAGGAAATGCAGTAATTATGATCCAACAACATAATGAAATAATATACCATTAGGTTATCATTTTAATTGCTACCTAGAAAGACAGAAAATACTTGCTATATAATATTAAAAGCAGAATAGAAAGTGAGAGGTAGACACAATTATAACTCTGTAAATGTTTTTGGGATGCGAAGAGGCTTAGAAGACAGTATGCAAAAGTGCATTAAGTAAATGGAATTCTGGGTAATTACTTTCTTTTCAAAGTTTTTCTTTAATTTTCTATCTACTGCTTTCCTTATCAAAACTCCTTTAGAGGAAATGAAATGGTACCTAAAAAGAGAAACAATTAGATAATTCTGATGTCTTGTTTAGCATTTACCGTTCACATTGCAATATTTCACTGTTCCCATTCCTCAAAATTAGCTGGGATGAAGACAGAGCACAGATTATATAGTTGATCCTTGAACCACACAAGTTTGAACTGTGCGGGTCAACTTATATGCAGATTTTTTCAATAAGATATAGCAGAAATTTTTTTCAAGATTTGTGACAATTTGAAAAAACAGACAAACTGTGTAGCCTAGAAATATCAAAAAAATAAGGAAAAGGTTGTGATGAGCACATAAAATATGTATAACTATAGTCTACTTTATCATTTTCTACCATAAAATATTACACAAATCTATTATAGAAGGTTAAAATTTGTCAAAATTTACGTGCATGGCCAGACATAGCAGCTCACACCTGTAATTCCAGCACTTTGGGAGGCCAAGGTGGGAGGATTGCTTGAGGTCAGGAGTTCCAGACCAGCCTGAGCAGCATAGTGAGACCCCATCTCTATTAAATAAAAAGTAGCCAGGTGTGGTGGCACATGCTTGTAATCCTAGCTACTCACTAATTGGGAGGCTGAGGCAGGAGCATCGTTTCAGCCCACGAGTTTTAGACTGCAGTAAGTCATGATCATACCATTGCACTCAAACCTGGGCAACAGAGTGAGACCCTCACTCAAAAAAAAAAAAAAAAGAAAAGAAATAAAACCCATTGTGACAAATGCAACATATTAATGTAAAATGAGAACAGCAGAGGAAACAGAGTGTTGGGTATATGGGAACTTACTATCTTCACAGCAGTTCTGGGAACTAAAACTATCCTAAAATTAAAAGTTAATTTAAAAATTGAATGTTGTGAAGACATTGTTAAAAAAAGTATGCACACAAACACTTATAAACTATAAATGGCACCATTTACAGTTAAAAGAAATGTAAACAAATGTAAAGAGGCAGTATTAAGCCATAACTACATAAAATTAACTAGTATCTATTGTACTATGGTAATAATTCTGTAGCTACCTCCTGTGGCTATTGTGGTGAGCTCAAGAGTTGTATTCCGTTAAAACACCATGTGAGGCTAATCATCTTCACGTGAGCAATTTGTCTCTCCAGTAAATTGCATATCACAGTAAAAAGTGAGCACTTGGAGTTCTCACTATTTTTTATCATGTTAAAGTGCAATACCAGAAACCATGGGGCCCATAAGGAGTGCCACTAGTGATGCTGTAACTGCTTCCAAGAAGCAGAGGAAAGTCATAACCTTACAAGAAAAGGTTGAATTGCTTGACACATACCACCGATTGAGGTTTGCGGCTGTAATGTGATGGCCACCTTTTCAAGATAAATGAACCAAGAATAAGGACCATGGTGAAAAAAGAAAAGGAAAATCATGAAGCCATCACTGCAGCTATTCCAGAAAGTGTGAAAACCTTGCACTTTTAGCAAAATACCTTCTTATCTCATATTGCAAATGCAGCTTTTATGTAGGTACAGGACTGCTATAAGAAAGGCATACCTATAGACTATAATATGGTTAGAGAAAAAGCAAGGACATATATGACAACTTAAAGCAAAAGGAAGGTGAAGTATCTAAAGCTGGAGAATTTAATGCCAGCAAAGGATGGTTTGATAATTTCAGAAGGAGATGTGGCTTTTAAAAAGTCAAGATAACAAGAGAAGTAGCTCCTGCTGACAAGAGGCAGCGGATAAATTCCCAGGCACCATTAAGAAAATTTTAAGGAGAGAGGATATCTGCCTGAACAGATTTTTGGTGCAGACAAGTGCCATATTCTAGAATAAAATGCCACACAAAGGACATTTATTAGTAAGAAAGAGAAGCAAGTACCAAGACTTAAGGTAGGAAGAGACAGGCTAACTTTATTGTTTGGTGTAAATACAGTAGGGTTTATGAACAGGACTGCCCCATCTATGAAGCTGATAACCCCAAGCCTTAAAGGAAAAAGATAAATACAAGCTACCCACCTTTTAGTTGTACAATAAGAAGGCCTGAACAAGAAAAGCCCTTTTTCTGGACTGGTTCCATTGATGCTTTGTCCCTGAAGTCAGGAAGCACCTTTCCAGTAAGGGATGGCTTTTAAAGTTCTTTTGATATTAAACAATGTTCCTGGCCACCCAGAACCCCATGGATTCAACACTGAAGTCATCAAAGTGGGCTACTTGTCCCCAAACACAACATTTCTAATTCAGTCCCTAGATCAAGGGGTCATAAGGACCATTAAGGGTCATTACACATAGTACTACAGGAAAGGATTTCAACACTATGGAAAAGAGCCCTAATAGAGAGAACATCATGAAAGTCTGGAAGGATTACAACATTGAAGATGCCATCATTGTTTAAAAATAAAAAGCTGTGAAAGCCATAGTCCAAAACAATAAATTCCTGCTGGAGAAAACTGTGCCCAGATTTTGTGCATGACTTCACAGGATTTATGACAGAGCCAGTCAAGGAAATCATGAAAGATATTATAGATATGGCAAAAAAGGTGAGGGGGTAAAGGGTTTCAAGGTATGGATCTTAGAGAAAATTCAAATGCTAATGGACACCACACAAAAGGAATTAACAGAATATGACTTGGTGGAGATGAGTGCTTCCAAACCAATGCCAGATGATGAGAAAGACGAAGCGGAAGAAGCAATGCCAGAAAACGAATAGACATTAGACAATCTGGCAGAAGGGTTCTGATTATTCAAGACTGCTTTTGACTTCCTTTACAACATGGATACTTCTATATGATATGGGCACTGAAACTAAAGCAAATGGTAGAAGAAGGATTGGTACTGTATAAAAACATTTTTAGAGTAAAGAAAAAGCAGAAAAGTCAAACAGAAATTATGACGGTATTTCTATAAAGTTACAAGACGTGTGCCTGCCTTTCCTGCCACACCTTCTACCTCATCTACTTCTTCACCCTCTGCCACCCTGAGACAGCAAGACCACCCCCTCCTCTTCCACATCCTCCTCAGCCTTCTCAACATGAAGGCTTTTGTGATGACCCACTTCTACTTAATGAATAGTAAATATGTTTTCTCTTTCTTATGATTTTCTTAATAACCTTTTTTCTCTAGCTTACTTTATTATAAGAATATACAATATAATAAATACAACATATAAAATATGTGTTAACTGGATGTTTATGTTATCAATAAGGCTTCTGGTTAACAGTAGGCTATTAATAGATAAGTTTTGGGGAAGTCAAAAGTTATGTGCAAATTTTTTGCTGCACGAGGAGTTGGTGCCCCCTCAACTCCCGTGTTTTCAAGGGTCAACTGTAGTCTGTATTTTAGACACACAGATAAGACTATTCCTTTCACCCACATACAAAAACAAGAATAAAATAACCAAGTGTTTTAAAAGAATTTTTGTTTCTAACAATAATCCTTTAAAAAAAAGTGTAATCCCCCAACACGCACACGCACACGCATGCGTGCGCACACACACACACACACACACAAATTCTAACCAGGTAGTCTGCTTGAGGATTGTTAATATAGACCCTTACCCCTCCCCACAATGGATGTAACCCAAGGTGGGCCAATCAGTATTTCTATGGCATTTCTCACACCAGAGCTGGGGAAAAAATTCAGTCTTTCTCTGGTGGCAAAGTTGTGTCAGAGATGTAAAAAATAGGAGCTGCTAGTAACCAAGCTTCCAGCCATATGAAAAAAGCCAGTCTGACAAGATGAAGCTGACCAGAGAGCAGCAGAGTTTACAGATGGAATCAGGCAATTCTTACAACATTTTAGTTCCTGATGTCAGTAATTCCTGAGCCTCAATTGCACCCCTTTCTGAAGTTACCTGAATCAATAAATTTATATGGTTATTGTTTGTCTAAGTTGGACAGACCTGGGTTTCTATCATTTGAAATAAAAAGTCATGCCTAATATAGAAGATATTATTATTCCTGTTTTTTACACATAGGAAACCTAAAGTTCAAAAAAATTAAGTAAGATTATGAAGTCAGTTAGCTTTGGCCTGGAAGCACATGTGTTTTTTATAAAGACAAGTTGCATCCCACTGAAGAAAAAAGCAGCTAAAGGAAAGATATATAAAAAGAGGAAAACAGAACAGGAAGGCAGAAGTAAGGCAAATGAACAAAAATGGTAACAGCATTTATGTCAAGTTGAAACTTTAAAAATATCAAGTTTTCTTTATTAAGTTAGGAAACAAAACTCTTGAGAATCTTCAGGAACAGCTGATTCCATCCTAGTGTTTTTCTTTTTTCTTTATATGGTATCCAGGTGCAGTTTAACTGGTTCTTCTTCTTTTAGTCTCTCACGTTGAGCTTCTCCATAGAGCATGATACAGCGTGGTAGCTTGCTTCATCAGAACAAGCAAGCAAGAAGGCAAAGAAGAGTGCCAGCAAGAAAGAGAAAGTCCTAGTAAGGTTAAAGTCCTAGTCTTTTGTAGCCTATATGAAGTGATAACCCGTATGTTTTGCCATATTCTGTTCTTAAGAAGCAAGTCACTAGATCCAGCCCACCCACACACAAGGATTACCCAAAGGCATAAATACCCAGGAGTAGGGATTAGTGGCAGTCATATTACAAACCTGCCTGACACACTAGTAGTACTTGAAATATTAATAATAATGTATTTCACAATCCAAGTGTTAGAGTCATTGAAATACATTAGAAGGTACCCAGTAAATGTTTGTTGAATGATTAAAATGAATGGAAAAAATGATGCTATCCTTTTTGAAAAAATCAATTATAGTTTTCCTGCTATGTTCTCAATATTTCCTAATGTCTCTGACCATCTCTGTGGCTGCACCAACTTCTTTCACGCTGATTTTCTTAAAGTCAGGAACACAGAAACAATATAATTAATCTGGCATTTAATTTTGGTATTATGGTGATGGCGGAACACACCACCACCTTTTACTTCAGTGCAATATTGACATATGTTCACTCAATAAACAAATCAGCATTCCCATCTCAAATAACTCATTCAAGAGGATAGGCAACTCAAATGCTAAGCTATGAGTTGACAACATGCTACCTTTTCCAAAAACCATATAATGCCATTGTGATGTTTAGTTTCTTGAGAAGTAGCAAGACTCATCCACCCCATCTTTACTTGTTCTAACTATTGGTACCACTGTTTACACATGTACTGACCTCTGTCTGGCTTTCTGTGCCACTTTATGTCAGAGACTGTAATAAAAGAAAGTTCACAAGATGACAATCCAAGATAGGCCTGTAAGTACAAGTGACAAAAAAAAGTGGTGGTCAGCCCCTTTCTCATACTACTAGTTTAACTAGACAAGGTAGAGGGGCACAAGATGAGGAAGAAGATGAAAGAGCCATTTTAAAAGCATGAGGAGATAATCACTGGCCCCTTTTCTTTTTTAAGCCAAAAAGCACACTGTCAACTCTGGATGACAACAGTAAGACTAAAGAAATGCCGCAGACTTGTCTCCAACTAATAATAGAAGCAAAAATATTTTTATCTTAGTTGGTACCATTAAGATGCCCTGATCATTCTTACAGAGCTGTTTTATTTTGTTTTTACAAGAAAATATACTGTCTTCATGAAGAAATGACAGTCAGCATGTGTGATACGTGGAGCCTCTGCACTAGATGTTCTTCCAAGGAAGTGTCCCTCCTTTGCATGCAAGAAAAGGGTCTGCTTTGGAGAAGCACCAGGGAAGTGACAAAAAAATAATACATGAGGTATAATATTTGGCCACATTGTGCACAGGGCCAGGAAGAAGGATGCAAAAAAGCCTAGTGTAGTTGACTTCAAAAAGATTTAGGAAGGCAGATAAACTACGTGTGCAGGAAAATGTGACAGTGGCTTTACTGGAAAATGGGAATTCTGAAGATGTTTAAAAGACTTGGTGTCTATGAGGATCTCTTAATCTCATAGGAATCCTGCATGCCATTTTTCATACTCATAAGCTCCCCAAAGGCAGAAACAGACCATTATCTCCCTTCATATTTCCAAGGATAGTGCCCTTTACAGGAGATGCTTACTAAATAATAATAAAGCTAACATTTATTCACTGCTCAGCCAGATTCTCTACTACAAGCTTAAATTCCCCCAGCCCTTTGAATAGGTATTACCATAAACCCCATCTTATAGATGAGGAAATGAAAGTTTAGGAGGTAACGTGACTTGCCTAAGTTCTTACAACTATATTGTGGAGCCAAGATTCAAGCCCAGGTAGCTGATTCCAAAGCCTTAACCACTTTTAACCCTATACCAAATGATGGCAGATTTGAATTGCTGTTCTTAGGTATACAAGTGGATCATGAGTGACCCCTTTCTGATTCTATTTCATAGGATTTTGTTTTTCACTTGTCATGGTCAGAAAAGAATAATCTACTGCCAGAGGTAAACTCCTTTTCACAAGTGAGGTGCTAAGCAGGTCACCTGTTTTTCCCGTGGCTCTGCCACTCCAGTGTGTGTAAAGAGGGTGTCAAGAAAATGTAAGACCATTGAGGAAGGATTCCCCGCTCAAAAGAATTTGTGTGTGTGTGTGTGTGTGTGTGTGTGTGTGTGTGTGTGTGTCAGGGTGGGTATAGTAGGGCAAAATGGGCAAGGGTTTGGAAGGTGGAAAGGAGTGGAAGGTGGGCTGCAAAAATGTCATTTTAAAACGGTAAATCCTTTCTTCCCCAAGTAAGACTTATCAGTCATTCACAACTCAATGTGAATTACTTTGATCAGTTTGCTTTTCTCTTAGAAACTAAAAGAATTCCTGTTGCTCTGGCCAAAGAAAATGACCAGCCACTGAGGACAAAAACATTGTATTAGTCTAGTCAGCTTGGGCTGCCATAACAAAATACCATATAATAAGTGGTTTAAACAACAGAAATTATTTTCTCACAATTCTGGAGGCTGGAAGTCCAAGACCAGGGTGCTAGTATGGTAGGGTTCTGGTGAGGGCTCTTTTCCTGATTTGCAGATGGCTACCTTCTTGCTGTGTCCTCACATGGCCTTCCCTTGGTGCATGTGCATGATCTCTCTTCTTCTTATAAGGCCACCAATCCTATTGGAATAGGACCCTACCCTTATAACCTAATTGAACCTTAATTACCTCCTAAAATCTCTGTCTCCAAATATAGCCCACATTGGGAGTTAGGGCTTCAATATACGAAATTAGGGAAGGTGGGGGAAACAATTCAGTCCAAAGCAGTAGTGGTAGTAAGCTCTGACAAAGAATGATGACTGTGACACCCAACACGCACTTTCTCTCCCCACCCCCGACTTCTGCCAGGGCCTGGAATGAGTCCTTGAGACTGTCGCATAGTTGAAAAAAGATGCTGAAGGCTCCTGGTGGACAAGGGGAATATGTCTTAAACAAGAGAGCTGGGCTTCCTTCTGGTAGCAGGGTAAACCCGGCAACTCTAAGATGTTCAATAAAAGGCTCCAGCTGTAAGATTTCTGTGAGAGCTGTAATTCATTTGGTGTTCTCCTCGGTGCAGGGGTCTTGGGATAGGATTCTTCCCACATGACTAGAACCTTGCTGACTTGGCCTTATCCCACACTGCACATGTCTAATCCAGTTCTGCCACTGTGACTACGACCCTTTGGCCTTATCAATGCCAGCTTACCTCACCATGTTTCTATCTAATACAGCAAGGACCTGGGCAGATTCAGCCATCTCACCACATCAAACTCTGCTCACGCTGCCTAGGTCTGGTCCCTTCTACCCCCGATCTAGGTCTGTGTTCTGTAGTATCCTGTATTATCTATCTAGCCCTGCTTGAGGGCTGTGGGCTCACTTGGTTCAGAGTACACAGCTCCACATTGACGGAGTGGAAGGAGGAACTGTTTTGGAGCTTGAGGAATTGGGGAAGATGGTTAAGACATATTTGTATGCTACATGGCAACTAGAGAGTGAAAAAAACAGGCATCATGGGGATGGTATAATATGGCCATACGGCAGGGAAACTGGTTAAAAACACAGGCTTTAGAGCTCAATAAACCTAGGTCTTCACCTCGGCTCTGCCTTTTGGTGACTACGCAACATTGAATACTCTATTCAACTCCTCTAAGCCTCAGCTTCTTCATCTTTAAACTGGAAATAACACCTCCAAATTCATGTTTTTGCCAGGACTGAAAAGGTACCATAATCAAAATGCTGATTATACTGCCAAATCTATAATAAGCATTCAATAAATAGTAGTTATTACTATTGAGAAGAAATATGAACTGGGAAGAAAAGAGCACTAAGTTGGCCGAATGCGGTGGCTCACGCCTGTAATCCCAGCACTTTGGGAGGCCGAGGCGGGTGGATCACAAGGTCAGGAGTTCGAGACCAGCCTGGCCAATATGGTAAAACCCCATTTCTACTTTAAAAATATACAAAAATTAGCTGGGTGTGGTGGCGTATGCCTGTAGTCCCAGCTACTCAGGAGGCTGAGGCAGGAGATCACTTGAACCTGGGAGGCAGAGGTTGCAGTGAGCAGAGATCGCACCACTGTACTCCAGCCTGGGCGAGAGAGTGAGACTCCATCTCAAAAAAAAGAAACAAAGAAAAAAAAAAGAGCACTAAGTTTGGGGAAGGCTGTAAGCAGGAAAGTGAGGGGAAGTCCTAAAAATCCTCATTCCCTTTTCCATTCTATTGGGAGCCCTAGGACACTGAACGTGTCACTAAAAATCTTCCTGATTAAATTAACACTTGTGAGAGTTAACACATTAAGAATATTTAAGTTAATGAATGTTCCTTAGTTTTCCATTACTTGCAAAGTACTCTAAATCAGCATTTCTTATATCACCAGTGGTTGCCTCTGAATCATTTTTAATGTGTTTTTCTTTGTGGGGTCAAAAGAGATGGCAAGTTGAACACCTTTCAGCATCACGTAGCCACTGGGATCCTGAAAGCACTAACCTTATCCCATTGATCACTTTAGGAAGAAATAAATTGAATGAAAAAATTCCATTTGATTTGAGGCAACAGTCATAAACATAAGGTCAGTACAATATAAACTCCGCATTTTCCACCTAGTTTCTTTTCATTATATATATAGCTTAGGTTATGTGATAGTGAAACTAACAATAACCCAATTTGATTGGTGTACATGCTTAGAGATGACAGTGGATGTCTCCCCAAAAAACACTTAGAAGTGAAAGTTGAGTATTAAATACTCAGTGGATCTAAGCATCAATTATATATATACATATATATGTATATATATGTATATATATACACACACATATTTATTTATATATAACTCTAAGGCTAGAAAGACCTATTTATATATATTACTCTATCCAAAAGAATGGTGATTCACTGGTCAGCCATGGAACAGAATCACAGAGACAAATGCTGATATAAGTGGAAGGAATTTTAACCTATGGATTTCATTCACTCAGCAATTTGTTATTAGACAACCTACAGAATAGGAGAAATTTTTTGCAATCTATCCATCTGAGAAAGGTCTAATATCTAGAATCTACAAGAAACTTAAACAAATTTACAAGAGAAAAACAAACAACCCCATTAAAAAGTGAGCAAAGGACATGAACAGATACTTCCCAAAAGTAGACATTTATGTGGACAAACATATTTTTTAAAAAAGCTCAAAATCAGTGATCATTAGAGAAATGCAAATCAAAACCACAATGAGATACCATTGCACGCCAGTCAGAATGGTGATTATTAGAAAGTTAAGAAACAACAGATGCTGGTGAGGCTGTGGAGAAACAGGAATGGTTTTACACTGTTTGTAGGAATATAAATTAGTTCAACCATTGTGGAAGACAGTGGCGATTCTTCAAAGACCTAGAATCAGAAATACCATTTGACCCAGCAATCCCATTACTAGGTATATACCCAAAAGAATATAAATCATTCTATTATAAAGATACATGCACATGTATGTTCACTGCAGCACTATTCACAATAGCAAAGACATCGAATCAACCCAAATGCCCATCAATCATAGACTGCATAAAGAAAATGTGGTACATATATACCATGGAATACTATGCAGCCATAAAAAGAAATGAGATTATGTCCTTTGCAGGGACATGGATGGAGCTGGAAGCCATTATCCTCAGCAAACTGATGCAGGAACAGAAAACCAAACACTGCATGTTCTCACTTATAAGTGGGAGCTGAACAACGAGAACACATGGACACAGGGAGGGGAACAACACACACCAGGGCCTCTCAGGAGTGAAGGGGAGGGAGAGCATCAGGATAAACAGTTGATGAATGCAGGCTTATTACCTAGGCAATGGGTTGATAGGTACAGCAAACCACCATGGCACACGTTTACCCATGTAACAAACTTGAACATCCTGCACATGTATCCCAGAACTTAAATTAAATTAAAAAAAAAACAAAAAGTAATTTGTTATTGAGTACCTATTAGACATTGTTTTCTCTCTGAATACAACACAGTAAACAAGGAAGATGAGGACTCTTCCCACAAAGCTTATATTTAAAGCAGGAAGGACAAACAATAAAAAAAAGAAAATAATGAGAATTTCCAGTCATTAAACAAGCCATGAAGAAGACAAACCAGAGAATAATGGTATGATAGAGCATGGTGTGTTCAGGCAGGAAACATGATATGTTAAATTGGTTTGGAGTAAGTTTGGCTGCATATACAAACTAACCTAAAATAACAGTGGATTAAGTAAGATAAAACTTATTTCTCTCTCATTTAAAAGAAGCATAGAGGTAGACAGCTCGGGGCTACTGTAGAGCCTCACAAATTCATCAGAGACTCAGGCTTTCTAGATCTCTACCATACCTAGTGAATACCCTTTCTCCCATGGTCTAAGATGGCTACTAGAGCTCAGCCACCACATTAGGTATTCCAGGGAACACAACAGATAGAGAAGAGGAGAAAGAAGAATACACTTCTTTCCTTTTACAGTTCCTTTCAAAGTAACCACAGTACGATTTGGTTTACATTTCATTAGCCAGAACTTAGTCACAGGGCCACACTCAGCTGCAAGGGACGTTGGAAAATATAGTTGCTCAGCTGTGTGGCAATGTGCCTAACAAAGAAAGAAAGGAAGGCCTCTCTGAGGAGTCATATGACCTGAAGCCTCAACGATGAAAAGAAGGTAGCCATGAAAGGATCTGGAGATGAAAGCTTTCAAAGAGGAGAACAAGTGCAAAATCCCTGAAGTGGGAAAGAACTCTGTATACCTTAGGAATCACAAGAAAGCCAGGGCACTGGTACAAATTGAATGAGAGAGTGTGCAGGAAAACAGTCTGTTGCATTCCAAGAGTGATGCCATATTGAAGTGAAATCACCATGATGACTAATGTTGCATACCAACATGTTCTGCAGCAAAGTCTTTGAACAATACTTGTAGCATAGATAATTCCCCCATAAAGATGCTTATCTAGCCTCCCCAGTGGTCGCAAGTTTGGCAAGAAAGTCTGAGGTATGACCAGCTGCACGTCTTTACACTAAAAGCATGCTATATGAAGGATACTTTCTAGAGGGCAGGTGTGAGGATCCACTATCTAGCAGCTACCCAAGAAATGGCACCTCTTTGTAAGTCCCTATTAAATGTTTCTTTCTGAGAAACTGGCTTTGTCAGCCTCTTTCTCTGGCCTCTCAGCTCCCTCGGCCTTCAGGGGTAGCTTTGCATAGACCTGCTCACTGTTCTCACTGCAGAACAGAGTGCTACAGCATGAAGTCAGAAGACTGGCATATTAGATTTAATAATAAGTCATGGTGATAAGTTTAGATTGGAGTATTTCCAGTCCCCTTGAAAGGGCCATGCCCATTATGATAGGAAGGGTAAGGCTGCCTTAGCCTGAGCCATCAAACATCCAATTTATCTAAGTCTTCTTGTTGTAAATGCATGCCCACATAGCAGTCTTCTGATTCCATAGCTCTATTAATAACGTGGCTCTGGTTCTTGAGTCTCACTCTCTCTCTCCCGACTTCCTTAGCAGCTTTTCCCAATTGTGACTTTGGAGTGCTTGGGCTTTAACAAGATCATGTAGGCATGCCATGAACAGAGATACAATTCAAGGTAGTTAAATCTTAAATTCCCTCAAAATAAACATATCAGTCAAGTAATATAAGATTTCATTCTTGGCTTCCAAGAAAAATATCCAGAAAAGGCTCTCTTAACCTTCGTTTGCAATAAAATAAACAGCTCAACAGTTTCCCTTCGGATTTGCCCAGATTTCATACAGGGGTTTGTGGGGAGTGTTCACATCTGCAGAGAGAAGAAAGGGAACAGCTGGAGAGGTTGTCTCTTCTTCCAGCATTTGCTCTCTGTAAACTCTGATAATCTGAGTCACTGATCTTCCAGAAAGCTCAGCTGTTTAAAGATGGATCTAAATTCCCAAGAGATTAGTAGGATTGTGAACAAAATAATGCCCTATAAGGCTAGTGTCTCAGAGGGTTTTCTTTGTCTATGTCACTCACTGCACACTCAAATGCACACACATATATTTACACACACACACAAATTTGTATACATATACAACAGCTAAAGCAGGCCAAGTAATTTGCATATGAAACAATTTTAATACATGTGCAGAACCTGGCAGGTTAAGGACCAAGTTAAAGTCAAGGATTAGTCAAACAGATAACAAGGTTTAAAAAAATGCAAGGAAGAGGTCACACAGAGAACTGTGGAACAAAGGAGACTCTAATGCAACAGGAAAAGTTGAACTTTGATTAAATGAATAAATAATGATAATGATTATTATGCATGCTATCTATTATTGAGCATTTACTACATGCTAAACAATTAGCACATATTAAATGAAATAAGGCTTATCTCATTTAATAATAATAACCTTAAGAGACAGGCAGTACTATTATAACTGCTTTATAGTTAAAGAAACAGTACTAAAGATTAAATTTCTTGCCAAGACCTGAGAAACAGTAAGTGATTGAGCTGAACTCTAGTCAGATCTGCCTAACTAAACCCTGTGCTCTAACAGCTTCTTATGCTTATATGATACTTATATGCCACATGGGGTAGGAAGGACAATGAAAAATGTAAACTTAAGCTACATTAATATTAAAAGTTTATAATATTTCTACTGGATTAAATTCCTATTATACCTCACCTGAAGCATAATATCAAATTAGGAACCAAATTTAACAACACAGACTTTTAGAGTTAGAAAGTACTGGCTCTAACCACTGCTAGCTATGTGACCCTGGCTAGTTCCATAAGAGCCTCAATTTCTCCATCTGAAGTGGGAAAAATATCTATTTTAAAGAATTGATGTTAAGAGCAGAGATAATGTATATGAAGTCAAAACCAATGTTTAGCATGTAGTAAGCATAGAAGGCACTACAAATATGAAAGGCAATATATTTACTATTATTCCAAGAAGAAGGTGACTAGGACATAGATCATGTTTTATAAACATTAGCATGAGATGTAAATTCATATTTTCTAATGGAGTGCTTTCATTATTACTTTGCATTCTGCTA
Organism: Pan paniscus; assembly: GCF_029289425.2. Taxonomy (NCBI): domain Eukaryota; kingdom Metazoa; phylum Chordata; class Mammalia; order Primates; family Hominidae; genus Pan; species Pan paniscus. The sequence goes on from NC_073257.2 coordinate 110,863,981, forward strand.
CAAATTACAATTCTTAACATTCCTAAAGCTGGGCTCTTCTGAGGCAAACAAAATAGATTCTATAAACCTAATAATTTCACATTCCCCACAGAACAGAAAAGGATTCTCTCCAGTTTCTTGTCAAAACTATCTCTGGAAAAAAAAAAAAAAAAGGCCAGTGGATAGGAGGCCCAGTGGCTGCTGATGTCCTGCCAAATCCAAACACCCATATCTCTTCAAAGGTCTAGCTCATAAATAAATAACACTTTCTGTCTTGACTGACAGCATTTATCTTGGATTTTAAAGCATCAAAGCACTGTTTGTGCCCAAAACGTTTTGTGAAATGATACTAATGTGTTCAATGATCTACATTTGAGAGGCTGTATTTCTGAAGCTGATAAACTCCAGCAAAATCTCCCTAGTGAAGTCTATTTTCAGTACATAAACTTCATCTGCATTTGAAAAGGCATCCATTATTCACATCTGCGGAGACATTTATAGTTTAAAGCAGACACATGGACAGATTGGGGGTGGAGGCCTTCATCTATGTAGAGACAACTAGAAAGAAGGCATTAGAAATGTGGGAAAGCTGACACTAAGCTCATTTTTACATCTAGACCCAAGATGAATTCTAGGGGCAGAAAAATAAAGCTATGAAATAAGAGCAAGTATCCCTCCTCCTCTTCTTTCTCCTTTTTCTACTGCTACCATAGAAGCCAATATGCTTCTGCAAAGTTTTTTCCCCCCACAGGAATATCCTTGCCTCAGATTCTGCCAGTCAAAAGCCTCAGACACCACTTCTTCCATAAACTTTGCCTCTTTCCTTCCTGCTGAGATTATATCCATCAAACCTAAAATCTGGACTGTTGATTCACCAAAATACTTCCAAGGAAGTGAGACTGGTACCACAAGTGGGTAAGGGATGCCATGAAATAACATTGAATCACATAGGAGAAAGTTATTCTATTTTCATTGCTTTTTCTGAATTTCTGATTTGTTAAGAAGCATGTCTCACTGCCATGCTAGTATGTCATTAGCACCTCTCCCACAGTTGTTAAGAGTTCTTGTTACAAAGACTCAGTCTCAAAGCCAAGGAACAGGCAATACTACCTAGATAGAATTTAATAGCACCATTTTGTTTATACTGTCTTTATTTTTAGTTATGGTCTATTTATGGCAACTGAATTGTTTTTCCATTTATAGTAGTAAAATAAAGTTTACTTTCTAAATTCATTTATTTACATTATTTAAGTTAAAAAGATTAATCAAGAATAAAATTGTATGCAGATAAAAAATTATGAAAAGGGGCTGAGAATGAGTAAATGTGGGAGATACTAATTATTATACAACCTGAAAACGGAAGTTTAAACTGTATCCCCCTACTACCCCAAGGCAGAGCTAATCTATCCCTCCTCTATAATTCCACAGCCTTGTTTGTATATCTAATACAACATGAGTTCATCTTCTTTGAATTACAGTTAACTATGTACATTTCTTATATTCCCTAAATAGAAGTCAGAGTCTTTGGTTTATTCATTTTTAAGGATCTGTTTTGTGTTCTACAGAGTACATTCTCTGTGAATGTTTGTTGAATTGAAAACTTGATTCACCTCCATCCCACCTGTGGAATAGTGGTAATCACTTTAAGGACCTTCAGGATGCACATAGCATAAGATTTCTCTATAGCATGAGATTCTCATTACTTACTATTTAAATATCAGTCAATAAATAATCAATATGTACTTTCTGACCTTCTATCATGTTCAAGTCCTTTGGAGTATGCAGAAAAAAAAAGACATATTATAACTCTTTGTTTTCTGATTTTAAAAGTTCAAATATAATTGCAGAAAATTTAGACAATACAAAAAGCAAAGGCCAAAAAGCGTAAAGTATAAAAATTAATAAACTCTAATTCCCACACCTGCAGATGACTGCTAGTCATATTTTAGAGTGTTTTCTTTCAGTCTTTTTTGTTTGTGTCTCAGTGCCACACTAGTATGTCATTAGTACCTCTCCAACAGTTGCTAAGCTTTCTTTTACAAGGACTGAGTCTCAACATGCTTGTTTTCAAAATTGAGAATGCATTTGTGTATTAAATAGTGTTTCTGGCTTTCATTTTCTTACTCATCCCCACATACACTCTTGTGCCACCTTGTTTTATATTTGGTTTCTATATGCCAGCCACATGAATGAAAAGTAATGGAGAAACATCAAGAAATACGTAAGTATGGTTACAAATGTCCCCTTCCAAACTTTTTCCAAGTAGAGACATTGCATAACTTAACAGGAAACATAAAAAGAGTTTTGAAAAGGTGCATCAGAATGTTTCTCTAAGTGAAAAACATCAATAGTGGGCATTTCCAATTGAGGATTAGTCATGGAATCATGACTAATGGAATCATGACATGGCTGTGTGGGCTGGAAAATGTTTAGAGATGCCTTTGTAAGACTAGGAAACAAAGATCAAGATAAAGTTAATGACTCAGCAAAGAACACTGATTACAGAACACAGAATAGCAGGGTCTATTATCTAAACCTAATGCCCGATGGAGATAAAATATTTCACATTATAATGCAAGTCAATGGGATAAATAGTTGCGTGTTTACACAACTTCAGAAGAGCACGTCTATTACTATATGAGGAACACCTGCATAGTTCATAGTTCAATAAATTAACAAAAAAGTTTTCCTCACTCCAGAGCCTGTCCAGTGAACTGTCACTACTGCCCTCCTGAATTTTTATCTTTCAACTGCCCACCCTTTCCTAAATTTGTGTCTTTTATTTTATTTTCAATTATTTTCTCCTTCCCTTTTCATGAGTGTATAACATAATTCCTATTTCAAGGTTCTGTACAGAAATCTAAGCTCTTTGAAAGAAAATAACTGTCACATATTATAAATAAAGAAGTTTATTAAAAGTGGAATTAAATTGTACTTGGTATTCATTGACATTAATTTACCTAGCTAATAACAACAGTAATTGTTATTGTTTTAATAATCTTTTAGAATCCATATTATCTGCCAGTATCAAGCATCTGCTACTAGCACATTGCTTATTACATTTGATTTCTTAATGCGCCTTCCTTCCTTTCCATAGAATTCCTCTAGTTTGGTTTTCCCATCCACTAATCACTCTACTCTCTATATTTCAAGTACCTCCTCCCACTCCTTCACTCTAGATGTTAGTATTCATCAAGGATCTATTTGCAATCTTCTGCTCTTGTATCTATCAAAAGTTCCTAATCCTTCATATGCATTCAAGATATTTGATACCTCTTTTATTAGTCAACTATTAAATAAATCTGTCAAGACCTGACTTATCTCTCAAGTTCTAGTCATATCTTCTTAACATGCTACAGAACATCTTTAATTATATGTCTTGTTATCATCATACAAATAACTCAATTTCATTATATTTTCCCCCAAATCAATGCCAATCCCTGATTTATCTTTCTCTCTTAATGGAGGTAAACCATTCCTTTGGTTTCCCTCTCTTACCCATAACATTTAATCCTCAACAAGCACTTCTGGTTCTTCCTTAGACTTCTTAATATTCATAACTTGATTCTCATGTTTCCAATTTCCAGATAGAGCCACTTATTATTATCTCATGCAGAGACTACTGCAATACCTTCCTTATTAGTTTCTCTCTCAACAGACCACCCACTTCTAACCTATCCTGTACATACCTACCAGAATAATCTTCCTGAAATATTACTTTCATCATGCAATTCTCTGATCAAAATAATCTTTAATAGGTACTGTTGTCTAGAAAATAAAGTTCCAATTTCACATCAAATTCTCCATGATTTCCAACTTAACATTCTTATTTGGGGATTATTTGTAAGAAATAGCTCAGGAAAGTATAAAGGATACTAGACTCTGAGTGAGGAGATAAGGAGTTTAAATACTAGTGCTAGTTGGTAATTGTGTGATCTTATGAATGTCAAATTCTTTATTTAGAATATAAGGATAAATAAGAATGTTTTCAAATAGTTGGGGTAAATACAAATTAAGTAAAAAAAAAAAAACAACTGACGTGCATGACACATGGTAGGCATTCAATCAGTCTGAATCTGAATATGAGGTCTCTTCTACCTCTAAAGTTCAATGATTCTCTTCTCTAATCAGTCTTTCCAATTCCAGTCCAACTCCCGTATTCACTTTTCCCAAACAGAAATTCTTCCATTCTCTTGTGCCTCTCCTCTACACCTACACAAATATTATCATCCTTCAAGTTCTCTTCAAAACCTACCTACTCTATGAAGTCTTCAACATAAACCTCATCTAAAAGTGGTCATTGCCTCTAGCACTCACGTCTCTTAACTTATTAGTTGTCTTGCATCATCAACTTTTCATGTATTCAGAATATATCATTCTAGCAACATTACATGCTCCTTGAAGACTACTAATCTGCATGGCTCCTCTTTGTATGCCCTGTTCATTCATTCAATCATTTACAGAAAGTCCTTTTTTTTCTCTTTTTTTTGAGATGGAGCCTCACTCTATCACCCAGGCTGGAGTGCAGTGGCGCGAATCTGGGCTCACTGCAACCTCCGCCTCCTGGGCTTAAGCGATTCTCCTGCCTCAGCCTCCTGAGTAGCTGGGGTTACAGGTGCCTGCCACCACTCCAAGATAATTTTTGTGTTTTTAATAGAGACAGGGTTTCACCAAGTTGGCCAGACTGGTCTTGAACCCATGACCTCAAGTGATCTGCCCACTTCAGCCTCCCAAAGTGCTGGGCTTACAGGCGTGAGCCACTGTGCCTGGCCAGAAAGCCCTCTTTGATGAGGACTGAGTTACACTGAGTTTTAAAGGATGAGTAGAAAGTGGCCAGGCAAAGAGAGGGAGGGAAAGCTTCCAGGAAGAAGGAGCAGCTTGTGTGAAGGTTCTGAGGTCAGAAAAATAGTTTTGCAAAATAAAGGAACTGAAAAAGAGATCAGGTAGAGAGACAGAAAGGCACTAGAGAGAAGCAGCATAAGGTGGCAGAGAAGGGGAAGCAGTTCCTTCCCCTAAGCATATACTATCAAAGTGCCATATTTTTTAAACAGGTACTAGTCATATATTGAATGAGAGCTGTTTATACTATAATGAAAGGACTTCAGAAGTAGCAGCATGGAAGCTGCCAGGGTGATAAAAACAGGAAACAGTTAAATGGTGGGACTGTATTTTGATTGTTGCTCTTCTACCAACTAATGGCCACACCTCTACTCCCTCTGTGACGCGCCCCCTCAACTCAGCTGACATTAAAATCCTTCTCCTGTTAGGTAGAAAAAATAAGTTCTAATGCCTGATAGCAGAGTAGGGTGACTATAGCTAATAACAATATATTGCATTTTTCAAAATAGCTACAAGAGAGAACTTGCAATGCACGCAACACGTAGAAATGATAAATGTTCAGGTGACGAATACCCTGAATACTCTGGCTTGATCATTACACATTTTATGCATATAACAAAACTTCACATGTACTCCATAAATATGTACAAATATATCAAAAAGATTTTTTAATCCTTCCAGGCTGGAGTTCAGATCATGTGGGGCTCTTCCGGGCTAAGGTAAAAAGTTAGGGCTTTATGTTATGAAGATTATCTAATTTGCATCCTAAGAAGATCACCCTCTGCCATGACTGGCACGAGTGAACCACGATTTAGAGGAGAAATAAATTAGGAGAAGGGGGTAGACTCCAAACGGTTTTTTTCCGAGCATTTAGCTGGCAGTTGCCATGGAGACTTAAGCTCAAAAAGCTGATATAGATAATGGAGCTGGGTATAAGCTCAGAGGCAAGAGAATATCCTAGAAAGAGTTTAGCACATGCTACCATATTAGCCCCACCCCAGCCATGCCCCAAATGTGGTTCTCCATTGGAGTTTATGATACTGTAGAATGCTATAACACAGAGAAAACAAAGTCATATTTTCTTCTTCACACTTAATCCAGTGGAAGTCTTCTTTCTACAGATTTACCTAACTCTTCAGCTATTTCAATGTGAACTGTCTCCAAGCCATTTGAGGTTGCAACTTCTCTGTGCTTTGTCTCAGCACAAATATAAACTCTTTCTGGGAAATTCTGAGGAAAGCTCATGAGATATTTGTACGTTTTATTTGGTTTCTCAATTGGAAAAAACAATAGACATTTCCCTGTTTAAAAAGAAAAACAAATCTGTTGACTCTTACATACAAATAACTCAAACCAGCTGACCTTTAAAAATGTCAGAATTCACATGTGGTCAAGCCTCAGACAGACTCTAAGCTTAGTTTGGAAAAAAAATAATTTAAATAATGAACTGGTAAAGCAAATAAAGTTAAATATTTGAATGATAATTCAGTTGAGTAACCACTAGTGACCCCAAACTGCCACTTGTTGCAGATAGATGTAAGATTTTAACTTGGGAGAGCCCAGAAACAACCCAATTATGGTGGGTAACCTTTCAAATTGACCAGAGGCTACAAGCAAAAGGAGAGGGAATATCTGACCAGTAAAGACTGAAATTCTGAGGCCCTGGGGAATACTAGAAAAAAGTCTGTTACACACATGACTCATTTACTCCAGGCTTGAACAATGAATTTTTCAGATTAAGGTCTAAAACCTTTAAAGGACTGAAAATCATAGACTTCCCCCTCCCTATACATCCCCACTATGTAATTCAAAATAAAAACAATACTAACCTATAAGAGAAAAAAACATGTAAGGAAGCTTGACAGGTTTCTAAATTTCCTCACAATGGCCACTCTTATGCCTTTAAAAATTAATAATTTAAATTCTTTTAAAAACATACGGTACCCTATTTTTGCAAACACCCTAAGCATATGCTTAGTTCACCTGTGGGCAATTAGCACTGTTTGGATCCCCATAGATACACTGTTCAGGTTTCTTATTATTAACATTTCCTGCATTCCAAGAATGGCCATAATTTAAAAACCAAAAAATAATTGATGTTGGTGTGGATGTGGTGAAAAGGGAACATTTTTAACTGCTTGTGGGAGTGTAAACTAGTATAACCACTATAGAAAACAGTATGGAGCTTCCTTAAAGAACTAAAAGTAGAACTACCATTTGACCCAGCAATCCCACTACTGGGTATTTATGCAAAGAAAAACAAGTTGTTATATGAAAAAGACACATGCATATGCGTATTTATAGCAGCACAATTCACAATTGCAAAAATACGGAGCCAACCTAAATGTCCATCAATCAATGAGTAGATAAAGAAAATGTGGTATATATACACCATGGAATGCTATTCAGTCATAAAACAGAATGAAATAATGGCATTTGCAGCAACTTAGATGGAGCTGGAGGTTGTTGTTCTAAGTGAAGTAACTTAGAAATAAAAAACCAAATATTTTATGTTTTCACTTATATGTGGGAGCTAAGCTATGAGGATGCAAAGGCATAAGAATGATATAATAGACTCTGGGGAGTTGGGAGGAAGGGTGGGAGTGGGGTCAGGGATAAAAGACTATACTGAGTACAGTGTACACTGCTCAGGTGACGGGTTCACCAAAATCTCAGAAATCACCACTAACGAAGTTACCCATGTAACCCAAAACTGCCTGAATCCCAAAAACTATTGAAATAAAAAACATAAATAAATAAATATCACAAAATATGTCCTGCATTCCATAAAATTAATTATGGAAATTCTTAGGTAAGTATTTTTAACATAAATCAAAGTCACTTTACATTACTAGATAACAAAATGATTATCTGTAATTTTACAAAATGCGAGAGAGCATGACACCTCAATGAGACTCATGTCTAGTCATCTCATTCCTCACACAATCAATTCTCAAGGCTGAGCATGGCATATATGAAATATAAGCACCAAAATTCCATCTTGGCTTATGGGAAACTACATAAAGTCAAGTTTATGTAAGTCAAGACTTAGAACCCAAAAGGTCTCTATACTAATCTTTCCTTTTTCTACCTGCCCTTCAGCATCATAAAGGAAATAACCACAGTTCATTCCTAGATCAGATAGTTAATGGTTGCATTGGTCTGAGGCCCAGTGCCAACTATTTTTGCCCAGACTTCCCCTACGCAATAGGAAAGGAAAAATCCCACAACTCTCAAGGTAGCAAATGGACAAGTCTATACTTTAACTCTCTCTTCTTCATGTTTCTTTTTTTATCTTCCTAGGTAAGTGTTGAGTTCTTGCTGGAGATTAATTAAGAAGAAACATGATGTGGTTTCTTCAAAGTACCCTTGACTGAAGACAGAACATGCTATGACATTAGTCCAGTCACTTCTCCTATTCCCTTTCATTTGTAACCAATGTCCTGAGGGTTTGTACTATAGTGACCTAAAAGGTCCTGTGTTAGGCCATTCTTGCATTGCTATGAAGAAATACCAGAGACTGGGCAATTTATAAAGAAAAGAGGTTTAATTGGCTCATAGTTCTGTAGGCTGTAGAGGAAGCATGGCACCAGCATCTTCTTGGCTTCCAGAGAGACCTCAGGAAGTTTCCAATCATGGGAGAAGGTGAAGGGAGAGAAGGTGTTTCACGTGGCAAAAGCAGGAGCAAGAGGTGGGGAACAGCTGTCACCCACTTTTTTTTTTTTGAGATGCACTTTTGCTCTTATTGCCCAGCTGGAGTGCAATGGCGTGATCTCAGCTCACTGCAACCTCTGCCTCCCAGGTTCAAGCGATTCTCCTGCCTCATCCTCCCAAGTAGCTGAGATTACAGGTGCCCGCCACCACACCAGGCTAATTTTTGTATTTTTAGTAGAGATGGGGTTTCACCACGTTGGCCAGGCTGGTCTTGGAACTCCTGGCCTCAGGTGATCTGCCTGCCTCGGCCTCCCAAAGTGCTGGGCTTACAGGCCTGAGCCACCACGCCCGGCCTGTCACCCACTTTTAAACACATAGATCACATGTAAACTCAGAGCAAGAGGTCACTTTTCACCAAGGGATAGCACCAAGCCATTTATGAGGGATCCGTCCCCATGATCCAAACACCTCCCACCACGCCCCACTTCCAACACCGGAGACCACATTTTAACATGAGATTTGGAGCGGACACATATTCAAACCGTATCAGGTCCTTTGCAACACTGACACTTTATAATTATGGAAACATCTTTGCCCCAATGAGGGAAAGGACAGGTAAGCTTAGATTAGTAGAAAATTAATGATTCAATAACACTTCTCAAAGTGGGCTAATATTTAAAAAGCACATTGACTTAAGCAATATACCCTTTTATCATTGCATTCCTTGAATTCAGGAAAGTGCTAACACAAAAAAGTGGCCTAAAATAAACTTTTCTGATTGTATCAAGTATCTGAAACCACCCTGTGACTTCATGAGAGAAAGAGCTTTATTTCAAGATCAGAATGTATAAAAGCAAAAGGTCATCAAACAACATGCCCCATTTGTAAAATGAAAGAAGTTTCCCATGGCATAAAGCTCAAGGTACTTGAGGGAAAGGATGAGGCAAAAAAATAGGTAATCAGAAGCCAAATCATGTGCTTGTTAAATTTTAAAAAGTTATTTCCCCCAAAAACCTTAAATAAAACCAATAAAATATTTAATCATGTAAGTAATTAAATCTGCATTTCAGAAAGAAGCCTCTGGTATCATCTTCACAGTTTGTGATATGGTGTACATTACAGAGGCTATATTTATTTCCCTGATTCAAAGCAGTTTAAAATTTGATAACAACTGTAAGGAATACAGAATTACTGAAAATAATTAGTTCTATTCATCCATCCATTCATTTATTCATTAAATTAACAAACGTTTAATACTGACTACTACATGTGAGGCACCAGAGTTACAAAGACTAACAAGAATAACAACATAATCCATTCTTCCAAACAACTTAGAATTTGTAGAGGAATTGTGGATTTTTTAAAAAATTCTGTTATTTTTATGACATTGTTAACATCATTTTTACTTGTGATCTCAAATGCAGAGGATATAATTAATTCTACTCAGTTAATGACACTTCATCATCATTGATCCTTGCAAAGCCTCTCTCTTTCATTTTTTAATTCTCTTTGTACCCATAACACATTCATATCCCCCTTCATAAGTCAGACAACCACTTAAATGTGTTTAATATATTTTTCCTTGCATATGCTTTTATAAATGTGTATTATTATCTGAGCATGTATTTTTAATTCATGTAAATGTTATTGTACTATATATTGCTGCCCGTTTATTTCACAATGTTATTCACTCATGTTGTTAGATATAACATCAAACTGTTTGCTTTTAATTGTTGCATAACATTCCTTGTTGTGCAATCATTACATTTTATCTATGCATTCTCCTTGAAATGAACATCCAGATTGTCACAACTCCCCACCACAAATAAAGCTACAACAAATACCCTCATATCTGGCCCTTTATAGACCCACATGAGAATTCCCATGGGGGCATAAACACATAAGTGAAATTTCAAATTCAAAGAGTGAGCATACCCTTCATTTGTTTTCCAGAATAGCTATACCAGTGTACAATCCCACCAGCAGAATATGAAGGTTCCTATACCCCCTAGTCTTACTCCCCAGGCCCCTACATTTTATGTTTTTATGTCACAATTTACCTCTTTTTATATTGTTTATCCCTTAACAAATCATTGTATCTATAGTTATTATTAATAGTTTTTAAATTATATCCCCTCATGCCTTTCAACGTATGGCATTATCAAACTTTTTATTTTTGCCAGTTTAATAGGTAGAAAGTAATATCTCATTGTTTTTATAATTAGTATCTTTAAAATTATTAATCATTTTGAACATGTGTTTGTTAGCTTTTAGGGTTTTTTCCTAAGTAAATTTTCTGTTCCTATTCTTCATCTATTTTTCTTTTCTTGTTGCTGTATTCTTGTTGATTCCAGGCATTCTATACATTCAAGATACTAATCTCTTGTTGATTACAGACATAGCAAAAATATTCTTTCCTTATGTTATGTGCCTTTTAATATTGCCCCTGGAAGCTTTGTTGAACAAAAATCCTGAATTTTAATGTATTAATGTTTCCTTTATTGGCTGTGCTTTATTGGTTGAAATTTTCTTGAGAAGACATTTCTCGAGCCCTTAGTTCACAGAGATATTCACTTACTTTTTCTTCTATTAACTTTATAGACTTATTTTTCACATATAGGTCCACTGATTTCTAGTGCCACTTTATCATATGTAAGTGATACACACATGGCTCTTTCTTTGAGATCTCCATTCTGCTCCCTCAGGCTGTTTATCTGAAATTGTATCATTGAGTTATTTATAAGCTAATAAAAACAACTTTGCTACTGTCTTTCCTTATTCCTGTCTTCTCTTACTTAGCTCAAACCACTCCCTCAATACTCTGCACTAAAAGCTTGATTACAAATGGAAGAAAGACAACCATCCTAGTTCCATTTTCTTTAGTCCTGCCCTTAATCAGCAATGCATAAAGCATTTTACACTCCCAGAAATGTAGTCTCACGTTAATGTAGTTCTTCTTAATGTATTTATAAGACATGTATAGGGTGGGGAGCTCCAGGTGGGTAAGTTCCTTGTTTAGAAGCCAAAAACACTTTGGATACAGATGACCAGGTTTTTAAAGACGATAAATTTTATATATTGATTCCTGAGTCATGTATTAGTAACACTATTATGTGGAACTGCTTGTATATTCTTCTAGATTGCACTAAGCAACAAAATCACTGTTCTTACAAGAACTGCAGTGATTTCTACTATACAATATAATTTTGAAATAATTCATACAGATCAGGTGGAAATGATAATAAACTACATTATTGAATTATAAATTTAAGGCTTATTATGCCTTCCATCAATCAGAGCCTGCAGTAACCCTTTCCAAGAAAGCCATCAACAAAGTAGTAACACAAAATTGACAGTGTTTGCAATTTTCTATGTTTAAGCTATATACCCATGATTATAACTGTCAAAATTATCTGAATAAATAAGCAATCTTCTGTCTAGATAAACTACAAGTCACAACTTTGGCCCAAAGAAGGAAGCATCTTTCATAAGAAAGCTGTTACCCAAGTAAAAGCACCAAGGTGAGCCATTAATTGCAGGCTATCCCTACATTGTATTACCATCTGAGAATCCTCAAAGAATTTCCTGCCTGCAAACACCTTTGTCTCCAAAGGTAAATTCTCAGGTATACTGAAGATGCTGCCTCCAAGGTAAAATACCCAGGCCTACAAAACTTTAAAAAGCATCTGGCACATAAATAGTAATTCTGAAATATATTGTCTTGATGATCACACCTTAGTTATAACAAAAGGTAAATCTTAAGCTTACCCTACCAAATGTGAACAACTTCTAAGAACAAGAATATAGCATTTTTGCCAAGGAAAAAAATAAGGGACCTGAGTTTTTCATTGGAATTTTCAAGAAGTACATTTGGGAGATGTTTTCCAACTTTCCTTTCTACTAATTTGTATTTTCCATATTGCCTATAATGAGTAAAATGGAAAAAAAGGGGGGGAGATATAATTTATTTTAAAATACTATATTCATCCTCATCATCCTCCATACCCCTATTACCGATACACCAACCACTTACACAGTGACAAAAGAGGGGTTTAAAATATGGGGAAGAGTAAATGATCAAATAGAATGATTTGTAGGCTGGGCATGGTGGCTCACGCCTGTAATGCCAGCACTTTGGGAGGCTGAGGTGGGTGGATCACTTGAGACAACAAGTTTGAGACCATCCTGGCCAACATGGAAAAACCCCATCTCTACTAAAAATACAAAAAATTAGCCAGGTGTGGTGGTGTGCACCCATAATCACAGCTACTCAGCCTGAGGCAGGAGAATTGCTCGAACCCAGGAGGCAGAGGTTGCAATGAGCTGAGATCGTACCATTGCACTCCAGCCTGGGCAACACAGAGTGACTCTGGAAAAAAAAAGAAAAGAAAAGAAAAGAAAAGAAAAGAAAGAAAGAAAGATTTGTAATGCCAAAGTTTTTTTGTTTGTTTGTTTGTTTTGAGATGGAGTCTCGCTCTGTTGCCCAGGCTGGAGTGCAGTGGTTGGGACTACAGGCAGGTGTTACCTTAATGCCCGGCTAATTTTTGTATTTTTAGTAGAGATGGGGTTTTACCATATTGGCCAGGCTGGTCTTGAACTCCTGACCTCGTGATCCATCCACCTTGGCCTGCCAAAGTGCTGGGATTACAGGTGTGAGCCACTGCACCTGGCCTAGTTTTGCTTTTAATTATCCTTAAGGTAGGATTTTAAAAGTCTACAGCAACTTTATAGACAAAAGGATTACCTGGCGTTCCTACAAAAAGATCGTGGAAAATTCTACTTGTATGTTAGGCATTGTAATTCAACTTGAGGCACCAATATATTCATTATAAAGTATCCATTATATTGATGGAAGACACAATATAATCATTATAAAAATTGTGTCACCTTATTCCCTTTTGTTGTTAATAAATACCTCTCCATAAGCAACACTAACTAAAGATTGTATGTAGCGGTACTAATATTATTTTGGAAGCAAGGAACAGATGTTGAATAAAAATAACATCAAGCCTTCATTTAGTAAGAAAATTTAATGCTATTACTTTTATTATTTTGATCTTCAACATAGTAGTTTTGTTATTCTAGTATTCAATATAGCAGATGAAATGTGGGATTTATCATCTTTGAATGAATAACAACTGTATGAATCCTGAACTATGAAAATAAAGTAAGGGTGTTCTTCTAATTTACTTTTGATTTTATTTTCTTCAGCCTTATTTCCTAAGTGGATTCCTGTTTCACTTTTGTTTGGGTGACTGGTTTTCATGAAATCTTATTAGATTTAATAAAGAAACTGCAACAGTTCCTGAGATTATAATGTTGAAATATCTGGCTGAATCAGTGTGCACTCTGTTGGATGTCTACAAAGTAGAAAAACTACTGTGAGAGTAAACTAACTGATCAAAGAATAGAAACAACAGCCATCTCTTTTCATAAGACATTTACTCTTTCTTCTTGGCTATTTCTATTTACATCAAACTCTAGTTGTATGTTAGGCATGGAAATTCAACTTGAGGCACCAATATATTCATCTTAAAGTATCCATTATATGGATGGAAGACACAATAGTCATGTGTTCTGGTATTGTTTGGGTGACTGCTTTTCATGAAATCTTATTAGATTTAATGAAGACACTGCAACAGTTGCTGAGATTAGAATGTTGAAATATCTGGCTCAATCAGTGTTCGCTCTGTTGGATGCCTACAAGGAGAATAAATATTTATTGAAAAATATAAGCATATGTAATTTATTCAGGAAATTCTCTTTCATATCAGAGGTGTTTGAAACCCAGCTCATGTGTTTCAAGAGTTGTAAGAGAAGAAGCAAGTAGATGTAAGTGTAGATTATTCACCAGAGAATAATGCAAACAGTTGAGGTTGGAGCTAGGTTAGGCTTTGGGCACTCAGTTTGCCTGAACAAATTGTTGGACATCGGGGGTTCTTCAGAAATCAAGAGTTCAGATTCAGAAAACTTAATATCTTGATATCTGGACAGAATCTTATAATTAATTCATTTTAGAGAAAAGGGCTAATCAATGCAGGTTTTAGAAATAGAATAGAACTAAGGAAAAGAGTATTTTCCCCACTCATAACAAGGTAGAATAAAGTTACCAAGGTTTGTCCATTTTTCCTTAAAAACTCTTCACTTAGCCAACCTTTTTATATCATATCACAGCTCCAGTTCAGGCCTCCTTTATCTTGCAGAAGATTTAATACAACGACCTCTGAGATAGACTTTTGGTATATCATTCTACAACCAGAACTCAGCTATGTTCATCCTGTCTCCTCTACAGGATATTAGAGACCTCAAGGAAAGAGACTATATATATATATATTTACTATAATATATTTCTCCTGTATCTCCAACAAAGGCAAGTATAGCAATAGCTAATAATAGTTAATGCATATTAAGTGCTTACTATGTGCCAGGTATTGTTCTAAATGTTTTACATGTATTAGCTCATTTAATCCTCACAACAAGTACGATTATAATTCCAATTTTACAGGCAAGACTTATTTAAGGCCATGTGGCTAGTAAATGATGGGGATAGGATGAGGGATTTATAGCCAAGTAATCTAATTCCAGAGCCTGCATTCCACTATCCTTCCAGGGGTGGGGATGGGAGCTGCATATTAAATTTCTCAATTTAGCATGGGTGGTTGGGAAGATATTCAGAATTTAACATACTCTAACAATACAATTCTTAAGCTGAGCTGTGTTTTGTACATACTACCATCTCTCTGCTTATAATTGGCAACATAATCATTCCTCACACCTGAAGTAAGGAACAGTTTGTTCCCTCATAAAAACGGACTGACAATTGTTGCTATCCGTGGTAAGCTAAAAAAAAAAAAAAAAAAAAAAAAAAGTCATTCAAAATATCCATATCAAATCCTTGGAAACTGTGACTGTTACTTTATTTGGAAAAAATGGGCTTTGCAGATGTAATTAAGCATTTGAAATGAGATCATCCTGGACAATACGAGCAGGCCTTCAATCCAATAACAAGTATCCTTATAAAAGACACACAGAGGAAAAGAGATAGAAGAAGAGGAGGCAATGTGACAGGTGGAGATTGGAGTGATGCACCCACAAGCCAAGGAATGCCTAGAGTCACCAGATGCTGTAAGAGGCAAGGAATAGAATTTACTCAAGAGCCTTCTAATGAAGCCTGGACCTGCTGACACCTTGATTTCAGACATCTGGCCTCCAGAACTGTGAGAGAGTATATTTCCATTGTTTTATACCACCATGTTTGTGGTAATTTGCTATAGCAACCATAGGAAACCATCCATTTGCTATCTGTGATAGACTAGAAGGTCCTTGTACAGGAACTGTGTTTTATGTATCTTTGTAGCCCTTCCTTTATCAATTTAGTGTAGTGCCTATGATGTGCAGATAGAATGGCAATGATATTGGAAAATAAAAGTGGAAATGGAAAACAAAAAGGCTGATTTACAACATAAAAACTGTGTGACCTTATGCATTTAACCTGTTTATTCAATAATCACACACTGTGGATGTACACTGGGGAGGTACTAGGCAATAAGCTGGGCAACCAGGAACCACAAAGACAACAAATATGATCTTGGCCCATATGTCATTTCAAGTGACTTATTACATTTTCTTGTAATCAGTAACAGTGGGAAAATGGGATTCATTGTAAATTCATAAGAGGAACAGCTGGCCCAGATTTAACAGTGGTAGAGTCTGGCAAGCAAGTCACTTAACTTCTCTGGGACTTCATTATAAAACAAATAATAAATAACAGGGGTGATATAAACACTGTCTTCCATAGTGTCTTCCATTATATTCTTTCATGAGACTACAACAACTTTTGCCTGCCTTTCCACAAGAAGAGTCAAAAGTTATTGTATTCTCATTTAAAACAGGTTTTTTATAATAATAATATATACTTTTTATAAAATGCTTAGAAAGTGCTATGCATCTTATACAGATTATGAATTTAACTCTCACAACCTAAAAATTATTTATGTATATAAATTATATACTAATTTTTATGGTGTATATTTAAAATATAGATCTCATATATTTTATATACCCATGATTATATTTCATATATTTACAGTATGTATGAAATAATGTATTATTATTTCACCAGTTTTTCAAATGGAGAAAACAAACTCGGAGACAATAAATATAATGCCCAAATCCACATAGCTAGTACAAGGTAGAGCCAGGATTTGAAACACGCTTAATTCCACAGCCTGAGATTTTAATCACTACTATCAGATTTGTTATGCAAATGTTAAAAACTGAAAATACTGTTAAGGCCTTCAATAAGTATGTATTAAATAAACATGTACCTTTGAGTGGGCATAGGAGATAAATTTTTTTAAAAGGCTACGGTTTCGAAGGAATCATTTTCTATAAGCAGGCCTTTAAAAAAAATCCCTGTTATTTATTATTTGTTTTGTAATGAAGTCATAGAGAAGAGACTTGCTTCACAGACTCTGCTACCATTAACTCTAGGTTAGCTATTCCTATTATCAATTTAGAATGAATCTTGTTTTCCTTCTGTTATAATATTAATTACAAGTATTACGTAGTACCAACAAAAATGAAAACAACAATAACAACAAAACCCTAGCAATCCAGTACTGTTTTGCCACAGGTGCATTTTAGCCAACTGGTAGCTTATTCTGTGATTTGAAAATAATTACTTACTTCAGCTTCTATATGGCTAATAGTAACCTGATAATAAATCTAAAAATTTTCTTTACGTAGGTATTCTGAGAAATATACAGTATTAAAGCATGTGACAACTTTATTCTTACTAATTACTACATTCTTGCTAATTCCTTCAAAGCATCATAAAAGTCCTGAAAATTGCAATGCATACAAAACTGTGGTTTGCAATAAATCTAATTACAGTTGATCCTTGTTTTTGATAATTCTGCATTTGCATATTTGTCTACTTGATAAAATTTATTTGTAACCCTAAAGTCAGTATCCTCGACACTTGGTCATTTGTGGACATACACAGAAAGGTAAAAAATTGGAGTCGCTGGACATGCATGTTCCCAACTGAGGTCAAACAAGGAGATGTTCTGCCTTCTTGTTTCAGCTCTTGAACTGTGAACACGTGTTCTTTTCTTGGCCTATTTAGTGCCACCGTTTTTACATTTTTGTGCTTTTTGTTGGTGATTCTGCTATTTAAAATGGCTTCCAAGCACAGTGCTTAAGTGTTGCCAAGTGTTTCTAAGTGCAAGAAGGCTGTGATAGGCCTGATGGAGGAAATACGTGTGTTAGGTAAACCTCCTTCAGGCACCAGCTAGAGGTAAACCTACTTCAAGCACGAGCTAGGGTACTGCTGGCCATGAATTCAATGTTAATGAATGAACAATACAACACATCCAGAAAAAGAAAGAAGAAATTTGGTAATTGATACCAGAGGCCACACCAGACAGTGCTAAAATAACATCTACAGTGCATAATGAAGCTATGGAAAAGATGAAAAAGTGGCTAAATTTGTGGATTCATGAGATGATGTCCTATTTTTTAAAAAATAAGCATAGTGTACAGCATTGTTGTGAGGCTGAAAACCAAAGAAATTTATAGTCACATTACTCAAGGTTTGGAAAAAATTACATCCTTTTCAGCTAGTGCTTTATTATAAAGGAATACTGTATTCAGTTAATTATTTGTACAAAAGACATATTAAAGAGGTGTTTTTAAACAGAAACATATACTAAACAAGGTTATGTATTGATTGGTTGATTAAAAATGTGACCAGAAACTTAACCTTGTATTTCTCCTAGTAGCAATGGCTCTGTATTTGCTAATTCAGTGTTTGCTGCAACTTTATAGTACAGAACTACTACAGAACAACAAATAGAAAGGAAATAAATCATTTCTTATTGATATGCTGTTTCAAACATCTTCCCTATTTTCCAAAGGATATTTAAGCAACAAAAGCAGAAACGTTAGAGAAGGAATTTTCAAGAAGAATGAGGAAAAGCCATATTGGATTGGCCTCAGAAAGGATAAAAAGGGTTATTCTAAATTCAAAGCCGCATTAGGAACTCACAAGCAGCTAGAGTGGATATCCATTTTTGTATGGCTTAGTTGAAATGAAACTAACACATTCTATGTCAGATGAACGCTGCAGGCCAGTAATTATTATTAAATGTATCTTCATGTTTGTAATTCCCCATAAGGAATCAACCTAGTGTTCTACAACGTGGGACACATAAAGTCAGAGAGATCTTGGCTAAAACCCGAACTTTGCTACCATCCAACCTAAGTGCCCTTGGACAATTCTTAACATTTTTTAGCCTGATCTCTAAAAAGAGGAAATAATATCAATCTCTCAATTTTGCTTTAAGAATTAAATAATTATGTTAATCATTTAGTACATCATAAAGATTTAATAATGTTAATAAAGTTTATTATTTTGTTATTACTGTTGTTAAAAATCATGGAATATTGGTGTTAAAGGAAAATTTCAGACAAATTAAATTTAACAGAGTGTAATTGAGCAAGGAAAAAAAATCAATTCATGAATCAGGCAGCCTGAAGAATCACAGCAGATTAAGAGAAACTCCAGGGATGTCTCATGGTCAGAGCAAATTTATAGACAAAAAAAGGGAAGTGACATACAGAAAACAGAAGTGTAGTACAGGAACAGCTGGATTGGTTACAGCTTGGCTTTTGCCTTATTTGAACAGTTTGAACAGTCAGCAGTGTATGAGTGATTGAAGTCTGGCCGCTGGGATAGACTGATACACAGCTGTTGTTACAGTAGCATACTCCTAAGTTAGGTTTACAGTCTTGTCTACCTACTAAGTTAGGTTACGGTTTGTCCACAAGGACTCAAATATGGAAGTATGGACGCTTTCTCAGGCCATATTTAGTTCGATTTAACAATTGGCAATTTCTTATGATCAAATCTAATATTATTGCATAGCTCAACTTTTAATGTTAAATAAACAGTAAAGACAACATTTATGTGTCAGAGCTAGGTATTTTGGTTGCCAAATCAAAATATTTTTCCTCTATGGCTCAATATTTGCCATGGTTTGGTTACTAGTCAGGAGTATGATAAGATATTATAATAAGAATCTTTCTAAATTCTCACAATTTTAGTAGCTATCTCTCATGGAATCTCTAGCCAAAGATGGTAATATGTTTACGTTACTTGGCAACATTCCAAAATATTGAGTAGATGAAATATCAAGAGAAAAATTCGAGCATACCAGCCACCAGAAAACTGAAATAAATCTCATGTAGAATCAACTCTACACTTATATAACCAGGTTTTGAATAAAATATTACTGGTGAAACAGTCAAATTCTTACCTGCCTGAGCTACTCTGTTTTCTTTTTAAAACAATTTAATTCCTTCATGCTCTCCATCTGCCTTATACCTATGCATTTCTTAATTACTACCTCCAAAGTTCCTTTCCAATTTTTCCCTGTCTAGATGTCAGAGTCGATGTGATATAAATAGGAAGAGTATGGCTTTGGAGTTTAACTCTGGCTCTGCCAAGTGCACTCACTGTAAGAGCTTGGACAAGTCCCTTAACATCCTCATCTAAAAAGGGAGGCTCATATCCTCATAGGCTTAGTGTAAGAATCATTGAAATAACATTTATGAAAAGTTGGCATGATATATGATTTACAGACAGGTTCAAGAATGTTAATTCCTCCTGCTTCTCCTTGTTCTATCTCCACTGAGAAATCCAGTCTTTGCATAAAAGGACACTAGACTCCTGAAATTTAATAACTTTATTTCAGAAATTGATATCTCTTCTAGCTTCTTGTCCAATTGATCACCTATCTGGTAGCTATTTCTACCTCCTTGTCCTTCTCCCCTTCTAACCCCTCAAAATATCTAAAACTGGTTTTCCCTCCTGAATGCCTTATTTCTACAGCTATTTGTATTTCTCCCTTACTACTCTCTAGAAAAGTCAATCCTACCTTTACACTCATATATTCTTTCCCATTTCCCTAATACCCCAATCCCTAATAACTGAGTTCCCTGTAACCCTAATAACTGAGTCTTGGAACAATGCAATACCCTCCTTACTGGCCTCTTTTTCTTAAACTATCCACTTGACTAGTCACTAACCCCATGCTAAACTTAAAGCACTGCTTCCAAATTATTACTATGAGAAAATAGTTCTCTATCCTTTCTTTTTTCAAAAATTAGATTTTGTTTCTCCTCGTTGAACATACATTTTTAAATAATTTTTTTAGAAAAAAAGCCTTGACCTCCATCAGAAATTCAGGTAAAGATATAAAAGATCACCTGTCAGAAAAACAAAAACTCCCACTGATCTGAACAGTGTCATCGAAAGCTCTCTTTCAACTACTATGGAATTTACCCAAAGAGATGCTGTCTTGTGAGGAATCTGGAGCAGTGAGAAGAGAAATAAAGGTAAAACTGCCAGGTTCGAAGATATTTAAGTTAATTTCAAAACACACACACAACACAATAAAACAGATGGAAGATCTAGGGGTAACAGAAAGCTTTATAAAGAAAGTTTTATAAACTCAATATGTTTTCTAACACAAGGTTCTCATCGATTCAAATTCCTATCTCGCTCAGTTTTTAAAGTCACTGAACATTTGATATCTAAAAGTAAAACAAATTTTTATCTCTTCTTGATACGAAGGAAGAATCAGGAAAAGGGAGCTTTTAAGCAGCTAAAAACAGATATGGCTTTCTAATGGCAAAGTTGCCAGTAAGTAACCAAGTAAAGTCCCAAATAAAGTTAATTTTGACAAAGAACATTCACTATGCATTCTAGATAAGATTATAATCCTAATAAGCAATCAACTGAGGATAGGAAACTAGTCACAAGGAAAATAAATTGTGCTTACAGTACTCATCTATTCCATTTTAATCCAAAGTTTATCTCATTTAGTTATTTACCTCTAATAAAACAAATAATGTCAAATTCTGATAGTTAATTATTGAGGTGAAAAAGTCAAGTCTCGAGTTTGAACTATGTGGCTGATCACTTGAATTACTTGTTCTCTAGAAAACATGAAAAACAACTGCCAAGACTAGTTCGGGAGACATTCTGTTGGCTGAGCTTAAGGTAAGTCATTCAAATTCTTTCAAATTAGTTTCTACTCAACAAATATTGTTCATATAATCAATATTTACTGGCTACTATTAAATGCCAGACAATGTGCTAAACCAGCAGTCCCCAACCTGTTTGGCACCAGGGACCAGTTTCATGGAAGACAATTTTTTCCACGAACTGGAAGGTGGGGGATGGTTGCGACATCATTCAAGCGCATTACATTTATTGTGCACTTTATTTCTATTATTACTTCATTGTAACATACACTGAAATAATTATACAACTCACCATAATGTAGAATCAGTGGGAGCCCCGAGCTTGTTTTCCTCTAACTAGATGGTCCCATCTGGGGATGATGGGAGACAGTGAAACCTGAAGTGTGTTGCTTATGTTTAGTGTACTCCGTAATCTCGTTTTGGTTGCTGTCGCTGCAGAAAACCCTGTTTCACAAAGATACGATGTTGGAAATGGAAGCAGGCTTTTCAGTGATTTTTTGGCAATCCCGGGATATTCCACTTTGACTTTAATCCACAACATATGGAGATTTGAAATTGTCTCAAACTTATTTTTAAGGCCACCATCATTTGCGATCTCAAGCAGTTGATCCTCTTCTAGCACAGACAAAGTCAATTTACCTGGCTTATTCACAAATGGGTCGTGGGTCCATTCCTTCCCAGGTTGGGGGTCTTTTGTGGCTGGGAAGTAAAGCTCAAACTTTGGCGTGAGCCAAAGCAGGGCGAGGCATCGCCTCACCCGGGAAGTGCAAGGGGTCAGGGAATTCCCTTTCCTAGCCAAGGAAAGGGGTGACAGATGGCACCTGGAAAATCGGGTCACTCCCACCCTAATACTGTGCTTTTCCAACAGTCTTAGCAAATGGCACACTGGGAGATTATATCCCGCACCTGGCTCGGAGGGTCCTACGCCCACGGAGCCCCATTCATTGCTAGCACAGCAGTCTGAGATCGAACGGCAAGGCAGCAGCCAGGCTCGGGGAGGGGCGACCCTCATTGCCCAGGCTTGAGTAGGTAAACAAAGCAGCCAGGAAGCTCGAACTGGGTGGAGCCCACGGCAGCTCAAGGAGGCCTGCCTGCCTCTGTAGACTCCACCTCTGGGGGCAGAGCATAGCAAAACAAAAGGCAGCAAAAACATCTGCAGACTTAAATGTCCTTATCTGACAGCTTTGAAGAGAGTAGTGGTTCTCTCAGCACACAGCTTGAGATCTGAGAACGGGCAGACTGCCTCCTCAAGCAGGTCCCTGACCCCCAAGTAGCCTAAATGGGAGGCACCCCCGAGTAGGGGCAGACTGACACCTCACACGGCCGGGTACTCCTCTGAGACAAAACTTCCAGAGGAACGATCAGGCAGCAACATTTGCTGTTTGCCAATATCTGCTGTTCTGAGCCTCTGTTGCTGATACCCAGGCAAACCGGATCTGGAGTGGACCTCCAGCAAACTCCAACAGACCTGCAGCTGAGGGTCCTGACTCTTAGAAGGAAAACTAACAAACAGAAAGGACATCCACACCAAAACCCCATCTGTACGTCACCATCATCAAAGACTAAAGGTAGATAAAACAACAAAGATGGGGAAAAAACAGAGCAGAAAAACTGAAAATTCTAAAAATCAGAGTGCCTCTCCTCCTACAAAGGAATGCAGCTCCTCACCAGCAATGGAACAAAGCTGGATGGAGAATGACTTTGACGAGTTAAGAGAAGAAGGCTTCAGATGATCAAACTACTCCGAGCTAAAGGAGGAAGTTTGAACCCATGGCAAAGAAGTTAGAACCTTGAAAAAAGATTAGAGGAATGGCTAACTAGAATAACCAATGCAGAGAAGTCCTTAAAGGACCTGATGGAGCTGAAAACCATGGCACGAGAACTACGTGACGAATGCACAAGCCTCAGTAGCCAATTTGATCAACTGGAAGAAAGGGTATCAGTGATGGAAGATCAAATGAATGAAATGAAGCGAGAAGGGAAGTTTAGAGAAAAAAGAATAAAAAGAAACAGACAAAGCCTCCAAGAAATATGGGACTATGTGAAAAGACCAAATCTACATATGATTGGTGTACCTGAAAGTGACAGGGAGAATGGAACCAAGTTGGAGAACACTCTGCAGGATATTATCCAGGAGAACGTCCCCAATCTAGCAAGGCACGCCAACATTCAGATTCAGGAAATACAGAGAACGCCACAAAGATACTCCTCGAGAAGAGCAACTCCAAGACACATAATTGTCAGATTCACCAAAGTTGAAATGAAGGAAAAAATCTTAAGGGCAGCCAGAGAGAAAGGTCAGGTTACCCACAAAGGGAAGTCCATCAGACTAACAGCTGATCTCTTGGCAGAAACTCTACAAGCCAGAAGAGAGTGGGGGCCAAGATTCAACATTCTTAAAGAAAAGAATTCTCAACCCAGAATTTCATATCCAGTCAAACTAAGCTTCATAAGTGAAGGAGAAATAAAATACATTACAGACAAGCAAATGCTGAGAGATTTTGTCACCACAAGGCCTGCCCTAAAACAGCTCCTGAAGGAAGCACTAAACATGGAAAGGAACAACCAGTACCAGCCAGTGCAAAAACATGCCAAATTGTAAAGACCATCGAGGCTAGGAAGAAACTGCATCAACTAACGAACAAAATAACCAGCTAACATCATAATGACAGGATCATATTCACACATAACAATATTAACCTTAAATGTAAATGGGCTAAATGCTCCAATTAAAAGACACAGACTGGCAAATTGGAAAAAGAGTAAACACCCATCAGTGTGCTGTATTCAGGAAACCCATCTCATATGCAGAGACACACATACGCACAAAATAAAGGGATGGAGGAAGATCTCCCAAGCAAACGGAAAACAAAAAAAGGCAGGGGTTGCAATCCTAGTCTCTCATAAAACAGACTTTAAACCAACAAAGATCAAAAGAGATAAAGAAGGCCATTACATAATGGTAAAGGGACCAATTCAACAAGAAGAGCTAACTATCCTAAATATATATGCACCCAATACAGGAGCACCCAGATTCATAAAGCAAGTCCTTAGAGACCTACAAACAGACTTAGACTCCCACACAATAATAACGGGAGACTTTAACACCCCACTGTCGACACTAGACAGATCAACGAGACAGAAAGTTAACAAGAATATCCAGGAATTGGATTTAGCTCTTCACCAAGTGGACCTAATAGACATCTACAGAACTCTCCACCACAAATCAA
Source organism: Pan paniscus (assembly GCF_029289425.2). Lineage (NCBI taxonomy): Eukaryota > Metazoa > Chordata > Mammalia > Primates > Hominidae > Pan > Pan paniscus. Next base: position 110,888,736 of record NC_073257.2, read on the forward strand.
CAGAATAAACATTCTTTTCAGCACCACACCACACCTATTCCAAAATTGACCACATACTTGGAAGTAAAGCACTCCTCAGCAAATGTAAAAGGACAGAAATTATAACAAACTCTCTCTCAGACCGCAGTGCAATCAAACTAGAACTCAGGATTAAGAAACTCACTCAAAACCACTCAACTACATGGAAACTGAACAACCTGCTCCTGAATGACTACTGGGTACATAACGAAATGAAGGCAGAAATAAAGATGTTCTTTGAAACCAATGAGAAAAAAGACACAACATACCAGAATCTCTGGGACACATTCAAAGCAGTGTGTAGAGGGAAATTTATAGCACTAAATGCCCACAAGAGAAAGCAGGAAAGATCTAAAATTGACACCCTAACATCACAATTAAAAGAACTAGAGAAGCAAGAGCAAACACATTCAAAAGTTAGCAGAAGGCAAGAAATAACTAAGATCAGAGCAGAACTGAAGGAAATAAAGACACAAAAAACCCTTCAAAAAAATCAGTGAATCCAGGAGCTGGTTTTTTGAAAAGATCAACAAAATTGATAGACTGCTATCTAGACTAATAAAGAAGAAAAGAGAGAAGAATCAAATAGATGCAATAAAAAATGATAAAGGGGATATCACCACCGATCCCACAGAAATACAAACTACCATCAGAGAATACTATAAACACCTCTATGGAAATAAACTAGAAAATCTAGAAGAAATGGATAAATTTCTCGGCACATAAACCCTCCCAAGACTAAACCAGGAAGAAGTTGACTCTCTGAATAGACCAATAACAGGCTCCAAAATTGAGGCAATAATTAACAGCCTACCAACCAAAAAAAGTCCAGGACCAGATGGATTCACAGCCGAATTCTACCAGAGGTACAAGGAGGAGCTGGTACCATTCCTTCTGAAACTATTCCAATCAATAGAAAAAGAGGGAATCCTCCCTAACTCATTTTATGAGGCCAGCATCAACCTGATACCAAAGCCTGGCAGAGACACAACAAAAAAAAGAGAATTTTAGACCAATATACCTGATGAACATCGATGCAAAAATCCTCAATAAAATACTGGCAAACCAAATCCAGCAGCACATCAAAAAGCTGATCCACCATGATCAAGTGGGCTTCATCCCTGGGATGCAAGGCTGGTTCAACACAAGCAAATCAATAAATGTAATCCAGCATATAAACAGAACCAAAGACCAAAACCACAAGATTATCTCAATAGATGCAGAAAAGGCCTTTGACAAAATTCAACAACCCTTCATGCTAAAAACTCTCAATAAATTAGGTATCGATGGGACATATCTCAAAATAATAAGAGCTATCTATGACAAACCTACAGCCAATATCATACTGAATGGGCAAAAACTGGAAGCACTCCCTTTGAAAACTGGCATAAGACAGGGATGCCCTCTCTCACCACTCCTATTCAACATAATGTTGGAAGTTCTGGCCAGGGCAATCAGGCAGTAGAAGGAAATAGAGGGTATTCAATTAGGAAAAGAGGAAGTCAAATTGTCCCTGTTTGCAGACGACATGATTGTATATCTAGAAAATCCCATTGTCTCAGCCCAAAATCTCCTTAAGCTGGTAAGCCACTTCAGCAAAGTCTCAGCATACAAAATCAATGTGCAAAAATCACAAGCATTCTTATACACCAATAACAGACAAACAGAGAGCCACATCATGAGTGAACTCCCATTCACAATTGCTTCAAAGAGAATAAAATACCTAGGAGTCCAACTTACAAGGGATGTGAAGGACCTCTTCAAGGAGAAGTACAAACCGCTTTTCAGTGAAATAAAATAGGATACAAACAAATGGAAGAACATTCCATGCTCATGGATAGGAAGAATCAATATCGTGAAAATAGCCATACTGCCCAAGGTCATTTATAGATTCAATGCCATCCCCATCAAGCTACCAATGACTTTCTTCACAGAATTGGAAAAAACTACTTTAAAGTTCATATGGAACCAAAAAAGAGCTCACATTGTCAAGTCAATCCTAAGCCAAAAGAACAAAGCTGGAGGCATCACACCACCTGACTTCAAACTATACTACAAGGCTACAGTAACCAAAACAGCATGGTACTGGTACCAAAACAGAGATATAGACCAACAGAACAGAACAGAGACCTCAGAAATAATGCCACATATCTACAACTATCTGATCTTTGACAAACCTGAGAAAAACAAGAAATAGGGACAGGATTCCCTATTTAATAAATGGTGCTGGGAAAACTGGCTAGCCATATGGAGAAAGCTGAAACTGGATCCCTTCCTTACACCTTATACAAAAATTAATTCAAGATGGATTAAAGACTTAAATGTTAGACCATAAAAACTCTAGAAGAAAACCTAGGCAATACCATTCAGGACATAGGCATGGGCAAGGACTTCATGTCTAAAACACCAAAAGCAATGGCAACAAAAGCCAAAATTGACAAATGGGATCTAATTAAACTCAAGAGCTTCTGCACAGCAAAAGAAACTACCATCAGAGTGAACAGCCAACCTACAAAATGGGAGAAAGTTTTTGCAGTCTACTCATCTGACAAAGGGCTAATACCCAGAATCTACAATGAACTCAAACAAATTTACAAGAAAAAAACAAACAACCCATCAAAAAGTGGGCGAAGGATATGAACAGACACTTCTCAAAAGAAGACATTTATGCAGCCAACAGACACATGAAAAAATGCTCATCATCACTGGCCATCAGAGAAATGCAAATCAAAACCACAATGAGATACCATCTCACACCAGTTAGAATGGCGATCATTCAAAAGTCAGGAAACAACAGGTGCTGGAGAGGATGTGGAGAAATAGGAACACTTTTACACTGTTGGTGGGACTGTCAACTAGTTCAACCATTGTGGAAGTCAGTGTGGCGATTCCTCAGGGATCTAGAACTAGAAATACCATTTGACCCAGCCATCCCATTACTGGGTATATACCCAAAGGATTATAAATCATGCTGCTATAAAGACATATGCACACGTATGTTTATTGTGGCACTATTCACAATAGCAAAGACTTGGAACCAACCCAAATGTCCAAAATGATAGACTGGATTAAGAAAATGTGGCACATATACACCATGGAATACTATGCAGCCATAAAACATGATGAGTTCATGTCCTTTGTAGGGACATGGATGAAACTGGAAACCATCATTCTCAGCAAACTATCGCAAGGACAAAAAACCAAACACTGCATGTTCTCACTCATAGGTGGGAATTGAACTATGAGAACACATGGACACAGGAAGGGGAACATCACACACCGGGGACTGTTGTGGGGTGGGGGGAGGGGGGAGGGATAGCATTAGGAGATATACCTAATGTTAAATGATGAGTTAATGGGTGCAGCACACCAACATGGCACATGTATACATATGTAACAAACCTGCACGTTGTGCACATGTACCCTAATACTTAAAGTATAATAAAAAAAAAGAAAAAAAAACTCAAAAAGCCTTGTCTTTTAATCCAGGATGCTTGGTCTCCATGTGGTGAAGCAGTTTTGAATATTTCATGGCCTTTTTTGGATAGCTGATTGCCACACAATATACAAAGCATGCTTGGAGAATGTATATCACCTGTTGCAATGAATCATAATTTAAGTAGGACTCTTGGTATTTTCATTTAAATGCAGCTTTCTTTTGTTGGCATTCTTAGAGTCTTCTGCTGTCTCATCACTGAATTTTTCCTCCTTTTCAAAGAAGCTCTCTAGTGATGTTTGTTTTTTACTCATTTTGCCTAGAGTTAGCTTGTGGGCGTACCAAAACTGTGATTGAGACAAGTGCACAGTGTTAGAAAGAGGCGCAAACAAAAGAAGTAAAAAAAGTAATGCGCAGGCCATGTGGAGATTAAAACAAGTGTCAGATTCTGACTTAAAGCCTGCCACCAGATGCAGCTGTACAACTGAAGTACATCAACTCACCTGCCAACAGATGCAGCTTAATTGTCACTTGCCATTTGCTGATAGGGTTTTGATATCAGTCTGCAAGAAATTGGTTTATTATGGTCTCTGTGCAATCAAACTTCTCTGCTAATGTTAATCTGTATTTGTAGCCACTCTCCAGCACTAGCATCACTGCCTCAGCTCCACCTCAGATCATCAAGCATTAGATTCTCATAAGGAGTACACAACCTAGATCCCTCACATGATCAGTTCACAATAGGGTTTGCACTCCTATGATAATCTATTGCTGCTGCTGATTTGACAGGAGGTGGAGCTCAGGCAGTAACGCCAAGTGATGGGGAGTGGCTGTAAATAAAGATGAAGCTTCGCTCGCTCACCCTGCCACTTAGCTCCTGCTATGCAGCCTGATTCCTAACAGGCCATGGACTGGTCGGGGTCTGTGGCCTGGAGGTTGGGAACCCGTGTGCTAAACAATGGTCTTTACCATGAAAGCACTTATAATACCATGATAGTAGCTTGAACAACATGATGTCAAATGAGTCTTCCATCTCTAAAATGAAAATTAATTGAAATCTGTTCATCTATATTCCAAAATAGCCAAGCTTAGATCCTAGAGCTCTACCAACAGGGACACTGGAGACATTGTTAGCTTCTATGGGATGTGCCTAATAGAGTCTGTCCTATTTAATAGCAAGAAAGGCATGTTCCATTCTTCTGCAATCATTTCACATTACCTACACATACACACAAAATGTCTTAGTTTATTCTTCAGAACTTTTCCCAGTATATTCTAAAATAACATCCTAAATTTTTTCCATCCATTTCCCAAATCAAACCCCATGCCCCAGTCATACTGGTCTATTAACTGTCTCTATAATTGATCATGCATATTCCCACCTCCACTTTTTTCTCATACCATTTCCCTAATGTGAAGTGACCTAACTAGCCTTCATCTATCAAATGGCTACCCATTTTTTTAAAATGTCTACTTCATTCATTCATCAAGTATTATAACACATAGGCTCTAAGAATATAACACAGAACAAAGTTCCTTACATTCAAAGAAGAAGTTACAGACAATAAATTGCTAAACAAGCATAAAATGTGAAGAGAAATAAAGGGGTTAGAAAGTGCTGAGGTCAGAGTGGGGACTGGTATTTTATTTAGATGGCCAGGAAAAAGCCTCTCTGATATATGAACAGATGCCTGAAGGAAATGAGAAACCACACAGGCATCTGAGGGAAGAAATTTTCAAGCAGGAGAACAGCTAATGCAAAGGCCCTTACACTAGAGCATGCTCTGTATTTTAAGGAAGAGCAAAGAGGCCAATGAATATAACAAATAAGAGAGTAGGAGAAGAAAGGTCAGAGAGTGGGCAGACAGTGGGGAGTTAAGTGGGTGGTAGATGGCAGACTTTATAGCCTTGTAAGTCACTGCAAGATGGTAGCTTTCATCTGAGGGACATGAGAAGCCACTAAGAGGTTTTGAGCAGAAGAGTCACATGGTTCAACTTAGGTTTAAAAGGATCCATGTATATATGTCAATGAAAGTAAAGGATAAAGGAGGGAAATTAAGTGTTGTAGGTTTTGAAGAGAGAAGAGAAAGTGAAGAGAATAGGAGAATGGGTGGTGGACAAAAAAAAAGCAGTAAGATTGGTGGGCATCACCAACACCTATTTTGGGTTAATGATCATGAAAGGAAAGTAAACCCAGTTAGCGAAGTCATGCTCCACCAACATAAAACTGGCTAGGAGCAGGTCTGAAGCAGGCTTCTCCCAGGTGGCTCCACTGTCTCCAAAACCCTCCCTGACCATTCTAGGTTTCAATCACCATTTTCATTTTATCAGTTCCACATACCTTTCTCTAAAGCCATATAGCACCAATGCCTTTCCACTCATGTAGAAATGAATCAATTGCATATTTTTCTTATCTTGTCTTTCCAATCAAATTTTAATTTCCTTAAGGATAGAGACAAAATGTGACTATATATTCACAAAAACAGGATAAACTCATATGCAAGGCAACTTTTAAAAAGAAATGTTAAAAATGACAAAAATATATTTCACTGGATAAAATACTTTATTGTTCCCTTGGGCTTTAAGAAACTAGAATAGCCCCTTTTCCCTTTAGCTTTCTGCCTTCTTTAGGACTTGTCCTATAATTTAAATAGTTTTTTTTTCATAGTAACTGATTTGGGTTTTTAATAGAATTTCTTAGTAATAATTCTCTAAAAGGACCAAAATAAGACATTTTAAAATAGAAAATGTTAATGTTTTCCAGAACACAGGCATGAGATTATGTTGCTGCTAATCATTTACTGGGGAGATCTATAGGGAAGCTGAGGCCATGAGGGTTTGATTTCCAAGCCACAGCTCAGCCTCTGTGTTGAATCATTGAAGCACAGTAGGATTTAATTCAATTCAACAGATTTTCATTGAGTACCTACTATGTACAAGGCATTGGGCTAGATCTGTCAAGAAAAGCACAAAGAAAAGTCTTGCAGTCAAGGATCTTATTATGCAAGAAATTATATACAAAAAATAGCAGAATGATGCCTATAAAGGAGGCACAAAGTACTTAAAGAAAGAAATAACATCTTTCTTCCCTACAAGTATTCTCAATGGTAGCCATGTGTACAGTAAGTTAAAATGTGATGCAGGAATCAAAACACCTTCATACTGTACTGGCCAGAAGCACAGGGTTTGGAGTTAGACAGCACTGGGTTCCAATCCTGGCTATAATTCTTTGCAGCTGTTTGACCTTGGACAAATTATTTCACTTCTTTGAGTCCCAGTTCACAATGGGGATAATAGTTATGGGAATTTCTACAGTTAACCAATATCCAGTTTCTAGTTCTGAGTACATAGAAGAATTGTATTTTCTTGTCCCTTCTTTGATTTCTTTGATCGCTATGATTTATCATATATTAAGTTAGCGCCATGGTGCCCCCATCCAGTCATTCATCAGTAAAAATTTAGGCTGTAAAATTCCTAAATACTGTGATCAGTGCTAAAATAGAGTAAATTACAAGGAACATAGAGCAGGGAGTAACTATTTGCCTGGAAATGCTGGGTAAGCTTTCACATAAGAGATGCCTTTTGGCTAGGCCTTAAAAAATGAAGAGGGCTACGGCATCTGAGCCAGAGAGAACTGCATGTATAACAACATAAACATACAATTTCATATTCTGGAAAAGATAAATTGCTCAGACATATACAACGTTCTAAAGTATCACAATGATTTGTTAAAATTGAATATGGTTGTCCTCTTGGACATCAACTTCAAAGTTTAGGCATGTCCCTGTCACAGCCTAGTTTCCCTTGACTGCCATAATAGTATATAGCTCCACTAACTCATGGAACTTCCATTCATTAAACCTTTGAAACTTTACTTTGAATATATTTTTATTTTTACTCTTCACTACCTCTTCAGTTAATACATTCCAGAAATTATGTAAAAGAGTTATTTCCTTTTAGTTAAGCTTCCATTTATTAAGGAAGCTTCAGTGTTGGTCCTCTAATGCTATAGTACTGAGATCCAGCAACCAAGACTATGCTCATGTTGTCCATACTCTGGATACTTTAATGGATTGGTTACATTCCCTTTCAGCTTCATGCATCACTTCCAATCTGTATAAATTTTTTCCTGAACAGCATCTCTAACACCATCACACTTCCTCCTCACTCTATATTAGTTGACCTTTCTGATTTCATAATTTTGAAGTATAGTGACCCAAAAATTATACATGGTGTCCTAGATAGAGGGGCACCAGTTTTACACAAGGATAAAACAGTGTTTTCCAGAGATTATCAACATACTTCTTTTGCCACAACGATGACATCTGGAACAGTATTCCATAGCTCTTGGTTTCCATGTTGGTAGCCACACTGAAGTTCAGTATTATATTTCTTTCTGCCAGAATAGCACAGAAATTAAGCATGAAGGCTTTGAAGTCAGACTGCCTGTATTTAAACTCTTAATTCACCATTTTCTTGCCATCACCTTGAACTCAGCCTGAGGGTGGGGAAAATCCCAGTGTTAAACTCTGAAAATGATGCCAGCTGTGGGCTTATAACCACAGAAGGTGCACCTCCTTTCAGTTAAGCAGCATGGAGAAGAAGCTGTGGGGACTGTAATCTGCCCAGGTCTCAGTTTCACAGCAGCCCATAGGAGGGCAGTGGGTATTGTCCTAGGTATGTATAGGAGAGCCTAGCTTCCATGTCTCTCCTCAACCAGACAGCAGCTGCAGCTACGTCAAGTCAAATTCAGCCTAAGGGCAGGGCACAGCCCAGCATTAAACTCTCAAAATGGCTCCTCGGGCCTGCAACCAGGGAGAATGGGACCCTTCCCAAACAGGCATCATAGGCAAGTAGCTATGTGGCATGTGGTCTGCTTATGTTTCAGTCTCACAGCAGCCCACTGCAGAGCAGTGCATCTTGTCCTAGATATGCATAGTAAAGCCCGGTTTTCCTGTCTCTCCTTGGCCAGACAGTGGCTATAGCCATGTCAGCCCAAACTCAGACCAAGAGTGAGGCACAGCTCAGTGTTGAATTCTCAGGTCCCTTGGTCATGGGACCAGAGAGGGTGGGTTCCCTCCCAAGCAAGCAGCATGGACAAGAGGCTGTAGGAATTGTGGTCCACTCACATCTTAGTCTCAAAGCAACCTGTTGTAGGGAAGTGGGTATTGTCCTAGATATGCATAGGATAACCTGGTTTCCCTGTCCCTCCTTGGCAGAGTGGTGGCTATAGCCACATCAGCCCAAAGTCAAGCCAAGGGTAGGGTGCAGCCTAGCATTAAACTCTCAAAACAGCACCTTTGGGCCAAGACCTTAGTGGGTCTATGGCTTCTCATGTAGCCAAGATTGCAAAAGCCCATTTTTGATTCCTGGGGGTTTCTCTATCACTGTTTCCCCATGTCCAGGAGCTTTTCCCAACTCTCAGCCTGTTCCTGGCTGAGGAAGGTGCTTCGAACCCTCTCCTTACTTGCTTCTGGTGCTTCCCATCTCTTCTCTGGTGAATCCTAGCATTCTCTCCTAAATGATCTGTTCAAAATATATCTGCTGACTATTCTGGCTCCTCTACATGGAGAAGGTACATATTACCTGCATCTAGTCAGCCGTCTTGTCTCCCAAAATTGTATTTACCATCTTTAAGCCTTGGTTTCCTTACCTTTAAATGTAGATAATAATAATTCTACCTTATGAGTTTGATGATGCCTATAAACAATAAGCAACGGGTCTGCTACACATAGTAAGCACACAACAAGTATTATCAATTACTATTTTTATTATTGCTGTAATATTAGGCCCATTCCTGATGTATCCCCCTTCAGGTTTGTTTTTTCAGTGTCCAGAAAAACTTAGTTCAACCTACCTCTTTGAAAAAGTCACCATTTATTCTCCTCTCCGGATAAATTTTTAAAATATTAAACCTGAGTTCTCTTTCTGCTCCATAGGAACCCTATTATACTTCCCCCTTAAGATAAATATTCTATTCACTTCTACTTATCAAAAAACACCATTGAGAAAATAAATGGACAAGTAATAGGCTAAGGAAAAAAATACAACACTTATATCTGACAAAATTATATCCAGAACAAATAAGAAATTCTTAAAAATCAGTAAATAAAAAGCCAATAATCAATCCCCTCAAAAAAGAATCAAAAGAAAACCAGGCAAGACACTTGGACAGACACTTTACAAAAGAAAAATCTATAAACGGACAATGAGTACATGAAAAGGTGATCATGATTAGTCAGCAGGAAAGCACACATTAAAAGCATACTGAAATTAAATGCAATGTGGTATCCTGGATTGGATCCTAGAACCAAAAAAAGACATTGGTAAAAACTAAGGAAACTCAAATAAAATCTACAGATTGGTTAACGATATTATAACAATGATAATTTGTTTTGACAAATTAAATGCAATGTCATATCTTGGATTGGATCCTAAAACCAAAAAAAGAGATCGGTAAAAACTAAGGAAACTCAAATAAAATCTACAGATTGGTTAATGATATTATAACAATTATAATTTGTTTTGACCAACCTATCAATGTATTAGTTTTGATTAATATAAAATGTTAATATTATGAAAAGTTGAGTGAAGGTTTACGGGAACTTGCAACTCTTCTGCAAATCCAAAATTGTTTGAAAATTAAAAGTTAAAATAACAAGATAACACTAAGCGCCCATTAGAATCAGTAAAAAAATTAATGTTGGTGGGGATATGGAGCAACCAGAACTTTCATATATTGTTGGTAAGAGTGTGAAATGGTAGAACCACTTTGGAAAATAGTTTGGCAGTTTCTTAAAACATTAAACATATCTCTAGCTACCCTATGACTCAGAAATTCTGCTCCTAGATATTTTTATGAGAAAAACGAAAATCTATGTCTATAAAAAGTCTTAGGTGTGTCCATAGAAGCTTTACTCATGATAACCAAATACTTTACAGTCAGTAAATTCAGATATCCATCAACAATTCAGACATCCACCAAAAGGTTAATGGATAAACTGCGGTATATTCATTTAATGGAACAGTACTCAGCAACAAAAAAAGGGATGAAGCATTTATATAAACAACAACATGAGTGAATATCAAAAACATTATGCCAAGTGAAAGAAGCCAGACACAAAAAAGTACATGCTACATGATTCTATATATATGAAGCTCTACAATAGTCTAACATAATCTATAGTGATAGAAATCAGATGAGTGGTTGCTTAGAATTGGGACTAAGTAAGTGCTGACTGGGAAGGAGCATAAGGAAACTCTCTGGGAATGATGAAAACGTACTGGGTGCTGATAGTGTTGGGGTAACACAAGAGTAGGCATTTGTGAAAACTGATCACTTAGGACCTTTACACTTCACTGTGTGTAAGTTATATCTCAATAAAAAAATTTTTAATAATTTAAGTATGTATTTATTCCTTTTTATTTCCTGTCCCTAACGTCCTTACTTTAGTCAATACAGGCCCTTTTTTTTTTTTTTTGAGACAGACTCTCACTCTGTCACCCAGGCTGGAGTGCAGTGGAGCGATCTCAGCTCACTGCAACCTCCGCCTCCCGGGTTCAAGCGATTCTTCTGCCTCAGCCTCCAGAGTAGCTGGGACTACAGGCATATGCCACCATGCCCGGCTAATTTTTTTTTTCTATTTTTAATAGAGATGGGGTTTCACCATATTGGCCAGGCTGGTCTTGAACTCCTGACCTCGTGACCCACCCGCCTCAGACTCCCAAACTGCTGGGATTACAGGCTTCAGCCACTGTGCCCAGCCAAAACAGACCTTTCTACTCCACACTCAATGCAATGACTACATCTTAGAGGCCTTTGATTAGAAGGCTTGTTATAGATTTTGAAAGTCTAACTGGATTATATACATTTATTCCATTCAAAATAGCAACTTATCATAAACAGGAGACTGAAGGGACTGCAGTATTTCCAGCATTTGTATTTTATACTTTGGCACAATTTCACACACAATTTAAGAATATACAAATAGCCCTCTTATCTGAAGGAATCCTAAGTGTTTTACAAACCTTCAAAACAGATTTTTAAACTATCTAATATTTTATAGGAAGAACATTTCATGCACACTAAAATGCAGCCACATCTGGCCTGCAACATGGCAGCTGTTTAACAGCCATGACACCTCACAAAAGTTTAGGACAGGAAGTAAAGAATTCTACGGCCAACCAAAGTGAAGACGAGGAAGGTTGCAGAAGCAGAAAGCTACAATGGCTTGGGCTGGAGCATGACCAGCACAATGTGGTTAACACATCTGTCGTAATGAAAAGCACAAGTGTCATTAGTGGTCAGAGCCTCATCTCACAGAAGGTATGTCCCGCAGCACAGTGATCTTTTCCTTCCATTGGTGGCATTTCTAATACAACAGGAAAAATGCTCCCACTAGCCATGCCCAAAACATTCCTTCCTGAAGTCTCCACTCCAGGTACTACACTACATACAAGTTTAGCTGTGCTGAAATTTGAAAAGGTCTTTATCTTCATGTCAGAAGCTCAAGCCAACACTTAGTTGGATATATTTCATCACAGGCAAATAGAAAAGAGAAAGTTGTGATTTGGGTTAAGGGACTACAGGCAAATACATTATCATGAAAATATTCTCCTTTTCATTTTCTTTTCAAATACTTTTCATTTTGTTTTGCCAAATTAAAGAAGAAAATTTTCAGTGTTTTTTCCTGTGATAGTCTTAAAGTATCTTCCTGATGAAAGCTCAACTAGTTTCATTAATCCTAGAGGAGAATTATAGATGTAGAAGAGATTAAGAAGACCACGGATTTCTTCATGTGATTTTGGCTGGTAGTATCTGCCTAAGAAGGCTTCTTGTAAGAAGGGCATCAACATGCCTGTAAATAATCATCACACCTTGGCTTTAGCTCCCTGGAAACGTAGGTTCTCCTTCATTTAGTTCCAAACTTTTCTGGATGCTAGACCTCAAATCATTTTTTCCAAACACAGGAAGTGAACCAGATCACTCAGTCCTCCAGCAACTCTCCCATCACTCTCAGGATTACATAAGAATTTGTATCTTGAATTTCCATGCCTCCCCCTTTATACTCATGTATTCACTATTTAAAAAGCCAGGTAAAGATAACCCAGTACCCAGAGTTCTGTACTAAAATAAAAGGTCTACCCATGCAAAAGGTATACTCTACTCTTTCACAAGGCATATGAGGCTGTAGAGACACCTCCTGGATCCCAAAGCATACTAATGAGACTCCAACCTTATCAAAGGACATGCTATTATTCCCCTTCAATTCTGCCTGAAGGGCAAGCCAAGTTAGAGATGGAATTCCATATAAGGCTGGAATTACATTTATCTATTATTGCTTGGATCCAAGTATATGGGTTTGTATGTATGAGGAGAGGGGTTTCTTAGAATGACTGAGGTTTATAGAAAAGGAGATAAATTATTGCACTAAAACACTAATGCCATCAAATGAAATAATGTCTCAGTTACTGGCCCAAAGCACACTGCTAAGTGGTATAGACTACGTGTGTGTGTGTGTGTGTGTGTGTGTGTGTGTGTGTATGTGTGTGTAAAGAGAGAAAAAGAGAGATCAGAAGGAGCTAACTCATCATAATGGGCAATAAATATATGGAGGAAATATGAGTTTTGCAAACAATGCTATTGCAATTTGATTTTGGAAACTCGGATGCAACAAACATTTGTGGGCAATTTCCAGGTGCCTGAAGAGCTTACATGTGCCTATTTATTTAATCTTCCCAACGTCCTTGTGAAAGTAATTGTATACTCTTATTTTTATAGATGAGGAAACAATGGTTGGCCAGGCAAAAGTGATTTATCCAAAGTCATTCATGTGCAGACTAGAAGTAAGTCCTCTGAGTTCAAATCTCTTGTTTTTCTTCCCATGCACCATGCTGCTTTTTTATGTTGCCAGTCTGCAATGAAGTAATCTCATTGGAAGTGAGATGTGAGCTGGGAATTGAAGGATATTCTGTGGAGAGGAACAGGAAAAGCATTTTAGGTAGGCAGACTAGACTCTACCATGATTTTCAAGCAGAAAAGCCCAAACAAAAGACCAGTTAAGTGGGCAACGAGGAAGCTTGCTTTAAAGGAAAGATTATATAGAAAAGAAGAGGGAACTAACACTCCAAAGATAGGCCTGGACAAAATCATGGAAAGATTTTACCATTAAGCTTAAGTGTTGCCTTATTTTCTTGATAATGGGGAGCCACTATAGTTCTTTGAATGACATTTTTGAATTCACTTTTAAGAAATATCATCTTAAAAGTGAATTTGCAGTATGATAGATGAATTAGTGGAGAAAGAATAGAGAAACCAGTCTGAGGTGTTTGTTTTAGCAGTGCAAATGTGAAATGGTAAACTAGGACAGAATGGAGAGAAAAATAAAAATAAAAACAATCCTTGGCATGCAGTAGACACTAATTAGTAAGTGTAACATTTATAAAAAGGCAGAGCAGGGGGAAAAAAAAGGCAGTGTGAGGAGAGAATCATTAGAACTTGTTAACTTACTGGCTATGGAAAACAAGAGAAAGTGTGTATTAACTGTCACTCAAATGTCAGACCCAGACAACCTTGATGATAGTGGGATCATTAACAGAAGTAAGAAATTTAGAAGAATGGAACCAAATTTAAGAAAGAAAAATAACAGGTTAAGATTATGAAACACTAAATTTGAGACAACTCAAGATGCCTCATGAAAATGTTTTGTGGACACAATTACCCAGGAGAAAGATCAGGCTGGAAATTTAGATTTGTCCATCATCTTTACAGTGGTGGAACCAAAGTGGAAACAAAATCACCAAGAAAAATTGCATAGAGTGACAAGAGATAATGGCTAAGAACAGGGTGCAAGAACAAAACAAAGCATATACTCAGAGGTGCAAAACAGTATCGAATGTTGCATGCAAATCAAAGACACTAAGGCTGGGAAAAGACTATTTGATTTGACAATTAGGAGGTCATGGTGACCTTCAAGAGCTTGGATTCAGGCAAGTAATTAGGAAAATGCAGATTTCTGAGAGCTAAAGAGAATGTGAATTGAAAATGGAGGATGTAAGACAGATTACTTATTTGAAAAGATTGGCAGTAGAAGACGAAAAAAAGGGGGTTTTATATTATATGCTAAGCTTAATGTCTCTAGGAGAACTTTAACTTTTTCAGTCCATTATTTTAATTTTTATTTTTATAGTAAAATTCTATTTTAAAGCACCACTATGCTACAACCGGAATTAAGCTATACCGTGGGTCAAATCCTGTCCTGTCCCCTGCGTGCACAGTGTTATATAGGATATTGGTTTCAATACACCAAAGAAAGCATATGAGTAATAGACTTGTCCACCCCATTCCTATCTGTGTTATTAAATAGTTGAACTGTAATTTGAATTTATAAAACTAATGTTGTCTCTTTGGGATTTTAATATGTTTATTATCTGAAATAAACAACCTCATTTCTCTAATCACCCTCTATTGACAACTTTACTAATTTGGTAAATTAGTAAATGATGATGATGTTGAAGTGTGAAAACCATATTGATATAAGATTTATATTTAAATCCAGATGTTTACACTTATTAAACCACTATGAAGCCTTATGATTTATTTTCTCTCACTATAGGTCACAGCATATAGCTTAGAGAACACTTAAGAGAAGTAGGCTAATGCACTCATACTTCATTCCTGGAACCTTTGGTTCTAGTTTGACTAAATTTACCAATAAAATAAGCTTGATGGACATGTGCAAAACTCTAGTCAACATTATTCACTGTAACGAAATTCTCTACTTATCTGCTTCCATGAGGTAGTCCTAGTGCTACCAACAAGAAATTTCTCAAGCACATAGCCATTTAAATAACTCAGGCCATGATTACATAAATTACTTTAGTTCAGGTTAGTAAAAAGAATAAAGACAAAATAGATTTTACCTTTAAATTTTTTCTTTCACCAAAAAAACTACTGACAGAAAAGATACTTTGTAACTAGTCAAATGCCAAGCAAGGAAACTGTAATGGCCAAAGGACCACAGCCACACAAACCCATGAATGTTCAGTAAAGGCTTGTTGACAGTACACACCATTGATGATTATACTTTAGGGTAAAGATAATGTTACGAGTAAAAAATATGACATAAATTTGAATCTTAAAATCCTGGAAATTATAATCCATCAAGCTACAGTACATTACTAAAAATCATAGAGAATGTTCTGATCAAGAGTCAGCAAATTTTTTTTTCTGTAACAGGTCAGACTGTAATTAGTTTAGGCTTTACAGGAAATATGGTCTCTGTTGCAGTCAATTAACTCTGCCACTGTAGTGCAAAAGTAGCCATAAAGAATATATAAGATAATAACTGTGGCTGTGTTCCAATAAAACTTTATTTACAAACACAGATGGCAAAAGCAACTACTCATCAACAAAAATCTGCAATGAGGAGTTACATCAAAGAGACATGGGAGCCAACTGAAAGAGCTCCACATAGCCAAATCTAGAACAATTTGAACAACGAAATAAAGTAATATTATAACCCAAAATATAAAATAAATATCCATATTCACTATTAATAAGCAATTGATCAATAAATCGGGAGAAAAGACAAATATCTCATGCAGAATACAAATAATTGATGTAGATACTCCATCCTCATGGAGGTGGAGCATAACTCTCCACTCTTTAAGTGTGGGCTGCACATAGTAGTGACTTCCTTCCAAAAACTACGGTATGGATACCGAGGAAGGGTAAGTAACTTTACACTGGAGAAACCTGACAAACACTACCGCAGCCAGGTGATAAAGGCCAACATGAACAGTGATAAGTCATACTGATAGTGACTTATAACCAAATCTATAACCTCAGTTTAAATTGTAAGAAAAATAGCAGACCAATCTCATACAGGCACCTGATAAAATACCTGACCAATATTCCTCAAAACTGTCAACATCATCAAAAACAAGAAAAGTCTGAGAAACTGTCAGTCAAGAGGAGTCTAAAGAGACATGATGACTAATCTGGATGAGATCCTGAACAGAAAATGAACACATGTAAAAACTAGGTAAATATCTATAAAATATGGGCTTTGGTTAATTTTTTCAGATCAAAAAGTATTTTATATATTTATTTAATAGAAAAATAAAAATTACAAAATACGTATACAAAATAATGTTTTGAAATATGTATACATGGTGGAATGGATCAACTGAGCTATTAACATAGGTATTACCTCACATACCTATCTTTTTTGTGATGAGAACACTTAAAATCTACTCAATACATTGTTATTACCTACAGTTAACCATGTTGTACAATAGATCCTTTGTACATATGTCTCCTATCTAACTGAAATTTTGTATTCTTTGACCAACATCTTCCCATCCTCCCTATCCCCTGGTAACCACCATTCTACCCTCTACTTCTCTGAGTTCAATTTTTTAGATTCCACATATATACTATGCAGTATTTATCTTTCTTTGCTTCTTTGTTTCACTTAATATAATGTCCTCCATGTTCATCCATGTTGTCACAAATGACAGGATTTCCTCCTTTTTTAAGGCTGAATAGTATTCCATTTTGTGTATATACCACATTTTCTTTATCAATTCATTTGCTTGTGGACACTTAGATTGATTCCATATATGGCTATTATGAATAATGCTGCAATGAACATATTTGAGCGCAGATATGTCTTCAATATACTGAATTCATTTCCCTTGAATACCCATTAATGAGACTGCTGCATCAAACGATAGTTCTATCTTCAGTTTTTTGAGGAATGTGCATTCTATTTTTCATAATAATTGTATACATACCCACCAACAGCATGCAAGGGTTCCCTTGACTCCATATCCTTACCAACAAGTTATCTTTGGTCTTTTTGATAATAGCAATTCTAATAGGTGTGAGGAGATATCTCACTGTGGTGTTAATTTGCATTTCTCTGATGGTTAAGCACATTTTTGTATGCCTGTTGGCCATTTTTATAGCTTCTTTTGAGATATATCTATTCAGGTCCTTTGCCCATTTATTAATCAGGTTCTCTTCTTGCTATTGAGTTGAGTTCCTTACACATTTTGGATATGAACCCTTTACCAGATGGATGGTTTGCAAATATTTTCTCCCATCCTATAGGTTCTTTCAACATTCTGTTGATTTTTTTTAGCTGTGTGGAAACTTTTTAGTTTGATATAATCCCATTTGTCTATTTTTCCTCTTTTTGCCTGTGCTTTTGAAGTCATGCAATTTTTCCCTAGATTTTCTTCCAGTGACTGTAAAGTTTCAGATTCTAAATTTAAGTCTTTTATCCATTTTGGGTTGTTTTTTGTATATGTTGTGAGACAAGGTTTTAATTTCATTCTAGTGCATGTGGAAATTCAGTTTTCTCAACACTATTTTATTTCATATAAGTATAGTTACCCTGTTCTTTTCCATTTGTTTGTTTCCATTTGAATGGAATATCTTTTTCCATCACTTCACTTTCAGCCTGTGTGCCCTTAAAGGTGAAATAAGTCTCTTGTACACAGCACATAGTTGGCCCAGCTTTTTTTTAATCCATTCAGCCCCTCTATGTCTTTTAATAGAAGAATTCAATCTACTTACATTCAAGATAATTATTAATATGTAAGGGCTTATCACTGTTATTTTGTTATTGTTTTCTTGTTTTGTTTTGTTTTGTTTTGTTTTGTTTGTAGAACCTCTTTTCTTTCTCTCTTGCTGTCTTCCTTTGCAGTTAAGTGATTTTTCTCTAGAAGTATGCTTTAACATCTTACTTCTGATCTTCGGTGTATCGATTATAGGTTTTTGCTTTGTGGTTACTTTGAGGCTTACATAAAACCTTATAGTTATAACAGGCTCTGTTAACCCAAAGATTTGATTGCATTAAAAAAAACTAAACACTTTCATTCCTCCTCCAATATTTTATGTTTTTGATGTCACTGTTTACATCTTGTTATAGTGTGTAATCCTTAAGAAATTTTTGTAGCTATTAATCTTTTTAATAGTTTTGTCTTTTAACCTTCATACTAAAGGTATGTGATTTACATATTACCTTTATAGTATTAGAGAATTCTAAATTTGACTGTGTACTTACTTTTACTAGTGAGTTTTATACCTTCATAAGTTTTTGTATCACTAATTAGTGTGCTTTCCTTTCAACTTGAAGAACTACCTTTAGTATGTTGTATAAGACAGGTCTGGTGGTGATGAACTCCCTCAGCTTTTATTTGTCTGAGAAAGTCTTGATCTTGCCTTCATTTCTGAAGGACAGCTTTGCTGAATACAGTACTCTTGGTTGGCAGGGTTTCTTTTTTCCTTTAGTACTTTGAATATACCATTCCACTATCTCCTGCCTATAAAGTTTCTGCTCAGAAGTCCACTGATAGCCTTATTGGAACTCCCTTATATGTGATCTGCTTCTTTTTCCTTGTTGCTTTCAGGATCTTCTCTTTGTCTTTGATTTTTAACAGTTTTATTATTATATGTCTTGGCATAATCTTGTGTGAACTGAATTTGATTGAATACCTTTGACCTTCTTTTACCTAGATCTCTGGATCTTTATGTGTTTTCCCAGATTTGAAAAGTTTTCTGTTACTATTTCTTTCAGTAAGCTTTTTACCCCATTTATCTTTCTCTTCTCCTTGAAATCCTGTAACTCAGACATTTGCTCTTTTTACATTGTCCCATAAATTCTGTAAGTTTTCTTCACTCCTTTTCTTCTTAATTTTTATCATTCGACTATATATTTTCAAATAATCTGTCTTCAAGTTCACAGATTCATTCTTCTGCTTGATCACTGCTGCTACTGATGCTTTCTATTGCATTTTTCACTTCATTCATTGTGTCTTTCAGCTCCAGAATTTCTGTTTGACTTTTAAAAACAATTTCAATCTCTCTGTTAAATTCCTCACTTTGGTAGTTTACTATTTTCCTGATTTCATACAATTTTTTTCTGTATTTTCTTTAATTTTGCTGGGCTTCCTTAAGACAATCATCTTGAACTGTTTTTTAGGCAGTTCATAATCTCTATTTCTTTGAGGGTTAGCTACTGGGAGATTATTGTACTCTTTTGGTAGTGTTATATCTCCTTGGTTTGTCATGTTTCCTCTTATCTTACATTGAAGCTTGCACATGGAAAGAAGCTGGAATTCACTCTAGTTTTTGCTGACTGGCTTTGTATGGGAGAGCCCTTCCTTTTCAGTCCATCCAGAGATTCTGAGTAAGTTGTCTGGTATTCTGAGTAAGTTGTCCATAGGTGGGTTTATTGCTGGAGTCTTTGGACAGGTAGCCTCATAACTGGGTCAGCAGGTGGGTGGGCCTGGAACCTGGTTCCACGGGGTTAAGCCTAGGGCCTAAACACACCAGAGTGGACCTGTTGATTGGTTCCTCAGGAGGAGACCTGGAGCCTAGGTCACAGAGGGTAGGCCTAGAACCTATTTTTCCAGGGTCTTCCCTGAAGCCTGTATCCACATGAACTGATCTGGCACTGGGGTGGTCTCTGAGCCCAAGTCTGCAGGGGTCAGCCAGGTGCTGGGATGGTCCTGGGAACTGAGTCCACAGGGGCTGGCTTGGAACTAGAGTGGGGATGGGACACAAGGGTGAGCCTGGGTTCTGGATCTATAAGGTGGTCCTAGAGTCTTGATCCATGGGGACCAGTCTAGAACCAGAGTCTGTTGGAGCAGGCCTGGACCCTGGATCTGTTGGACCTTGTGGCCACAAGGACTGCCCTGGAGGATGGCACCACAGGGACAAGTCTGGCACTGAGCAGGCCCAGAGCCTATATCCACAGGAGCTTGCCTTGTATCTGATGCCAGAGGCTATGACCTGGTGCTAGAGTGAGATTAAAGCCTGAAAAGGGCCTGCAACCATCCTGGCTTTGGCAGTCATGGGCTATTATGGCTCCAGGCTCCAAAATCTAGGGCAGAACTGAAGCCTGGGGTCCCAGAAGCTGGCCTGGCACTGGGTGGGCCTAGAACCTATATCTGTGATGTCCAGCTTGGTGGTTTGGTCTATAGGTACCAGCTTGATGACTAGGGCTTCAGGGGATGGCCTCATGCAGGGGTGAACCTACAGCCCAAGTCTGTAGAGGTTGGCCTGGTGCTATGTCATGCCTGAAACCCAGGGCCATTGAGGCCAGCTCAGTGCTGGTACCAGTCTCAGGCCTGGGGCTACTGGGGTAGGCCTGGTATTGGGGCAGCCACAAGACCTAATGTGCAAGTCAGGCCTGGAGCCAAGGGCTGCAGGATTCTGTTTTGTGCCAGGGTGGGCTTGGAAGCTCAATTTACAGGTACTAGTATGGAGCCTGGGGCTTCCAGAGCTGGCCTGGGGCTAGGTGGGCCTGGAGCCTGTTTCTGCAGAAGCCAGCCTGGAGGCTGTGTCCACAGGTATTGGCCTGAAGACCAGGGCTTCAGAGGCCAGTCTGGTGCTGGGGCAGGCCTGAAGCCTGGGATTATTGATACTAGCCCACTGCTGGGGGTGGCCTGGAGCCTAGCACTGTGGGGATCAACCTGGTGTAGGGTAGCACATAGAACAAGTCCTCCGGGTAGACCTGGAGTGTAGAGCTTCAGGATCTGGTCTGACACCAAGATGAGCCTAGACACTGAGTCCACACATACCAGCCTGGAGTCTGGGGCTGTGAGGGCTTGTGTGGCACTGGGTTTTACTGGGACAGGGCTAGTGTTGGGGTCCCAGGCAGCATCCGATGGTCACTTCCCTGACCCTCCCCCATGGAGAGAGTATCTATCTCCACACTGTGCTGCCTGGAGTTGAAGGAGGAGAGATGCAGGTGATGTAAAACTGTCTTTCCTACCCTCTTCAATGTGTCCTTTCTTATTTCTGTGCTATATTTAAGTGCTGAAATCTCTCACCTGGCTTCTGTTGCTGATGTAAAGGAATTTTCATGCATGAATAGTTGTTCAAAGTGATGTTTTTGCAGAGGACAATCACTGGAAAGTCATATTCTGCCATCTTGCTGACATCAATCTGGACTTTAGTTAATTAAAATATATATAAATAAGAGATGGAAGGCCAGATTTTGCCTGGAGGCCATAGTTTTCTGAATCCAGTCTAATTGCCATATTTACTGAAGGTCATGATGGTCTCCTACAGTCATAACACAAAACAGAAATAGATGACAAAATGGGAGCAGGGCCTTTAGAGTCTAGCCCCTTATTTCACATCTGAGAAAGCAGGAGCAGTGAGGTTAAGTTTCTTACCCAGGTCCAACCAGTCTGTAAGCAGTGGACCTAAAGCTGAGATTCAGGGTCCAACTTCCTGGCTAATGCTTTTTATGCTACATGATGCTGCCACCCTCTCCCCATGCCCTGTATGCATAATTCCAAGTCACTCAAAAAAAGAGAAACACTTTGGCAATTCAACTGACTTAGGCAGTCCAAAAAAGAAAATCCTAGTATGACTTCTTGCTTTCTTCCCAGATAAGATTTTTTCCCTAAGTTCTTGCAGCTGAAGGCTAGAACCCATAGAGCACCAGAGCCCAGAAGGACTGACTCCTCACTGCTTTCCATCTCCTGATCTTGTTTACATGTGTTTATCTGCAAAAGTTTTAATGGAATAAGAGAAAACGAGTGCTTTAACTTCCCAATAAAATCTGTGCCCCAGCATGAGTCATTGTTTTCTTTTTTTACACTAGCAAGGATAAAGCCTTCTGGTTTTAATAACTAATACTGCTGAGTTCAATAAAAAGCACTTAATTTAATTTAATCCAAACCTTGATCAATGCCAGCTTCCCCTGGAATTTTATCTTTGTTTTAACTTGAGTCTTTATGTTCAGAAAAATGAGAGGCCAAAAGGAAAGAAACAGAAGTCAATTAGCTTGTAGGCTTGTTTCTAGACAAAGGACATGAAAATACAAGATTGACAGGTAAACTCCAAGGCTCTAATGTTTCTGCCCCACTGGACAATATTTTCCTGGCAGAATTAATGCTTTCTTTAATCCTGAATAAAGAAACTGAACAATTCACAGCCCCATTTGGAAAATGTTTTTAAACAAAATATTCCAAAGCCAATTAGCATCAGATTTCTAAACTAGAAATATATTGCCTTTAATGTGTCAATAATCGAGAGATATGCTACTGTAAAATTAGACACAGAAACCCTCAAGTCCATCTGTTTCAATTCTAAAGCAGCCAGACTCAGTGCTTAAGGGACTGAAATGTATATAGGGACTAAAATGGAAATAAAATGAAGCACCCCTGAAGACAGTTTTGATAAGCTTTTCTTAAATGATCCCTTTATTGTCACAACAGAGTTCAGTCCTATTTCTAAAAACATCCATTATTGTAGAATTGCAATTTACTATTAACTGAAACCACTTTCATAACTTCAACCTGAAAGTTCCTGCTGCTGTGTCAAGTTTGAACCAAAAACTTTGCAACAGTTGAGGGGAATTATGAAAATCTACATTTTTGGTTCAATTATGTAGTTTTTCAGTGCAAAAGCTTTTAGAAATGTTCTGAAGGCTATTAAAAGAGAACTGAGGCCAGACACAGTGGCTCAACTATAATCCCAGCACTCTGGAAAGCTGAGGTAGGAGGATCGCTAGAAGCCAGGGGTTCACAACCAGCCTGGGCAACATAACAAGGCCCAGTGTCTACAAAAAAAAAAAAAAAAATTGCCAGGCATGCTGGTACATGCCCTGTAGGCCTAGCTACTCAGGAGGCTGAGGTGGGTGAATTGCATGAGCCCAGGAGTTTGAGGCTGCAATGAGCTATGACTGCACCACTGCACTCCTGCCTGGATGACAGACTGAGATCCAGTCTCAAAAAACAAACAAACAAACAAAAAGCAGGACTGAGCATCAGGGATAGCATTCAGTCTCCCTCCAGAGCCGGGTTACTACTGGCACCCACATTTCCTTGCCACCATCTGGAAGTACTGATTCAACAGTGGACCAGAGGGAAAAGGCAGCCTGTTTCTTGTGGAATTCCAAACTTCAGTTCCTGTAGCACCTGGTTTCCATAGGGGTTTCATGTCCAAGTCTGATTAAACCACAATTCATAGACTATAGAATGTTAACCCTGGGAGGAGACAAACAGCATCTAAGCCAGTGATTCACATACTTACGGATTTCAGGACCAGTAATATTTCAAAAAGAAAAATATCAGGGCACCAAAATAGAGTTGCTCATTTTTTTCATAGTCATTTGCTTTTGCAAAACAAAGGCATTTAAAATAGCAACTACCATTAATTATCAACATCATTTCATAACTTCAATAACAAAAACATAGGAAGGACATAAACTTGGAACTTAAAAATTAAATAAATTTAGTTTCATTAAAAACTTGTCACTTGGTTCTTATTTTGTCCCAAGTTGCTAAAAACTTCATAAACTGAAATTCATTTATAGACCATTGTTTGGGAACAATTAGCTAGTTTAATTCTTAATAGCAGACCCTTAGAATCCTCTCTGTTGTGACCACAGCTGTTCTCCAATAAACTAATAATCTAAAACTCAGTGAGATTCTTTAAGGAATGAGATGATTTACTGTGCTTAAAGAGGACATCAAATGAGACTTGTAGCAATCATTGTTTTGGAAAGCCAAAAGACCTGAAGTAAACTAAATGTGTTTATTTTCTATTTTTTTATCTTTGAAAATCCTTTAGCATAAAACATTATAAAAGGTAAATAAAATATACTTGGGGAAAAATGACCATGAAATCAGCCTGTTTGAGAATCTTCACCTTTGCCTAGAAGCAATAATAATGTTAATGATATACTTTCCTGAGCTTGGGAAAAAGCAGGCTCATGAATTGCAGCCTTGTGAAAGAGGGATTTACTTGACTCCTATTGATTCCAGAGATCAGAATTACCATAAATGGGCAGAAATTTTAAGAGAGGCAGTATATAGATAAAGATAAGAACTTGTTTTTAGAGGCATAACTTCCTAAGTAAATTCAAAGATGACTGGGCAACTTCATGGTATGGGAGGCCAACCTATTCTGGAAGTGCTTAAGCAAAACCTGGTTAACAATTTGGCAGCTTTACTGAAAAGGGAAATCAAGGTAGTAGATTGGCTCAGATAACCTCTGAGAAGCCATCTAACTCTAAGAATCTAGGATTCCTTTCCCATCCTGGCCCTTACCAGCCAAGAATCAATAAAATATTAGTCAAATACTCGAGAATAGACACAAAATTCTCTTGAGGATGAATATTAATTGCACAATTTCAGAACACTGACAAGTCAGTAATCATCAGTCTTTTTTTTTAACTGTTAAGTTCAGGGGTATATGTGCAGGTTTGTTACATATTTAAACTTGTGTCATGGGGGTTTGCTGTACAGATTATTTCATCACCCAGGTATTAAACCTAGTACCCATTAGTTATATTTCCTGATCCTCTCCTTCCTCCCACCCTTCACCCCTCTGTAGGCCCCAATGTGTGTTGTGTTCCTCTCTATGTGTCCATGTATTCTCATCATTTAGTTCCCATTTGTAAATTAGAACATGTGGTATTTAGTTTTCTGTTCCTGTGTTAGGTTTTTTTTTGGGGGGGTGGTAATTTAGGATTTACTTTTGTAAAACCATGTAGACAAATATTAAATGTTATGCTTGCATTTTGAACATTATAAATATGAAACACAAAACATCCAATGTTAAATACTGATCTCCTACGCCTGATCTAGATTTAGATATTGAGTATTTCACATTTTACAGAAAGGAACTTTCAAAGTTGGATCAATACTTATAGTATGTACTATTATTCAGTAAAATCTTCTTGAAATTTAAAAGGCTGATATTAAAATTAGTTTTTTTTCTTAAATATGCTAAAACATATCAGTTTGGATTAACCTTCAGATTTTCAGGCCATGAAAGATATACAGGCTGGGCGTGGTGGCTCATGCCTGTAATCCCAGCACTTTGGGAGGCTGAGGCAGGCAGATCATGACGTCAAGAGATAGAGACCATCCTAGCCAACGTGGTGAAACCCCATCTCTACTAAAAATACAAAAATTAGCCAGGCGTGGTGGCATGTGCTGGTAGTCCCAGCTACTCGGGAGACTGAGGCAGGAGAATTGCTTGAACCCAAGAGGCAGGGGTTGCAGTGAGCTGACATCATGCCAATGCACTCCAGCCTGGCGACAGAGCAAGACTCCATCTCAAAAAAAAAAAAAAAAAAATGCTCTAAGCAAGCATGAAGAGTGTTTTGGGTCAAGTTACTTCTTTGTACAAATAATACATTGTATCAATCAATCTTTAAAAGAAATTCTTAAAAGCATTCAAAAAATGTTTGCATTTTATAATTCTCAAACAATGTATTTATATTACAGAAGATACAACAAATTTTACATAAATAAAAAATCTCACACTATATTCTCAGTCCTAAAATAAAAAAGAACTTTGCAAATTAAAGAATTATCAATGTTGTTCAGAAAACATACCTTACTTTTACTTTGAAATTCACTTTAACTGCTTGACATATAATTTAATATTTAAAAATAATATAGCTAAATTATTTTATAATATTTATAGAATATTATTTCTCTGAGTAGACATGTTTCACACAACAGTTTCCAATTAATGCAGATAATTCATTTGATAATTTTAATCACAATTTATGATAGACTGATTAATGGATTAAAAATTTATTCAGTAATTTAGATGCCATAAGAACCATTGAAAGTAATAATCTGATAATTACTCATTGTACAATCCTGCCCATTAGTAATACTAAGCCAAGAATCTGATCGCTATCACATTCTGTTGAATTATGTTTCCATCTGTGTGATTGGTCAACAACAAAAAATAGATACACAATATCATGCTTTTTCCTTTTCCTTTTTTTTTTTAACAAGCAGCTCAATGATTTGGAGGGTTGGTTAATACAATACAGAGAATATAGGGAGAAAGTATAAAATGGCACCTAACACCAATGCCAGTACTTATCTCATTATGGTTATAGCTAAGGATATTATTAATATTTGTGTTACTTGCTTTTCTTTAGAACTTAAATCAAAGCCATTAACTTGAACTTGAGGTATATACACAATACATATACAACCTTATGCAAAATACTTCCCATATGTAACATATTTTAAAATACTGGGAACTGAATATCTCTGCTGATTTGTATTTTGACTTAACGGACCAAGAAGAGAATAACACTCAAATAGGGAGGGTTATACTGATAATAAAGCTCTCAAAATTCAAAATGTCTTCCTCTCCCTTTGTACTTACCAGGGGCTACACAATGTCCTGAGAGGATTCATTACGAGAAAAATGTGATTCACAGCTTTAATAACTTACTTTGGAAAAAACTAATGAGAAAGCAGATTGGAAGGTGAGACTTCATCTTTGTTTTCAAATAAGTGGTCTTAATTTTTCTTCTCATAGAAAAAGTTTAAATCAGTTGATTATAAATATATCTAAATCTTCAATTGCTGCAGCTTTCAGGTAAAGTTTAGCACTTCATTTATACAAAGTCTATGAGAAGAGGTCAGTAGAGATCATCTAATCTTAAGTCGTGACATCAACCATTCAAGTCCTTGGCACAGTCCCTCACCAGTTAGAGAACAGCATGCCTGGATATGCCACTGGTGATCTTTAATAGATGTTAGCTTCACAAACTGGGAGATTTCTGCTACAGTTATGCATTTTTTAACATCTTGTTTATTAGCAAAAATCAGTAATCCAGCTTTTCTTAGGTCCTCATGTGCTAACATTTTATAGAGTTCTCTAGTTACAGAAATCCTCTCTCTGTCTGTACTGTTCACAACAACTATACAGACTCTGTGTTAGTATAGTAAGTGTTTCAGGAAGAACGAAGAGATTCTTGGCCACCAATATCCTCCATTAGGAAATGTATATTATTATGATTATTATTATTATTATTATTTGAGACACAGTCTTGCTTTGTCACCCAGGCTGGAGTGTACTGGCACGATCGCAGCTCACTGCAACCTCCGCCTCCCAGGTTCAAGCAATTCTCCTGTCTCAGCCTCCCGAGTAGCTGGTATTACAGGTGCGTGCCTCCATGCCCACCTAATTTTTGTATTTTTAGTAGAGACGGGGCTTCACCATGTTGGCTGGGCTGGTCTCAAACTCCTGACCTCAGGTGATCCACCCACCTCAGCCTCCCAAAGCGCTGGGATTACAGGTGTGAGCTACCAGCCGGAAACGTGTATTATTAATCACTATCTCTTTTACATTACTTCCTGTTGTAGGAGATGTATGTACAACTTCATTCACAGAAAACTGTTAAAGGATGGTAGTTTTCCCTGCACTATCCAGCCCAATAATGATACTTTTGTGCTCCTGGTGATTGAACAGTCTCCATATCCTGGTGAAGAGAATTCCCATTCTCGGGCAGTGGACCCCGCCTCCAGACACCCAGACCGCCTGGCCTCCCTGGCTCAGGCTAAGGGGGTGGCAGAGAGAGACACACTGGAGCCTCTGTCTCTGCAGCTGCTCCTGCCCTGGTTGCTGGCCCACTTCCAGAGAACCAGAGGGAGGCCAAAACCCAGGTCACCCTGCCACACGTGAGTCCCTGCTACTGCCACACACTCACCTGGCTCGTGGACATTGCCACCAAGTTGTCTGCAACGAGCCTCGCAAGCCACCGTCCTCCCCATTCATGTGTTAGTTTGCTAAGGATAATGGCCTCCAGCTCCATCCATGTCCCTGCAAAGGACATGATCTCATTCTTTTTATGGCTGCATTCCATGGTGTATATGTATGATGTTTTCTTTATCCAGTGTATCATTCATGGCCACTTAGGTTGATTCCATGTCTTTGCCATTGTGAATAGTGTTGCAATGAACATGTGCATGCATGTGTCTTCATAATAGAATGCTTTGTATTCCTTTGGGTATATACTCAGTAATGGGATTGCTGGGTTGAAAGGTATTTCTGTCTTTAGGTCTCTGAGGAATCGCCACACTGTTTTTCACAATGGTTGAACTATTTACACCCCCACAAACAGTGTATAAGTGTTCCGTTTTCTCCACAACCTCACCAGCATATGTTATTTTTTGACTTTTTAATAATCGTCATTCTAACTGGTGTGAGATGGTATCTCGTGGTTTTGATTTGCATTTCTCTAGTGATTGGTGATGTTGAGATTTTCTTCACGACTGTCGGTTGCATGTATGTCTTCTTTTAAACATGGGCAAGGACTTCATGTCTAAAACACCAAAAGCAATGGCAACAAAAGCCAAAATTGACAAATGGGATCTAATTAAACTCAAGAGCTTCTGAACAGCAAAAGAAACTACCATCAGAGCGAACAGCCAACCTACAGAATGGGAGAAAATTTTTGCAATCTACTCATCTGACAAAGGGCTAATATCCAGAATCTCCAATGAATTCAAACAAATTTACAAGAAAAAAACAACCCCATCAAAAAGTGGGCAAAGGATATGAACAGATGCTTCTCAAAAGAAGACATTTATGCAGCCAAAAGACACATGAAAAAAGGCTCATCATCACTGGCCATCAGAGAAATGCAAATCAAAACCACAATGAGATACCATCTCACACCAGTTAGAATGGCAATCATTCAAAAGTCAGGAAACAACAGGTGCTGGAGAGGATGTGGAGAAATAGGAACACTTTTACACTGTTGGTGGGACTGTCAACTAGTTCAACCATTGTGGAAGATAGTGTGGCGATTCCTCAGGGATCTAGAACTAGAAATACCATTTGACCCAGCCATCCCATTACTGGGTATATATCCAAAGGATTATAAATCATGCTGCTATAAAGACACATGCACACGTATGTTTATTGAGGCACTATTCACAATAGCAAAGACTTGGAATGAAACCAAATGTCCAACAATGATAGACTGGATTAAGAAAATGTGGCACATATACACCATGGAATACTATGCAGCCATAAAAAATAATGAGTTCGTGTCCTTTGTAGGGACATGGATGAAGCTGGAAACCATCATTCTCAGCAAACTATCGCAAGGACAAAAAACCAAACACCGCATGTTCTCACTCATAGGTGGGAATTGAACAATTAGAACACATGGACACAGGAAGGGGAACATCACAAACCGGGGCCTGTTGTGGGGTGGGGGGAGAGGGAAGGGATAGCATTAGGAGATATACCTAATGTTAAATGATGAGTTAATGGGTGCAGCACACCAACATGGCACATGTATACATATGTAACTAACCTGCAAGTTGTGCACGTGTACCCTAAAACTTAAAGTATAATTAAAATAAATAAATAGATAAAAACTAAAAAAAAAGTTTATGTTCACGTCCTTTGCCTACTTTTTTATGGGCTTGGTTTTTTCCTGTAAATTTGCTTAAGTTCCTTGTAGATGCTTGATAGTTGACCTTTGTTGGATGCATAGTTTGCAAAAATGTTCTACCATTCTGTAGGCTATTTACTCTGTTAATAGTTTCTTTTGGTGTGCAGAAGCTCTTTAGTTTAATCAGATCCCATTTGTCAATTTTTGCTTTAGTTGCAATTGCTTTTGGCATCTTCATCATGAAATCTTTGCCTGTGCCTATGTCCCAAATTGTATTGTCTAGGTTGCCTTCCAGGGATTTTAAAGTTTTGAGTGTTGCATTTAAGCCTTTAATCCATCTTAATTTTTATATATGGTATAAGGAAAGGTTCCAGTTTTAATCTTCTGAATATTGCTAGTCATTTATCCCAGCACCATTTATTGAATAGGGAATCCTTTCCCCATTGCTTATTTTTATTAGGTTTGTCGAAGATCAGACAGTTGTAGGTGTGTGGTCTTATTTCCGAGTTCTGTATTTGGTTCTACTGGTCTATGTGTCTGTTTTTGTACCAGTACCATGATGTTTTGGTTACTGTAGTCCTGTGGTACAGTTTGAAGTCAGGTAGTCCTTCAGCCTTGTTCTTTCTGCTTAGGGTTGCCTTGGGTATTCAGGCTCTTTTTTGGTTCCATATGAATTTTAAAATAGTTTTTTTTTTCTAGTTCTGTGAACAATGTCAATGGTAGTTTAATAGGCATAACACTGAATCTATAAATTGCTTTCGGCAATATGGCCATTTTAACAATATTGATTCTTCCTATCCATGAGCATGGAATCTTTTTCCATTTGTTTGTGTCATCTCTGATTTCTTTGAGCAGTGGTTTGTAGTTCTCCTTATAGAGATTTTTACCTCCCTAGTTAGCTGCATTCTTAGGTATTTTGTGTGTGTGTGTGGCAATTGCGAATGTGAGTTCATTCCTGACTTGGCTCTCAGCTTGACTGTTATTGATGTAGGAATGCTAGTGATTTTTGCACATTTATTTTGTATCCTGGGACTTTGCTAAAGTTGTTTATCTTCTTAAGAAGCTTTTGGGCTGAGACTGGAAATTTCTAGATATAGAATCATGTCATCTTTAAACAAGGATAGTTTGACTTCCTCTCTTCCTATTTGCATGCCTTTTATTTCTTTTTCTTGCCTGATTGTCCTGGCCAGAACTTTCAATACTATATTGAATAGGAGTGGTGAGAGAGACTATCCTGTCTTGTGCCAGTTTTCAAGGGGAATGCTTCTAGATTTTGCCCATTCAGTATGATGATGGCTATGGGTTTGTCACACATAGCTCTTATTATTTTGAGGTATGTTCCTTCGATACCTAGTTTATTGAGTTTTTAACATGAATGGATGTTGAATTGTATGGAAATCCTTTTCTGCATCTATTGAGATAATCATGTGGTTTT
This sequence comes from Pan paniscus, assembly GCF_029289425.2. NCBI lineage: Eukaryota > Metazoa > Chordata > Mammalia > Primates > Hominidae > Pan > Pan paniscus. The sequence continues at coordinate 110,919,829 of NC_073257.2, forward strand.
GTCTTCAGTTCTGTTTATGTGGTGAATCATGTTTATTGATTTGTGTATGTTGCACCAACCTTGCATCCCAGGAATGAAGCCTACTATCAAGTGGTGAATAAGCTTTTTGATATGCTGCTGAATTTGGTTTGCCAGTATTTTGTTGAGGATTTTTGCATCGATGTTCATCAAGGATATTGCCCTGAAGTTGTCTTTTTTTGTTGGATCTCTGCCAGGTTTTGGTATTAGGATGATGCTGGCCTTATAGAATGAGTTAGGGAGGAGTCCCTCCTCCTCAATTTTTTGAAATAGTTTCTGTAGAATTAGTACCAGTTCTTCTTTGTATGTCTGGTAGAAATCGGCTGCGAATCTGTCTACTCCTGAGCTTTTTTTGGTTGATAGCCTATTTATTACTACCTCAATTTCAAAGCCTGTTATTTGACGTGGCTACCATCAGGAGTTGGGACTCTTTACTCCTAAGAATAATGCTCTTTCTTCAAAAGAATATTACTTTTCCTTATGTTGATATTTTTAAAGTGACTCTGATATATGCTTTCAATACACATTTTTGAACACCTACTTCATGCCAGGCACCATGCTTAGGCGCTGTCCTGAAATAAAGATACTCTGACATGATATGGAAGGAAGCTTCTTGAAGCCTCTTTAACCTTAAAAACTTTTACTACCCTAGCAGAGGAGGGTTTAGTAATAATAAAGAGGAAAAGTAAAAGGAATATGTACCCACTTAAGAGCTTCCCTGTCTATGAATAGCTCCTTACCACCTAACAGTTCATGAAACCTCATCAGTAGGAATCTGTTCCCTTGATTCTTGAAGATTTTGTTAGAAGACTTCTATTACAAAGCAAATATCCCCTGGGAAGAGAAATAACTTAAAACTCTAGCAGCTTAATCACTTCCCCACTTTGGACTTCAGCTTACCCACCTATAAAATAAGGGGTTTTGACCACATGATCTTTGTGGTCTCCTCTAGTATGAAAATCTAGACTTACCAGGCCTAAAGGCCAGGGAATGGGAGTAGTTTACGGCTGGGTTTTCAAGGCTGCCTAGAAAGAGCAGTTGGAATTACAAGCAGCCTCAAGTATTCTCTCCCAATCCTGAAGTTATAGGGAAAGATTTAAACATGCTTCCAAGCCTCATGGGCAAATCACTCCCTTAGAGCTGTTGGACAACCTTTGGCTAATAAAGATTAAACAAATAAATATGAAATATGGTTCTATCCAGCATCCTGGGAGGCCAATTTGCTGTTAATGGTAGTGTTTAGGCCCTAAAAGGGTATTAACTTACAGAGTAGTAAAGTTTCCAAACACAGCCCAGAGCTTTAAAAGATGTACAGGTGCCAAAATTAAGGGCCAAATTACCGATCTGTTTTAAATGATGGTCTGGGAATGCTCAATATGACAAGGAAAATGTATGACAAATAATATCTTCAATACAAAGAAAAAGTTGCTTGAATTTATTAAAGGAAATGGACTACCTCTTGGGACTCCTTTTTTGCCCACTACTCAAAGAGGTGATTTTTCAAAATCGACTCGAAGACACAGCTAATGCAAAATGACCCTTTAAGCATAAAGTAAGCTCATTTTTAACTAAAACAGTTTTCATGTCAGCATTTGCCTAAAGCTTTGGGAATTTAGAAATTTCAAAGAAATGCACATTCCATTAGTATCAAAACTAGGTGCTTCCATGATGTACTAAATGCATACTCAACATATGCAAAAGCTTTAAGCCAGAGTAAAGCCGGCTGCGTTTCTACTCATTGACAAGTTTAAAGAATTCATTGGCAGCCCTGCTGGATGACAGCAGAATGACTTCCTGTCAAGTAACCTCCATCCTCCAAGGTGACAGGAAATGGGCTTAAACACTGGTAATATCACTAATCAATGTAAGGAAGCACATGTTCCCAGCCTGCAATTGTGAAGTTTGGTTGCAATGTGTTAGCTGCTTGCTGGGCCATGTGATTCAGCATAACGACAGATGAAAGGAAAGGTCAGATTTACTAAGTGTTGAAGAGGTGTCATCAAGTGTTGCATATTACTTCAAGATGTCCTCTGCATCAGAGGCATCTCACTATATGGGAGTTAATTTCTCCTGCAGAATTCTTTAGTTTCCTCACAACCCTTTATGGAAGCCCCCAAATTTATTTCAACACATGAAGAATTGGACTTTCTCTTATTTCTGATTGACACTAAATAGTCCAAGGTAATGGTCTTACCTTTATATGATTCTACCTTGGTTTTTAAGATAAGTACATACATGTATATACTTTCAGGCTTTGCCAAATACACTCTTGTAGAGTCAAAATAGCCAGATTTTCCTCAAAAGTTCATTCTAGTGCTTCCAGTTTCTTGAGGTGGTTTTCCCCCTCTCAAATACAATGGCAGTTGTATTCCTTTTCAAAGAAGCACTATTTAGTTTTTTGTTGTTTTTTGTTTTGAGATGGAGTCTCACTCTGTCCCCCAGGCTGGAGTGTAGTGGTGCAATCTTGGCTCACTGCAACCTCTGCCCCCCAGATTCAAGCAATTCTCTCCCACCTCAGCTTCCCTAGTAGCTGAGATTACGGGCATGCACCACCATGCCTGGCTACTTTTTGTATTTTTAGTAGAGATGGGGTTTCACCATGCTGGCCAGGCTGGTCTCAAACTCCTGACCTCAAGTCATCTGCCCACCTCAGCCTCCCAAAGTGCTGGGATTACAGGTGTGAGCCACCGCACCCAGCCTATTCAGTTTTATACTAAAGAGGATGTGAGGAAACATAACTTTCCCTTTATTTATAGAATAGGAAGGGACCTTCAGGATCCTCTCCCAGAGCTCATTCCTATCAGATTCATTTCTTCAGTCATAAATTTTTCATAATTACTTATTGAGCACTTACTCTACATCAGGCATTATACTAGTGGTTACAATACCAAATAGAACCAGATGTAGTCTCTGATCTGGAGATATTTAATTAAATAATCAAATAGGTAATTATTGAAATAAATATATAATTCATAAACTACTTATAATTATTAAATAAATTAAATAACTATTCAACGAATGTATAGTTGTTAACTGGAGATGAGTAAACAGACATAGAAAGGTGAAGTGACTTTCTAAGGTCCCATCATAAGTCTGTTATGGAATACTGGTCTCCTGGCTCCCAGCCCAGTTCTCTTTCACTCTGTATCCTAGTGCATTTCAGTGTGCTTTCCCTGGACTGAAAGATGATCTGACATTCCCTTTCCAAGGCAGTCTCATAGCAGCTTCTCCAGAGCAGGGCTTTCCAAGTTTTTTACCTCCTTTTGCAAGTTTAAAATGTTTTGCTCTTTGCTGAGGTTTACCTGAGGGAAGGGCAGTGTGTATGCAAGTGTATGTGTTGAGGGAGGGTGCTGAATGTCATAATGGAGGTCTTCTAAACTTTTGTGAAGAACACACAAGACTATGCTAGTACAAGAAATACAGCAGTGTCCACCTAGCCTTTCATGATCCCTACCCACAGTGAAAAAGAGATGTACCTGGGGACAGGTGAAGGGAGACATTCTATGTGATTTTCTAAAATCACCACCAGCTTTTTCATAAATACTACCTGAAAATGGTGAGCCGGCCAACTTACAGGGCCAGGGAACACACAGGCCATGGATATGTTCTGGAAAACTATGGCAGAAGATGATATTTATTGGTTGCGAGAGTAGAGACAGGGCTTTCTGAAGCATTATCTCCAAAGTCAAAGTAGCAGGACAAGATGGTCCATTTATTCCTTTCCAGGTCTTGGAAGACACAGCAGTAAAGAACTCGAAATTATCTGATCCCTCCATTAAAAGCTTTACAGTTTACACACCTGTCTCCATAGGAGAGAAGCAAGCTGTCTTTAACACTCAACCTACAAACTAGGTCCCTAATCAATATTTACTTAATGCATAAATGGTGTGGACAATGGCATCAATCTGCACATATAAAAATTAATAATAAGAGTTTATTGAGCACTTAGTATGTAAGAGATACTATGTGAAGGGTGTGAATGCATTATTAACCCTAATAACACTGTAAAACAGCTAAAATTATTACTCTTATTTCATAGATGAGAAAAAAAGAGATTAGCAAGGTTAAATAATTCATCCAAATTTACTCATCTTATAAAAGACCAGAGCCGGGATTTAAATATAAATCTGATTCACTTCAAACTCATGTTCCTGGTCACCACATTTATTGCCTGCTTGATGGTTTAGGCAAGACAAGATATAGAGCGTCTCGCTAAGGGTCCTACTCTAAATTAATTAAGACACTTACAACAGCAAATAAGAAAAAAAAATACATAAATGTAATACATAAAAAGAGAAGACAAAGTAAGGTGTTTTAAGGATTGATTAATTGAGTAGCTTAGTGGTATAATGCAAGTCCTTTCCAATTTCTTCTCTGATGTCCTTAGAACATTGGCTTTTGTCCTCAGGCTTGTGCCTTAATAATAGCAAGATGGCTACAGCAGCTGCAGACATCACCTCCTCACACAGTTATATATGAAGGAAGAACACCAAGTTAATGACTATCTACACCAAAAAAAAAAACCCAACACCTTCATGAGAACCAAAAATCAGGGAGGCACTCATTGTACCTGTTTTTTTATTATTATTATTATACTTTAAGTTTTAGGGTACATGTGCACAACATGCAGGTTTGTTACATATGTATACATGTGCCATGTTGGTGTGCTGCACACATTAACTCGTCATTTACATTAGGTTTATCTCCTAATGCTATCCCTCCCCCCTCCCCCCACCCCACAACCTGGTTTTAACTTAATATCACTGAAAGAGGCACTGAAGAGATAGAAAATACAGCCTGAATCTCTGACACTACCCCTTCTCTGTCTACCAGCAGTGGTAGCTTGGTGCAGAGAGTTTCTCTGGGCACTAGGGGAGGAAGAACACAGAAATTCTGAGAAATTGAACTCAGTGCCATCCTGATAAAGAAGACAAGAAAACTGGACCAAACTCAGCTGATGCCCACCCACGGAGGGAGAATTTAAACTAGACCTAGCCAGAAGGGAATCACCAATCCCAGCTGTCTGAACTTGAGTGCCTGCAAACCTTGCCAGGGAGGGCTACAGCACTCTGTGTCTCCAAATAAACTTGAAAGGCAGTCTAGGCCATAAGGACTGCAACTCTTAGGCAAATCCTAGTGTTAAACTAGGCCCAGACACAGTGGACTGAGGGGGCATGTGACATACTGAGACACAAGTTGGAAAAGACAAGAAAGTGCTTGCACGACTCTTCCCCTAACCCCAGGCTGCACAGCTCAAGGCTCCGTAAGAGATCTCTTCCTTCCACTTGAGGAGAAAAGAAAGAGTAGAGAAGACTTTGTCTTGCATCTTGGATACCTGCTCAGCCACAGCAGGATAGGCACTGATCAGAGTCATGAGGTCCACGTTTCAGGCCCTACTTCTAGATGACATTTCTAGACACATTCTGGGCCAGTAGAGATTCCCCTGCCTTGAAGGAAAACACCCAGCCCTGGCAGCATTCATTACCTGCTAACTGAAGAGCCTTTGGGCCCTGAATAACTAGCAGCGATAGCCAGGTACTATAATCAAGGGCCTTGGGTGAGCCTCTGAGACTTGCTGGCTTCAGGTAAGATGTACCACATTACCAGCTGTGCTGGCTACAAGGTAAAACACCCTCTGCTTGAGAAAAACAGAGGGAAAAGTAAAGGCAGCTTTGTCTTGCACCTTAGGTACCAGCACAACCACAGTGGGATAGAGCACTAAGTGGGCTCTTGGGGTCCCTGATTCCAGGACTTGACTCTTGGCCATTTCTGGACCTGCCTTAGGCTAGAGGAGAAACTAATGCCCTGAAGGGTGAGTCCTGGGCCAGGCAGCATTCACCACATACTGACTTAAGAGCCCCTGGGTCTTAAGGGAACATCAGCAAAAGTCTGGCAGTATTCCTTGTGGCCTGGGGTGGCAGTGGCTACGGGGTGAGGCTCCTCTGTCTTTGGAAATGGGAGGAAATAGTGGGAAGAACTGCATCTTGTAGTCTGAGTGCCATGTCAGCCACAGTACAATAGAACACTAGGTAGACTTCTAAGGTTTTTGACTCTAGTCCCTAACTCCAGGATGGCACTTCTGGACCTAGCTGGGACTGGGGGACATCACCGACCTGAAAAGAAGAATACAGGCCTGGCTGACATTGCCACTTGCTGATTGTAGAGCTCCAGGGCCCTTGCATGAACATAGGCAGTAGCCAGGGAGTGGATACAACAGGCTTTGGGCAAGACTCAGTGCTGTGCTGGCTTCAGGACTGACCCAGCACAGTCATAGTAATGGCGGCAACAGAGGTGCTTGTGTCACTCCAGCTCCAGCTTTATGTTGCTCAGAACAGAGAGAGAGACTCTGAGAGAAAGTAAGGGAAAAGAACAAGAGTCTCCTGATAATCCAGTGAATTCTTCAAGATCTAGTCTAAGACCATGAAGGCAGTTCCTCTATGAGTCAACAAGAACCACAGTGTTACTGGGTTTGGGGTGCCCCCAAAAGCAGATACAGCTTAGATCACAACACCCAAGTCCTTTCAAATATCTGGAAAGCCTTCCCAAGAAGGACAGCTACAAATAAGTCCAGATAGTGAAGAACACAATAAATAACTAACTCTTCACTGTGCACACACCAAAGAACATCTATAAGCATCAACACCACCCAGGAAGACATGAACTCACCAAATAAACTAAATAAGGTGCTGCTGACCAATTCTGGAGAAACAGAGATATGTGATCTTTCAGAAAGAGAATTCAAAATTGCTGTGTGAGGAAACTCAAAGAAATTCAAGATAACCCAGAGAAGGAATTCAGAATTCTATCAGATACATTTAACAAAGAGATTGAAATAATTAAAAACAACTAAGAAGAAATTCTGGAGCTGAAAAATGCAATTGGTATACTGAAGAATGCATCGGAGTCCTTTAATAGCAGAACTGATCAAGCATAAGAAATAGCTTGAAGACAGGCTATTTAAAAATACACAGAGGAGACAAAAGAAAAAGGAATAAAAAACAATGAAGCACACCTACAAGATCTAGATAGGTTATAAAATAGTATTTGCAACCCTCGGGGTATCCTCAAACCAAAAAACATGCAATGGATACACAAATAATAAAATAAAATATAGCCTCAAAAGGGCAAAGCTAAGAGTTATTGGCCTTAAAGAGGAAGCAGAGAAAGTGATAGGGGTAGGAAGTTTACTCAAAGGGATAATAACACAGAACTTCCCAAGCCTAGAAAAAGATATCAATATCCAAGTACAAAAAGGTTATAGAACACCAAGCAGATTTAACCCAAAGAAGACTACCTCAAGGCATTTAATAATCAAACTCCCAAAGGTCGAGGATAAAGAAGGGACCCTAAAAGCAGCAAGAAAAAAGAAACAAATAATATACGACATGTCTAATAGCAGGCTTTTCAGTGGAAACCTTACAGGCCAGAAGAGAATGGCAAGACATATTTAAAGTGCTGAAGAAAATAAACATTTACCCTAGAATATTATGTCTAGTAATGTATCCTTGAAACACGAAGGAGAGATAAAGACTTTCCCAGACAAACAAAAGCTGAGGGATTTCACCAATGCCAGGCCTATCCTACAAGAAATGCTAAAGGAAGTTCTTCAATCAGAAAGAAAAGGACATTAATGAGCAATAAATAATCACAGAAAGCAATAAATAATCACTGATAATAGTAAGTACACAGAAAAACACAGAATATTATAACATGGTAACTGTAGTATGTAAACTCCTCTTATCCTAAGTAGAAAAACTAAACAATGAACCAATAAAAAATAATAACTACAACAACTTTTCAAGACATAGTACAATAAGACATAAATAGAAACAACAAAAAGCTAAGAAGCAGAGAGATGAAGTTAAGGTGTAGAGTTTTTATTGGTTTTCTTTTTGCTGCTTTGTTTGTTTATGCAAATAGTGTTAAGGTAGGAATGTTAATTAGGTCAACCATTGTGCAAAGCAGTGTGACAATTCCTCAAAGAGCTAAAAGCAGAACTACCATTCAATCCAGCAATCCCATTACTGGGTATATACCCAGAGGAATATGAATCATTCTACCATAAACACACATGCATGCAAATGTTCATTGCAGCATTATTCACAATAGCAAGGACATGGAATCAACCTAAATGCCCATCAATGACAGATTGAATAAAGAAAATGTGGTACATATACACCATGGAATACTACACAGCCATAAAAAAAGAACAAGATCATGTATTTTGCAGGAACATGGATAGAGCTGGAGGCTACAATCCCTAGCAAACTAACACAGGAACAGAAAACTGAATACCACATGTTCTCACTTATAAGTGGGAGTTAAATTATAAGAATTTATGAACACAAAGAAGGAAACAACAGACACTGGGTATACCTGAGTGGGGAGGGTAGGAAGAGGGAGAGGAGAGAGGAGCAGAAAAGATAACTGTTGTGTACTGGGCTTAATACCTGGGTGATGAAATAACATTGGGTGATGAAATAATATGTACAAAAAACCCTTGTGACATGTATTTACCTATGTAACAAACCTTCACATGTACCCCCAAACCTAAAAGAAAAGTTTAAAAAAAGTTATCAGGTTAAAATAATAGGTTATAAAATAGTATTTGCAAGCCTCAGGTTACCCTCAAACCAAAAAACGTACAATGGATACAAAGTAATAAAAAGCAAGAAACTAAATCACATGAGCGGAGAAAATTGCCTTCACTAGAGGAACACAGGAAGGAAAAAAAAGAAGGAAGAGAACACCACAAAACAACCAGAAAACACATAACAAAATGGCAGGAGTAAGTTCTTATTTATCAATAATAACATTTAATGTAAATGAACTAACCTCTCCAATCAAAAAACATACACTGGCTGAATGGATGAGAAAATAAGAACCATTGATCTGCTGCCTACAAGAAACACACCTCACCTATGAACACACAAATTGACTAAAAATAAAGGGATGGAAAAAGATATTCCATGCCAGTAGAAACCAATAAAAAGCAGGAGTCACTATACTTATATCAGATAGATGTCAGGACAAAAACTATCAGAGACAAATAAAGTACTATATAATGATTAAGGGGTCAATTTAGTAAGAGAACATAAAAATTTTAAATATATATGCACCCAACACTGGAGCACCTAGATATATAAGTACAAAAAGGTTAATATTAGAGGTAAAGGGAGAGAGAGTCCTCAATACAATAATAGCTGGAAACTTCGACACCACACTTTCAGCATTGGACAGATATTCCAGACAGAAAATCCATAAAGAAACATCAGAACTAATCTGCACTACAGATCAAATGGATCTGAGATATTTACAGAACATTTTATTCAACAGCTGCAGAATACGCATTATTTTCCTCAGCACATGGATAATTCACAAGGATAAACCATAGGTTAGGTCACAAAACAAGTCTTAAAACATTCAGAAAATTGAAATAGTATCAAGTATCTTCTCTGACCACAACAGAATAAAACTAGAAATTAAGGAGAAGAATAATTTTGGAAACTGTATAAATACATGGAAATTAAACAATATGCTCCTGAATGATCAATGGGTCAGTAAAGAAATTAAGAATAAAATTTAAAATTTTCTTGAAAAAAAATGATAATGAAAACACAAAATACCAAAACCTGTGGGATACAGCAAAGGAAGTACTACGGGAATTTTATGGCTATAAGTGCTTACATCAGACAAGAAAAAAACTTCAAATGAAAAATCTAATAATGCATCTTAAGTATCTAGAAAAGCAAGAACAAACTAAACCCAAAAATAGTAGAAGAAAATAAATAAAGATCAAAGCAGAAATAAATGAAATTGAAATGAAAAAATATACAAAAGATCAATGAAACCAAAAGTTGTTTTTTTGAAAAGTTAAACAAAATTGACAAACCTTTAGTCAGACTGACAAAAAAGGAGAGAAGATCCAAATAAAGAAAATCAGAAATGAAAAAAAAAAGACATTACAAGTGATACTGCAGAAATCCAAAGGATCATTAGTGGCTACTATGAGTAACTATATACCAATAAATTGGAAAATCTAGAACTGGACAAATTCCTAGACACAACCTACCAAGACTGAATCAAGAAGAAATCCAAAACTTGAACAGACCAACAACAAATAACAAGATCAAAGTTGTAATAAAAAGTTTCCCACTAAAGAAAAGCCTGGGGCCTGATGGCTTCACTGATGAATTCTACAAAACATTTAAGGAAGAATTAAAACCAATCCTATTCAAACTATTCTGAAAAATAGGAAAGGAAGGAATACTTCAAAACTCATTCTATGAGGCCAGGTTTACCCTGATAACAAAATCAGACAAAGACACATGAAAAACACCACCACCACCACCACCACCACAGGCCAATATCTCTGATGAATACTGATGCGAAAATCTTCAACAAAATACTAGTAAACCAAACTCAACAATACATCAGAAAGATCATTCATCATGATCAAATGGAATTTATCCCTGGGATGCAAGGATGTTTCAACATATGCAAATCATCCAATATGATACATCATATCAACAAAATGAAGGATAAAAACCACATGATCATTTCAATTGATGCTGAAAATTAATTGAAAATTTACCATCCCTTCATAATACAAACCCTCAAAAAACTGGGGAAGGAACATACCTCAATGTAATAAAAGCCACATACACCAGACCCACAGCTAGTATCATACTGAACAAGAAAAGACTGAAAGCCTTTCCTCTAAGATTTGGAACATGACAATGATAACCACTGTCACCACTGTTATTAAACATAGTACTGGAAGTCCTAGCTAGAGCAACCAGACAAAGATGTAAAGGGCAGTCAAATTGGAAAGGAAGAAGTCAAGTTATATTTGTTTGCAGAGGACATGATCTTATATTTGGAAAAAACTAAAGACTCCACTAAAAAATACTATTAGAACTAATAAATTCAGTATGGTTGCAGGACACAAAATCAACATACAAAAATGAGTAGTATTTTCTATATGTCAACAGTGAACAATGGGAAAAAGAATTTTAAAAAGTAATCCCATTTACAATAGCCACAAATAAATACCTAGGAATTAACCAAAGAAGTGAAAGATAAATGTAATAAAAATTACAAAACACTGATGAAAGAAATTGAAGAGGTCATCAAAGAATGGAAAAATATTCCATATTTATGGATCAGGAGAATCAATATTGTTAAAATGTTCATACTGCCCAAAGCAATTTATAGATTCTATGCAATCCCTATCATAATACCAATGACATTCTTCACAGAAATAGAAAAAACAATCCTAAAATGTATATAGAACCACAAAAGACCTACGATAGGCAAAGCTATCCTAAGCAAAAAGAATAAAATTGGAGAAATCACATTACCTGACTGCAAATTATACTACAGTGATACAGTAACCAAAACAGCATGATACTATCATTAAAAACAGACACATAGATCAATGGAACAGAATGGAGAACCCAGAAACAATCTACATACCTACAGTGAACTCATTTTTGACAAAAGTGCCAAGAACATACACTGGGGGAAAGACGGTCTCTTCAATAAATGGTGCTGAGAAAAGTGAATGTCCATATGCAGAAAAAGGAAACTAGGTCCTTCTCACCATATATAAAAATCAAATCAAAATGGATTAAAGACTTAAATCTAAGACCTCAAACTAGTAAACTACTACAAGAAAAGATAGGGGAAAATCTCTAGCACATTGGTCTGGGCAAAGATTTCTTGAGCAATACCTTACAAATATAGGCAACCAAAGAAGAAACGGACAAATGGGATCACATCAAGTTAAAAAGATTCTGCATAGCAAAGGATACAATCAATAAAGTGAAGAGACAAACAACAGAATGGGAGACAATATTTGCAAACTATCCATCTGACAAGAGATTATAACCAGAAGATATAAGGAGCTCAAACAACTCTATAGGAAAAATATAATAATCCATGCAGGGACCAGCCCCACAGGGTCGGTAGGTCTCTCCCCATGTGCAGTGATGAGAGAGTGTAGAAATAAAGACTCAAGACAAAGAGATAAAAGAAAAGCCAACTGGGCCGGGGGGACCACTACCACCAATGTGCAGAGACCGGCAGTGGCCCCAAATGTCTGGCTGCACTGTTATTTATTGGATACAAAGCAAAAGGGGCAGGGTAAAGAGTGTGAGTCATCTCCAATGATAGGTAAGGTCACGTGGGTCACGTGTCCACCGGACAGGGGTCCCTTCCCTGCCTTGCAGCCGAGGCAGAGAGAGAGAGGAGACAAAGAGAAAGACAGCTTACACCATTATTTCTGCATATCAGAGACTTTTAGTACTTTCACTAATTTTCTACTGCTATCTAGAAGGCAGAGCCAGGTGTACAGGATGGAACATGAAGGCAGACTAGGAGTGTGACCATTGAAGCACAGCATCACAGGGAGACGGTTAGGCCTCCGGATAACTGTGGGCAAGCCTGACTAATGTCAGGCCCTCCACAAGAGGTGGAGGAGCAGAGTCTTCTCTAAACTCCCCCGGGGAAAAGGAGACTCCCTTTCCCAGTCTGCTAAGTAGCAGGTGTTGTTCCTTGACACTTTTCGCTACCACTAGACCACGGTCTGCCTGGCAACGGGCGTCTTCCCAGACGCTGGCATCACTGCTAGACCAAGGAGCCCTTCTGGTGGCCCTGTCTGGGCATAACAGAAGGCTCGCACTCTTGTCTTCTGGTCACTTCTCACTGCGTCCCCTCAGCTCCTATCTCTGTATGGCCTGGTTTTTCCTAGGTTATGATTATAGAGCGAGGATTATTATAATATTGGGATAAAGAGTAATTACTACCAACTAATGATTAATGATATTCGCATATAATCATATCTAAGATCTATATCTGGTATAACTATTCTTGTTTTATATTTTATTATACTGGAACAGCTCATGTCCTTGGTCTCTTGCCTCGGCGCCTGGGTGGCTTGCTGCCCACAAATCCAATCAAAAATGGGCAAAATATTTGAACAGACATTTCTGAAAAGAAGATATACAAATGGCATACAGGCATATGAAAAAGTGCTCAACATAATTGATCATCAGAGAAATACAAATGAAAACTACAATGAGATATCATCTCGCCCCAGTCAAAATGGCTTTTAGCCATAAGGCAATAACACATGCTGATAAGAATGCAGAGAAAAGGGAAACCTTGTACCCTATTGGTGGAAATGTAAGTTAGTACAACCACTAAGCAGAACAGTTTGGAGGTTCCTCAAAAAACTAAAAATAGAGCTATCATACAATCCAGCAATCCCACTGCTGGCTATATACCCCAAAGAAAAAAAATCAGTGTATCAAAGAGTCATCTGCACTCCCAAGTTTGTTGCAGTACTATTCACAATAGCCAAGATTTGGAAGCAACCTAAGTGATGAATGGATAAAGAAAATGTAGTATATATATATACAATGGAGTGCCATTCAGCTATAAAAAGACTGAGATCTAGTCATCTGCAATAACACGGACGAAATGAAGATCATTATGTTAAGTGAAATAAGCCAGGCACAGAAGACAAACATCGCATGTTCTCACTTATTTGTGGAATCCAAAAATCAAAACAATTGGACTTAACGGACAGAGAGAGTAGAAAGATGGTTACCAGAGGCTGAAAAGAGTAGTGAGGTGGTGAGGGCAGGAAGAAGGAGGAAATGGTTAATGGGTCCAAAATAAATAGAAAGAATAAACAAACCCTAGTATATGATAGCACAACAGGGTTCTATAGTCAATAGTAATTCAACTGTACATTTTAAAATAACTAAGAGTATAATAGGATTGTTTGTAACACAAAGGCTGAACGCTTGAGGGGACGGACACCACATTCTCCAAGATGTGCTTATTTCACCTTGCATGCCATATCAAAACATCTCATGTACCCCAAAAATACATATACCTACCATGTACCCACAAAATTTAAAACAAAAAAAATGTTTAATGTGAAGAATTTTCTATGTGGGGGACCATGTGCATAGTCTTAGTTTTTCTACTCTAATATTAATCTCATATAACCCTATGCATTATCCCCTGAAACTAAAATTTTTACTAGGTCCTAGAGGAATGAAAAGAATCAGAAATTCCCTATCTCAAGGAGTTAGTGAATACTCAAATTTCCATAATACACAGCACAGTCCTCTCTATGAGACAGACACATTTCTTCCTATTCAGAGGGAATAAGAATACATTTCATATAAGGGATAGAATTTGAGCCTGAATTTTTAAAATGCTTGAACTTTCAGTACACTAAAATGGAGGTATGATTGGAGAGAATTCTAAGTAGTGGGAGGAATTCAAAGTTGAGTAAAGGAAAAGATACAACTAGTTATGGGAAACAGAAAACAACCAGTTTTGATAATATTTGGGTTATCTACAGTGTAATATTGGAAGACACAGCAGGAAAGACTGTGAAAGTCCTCAACCACATTGATAAACAGTTAAGTCAGTAAGTCCATCTCTAAGGTAAATGTGAAATATTGGCAATCAAAAAGGAACTGGCTCAGCACTTTTTACGTTTATATAGAAAATACCAGCCAAGTTCAAATATGGCAAGCTATTAGGGATTTTTGTTCCTGGGATTTCTGCTACCTTATTAAGCATGAGAGAAATCCCAACATTCACAAAATATGCATGAATCAACCTAGGCTTTTAGTTTTAGTTTGAATGTCTACATCAATCACACCACATATATCTCCCTTAAATATAAGCACAATAATCTCAATCTCCACTTGCCACATCATAAATATGACATTGAAAGGCGTTTTTTACAGATCCTGCTGAATGTTTGGAGGACATCAGTAAGAAGGTGAGAAACAGCTGTTGTATCTAGATTCAGCAGACACACATTTGCACATAGGGCAATATTTAGAAAATGTCTTCAATTGGCAATTACTTCCTGAGATCATGATGTCCCCTCTGTTCACCCACTGCTTAAAGAAGGGGTGGAAAGAAAAAAAATCGTCAAATAAGAAACTATGAGTACATGAAAATCAGAAAATCATACCATCATCCAATCATTAAAAATCAATAATCTTCAACATGAATTCCATGAAACACTAAGGATTCCACTGAAGTAACCCAGGATCCCCACTTACTCCCTGTCCCATCCCTTTCAAACCCATGTTATCTATTTTAATATTTATTTATGCCTCTGCTTTTATAATTTTTTTAAAACCTATAGTGGATGAACATATTGATGTAGAAAAATTATCTTGACACTTGTTTCAGTTTTCTATTGCTGCTATAACAAATTACCACAAACTTCATGGCTTAAACAATACAAACTGGTCTTATATAAATGGAAAAGTATGAAATGGATTTCAGTGGGCTAAAATCAAGGTATTGGGAAGGCTGCATTCCATTCTGGAAGCTCTAAGGGAGAGTCTATTTCTTTTCCTTTTCCAGTGTCTAGAAGCTGTCCACACTCCTTGGCTCATAAGCCACTTCCTCCATCCTCAAAGCCAGCAACAAGTCAAGCCCTTCTCATATCACATCTAATCTCTCACATTTGCTCTTCTGCCTAGGTCCTCCACTTTTAAGGATCCTTGTGATTACACTGGATCTACCTGGACAATCCAAAATAATCTCTGTATTTTAAGGTCAACTGACTAGAAACCTTAATTTCATCTACAACTTAAATTCCCCTTTGCCATGTAAGTTAACATATTCACAGATTTCCAGAAATTAGGACATGGATATCGGGAATGGAGGAGAGGGGTGACATTCTTCCAGCTACTACAACACTGAAGTTTCAAAAAGGTATGTAGAAAACAATAGACAGAATGTGCATTTGATTAGATACATATATATTTCTTATTTACAAATAGAAAAAGGTCTAGAAAGATATGTAACAATATGGTTATTACTGGGTGGTGAAATGTTTTCTGTTTCCTTTTGGGGGGAGGTTATTTGTATTTTCTAATTTTTCTTCAAAAAACTTATTTATTTTAAAAGAAGGCAAAATATGATTTCTAAGTTAAAATCCAAAGTATGAATAGACACTTTGCCAAAAAAGATATACAGATGGCAAATAAGCATATGACACGACACTCAACAACAGTCATTAGGGACACACAAATCAAAACAATGATACAGTACTATATACCTATTAGAAAAGCATTAAAAAACCAGTAACAGGCCAGGTGCAGTGGCTTACACCTGTAATCCCAGCACTTTGGGAGGCTGAGGCGGGCATATCACAAGGTCAGGAGATCGAGACCATCCTGGCTAACACGGTGAAACCTCATCTCTACTAAAAATACAAAAAAATTAGCCAAGCATGGTGGTAGGCGCCTATAGTCCCAGCTATTCAGGAGGCTGAGGCAGGAGAATAGCGTGAACCCAGGAGGTGAAGCTTGCAGTAAGCCGAGATGGCGCCACTCACTGCACTCCAGCCTGAATGACAGAGACTCCGTCTCAAAAAAAAAACACAAAAAACCAACAACAGCAACAACAGCAGGTGCTATAAAGGACAAAGACTAACCAAAATCCTTATACACTCCTGGTAGAAATGCAAATGGTACAGTCAGTTTGGAAAACAGTGTGGCAGTTTCCTATAAACACACACTTACCATTTGACCTGGAAATCCCACTCTGCACTCCAAAGTAGAGTGAATCAAACGCAAGTGAAGTTTTAACATGCTCACCAAAAACCTATATGTGCATATGTTTAGCAACTTTATTCATGACTGCAAAAACTGAAAATGATCCCCAATGCAATTCAATAGATGCTTGAGTAAACAAAGTGTGGCACTTCCGTATAATAGAATATTATTCAACAATTAAAAGGAACAAACTATGATTTATGCAACGACATAGATAAATAATAAATGTATTTTGTTAAATGAAAGAAACCAGATCCAAAAGCCTGGTTGTATTGTATATATACAAACCTATGTATTGTATGATTCCATTTATATGACATTGGAAAAAGGCAAACTATGAGGATAAAAAACAGATCTGTGGCTGCCATGGGTTGGAGTGAAGGAAAGATAAACTATCAACAGGTACCATGAGGAAATTTAGTGAATAATAGAACTGTTCTATAGTGGGGGTGGATACATGACTGTCTAAATTCATCAAACCCATAGAACTGTACACCACCAAGAGTAAAGTTTATTGTTTCTAATTTTTTTAATTAACCACAATATCAGAGGAAGATGAAATGCAAACTGTGACAAATGATTCTACCTGTATTACATGATACGTGTACACAGAGACATAAATACACAGATATAGAAAAACAGACACGTGTGTATATAT
Organism: Pan paniscus; assembly: GCF_029289425.2. Lineage (NCBI taxonomy): Eukaryota > Metazoa > Chordata > Mammalia > Primates > Hominidae > Pan > Pan paniscus. The sequence continues at coordinate 110,937,115 of NC_073257.2, forward strand.
ATACATTAGTAAACATACACTCATGCATCACTTAACAAAGGGATATGTTCTGAGAAATGCACAGTTAGGTGATTTTGTTGTGTAAATGTCATTGAGTGTATTTACACAAATCTAGATGTTATAGCCTCCTACACACCTAGGCTATGCTCCTAGGCTACAAACCTGAACAGCATGTTATTGTACTGAAAACTATAGGCAATTCTAACACATGGTAATTGTGAGTATATATAAGCATATCTAAACATAGAAAAGATACAGTAAAAATACGATATAAAAGATTTAAAAAAATGGTGTACCTTTATAGAGCATTTATCACAAATGAAACTTGCAGAACCGTAAGTTTCCCTGAGTGTGTCAGTGAGTGAGTGGTGAGTAGATGTGAAGAGCTAGGACATTATTGTACACTACTGTAGAGTTTATAAACACTGTACACTTAGGCTACACTAAATTTATTTGTTAAAGTATTTCTCTCTTCAATAACAAATTAACTGTAGCTTTCTTTAACGTTTTTACTTTATAAACTTTTACATTTTTCTAACTTTTGGACGCTTTTGTAATAGCACTTAGCTTAAAACACGAACAAAAAATATACAAAAAATGTGTTGTTAAATCCTTATTCTATAAACGTTTTTCTATTAATTTAACTTTTTAAACTTTTTGTTAAAAACAAACACACGAACACATATTACCTAGGCCTACACAGGATCAAGATCATCAATATCACTGTCTTCCACCTCCACATCTTGTCTCACTAGAAGGTGTTCAGGGGCAATAATATGCATGGGAAGCTGTCATCTCCTATGATAACAATGCCTTCTTCTGGAATACCTTCTGGAGGACCTGCCTGAGGCTGTTTTACACTTAGTTTTCTTTTAATAACTAGAAAGAGTGTGCTTAAAATACTAAGCATAGTATACACGTAAACCAGTAACATAATCATTTATTATCAAGTATTATATGCTGTATATAGTTTTATGTGCTAGCTATACTTTTATACAAGTGGCAGCACAACAGATGATGTTTACACCAGCATCACTATAAACACATGAGTAATGCACTGTGCTACAATGTTATGACAGCTACAATGTCATTACGTGATAGGAATTTTTCAGGCAGGAATTTTTCTCATAAACCATCATATATGTAGTCCATCATTGACAGAAATGTCATTATGCAGTGCATGACTGTACAATACTTTCTAGCTTTGTCCAGTGAGAGAACCAAGATGCAGTGACACTCCAGCAGCAATAAGCACATTTAACATCCAGATAGTGGTCTCTAAACACCATTCTCTAGGCTAAGCCTGGTAGCCTATGCCTGTAATCCCAGCACATTGGAAGGCCAATGCAGAAGATTACTTGAAGCCAGGAGCTCAAGACCAGACAGGGCAACAAAGCAAGACCCTGTTTCTACAAAAAAAAAAAATTTTTTTTAAACTAGGCATAGAACCATGTGCCTAGAGTCGCAGCTACTTGGGAGGCTGAGGTGGAAGAACTGCTTGGGCCTACGAGTTGGGAGGCTGAAGTGAACTATGAATGCACCACTGCACTCCAGCCTGGGTGACAGGGCAAGACCCTGACTCAGAATAAATAAACTAAATAAAATAAAAATAAATAAATATGATTCTACAATAAAAGAAACCAGGGATCTTTAGAGAAATAGTTAATTCCAAGGAAATCAAGATGGGGAAAATATAGATGAGCCTGGAGCATCTTGTGTTGCTAGAAAGACAGGTGGTGCTCAAAACAATAAGAATGAGACATATCTAAAAAACACAGGTGTCAACCTGAAGGAATTCTCAATGACCAAAGCTGGAACGATTTGAGAAACAAAATAAATAATATTAGTATTGAATCACTACCTAAAGAATAAAATAAATATCCCTAAGTCCTTAGTGATACAAAATTTAAAATTGGATAAATGAATAAATGAGCAAGAAAGGACAACTAACTCTTTCTTACAGAAGAATTTCAAATTATAAAGGTAAAATGAATGAAATAAATGAAAATCAGCATTAGAACACCACAATAATAATTGCTACAGGCAAGGTCCACAAATGCATGCTTAAATTAGTGGGTAAAAGTTTAAAGAGGTCATGGATATTTTCATAGCTTCAAACAATCTCTGCCCAAGATACTTATTAATTACTATGGTGGTTTTAACATATGTCCAGAAATCCCTCCATACTCCTCGTTTCATGGGGTGAAGCTTAATTCCCATCCTCTTTAGAGTGAGCATACTTACTCAGTTGCTTAGTTGTTTGCTTCTAATGAATAGTCAAAGAAAGGGGAAAATTGTAAGTTAACAGAGAAAAAACCTGGCAAACACCACAGTAACTAAAAGAGCAAGATTAGTATCACTAAGAAGAAGAAATACTGGTATTATGTACCCTCTGAAGTGATGTAAAGAGAAAGGCACATCATATCTGTGGTAAACTTCCCAAAAATCCATAACTTCAGTCTAAACATAGGAAAACACTAGACAAACCCAAATTGAGGGACGTTCCTTGGCTAGTATTCTTTGAAACTGTCAAGGTCATGAAAGAAGAAAAGACCAAGGAATTACCACATATTAGAAGAGACTAAGGAAATATGACAACTAAATTTAATGTGGTATCCTGTATTAGATCCTGGGACACAAAAAGGACATTGGTAGAAAAGCTGGGGAAATCTGAATAAAATCTGCAGTTAACTGTATTATACAATATCGCTTTCTTAGTTCTGATAATCATACCATAGTTATACAAGATTATATTGGGGAAGCTGGTGACGCATATATGTAAAGAGTACTATCTTAGCAACTCTAAGTATAAAATTAGTTTGAAATTAAAAGTTTAAAAAAGCATTTAGCTATATAGATTAACCTTAAAAACATAGAAACATGGTATATAATTCAAAGAACATCAATTAAATGCAAAGTGTAAACAAACTTGCAAGAATACATACATATATGTACATAATATTAATATATTAGAATTGTGATTTATAAGAAGGAGAAAGGAATAAGAGTAAAGTACAGAGATTAAAAGGAATAAAGAAATAAAATGAGAGAAGACTTGCATCAATCAATGACGATAATGTTCTACGACATGAGGGAAATGATTAATTCAATAATACTTTGCCTATTAGGTTAAAAAATAAGAAAAACCTGAAAAGTAAAGAAAATAGCATTATAAAATATAACGCCAAATCGAATTTCTCCAAACTCACAGTAAAAAAACAAACAACCCACTTAGAAATGGGCAAAAGACATAAGCAGATATTTCATCAAAAAGGAGATACAGACGACAAATAAGCACATGAAAAAATGTTCAATATCACTAGCCATTAGGGAAATGCAAATTAAGACCATGATGATATCACTACATATCTATTCCAACAGTTGAAATAAAAAGTAGTAGCAATATTAAATGCTAGCAAGAATGCAAAGAAACATTTTGTAAGAGTGTGAAAATGGTATAGTCACTTTGGAAAATAGTTTGGCAGTTTCTTAAGGAACTAAATATACACTCACCATACCACCCAGCAATCATACTCCTAAGGATTTATCCTTGAGAAATGAAGACTATGTCCTCACAACAACATGCACACAATTGCTCATAATTTGCAATAGCCAAAAACTGGAAAGTACCAAAATGTCTGACAACAGGTGAATGGTTAAACGAACAGGGGTCAGCCACACCATGGTATACTACTTGGCAATAAAAAGAAATGAACAATTAACAACCATAATGACTTGGATGACTATCAAGAGCATTAGGCTGACAAACAAAAGACAATCTCAAAAAGTCAATTACTATATGATTTCAATTATATAACATTGTTGAAGTGACAAAATTATAGAGACAGAAAACAGATTAGTTGTTGCCAGGGGTTAGGAATTGGGGGGAAGCAAAGAAGTAGGTGTGACTATCAAGAGGTAACAAGAAGAGATCTTTGCAGCAATGGAATATTTCTGTATCTTGACTGTGGTGGTGGCTATACAAATATATTAATATATATGAAAAAATGACATAGAATTTATACACACACTTCATACCAATGTCGACTTCCTGGTTTTGATATTATACTACAGTTATGCAAGATGTAACTAATGCGGGAAGCCAGGTGAAGGATATAGGAGACCGCTCTCTATTATCTTTGCAACTTCCTGTATATTGCTTATCACTAAAATGCTTCCAAATAAAAAGTTTTTAAATATCATTATATAAGTTTAATATCCTCTACCAATTGCCTCCCTCATTCAATCGCTTTTCTGTGTTATAAAAAGAATAAGAGAATTTTAGAGTTGAAAAGAAATCAACTAACCTAGAAATTGCAAACCAGAACAGAAGCCCATAGGCTGGATCTGGCCAGCAGAATGTCTTCAATTGGCAGCAACAATACATTTTTTTTTAAGTATCAGTCTTCAGAGGGCACGTATCAGCTGTAGTTTACTAGTTTCCACTGCTTTATAACTTTATACTCTGTGCTCCACTCATTTAAAATCCTGTCTAATCCTTAAAGACTTTTGAGTTTGCCACCCTGACTAATCTTTTACAATAGTGTGAAGCAGAAATCTGCAGAGGTAAAACGAAATGTTCAAAGCCATAGGCTTCTGTTTCCCAGCCAGTGCTCTGCCCAAATTTTGGAGTTATCTCATGTCCTGTTGGTCATTCTCTCATTCTGAGTAGATACATAGATCTAAGTTTTCACTCCTTGCTACCACTTATCTCAACTGTCTTGAATACGACACCAACCATGCCAAGCCTCTTTTTAAAATAGGAATACTTGCCTTTCCCAACTGGCAGAACTACTGGAATAATCAACTAAGATAGTCCATGTAAAATCATTATGTAAAGTCCTTTAAAAATGAAGACTATTAGGATATTAAATATATACATATGTGTGTATATTATATATTATATATAACATCATATTATAATATATATTTGCCATTTTATCTTTGAAGCAGCTGGTACTCTGGTCTGTGATGTTCTGTTTGGCCTTTGCAGATAGACAGTAAGTCATCAAATATATGTGTATAATTATCTATCGGTGTAATCATAGAAAGTCTTCAATAAGATCATCATATTGCAATGGATTATAGGTCCAAGCTAGGGATTATAGCACAAGGAAGGGGAGCAAGTAAAATGGAAATAGTCTCTGGGAGGCTTGGAATCAATCAGTAGAAAGGGAAAATTAATGTTAAGAGTGAAAGGAAAGAAGTCAGCTCTTTAATCCAACTGTCTCACTTCTGACCTGGCCAAACAAAAATAACCAGAGTCAGGGCTGTATATTTACTCACCCTTAAATATTCTTTGAAAGTGATTTTCAAGTACAAATGTCTACCTTCATCCCTTAAAACTATATGTAACTGCTGTTGCCTGTATAATATTCACTCTTCCATAATTTTTCTATGATTATCCAGATAGACTATTGATTACATACACACATATTTGTATACATAGACCTTCATAGGTACAGTTTTCTTTTTGTAGAGGTTGGGTAATGCTACACAGATAATTCTTCAAATTGCATTTCTCATTTTAAAATATATCACAGGCATCTTTCCATATCAGCACATATAGTTCTACTGCATTCTTTTTAATAGTTGTATGTATTTCAATTGAATGGATATACCAAAATTTACCTAATCGTTACTCTATTAATGCACATTTAATTATTTCTAATATTTTGTCATTTTAAAGTATGCTATAAAGAAAATGTATATTAATATACTCATGGTACTTTTCTAAGAAATAGAGTCCTAGATTTAGGATTATTAAGAGTGTATCTCTTAATTTGTATACCAATTTATATTCTCACCAGTAGAGTCCATTTTGACACATGTTCACCAACACTTTGTCTTCTACATTCGTATCCATTTTCTTCTAATCTGTTTTTCATCTTTTAACTTTACGTATCATTTTAACTTTACATATCATTTTGTAAAACTGAAGTGTACTTTTATGCAATCAAATCTGCCGCTCATTTATGTCATTATTTCAATGTTTTATGACTTGAATATTTATACCCAAAAATAAAAAAAACTTCCACATCTCTATAGTATAGTAACATCTCTATAGTTACAAAAGGAACTCTATTTAGATTCTTAATTCATCTGGAATTTATATGTGATATGAAATAGAAAATAAAATCTAAATTTACATTCTTAAAATTGCACAGCCAAGCCAGGTGCAGTGGCTCACGCCTGTAATCCCAGCACTTTGGGAGGCCGAGGCGAGCGGATCACGAGATCAGGAGATCGAGACCATCCTGGCTAACACAGTGAAACCCTGTCTCTACGAAAAATACAAAAAAATTAGCCAGGTGTGGTGGCGGGTGCCTGTAGTCCCAGCTACTCCGGAGGCCAAGGCAGGAGAATGGCATGAACCTGGGAGGCAGAGCTTGTAGTGAGCAGAGATCGCGCCACTTCACTCCAGCCTGAGTGACATAGCGAGACTCCATCTCAAAAAAAAAAAAAAAAAAAAAATTGCATAGTCAAGTATTCAGCACATTGATCTGAAATGTCACAACCTTTTTTATGTACTAATTCCCAAAGGAAGTTCCAAGATGGCTGACTAGAAGTAGCTAGTGCACACTGCTCTCACAGAGAACAGAGTGGTGAGTAAACAGGCTCTTCAAGTGGATCATCCAGGAGGCAACATTGAGATTCATAAAGGATGCAACAGCAACCCACAAGGAGCAGAGAGGAGCGAGGCAGAACAGCTGCCCACCCAGGATTGTCAGCAGAACCAGGGGAGGCTCCCTACCTCTAGGGAAGGGTGAATGAGTGAGAGCCCCTGGGGACCCATACTTCTGCCATGGATCTTTGCAATCCTGGGTATGGGCAATCCTCCCAACCCCCAGTCCCTCTGGGACTCCAAACTAACACAGAGAGCTGCCTGGAGTCTGAACAGAACTACCCACTCAAACCCAGGTTGAGCCCCACAGGCCTTGGACTCCTGAACACCCCAGCACCAGCTTCCCTAGCCTCACCAACAACAGAGGCCAGGCACTCTCATGTGCCCTTAGGGTAGGGGCCGCATCCATAGTGCTGAGGAGTGCACGGATTGCAGGCCTCACCTCTGCTGCACCTCACCAGGAACAGCCAACTGGCCTGGGCCCCCAGTGTAGTCATCCCACCCACACCTAAGCACTCTGGCCCTGCATTTCTCTGGGATGGAGCTCACAGAGATAACCGACAGGCCCGTTGTGATTGCCTCTATAGTCCCTGCTACCCTGAGGCTGGGAAGGGAGCTAAGAGCCTGAGAACAGTCACAGGCCTCCAACATGCTGCAGCTACCATATTAAAAGACAGCTGGACAGTTTTCCATATGGTTCACTGCTCCTCACACATATTACATACACACATATTTGTACACACAGACCTTCACATGTATAGTTTTTAATTTTAGGTATAAAATCCCAAGTCATAGCCACCACACTCCCACCTGATCACTTCAGTTCAGTGTTTCTCTGGGGTGGAAGTCCCTAGAGACAACTGGCAGGCCCTCTCCTATTGCTTCTGCCCTGGTCCCTGCCCTTCCTCCCAACAGGCCAGGGAGGAAACCAAGAGCCTGACTACTTTCTTGCACCGACAGCACACCACCACAGCCGTCCTGTGGAGAAGAGGCCAGACTGTGTTCCATGTAAACTCCTGACCCCTGCCCCACCCTTGGCCAGACAAGGCGTCCCTGGCTTGGGCCCACAGCACAGCTGCCCACCCACAGCTGATTATCCCAACTGGCAGAAGCAGCTCTGCATTTCTCTGGGGTGGAGTTCCCAGAGGCATTTATCTGGGGTGGAGTTCCCAGACAGTCCCTCTGCCACACCAACCACTACGGTCCCCACTCCTGCTGCCCCCAAGATGAGGGGGAACAAAAAGCCTGAGTTCACCACAGGGCTGCAGTGCAAAGCTTGGGAGTGCTAAGCCAAGATCTATGACCAGCACTGGAGCGGGAGAGCAGTGCACACTCTCAGAGCACAAAAAGGGGTGAGTCTGGCTGGCTTGTGGACTGCCGTGGGAGCAGTGCATGCCTCCCTCGGAAGGGCCCACCGAGAAAGGTGTGGCTTATCTCTGCCATTGCCTCTGCCAGAGAGAGCCCCGTGGCCCCTCACCTAACATTCAACAAAAGAAATGAAGGTGCAGTCCCAGTGATCAGAGGGGACTCTCCAGAGGCCTAGGAGTGGACCTGCTGAGGGGGTCACCTCTCTCCACACTGCAACACAGAGCAGGGCTGCAAATGTCAGAAACTATAAAGGAGCCACAAGACTAAGTCTATTGGCCTTAAGCGCCATCTACTGGATCACAGTCCAAACAACAACACCAAAAATATTTTGCTAATATACATCCCTGTGAAACTAAGGACAAGAATTCGGCCACAAACAGACCCCACACAGGGCCTTGACCCACTAAAAACATCCAGAAACGAAGCCAACTGACTATACTCAACTTACACCACAGTTAAAGGGACACCGACCCTCTGAGATAAGAAAAAATCAGCGTAAGAACTCTGGCAATTCAAAAAGCCAGTGTCCCCTTCCCTCCAAATAAGTTCACTAGCTCCCCAACAATGGTTCTTAAACAGTTGGAGGCCGGGCATGGTGGCTCATGCCTGTAATCCCAGCACTTTGGGAGGCCAAGGTGGGTGGATCATGAGGTCAGGAGATCGAGACCATCCTGGCTAACACGGTGAAACCCCGTCTCTACTAAAAATACAAAAAAATTAGCTGGGCGTGGTGGTGGGTACCTGTAGTTCCAGCTACTAGGGAGGCTGAGGCAGGAGAATGGCATGAATCTGGGACCCAGGAGGAGGAGCTTGCAGTGAGCTGAGATTGCACCACTGAATTCCAGCCTGGGTGACAGAGTGAGACTCCATCTCATAAAAACAAACAAACAAACAAACAAAAACAGTTGGATGTGAATGAAATGACAAACATATAATTCAGAATCTGGATGGCAAGGAAGCTCATCAAGATTCAGGAGAAAGTTGAAACCCAATCCAAGGAATGCAGTAAAATGATCCAAGAGCTGAAAGATACAATAGTAATTTTAACAAAGAACCAAACTGAACTTCTAGAGCTGAAAAATTCACTACAGGAATTTTGTAATACAATCAGAAGCATTAATAGTAGAATAGACTGAACTGAGGAAAGAATCACAGCTCAAAGACTGGCTCTTCAAATCAACCCAATCAGATAAAAATAAAGAAGAAAGAATTTTTAAAAATAAAAAAACTCCAAGAAATATGAGATTCTGTAAAGAGACCAAATCTATGATTCACTGGCATTCCTGAGAGAGGAGAGAGATAAACAACTTGGAAAATATATTTGAGAATACAGTCCACGAAAATTTCCCTAATCTTCCTGGAGAGGTTGGTATGCAAATCCAAGAAATACAAAGGACCCTGGCTAGATACTATACAATATGACTATCCCCAAGGCACATAGTCATCAGATTCACTACAAAATAAAAAATCTTAAAGGCAGCTAGAGAGAAGAGTCAAGTCACTTACAGAGGAAACCCCATCAGGCTAACCCTGTTAGCCTGTTAAGGTTTCTTCTCAGCAGAAACCTTAAAAGCCAGAAGAAATCAGGGGACCTCTGTTTAGTGTTCCTGAAGAAAAGAAATTCCAAGTAAGATTTCATATCCTGCCAAACTAAGCTTGAAATGTGAAATAGAAATAAAATCCTTCTCAGACAAGCAAACACTGAGAGAAGTCATTTCAATTAGACCAGCCTTACAAGAGGTCCTTAAGGGCATGCTAAACATGGAATCAAAATAACAACACCTGCTACCACATAAACACACTTAAGCACATATGCCACAGGCACTATAAAGCAATCACACAATCAAGCTGACAAAACAACCAGCTAACGACATAATGGCAGAATCAAAATCTCACATTTCAAAAGTAACCCTGAATGTAAATGAACTGAACACCCCACTTAAAAGGCATAGAGTGGCAAGCTGAATAAGAAGACAAGACCCAACCATCTGCTGTCTTCAAAAGATCCATCTCACATGTAACAACACCCACAGGCTCAAAGTAAAAAGATGGAGAAACATTTACCATGCAAACAGAAAACAAAAAAAAATAGCAGGAATTGTTATTCTTATATCGGAAACAATAAGTTTTAAACCAGTATAAAATAACAAGGGCATTACATAATGATAAAGAGTACAAGCACACAAGAAGACTTAACTATCCTAAAATATATACACACCTACATTGGGGCACTCAGATTCATAAAACAAGTTCTTCTTGGCCTACAAAAAGCTTAAGACAACCACACAACAATAGTGGGAGACTTCAACACCTCACTGATAGCATTAGACAGATCAAGGCAGAAAACTTACAAAGAAACTATGGACTCAAACGCAACACTTAACCAATTAGACCTAATAGACATCTACAGAACACTCCACCCAACAATGACAGAATATACATTCTTCCCACATGCACACAGAACATATTCTAAGATGAACCACATGCACAGTCATAAACCAAACTTCAATAAAATCAAAAAAATTGAAATAATATCAACCATATTCTTGGACCACAGTGCAATAAAAATAAAAACCAAAGATATCTCAAAACTACACAAATACATGGAAATTTAACAATTTGCTCCAGAATAATTCCTGTGTAAGCACTGAAATTAAGGCAGAGATTAAAAAATTCATTGAAATTAATGAAATTAGGAACAAAACATGCCAACATCTCTGGAATGCAGCTAAAACAGTATAAGAGGAAATGCCTTTGAGAAGTTAGAAAGATCTCAAATTAACAATCGAACATTGCACCTAAAGGAACTAGAAGAAAAAAGAACAAACCAACCCTAAAGCTAGCAGTTCCTCTCTAACAATAATTACAGAAGAACCAAATGAAATTGAGATGCAAAAATCCATATGAAAAAATCAATGAAGACAAGAATTCATTCTCCAAAAAAATAAACAAGATTAACATATGGCTAGCTAGATTAGCAATGAAAAAAAGAGAAGATCCAAGTAAGTACAATAAGAAAAGACAGCAATGACTTTACAACTGATCCCATAGAAATACAAAATATCCTCAGAGAATACTATGAACAACTCTATACACACAAATTAGAAAATCTAGAGGACACGAATAAATTTCTGGAATCACACAATCTGTCAAGATTGACTCAGGAAGAGACTGAAACCCTGAATGGACCAATATCAAACTCTGAAATTAAATCAGTAATTTAAAAACCTACCAACCAAAAATAGCCCTGGAACAGATGGATTCACAGATGAATTCTATCAGATGTACAAAGAAGAACTGGTAGCAATCCTACTGAAACTATTCCAAAAAATTGAAGAGGAGAGGCTCCTCCCTAACTTATTTTAGGAAGCCAACATCAGCCTAATACCAAAGCCTGGCAGGAACACAGTGAAAAAATAAAAGTTTAGGCCAATATCCCTGATGACACAAAAATCCTCAATGACATACTAACAAACTGAATCCAGCAGCACATTAAAAAGTCAATATACCAGAATCAAGTAAGCTTTAATTCCTTGGATGCAAGGCTGGTTCAACATATGCAAATCAATAAACGTGATTCACCACATTAACAGAATTAAAAGCAAAAACCATATGATTACTTCAATAAATACAGAAAAAGCTTTTGATTAAATCCAACATGCCTTTATGATAAAAACCCTCAACAAACTAAGCACTGAAGGAACATACCTCAAAATAGTAAGAGCTATATAACAAACCCTCAGCCAACATCATACTGAAAAGGCAAAAACTGGAAGCATTCCCCTTGGTAACTGGAATAAGACAACAATGCCGACTCTCACTACTGTTATTCAACATAGTACTGGAAGTGCTAGCCAGTGCAATCAGGCAAGAAAAAAAGAAATAAAACACAAATAGGAAAAGAAGACATCAAACTCTCTCTCTCTTTGCTGCCGATATGATTCTATACCTAGAAAACCCTAAAGACTCCCCAAAAGGCTACTATAAACGATCAATGATTTTAATAAGGTTTCAGGATACAAAATCAATATACACAAATCAGTAGCATTTCCAAACACCAATAATGTCCATGCTGAGGGTGAAATTGAGAACACAATCCCATTTACAACAGCCACAAAGAAAATGAAATACCTAGGAATATAGCTAACTAAGGGGGTGAAAGATCTCCACAAGGATAACTATAAAACACTGCTGAAATAAATCAAATAAATGAAAAAACATTCCATGCTCTGGATGGAAAGAATCAATATCATTAAAATGGACATACTGCCCAAAGGAATCTGCAGATTCAGTGCTATACCTATCAAACTACCAGCATCATTCTTCACAAAATTAGAAAAAGATATTCTAAAATTCATATGGAATAACAACAAAAATGAGCCCAAATAGCCAAAGCAATCCTAAGCACAAAGAACAAATGTGGAGACAGCATGCTACCCAACTTCAAATGATATTATAGGGCTACTGTAACCAAAACAGCATGGAACTGGTATAAAAAACAGACACACAGACCCATGAAACAGAGTAGAAAACTCAAAAATACAGCCACATATTTACAACCATCTGATCTTTGACAAGGCTGACAAAAACAAGCAATGGGGAAAGGAACTCCTATTTGATAAATGGTGCTGGGATTAACTGGCTATCCATATGCAGAAGAATAAAACTAGACCCTTACCTTTCACCATATACAAAAATTAACCTAAGATGGATTAAAAATGTAAACGGAAAACCTCAAACTATAAAAATCCTAGAAGAAAACCTAGGAAATGCATTTTTCAATATTGGTCTAGGCAAAGAATTTTTGGCTAAGTCCCCAAAAGCAATTGCAACATAAACAAAAATTGATGAGTGGGACCTAATTAAACAGAAGAGCTTCTGCACAGCAAAAGAAACTATTACTAAAGAGACAACCTACACGATAGGAGAAAATATTCACAAACTTTGCATATGCCAAGGTCTAATAGCCAGAATCTATAAGGGACTTAAATCAACAAGCAGCTCTTTTCTGGCTGGAACCATGGATGGTGTAGAAGAGAAGAAGAAGGTTCCTGCTGTGCCAGAAACCCTTAGGAAAAAGTGAAGGAATTTCACAGAGCTGAAGATCAAGCGCCTGAGAAAGAAGTTTGCCCAAAGGATGCTTCAAAAGGCAAGAAGGAAGCTTATCTACAAAAAAGCAAAGCACTATCACAAGGAATATAGGCAGATGTACAGAAATGAAATTTGAATGGTGAGGATGGCAAGAAAAGCTGGCAACTTTAATGTACCTTCAGAACCCAAACTGGCGTTTGTCATCAGGATCAGAGGTATCGATGGTGTTAGCCCAAAGGTCTGAAAGATGTTTCAGTTTCTTTGCCTTCATCAAGTCTTCAATGAAACCTTTGCAAAGCTCAACAAGGCTGCAATTAATATGCTGTGGACTATAGAACCATATATTGCATGGGGGTACCCAAATATGAAGTCAGTAAATGAACTAATCTACAAGCGTGGTTATGGCAAAATCAATAAGAAGCAAATTGCTTTGACAGATAACCCTTTGATTGCTTGATCTCTCGGTAAATATGGCATCATCTGCACGGAGGATCTGATTCATGAGATCTATACTATTGGAAAATGCTTCAAAGAAGCAAATAACTTCCTGTGGCCCTTCAAAGTATCTTCTCCACAAGGTGGAATGAAGAAAAAGACCACCCATTTTATTTTTCTAAGCTGGTCAGTTAATAAATAGTACCTGCTCTCAAATTGAAAGAAAAAAAAGCAAGCAAAAACAATCCCATTCAAAAAGGGGCAAAGGACATTAACAGACACTTCTCAAAAGAAGACATACAAGTGGCCAAGAAACATATGAAAACATGCTCACTGTCACTAATCATTAGAGAAATGCAAATCAAAACCACAGTGAGATACCATCTCAAAGCAGTCAGAATGGCTATTTTAAAAAAGTCAAAAAAACAAGATATATTGGTGAGGCTGTAGAGAAAAGGGAGCGCTTATACACTGTTTTTGGGACTGTAAGTTCAACCACTGTGGCAAGCAGTTTAGAGCTTTCTCAAATAACTTAAAACAGAGCTACCATTCAACCCCGCAATCCCATTACTAGGTATATACCCAAAGGAAAATAGATCATTATACAAAAAGACACATGTACTTCTATGTTCATCACTGTGCTATTCAGAATAGCAAAGTCCTGGAATCAACCTAGGTATCCATCAGTGGTGGACTAGATAAAGAAAATATGGTACATATACACCATGGCATATTATGCAGCTATAAAAAAGAATCAAATCCTGTTACTTGCAGCAACATGGATGGAGCTGGAGGCCATAATCCTAAGTGAACTAACACAGGAACAGAAGACCAAGAACCATATATTTTCACTTATAAGTGGGAGCCAAACATTGAGCACACATGGACATAAACATGGGAAAAATAAACACTGTAGACTACTAGAGGAGGGAAGAACGGAGAAGGGCTTGGCTTGAAAATCTGCCTGTTGGGTACTATGTGTACTACCTGGATGCAATATACCCGTACAAGAAATCTGCACATGTACTCCCTATATATAAAATAAAAGTTGAAGTTAAAAGAAATTCCCATATATTTTATAGTTATTTTCTATACTCTATGCCATTGATCTTTTCACTTATTCCAGTGTTTTAAAACATTAGCATTACAACATAATATTTTCTAAAAATAAGCAAAGAGAAAGGGAACTGAAAAAATATTTGAAGAAACAGGGGCTGAAAGTATCTCCAAAATGATAAAATATAAAAACTAAATATTGAAAAAGCTCAAGAACCCCAAGTAAGATAAACATCAAGAGATCCAAACCTAGTATCACAGTCAAATTTTGACAGACAAAGGCAAAGTAAACTTTTGAAAGCAAGAGAAAAACTCTTAATTATACTCAGAAGAATAACAATATAATTAAAGGCTGGCTTCTAGTTAGAAACAGTAGAGAACAGAGGGCAGTAGACTGACATATTCAAAGTACAAGGGAAAAAAAACAACTTGTCTACCAAAGTTTCTAGATCCAGCAAAAGTATACTATAAATGCAAGGGTATAATAAAGATATACCAGATAAACAATTATTAACAAATAATAATTAAAAGGATTTTCCTCAATAAAATACTAGCAAAACAAATCCAGCAGCACATCAAAAAGCTTATCCACCATGATCAAGTGGGCTTCATCCCTGGGATGCAAGGCTGGTTCAATATACGCAAATCAATAAATGTAATCCAGCATATAAACAGAGCCAAAGACAAAAACCACATGATTATCTCAGTAGATGCAGAAAAAGCCTTTGACAAAATTCAACAACCCTTCATGCTAAAAACTCTCAATAAATTAGGTATTGATGGGATGTATTTCAAAATAATAAGAGCTATCTATGACAAACCCACAGCCAATCTCATACTGAATGGGCAAAAACTGGAAGCATTCCCTTTGAAAACTGGCACAAGACAGGGATGCCCTCTCTCACCACTCCTATTCAACATAGTGTTGGAAGTTCTGGCCAGGGCAATTAGGCAGGAGAAGGAAATAAAGGGTATTCAATTAGGAAAAGAGGAAGTCAAATTGTCCCTGTTTGCAGACGACATGATTGTATATCTAGAAAACCCCATTGTCTCAGCCCAAAATCTCCTTAAGCTGATAAGCAACTTCAGCAAAGTCTCAGGATAAAAAATCAATGTACAAAAATCACAAGCATTCTTATTCACCAACAACAGACAAACAGAGAGCCAAATCATGAGTGAACTCCCATTCACAATTGCTTCAAAGAGAATAAAATACCTAGGAATCCAACTTACAAGGGATGTGAAGGACCTCTTCAAGGAGAACTACAAACCACTGCTCAAGGAAATAAAAGAGGATACAAACAAATGGAAGAACATTCCATACTCATGGGTAGGAAGAATCAATATCGTGAAAATGGCCATACTGCCCAAGGTAATTTACAGATTCAATGCCATCCCCATCAAGCTACCAATGACTTTCTTCACAGAATTGGAAAAAACTACTTTAAAGTTCATATGGAACCAAAAAAGAGCCCGCATCGCCAAGTCAATCCTAAGCCAAAAGAATAAAGCTGGAGGCATCACACTACCTGACTTCAAACTATACTACAAGGCTACAGTAACCAAAACAGCATGCTACTGGTACCAAAACAGAGATATAGATCAATGGAACAGAACAGAGCCCTCAGAAATAATGCCGCATATCTACAACTATCTGATCTTTGACAAACCTGAGAAAAACAAGCAATGGGGAAAGGATTCCCTATTTAATAAATGATGCTGGGAAAACTGGCTAGCCATATGGAGAAAGCTGAAACTGGATCCCTTCCTTACACCTTATACAAAAATCAATTCAAGATGGATTAAAGATTTAAACGTTAGACCTAAAACCATAAAAACCCTAGAAGAAAACCTAGACATTACCATTCAGGACATAGGCATGGGCAAGGACTTCATGTCCAAAACACCAAAAGCAATGGCAACAAAAGACAAAATTGACAAATGGGATCTAATTAAACTCAAGAGCTTCTGCACAGCAAAAGAAACTACCATCAGAGTGAACAGCCAACCTACAAAATGGGAGAAAATTTTTGCAACCTACTCATGTGACAAAGGGCTAATATCCAGAATCTACAATGAACTCAAACAAATTTACAAGAAAAAAACAAACAACCCCATCAAAAAGTGGGCGAAGGACATGAACAGATGCTTCTCAAAAGAAGACATTTATGCAGCCAAAAAACACATGACAAAATGCTCATCATCACTGGCCATCAGAGAAATGCAAATCACAACCACAATGAGATACCATCTCACACCAGTTAGAATGGCAATCATTAAAAAGTCAGGAAACAACAGGTGCTGGAGAGGATGTGGAGAAATAGGAACACTTTTACACTGTTGGTGGGACTGTCAACTAGTTCAACCATTGTGGAAGTCAGTCTGGCAATTCCTCAGGGATCTAGAACTAGAAATACCATTTGACCCAGCCATCCCATTACTGGGTATATACCCAAAGGACTATAAATCATGCTGCTATAAAGACACATGCACACGTATGTTTATTGTGGCATTATTCACAATAGCAAAGACTTGGAACCAACCCAAATGTCCAACAATGATAGACTGGATTAAGAAAATGTGGCACATATACACCATGGAATACTATGCAGCCATAAAAAATGATGAGTTCATGTCCTTTGTAGGGACATGGATGAAATTGGAAATCATCATTCTCAGTAAACTATCGCAAGAACAAAAAACCAAACACCGCATATTCTCACTCATAGGTGGGAATTTAACAATGAGATCACATGGACACAGGAAGGGGAATATCACGCTCTGGGGACTGTGGTGGGGTGGGGGGAGGGGGGAGGGATAGCATTGGGAGATATACCTAATGCTAGATGACGAGTTAGTGGGTGCAGCGCACCAGCATGGCACATGTATACATACGTAACTAACCTGCACAATGTGCACATGTACCCTAAAACTTAAAGTATAATAATAATAATAATAATAATAAATAATAATAATTAAAAGGATTTTATCAAATAAAAAACATTTGCTCTTCAAAAAACAACATTAAGAAAAGTTTAAAAACAAGCTACAGACCAGGAGAAAATATTTTTTGCAAATTGCTTATCTAATAAAGGACTTCTACCCAGAATATATAATGAACTCTGACAACTTAATAATAAAAATGAACAGTCCAATTAAAAATGGGCAGAGGAACTGAACAGACATTTCACTATATATAAATGGCTAATAAGCACATGAAAATATAGAGAACATCACCAGTCGTTAAGGAAATGTAAGCTGGGCACAGTGGCTGAGGCCTGTAATTCCAGCACTTTGGGAGGCCAAGGCAGGAAGATTGCTTGAGGCCAGAAATTTAAGACCAGCCTGAGCAACATAGTAGAGACCTCATCTCTACAAAGAAAGTGTTTTAAATTAGTCAGGCATGGTGACATGCATCTGTAATCCCAGTTACTTGGGAGGCTGAAGTGAGAGGATCACTTGAGCCCAGGAGTTTGAGGCTGTAGTGGGGTATGACTGCACCACTGGACTCAAGCCTAGACAAAAGAGTGAGACTCTGTCTCAAAAAAAAAACCCCTAAAACTTGAAAAGATAACAAGTGTTGGTAAGAATGTGGAGAAAAGGGAGCCTTTGTACACTACTGGTGGGAATATAAATTGATACAGCCATTATGGAAAACAGTATGGATATTCCTCTAAAAACTGAAGATAGAACTACCATATGATCCAACAATCCTATTTCTGGGTATATATACAAAGGATTTGAATTATGTATGTCAAAGAGATAACTGCTCTCTCATATTCACAATAACGCTGCAATAAACGTGGAATTGCTGCAATAAGTTATGGAATCAACCTAAGTGTCTATCAGCCTAAGTGTCCATCAACCAAATGGACACCAAGAAAATGTGGTATATATACACAATAGAAAAAATTAGCCATTTAAAAGAAGGAAATTATGTCATTTGGGACACCATGGGTGAACCTGGAGGTCATTAGTATAAATGAAATAAGCCAGGCATGGGAAGACAAATTCCACATGAAATCTAAAACAATCGAACTCAGGGAAGCAGAGAGCAGACTGGTGGTTACCAAAGGCTGCAGAGTAGGGATAATAAGGAGATGTTAGTCAAACGGTACAATGTTTAAGTTACACAGCAGAAATAAATAATAAATATTTGAGGTTTGGATATGTTAATTAGCTTGATTCAATCGTGTGTGTGTGTGTGTGTGTGTATGGAAAAAATATCATACCATCATTTTGTACCCCATAAATATATACAGTTATCATTTGTTAATATCCAATAAGAAAACACAAAGTGAACAATTCAGTGAAAAAAATATATGTCACTGGTGAAACCCCGTCTCTACTAAAAAGACAGAAAAATACAAAAAAATTAGCCGGGCATGGTGGCATGCACCTGTAGTGCCAGCTACTTGGGAGGCTGAGGCAGGAGAATGGCATGAACCCAGGAGGCAGTGATTGCAGTGAGCCGAGATCGCGCCACTGCACTCCAGCCTGGGCGACAGAGTGCAATATTTGCTTTACTGCAATGGTCTGGAACAGAACCTGCAATATTTCCAAAATATCCCTGTAAAATATTCTCCATTTTTCCCATGCAGCATTGATTTAGCACATAAACAAAAAAAATGAAAGACCTATAAATAATAACTTACCCAATACTCTATTCATGGCATTCATCAGTCTGTGCCAAATGGTACAGAAATCCCCAGGACACAGAGTTCAGGGCAGGCAAAGAAGCTAGTAATTGAGATAGGAAATCCAGGAGAAGAAAAAGCCATAGAAGAGGGAGTTACCAGAACTAAGCATAAATTGTAAGCATACAGTTGTAAGACTAAGTATAAAATCTAAGTATAAACTAACTTCCAAACTGTGAGACTCCAAAAAGTCTGGTAAAGCAACAGTTGGAAAGCTGAAAAGTCTGAACAGAGGTTTCAGCTGCTACCTAATTCAGGGAGAGTGTGTTTTAAGTTTGAATCCTGTCAAGTTAAAGAGTTTTGATAAACATCTTTGACTCTCCAGTGTGTCTGCAGAAAGTAGTAATGCCATAGGAGTAAAGACTATGTCTCAGGACTATAGATTCACACTAAGAATAAAAGAAAAATGAAAAGAGACCTGCTCTAGAAAAGTGTAAAATAAAGCCTACACTAGTTTAAGGTGATCAGCCAATAACTATGCTGTCTGCTTGAAATTAAAAAAAAAAAAAATCACTCTTCAGGGAACAAGAACAAAATCCAGATTCTCCAGGGTATATCAAATATAATTTCCAGTTACAATAAAAATTACTCTACAGGGTAATAAAAATGTGACCCATAATTAAAAGAAAAAGCAGTCAATAGAAAGAAACCCCAAACTGACACAGACGTTACAAATACAGACAAGAACTTTAAAGATGATATTATAAACATAATCAAGGACTATAGGGAAGAATGATCATGATGAATGAAAAGATGGAAAATCTAAGTAAAAAAGATTATAAAAAATAACCAAGTGGAAACTCTAGAAATGAAAAGTACAACATGTGAAATAAAAAAGTAAATAGATGAGATTAACAGAAGACTGAAGCCATCCCCAAGAAAAGGTCACCAATTTGAAAACAGAACAATAGAACAACCTTAAAGACCACAGAGAAAAAAAGACAGGACAAAATGAATAGAGTTTCAGGGTTTGTAGAACAATATCAAATAGTTGGCCATATGTGTAATTAGAATCTCAAAAAGAGAAAAGAATGAAATTGTGGGGGGAAATTATGAAAAAAAAATGGATGAAAACTTCCCAAATTTGATTTAAAAACATTGACTTTTAGATCCAAGAAGCTCAATAAACCAAATTAGGAAAAACATAAAGAGAACCACACACAGCACATAGTAAAATAGCCAAACCAAAGGTAATAAGAAAATCTTGACAGCAGCCAGAGCAAAATGACACATCACATATAAAGGAGGAATGATGCAAATGAAAACTGACTCCTCACTGTAAAGAAGAAAAGGCCAAGAGGAAAGTAAGACATTTAAAAAATAAAAAGCAAAAACTATCAACTTAGAATTCTATAGCTTGGTAAGATACCCTTCAAAAATGAAAGTGAAATAAAGACATCTTCATATGAACAAATGCAGAGAGGATTTATCTTGAAAAAACACACACTTCATGCCAAAGAAGTTATCTGGTGAAGAGAAATAATACCAGATGGAAATTCAAACATATAAAGAGAAATAAAGGGGACTGGAAATGATAAATATATAGATAATTTTAACAGATGGTATTTTCCATCTTTTATTAATTTCTTGAAAAAAAACAAACTGCCTATATATACTTAACACTACTAAACTGTACACTTAAAAATGGTTATGATCATAAATTTTATAATTTATTTTTACCACAATAAAAATTGGTAGTTTAATGAAAAAATTATAATATTATATTGTGGGGATTATAATATATGTAAATGTAAAATACATGACAACAGTACCAAAAAGGATGGGTGAGAAGTTAAATAAAATTATGCCGTTGCAAAACTTTTCCATTGTATGGAAGTAGTATAATATTAACTCTAAGTAGATTGTGATAAGTTAAAGACCCATATTGTAATCTCTAGAGCAACCACTAAAAAACAGTACAAAAAGTTATAGCTAAAAAGACATTAGAAGAATTAAAATAAAACATTTAAAGATTTGATTAGCCCAAAATAAAGCAGGAATTTAAAAAACAGAAGAAAAACAAAACAGACAGGACAAAGGAAACAACAAAACGACACCTAGAATCCCACTTCCAATCATGTTGGTACTACACCAGCCCTCCTGACATAAGCAACTATAAACTTGAACAAAATATTTGTTGAAACCATTTTCAGGGAGTGGGCAATAGATAGGACTTGATTATAACCCTTGAAAGAAAGGAAACTAATGATGTGAGCATCTAGCTTTTACTGGACACAATTTCCTGAATTAAGTACAGAGAGTTAAAGTCTTTTTTTTTTTTTTTTTTTTTTCTTGAGACAGAGTCATGCTCTGTCATCAGGCTGGAGTGTAGTGATACAATCTTGGTTCACTGCAACCTCCACCTCCTGGGTTCAAGCAATTCTCTTGCCTCAGCCTCCCGAATGCTGGGACTACAGGTGCATGCTGCCACGCCCAGATAATTTTTTTTTTTTTTGTATTTTAGTAGAGATGGAGTTTCACCATGTTGCTCAGGCTGGTCTCGAACTCCTGAGCTCAGGCAATCTGCCCGCCTCAGCCTCCCAAAGTGCTAGGATTATAGGCGTGAGCCACTGTGCCTGGTCAAGAGTTGCAGTCTTAGCAGATCAAAGTGATCCCACTGACCTGAGGCAGCAGAAATTAGAGTTCAGGCTGGTGAAAGTCACTGTAATCTACGAGACAAGACATCAGAGAAAAGGTGGCTATGAAGAGAAGGGAGACCCAGGAGTTTACATGGAAAATTGCATGTGATTCCTAACTTAATTCACAGTTAGATAGTGCTAGGTTTATCAGATAGCAGATATTACAGAGGAGTTGAGAAGGGAACAGAGATATTAGAAGAAAAGCAATAGTAGAGTAAAAGCAGAGTTCCTGGCCCTATCAGAACAGAGCAATCTTGTTAATAACTTTAATAACACTGCTAGCATTCAGTTGAGACATCAAAATGCTACACTATAGAAGTAAAAGCCAAGCTCTAGTTTAGATCTCCCCTAAATCCACACTAACAAGGTCTGAAACCAAGTACTGATGAGATCCACAACAGAGACACAGTTTGCAAGTTAAGTCCTATTAAAATAGAGGGACCTGAAGAAACACCTCAAGATCACAGATCTTCCACAGATCTGTACTAACAAAGCATAAAACCAAGCCTACAATAGTTTAAGGTGACCAGCCAGTAACTGAATTGCCTGTTAAAATAAGAATCAATACTATTCAGAGGACGATAATGGAATCCAACTACTCTACAATATTTATTGTTTTTTGTTTGTTTGTTTGTTCGTTTTTGAGACAGAGTCTCGCACTGTGGCCCAGGCTGGAGTGCAGTTGCGTAATCTTGGCTCACTGCAACCTCCGCCTCTTGGGTTCAAACGATTCTCCTGCCTCAGCCTCTTGAGTAGCTGGGATTACAGGCACCCAGCACCATGCCCAGCTAATTTTTTGAATTTTTTTAGTAGAGACAGGGTTTCACTATGTTGGCCAGGCTGGTCTCAAACTCCTGACCTTGTGATCTGCCCGCCTCAGCCTCTCAAAGTGCTGGGATTACAGGTGTGAGCCACTGCGCCCGGCCTACTCTACAATATTTTTAATTGTAATGTCGGTATTCAATTAAAAATTCACCAGATACATAAGAAACATATACCAGCTATATATGGAAAATGTTATCCATAGTCAAAAATAAATAAATAAACCAAAAAAAGCATTTTAATTGGTCAACAGAAACCAAATCAGAAATGGCCCAGATGTTGGACTTAGCAGACAAAGACATTCGAGCAGCTATTGTAAATATGTAAAGAATTAAAAGAAAATGTAGTTTTAGTCAGTTAAGAGATTAACAGTAGAGAAATGGAAACTAAATACACATACAAGGGACCAAATAAAATACTAGAACTGGAACTAAAAACTCACTAGATGGGCTTAAAAGCAGGTTGTAGAAGAAAGAGAAGTGAACTTGAGGACAAGTCAATAAAAATAATACACTTTGAAGAAGAGAGGGAAGAAATTATTGGAAAATATAAAAGCCTCACAGATATTTGGAACAATATAAAATGACCTAATATAATTGAGTCCTGAAGGAAACTGGAGCTGATAAAATATTGGAAAAAATAATGGCCAAAAATTTCCCAATTTTGGTGAAAAACACCCACTGTAAACCTTAAAACCCAAAGACTGAAACTCACAAGTATGTTATCTTACCACAAAATTAAATTGAAAATCAATAATACTGAGATATCTAGATAATCTCCTAGTAGTTACAAATTAAATAACATATTTCTAAATAACCCATGGGTCAGGGAAGAAATCAGAAGAAAAATTAGAATGTATTTCTAACTGAATAATAATAACATAATGTATCAAAATTTGTGGGATGCAGCCAGAACAGTGTTTGAAGAAGGGAACTTACAGCTTTAAGCGCCTATATTAGAGACAAGAAAAATATTTAAAATCAATTATCTAAATCTCCACCTTAACAAGCTAGAGAAGGAAGGGCAAATTAAATCCAAAGTAAGTAGTAAGACAGGAATAATAAAGATCAGAGTTGAAATCAGCAAACAATAGAACAAATTAATAAAATCCAAAGTTTTTCTTTTAAAGAATTAATAAAACTAATAAGCACCTAGCAAGAATAAGGAAAAAGACTTTAAGAACACAAATTAACAATATCAAGAATAAAAGCAGACATCACTACAGATCCTATAGACATTAAAAGAACAATATGGAACTATTATAAACAACTTTATGGCAAAACATTTGGTAACTTAAATGAAATGAACAAATTCCTTTAAAAAAAAACTACAACTTAACAAAATTAATTCATGAAAAAACAGAAGATCTGAATATTCCCATACATATTAGAGAAACTAAATATATAATAAAAATTTCCCAAAAAGAAAACTTCAGGTGCAATTGGGTTCACTGGTAAATTCAACCTTGAAGGAAGGCTTAACATCAATAGTACACAAATGCTTTCTGAAAATAAAGGAGAAAAGAATGCTTTCACCTCATTTTATGAGATCGCTTAGGCCTGATGCAAAAATCTGACAAGCTGTTAATCTGAGAAGAAAAAAAGGTTATAAACCAATAGCCCAAATCCTCAACTAAGTTCTGGGAAGGGTGGTCTTTTCAACAAATGTTGCTGGAACAATTGAATAAACATATGGGAAAAGTGAATATTAATCTCCCTAAAAATTAGTTGATGTGAAATGGATCATAAACTTCATCGTAAGAGCTAAAGCTATTACATGTGTAGAAGAAAACAAAGGAGAAAAAATTTTATGCCCTTGGGAGTAGACAACAATTTCTTAAATGGGACACAGAGCATTAACCATAAAATAAAATTTTGATAAACTGGATTTTATCATAATCAAAACTTCCTACTCTATAAAACTGAAAACAAGTTAGAAGTTAACATGAGAAATCATATATCAATTGTAGGATATTCATACAATGGAAAACAACTCAGAAATTTTTTAAGTGAACTACTGATACATACAGCAAAGTAGATGAGTATTGAGAACGTTATGTTAAGCTTAAACAAGAAACAAAAGAGTACGTATGAAGTATATGAACAGGTGAAATAATCTATAGTGACAGGTTGCCTTTGGGAGGTGAGGATTTGCTGGAAAGAAATGATAAGGGGACTTTCTGGGTGATGAAAATGTTCTAGATCTTGACTGAGGTGGTGGTTACATAGGTGTATAATTTTATCAAAACTAATCAAATTGTACATGTAAGATGTTTGCATTTTACCACATATAAATTTTACTTCAATTTTTAAAAGTTACAATATGGGAAAAACTTTCAGTTCCTACCAATTTATGTAATTTTGTATCTAGATTTCAGTAAGTACCAAGTACTAAATAAAATAACAGCAAGTGACCCATGTGCCTTACCTGAACCAAACTACAGACCATAACATAGCTAAAATGAAAGATTCTAAAATCCTCCCATTTAATACTCTACAGATTAGGAAAGGTATATTCAGAATTTTTTTGTGAATATACACAAAAGGAGGGTAGGCAACAGCATGGGATTTGATCTGTCATCTGCTTCTTCCCTTAACCACCGTCCAACAATGCTAAACTTCCAAGAAAAACCCACCTGACCTCTGTGGAGATCAAAAAATGCCTATAAGCTTTTCAGACATTGCCACCATAAGTTGGGGATAACTCCACACTCAGTTTGTCAACAAGACAACAACCAGGTCCAATCCAGAAGCAGTTGCTTCCTCAGTAGACCCATCAAGTTCATTCAAGTCAGGAAGACTGACCTTTCCCAACATTAACCCAGGATTCTAATCAAGCTGACATGGTGATGAACTTATTTTGTCCAGCTGGCTGCAAAAATACACGCATGAATTCTTTCTTGTTCACTCTCATGCTATCCTTTCCCGCCCCTCTTCCTGTTTCTTTTCTTTTCATTCATGCACAAACAGTCACATTGTCTTACAAGAGAAGTGAACGCTGAGTCTTATGGGTTAAAAAAAACAGATGTCTTCCAATTTTCCTTCACAAAACCATATTTTATATTGGGTTCTTCTATGGATTTATAGCCAATGAAGGGATGTTACTACATTAGCTCATGGAGGGGAATAATAAAAGCTGTAAAGGAAGAGTCAGACAAGGCAAAGAGAAGCTATCCAGAAGGCTGCAATTGGAGAAGCACGACAAATGGGCAGCACAGTTTTAGAGGGTTCCGGCAGAAAGGCAGATTGCCTGACTGGGAGAGATTCTCCACAGCTGGAGCATCACACACACCATCTGGAATTTTTTAAATCTGCTTTCCCCAGGTGATCTGATTCTCAGAGTGCCAGTAGAGATGAGAAAAGGGGGTAATTGTATAGCTCAAAACAGCTTCAAATCTTCCCCAAATTAGTTAATGAAATCTTGTTTGAATCAGTTTCAGCTTCTCCTCCAAACTGAGCCTCTAGTTTTGTGTTGTCATTTCCATTTCCTCACAAAGACCTGAATGTTTGGAGTCTCACCCCTAAACGTTTCCTGTACCAAGGAGCAAAACAGGATTCCCAGCATGGTAGTCAAAAATGGCACTCAAACTGTTGGATCTGATCCAAATTTCCCAATACCAGCCAACAAAGCTTCATTTTCATTTTCACTCCTCTTGACTAGTCTTAGCACTTCGTTGAGGTATTGCCAAATGGAGAGCCTACATACTGAGATCCTCAGCTCTTTCCAAGATGATCCAAACTCTGTATTTTAAGCAGTAAAAGAAAATATGATTTAAAAAACTAAGAGCAACCAGTAACTGTCATAATAATGAAAGACTTTGATTTTTCTTTTTTTCACAAACATACATGTGTTTGTGAATTTGAACGTGGAGTTGGGTGGGGATGTGTGAAAGAGAAAGAAGAATAGAGCTTACTTGGAAATGGGGGGCAAGGGAAGAAATAAAAGGTAACAGGAAAGAAATTCTGCCTCAGTCTGCTACCCACCTTTTCGGAGGGGAGATAGTAATTATTTTAGGCTTTGTGAGCCATGTGGGCTCTGTTACAACTATTCAACTCTGCTGTTGTAGCATAAAAGCAACCATAGACAATATGTAAATGAATGAGCATGGCTGTGTTCCAATTTATGAATACTGAAATTTGGATTTCATATACTTTTCACATGTCATGAAATATTATCCTTCCTTTGATTTTTTTCAATCATTTAAAAATGTTAAAACCATTCTCAGTTTGCAGACCATACTAAAACAGGAAGCAGGCCAGATTTGGCCCATGGGCCATAGTTTACCAATCCTTGTAACATACCAGTAAAGACCATTATACAAGTTTCAGCTTTAGAATTCCACAATGGTTGCAGTAAGAGTCTTACATGGTATCTTACCCAGAATAGATTTTTTTAAGTGTTCAATTCTACTAAGAAGAACTGTGAATTTTTTGCTCTCAGGATCAGCAGATGTCTGGAAGTCTAAATAAATATATATCTGAAATAAATTTCTTCACTACTTTCAAACTTTCAAAAATTCTCTACTTGCCCATTCTTTTTATACATTTTCTTTCATTCTCATTGGCATAAAGAAAAAGCAGTCTCTTGGTGATCATGAGCATTTTCAAGTATTTACTAGTGTTTTATTTTGGTATTAATAAAGGCTAATACAGGTACCAGTACCTTTCTTTTCTCTCTCTTTTTTTAAATAAAAATATTAATATGTCCCCCCAAATAAATCAGCATATCTATCTTAATAGATTTATTTTCTGGGAATGACAAATGCATGTCATTTTAAAAGAGAAAAACAGTTGGGCACAAAAAAATACACAAGAGCAGCACAAAATTTATAACTGTAAAGTGTTTGCAAATACTTTTAACAGTTCTCACTAAAGGGACTACACATAGATAAAGATACCAGGACATAAGCTGTTAGAGCTAATAAATATGGTCTTGCTCTTAAAAAAATGTACAGTCTAGTTGTAGAAGTATAAAAGACATACAAAAGAGTAATATAATAACTGCAAATACTTCACATAATTCAACATATATGAAAATTTATAGCAATATAAAATTCTATATTGACATAATAAAAATAAAAACCTACAGAAATTGTAATTAGAAATATGCCATAAAAAGCAATAATATAATACAACATCTCCCCCCCCCACACACACACACACACAAATAAACCTATGGATATAAAAGAATAATTATTCAAAAAGAAAAAGAGGACAATCATTTAAAATATAGTAAAATATGGGAAATAAATAACAAAAGACATAAGAAAAGGATAATATGGGCATAAAAGAATGTCCTTGAGGCATATATTTGGGGACATATTTTTATGTGTAATGTCAACTATGTATTAAACAATTTAAGCTTAGAAGAGGTGGAGCAAGATGGCCAAATAGAATCTTTCACTGATTGTCCTCCACACAAGAACACTAAATTTAACAACTATCTACCCAAAAAAACACCTTCATAAAAAACAAAAATCAGGCTGGGCGCAGTGGCTCACGCCTGCAATCCCAGCACTTTGGGAGGCTGAGGTGGGCAGATCACCTGAAGTCAGGAGGTTGGGACCAGCCTGACCAACATGGAGAAACCCTGTCTCTACTAAAAATACAAAATTAGCCAGGCGTGGTGGTGCATGCCTATAATCCCAGCTACTCAGGAGGCTGAGGCAGGAGAATCACTTGAACTAGGGAAGCAGAGGTTGCGGTAAGCTGAGATTGGGCCATTGTGCTCCAGCCTGGGCAATAAGAGCGAAACTCTGTCTCAAAAAAAAAAAAAAAAAAAAAAAGGTGAGCAATCTAAGTGTCCATCAACAGACTAATGGATAAAGAAAATGTGGTACATACATACAATAGAGTACTATTTAGCCATAAAAAGAATGAGATCCTGTCATTTGCAAAAACACAAATGGAACTGGAGGTCATTAGGTGAAATAAACCAGGAACAGAAAAATGAACTTTGCATGTTCTCACTTACTTGTGCGAACTAAAAATTAAAACAAATGAATTCATGGAGATAGAGAGTAGAATAATGGTTATCAGAGGCTGGGAATGGCAGTTGTTGGGGGTAAGAGAGTCAGGATAGTTAATAAAAATTTAAATTTTTTTTAAATTTAAAAAAGTTTAAGCTCACAGGATTTAAAATTTTACAGAAAAATGGGTGAGGGAGACAACAATAAAGAATTCAAGGTAATTAATTATATGCTGACAGGTACACATGAAAATTAATCCAGGAATCCAAAGAAGGCTGTGGACTAGGGTGGTGGTTTACAGAGGACCATGGTCCTGCATAGAGCTCTGCAGAAAAGAAATCCAGATGTTGAGAGGAAGATGTGGTGCATCAGATCTAGGACTCCAACTCTAGTGTCCCATGTCCCAGATGACCCAGTATGCATCCATT
Organism: Pan paniscus; assembly: GCF_029289425.2. NCBI lineage: Eukaryota > Metazoa > Chordata > Mammalia > Primates > Hominidae > Pan > Pan paniscus. The sequence continues at coordinate 110,966,244 of NC_073257.2, forward strand.
GTAACACACCTCCCCTACACCAAGTCCTCAAGTGATGTGTGTTCATTTCTGTTACTCTCTCAAAATTTTCCAAAAGTTGCCTTTCAATATCTCAATTTATAATTTTAGGTTTACTTAGAAGACTAAATGTAGCTGGGGTTTGTTTTCATTTGTTTTTTATCAGTATAGCAGGACAGTTAATACAGTTTCTAGCATAAGACAAATCTATGCTTAAATTCCAGCACTGCCATTATTGATTTTATGGCTTTAAGTAACACTTTACCTGTAAAGTATGTAGTAGATGTCCTGGAATATAATAAAAACTCAATAAATGTTAGCTATTGTTAAAGAACATATTCATCCTCTCCCATATTTTCACCTAAGTTGGGCAATACAGCATAGTAAAGATGGTTAGGAGCACAGACTATGGAGCCCTTGGCTCTGCCAATTACTAGCTGTTTGAGCTTGGGCAAATTACTTACTCTCTGTGTCTCATGTTCCCTATCTGCAAATACATTTGTTGTGAGGATTAAATGAGATATTGTACATAAAGTACTTTTGCTAATAAAAATAAATTCATAAGGTAGGAGTTTCCATCTACTGAGAAGTATTGGGGAGATAATTTTGGTTTTTTCCCCATGGATGGGAAGGGGACAGTGACTGCATATGACTATAGTAAGGTCATGGTGGTGGTGAGGAGAGCAGAGAGGGCATAGAGGAGGGAGAAATGGGCATACAAAGCAACTGCCCCAAGTCTTTTATCAATTTCCTTCCAAAATCGCTATCAAGAGGTTCTGCTTCAACTGGCCAGTAACTCATACTGCTTATGAGTTAGAATCCTAACCAATATTACATCCTAGGGCAGTGTTCTATTTTACAACGAGATTAAACTATGCATAGTGTTCTGTATCTTGATTTCTTTATTTGATAACTCCCTCACACAAGTCTTACCTTGCTTTCTAGATTTCAGATTGGCTAGGAGGTGGATGCCAGTTTCTCCTAGTGTCCCTGCTCCTGTCCAACTCCAGGTGACAGAATGTTTAAGAAGAATTTATATTATTTAATCCATGCTAGGATAGTAAACTGCCCACAACTAGTTCTCAGTTAGACAGAAGAATGAAAGGTACCATTCTTCCAACATTCTTCCAGTCATTCTTCTTATTCACAGACATTTGGTATCCAGTAGCCAAATCTTCCCATTAAATATTTTGAGAGCATTTTAAATAGCATTTTTTTTCTGTTGCATTTTTCTCTACTTGCCATCTCTCTGTTATCTACGGATACAAGGCCTAAGAGACCAGTATCAGCACCATTACCTTCAATCAGAGCCAAAACCTTGTATCTGGAATCAAGGGAACCACTGAGATTTCAGCCAGTAATCTGTCCATAGGCACAGCCAATGATCACAGCCAGAAATCATGAAGTAAGCAAAGTTAATATCTAAGATGTGAGCCAAGAGCCATAAAACAACATTGGCAGAGGAGAGGTGAGGAAGGGAAATGGGTGTCAAATGTAAGCCAAAGAAGTTACAAACACCTCATATAACCAGAACCACCCAGAGACCATTGCAAAACTAAACTATTAGCCCTGCTTTAGGCACACTCTCCTTAAACACTGTTAACCAATGGCTGGTCCCTGAGAAGCAGTTAGTCTGAAAGAAAACAAGGATAGTACTAAAGCCTTCTTTGTTCTGTGGCTCCCATTCACCTATTTTCTACTTTCCCTTGCCATGGTGTGCATTTCTAGTGTGAGCCTAGATGTGAGCCCTTCCTTCTGGAACAAGTCACTGAAGCCCTATGAACCTCAGTTAGTTCATCTATATATGGTGATAGTAATTCTTACCTTCATAAGTTTGTTTTAGGAGTTATATGAGAATATATGTGAAAATGTTAAAGATTTGACAAAATAAAAATAAATTTTTTGGAAGAAAAGTTAAAAAAGATAAACATAAGACTGAAGAAAATATTTATGACAAGTATTTAACAAAATGTTAGTACCCCAATAATCCAAAAATGCTCCCAAATCAATATGAAAAATACAAACAACACACACACAGAAAAAAAAAAGACAGCAAGGATATACATAGGCAACTTGCAGAAGAAATGCCAGAGGCTCCATCTCATTAGGCATAAGGAAATTGCAAACAGGAAGATACCACTTTTCAGCTTGGCAAGAATTAAAAAGATCAGTAATACCCATGTTGGCAAGGGTGTGGAGAAAAAGGATACTCACATTCACAGTTGAAAAGAGTGTAAACCATTTAGGTGGGCAATTTCCCTGTACTGTTTAAAATGTGAATAACCTTTAGTCTATCAATTCTACTTCTAGTAAATTGTCAATCAGAAATATTATCACAAGTTCATAAAAATACACATAAAAGGATGCAGATTAAAATAACTAAATTAATGGTAAATAAATGCCTATACACAGACATTTTATATTTATGCATTTGTTACATATGTTTATATAAATGTGCTTATATGTGCATAGAAATATAAATATATGTTCATATGTGCATATAAAAAGGTCTGGAAGGCCGGGCGCAGTGGTTCACGCCTGTAATCCCAGCACTTTGGGAGATTGAGCCATGTGGATCACCTGAGGTCAGGAGATTGAGATCATCCTGGCCAACATGGTGAAACCCCATCTCTACTAAAAATACAAAAATTATCTGGGCATGGTGGCCCGTGCCTGTAATCCCAGCTACTCAGGAAGCTGAGGCAGGAGAATTGCTTGAACCAGGGAGTCGGAGGTTGCAGTGAGCTGAGATCGTGCCACTGCACTCCAGCCTGGTGACAGAGCGAGACTCCATCTCAAAAAAAAAAAACAAAAACAAAAAACAGAAAAAGGTCCGGAAGTTTATACAGCTGCTAATGATATCTATTCCAGGGAAACAGGGTTAGATAACAAGAGTTGGGGTAGGAGGAACTTGTACTTTATATATTTTATTTAAATATATAAACTGCCATGTACCTCCTAGCCCATCTGAAATCTAACAAAGAAGTAAGATTTGTGTGAGGGAGTAATCATCAAATAAAGAAAGCAAGATACAGAACACTATGCATAGTTTAATCCTCTTATAAAATAAAACACTACCCTATAATGTAATATTGGTTAGGATTCTAACTCATAAGCAGTGTAAGTTACTGGCCAGTTGAAGCAGAAACCTCTTGATAGGGATTTTGGAAGCAAACTAATAAAAGACTTGGTGCAGTTGCTTTCCATGCCCATTTCTCCCTCCTCTATGCCCTCTCTCCTCACCACCACCATGACCTTACTATAGTTATATGCAATCACTGTCCCATTCTCAATTATGGGGAAAATATTTACTTAAATATATATATATATATATCCCGTAATTTTCCCCAACCAACATGAACTTCCTTCTTAACATTTAAAAGTTTTGCCAATTATTTAAAAAAAGCATAATATTATTCTAAAATACACCTTATCAACCAAAAAGAAATTAAGGTGATACACAGTAAGAAGTGTTACTATTTCTTGTCAGAATTTCTTATTTAAAATTATTTGAGTCAAGGAAAATTTTTTAAAAGTTGTTTCAAGCTTCCTATGCTTGACATAAGGAAATGTGGTAATTCTAGATTTAAAATACAGAATTATAACACTATTTAGAAACAATACCATCAGAAAAAATTCCTGTAAATTTTTTCCTCCTCTACCATTATTCTCATGTTTAAAGCTTATTGCAGATATTAATATTATTCCTAGAACATGAAGCTTTCCCTGACCTAGTTGTCTTCTAAAATAATTACACCAAACTTAAATTTCCTTCTTTTTATATCTTCCCATTTTCTCAGTTTGTCAGATAATTTTAAATTTGAACATATTTCTCTCTGGTACAAGACCACCAGCTCAATTTTGTGATATTCTTTCCATTTTCAGGGAAGACAATATAAACATGTTATGATGTTATCCAAAAATACGAATCATGAAAAACTGTGTTAAGCTCAGAGGCAAATGGAGCAGCAGTATCCAAAACTATTGGGTCAGTGCAGTCTGCCTTTGGTGTGCCCATTTTCCTTCTGCACCCAGTTTGCCTTTGGTGCTGCTTTCCAAGATATCCATCTCCCTCCCAACAAAGCCTACTTTCTGGAAAGGATGTGAAAAACAAATTTACATTGATTAGTAAAAAAAAAAAAAAAAAAAAAAAACAAAGGAATATAGCTATAACTGCTAAATTTTAAAAATCAATTATTTTTATTCAACATGAACCCCCCACATTCCCAGGTATTTGATATGAGTTGAACCAAATTGATGGGCCCTGTCCTCAGAGAACATGGAAAACAGATAAACAGGCATACAATTACATAAAATTGTAATAATCACTATGATAGGGTTAAGACAGAGTGTTATGAAAGAGGAGGTCTAATCAAGTACAAACACTCAGAGAATTCTAGAAGAAATATCTAAGCCAAGGCTTGAAGAGTGAGTAGGCATTAACCAGACAAAAGTGGGTGGGAGGAAGGAAGTATGAAAAATGATTTATTGATACCTCTGAAATCACATCACCGGTTTTATCCAAAATACATGTCTGACCCTGATGAGCAATGATGTTGGGAACAAAATCCAACCCTTCTAACTTCCAGTTTCTTTCATCATTTGGAATACTATTTCCCTCCCTTCTTCACCTCTCTTCAGCTTTAAGGGATCATGGAAAACAACTGAACAAGTAAAATGATAAGTCACAGAAATCCATAAGTACAAGGCAGAAAGTGAATAATTATAGGCAGGCAGCTGGGAAAATTGTTTTCTAAAACTTTCTCTAGAGGACTAATGTTTGGGACAAAACAGAATTCCCAGAAACAGTGTATACGCCCCTAAAGATTATAGCTTTGGCAGGGCAGTAAATACTCAACCCCAATATCCAAACAGAACAAATATCTGGATAGTCTCTGCCAAACCAAGTTTACAAACTGTTACTACATCTTCTGAAGTAAAAATAATCAGCAATAAATTTATCCATTTTCAGTTAAGCAATACTTAGAGGGACATTTATAGTTTTAAATGGTTCTATTAGAAAAGGAAAAAGATCTCTCAAATAAGTGACCTAAGTTTCTACCTTAAGAACCTAGAAAAGGAAGAGTAAACTCAACCCGAAGCAAAGAAAAGAGAGGAAAAAAAATAAAGATTAGAGTTGTATTAGTCTGTTCTCATGATGCTAATAAAGACATATCCGAGACTGGGTAACTCCAACTCACAGTACCACATGGCTGGGGTGGCCTCACAATCATGGCAGAAGGCAAATGAGGAGCAAAGTCATGTTTTACATAGTGGCAGGCAAGATAACTTGTTCAGGGGAACTCCCATTTATAAAACCATTAGATCTCGTCAGACTTATTCACTACCATGAGAACAGTATGGGGGAAACTGCCCGCATGATTCCATTATCTCCACCTGGTCCCACCCCTGACACATGGGGATTATCACAACTCAAGGTGAGATTTGGGTGGGGTCACAGCTAAACCATATCATTCTGCCTCTGCCCCCCACTCCCCCGCAAATCTCATGTCCTCACATTTCAAAACCAATCATGCCTTCCCAACAGTCCTCCAAAGTCTTAACTCATTTCAGCATTAACTTAAAAGTCCACAGTCCAAAGTCTCAACTGAGACAAGGCAAGTCCTTTCCACCTATGAGCCTGTAAAATCAAAAGCAAGTTAGTTACTTCCTAGATACAATGAGGGTACAGGCATTGGGTAAATACACCCATTCCAAATGGGAGAAACTGGCCAAAACGAAGGAGCTATAGACCCTATGCAAATCCAAAATCCAATGGGGCAGTCAAATCTTAAAGCTCCAAAATGATCTCCTTTGACTCCATGTCTCACATACAGGTCATGCTGATTCGAGAGGTGGGCTCCCACAGCCTTGGGCAGCTCTGTCCCTATGGCTTTGCATGGTACACCCCACCTCCTGGCTACTTTCACAGGCTGGCGTTGAGTGTCTGTGGCTTTTCCAGGTGCATGGTGCAATCTGTCAGTGGATCTACCATTCTGGGGTCTGGAGGATGGTGGCCCTCTTCTCACAGCTGCCCTACGCAGTGCCCCACTGGAGACTCTGTGTGGGGGCTCTGACCCCACATTTCCCTTCCATACTGCTCTAGCAGAGGTTCTCCATGACGGTTCCACCCCTGAAGCAAAATTCTGCCTGGACATCCAGGCCTTTCCATACATCCTCTGAAATCTAGGTGGAGGTTCCCAAACCTCAATTCTTGACTTCTCTGCACCTGTGGGCCCAATGCCATGTGGAAGCTGCCAAGGCTTAGGGCTTGCAACCTCTGAAGTAATAGTCTGAGCTGTATGTTGGCTCCTTTTAACCACAGCTGGAGCAGCTAGGACACAGGGCACCAAGTTCCAAGGCTGCACACAGCAAAAGGTACCCTGGGCCTAGTCCACAAAACCATTTTTCCCTCCTAGGCCTCTGGGCCTGTGATGGGAGGGGCTGCTGTGAAGGTCTCTGACTTGCCCTGGAGACATTTTCCCCATTGTCTTGGTGATTAACATTTGGCTTCTTGTTAATTATGCAAATTTCTGCAGCAGGCTTGAATTTCTCCTCAGAAAATGGGTTTTTCTTTTCTATTGCATTGTCAGGCTACACATTTTCCAAACTTTTATGCTCTGCTTCCTCTTGAATACTTTTAGAAATTTCTTTTGCCAGATACCCTAAATCATAACTCTCAAGTTCAAAGTTCCACAGATCTCTAAGGCAGGGGGAAAATGCCACCAGTCTCTTTGCATAGCAAAAGTGACCTTTACTCCAGTTCCCAACAAGTTCCTCATCTCCATCTGAGACCACCTCAGCCTGAACCTTCTTGCCCATATCACTATCAGCATTTTGCTCGAAGCCATTCAACAAGTTTCTAGGAAGTTCCAAACTTGCCCGCATCTTCCTGTCTTCTGAGTACTCTAAACTGTTCCAGTCTCTGCCTGTTACCCAGTTCCAAAGTCACTTCCACATTTTCAGGTATTTTTACAGCAGCGCCCCACTACTCGGTACCAATTTACTGTATAAGTCTGTTCTCATGTTGCTAATAAAGACATATGGTAATTTGCAAAGGAAGGAGGTTTAATTGACTCACAGTTCCACGTGGCTGGGGAGACTCACAATCATGGCAGAAGGCAAATGAGGAGCAAAGTCACATCTTACATGGCAGCAGGTAAGAGAGCTTGTACAGGAGAAGTTCCATTTATAAAGCCATCAGATCTTGTGAGACTTATTCACTACCGTGAGAACAGTGTGGAAGAAACTGCCCCCATGATTCAATTATCTCCACCTGGCCCCACATGTGGATTATTACAATTCAAGGTCAGATTTGTGTAGGGATACAGCTGAACCATATCGAGAGTGCAAATCAATTAAATGGACAATAGAAAAGCAACAGAAAAACAAAACGTTAAAAGCTTCTCTAAAATGTTCAAAAAATTGTCAAACTTTTAACAAGATCCACTATGAAAAGAAAGAGAGGAAAGATCATCAAAATCATGAATGAAAGAGGGCACATCACCATTGATCCTACAGAAATTTTTTAAAATGTAAGTGAGTATTATGAACAAATTTATGCCAATAAATTAGACAACTTGGGTGAAATGAACAACTTCCTAGAAAGAAAAATTACCAAAACAGGCTCAAGGAAACAGAAAAATTGAACAGACCTATAATGAGTAAAGATTAAATTAGTAATTAAAAATCTTCACTCAAAGAAAAGCCAAGTCCCAGCTGTCTTTACTGGTGAATTCTATTAAACATTTAGGAAGAAATAATGCCAATCCTTCACAAACTCTTCCAGTAACTGAAGATGCAGGGAATACTTCCCAACTCATTCTATAAGTTCAGTATTTCCCTGCGAGTACTTCTAAACCCAGTTGAAACAAAACCCAGAAGAGGAGAACTCAGTTGGTTCTCGTAAGTCTGAGTTTCTTAAGGCTATCTGGGAAGCTAGAAATTTTGTCCAACTACAGGTTAAGAAAGCTCTAGAACCAACCTGAATCTCAGAAGTCCTTGAAATATTTAAGGCCATTATCATGGGGAAATTGAGAATAGCTACCTTCAAAGTCCATAAGGTAACATAGTAGGACGTTTTGGCTTGCAGTGCAATGCTGGAATCAAATCATGAGAGCTAGACCTCGCAGTTCTTAAATTACTGTATAGATTTTGGATGTGCTTATTTGTTTAGGTGATATCTCATATTTCAGGTTATTACATCTATGGAAAAGACGTGATTTTCCAATTGAAATAAAATATTAAAGAATATAATACAAAAATACTTTTTCTTCCCTCTCTCCTTCCCTCTTATGTATTTACATTTGTTACATGCTCACTACAGTTATAGCTATACAGTACTAATACTCAATCTTCTTCACAGTTGTGAGTGATGTTACGAAAAGTATTTAGCTAAAAATCAGCATAAAATTGCAATGATAATAGTCACATCTAGTATTTACTTAGTACTCAGTGTTTTCATGTATCATCTCATCTAATGCTCACATTGTTCATGTTTGTTCTTATCTAAAGAGGGTTACACAGACAACCACTGTAAGAGTAGCAGCTTCTCATATGGTAACATGAAAAAAAACTATACTTACTTGAACAAATAAAATTGGGATAATTTGTCCATAACAAGGAGAGGGAAAGTGGGATATGGGCAGTGAAACAAAAAGAGTCTGCATATCTAGGCATTGAGGAAATTTGAGGAAAGTGTAAAGCAAGGTTTTTCAGCACTGTTGTCCAGAGCAATTTAGAGAGAGATGTCTAAAAGCTTTTTAAAAAGGTTTTCTGTGCATTAAGAATGTAATAACACCAAAAGCATTATCCACAAAAGAAAAAAAAAACTGATAAACTAGACTTTATCGAAATTAAGAACTTCTGCTGCTTGAAGGACATTCACAGAATGAAAAGACAAGCCAAACTAGGAGAAATTATTTGCAAATCACATATCTGACAAATGACTTGGATCTACAATATGAAGAACTCTCAAAACTCAATAATTAGTAAACAACCAAATTTTTTAAATGGACAAAATATTTGAACACACACTTCTGCAAAGAAGATATACTGATGGCAAATAAAACATATGATGCTCAACACTGTTATTCATTAGTAAAATGCAAATTAAAACTGCAGTGAGATACTACTACCTATGATCTAAAAAGGGTAAAAATTAAAATACTTGTAAAATACTTTGGCTATTGAGATAAAAGATAATTCTTTTTTATTGTAGTAAGAACATTTAGCATGGCATCTACCATTTTAAAAAATCAAGTATATAATTCAGTATTGTTAACTACAGGTACAATGTTGTACAGCAGATGCCTAGAACTTATTCATCTTGTGTAACTGAAATTTTATACCCATTGGATAGCAGATCCCCATTTACCACCCCAGGCCCCCAGCCTTTGGCAACCACAATTCTATTTCCTGATTCCATTGGTTTGGCTCTTTTAGATAATTTGTATATGTGGAATAATACAGTATTCGTCTTTCTGTGACTGGTTTATTTGACTTAGCATAATGTCCTCCAGTTTCATCCATGTTGCTGCATATTTCAAGATTTCCTTATTTTGTAAGGCTAAATAATATTTCATTGTACATGTTTACTACATATTCTTTGTCCATTCATCTACCCATCAATGGACATTTAGAGTGTTTCCACATCTGTTGTTGTGAATAATGCTGCAACAAACGTGGGAGTGAAAATATCTCTTCAATATCCTGTTCTCAATTATTTTGTATAGGTATGCAGAAGTGGGATTGCTAGATAATATGGTATTTCTATTTTTAATTCTTTTTTTTTTTTTGAGATGGAGTCTCACTCTTGTCACCCAGGCTGAAGTGCAGAGGCATGATCTCGGCTCACTGCAACCTCTGCCTCCCAGGTTCAAGCGATTCTCCTGACTCAGCCTCCTGAATATCTTGGATTACAGGCACCCACCACCATGCCCAGCTAATTTTTGTACTTTTAGTAGAGACGGGGTTTCGCCATGTTGGCCAGGCTGTTCTCAAACTCCTGACCTCAGGTGATCCACCCACCTCAGCCTCCCAAACTGCTGGGATTATAGGCATAAGCCACCGTGCCTGGCCTATTTTTAATTTGTTGAGGAAATGTCATATCTTTCATAGTGACTGCAACTATTTCACATTCCCACCAGCTGAGTATAAGGGTTCCAATTTCTACACATTCTCGCCAGAATTTGTTAATCTTTGGTTTGTTTTATAATGGCCATCCTAACAGATATGAAGTGATTTCTATCTCATCGTAGTTTGACATGCATTTCCCTTATGAGTAATGTTTTTAAGCATCTTTACACTTTGTTGTCTGTGCTTTTGGTGTCATATCCAAGAAACCATCGCTAATGCCAATGACATGAAGGTTTCCTCCTATGTTTTATCCTAGTGGTTATGCAGTTTTAAATCTTATGTTTAAATCTTTAATCTACTTTGCATTAATTTTTGTCCACGTGTAAGAAAAGGGTCCAATTTCATTGCTTTGCATGTGAATATCCAGTTTTCCCAACACTATTTATTGAAGAGACTATCTTTCCCTCATTGCCTATTCTTGGCACAGTTGTTGAAGATAGGTTGACTGTAAATGGGTCAACTGGGTTTATTTCTGAGCTCTCAATTCTGTTCCATTGGTATATGTCTGTCTGTATGCCAGTACCATACTGATTTAATTCCAGTAGCTTTGTAATAATATATTTTGAATTCAGGAAGTGGATTGCCTCTAACTTTGTTTGTTTTTTTTTTTAATTGTTTTGGTTATTTAGTGTCCTTTGTGGTTACATCTGGATTTAAGAATTGTTTTGTCTATTTCTGTAAATAAAAAATTCCACTGAGATTTTGATAGAGATAGAATTGAATGTAGAGACTGCATTGGGTAGTATGGACATTTTAATAATATGAAGTCTTCCAAAAATCTACGCAATACCATTCAGGACATACACGCCAGCAAAGATTTCATGACAAAATCACCAAAAACAATATGCAACTAAAGCAAAAATTGACAAATGGGATCTAATTAAACTAAAGAGCTTTTGCACAGCAAAAGAAACTATCATCAGAGCAAACAGGCAACCTACAGAATGGGAGAAAAATTTTCCAATCTATCTATCTGACAAAGGTCTAATATCTAGAATCAACAAGAAACTTAAACAAATTTACATGAAAAAGAACAACCAACCCCATTAAAAAGTGGGCAAGAGACATGAACAGACACTTCTCAAAAGAAGACATTCATGCAGCTGACAGACATATGAAAAAAAGCTCAACATCACTGATCATTAGAGAAATGCAAATCAAAACCATAATGAGATACCATCTCATGCCAGTCAGAATGGCAATTATAAAAAAGTCAGCCGGGCATGGGGGCTCATGCCTGTAATCCCAGCACTTTGGGAGGCCAAGGCGGGTGGATAACAAGGTCAAGAGATAGAGATCACCCTGGCCAACATGGTGAAACCCTGTCTCTACTAAAAATACAAAAAAAAAATTAGCTGGGCGTGGTGGTGCATGCCTATAGACCCAGCTACTTGTGAGGCAGAGGCAGGAGAATTACTTGAACCTGGGAGGTGGAGGTTGCAGTGAGCTGAGATTGCGCCACTGCACTCCAGCCTGGTGACAGAGCCAGGCTCCGTCTCAAAAAAAAAAAAAAAAAAAGACAAGAAACAACAGATGCTGGAGAGGTTGCAGAGGAATAGGAATGCTTTTACACTGTTGGTGGGAATGTAAATTAGTTCAACCATTGTTGAAGACGATGTGGCAATTCCTCAAAGATCTAGAACCAGAAATAACATTTGCCCCAGCAGTCCCATTACTGGGTATATACCCAAAGGAATATTAATCATTCTATTACAAAGATGAATGCACGTGTATGTTCATTGCAGCACTATTCACAATAGTAAAGACATGGAACCATTCAAAATGCCCATCAATGATAGACTGGACAAAGAAAATGTGGTAGACATACACAATGGAATACTATGCAGCCATAAAAAGGAACAAGATCATGTCCTTTCCAGGGACATGGATGGAGCTGGAAGCCATTATTCTCAGCAAACTAACACAGGAACAGAAAACCAAGCACCACATGTTCTCACTTACAGGTGGGAGTTGAACAATGAGAACACATGGACACAGGGAGGAGAACAACATACACTGGGGCCTGTTGGGGGTGGGGTGGGGGAGGAAGAGCATTAGGGAACATAGCTAATGCATGCTGGGCTTAATACATAGGTGATGGGTTGATAGGTGTGGCAAACCACCATCGCACACGTTTACCTATATAACAAACCTGCACAATCTGCACATGAACCCTGGAACTTAAAATACAAAATAAGGTTAAAAAATAATAATAATATTCAGTCTTCCAATCCATAAACACGAGCTGTCTCTCCATGTATGTGTGTCAAATTTGTGCAATCAATGTTTTGTCATTTTCTGTGTACAAGTTTTTCACCTCCTTAGTCAAGTTTATTACTATGTATTTTATTCTTTTTGATGCTATCATAAGTAGGATTGTTTTCTTAATACCTTTTTGGATAGTTCATTGTTAGTGCATGGAAACAAAAGTGACTTTTATATGTTGATTTTGAATCCTAAAACTTTACTCAATCCATTTATTAGTTCCAACAGTTTTTTTTTTTTTTTTTTGGTGGAATCCTTCTAATTTTCTACATGTAAGATAATGTCATCTGCCAACAGAAATAATTTTTACTTCTTCCTTTCTGATTTGGTTGACTTTTCTTTTTCTTGCCTATTTGCTCTGGCTAGGACTTCCAGTATAATTTTGAACAGAAGCGATGAGAGTTGGCATTATGCCTTGTTCCCAATCCTAGAGGGAAAATTTTCAGTTTTTCACCATTAAATATAATGTTAAATGTGGCCATTTTCAGATATGGCCATTATGTTGAGGTAATGTCCTTCTTTTCCCAGTTAATATATTGAGTTTTTATCATAAAAGCGTGTTGAATTTTGTCAAATGTTTTTTTCTGCATCTATTGAGATAATTATGAGATTTTTATTCTTCATTCTGTTTATGGGGTATATTGCATTAACTGACTTTTGTAGGCTGAATCATCCTTGCATCTCAGGGAAAAATCCCATCTAATCATGGTGTATTTTCCTATTAATGTGCTCTTTCATTCAGTTTGCTAGTATTTTGTTAAGGATTTTTGCATCTATGTTTATCTGGGATATTGGCCGGTAGTTTTCTTTTCTTGCAGTGTCTTTGTATAGCTCTGGTATCAGGGTAATGCTAGCCTCATAAATGGACTTGGAAGTGTTCCCTCCTCTTCAATGTTTTTGGAAGAGTTTGAGAAGGATCAGTATTAGTTCTTCTTTAAATGTTTGGTAGAATTCGCCAGTGAAGCCACCTAGCACTAGGCTTTTTGTTGGGAGGTTTTTGATTACTGATTCAATCTCTTTACTCATTATTGGCCTGTCCAGATTTTCTAATCCTTCATGAGTGAGTCTTGGTAGACTGATATATCTAAGAATATGCCCATTTCTTCTAGGTTTTTCAATTTGTTGGCATGTAATTGTTCATAGTAGTCTCTTATGATTCTTTGTATTTCTGTGGTATCAATTGTAATGTCTCCTCTATCATTTATAATTTTATTTATTTGAACCCTCTCCCCTTTCTTGGTTAATCTTGCTAAAGATTTGTTGATTTTGTTGCTCTTTTTAAACAAACCCACTATTAGTTTTGTTGGTCTTTTCTATTCTCTATTACATTTACTTCTGCTCTAATCTTTATTTCCTCCCTTTCTACCTTTGGGCTTAGTTTGTTCTTTTTCTAATTCTTTGAGGTATAAAGTTAGGTTACTTGAGATCTCTTTCTTTTTTAATACAGACATTTATCACTATCAACTTTTCTCTTAGGATCACTTTTGCTGCATCTTATAGGTTTGGTATGTTGTGTTTTCATTTTCATTTCTCTCAAGATATTTTCTAATTTCCCTTATGATTTCTTCTTTGATCCATTAGCTCTTCAGGGGTATGCTGTTTAATTTCACATGTTTGTGAATTTTCCAGTTTCCCATCTACTGTTTATTTCTAGTTTCCATTCCACTGTGATCAGAAAAGATACTTGGTATGATTTTAACATTCCTAAATTTGCTAAGACTTGATTTGTGGCTAAACATATTCTCTATCCTGGAGAATGTTTGGTACCTTTGAGAAAAATATATATTCCTCTGTTGTTGAGTTAAATAATTGATATATGTGTGTTACGTCCATTTGGTCTATAGTGTTTTTCAAGTCAGCTGTTTCCTTATTGATTTCTATCTGGATGTTCTATTGATTATTTAAAGTGGGATACTGAAGTGTCCCACTAATATAGGATTGTCATCCACTTCTCTCTTCAATTCTGTCGATGTTTGTTTTAAATATTTAAGTGCTCTCATGTTGGGTGCATATATATTTATAATTCTTATATCTTCTTGGTGAATTTACTCTTTTATTATTATATAACATCTTTTGTCTCTTGTAACAGTTTATGACTAAAAGTCTATTTTGTCTTATATAGCCACTCTGCTCTCTTTTGGTTACCATTTACATGGAATATATTTTTCTATCCCTTCACTTTTAGCCTATGTATGTGTTTAAATTTAAAATGAGTTTCTTATAGACAATATATATAGTTGGATCTTGTTTTTTATAATTCATTCAGCCACACTATACCTTCTGACTGAGTAGTTCAAACCACTTACATGTAATGTAACCACTGATAGGAAAGGACCATTTTTTTCATAGGTTTTTCTCATTGTTTTTTCAATTTTTTCATTGCTTTCTGTTTGTCTTGTAGTTCTTTTGTCCCTCTTTTCCTCTCTTGCTGTCTTCCCTTGTTTTTCATTGATTTTTTTTTGTATTGATATACTTTGGTTCTTTTTTTCTTTTGTGTATCTTCTATAGGTGTTTTCTTTGTGAATGCCATGGTGCTTACATAAAATATCTTATAGTTATAATAATCTGTTTTAAGCTGATAATGTAACTTTGATTGCAGAAAAACCTGTACACTTTTACTTCTCCCTTTACATCTTTTTATTTTGTGTATCAATTCACGTATTTTTATATTTATAGTTATTTTTCATATTTTCTTTTTGATACATAGTTTTGCTTTCTCACCCAGGCTGGAGAGCAGTGGTGTGATCTCAGCTCACTACAACTTCTACCTCCTGTGTTCAAGCAATTCTGGTTCCTCAGCCTCCCCAGTAGCTGGGACCACAGGCATGAGCCACCACACCTGGCTAACTTTTATATTTTTAGTGGAGACGGGCTTTTGTCACATTGGTCAGGCTGGTCTTGAATTCCTGGCCTCAGGTGATCTGCCTGCCTCGGCCTCCCAAAGTAGTGGGATTACAGGTGTGAGCCTCCATGCCTGACTCTATTTTTCATACTTTTGTCTTTTAGCTTTTACACTAGAGTTAAAAGTGACTTACCTACCACCATTACAATATTGCATTATTCTGTATTTGTCTATACATTTACCTTTACTAGCAAATTTTACATTTTCCTATGCTTTTGTATTACTGTTAGGTGTCCTTTTGTTTTCACTTAAAGAACTCCCTTTAATAAGTCTTTTAAGGCAGGTCTGGGTCATAAAGAACTCTCTCAGCTTTTGTTTACCTGAGAAAGTCTTTATCTCCATCATTATTGAAGGACAATTTTGCCAAGTATACGATTCTTGGTTGACCTTTTTGTTTCCTTCAGCACTTTGAATATATCATCCCATTTCCTTCTGGCCTGCAGGGTTTCTGCTGAGAAATACACTGTAGTCTTATGAGGGTTCTCTTGTATATGACAAATTGTTCTTCTCTTACTGCTTTCAAAAGGTTCTCTTTCTCTTTGATTTTTGACAATTTGACTACATTGTGTCTTGGTGTGGATGTCTTTGGATTCATTTTATTTGAGGTCTGTTAGGGCTCCTGGATCTGGATGTCAAGTTTCTTTACCAGATTTGAAAAGTTTTCAGCCATTACTTCTTTGAATAAGCTTTCTTCCCCCTTTCTCCACCTCTTCTCCATCAGGAACATTCATAATATGTCTCTTGGTCTGCTTGCATGGTGTTCCATAAGTCTCTTAAGTTTTCTTCATTCTTTTTCACTTGTTTTTCTTTTTGTTCATCTGACTGAATAATTTCTGGTAATTTGTCTTCGAGTTTACTGATCCTTTCTTCTGATTGATCTAGTCTGCTATTCAACCTCCCATTGAATTTTTTAGTTCAATTATTCTATTCTTCAGTTTCAAGATTTGTCTGGGGCTGTATGTGAGTGTGTGTGTGTATGTGTATATGTGTGTGTATCGACTTCATATATATACACACATCCATTTCATATTTAGATCCATTAAATATATACAGGTGTATAAATATCCATATATATCCATTTCAGATATATGTGTGTGTGTATATGTGTGTGTGTGTGTGTGTGTACTACACACACACAAATTTATCTATGTTGAAATTTTCACTTTGTTAATACATTGTTCTCCTGATTTCATTGATCATGATATGGTTTGGATGTTTGTCACCTCCAAATCTCATGTTGAAATGAAATCCCCACTGTTGGAGGTGGGGCCTGGTAGTAGGTGTTTGGGTCATGGAGGTGGATCCCTCATGAGTGGCTTCATGCCCTCCTCACAGTAATGAGTGAATTCTTGCTCTCAGTTCACACAAGATCTGGTTATGTAAAAGAGTGTGACACTTCTCCCTCTCTCTGTCTTGCTCCTGTTCCATGTGATATGGGCCTGCTCCCCTATCACCTTCCACCATGAATGGAAAATTCCTTAGGCTCTCACCAGAAGCAGATACTAACACCATGCTTCCTGTACAGCCCACAAAACCATGAGCCAAAATAAAACATCTTTTCTTTATAAGTTACCCAGTCAGCTATTCCTTTATGGTAACACAAATAGACCAACACAATCATCATTATGATTATTTTGAATTATCTGTCAGAGAATTCAGGTAAGTCATATACAGTCATCCCTGGATTATCCATCAGGTGTTGATTCCAGGACCTTCCACAGATACCAAAATCCATGGATGCTCAAGTCTCTAATATAATATGGGATGGTATTTGCATATAATCTATGCATATTCTCCCATGTACTTTAAATCATCTCTAGATTACTTGTAATACCTACACAATGTAAATGCTATGTAGACAGTTGTTATATTATATTATTTAGGGAATAATAACCCCAAAAAAGTCTGCATATGTTCAATACAGATGCATTTTTTTTTACTTTAAACATGCATATATTGCATGATGCTGAGCCTTGGGATATAAATTTTTAAAAAATATTTTTGACCTGTCATTGGTTGAATCCATGGATGCAGGACCCACAGATATGGAAGGCCAACACTGTATCTCCAATTCATTACAGTTGTTTTCAGGAAATTTACTTTATTCCTTTGTGTGGGACATATATCCTTGTTTCTTTATTTTCCTTGATTATTTGTGATGGTATCTGTGCATTAGAGAACAGTTACCTTTCACAGACTGGCCTTGCATAGGTAAAAGCCCTCTTCAATCAGCCTGGCTAGAAATTCTGGGGACTTTTCAAACCTGTGTCCTGGTTCAACCTGCTTTCTTTGCTCTTAGCCACCCTTAGGCATCAAGATTATGCTGGGTCCAGTCAGCATTCCAAGATAAACGAGACTGAATCCAGTCTCTTAGGCAGCCTCTGGAAAAGTTGGATCTTTGGATGTTCTATCCAACTCGTTCCCTCCCCAAGAAAAATCTGGGATGCAGGATTTTTTGCCCATTTGTTCCATATTGAGTCATGGAAAGTGGCTATGAGAGTGTGCTAGTTCAAACCACAGTCTTTGTCTGCACTGGTCCCCAGGCAGCAAAGTATGCTGGGTCCCTTAGTTCCCCATAAGAGGCAAGAAAGAAATCATTCTTTGGCAGCCCACAGAGAAGTTGGGGCATTGGATGTGTGATCCAGCTCTTTCCCTCCCCAGAGAGAAGCTGGGAACTAGGGTATATTCATCTGCTTGCTCTGTGTAGAGCCAGGGGAAGGAGCTATGACAACCGCCAGCCCAAACCACCACCTCGGTTCTCACTGGCCCCAAGTGGCTAGAGTATGCCAGGCCCCATCAGCACTCTGAGCAGGCAAGACAGATGGTAGTCCTTTGGGCAGTCCACAAGCAAGTTGGGGTATTGGACACATGGTCAAACTCTATCTCATCCAAGGGAGAAGCCGGGATCTGGAGTTATTCACCTATTCACTCTGTGCTGAGCTGGGATTGGGGGTTATGGTAAAAGCCAGCCTAAACCACCATGTCTGATCTCACTGGTTCCAAGGCTGCTATAATATGCCAGGACCTGTCAGCATCCCATAACAGGCAAAACAGGATCTAGTCTTTAGTGCACCTCCAGAGAAGTTGAGGCATTGGATGTGTGGTCCAACTCATTTTCTCACCAGGAAAAATTTGGGAGCTGGGTTTATTCATCCATTCGCTTTGTGCTGAGTTGGGGGCATGGGCTATAGTGACACTCAGTCCAAACTGGTGCCCAAGCAGCTAAAGTATGCCAGGTCCTGTCAGCACTCCAAGATACTCAAGACATATAGCAGTCTTCTCAGAAGTCCCCAAAAAAGTTGGAGTATTAGATACGTGGTCCAACTCTTTCCATTCCCAAGGAGAAGCTGAGAATTAGGAGGTTTCTTTCTGATTGTATGGTACTGTGCCAGGGTAGCAATTCTTGTGAAAGGGTATCCTGAATTTCAATACCAGTTTTAATGTGGCTGGTTTCACACTCACCCAGGATATAAAAGCCTCTCAATTAGTTTCTGGATGTCTCAAAAAAGAAACTTGTCCATGTTTTGCTGTTAAACAGATGTGTTTGTGCAGGAAAGGAGAGTCTAGGCTTCCTATCCTTCGTCCTTGCTCAATAATGTCTTATTTTAAAAAATTCTGTTTGAGTTTTAAGTTGTTGGCCTAATATTCCTTGTGGACACTACTTTAATGAGCCTAGTTTGAATTATCTTAGCCAAAAAAAACCAATAATAGCAACAAAAAAGTGCTCTCATTGCTTCTTAACTATCTAGTAAACAATATAAACAAGGCTATGGCATGTGGGGGAAATGGCTTTGGGGTCAAATACCATGGTACATTTCCTTCTTAAAGCCATAGGTCTTATCAGGGTGAGGGCATCTCTGGCATTGACACTGGAGTGCCTTGAACCTTGTAGTCTTAGGTATGTGAGAAAATAATACTTAGAATTTATCGCATTGTTTTACTTGGCATTACCCTGACACTGCTCATTTTGTAAATCTTAGGGATGCCAAGTCTACGTGTTTCTAATTTAGTTCCACTTAGCAAATCAAAGTGCTGTTTTACAAGTCCTCTTTGAGATTTAAGACAATACTCAAATGGTATCCTTTGAAATAAGGAGACTGAGTCAGAAGCCATCATTCAAGTGGCAGATGGGTTAAAGATGCTTTATATAAACCAGCTCTATCAGTTTCCACTAAAGCCGATGCTCTTGCCAAATGCATTCTCTTAGCATATACAATGAGGTTTTTTTTCACTTTTATAGGCCAAAATTCCTCTTACAGACACATCTTGGTTCAGTTTATTTGGAATAAGTACCTATCTCTTATATAATGCTGACTGTAGAATATTTGAAGCTACGTTTCTTGAATTCTAAAATTTTAAATTTTGTATTTTTAGTAGAGATGGGGTTTCACCATGTTGGCCAGGCAGGTTTCAAACTCCTGACCTCGTGATCCACCTACCTCGGCCTCCCAAAGTGCTGGGATTACAGGGGTGAACCACCTCCCCCGGCCTCAGGCCTTCCTTATTCATGAGTAAACCAAAAGTAGAGAATGTTGGTAGAGTGTGCAAACATCCAAAGGTAAAGTAAAAAACTGTTAAATTTGCACAGCATTTCCATTGTTCTGGTAAGAAAGAAATACATATGCATGTATGAACTATAAAATCCTGTGGTTCCACATATAAGTTAAATGCTCTTTTGTTTGTATTTAAAACTTGCATTGCACAATATAAGGATGGATAGTAGTCCATCTTCTCCCATGTAATGTTTCAATCACTTTACAAGATTGCCATTTATCATTTAGCCTATATGCTGAATTGAGAACTCACAAACTCTCTAAATCTCAGGTGCCTCATCTGCAAAACAGGAATAATGATATTTTATAGGATGTGCTAAAGATTAAAAATAATGTCTTTAAAGCCCTTAGCAGAGTATCTGGATATATTAGGCACTCACTAGTAGCTCAAGCAGCTACTAGAGTGCTATTCTACTATTACTAAAGATGATGATGATGATGATGATGATGATGATGATCATCATGAGATAATATAATTTCTTTTTATTTTTTATTTTTAAAGACGGAATCTCGCTCTGTCACCCAGGCTGGAGTGCAGTGGCGCGATCTCGGCTCACCGCAACCTCCGCCTCCCGGGTTCACGCCATTCTCCTGCCTCAGCCTCCCGAGTAGCTGGGACTACAGGCCCCCGCCACCATGCCTGGCTAATTTTTTGTATTTTTAGTAGAGACAGGGTATCACTGTGTTAGCCAGGAAGGTCTCAATCTCCTGACCACGTGATCCGCCCGCCTCGGCCTCCCAAAGTGCTGGAATTACAGGCGTGAGCCACCCCGCCCAGCCAATGATGATACAATTTCTTAAAGCTACCAATTCATTTTCAGACAGCTTTATTGCAAAACCCTTCTACACAGTGAACTAAAATGTGTTTCCTTTTAAATTGTACCATGGTTAATCCTTCTTTCAAAGCTCTTCAGATGACTAAAAGCAATGACATAATCTGTCATTTACAGTCTATAAAAGCTGCTGCACACAAATTTATAAAGGGGCAGAGATGGCAAAGAAAGGGTAGGGGCCTGCTACATGTGGTCACCACGTCAATGAGAAGAAAACTTCACCCTAACCCTAAATCTAAACCTATCAGAAAAAACAAAATTCTAAAATACACATATACTAGAAAGTTGAAGCACTTGCTGTACAATCAGCTGGAAAGTTCCCAAAAGACCTCAAAGATAATTACAATGGAATAATGCACGAGCACAATAGCAAACTGAGACATGGAGTGAAAAAGTTGCTGCACAGACTCTTTCATATCTTTGTTAAGGCTGAGCACCCCAGTTAAGCTTCTGAACGTTGGACAATCTGTCTGTTGCTACTGCTTTCTTAGAAGTTCATGGCTAAGGGGTCATTCATTCCATATTACAGCTGAGCAGGTACCCTACTTTCATCCACCTTATATACCCAGCCTCAGCTACATTGTTAGACCATATAAATGTCAACAGAAAAAGTAGAAGAAAGAGAAATTTTTCACTAGAACGTTGGCTCCAGGAGAGCTGAGATTTTATCATCTTTGTTCACTGCTAAATTTATAATGCCTAGCACGTACTAGATACACATTCTGTGTTGAATGAAAGAAAAAATAAATTCACAGGGAATACAAACATCATTAATTTTGCTATTATTTCTACCCTATTTTCGAGGAGTCTTGGAGTTCATATTTACCCAGACCCTAAGTTAAGGCTTAGAGCCTTAACATGCAAAATACAAAAATAACTGAATTTCGAAAATAAATTATGCCATTTAGTAGCAAAACAAATAAACATGATTTTTATATGTAGAAATACATAAAAGAAGAGAACAGCAAAGAGATACAAATTCATTTTACAGCACTGAGGAAGCCTTTATTTAGAGAGCTCTACTTTGGGCCTCTACAACTAAAACAAGATCTGGGGAATTGAGAAGATGTTTAGAAGAATAAAGTTTTAGGAAATAGACACTACATAGAAATTCAAAAGCAACCAGACATGTTTCATTTAGAGAAGCCAAGCCTTCAAGCATGTAAAGGGATACTACAGCTATCCTGTTTCCATTGAGAATGGGACAAAGGAACAGCCTTACATTACTAGCAGGAGGTCTTTAGAGCAAAAATCAGAATTCATATCTCAAGGGATGTGAAAAACTGGCAAAGGCTGTCAAAAGAGATATGGATTCTCCTACTCTACAGACTTTCATGAAAAGAGTATCCATCTTTCTAACATGATTTAAGTGGATTTCTGCCCAAAGGAAAATGTGAACTAGATAACCTCAAGGTCACTATTCTACAAATTTTGTAATCAAAAGCATCTGTGAAAAATAGGGCATTTCCAAGTACCTGAAGTAAATCACATAATAGGTCTAGGAGGTCTCTTTTAAATCCCTTCTTCCATTTTTTATAAGATCTTACCTTTAGATAGCATTTCACAATTTACAGTGGGCTTCTAAATATTTTACTTCTTTATTTATATGACATGGTACCCCAGATTTACTGCCTCAGCTTGAAGGATTAAAAATCAGGGGGCACGGGGGGATGGGTAGAGATCAGAAATCTTGGTTTTAAATAGACCAAGTTCTCTATCCCTTCTCAACTATCTTTTCATTTTTTTTTCTTGGGAAGAGGTATTTGTTGAGAGGGACTCTTGAGTTTCTTTTCCTCCAACAAATATGCTTTTGGTGCCAATAATAGAAAAGAAAATGTCTTGAAGGAAAAAGAACAAAAGTCAAAGAAGACAATGTGAATTTTGCAAAAGACTGGAAATACCTGAGCCAGAAGGCATTGTTCATCTGCAAGTCTGGACTAAAGGCCCAAAAAAGCCATATGGGAATGTGTGAAAGCCTTTTTTTTTTTTTTTTAAGTAACTGCCCAGGGTTTTTTCCCAGGAGTCATTTCAGACTCAGTTATCCCATTTTTGATCTGAAACAGAAAATATAGCTATTGGAAAAGGGCTGTCATTCACAGCCAGCTTAGAAGTCCAAGACTTGTTTGTCTTGTGCCCTTTGCAGCAAGGACCATAAAACTCAGTTCCTCCCTATCCTGAAATAAATGCTAGGCAGAGTAACGCAGAACGTCAACAGAATGCCACAGAGAAGCATTTGCTTTTCTTGGTAACCAGTGCATTTAAGGGCACTGAAGACCATACTTTCAGTTCTTGAGAACTAAGAACAAAACAGCTATTTCAGGTTCTTTTTTTTCCCCTAAGAAAAGTGCCAGGGGGAAATTAAAATGTAAAGTGGACTTTCTTTTCTATGCAAATATGTGTTCGCCCCTTTCACTGACAAATCACAAGGTGCACATTTGTTCCCAGGTAGGTCAAAGTTCCTAAAAGAGGAAGGATCCAAATGTTCTCAGGGTATGGGTTTTCTTTTCCTTATACTCAGAGAGTTATTTTTAAAGTTAGAGACTTCTGCAAACAACGCCACAGTGAGTTTCCCTGGGGAACCATTTTTGCTGCACAGGTTGGCTCCACTGGTTAGAAATTGATTTGCATGAGGCCATCAATTTGAACTTTACCTCTTCAAGGGACAAAACTCTAAAAGGCAAAAACAAAAAAACAAAAACAAAATTCTAGTAAAGCTAGGCAGAGACAGAACCTCTTGTAAATGCTTGTCTTTGGCTGCCAGCAAACAATGCAATTGTATTTAAAGAAGTAAACAGAGTAAAATCTGCAAAAATAAGCCAATGGACCAACTTGCCCCTGTTACCACTGCCTGACACACAGAAGGTACATTAAAAAGTAACAAACTCTGCAGTGAGAAAGAACAGCTTTGCCTATTTTGTAATTCTCCCTCTCCTAAATTTACATACGTCACACCTCCAGCTCAAAGTACACCTTTGACTACCAACTTTCCCTTACCTCTAGCACTTCTCGTTCTCTTCACTTCTATTACCTTTCTCCTCCATCACCCTTCATGTGGCCTGTAGGTGCAAAGCAAAGGGAGGGAGGAGTGCAAGCCAGGTGCAGGAATCTGCAAATGCATCCAGAGTGAGATGCTAGTGTGCTTTAGCATTGCCCAGCAGCAGCAAAGACAAATCCAAGAGCGATCTCTCTTACTAGATGCAGCCGTGACTGCTCAGTATTGAATCATGGAAAAGGAAGGGAACCTAGAACTTGTTTAGACCAACTTCTCATTTTCATAATAAAGAAAATGAGGTCTAGAGAAGTAATTTGTCCAAGCTCCTGTATTTGTAGCTAACATCAAGGCCCAGTATGTCCCAGCACCATAGTGTGCCACGATGGGGCTAGCTGCATGCCTGTGCTTTAAATCTACATTATCTCTAAGCAAAAGAAGACTCCCCTAAGAAGATAAGAACTGAAAGCTGTTTCTGCTTCTTGGTATCTCTTTTTCTCACCCAAAGATTTTCACATCACTTCTTTTCACCTTGAGTCCCTTCTATGACATCCATCATACTGCTTCATAAACTTGTTTACTCAGCATTAAAACCTTCCTGAGCGGGTAAGGAATCATATTTATTAAAAGTATTGAGAGAAGGTTAAAAAAATAAAAACTGGGTGTGCGTATGTGATATTATGTCTGAGCCTATTTTTAAGCGAAATGACCAGAATTTTATCCTGTTATGGACTGAGATTAGACAAAAACAGTAAGAAATGTGTACTTTCAGGGCAAAAGTCAAATTCCTCAGTTTAGCATTCAAAGGTCAAAGGTTGGCCTCAACTATTTTATCTCCACTATCCCTATTCAATATAACTTATGTTCTAAACACATCAGATGCCTCACTGCTCCCTAATATCCACATCAAGCACTCATCTAATTCTTTGTTCAGGGTTATCACTCCACCTAGAATACTGTTCTTATTGCCCTGCCCATACCTCTGTCTCCTGTCAAAATCATATTCATTTCCAAAGTACACCACAGATGATCAGGGCTACTTAAGGCAGTTCCAAAAACAGGCAAATTTAAGCTCTTTCACCCCCACTTCATTCTCTTCCAGAATTTTGTTTATATGCCTATTACAGAACTTACCATACTCTATCTTCTATATATAGTATAGTATGTCTGGCCCCTTCAATGGATGCTGAGTACTAGAGAGTTAGGACTCAGTGTTTAGCCCAGAATGCTAGCCCTCAAACTAACATAAAAGAGTTACACAATAAATGTTACTTTAAGTGAACTGAAGACTTGAAGAAAAGGAATTATTATTAACCAGCATTAAACAGTCTAAAGGTGGTAATACGGAAAAGTACTTTCATCTGAAGATTTTAAATAATTACCTCTCTATATATTTGAATTGGATCTGTTATAGAAAACAAATCATCCTAATCTCATCTTTCATCCAAAAAGTAAATGTGTTTCCCCATTTTGAAGACTAAATGCCATTTACTACTATGCCAAATAAAAGCATAAAACTATTTCTCTCCTTCTGAGGATTGACAAGAGCTTGACCTCCATCCAACTCCCAAATCAGATAACACAGAGTATTATCATCCTATTTGTTCAGTCCAAAAGATCCCTAGCAAGTATTAAACTCCAGACAACTTCATTGTAGAAAATGCATCCACCAAGGGATGAAATGTAGCACTAGCTTGAAGAATGTTTGGGTTTCTCCATATTATTCCAAGCTAAAATTATAGAATGAAAGTTATTTTAAAATCTTAGGGGTTAGAATTTTAATTTCACAGCATTTAAATGCATACAGCAGGCAACAAATGAAAACTTCACTGGAGCCATCTCTTGCATGTTTGAAAAATCATGTGTACTTTCAAAAGCATATTTGCAGATCATAATGTTTGTAAACTTAAACAGTAATGGGCGGGGCCCATATTTTGCATCCCTGGGTCATTTAAGTTTGTCAGTGTTGACATTACCACAGAAAAACTTCCCTTTCATGGTTAGTAGCTTGTCGCTCTCAGTAAATCTGTGATACTTTCTGGCGTCCCACACAGGGAATTATTTAATTTAATTTCTAAGGACCAGATCCTGCCCTTGGATACACGTAAGCAATAAGTATTGACGTCAATGGAAATTCTGGGTGTGCATCTAAGGCCAGACTATGGTCCTCTGCATATTCCTAACATGACTGCTGAAATTCTGTTTGTTAAGACTGGTTTGATTTTGGCTCCTTTTCTCTTAGATGTGCACACAATACCAGAAACGATGCATGAAGGCTGCGATCAAGTGAAAAGCTACATGCGTAACCGGGTGGGATCCTGTGTGGCCTTTTGACCTAAGCAAAGAATGAGATTTCATGTCCTGTAAGTCCCTGGGTCCACTATTGTCCTGACGACTAGCCCACAGCAAAATTTTTCATTTCCGGATCTACCCCCTATTTAAAGAGAAAATAAAACTGAGATTCCAATGAATGCTGATAATTTTAAAAACAGGAACTTTTATTTCACAGTCTAAATATGGCAATACAGAAGAGTACTTTTATCTGAAGAGTTGAAATTATGACTTCTTATAGATTTCAATTGAATTTCTAACTTTAGAATTCCCAAGATCATAAGCTATCCATCCATTCCCTTCCATCCCTTAATTCCTGAACCCCCCCTTCTCATTAATTCTCTAAACATATTTGCCTGCTAGATTCCCCTTGTTCATCCCTCTCCAGCCACACTGGGCTCCTGGAAGTCCCTGGAACACAGTCAACATGCTCACGGCTCATGGATTTTTACCCATGATACTCCATCAGCTTGGAATACTTTCCCTATTACCTTTATGACCTGCTCCCCAAGTACTTTAGGTCTCCCTCAAATGCCACTTTCCCAGTGACCTCTCCCCTCAATACTTTATTTATTTATTTATTTCAATAGGTTTTGGGGAAACAGGTGGTATTTGGTTACATGAATAAGTTCTTTAGTGGTGATTTCTGAGATTTTTGGTGCCCCCATCAACCAAGCAGTATACATTGTAGCCAATGTGTAGTCTTTTACCCTTCACCTACCTCCTACCCTTTCCCCTGAGTCCCCAAAGTCCATCGTATCATTCTTATGCCTTTGCATCTCATAGCTTAGCTCCCACCTATGAGTGAGAACATAACATTTGGTTTTCCAT
Source organism: Pan paniscus (assembly GCF_029289425.2). NCBI lineage: Eukaryota > Metazoa > Chordata > Mammalia > Primates > Hominidae > Pan > Pan paniscus. The sequence goes on from NC_073257.2 coordinate 110,993,082, forward strand.
TCCTTAGTTACTTCACTTAGAATAATGGTCTCCAATTCCATCCAGGTTGCTGTAATTGCCATTATTTCATTCCTTTTTATGGCTGAGTAGTATTCTGCGGTGTATATATACCACATTTTCTTTAACCACTCATAGATTGATGGGCATTTGGGCTGGTTCCACATGTTTGCAACTGTGAATTGCACTGCTATAAACATGCATGTGCAAGTATCTTTTTCGTATAATGACTTATTTTCCTCTGGGTAGATACCCAGGAGTGGGATTGCTGGATCAAATGGTAGATCTACTTTTAGTTCTTTAAGGAATCTCCACACTGTTTTCTGTAGTGGTTGTACTAGTTTACATTCCCACCAACAGTGTAAAAGCGTTCCCTTTTCACCACATCCACACCAACATCTATTTTTTTTTTTATTATGGCCATTCTTGCAGGAGTAAGATGGTATCACATGCATTTCCCTGATAATTAATGAGGTTGAACATTTTTCATGTTTGTGGCCATTTGTATATCTTCTTTTGAGAATTGCTTATTCATGTCCTTAGCCCACTTTTTATGAAATTATTTGCTTTTTTTCTTGCTGATTTGTTTGAGTTCCTTGTAGATTCTGGATATTAGTCCTCTGTTGGATGTATAGATTGCGAAGATTTTCTCCCACTCTATGGGTTGTCTGTTTACTCTGCTGATTATTTCTTTTGCTGTGCAGATGCTTTTTAGTTTCATAAGTCCCATCCATTTATTTTTGTTTTGGTTGCATTTGCTTTTGGGTTCTTGGTCATAAACTCTTTGCATAAGCTAATGTCTAGAAGGGTTTTTCCGATGTTATCTTCTAGAATCTTTATGGTTTCAGGTCTTAGATTTAAGCCTTTGATTCATCTTGAGTTGATTTTTGTATAAGGTGAGAGATGAGGATCCAGTTTCATTCTTCTACATGTGGCTTGCCAGTTATCACAGCACCATTTGTTGAACAGGGTGTCCTATCCCCACTTTGTTTTTGTTTGCTTTGTTGAAGATCAGTTGGCCGTTAAGTATTTGGCTTTACCTCTGGGTTCTCTATTCTGTTCCATTGGTCTATGTGCCTATTTTTATACCAGTACTGTGCTGTTTTGGTGACTATGGCCTTATAATATAATTTGAAGCTAGGTAATGTAATGCCTCCAGGTTTGTTCTTTTTGCTTAGTCTTGCTTTAGCTATGTGAGCTCTTTTTTTTGACTCCATATGATTTATAGGTTTGTTTTCTCTAGTTCTGTGAAGAATGATGGTGGTATTTTGATAGGAATTGCATTGAATTTGTAGATTGCTTTTGGCAGTATGGTAATTTTCACAATAAAGATTCTACCCATCCATGAGCATGGGATGTGTTTCCATTTGTTTGTGTTATCTCTGATTTCTTTCAGCAGTCTTTAAGAGTTTTCCTTGTAGAGTTCTTTCACCTCCTTGGTTAAGTATATTCTTAAGTATTTTATTTTTCTGCAGCTATTGTAAAAGGGGTTAAGTTCTTGATTTAATTCTCAGCTTGATTGCTGTTGGTGTATAGCAGGGCTACTGATTTGTATACATTAATTTTGTATCCTAAAACTTTTCTGAATCCATTTACCAGTCTAGGAGCTTTTTGGATGAGTCTTTAGGGTTTTCCATATACAATCATGTCATCAGCAAACAGTGACAATTGGGCTTCCTCTTTACTGATTTGGATGCCCTTTACTTCTTTCTCTTGTTTGATTGCTCTGGCTAGTACTCAGTATCCTATTTAGAACTGAATACTCCCTAGCTCCCCTTTCCTGCTGTAATTTTTCTCCATAGCACTCATCACCATCTAGCAGAATAAACATTTTGTTTAGCTTATTTTCTCTTCTCTTCTAAAATGGTCATTATTATATTCTGCAGTAATTAAACAGTGCCTGGTACATAGTCCATCCCCAATAAATATGTTCTGAATGAAGGAAGGAACTTTTAAGAAGAGCCTAGAGCTTTTCAGAAGTTCTACTGCAACAAGACCTTCCCAAAGCAGTAAACCATTACCAGAATACTTTCCTTGTGAAAATATAAATATAAATAAATTTAAGTATCAATAAATGCTAAATAAAATTTAAGTATACATGCATAAATGAGAAATATTTGAACAAATAAATGAGTAGGATAAGAAAAACATTTCAAGGAATTTATTTTGACACAGTAATCAAATATGTGAAAATACTAAATTTCCTAAAAACCATTATTTCATCTGTTATAACATTATTATATCATCTACCATTATTTAATGATAGTTTCACATAGGTTGTACCTCAATTTTTTCAATTTGTAATCAAAGATCTGTCTACCTCAAAATATCTAAGGTGTTTATTGGTTAAAAAAAAAAGGAATTTCCTGCCTCCACTCAAGAGCTCTGAAGTTGCGGCCTATTAATCTTCATTTTTCTAATAAGTTCCTCGGGTAATTCTTATGCTTATTTACTTTTGAAAACTACTGTTTTAGTTTATCAGTCCTCAAAATCCACTGCAGACAATTCTGTCCTGGCCTGCCTTCCACAGGGCTCTCTCCTTGAATCCAGATCCTCTTTTAATTTCAACATTTAGATTTTACCTTAACTACACATTTAAAACAACACCAAACAAAAGAGCCATATCTTCTTTTGATGCTAACAAGCCTCCAGAAATATTGAAAGATCAACATTTCTACCTATGACAAAAATATTCTTTTAAACTATTAGTCCTTAGCAGTTTCTGGTAATAGCATCCCATCAAATTAAAAATGAAACAGAAGCTCTAACATATCCCAACCTTCTTTTCTGCACTCAAAGAGACACAGAACTACAACTAAACTTATTAAATGCCTATGTAGCACAGAGAAGTGTACCCATTACCTTATTAAAACTAAACCTTGTGAAAAAGAGAATAAATAACACTATGTTATTTGTTCAAAACCACTTAGTTGGTACCTGCAGAGCAAAAGCTGAACCCAGGTCTCTAGACTCTATGTCCATGATTACTTCTAAAATATTCACTGCTACATCAATCTATTAACAAAGTTTTTTTAAAAGCACAGCCACTACTTGCTATGATTTTGAACCCATTCTCTGTTTTCTTAAAAATGGAGTTGCTCTGACTTAAAATATAAGATAACAAAAACAACAACAAAAAAAATGAAGGCACAAAGTCTCCTAAATATGCTCCATTTGGCATTCTGTGCTCCATTCCCTATTGTGGTACTTTTTGATAGCTATGCTAGCATATTCTTCTGCCCAGCTGCTTTTAATTTACTCTTTTATGGGGGCATGAATGTCATTACTATGTCCCCTATTTCAAATGTTCTTGATGTTGTAGTTCTGCCATATCATTTTTTCTCATCCTTTTACCACATTCTCTCTCATTAAAGGACATGTCACTTCCTTCATTAACTTAAAATTCACTATGGATTTTTAATTATCTGTGAGCTTTCAGAAATTCTTTAACTCAAAAGTTGCTGTCATTTTTGTTACATGCATGAGCTCAATTGCTGAGAATCCTTTCCAAACAAATCCTTTTAGAGGGTACTTTTGAAAATACATTCTTTAGATCATTCCAGTCTCAAGACTTGCTGGGAAAGTGGGGAGAAAACAGGGAGGAAAAGAGTTACTGATCAAATAAAATTAGGGAAAACCACATTCTATATTCATCTCATTGAGATTCACATATATATCAGCATATTAAAGGCTTGGATAAGTCCTATAGGAAAAACTGTTTTAACTCAGTATTTCCCAAACCTGCATAACCATGCAACCTCTTCCCCACCACACAACATCTAATAAAATCCCATAGAATTTTACTATATGATAAACATTAGAAACACAATAAACATAATGCGTACTAAATAATAAGAGTTTACTATGTGATAGATATTATTGTCATTAGCATTAATAATCAGGTCAGTAAGTATTGTGACTCAACTAATCTATTACTCTAAAAATGGTAAACTGTGGTCCTAATGTGTTCAGTCCAAAGCAAGCACCTTCACTGACCTTTGAAAATAATGTCAATTTACAATCTCCAATAGAAATTTCACAGAGAAGAATATTCTGAAAACCCTCAGAAACCTAAGTATTTAGCAACAATACTTCCAAAATGCTACTACTTCAAAATATCTGCAAGCATAATCAACTGAAGTTTGAATACAGCATGGTACAGCATGGTCTGAGGGAAGGTGCCTAACTGAGTTTTGGAGTAAAACATTCAAAGCCAGCCTAACATTCAAAGTCAGCCTTGTCCCTTAGCCTTTCTGAGCCACCATTTTCTTAATACATAATTGATAATATCACCACCAATTTTTGCAAAGTTGTTGTAACAATTAGAAACAACACACCTAGGACACAGCAGACATCAAAAAAATAATGTAACTGCTTTTGTGGTTCCAATGAGACTTGTTGACTTCCGGGAATCTAAAATTATATAATATTTGGTCATATAAACAGATGTACTTCATTTTCCAATAAGGACATTTCTTATAAAGTATTGCTGGCTGGGCACAGTGGCTCACGCCTATAATCACAGCACTTTGGAGGTCGAAGTGGGCAGATCACGAGGTCAGGAGTTCGAGACCAGCCTGGCCAACATAGTGAAACCGCATCTCTACTAAAATACAAAAAATTAACCGGGCATGGTGGTGTGTGCCTGTAGTCCCAGCTACTTGGGAGGCTGAGGCAGGGGAATCACTTGAACCCAGGAGGCAGAGGTTGCAGTGAGCTGAGATCGTGCCACTGTACCTCCAGCCTGGTGACAGAGCAAGGCTCCATTTCAAAAAAAAAAGTATTGCCCTTTCTACCACTCAGGAATTCCCCTCTCAGCTCTGTTAACTAGCTATCAATCATAACTGTCTTGTTAAAATTTTTGCATGAGAATATTTTCCTGAAAAAAAAAACTAGTAACATTGACTTTATAAATTTTAAATTTTGAATAAATTTTTACATTCACGTGGTTTACGAAGCAAAACATCATAAAGAGGCATTGTCTGAGACTGTTTTGCGCTCCCATGACAGAATACCAGACTGAGTAATTTATGAAGGGAAATTTAGTAGCTCGTAGTTCTGGGGGTTGAGAAGTCTAAGGTTGAGGCACCCGCAGGTTCAGTAACTGGTGAGGCCATCTTCTTCCAAGATGGTGCCTTGCATGCTGCATCATCACATAGCAGAAGGTGGAATGTCAAGTGCAAGAGCCCACTCCCAAAAGCACTTTTATAGCAGCATTGATACATTCATAAGGATGGAACTCTCATGAACTAATCACCTCCCATTAAGCACCACTTCCCAACATTGTTGCATCGGGATTAAGTTTCCAACACATGAATTTTGGAGGATACATTCAAACTATAGCAGGCATGTAGAGAAAAAAACTGCCTCTTAATCTATTTTTATTTATCCCATACCCTGCCTGTGTCCATCTCTAGATAATCACTTTTATTTGCTTCTTATATTTCTCTCTTGAATTTCTTTCCACAAACACATACTATGTGTATAGATATATATTTTCAATTTTTCAACTTTTTAAATTAAGTGCTCAATACATTGATTTTTACTCTTTCTTTATCGATAATTATCTGTGACTCCAAATTTTCCTAGGACCACTGTTTTAGCTCTATTTCACAGTTTCTAATATTTTGCTACCATTATTTTCCAGAAATTTTATAATTTAAAGTTGCTTATATTTTCCGTTTGACCCATGAATTACTTAAAAGAGAGTTTGGGGGCTTTTATTTTTGTTTTTTAATTTCCAGATTGGAGCAGGGTTTGTCATCGTTCACGTTATTAATTTCTAGCTTTATTGAGGCACACATGGTTTAATCTTTGGGACTATATTGAAACGTTCTCTATGAATTGTGAACATTTTACAGTCAAGTGCAGAAAATACTCCATGGAGTACTTAAAAAGGTTTATCTTCTTTATTTCAAAGTAAAAGTATGTGTATACACACATATACATTTCTATATCCAATTCATACTTTTGATGTCTACTTGCTCTATGTTGAACTGAGAAGTCATGATGTCATGAATATTAAGATTTCAGTTATTCTCTCTTTTTTATCATTCATATATATATATATATATATTTTTTTTTTTTTTTTTTTTTTTTCTGAGACAGAGTCTTTCTCTGTGGCCCAGGCTGGAGTGCAGTGGTGCCATCTTGGCTCTCTGCAACCTCTACCTCCCAAGCTCAAGCGATTCTCCTGCCTCAGTCTCTGGAGTAGCTGAGATTACAGGCACATGTCACCACACCTGGCTAATTTTTGTATTTTTAGTAGAGGCAGGGTTTCACCGTGTTGGCCAGGCTAGTCTCAAACTACTAACCTCAAGTGGTCCGCCCACCTCAGCCTCCCAAAGTGCTGGGATTACAGGCATGAGCCTCCACACCAGGCCAAATACCTTATTTTTTTATCTCTTAAATTTCCGCTTTAGAAAAGTTTGGAGCTGGTCACAGTGGCTCACACCTATAATCCCAGCACTTTGGGAGGCCAAGGTGGGAGGATCGCTTGAGGTCAGGAGTTCCAAACCAGCCTGGGCAACAAAGTGAGACTCCATCTCTACAAAAAATTTAAAAATTAGCCGAGTGTGGTGGTGTGTGCCTGTAGTCCCATCTTAGGGAGGCTGAGGCAGGAGTATCACCTGAGCCCAGGAGTTCAAGGCTGCAGTGAGCTATGATTACACCACTGCACTTTAGGTGGATAACAGACCTGAGACTTTGTCTTTTAGAAGAAAAAAAAAAGAAAAGAAAAGAATATGAGAAAAGTTGTTTTGGTACATAGATATTCACAACTATCATTGCATATTGTATCTATTAGTATTCAGCATGGTAAAGTTAGTTTCATCTCATTTAATGCTTTTTAGTTTAACATTCACTTTCACTGATATTTCTATTGTGACTCCTTTTTTGTATTTACCTGGTGACATTTTTAAACAGCTTCAGTGGGATGGAATTCTGCTATACTTCAACCATTTAAACTGTATAATTCAATAGTTTTTAGTATATTTATAGTTGTGCAACCATCACCACATTCAATTTTAGAACATTTTCATCACTCACAAAAAGAAACGCTATTAGCAGGCACTCCCCATGTCCTTCGAAGCCTCCAGTTCTAGTTAACTACTAACCTACTTTCTGTCTCTATAGATTTGACTATGCCAGACATCTCATATAAATGGAATCACACAATAATGTAACCATTTGTGAGTGGCATAGCACAATGTTTTCCAGGTTCATCCATGTTGTAGCATGTATCAATATTTCATTTCTTCTTATTGCTAAGTAATATTCCATTGTATGGATATACCACATTTTGTTTATCCATTCATCAGTAATTTCTACTTTTTAGCAATTATGACTAATGCTGTTATAAATATTTGTATACAAGTTTTTGTGTGGACATCCTGGTATACTTTTCACACTTTTTATTTTCAGTTCTTCTGAATTGCATTTTAAAGTACTTTCTTTGCTTGTATACAACAGATGGTGGTCTTACCTTATGGTGAAATCTGAAACTATTATTTTACTGGATGCATAAAGACCATATGCAAAAACATAAAAAGAAAATTAATACCACCCATAATGGTATACTCAGGTATAAATTGTCTTTGATATATCTTCTTCAAATCTTCATAAAGTTCATATATTCCTTTTCAAAACGAAATTGAGATCATTCAGCAGATGGGTTTTGTACATGTTTTTCTCCTTAACATTATCCACAAATATTTTTCCTCTTCATTAAAAATAAATCTATAAATTTAATAGCTGCATAACATTCCACTGAATAATTATACAATAGCACATAATTTTAAAATGTGGTTGTTTTCTTATCTAGCATTCTCCTAGATTTTGTAAACAATGAAAATAACAGTATTACTTAAATTTATTCAATACCGTGTACTGGGCACTTATCTAAGTGCTTCACTTATTTAATCCTAAAAACAATCCTATGGGGTAGACATTTTGTTGCCTATTTTAGAGATAAGAAAACTGAGGTCCAAGGTTGTTGAACAATGTTCCCAAAGTTAAAAATAAGAATGTCCTAAATATGTAGTTCCCCTCTACTTTATTAAAACATCCCTCTATATTGTCTATATTCTATACACTTCTCAGTGTACCTCTTCTGGGTTGACGGATTAAACTTTTCCATTTAGGGATAATCCATATCATTGGACATTAAAATGTTTCCCAGGAATGGTGTTTTCTCTAACTTGTGGAAATTGAGCTAAATTGTTTGTTTTTTGTTTTCCTATTTTCCCACAGCGGGGGAAAAGCATCCTTGAGTAAACCCAAAGGTTTCCGCATACCCCTGAGGAAAGAATGAGAAGGTAACTGTTCTTACAGCAATCATGATATGGGACTTTCTATGTTCAGGAGCAAAGGGGAATCCATAGAAAAGGGCACAAGAGGCAGCTGGATGGCTCAGAGCTATCCACACTGCATGGCAGAGACTTGAGACAAATGCAGCATTGGTGGGAGCCAAGGTAAAGCCATGCCAGACAGGGTGGACCACTAGGTCCTGACAAAACTGCATCTAAGGTTCCATCAGGAGTTATATCATTTGCAGACTTTAGGAGCATATGCAAATATGCTGCCTAGGAATGAAGTCCACTAAATCCGGCTCACTAGTTATCAGCCAGTATATACCCAAGGACAAGACCAGCACAAGGCCAGGGTCTAAGTCTCACTCTGCCAACATACTTGAACACTAATTCAGAAAAAAGCAACACCACTATTTGCATCTGTGCTTCAAATAGGGGACAGAGACAGTTCACTGCCCTTACATCTACTATAAGGTAACAAAGAAAAAATAAGTTCAAAGAAAAGGCATCTTTCTTTTGGTTTAAGAACTTTTATATTTCCTAAGTCCCTACAAAGCTAAAAAGCAAAGCCTCTTTTCCATCTTAGGAGACATTTGATCATTTGAATAATATTTAAAAATTTTATGTCTTTAATGTGTTTTAGGGTTTCTCTAATATTCTGGAAAATAACTGACCTGGCCCAATTAGTTCTAAAGCTTTCTTTTTGCAGTAAACTCTAGCATTCTCTTTTTAAAATTTAAGCATCTCTGTTAACTAAATTTTTAAAAGGTTAATAAGATTTTATTTTACATGGTTGCAAACTTATTTTAATAGTGATAACTTCACAATAGTAATCTTTTAAAATTATTTTCTTAAACACAATATAGATAACACCTAGGAATATCCCTATGTTGTAACACTACTGCAAAATTAAGCAAGATTTTACAATTTGTAAAGTACTTCTAATGTAACTTATTTCACTTAATCTAAACTATAATCCTACGAACTAGAAAGAAATTATCTCGTTTTATAGATAAGACAATGGGTTTAAAGAAATTGAATAATATGTCCAAAATGAAACTGGTAGTAAATGGAAGAACCAAGACTGAATCCCAGATCTTCTGCTTTCAAAAAACAAAGCAGACAGGAAAAGTCACTGTCTCCTCATGAAGTTGTCAAGACTCTGATGTGGCTAGGGCTTCTATGGCTATACCTTATTTTTGAAGGTTCTATACTTCCCGCTGAGGGTCTATCTTTTCCATTTCCAAGTGTAATCCAACCTCAGCCCTTTGTCATTCAATTCTGACACAAATATTACTAACATTTCATATTTTAAGAAAGTCTATACAGTTGGTCCTACATATCTATGGGTTCCACAGATTTCAATCCATGAATTCAATCAACCATGTGTTGGAAATAAATAACTGAAAAGTAACAATACAACAATAAAAATAATATAAATTTAAAAACCAATACAGCATAACAACTATTTACATAGAATTTACACTGTATTATGTATTAAAAGTAATCTAGAAATGATGTAAATCTAGATGTGTGTAGGTTATATGAAAATACTAACCCATTTTATATCAAGGAGTTGGGCACCCTCAGATTTTGGTATCAATAAGAGTCCTGGAATAAATCCCCAACAAATGCTGAGAGATGACTGTATATTTTGCAAATAGGCTATTTTCAATTCCATTGCTTTTAGCCTTCTTGAATTTTACAGAGCTTAAGTCTCTCTTACTATTTCTTTGGTATGATATAATAAACCCTAGATGAGTACTTCTTATGTGCCACTTTTATTCTTAACTCCACCTTAACTGAATCATTAAAATGCAAAAATCATCTGTTCCATTTAGGTATGTAGAAAACGTTGGTTCTTAAAAATCTCTTAAAATATTGCTACTTTATTTATTACATATAGAAAATATGTTCTGAAATTTCCATAAGAAAAAAGTCACAGAATCAGCTTCAATTATGATAATTATTTTATTGACATAGACTTTAACAGGGTTTGGGTTCAATTTACATACCATGTTAATAATATTTTATCAGTAATATTTCACCAACAATTTTTGAACCTGCATAGGCTGACTAAAGTGCTAGGGTTCTCATAAACTAGTACATAAAGAGCAGGTCTGATTTTAATTTAAGAGAAAAACAATGTTAACATTAAATATGCATTATTATATTTTAAACATCTCCTTTTTTTCAAAGCTTTGGTTATATAATATTAATAATAGCATTCTCGTTCCAAGATGGCCGAATAGGAACAGCTCCAGTCTACAGCTCCCAGTGTGAGTGATGCAGAAGACGGGTGATTTCTGCATTTCCAACTGAGGTACCGGGTTCATCTCACTGGGGCTTGTCAGACAGTGGGTGCAGGACAGTGGGTGCAGCCCACCGAGTGTGAGCTGAAGCAGCGTGAGGCATCGCCTCACCCAGCAAGTGCAAGGGGTCAGGGAATTCCCTTTCCTAGCCAAGGGAAACTGTAACAGACGGCACCTGGAAAATCAGGTCACTCCCACTCTAATACTGCGCTTTTCCAACAGTCTTAGCAAATGGCACACCAGGAGATTATATCCCGCACATGGCTCACAGGGACCCATGCCCGTGGAGTCTCGCTCATTGCTAGCACAGTAGTCTGAGATCAAACTGCAAGGCAGCAGCGAGGCTGGGGGAGGGGCGACTGCCACTGCTGAGGCTTGGGTAGGTAAACAAAGCAGGCTGGAAGCTTGAACTGGGTGGAACCCACCACAGCTAAAGGAGGCCTGCCTGCCTCTGTAGACTCCAACCCTAGGGGCAGGGCATAGCTGAACAAAAGGCAGCAGAAACCTCTGCAGATTTAAATGTCCCTGTCTGACAGCTTTGAAGAGAGTAGTGGTTCTCCAAGCACAGAGTTTGAGACCTAAGAACGGACAGACTGCCTCCTCAAGTGGGTCCCTGATCCCCAAGTAGCCTAACTGGGAGGCACCCCCTAGTAGGGGCAGAGTGACACCTCTCACGGCCGGGTATCCCTCTGAGACGAAGCTTCCAGAGAAACAATCAGGCAGCTACATTTGCTGTTCAGCAATATTCACCGTTCTGCAGCCTCCACTGCTGATACCCAGGCAAACAGGGTCTGGAGTGGACCTCCAGCAAACTCCAGCAGAACTGCAGCTGAGGGTCCTGACTGTTAGAATGAAAACTAACAAACAGAAAGGACATTTACACCAAAACCCCATCTGTATGTCACCATCATCAAAGACTAAAGGCAGATAAAACCACAAAGATGGGGAAAAAACAGAGCAGAAAAGCTGAAAATTCTAAAAATCAGAGCACCTCTACTCCTCCAAAGGAACGCAGCTCCTTGTCAGCAATGGAACAAAGCTGGGTGGAGAATGACTTTGACAAGTTGAGAGAAGAAGGCTTCAGACAATCAAACTTCTCCGAGCTAAAGAAGGAAGTTCGAATCCATCGCAAAGAAGCTAAAAACCTTGAAAAAAGATTAGATGAATGGCTTACTAGAAATAACCAGCATAGAGAAGTCCTTAAATGACCTGATGGAGCTGAAAACCATGGCACAAGAACTACATGACGAATACACAAGCTTCAGTAGCCAACTCGATCAACTGGAAGAAAAGGTATCAGTGACTGAAGATCAAATGAATGAAATGAAGTGAGAAGAGAAGTTTAGAGAAAAAAGAGTAAAAAGAAATGAATAAAACCTCCAAGAAATATGGGACTATGTGAAAAGACCAAATCTACATCTGACTGGTGTACCTGAAAGTGACGGGGAGAACGGAACCAAGTTGGAAAACACTCTGCAGGATATTAGCCAGGAGAACTTCCCCAATCTAGCAAGGCAGACCAACATTCAAATTCAGGAAATACAGATAACGCCACAAAGATACTCCTCAAAAACAGCAACTCCAAGACACATAATTGTCAGATTCACCAAAGTTGAAATGAAGGAAGGAATGTTAAGGGCAGCCAGAGAGAAAGGTCGGGTTACCCTCAAAGGGAAGCCCATCAGACTAACAGCAGATCTCTCAGCAGAAACTCCACAAGCCAGAAGAGAGTAGGGGCCAATATTCAACATTCTTAAAGAAAAGAACTTTCAACCCAGAATTTCATATCCAGCCAAACTAAGCTTCATAAGTGAAGGAGAAATAAAATACTTTACAGACAAGCAAACGCTGAGAGATTTTGTCACCACCAGGCCTGCCCTAAAAGAGCTCCTGAAGGAAGTACTAAACATGGAAAGGAACAACCAGTACCAGCCACTGCAAAAACATGCCAAATTGTAAAGACCATCGAGGCTAGGAAGCAACTGCATCAACTAACGAGCAAAATCACCAGCTAACATCATAATGACAGGATAAAATTCATACATTACAATATTAACCTTAAATATAAATGGGCTAAATGCTCCAATTAAAAGACACAGACTGGCAAACTGTATAAAGAGTCAAGACCCAACAGTGTGCTGTATTCAGGAAACCCATCTCACATGCAAAGACACACATAGGCTCAAAATAAAGGGATGGAGGAAGATCTACCAAGCAAATGGAAAAGAAAAAAAGGCAGGGGTCGCAATCCTAGTCTCTGATAAAACAGACATTAAACCAACAAAGATCAAAAGAGACAAAGAAGGCCACTACATAATGGTAAAGGGATCAATTCAACAAGATGAGCTAACTATCCTAAATATATATGCATCCAATACAGGCGCACCCAGATTCACAAAGCAAGTCCTTAGAGACCTACAAAGAGACTTAGACTCCCACACAATAATAATGGGAAACTTTAACACCCCACTGTCAACATTAGATCAACGAGACAGAAGTTAACAAGGATATCCAGGAATTGAACTCAACTCTGCACCAAGTGGACCTAATAGACATCTACAGAACTCTCCACCCCAAATCAACAGAATATACATTCTTCTCAGCACCACATAGCACTTATTCCAAAACTGACCACATAGTTGGAAGTAAAGCACTCCTCGGCAAATGTAAAAGAACAGAAATTATGACAAACTCTCTCTCAGACCACAGTGCAATCAAACTAGAACTCAGGATTAAGAAACTCACTTAAAACCGCTCAACTACATAAAAACTGAACAACCTGCTCCTGAATGACGACTGGGTACATAACGAAAAGAAGGCAGAAATGAAGATGTTCTTTGAAACCAATGAGAACAAAGACACAACATACCAGAATCTCTGGGACACATTTAAAGCAGTGTGTAGAGGGAAATTTATAGCACTAAATGCCCACAAGAGAAAGCAGGAAAGATCTAAAATTGACACCCTAACATCACAATTAGAACTAGAGAAGCAAGAGCAAACACATTCAAAAGCTAGCAGAAGGCAAGAAATAACTAAGATCAGAGCAGAACTGAAGGAAATAGAGACACAAAAAACCCTTCAAAAAATTAATGAATCCAGGAGATGGTTTTTTGAAAAGATCAACAAAATTGATAGACCACTAGCAAGACTAACAAAGAAGAAAAGAGAGAAGAATCAAATACACGCAATAAAAAATGATAAAGGGGATATCACCACCGATCCCACAGAAATACAAACTACCATCAGAGAATACTATAAACACCTCTACGGAAATAAACCAGAAAATCTAGAAGAAATGGATAAATTCCTGGACACATACACCCTCCCAAGACTAAACCAGGAAGAAGTTGAATCCCTGAATAGACCAATAACAGGCTCTGAAATTGAGGCAATAATTAATACCCTACCAACCAAAAAAAGTCCAGGACCAGAGGGATTCACAGCCGAATTCTACCAGCAGTACAAGGAGGAGCTGGTACCATTCTTTCTGAAACTATTCCAATCAATAGAAAAAGAGGGAATCCTCCCTAACTCATTTTATGAGGCCAGCATCATCCTGATACCAAAGCCTGGCAGAGACACAACAAAAAAAGAGAATTTTAGACCAATATCCCTGATGAACAACGATGCAAAAATCCTCAATAAAATACTGGCAAACCGAATCCAGCAGCACATCAAAAAGCTTATCCACCATGATCAAGTGGGCTTCAACCCTGGGATACAAGGCTGGTTCAACATATGCAAATCAATAAATGTAATCCATCATATAAACAGAACCAAAGACAAAAACCACATGATTATCTCAACAGATGCAGAAAAGGCCTTTGACAAAATTCAACAACCCTTCATGCTAAAAACTCTCAATAAATTAGGTACTGATGGGATGTATCTGAAAATAATAAGAGCTATTTATGACAAACCCACAGCCAATATCATACTGAATGGGCAAAAACTGGAAGCATTCCCTTTCAAAACTGGCACAAGACAGGGATGCCCTTTCTCACCCCTCCTATTCAACATAGTGTTGGAAGTTCTGGCCAGGGCAATTAGGCAGGAGAAGGAAATACAGGGTATTCAATTAGGAAAAGAGGAAGTCAAATTGTCCCTCTTTGCAGATGACATGATTGTATACCTAGAAAACCCCATTGTCTCAGCCAAAAATCTCCTTAAGCTGATAAGCAACTTCAGCAAAGTCTCAGGATAAAAAATCAATGTACAAAAATCACAAGCATTCTTATACACCAATAACAGACAAACAGAGAGCCACATCATCAGTGAACTCCCATTCACAATTGCTTCAAAGAGAATAAAATACCTAGGAATCCAACTTACAAGGGATGTGAAGGACCTCTTCAAGGAGAACTACAAACCACTGCTCAAGGAAATAAAAGAGGATACAAACAAATGGAAGAACAGTCCATGCTCATGGGTAGGAAGAATCGATATCGTGAAAATGGCCATACTGCCCAAGGTCATTTATAGATTCAATGCCATCCCCATCAAGCTACCAATGACTTTCTTCACAGAATTGGAAAAAACTACTTTAAAGTTCATATGGAACCAAAAAAGAGCCCACATTGCCAAGACAATCCTAAGCCAAAAGAACAAAACTGGAGGCATCATACTACCTGACTTCAAACTATACTACAAGGCTACAGTAACCAAAACAGCATGGTACCGGTACCAAAACAGAGATATAGACCAATGGAACAGAACAGAGGCCTCAGAAATAACACCACACATATACAACCATCTGATCATTGACAAACCTGACAAAAACAAGAAATGGGGAAAGGATTCCCTATTTAATAAATGGTGCTGGGAAAACTGGCTAGCCATATGGAGAAAGCTGAAACTGGATCCCTTCCTTACACCTTATACAAAAATTAATTCAAGATGGATTAAAGACTTACATGTTAGACCTAAAACCATAAAAACCCCAGGAGAAAACTTAGGCAATACCATTCTGGACATAGGCATGGACAAGGACTTTATGTCTAAAACACCAAAAGCAATGGCAACAAAAGCCAAATTGACAAATGGGATCTAATTAAACTCAAGAGCTTCTGCACAGCAAAAGAAACTACCATCAGAGTGAACAGGCAACCTACAGAATGGGAGAAAAATTTTGCAATCTACTCATCTGGCAAAGGGCTAATATCCAGGATCTACAAAGAACTCAAACAAATTTACAAGAAAAAACAAACAACCCCATCAACAAGTGGGTGAAGGATATGAATAGAAATGCAAATCAAAAACCACAATGAGACACCATCTCACACCAGTTAGAATGGTGATCATTAAAAAGTCAGGAAACAACAGGTGCTGGAGAGGATGTGGAGAAATAGGAACACTTTTACACTGTTGGTGGGTCTGTAAACTAGTTCAACCATTGTGGAAGACAGTGTGGCAATTCCTCAACAATCTAGAACTAGAAATACCATTTGACCCAGCCATCCCATTATTGGGTATATACCCAAAGGATTATAAATCATGCTGCTATAAAGACACATGCATATGTTTGTTTATTGCGGCACTCTTCACAATAGCAAAGACTTGGAACCAACCCAAATGTCCATCAATGATAGACTGGATTAAGAAAATATGGCACATATACACCATGGAATACTGTGCAGCCATAAAAAAGGATGAGTTCATGTGCTTTGTAAGGACATGGCTGAAGGTGGAAACCATCATTCTCAGCAAACTATTGCGAGGACAAAAAACCAAACACCGCATGTTCTCACTCATAGGTGGGAATTGAAAAATGAGAACACATGGACACAGGAAGGGGAACATCACACACCGGGGCCTGTCATGGGGTCGGGGGAGAGGGGAGGGATAGCATTAGGAGATATACCTAACGTAAATGACGAGTTAATGGGTGCAGCACACCAACATGGCACATGTATACATATGTAACAAACCTGCATATTGTGCACATGTACCCTAGAACTTAAAATATAATAAAAAAAAAAAAGAAAAGCTAGGAGTCAAAACATCATAGAAACATCATAGTCTAGTGAGGGGTATCCAGTCTGTCTATTGCTACAGTTTTTCATCCATGGCCTTTTTATGTCTAACTAAACCCTATTTAGATTTCCCTGGTAGTAACTGTAACAGATAGTATTTATGTGTCTGTCTTTTCCAACCAGACTATAATCTTCTCAAGAGAGATTCTAGTGGATGTGCACTGATATCATATTGTGCTTTTAATTTCAACTTTCCTGTCGGTTAATGATGCTAAGCATCTTTTCATGTGCTTATTAGCCATTTGAATATCTTCTTTGGAAAAATGACTAATCATGTCCTTTTCCCATTTTTTAATCAGGTTATTTTTTTTTTCTCTGTGAGTGTTTTCTGTCTCTTTTTAATTGGGTTTTTTTTTTTTATAATCGAGTTGTAAGAGTTTTTTTTTCTATTCTGGATAGAAGACCTTTACCAGATATATAATATGCAATTTTTTGTCCAGCTTGTGACTTGTCTTTTTATTTTCTTAATAGTGTCTTTTGAAGTACAAAAGTTTTTAATTTTAATGAGGTTAAATTTATCATTTTTTTTCATGGCCCTAGCTGTTATGGTTATGTCTAAGAACTCTTTGCCCACACCAAGAACATGAGAACTTTCTCCTATCTTTTATTGTAGAAGATTTATAGTTTTACCTGGTACATTATGTCTATGGTCCATTTTGAGCTAAACTTCATGTGTGGTCTGAGGTAATGATCTAAATTTATTTTTTTTAATCCGATATCCACTTGTCCCAGTACTACTTGTTGAAAAGACTAGCTTTTCACTCTTATATTGTTTTAATACCTTTGTCAAAAATCATAAGCAATTATTGCAAACTCTTAATTCTGTTCCATTTATCTGTATACCTATCTTTACACAAATACCACACTGTCTCCATTATTATAGTATTACAAAATGTTTTGATATTGAGTAGTAAAAATTTTCTAAATTTGTTCTTCCTTTTTCAAAATTATTTTGGTTATTCTAGATCCTTTGCATTTCTTTATAAATTTTAGGAGAAACCTGTCAATTTCTACACAAAAGCCTACTGGGATTTTGATAAAGATTGTGTTAAATCTACAGATTAATTTGAGGAAAACTGTCATCTTAACAATATTGAGTTCTCCAATCCATGATCATAGGCTGTCTCTCTATTTTAAATTTTCTTTATTTCAAGAATGGTTTATAAAATGCAATGTACAATTATCGTACTTTTGTTAAATTGTTGGTAGATGCCCTTTATCAGAATGAAGTTTCTTCTAGTTTGCTGAGAATTTTTATTATAAATGTTGGGTTTTATCAAATGTTTTTTCTGCATCTTTGAGATGATGTATTTTTGTCCTTCATTCTATTAATATGATATATACATTGCACTACTGATTTTCAAATATAAAGACAATCTTGCATTTCTGAAATAAATCCAACTGGGTCATGATATATGTAATCTTTTTTATAAGTTTTACATGTTGTTGAATTGACTTCGTTAGTAAGTTATTAAAGAACTTTGTATCTAAAAATAATAATAATAATAATAATATTAATAATGGCTGCCACTTACCTAAGGGCTTACTATAAGATAGATACTGTGCTAAACCTAAACATACAAACTACTTAATCTTCATAATAACCTTATGAAGTAGATAATATTATCCCCATTTATAGCTAAGAAAGTTGGGGCTTAAAGTGGTTATTTTCCAAAGTTTCACTATTAATGTTAAAGTTAGCATTCTACTCCTGCTGACTCATTCTAGGCCTTTCTGACTCTTAAGTTTGTTATTGTTGTTTTTTGAGATGGCATCTCACTCTATCACCCAGGCTGGAGTGCAGTGGTGTGATTTCAGCTTGCTGCAACCTCTGCCTCCTGGGTGCAAGCGATTCTCCTGCCTCAGCCTCCCCAGTAGCTAGGACTACAGGTGTGCACCACCATGCCTGGTTAATTTTTCTATTTTTAGTAGAGATGGGGTTTCATCATGTTGGCTGGGCTGGTCTTAAACTCCTGACCTCAGGGGATCCACCCGCCTTGGCCTCCCAGAGTGCTGGGATTACAGGTGTGAGCCACCACATCCGGCCGCTGACTCTTAAGTTTTAAGAATTTACTACTTTTCACTAATTTTTCTATATCCTTTTCTCTGATATTAATCTGATAATAGTTTAGACATCTTTTGAAACAGAGTATTTAAACTTTCCCTTAAAGAAACTTTCCTTTAGTTATGAAAGATTAACCAACCATACTTTTAAATACCAATCAGTTTCTATTCTGATACTGTAATTTTTTGAAATTTCTACCATTGGTTTTTCTAGCCCTTCATCATGTCTTAGCAATTATCTCCATATTTCCCATCTAATTTGGAAAATGGGTTAGTACTTTCCATCAAACCATGCCGTCTTCTACCTCAAGCAACACTAAGCATAAATTTAATTTTACATGTGCCTATTAAGATTGTAATTCTAAATTATATTTTTATTTTGCATTTATTTTTAGATCAATATTTAACACTTTGTTTAGTGAGCTACCCTGGAAATCAAGAACATATATTCAACTTATTGTTCTCCATGGCACCATTATACCTATATACACATTTAATTTTCAGTTAATAAATGATTGACTGATAAAAGACTACTCAAAATACCAATAGCACATTATTGGAAATTTTATGGAAGTTCCTGAACTTCTAGATGAACATTCAACAAGTACCTCCCAGGTACACGCTCATTTAGTATATTTGGTTTTCTTGGAATGAAGAAAGAGAAGAAAATGAACACTAAGTATTTCCTGGATTCGTTATTCTAAAAGAGCATCCTATTATCCTTCTGCAAATATTAATATTCCACTGAGAAGCAAGATTGAACTATTTGTAAGGAGACCTTTTAAGAGCTTAAATCTGTTTTGCTTTTTCAATTAGGATATAAAAATATAGACCTAACTCCTATAAATTAAACAGACTATTCCTCTCTAGATGAAGGAATTAAAAATGGCTGAAGCAGATAGTGACATTCCATGCCTCCTCTTTGAAAGATAGTTCAGAGCGCCTGGAAAGCAAAGATACTGTTATTTTGAGCTACTACATAGCAAATAGCTAAGAATGAAAAAAAGAGACAGGTAACTAGGCAGTTGGAAAAGTGACTTGTGCCAGAGGATTTGAGAGTCTGTTGAAAGCCTATTATACTCCGAGAGATTAGAAGAAAAGTACTAAGCAAGTATTTTATAACTTTGGACTAACAGGCATAAGCTAAAAAGAGGCCATACTGAAAGAAACCTGTAGCAACTAGTGTGGTAAGTCTGAGAGAAGACACTGTTTAGAAAAAAAAAAAAATCAGTTCATTTTAGTAACACAGTATACCCCTTATGTTTAGATATCTGTTTCTTCCAATTTCACTGTATATATTTCATGGCTAACTTATTTTATCACATAAACAATCATAATTCTATTAAAAACACAACATGTGATAGAGGGATATTGTTTTTCTCCATTATCCCTGCCTAAAGTTTATTCATTACTCTATAACGAGACCATATTAGCAACTACCAATAGCCATCAAAAATAAAAGTGAAAGACTTATAGAAAATTTAGAAGTCCCTCCTAGGTTTATATTGTAGCCTTAGTCCTTTTAGCATGAAGTGGTTTCTTAAATTAGATGCTCTTGTAAGTGACACCTTTACTACAGGGACTTAAAAGTCTCAGGAGGCCATAAAAGGTTAAGTGTATGGCACATTTTCAATAAAATTTAACTATATCCTCTCATGCATTTTACAATTCATATTCTTCCTTCAAGACTCAGGTAAGACATCCACATAGTGAAGCCCCTCCCTATTCCCCAGGCAAGTTAGTCTGAGTTCCACAACACTTTATCCCTATCTCTAAGAGTACAGCACTTATCCTCCATGTGTTGTCATGAATCTCGGTCAGGAAGGCTCACCCAGGGTTGAAACACTAATGTACTTATGGCAACCATTTTGTGAGTGACAACCTCTGCATTCAACAAAGCAGCCTCTCAATAAAAATTGTGGAGTACATATACAAATCAAGTCTTTAATTGTATAACTGTTTTCCAATTGGGCAAAATGTTACTTCATTTCCAGGAAAGAAAGCATTTTACAATGTAATGGGAAGAACAATGAACTCAAAATCCAAAGTTTAGATTTTAGTCCCACCTACATAACTGTGTGACCTTGAAAAAACAGCCTCAGTTTATCTACCTACAATGTTATCAGGGTAAAACTTGATTTCTAATAACCCTTTCAAATTAAATTTTATTTAATTTGGAAACTTTTTTATCTGGTTAACTTTTTATGAGTTGCTTGGAATTCTTGCCTAGAGTACTAAATGCTAAAATGATGACTTCAGCCAAGCAAACAAAAGAGTCATTCCCAACTAGCACAGGGTGGAATAGATTATTTCGCAGCTGAAACTGGCCAACTCCGAGAAAGGAATGATAATGCTAACCAGGAAGGTCTTGTGCTATATGGGGTTGTCTCTTTACTGCCTCTTCATCTCAAGAGAAGTGTTCTCAAGAATAAAACTGGCAGCATTCAATACCCACCAACACTCCAGAATGCGCTTTGGCTACAAAATCAATGTGGGCCCTGTGTTTCTCTTCCATGCTCCTCTTCTACAAAGAGGTTAAAGATGACATGAAGAAAAATTTTCCATACACTAGGTTGGGTATTGCCAGTTCATGAGAAAAGATATTATGGAGTTATCACAGATAACAATTAAGTTGGAAGAAATAAAATTAGTAAACAAAAATGTTTAATATGAGTTGGGTTGTGGAGGTCCCATGAAAATCAAGTTCTGTGAATCTACTCATATGAAGGATCAAGAAATAAAGGCCTGGAGTCAGTGATGTGAGGTGGGGGAGGGAAGCGTAAATAAAAATTATTTAAGGAAGGCAGACCAACTTGTTCTCCAGAAATTATACGATAGCAAAAATTTGTATCACAAGCAAACATCTCTTAAACATCATAAAGAGAATTATCTGACTCAAAGACATAAGGATATTAGTTCGTTGGTTTTTCCTCCTAAAAGAATATAATCTTGAAACTATTTTAAAAGAAAAAGACATGCTCTATAGCACTAGTTTACTGCAGTGTTTTCTGCTTAGTATATACTCTTCTTTTAGGCTAGGTAGGCCCACTTGAAAAAGAGACTGCATTAGCAGCTGGAGAGCCTAGTTGGCTCTTCAGCCGTAAATCCTCTCTTAAGAGAGTGGTGCAGCAGCCACAGAATAAACGTAGAAACTGCTCCTCAGGGTATGTGCAAAAGCTCCACCCTTGAAAGGCATACTATGTCCTCCTTGCCCTATGAGAAGAGAATAATAAGTATTCTCCGTCCTTTCAACACAGATTATGACTTGAATGCACTGGAAAGGAGAAGACTTTGGAGAAGTAAGACTCAATTATACAAGGATATATAAAATCCCATTTTCCACAAAAGAAGTTGAAAAGTAGTAATCCTGGGAAAATACGTTCAGAGTAAATAGAAATTGGCCATTAAAAATAATGATTTTATGGATAAAATAAATATTATACTTAAATCCTAATGACAGAAGAAAAATACCACTTTTATTAATCTCTCCTTTACTAATATATTAGAAAGCACAAAAATTCTATTGAAAGTACCCAAAAAATTTGCAAAAGCATCAGTCAAATCATCATTATTTTGTGTCAAATTATTCTCCTGCCTTTGTTGTTTTATCAAAAGACTCATGGACAGACCCAAGGTCATCTACATTTTCTCCTATGTTGTCATCTATATTTTCTCCTATGTTATCTTCTAAAAGCTTTACAGTTTATCATTTTACACTTAGGTCTATGATCCATTTTAAGTGATCCATTAAAATGGTTTATTAATCCATTTTTAATCCATGATCCATGAGTTAATTTTTATGAAAGATATAAAGTCTGTTTTCAGACTCATTTTTTTGTGTATCTAGATAGCCAGTTGTTCTGGTGCCACGTGTCAAAAAGACTATCCTTCCTCCATTGAATTACCCTTCCTCCTTTGTCAAAGATCAGTTTACTATATATATGGGGGTCTATTTCTGCGCTCTCTATTCTGTCCCATTGATCTATTTGTCTGTTCTTTCACCAATACCACGTGGTCTTGATTATTGTCATTTTATAGTAAGTATTGAGTTGGGACTTGTCAGCCCTCTGACTTTGTTCTTCCTCTTTAGTATTGTGTTGGCTATTCTAGTTCTTTTGTCTTTCCATATACACTTTTATAAGTGAATTCATAATTTTGTATTCTTTTTCTTAAAGAGAGCCTCTGTAATTCTGTAAGCTACAGGCTCCACAAAATTAGGACCCACCTCTGCATAGTTCAAGTTATGATTATAGATTAAAATCTAGAGGGAGAAGGCAGAGGGCTGAGACCCTGCTGTATATCCTTATATAAGGAGAAGAGAGAAATGAAGAAAAAGAACAAGAAGGAAGAAAGACTGCGTTCCTTTCAAATTGTTCAACAATTCGAATTCCAAACCACATATCTACAGGTGCCTAAATATAGTACCTCTAATCTCAGTATACAAAAAAGATATGTTACTTACCTATAAACCAGTTTTTTTATTTGAAAGCATCAGATACTACCAACAACTTTGAAGAAAACTGTGCTGCTATGCCTATGCCTTTTAGTTTTCAAACAGTTCTTAATTTCCAAAACAGATGCTAACCAGAATTTTAGTGTAAGAGTAGGAAACTTTTAGTAACACTTCCTTTATGAAGAGCCCTTTAATTCCCCTAGGCCAACTCAGACTCCTATTCCTCCAATATAGCCCCAATGCTAGAGATCTGTAATTGTTTGTACATATTTCAAATATTAAATATTGTACATATTGAAGTATAACTTCAGTGAGGGCAGGGATTGGGTCAAGTCTTATCATCTACATATCCCTAGTGAGTAGTACAGTGCTAGCACATGCCAGCACATTCTAGGTGCTCAAATATGGGTTGAGTGAATATTAACAAAAGGCAAATACTCTAATTCCAAGTTTATGAATGAGGAAGCTGAGGGTTGCCCCAGAATACATGTGAAGCAAATGGCAAAGCTAAAATCCAGGTCTCTCAACTCTGAAAATTTCTCCCTAATACAGTAACAATAATATATTTTATAACATAAGCCATAGGAGAACAAAATGACTATTTAATTTTTCTTTTTTGAGACGGAGTCTCGCTCTGTCACCCAGGCTGGAGTACAGTGGCACAATCTTGGCTCACTGCAAGCTCCACCTCCTGGGTTCACACCATTCTCCTGCCTCAGCCTCCCGAGTAGCTAGGACTACAGGCGCCTGCCACCATGCCCAGCTTTTGTTTTGTTTTGTTTTGTTTTGTTTTTGTATTTTTAGTAGAGACGGGGTTTCACCATGTGAGCCAGGATGGTCTTGATCTCCTGACCTCGTGATCCGTCTGCCTCGGCCTCCCAAAGTGCTGGGATTACAGGCGTGAGCCACCGTGCCCGGCCAAAAATGACTATTTCAAATGAAGATAAAGTTATTTTTCCCTGCTGGCTAAGTACAATTTATCATTTCCTACTCCCACCATACTTCCACCCTCACCCAGATTATATGTGAACTTTATTTTCAGATTTGTAAATTTTCTTCATACTAAGAAAAATGAACAGGTAACATATAATAGCTGAAGCCATTACTTTCTAATGAAACAGACAGAACACTAAAGAATTGGTAGGATGGTTGCATTTCTCTTCTTCAGAACTGTAACAGAGACCAGAACTGCTCTGGGAAAGTAGTGTGGCAAGTATGTTCAATTGCCCACACCCACGCAATCTCTATAATAAACTATGTTTCTTTTAAGGCCTAGACTCATACACACACACACACATACACACATGCATGGAAAATTTTAGTTCTGACAACCATGAAACTTAAGGACTTACTTCTTTTGGACTCCATTTAGCTCATTTTCACTTTGCATTGTGATTGTATCTGAGACATGAGCTTATTTATGGAAGTTTTTGTAAAGGATAGGCAACCCTCTATTAGTAACAACATAACAATGACAACAATAGCAACCATTCATTGAGTGCATGGCTTCTTATTAAGAATTCAATAATATTAGCTAATCTAATCCTCATGATCTTATATTGCTTTCCCTACTATATAAATGGGAGTGAGATCAAGTAGTTTGCACAAGCTCCATAAAACTAGTACATGGTAAATACAGAATCCAAACCTACGTCTGTTTAACCCCAAAGTTCCTGCTCATAACCATTCTTCTATGTTGCTTTTAGGAATAAAGGACTTCACAGGCTGGTGGTCTCTAAATATTTTTATTGTATATACTTATTGATAAAACATTTTTGAACATATATCATTCATATATACATACGCATATACACACATGTATATTACATATGCACCTATTGCGGTAATATATAATTACATTATAAAACAGATCAAATAGAATTTTAAATTAATCAGCTGAAAATTAAGTAATATTTTTAAAATTTGTTTTACTTTGATAATGGTTCAAAAACCATTTTGCTCCATTTAAAGAACAGTATTAATAATTATGTTCTGGGCATTATATAAACTTTCAATAAGATTCATGAAATATAACAAATGTAAATCCAAGTTTCAAATAGTTTTTTAATAACTTAGACTTTTTTAACTCTTTAAAATTTTTTAGTTTTATAAAATTAGAGGTACAAGTGCAGTTGTGTTACATGAATATACTGTGTATTAGTGAAGTAATTTAGATTTTTTTTTTTTGCTCAACTTCTTTTCGGACTATTTTTACCTCATTACATGGCTGACCAAGAGTTCATATTAAAGACAAACCATTAGCTTTGCAATTTTCTTGTTGTTCCTATGTGCTGACATTATTAGTACTATATTTAATCCAATTTATTTTCAAAAATCCCTTTAAGTCCACTTAGCTAGGGACATGTGAACTGCAACACGTTGAAATACACTGGAAATAAACTAATCAATTAGGAAAAATTTCCACTCCAATCTCAGAATAAACCAGAAATGTACAAAACAAGTCATCTTCTGACAGGTTATTAGCAAAACTTCCCCACCCAGGGGATTTCCTTGCATATCTTCTGGAGTGCCTCTACACCCTCTCTGGCCCACACCTGACCTTGGACAGCACTTAACTAAATACTCTAAAATTCACCCATATTCAACCAAATCTGGAAAGAGCTGTCTGCATTTAAGTCACCGTCCAAAAAAAATTCCTTTTTATTCAATGAGTTTGGATGTGACGTCATCAAACTAAATGAAGGAACCTCTAAGAAACTGCTTCTCATACTGAGAAAACAGGAGAGCTAAAGTTAAAATGAATTCGAAGGACTTCTTCCTACATCATCTTTAACAAAGGAAGATGAAAAACAAGAAGTAATCATCTCTTCAGATCTCTTAACACAAAGACTTCTACAAACATGGAGGAAGTTCATTCTGAAATTCATAAAGACAAAGTTTCAACAACTTAGGATATAAATAAATCAATGTTCCCAAGTCTAATCCTGAGAAAAGAAGAACGGCTGGGTGCGGTGGCTCATGCCTGTAATCCCAGCACTTTGGGAGGCTGAGACGGGTGGATCACGAGGTCAGGAGATCGAGACCATCCTGGCTAACATGGTGAAATCCCGTCTCCACTAAAAATACAAAAAATTGGCTGGGCGTGGTGGTGGGCACCTGTGGTCCCAGCTACTCGTGGGAGGCTGAGGCAGGAGAATGGCGTGAACCCGGGAGGCGGAGCTTGCAGTGAGCCAAGATGGCGCCACTGCACTCCAGCCTGAGACTCCGTCTCAAAAAAAAAAAAAAAAAAAGAAGAAGAACATGACCACTTAAAAAATATATATCCTTTAGTTTTTTTGTTTGCTTGTTTGTTTTGTTTTATTGAGACAGGGTTGCTCTGTCACCCAGGTTGGAGTGCAGTGGCAGGAACATAGTTGGCCGTTAACATCCAACTCCTCAGCTTCAAGGGATCCTCCTGCCTGAGCCAACGGGGAAGCTGGGACTATACACATGCACCACCTCGCCCAGCTAAATGTGTGTTTTTTTTTTTTTTTTGAGACGGAGTCTCGCTCTGTCACCCAGGCTGGAGTGCAGTGGCGCCATCTCGGCTCACTGCAAGCTCTTGCTTCCCGGGTTCACGCCATTCTCCTGCCTCAGCCTCCCAAGTAGCTGGGACTGCAGGCGCCCGCCAACACACCCAGCTAATTTTTTGGTATTTTTAGTAGAGACGGGGTTTCACCGTGTTAGCCAGGATGGTCTCCATCTCCTGACCTCGTGATCCGCCCGCCCCGGCCTCCCAAAGTGCTGGGATTACAGGCGTGAGCCACCACGCTTGGCCAATTTTTTTTTTTTATTTTTTGTAGAGACAGGGCTTTGCTATGTTGCCCAGGCTGTTCTTGAACTCCTGGCTTCAAGCAATTTTCTCATCTTGGCCTCCCAAAGAATCTGGATTACAGGAGTGAGCCACTACACCTGGCCTCCTTTAGTGATTCTCTGTATTAATTGCCAATGCAATGCTTTTACTGTACAATACGTACAGTTTTTGTAATTATAACCTTTTTCCCATATTGTTTTTTTCTGATCATATGTATAAAATACAATTTTATGAAGGTTGAATCTAATGAAAAATTGAGCTGGTAAAAAAAAGTATTCACTTATGTGATGGTTTGTAAGAGGACTTCTAAGCAACAGAGAGCATATCTTTGTACTTAAAATTTGACTTAAAACAGTTGGAGAAAAGGGGAACTTCTAGTCATGTGCCTTTTAATCTCATGACCACATTTGTGCATGGCCATTGACTTTTACACAGACATTCCATTGTGTTGATAACAGCATTAGGCTCATTCTAAAAATGTAAAATGCCATCTAATTTTTGTTCAGCTCAACTTCATTTTAGGGTAATCAGAAAGAATTCTAATACCAACAAATGTTCATCTAATTAGCATCATGCCTTAAAAGAACCCAAAATGTTTAGCTAAAATATGACAATGCTTCCCAAGACACATTTTCAGACCTTTATTTCCCAGGGGACTGAGTGATTCTTTGCATTTTATTTCACTAATCCTTACGTACATCCTAGATTACCAAGAAACACTGATCTAGATTCAAACTCTAATAGTCTAAATTCCAAACCTCACATTGTGAATCAATATACTATGTGGAATTAAAGTTGTCCAACCACTTGCACATTTCTGCACCAAGGGCCCACTATGATTCCTTCATCTATAAAAAGATGTAGATTTCTTGGCATTTATATTTTTACAGTCTATCTTATTATTCAAATACAAAAAAAAACCCAGAAAATTATTAGTCCAGTTTTGACACCCTCGAAGACAATGATTCCTAAAATAACCCCAAGATCAAAGCAATGCAAATATTACTACCCACCTATCAATGACGAGGATGCCAAGATTTCTAACACTAACAATTATACAGTTGAAAAGTCACAGCTAAGAGAGGCCTTCCCTGACTGCCATATATAAGTAGTCCCTACTCCGAACCTGCCAACCTCATCTCTGTCAAAGTGGCAGCCAGTTGTTGAACTTCTAAGAGAGAATGCAGATGAAAAAGTGCCCTGTGAGACACGGAGAACAAAAGCCAGACTCCCTAATTAGAACACAAAAAGAAAAAAGTACTGCTACCAGAGGCAACAGTTGATGGGAAGTGGCAGGGAGAAGGGAAGATAGGGGCTGCAGGAGAGGATAAACGCATTGCCTTGCCACCTAGAATGCAGGCAGGTTATATGGCTCAGGAACTGAAAGTACAATACCCCCAAATATCACCAAAGAGCAGGAGCCCCCAAACAGATTCTGGTCTGGGAACACTAAAGACAGAATAGCGACAATCCCTAAACTGCTAACCTGGTAGGGGTGAGAACAAAAAAAGAAAGAAAGCGAAAAGAAAAACAAAAAGAAAGACTACTAAGCAATACATACAACACAAACTTTAAAAGCCAGAGAATACCTTTTTTTGCAATATACATGACAAAAGATTTCTATCCTTAATAAAGAGATTTTATAATTCAAGAAAACCAATACCCCAATATAAAAGTCATGTAAACAAACAATTCTAAATTAATTAATAAATAAATTAATCCTAAATAAGTAGATAATTCACAGAATAAATAACAAAAAACCTCACATCACAACTAAGAGAACCAGAGAACCAAGAGAAAACCAACTCTAAAGCTAGCAGAAGACAAGAAATAACCAAACTCGGAGCTAAACTAAAGGAGACTGAGACACAAAAAACCATTCAAAAGATCAGCAAATCCAAGAGTTGTTTTTTTGGGGAAAAAAAAAAAAACTAATAAAATAGATAGAACTCTAGCTAGACAAATAAAGAAGAGAGAAGACCCAAATAAACATCGTCAGAAACAACAAAGAGGGTATTATCACTGACCCCACAGAAATATAAATAATCATAAGCAATTATTATAAACATCTCTATGCATATAAACTAGAAAATACAGAAGAAATGAATAAATTTCTGTACACATACACCCTCCCAAGACAGAGCCAGTAAGAAATGGAATTCATGAACAGACCAATAATGAGCTCTGAAATTGAAACAGTAATAAATAGCCTAACACCCAAAAAAAGCCCAGGAACAAACAGATTCACAGTCGAATTCTACCAGTTATACAAAGAAAAGCTGGTACTGTTCCTACTGAAACTATTCCAAAAAATTGAGGATGAGGGACCCTTCCCTAACTCATTCTAGGAGGCCAGGATCATCCTGATGCCAAAACATAGCAGAGACACAATTAAAAAAAAGAAAAATTCAGGCCAATATCCTTGATGAACGTCGATGCAAAAATCCTAAGCAAAATACTGGTAAACTGAATCCAGCAGCATATCAAAAATCTTATCCACCACATCAAAAAGCTTATTCATCACAATCAAGTAAGCTTTATTTCTGGGATGCAAGGTTGGTTCAACATATGCAAATCAATAGATGTGATCCATCACATAAACAGAATTAAAGACAAAAAAAAACACTATTATCTCAATAGACGCAGGAAAAGCTTTCCATAAAATTCAACACCCCTTCATGTTAAAAACTCTCAATAAACTAAGTATTGAAAGAACCTACCTCAGCTGGGTGTGGTGGCTCACGTCTATAATCCCAGCACTTTGGGAGGCCAAGGTGGGTGGATCACAAGGTCAGGAGATCGAGACCATCCTGGCTAACATGGTGAAACCCTGTCTCTACTAAAAATACAAAAAAATTAGTCAGGTGTGTTGGCGGGCGCCTGTAGTCCCAGCTACTCAGGAGGCTGAGGCAGGAGAATGGCATGAACCCAGGAGGCAGAGTTTGCAGTGAGCTGAGATCACGCCACTGCACTCCAGCCTGAGCAACAGAGCAAGACTCCTTCTCCAAAAAAAAAAAAAAAAAAAAAACCATACCTCAAAATAATAAGAGCCATCTATGACAAACCCACAGTGAATATCATACTGAATGGGCAAAAGCTGGAAGCACTACCCTTGAAAACCAGCACAAGACAAGGATAGCCTCTCTCACCACTCCATTCAATATAGTATTGGAAGTCCTGGCCAGAGAAACAGGCAAGAGAAAGAAATAAAGGGCATCCCGGGCCAAGTGTGGTGGCTCACGCCTGTAATCTCAGCACTTTGGGAGGCTGAGGTGGTCAGACCACTTGAGGTCAGGAGTTCAAGACCAGCCTGGCCAACATGATGAAACCCTGTCTCTACAAAAAATACAAAAATTAGCTGGGCGTGGTGGTAGGCACCTGTATTCCCAGCTACTTGGGAGATGAGGCAGGAGAATCACTGGAACCTGGGAGGTGGAGGTTGAAGTGAGCCAAGAGTGTGCCACTGCACTCCAGCCTGGATGACAGAACAAAATGAAAAGAAAGAAAGAAAGAAAAAGAAAGAAAGAAAAGAAAGAAAGAAAAGAAAAGAAAGAAAGAAAGAGAGAGAAAGAAAGAAAGAGAAAGAAAGAGAGAGGGAGGGAGGAAGGGAGGGAGGGAGAGAAGGCTGAAATAGGAAGAGAGGAAGCCAAACTATAACTGTTTACAGT
The DNA here is from genome assembly GCF_029289425.2 of Pan paniscus. Classification (NCBI taxonomy): domain Eukaryota; kingdom Metazoa; phylum Chordata; class Mammalia; order Primates; family Hominidae; genus Pan; species Pan paniscus. The sequence continues at coordinate 111,023,734 of NC_073257.2, forward strand.
TGACATGATTCTATATCTAGAAAAACCCATAGTCTCACCCAAAAGCTCCTTAAACTGATAAATAACTTCAGCAAAGTCTCAAGATAAAAAATCAATGTACAAAAATCACTAGCATTGCTACACCAACAGTCAACCTGAGGGCTAAATCAGGAATGCAATCCCATTCACAACTGCCACAAAAAGAATAAAATACCTAGGAATACAGCTAATGAGAGAGGTAAAAAATCTCTATAAGGAAAACTACAAAACACTGCTCAAAGAAATCAAAGATGACGCAATCAAATGGAAAACATTACATGCTCATGGACAGGAAGAATCAATTTTGTTAAAATGGTCATACTGCCCAAAGCAATTTATAGATTCAATACTATTCCTTTAAACTACCAATGGCATTCTTCACAGAACTAGAAAAAGCTATTTTAATATTCATATGGAAGCAAAAAAGAGCCCAAATATCCAAGACAATCCTAAGCAAAAAGAACAAAGCTGGAGGCATTACATCATACTACCTGACTTCAAACTATACTACAGAACTACAGTCACCAAAACATCATGGCACTGGTACAAAAACAGACACATAGACTAATGGAACAGAACAGAGGGCCCAGAAATAAGGCTGCACATCTAAAACCATCTGATCTTTGACAAAGCTGACAAAAACAAGCAATGGGGAAATGACTTCCTACTCAAAAAATGGTGCTGGACTAACTGGCTAGCCATATGCAGAAGATTGAAGCTGGACCCCTTCCTTACACCATATACAAAAATCAACTAAGATGAATTAAAGATTTAAATGTAAAACACAAAACTTAAAAACCCTGGAAGATAACCTAGGCAGTACCATCCTGGACATAGGAACAGGCAAAGATTTCATGACAAAGACGCCGAAAGCAATCACGACAAAAGCAAAAATTGGCAAACAGGATCTAATTAAACTAAAGAGCTTTTGCACCACAGAAGAAACTATTAACAGAGTAAACAGACAACCTACAGAATGGAAGAAAATATTTGCAAACTATGCATCCGACAAAGGTTTAATATCCAGCATCTATAAGGAACTTAAACAAATTTACAATTTAAAAAAACCATTAAAAAGTGGGCAAAGGACATGAAAAGACACTTTTTGAAAGACATATATGTGGCCAATAATCCTATGAAAAAAAGCTCAACATCACTGATCATTAGAGAAATGCAAATCAAAACCACAATAAGATACCATTTCAAAGATAATAACAGTCAGCGTCTGTTCTCCATATCCTCTCCTGCATCTATTGTGTTTTGACTTTTTAATAATAGCCATTCTAATTTTTTTTTTTTTGAGACAGAGTTTCACTCTTGTTGCCCAGGCTGGACTGCAATCATGCGATCTTGGCTCACTGCAACCTCCACCTCCCAGCTTCAAGTGATTCTCCTACCTCAGCCTCCCGAGTAGCTGGGATTACAGGCATGTGCCACCACGCCCAGCTAATTTTTGTATTTTTAGTAAAGATAGGGTTTCACCATGTTGGCCAGGATGGTCTCAATCTCTTGACCTCATGATCCACCTGCTCAGCCTCTCAAAGTTCTGGGATTACAGGCATGAGCCACCATGCTCGGCCAACCATTCTAACTTTTATTAAAAAGTCAAAACATAACAGATGCTGGCAAGGATGCAGAGAAAAAGGAATGCTTATACACCATGGGTGAGAGTGTAAATTAGTTCAACCATTGAGGAAAACAGTGTGGTGATTTCTCAAAGAGCTAAAAACAGAACTACCATTCAATCCAGCAATCCCATTACTGGTTATATACCCAAAAGAATGTAAATCATTGTATCACAGACACATACATGCGTATGTTCATTGCAGCACTATTCACAATAGCAAAAACATAAAATCAACCTAAATGCCCATCAATGGTAGATAGAATAAAGAAAATGTACCACAGAATACTATGCAGTCATAAAAAGTAAGAGCATGATCTTTGCAGGAACATGGATGGAGCTGGAGGCCATCATCTTTAGCAAACTAACACAGAAGCAGAAAACCAAATACTGCATGCTCTCACTTACAAGTGGGAGCTAAACAATGAAAACAAATGGACACATAGAGGGGCACAACAGATACTGGGGCCTATCAGAGGGTGGAGGGTGGGAGGAGGGAGAGGATCAGGAAAAATAACTAATGGGTACTAGGTTTAATACCTCGGTGATCAAATAATCTGTACAACAAACCCCCATGACACAAATTTACCTATCTAACAAACCTGCACATGTACCACTGAACTTAAAAAATATATTAAATAAAAGCTTACAAAAAGAAACAAGTTTAAAAAAAGTTTTTAACTTAAAAGAAAATATTTTTAAAAGATAATTCCCAGAAAAAATAAAAATAACAAAGAATGTAAAAAGACAGTTAACTTCCCTCGCAGTCAATGAAATAAAATTACAAACAACAATGCCATATCAATTATTGTCTATTACACTGACAAAGATAAAAGAATGGAAAATAATCAGGATTAATATGAGACAAGATTTATGAGCTCTCCTGTGTATTGTTGGGATAAGTATAAACTGGCAGGACATTTATAAAAGTCCCTTTACTAAATACATTAAAATTTTAAATATGCGGGAAGCAATCACACTTCTAGGAATTGTGCAAAAATATATCTACAATGATGTTCATCATGAGATCATTTATAATCATGAAAAATTAGAGACAACCATGAGAGCTATCAACAGAAGATCAATTAAATAATTATGATACATCCATACAATGTAATTCTAATGTAGCCATTAAAAATAATATGATCCTATACTTATTGCTATAGACAGAAAGAAGTCCACAAAATTTTAAGGTGGTAACAAGATAACAGGCACATACTGTATTACTGGATTTATATAAAATTATGTATATGTATGTGCTTCTATGTTTATGACTTACATTTGCATGTGTGCGAGAATGCATAGAGAGATGACTAGAAGAAAATCAATCAAAATATTTTTATCTGTATTATAATCAGAAATAATAACAGAAGTTATCCTACTTTTAAATATATATAAACTTATTTTTACCTCAAATGTACTGGCTTCAGTGGGAAAATATTCAGATAGTTATGCACATTAAATAATAAACTTATTTGCATTTAAATCATGTGAAAAGCAGCTATCACCACTATTTTTCAATCTTCTTTTGGGGATTTTGATAAATTAAAAGGAAAATAATCGGTAAAAATTTAGAAAAAAGACAAATATACCTTTGTCCTTGATAAGACTGTATACCTATGAAACACAAAACACTCTATGAATAAGCTACTAGAATTAAGAAAATTTGGTAAAAGGAATGAATACAAGTTTAAAATAATTAAAGTATGCATTTTCTCTTTACACCAGAAAAAAACTTACAAGGGGAAAAAAATTCACTCTCAATAAAACTATAAAATATCTTAAAATAAATTTAATAAGAAAGAATAGAAAGAAAATTCTAAATATTGTCAAGTTACCAAGTGACACAAAATAACTGAACAAATGGAGATATATACTATTTTCTTAAGTGGAAGACAATACTGAAAAATATCAATCCTTCCCAAATTGGACAATAATTTGAATGTAATTCCAAACGGAATCCAGTGATGAATTTTCTTGAACTGGAGAAAATGAAAAGTTCATTTTGAAAAGTAATTATATGGGAATAGTCAAGTAAATCTTTAAAAAGAAAAATGAGAGAGTAGTTAATAAGCCTTACCAGAAATCAAAACAGTATACCATTGGCACAGAAATAAAGAATAGGAAAATGACAGAAAACAGAATTCAGAAATAGGTACAAATATATGTGGGAGTATAATATAATATATAATATCTATGGTATTTCAATACAGTGGCAAAAAATGTTTTAAAAACAGTGTAGACAAAGCTGGCTAGTCATTTGGAAGAAAATTTTATATACTTATACCCATCACACTACATGTAAACATAAATTCCAGTCACAGTAAAAGAGTAAAGCTCTAAATTAAAAACAGTCAAAAAATAGATTATATCCAGAGTGAAAAATGGTTTGCAATACATATGACAAAGGATTAACATTTCTATTCACAAAGAGCAATTACAAACTATTAAGAAAAAGATCAACACCCAATTTAAAAAGGCATAGAATATGAAAAGGTAATTCACCAAAGAGGATAGGCAAATCACCAATAAACAGGTTAAAATATACAAACCCCAATTATAGTCAGAAAACTGCAACAATTAGATGTTTTTTAGCTGCTAGACTGAAAAAAACTTTAAAAGAACACTAAAGGCTTTGCCTGCTAGACTAAAAAAGATTAAAAACAGCACTAAAGGCAGAGCATGGTTTCAGCTCTTCTCTCCTTATCGCTTCTCTCCTTCTTGTTGCCCACAACAAGGCAAGTGGGGGCGTGTTTCAGCACTGTTTGTGTTACAGCTCTTTCAGTCCCACCATTGAGTTCTTGTCCTGTGTCCAGGAATAACGAGGTACATGTAAAACTAGGGGTGAGCAAGGCAAAGAGTTGCTTTATTGAGTGACTATACAGCTCTCAGGAGATCCAAGGTGGGTAGCTCCTTTCTACAGGCAGGTGGTTCTGATGAGTGCAGCTGTCAGTGGCGAGGAGACCCACAGTGAGCAGTCCTAGTCACAGGCAGGTGATCCTGTCAAGTTTGCAGCCCTCAGTGAAGAGGAGACCTTCAGTGGGTAGCTCATATGCACAGGCAGGTCGTCCTGACAATTGTGCAGCTCTCAGTGGAGAGGAGACCCAGAGTGGGTCGCTTCTATCTGCAGACAAGTCATCCTGATGAGTGTGCAGTTCTCAGCAGAGAGGAGACCCAGAGTGGGTAGCTCCTATCCGTAGGCAGGTTGTCCTGACGTCTGTGCAGCCTTCAGCAAAAAGGGGACATGGAGTGGGTAGCTCCTATCCAATTTCAGAGCAAAGTTGAGGCTGCGCCTGGGCACTGAGGTAGGTTGTCCCATTGATTCTGCAGTCCTCAGTGGAGAGGAGACCTGGAGTGGGTGGCTCATATCTGCAGGCAGGTCATCCTGATTTCTGCCTGAGTCTGACTGAGTCCAGGGTTTTTACGGGCTTAGAAGGGAGAAAGTGTGTACTGATTTGGTCCATGGGTGGCTATGGGTGGGCCCGGAAAAAGGACCGTAAGTTCTCACTCTGGTCCACAGACTCCAGCCAGAACTCACAGCCTGGCCCCCATGCTTCAGGCAATTCCTGGCTTGAAGGTGGGGCTTCACCAGATACCCATCACTTTCTGCCCAGAAGCCTGTCTGCCTCCTGCCACCATCAATCATGTCCACAACTCCCAGGCTGTTAGTGCCAAGAGGTGCCTGCAGGCCTGTGCTGAGCCACCCTCAGCCCCTCCCTCAGGCTCCCTCCTGTGTTTGTTGGCACCCAAAGTCCAGAGGGGGCCAAGGCAGCAGGGGACTGGTGTGTCAGCACTGCCCCAAGCACATGCTGACCCAGCCAGATTGCAACAGTACCCAGGCTTGGCCTCAACTTTGCTCCAAAATTGGTGCAGGCACCAGAAGCATGGCAAGGCCAGACAGCAGGAGTAGGCAGTTCCGAGCCTGCTGAGGCAGAGGAGCTTCCCTGGCATTTGAGAGTGCAGAGATCCCTGGGTCCGCAGCCATCACTGGGCAGCTTCAGCTTTGTCTGGAAAGATGGGGCTCCCACTGTGCCAACTCAAAATGGAGTGGGGCTCCTGCCAGCTCCATGGAGTGTGCAGCCCTGGCTGTGCCTCCCAAACTGCAGCTGGCATCTTCACAGCAGCCACTCCATATGGGCTGCCACTGCCATCAATAGCATAAGGGAAGTCTAATAATGGAGTGTCCCAAAAGATGACATAGTACAGTATTGTGAGTAACAGCAGAAGATAGTGGTATACAGTAAGCACTCAGCAAATGCTGTTGAAAGTTGAATCAGGGTATTTTGATTACCCATGCCCCCAGTCAGGCAGAAAATAGCTATAAAACCTCTTCATTACACACACACAAAAACTTCCTCTCCTGATCCCTAATAAGGAAACCTAAGAATCACTGCTCTGGATAAAAATCCTGAAAATTCATTTATTTTAAACCATACTTCAAAATGAACTCTGCTACACTACCTGGAGAGTGAATCATGCAGAGACTGTGTCTACGATTGGTCCTTCCATGATAAAAATTTAATTTTGAACTTTTCTTTATGGCATGGGAGAGGCCACTGCTCAGACTCTATGTAATCCCCTGGCTCCTAGACTATAATATTAGGAAGCTGAGATAGCTGAGGAAGACGGCAGATTGGATACTGGGTTAATACACAGATCCCACTGGCATGGACAGAACAGCATGTGGAGATTCACACTGTGAACTTTTGCTCCAAGAACCACCATGGGAACGTACTAGGAAAACTGAAAGAATTCACTGATCCTTTGAAAGAAGTGGCATGCCACTGCAAATTCTCCATCACAGGCAAAAAACTGTGAGTTCCCAAAGCGTGAGAGGGGGAAAACATGCCTCTGAACACACATCCCCAATGGGGAATCTGAAAATCCAGATCACAGGAGAAAGATTTAACCTTACCTATAGTTGAAATGGATTTAGGGAACCATGCAAAATACAGAAGTAGAAGCAACAGTGGGAAGAGCCTTGTAGGCACTCCTAGTCTTTAGCTCGAGCCCAAGGAAGTCATCCCTAACTTATCTCTCAAGGGTCCCTAGAGAAGGCAGCAAGTAGAATTAGGGAGGGGCTACAGGGTGAAAGAAGCTTCCAACTGAAATCTGTAATAATTTTGACTGGGAGTGAATTTTCATGAGCAGAATCCAGGAGGCGAATGGGGACTGCTGCAGATACGAGCACAGGAGCTGGTGATGACAATGTGAGCAGATGGGAGGGGCAGGGCCTGAAATCTGTGCTTGCTTTCTCAGCAGGGAAGCTTACAACCTGGTGCAAGGTCTGAGTGAGGCACTGCAGGAACAAGACCAGCCTTACCAACTGTGTGGGAGCTGAGTGAGGCCTTTTGCTACCAGCTATGCCCCCACTTCCCTGGTGAACTATGTGACACAGCAGAGGCAGCCATAATCCCCTCTGGAATATAACCACATTGGCCTGAGAACCACAACCAATCCCCCACAGTGGCCGCAGCAAGCCTTGCCCAAGTCTGAGCCCAGACTCACCTAACCCTGCCCCAACCTGATGGTATTTCACTACCTGCCCTAGTAGCTGAACAGAAAAGACAGAAGCTCATCCAAGCTTTATGGCCCCACCCATCGCCTGGGAAACCAGAATAGTTACCCTGGCCAATGTATGGCAAGCGTAGATCCCCTTACTACTGTTGCAGCTGGTGCTCTCTTGAAAGTGCCACCTTCTGGCTGGAGGTCAACCAACTCAGGCCATTACAACAACTCATGACAAAATAACCCTGCTCCCCCAAGAAGAAGGAAACAACACGTAATTCTACTGCCTGCAACATCCTGGCTAACCAGAGGTTCTGAGTCTCTACACATGACAACTTTACTGCTAGCATAATCCATCATTCAAGAAAGCCAGCACACTAAACATAGCTACAACTAAGGACCCTGACACAGTCTAGTTTACTCCCCTGCCACCTCCACCACAGCAGACACTAGTATCCATGGCTGAGACCTGAAGATGGATCACATCATAGGACTCTTTGCAGACATTCCCCAGAACCAGCTTGGAGCCTGGGAGCCCCACTTGATAGCTAGACCCAGAAGGGCAATAATGATCATTGCAGTCTGGCTCCCAGAAAGCCCCATCCCTAGGGGAAGGGGAAGAGCACCACATGAAGGGATCACACCATGGGACAAAAGAAACTGAACAGCAGCTCTTGAGTCCCAGATCTTCCCTCTGACATAGTCTACCCAAATGAGAAGGAACCAGAAAAACAATTCTGGTAATATGATAAAACAGGGCTCTATAATACCCTGAAAAGATCACACTAGCTCCCCAGCAATGGATCCAAACCAAGAAGAATTCTGAATTGCCTGATAAGCAATTCAGGGGATTGATTATTAAGCTACTCAAGGAGATACCAGAGAAAGGAGAGAACTAACTTAAAGAAATTAAAAGAACAATATGGAATATGGATTAAAAATGCTTCAGAGAAATAGATATCATAAAGAAAAACAATCACAACTTCTGGAAATGAAAGACACAGAGAAATACAAAATGCACTGGAAAGTTTCAACAATAGACTAGAACAAGTAGAAGAAAGAACTTCAGAGCTCAAAGAGGCTTTCGAATTAACCCAATCGGACAAAGACTAAGAAAAAAGAATTTGAGAAAAATGAACAAAGCTTCCAAGAAATTTGAAATTATGTCAAACAGACAAACCTAAGAATAACTGGTGTTCCTAAGGAAGAAGAGAAATCTAAAAATTTGGAAAACTTATTTGAGGGACTAATTGAAGAAAACTTCCCTGGCCTTGCTAGAGATCTAGTCAACTAAATACTAGAAGCTCAAAGAACATCTGAGAAATTCATTGCAAAAAGATCATCACCTAGGCACATAGTCATCAAGTTATCTATAATCAAGACACAGGAAAGAATCTTAAGACCTGTGAGACAAAAGCATCAGGTAAACTATACAGAAAAACCTGTAAGATTAACAGAATTCTCAGCAGAAACCCTACAAGCCAGAAGGGATTGGAGTATTATCTTTACCCTCCTGAAACAAAATAATTGTCAGCCAACAATTTTGTATCCAACAAAACTAAGCTTCTTAAATGAAGGACAGATAAAGTCTTTTTCAGACAAATGCTGAGAGAATTCACCACTACCAAGCCAGCACTACAAGAAATGCGAAAAGGAGTTCTAAATATTGAAACAAAACCTTAAAATACACCAAAATAGAACTTCCTTAAAGCATAAATCTCATAGGGTCTATAAAACAATAACACAATGGGGAAAAAAACACAAGGTATTCAGGCAACAATTAGAATACAGAACAGAACAATACCTCATATCTCAATACTAATGTTGAATGTAAATGGCCTAAATGCTCCACTTAAAAGATATAGAATGGCAGAATGGATAAAAATCCACCAAACTGGTAATGTAAGTTAGTTCAACCATTGTGGAAGATAATGTGGCAATTCCTTAAAGACCTAGAACCAGAAATACCATTTGACTCAACAATCCCATTACAGGGTATATACCCAAAGGAATATAAATTATTATATTACAAAGATATATGTATGCATATGTTCATTCTAGCACTATTCACAATAGCAAAGACATGGAATCCACCAAAATACCCATCAATGATAGACTGAATAAAGAAAATGTGGTACAGAAGATACACCATGGAATACGATGCAGCCATAAAAAGGAATGAGATCATGTCCTTTGTGGGGACATGGATGAACCTGGAAGCCATTATCCTCAGCAAACTAACAAAGGAATAGAAAACCAAACACCATATGTTCTCACTTATAAGTGGGACCTAAACAGTGAGAACACCTGGAACAGGGAGGGAAACAACACATACTGGGGCCTGCTGGGGGATGTGGCAAGGGGAAGAAGAGCATTAGGAAAAATAGCTAATGCATGCTGGGCTTAATACCTAGGTGATGGGTTGATAGGCGCAGCAAACCACCATAGCACATGTTTACCTATGTAACAAATATTCATATCCTGCACATGTATCCCAGAACTTAAAATTTCATTTCATTTTTTAAAAAAAATCCACCAACCAAGTATCTGCTGTCTTGAAGAGACTCACCTAACACATAACAACTCACATCAACTTAAGGTAAAAGAGTGAAAAAAAGATATCCCATGCAAACGGACACCAAAAGTGAACAGGAGTAGCTACTCTTATATCGGAAAAAACAGACTTAAAAGCAACAACAGTTTAAAAAGACAAAGAGGGACATTATATAAAGCTAAAAGGATCAGTCCAACAGGAAAATATCACAATCTTAAATATATATGAACCTAACACTGGAGCTCCCAAATTTATAAAACAATGAAATGAGATACACAGCAACACAATAATGGTGGGGGACTTCAATATTTCACTGACAGCACTAGACAGGTCATCAAGACAGAAAGACAACAAAGAAACAAGGGACTTAAACTATAACCTAGAACAAATGGACTTAGCAGATATTTACAGAACATTCTACTCAACATCTGTAGAACATACATTCTTTTCATCAGCACATAGAATATGCACCAAGATAGACCATATATGTCACAAAACAAGTCTCAATAAATTTTTTAAAAATTGAAATTATATCAAGTATCCTCTCAGAACACAGTGAATAAAACTAGAAATTAACTCCAAAAGAAACCCTCAGAACTATACAAATACATGGAAATTAAATAATCTGCTCTTGAATGATCTTTGGGTCAACAATGAAATCAAGATGGAGATTTTTTTAATTCTTTGAACTGAATCATAACCGTGATTCAACTTCTCAAAACCTTCGGGATACAGCTAAAGCAATGCTAAGAGGAAAGTTCATAGCATCAAATGCCTACATGAAAAAGTCTGAAAGAGTACAAACAGACAATCTAAGATCATACTTCAAGGAACTAGAGAAACAAGAACAAACCACACCCAAACCAAGCAGAAGAAAAGAAATCAAGATCAGAGAAGAATTACATGAAATTGAAACCAAAAAAAAAAAAAGATAAAAGAAACAAAAAGCTGGTTCTTTGAAGAGATAAACAAAATTGATACATCATTAGTGAGATTAACCAAGAAAAGAAGAGAGAAGATCCTAATAAGCTCAATTAGAAATGGGATGGGAGATATTACAGCCAATACCACAGAAATGCAAAAGATAATTCAAGGCTACCAGGAACACCTTTACGTGCACGAACTAGAAAATTTACAGGACATGGATAAATTCCTGGAAGTCTACAACCCTCCTAGATTAAATCAGAAAGAAACAGAAACTCTAAACAGACCAATAACAAGTAGTGAGATTGAAATGGTAATTTAAAAATCGCCAACAAAAAAAAAAGTCCAGGAGAAGATGGATTCTCAGCTGAATTCTATTGAACATTGAAATAATTGGTAGCAATCCTACTGACACTATTCCACAAGATAAAGAAAGAGGTTCCCTTCCTTAATCATTCTATGAAGCCAGTATCACCTTGATACCAAAACCAAGAAAGGACATAACAAAAACAAAAAACTGTAGACCAATATCCCTGATAAACATAGATCCAAAAATCCTCAAAAAAAATACTAGCTAACCAAATCCAACAGCATATCAAAAATATATACACTGTGATCAAGTGGGTTTCATACCAGAGATGCAGAGATGGTTTAACATACACAAGTTGTTGTACCCGAGCAAGTTAGAAAAAGGCCACACTTTGAGATGAATTAAGAGTCCTTTATTAGCCAGCGACCAAGAGATGGCTAACGCTGAAAATTCTCTTGGCCCCAAGGAAGGGGCTTGATTAATTTTTATACCTTGGTTTAGGAAGGGGAGGGGGGCGTCTAGTTAAAACAATTTTACAGAAGTAAAGTAGTCAAAAAGTTAAAAGGATAAATGGTTACAGGAAAGTAAACGGTTCCAGGTGCAGGGGCCTTAAGACTATTACAAGGTGACAGACCCGGGGCTTTGGGAGTTATCAATCAGACAAATTCCTGGAAACTGTGGATATAGCTTGCCACAGTATCTTATCAGCTAATTGCATTCTTGGATGTGCTGGGAGTCAGCTTGCACAAGTTAAGTCCTTGAGGAAGGGGCTGCCAGTGAAAGAGCCAAGATGGAGTCTGTCTGGCTCTCTTAGCTAAGGGAGAGTCAATTCAGGTGGAAACAAGGCTAGGTGATTAAAGGAAAAGGGAGAGTCTAAAAACAGAGTTAGTAAAAACCAGGTTGGGCATTACAAAGTCAATAAATGTGATGCATCACATAAACAGAATTAAAAACAAAAATCATATGATCATCTCAATAGATACAGAAAAAGCAGTTGAGGAAATCCAGCATCCCTTTATGATTAAAACACCCTCAGCAAAATCAACATAGAAGGCACATACCTCAATGTAATAACAGCCATCTATGACAAACTCACAGTGAACATCATACTGAACAGGGAAAACACAACCACTATGGAAAACAGTATGAAGATTCCTTAAAGAACTAAAAGCAGAACTACCATTTGATCCAGCAATCCCACTATTGGGTATCTACCCAGAGGAAAGGAAGTCATTATTTGAAAAACACACTTGCACATGCATTTTATAGCAGCACAATTTGCAATTGCAAAAATACAGAACTAGACTAAATGCTCAACAACCAACAAGTAGATAAAGAAAATGTGATATATATTTATATATGTGTATATATATATATGTATATACACATATACAGAAACAAACACACATGCACACCATGGAATACTACTCAGCCATAAAAAGGAAAGAAATAAGACCATTCGCAGCAACCTGGATGGAACTGGAGACCATTATTGTAAGTGAAGTAACTCAGGGATTGGAAAACCAAACATTGTATGTTCTCACTCATAAGTTGGAACTAAGTTATGAGGATGCAAAGGCATAAGAATGATACAATGGACTTTGGAGACTCAGAGTTGGAGAGGGATAAAAGATGACACACTGATTACAGTGTACACTGCTTGGGTGATGAGTGCACCAAAATCTCAGAAATCACAACTAAAGGCCGGGTACAGTGGCTCATGTCTGTATTCCCAGCACTTTGGGAGGCCGAGGCAGGAGGATCACCTGAGGGCAGGAGTTCAAGACTAGCCTGGCCAACATAATGAAACCCCATCTCTACTAAAAATTTAAAAATTAGCCAGATGTGGTAGCACATGCTTGTAATCCCAGCTACTCAGGAGGGTGAAGCAAGAGAATCACTTGAACTTGGGAGGCAGAGGTTGCAGAGAGCCAAGATTGTGCCATTGCACTCCAGCCTGTGCAACAACAGGGAAATTCCGTCTTAAAAAAGAAGAGAAAGAAAGAAAAGAAAGAAAGGAAGAAGAAAGAAAAGAAAGAAAAAAAGAAAGAAAGAAAGAAAGAAAAGAAATTACCAGTAAAGAATTTATGCATGTAACCAAAAACCACCTGTTCCCCAAAAACTATTGAAGTAAAATTAATAAAATGTAAAAAATGAACTCTTTGATATTGATTCAAGAAGCCTGAAATCCAGAATCGCAAGAATCATTTAAAAGAGGCTGAATGGGGGATTGCTGGCAAGATGGCCGAATAGGAGAAGCTCCGGTCTGCATCTCCCAGCGAGATTGATGCAGAAGGCAGGTGATTTCTGCATTTCCAACTGAGGTACCTGGTTCATCGCATTGGGTCTGGTTGGATAGTAGGTGCAGCCCATGGAGAGCAAGATGAAGGAGGGTGGGGCGTCGCCTCACCCAGGAAGCACAAGGGGTTGGAGAATTTTCTCCCCCACCCAAGGGAAGCTGTGAGGGACTGAGCCTGAGGAACTCAGGCACAGACACTGCATTTGTCCCACCGTTTTCAACACCCGCAAACCAGGAGATTCCCTCCGGTCCCTACCCCACCAGGGCCCTAAGTTTCAAGCACAAAATTGGGTGGCCATTTGGGCAGATAACGAATTAGGTGCAGGAGTTATTTTTTTCCATACCCCAATGGCGCCTGAAACGCCAGCGAGACAGAACTGTTCACTCCCCTGGAAAGGGGTGCTGAAGCCAGGGAGCCAAGTGGTCTGGCTCAGCGGGTCCCACCCCCACAGAGCCCAGCAAACCAAGATCCACTGGCTTGAAAATCTCACTGCCAGCACACCAGCAGTCTGAGATTGACCTGGGATGCATGAGCTTGGTGAGGTGAGGGGCGTCTACCATTGTTTAAGCTTGAGTAGGCGGTTTTATGCTCACAATGTAAACAAAGCCTCTGAAAAGTTCAAACTGGGCGCAGCCCACTGCAGCTCAGCATGGCTGCTGTGGCCAGACTGCCAGATTTCCCTTCTCTGGGCAGGGCATGTCTGAAAAAAAGGCAGCAGCCCCAGTCAGGGACTTATAGATAAAACCCCCATCTCCCTGGGACAGAGCACCTGGGGAAAGGGGCAGCTGTGGGTGCAGTTTCAGCAAACTTAAATGTCCCTGCCTGATGGCTCTGAAGAGAGCAGCAGACCTCCCAGCACAGCATTCGAGCTCTGCTAAGGGTCAGACTGCCGCCTCAAGTGGGTCCCTGACCTCTATGTATCCTGACTGGGAGACACCTCCCAGTAGGGGCTAACAGACACCTCATACAGGAGAGCTCTGGTTGGCATTTGGCAGGTTCCCCTCTGGGAAGAAGCTTCCAGAGGAAAGATCAGACAGCAATCTTTGCTGTTCTGCAGCCTCTGCTGGTGATACCCAGGCAAACACAGTCATGAGTGGGCCTCCAGCAAACTCCAGCAGACCAGCAGCAGAGGGGCCTGACTGTCAGAAAGAACATTAACAAATAGAAAAAAATAGCACATCCACTCAAAGACCCCATCCAAAGGTCACCAACATCAAAGACCAAAGGTAGATAAATCCACAAAGATGGGGAGAAACCAGTGCAAAAAGGCTGAAAATTCCAAAAACCAGAATGCTTCTTCTCCTCCAAAGGATCACAACTCCTCTCCAGCAAGGGAACAAAACTAGATGGAGAATGAGTTTGACAGATTGACAGAAGTAGGCTTCAAAAGGTGGGTAACAGCAAACTCCTCTGAGCTAAAGGAGCATGTTCTAACCCCATGTAAGGAAGCTAAGAACCTTGAAAAAAGGTTAGACGAATTGCTAACTAGAATAATCAGCTGAGAAAAGAATATAAATGACCTGATGGAGCTGAAAAACACAGCACAAGAACTTCGTGAAGCATACACAAGTTTCAATAGCTGAATCGATCAAGCGAAAGAAAGGGTATCAGTAATTGAAGATCAACTTAATGAAATAGAGAAGACAAGATTAGAGAAAAAAGAATAAAAAGGAACAGAAAAAGCCTCCAAGAAATATGGGACTATGTGAAAAGACCAAATCTACATCTAATTGGTGTACCTGAAAGCAATAAGGAGAATGGAGCCAAGTTGGAAAACATTCTTCGGGATATTATCCAGGAGAACCTCCCCAACCTAGCAAGACAGCACAACATTCAAAATCAGGAAATGCAGAGAACACTACAAAGATACTCCTTGAGAAGAGCAACCCCAAGACACATAATCGTCAGATTCACCAAGGTTGAAATGCAGGAAAAAATGTTAAGCACAGCCAGAGAGAAAGTTCGGGTTACCCACAAAGGGAAGCCCATCAGACTAACAGTGGTTCTCTCTGCAGAAACCCTACAAGCCAGAAGAGAATGGGGCCAATATTCAACATTCTTAAAGAAAAGAATTTTCAACCCAGAATTTCATAACCAGCCAAACTAAGTTTCATAAGTGGAGGAGAAATAAAATCAATTACAGACAAGTAAATGATGAGAGATTTTGTCACCACCAGGCTTGCCTTACAAGAGCTCCTGAAGGAAACACTAAATCTGGAAAGGAACAACTGGTACCAGCCACTGCAAAAACATACCAAATTGTAAGAGCATCAACACTATGAAGAAACTGCATCAACTAATGGGCAAAACAACCAGCTAGCATCATGACAGGATCAAATTCACACATAACAATATTAACCTTAAATGTAAACAGACTAAATGCCCCAGTTAAAAGACACAGACTGGCAAATCGGATAAAGAGTCAAGATCCATCAGTGTGCTGTATTCAGGAGACCCAGCTCACCTGCAAAGACACACATAGGCTCAAAATAAACGGATGGAGGAATATTTACCAAGCAAATGGAAAGCAAAAAAAAAACAGGAGTTGCGATCTTAATCTCTGATAAAACAGACTTTAAACCAACAAAGATCAAAAGAGACAAAGAAGAGCATTACATAATGGTAAATGGATCAATGCAGCAAGAAGAGCTAACTATCCTAAATATATATGCACCCAATACAAGAACACTCAGATTCATAAAGCAAGTTCTTAGAGACCTACAAAGAGATGTAGACTCCCACACAATAACAGTTGGGAGACTTTAACACCCCACTGTCAATATTAGACAGATCAATGAGACAGAAAATTAACAAAGATATTCAGGACTTGAATTCAGCTCTGGGCCAAGAAGACCTAATAGACATCTCCAGAACTCTCCACCCCAAATCAACAGAATATACATCCTTCTCAGCACCACATCGCACTTATTCTAAAATTGACCACATAATTGGAAGTAAAACACTCCTCAGCAGATGCAAAAGAACAGAAATCATAACAAACAGTCTCTCAGACCACAGTGCAATCAAACTAGAACTCAGGATTAAGAAACTCACTCAAAATCACACAACTACATGGAAACTAAACAACCTGCTCCTGAATGACTACTGGGTAAATAACTAAATGAAGGCAGAAGTAAAGACATTCTTTGAAACCAATGAGAATGAAGACACAACATACCAGAATCTCTGGGACACATTTAAAGCAGTGTGTACAGAGAAATTTATAACACTAAATGCCCACAAGAGAAAGCAGGAAAGATAAAAAATTAAAACAATTTAAATTCTTTTAATTTAATATTTAATTCTTTTAATTTTAACATCAAAATTAAAAGAATTAGAGAAGCAACAGCAAACAAATTCAAAATTTAAGGGAAGACAAGTAATAACCAAGACCAGAGCAGAACTGAGGGAGATAGAAACATGAAAAACCCTTCAAAAAATCAATGAATCCAGGAGCTGTTTTTTGAAAACATCAACAAAATACATAGACCACTAGCCAGGCTAATACAGAAAAAAAGAGAGAAGAATCAAATAGGCACAATAAAAAATGATATAGGTGATATCACCACCGATCCCACAGAAATACGAACTACCATCAGAGAATATTATAAACACCTCTACGCAAATAAACGGGAAAATCTAGAAGAAATGGATAAATTCCTAGACACACACACCCTCCCAAGTCTAAACCAGGAAGAAGTCGAATCTCTGAAAAAACCAATAATAAGTTCGGAAATTGAAGCAGTAATTAATAGCCTACCAACGAAAAAAAACGTTGAGGACCAGACAGATTCACAGCCGAATTCTACCAGAGGTACAAAGAGGAACAGGTACCACTCCTCCTGAAACTACTCCGAACAATAGAAAAAGAGGGAATCCTCCCTAACTCATTTTATGAGCCCAGCATCATCCTGATACCAAAGCCTGGCAGAGACACAACAAAAAAAGAAAATTTCAGGCCAATATCCCTGATGAACATCGATGCGAAAATCCTCAATAAAATACTGGCAAACCGAATCCAGCAGCACATCCAAAAGCTTATCCACCACGATCAAGTCGGCTTCATCCCTGGGATGCAAGGCTGGTTCAACATACGCAAATCAATAAACGTAATCCACCACATGAACAGGACCAATCACAAAAACCACATGATTATCTCAATAGATGCAGAAAAGGCCTTTGACAAAATTCAACACCCCTTCATGCTAAAATCTCTCAATAAACTGGGTATTGATGGAACATATCTCAAAATAATAAGAGCTACTTATGACAAATCCACAACCAATATCATACTGAATGGGCAAAAACTAGAAGTATTCCCTTTGAAAACCAGCGAAAGACAAGGATGCCCTCTCTAACCACTCCTACTCAACATACTATTGGAAGTTCTGGCTAGGACAATCAGGCAAAAGAAAGAAATAAAGGGTATTCAAATAGGAAGAGAGGAAGTCAAATTGTCTCTGTTTGCAGATGACATGATTGTGTATTTAGAAAACCCCATCTTCTCAGCCCAAAATCTCCTTAAGCTGATAAGCAACTTCAGTAAGGTCTCAGGATACAAAATCAATGTGCAAAAATCACAAGCATTCCTATACACCAATAATAGACAAACAGAGAGCCAAATCATGAATGAACTCCCATTCACAATTGCTACTAAGAGAATAAAATACCTAGGAGTCCAACTTACAAGGGATGTGAAGTACCTCTTCAAGGAGAACTACAAACCACTGCTCAGTGAAATAAAAGATGACACAAACAAATGGAAAAACATTCCATGCTTATGGATAGGAAGAATCAATATCGTGAAAATGGCCATACTGCCCAAAGTAATTTATAGATTCAATGCTATATCCCCATCAAGCTACCACTGACTTTCTTCACAGAATTAGAAAAAACTACTTTAAACTGCATATGAAACCAAAAAAGAGCCCACAGGGCTAAGACAATCCTGAGCAACAAGAACAAAGCTGGAGGCATCATGCTACCTGACTTCAAATTATACTACAAGGCTACAGTAACCAAAACAGCATGGTACTGGTACCAAAACAGATATATAGACCAATGGAACAGAACAGAGGCCTCAGAAATAACACCACACATCTACAACCATCTGATCTTTAACAAACCTGACACAAACAAGCAATGGGGAAAAGATTCCCTATTTAATAAATGTTGGGAAAACTGGCTAGCCATATGCATAAAACTGAAACTGGACCCCTTACTTACACCTTATACAAAAATCAACTCAAGATGGAACAAATACTTAAATGTAAGACCTGGGACCTTAAAAATCCTAGAAGAAAACCTGGGCAATACCATTCAGGACATAGGCATGGGCAAAGACTTCATGTCTAAAACACGAAAAGCAATGGCAACAAAAACCAAAATTGACAAATGGGATCCAATTAAACTAAAGAGCTTCTGCACAGCAAAAGAAACTATTATCAAAGTGCACAGGCAACCTACAGAATGGGAGAAAATTTTTGCAATCCATCCATCTGACAAAGGGCTAACATCCAGAATCTACAAAGAACTTAACCAAATTTACAAGAAAAAACAAACAACCCCATCAAAAAGTAGGCAAAGAATATGAACAGACACTTGTCAAAAGAAGACATTTATGCAGCTAACAGACATATGAAAAAATGCTCATCATCACTGGTCATTAGAGAAATGCAAATCAAAACCACAATGGGATACCATCTCACGCCAGTTAGAATGGTGATCATTGAAAAGTCAGGAAACAAGAAATGCTGGAGAGAATATGGAGAAATAGGAATGCTTTTACACTGTTGGTGGGAGTGTAAATTAGTTCAACCATTGTGGAAGACAGTGTGGCAATTCCTCAAGGATCTAGAACCAGAAATACCATTTGACCCAGCAATCCCATTACTGGGTATATACCCAAAGGATTATAAATCATTCTACTATAAAGACACATGCACACATATGTTTATTGTGGCACTATTTACAATAGGAAAGACTTGGAACCAACCCAATTGTCCATCAATAATAGACTGGATAAAGAAAATGTGGCACATATACACCATGGAATACTATGCAGCCATAAAAAAGGATGAGTTCATGTCCTTTGCAGGGACATGGATGAAGCTGGAAACCATCATTCTCAGAAAACTATCACAAGAACAGAAAACCAAACACTGCATGTTCTCACTCATAAGTGGGAGTTGAACAATGACAACACATGGACATAGAGATGGGAACATCACACACCAGGGCCTTTTGGGGGATGGGGGGCTAGGGGAGGGATAACATTAGGAGAAATACCTAATGTAGGTGACAGGTTGATGGGTGGAGCAAGCCACCATGGCATGTGTATATCTATGTAACAAAACTGCATGTTCTGCACATGTACCCCAGAAATTAATCATTTTTTTAAAAGAGGCTAAAGGTATGCAATCCAACAATCTCACTACTGGGTATCTACCTAAAGGAAAAGAAGCCACTATATCAAAAAGACACCTTCACATATATGTTTATTGCAGCACAATTTACAATTGTAAAGATTTGGAACCACCCTAAGGGCCCATCAATCAATAAGTGGATAAAGAAAATGGGACATATATACCATGAAATACTACTCAGCCATAACAAAGAATAAAATGATGTCTTTTTCCGCAGCTTCCAGGTAGCTGGAGTCCATTACTCTAAGTGCAGTAACTCAGGAATGGAAAACCAAATAATGTATATTCTCACTTATAAGAGAGAGCTAAGCTATGGGTTTGCAAAGGCATACAGAGTGGTATAATGGACACTGGAGACTCAGAAGCAGAAGGGGGAGAAAGGAGAAAAACAAAAAACTAGATATTGGGTAGAATGTATACACTACGCAAGTGACGGGTGCACTAAAATCTCAGACTTCATCACTACGCAATTCATCCATAAAACCAAAAACCACTTGTACCCCTAAAGCTGTTGACATTTTAAATAAATAAATAATAAAAATTAATGAATAAACAAATAAAACTAAAACTGAAAAGAGAGGTTAAATATATATATGTGTGTGTTACTTCAAAATTACACTACAAATCCCATCAAGTGTGCTTGAATAGTTATGATGTTTACTATATTTATTACTTATAAAGCACGAACACAAGGATTTCATTTATCAGCTAGTTGTAAAACATGTCTTTCACCATTGCAGGGGCTAGTCTATAAATTTTTATATGGAAAAACTTCCCTAGAAAATTTAAGATATATATATACATACATGTGATACAATCTTGAGCCCTCTAGAAGAGTCACATTTTACATTAGTGTCAGGAGACAAGGAACTATCTACTTCATTTACTTTCTGCTTTGTAGGAAAATACATTTGTGTATCAATATCAACCCAGGTGGGTGTGACTGAATGTACAGCACAACCCAAACTCCTGGATCGCAGACTATTTAATACCAGGTTTTATCCCCCTGGCATTTGCTTCCAACTTTATCAGACAAAGTAAAATAATGGTGATATAATCCACATCACTCTATAGTATTTTAATAAACATGCAAATAAATAGTACACAATGCTACATAGTCACTTTTCAAGGTGTTTTTTTAAACATTATTTTACTTTGATAAAGTAGCAATAGTCCCCAGATAATTATGGTTTGTGCTAACTGAAAAAACAGTCCTTGTTTCACTGATTTGCACACTTTTGCTCAATTGAAGTTAACAGAATGGGCCACAACTGGAAGTGGAAGTCTCTTTTGCTTAATTTATTTGCCACAGTAACACTATAAAGCCAACCATTGGAATCTCAGTCCAGTTTGGAGTCTAATGACTGAATGAAGAGGTAGAAAACCAAAAACGGCAGCCAACACATGACAAGAATCCTCATAAAGGAATATTAGAAAGTGTCTTGTGTAATGCCATCCATCTATAATTATTGGCTACAGTTTCAAGCTGTCTGGATACAGACGGTTGACTAGATGACTTTCACAACACAAATAAATTTTTAGAAATTTGACCTCATTTCAGGATCATTCACTATGCTTTACATGCAATCCAGAATGCTGCACACATATGATATTCCTTGTCTTCTAGGAGTTTATGTTCTAAACAAAATCCTAGAAATGTTATTTCCCCATAAGGTTGACTTAACTTTTATGTTTTTCATTTGATTACAGCACAAGGATCTACCTCAAAAGTTCAATTTATACCTCAAGGGGAGGGAGCAAGGTTAAGGGAGACAACTGAAATACACGTCAATATTATACCTAAAAAGTAGTCTTCTGGCTGGGTGCGGTGGCTCACGCCTTTAATCCCAGCACTCTGGGAGGCCGAGGTGGGCGGATCACAAGGTCAGGAGTTTGAGACCACCCTGGCCAATATGGTGAAACCCCATCTCTACTAAAAATACAAAAATTGGCCGGATGTGGTGGCATTTGCCTGTGGTCCCAGCTACTCCGGAGGCTGAGGCAGAAGAATCGCTTGAACCCAGGAGGCGGAGCTTGCAGTGAGCCGAGATTGTGCCACTGCACTCCAGCCTGGGTGACAGAGCAAGACTCTGTCTCAAAAAAAAAGTAGTCTTCTAATGAATTCATTCTTTATGTACACAGCAGAACATTTTCAACAAATTTATAGAGCATTGTTATATTAAGAATCATGAGAGCACAAAGAACACATCTGATTCCTGTTCTTTTTTTAAAGTCTCCTACCCAATTCTCCCTCTCATTAGCCACTCCTTGAGTGACATGCACAATAACAACACTCTCCAGCTCAAGAAACTGCAGGACAAACATATACGCCCCCATAGGTGAGTCAGTGGGAAAAGTGCAGTACATGACTCATCACCATTTAAAACAGTTCCATCACTGATGCTCTACTGGAATTACTCCATCATCTCCCTGTAACCTTAGAGTTTACTTTAAAAACCCTCTAGGCTAGGTGAGGCTAACATTATTTCCAGTATCATATAAACCGTTGACATGAAAACATTAAGACAAGTTTAAAACTATGCAAAAATATATTAAAAGAATCTACTTTTCTACAAATACAATGTAATAAGGAATACTTCAACGAAGTATATATATTAAATTGTATTAGTTTTTATTATTTCCATTAACTGGGCTATCACTAACAATTGTAGAGTTGTTTTCTTTTATTAAATGGTTAAAAGACCTTCAAAGCTAGAATAAAATTTGCCCTTATATGGAGTAAATAAGTGGCTGTTTAACCGGGATCATTAGCTGTAATGCAGAATATGAAGGCATGCCTCTCCCATCAACAGCTGACAGTCACATCAGGTAAAGGTGGAACATCAAAGAATGAGGACTTGCTTGTGAGGTGGAACTCAACAACTATCATTTTTAACATGCTTTTAACCATCTGACACTTGAATCACTTAATTTTTGTTACTATACTGATATCTTAGTTGTCCCATTTTTAAAATAAAGAATATACCAGTAACTGACCAGAAAACAATTACTATACACCCATACACATGAAATTCTATAAATAACTGGTGGGTAGAGGAGAAGGATGTAAAAAGTGATCTCTTTCTGAGATTGCAGAGGCCCAGTTTCCTCATTGTGTTCGCACATAAATACTTTCATTGCAGATATTTCAAGGTTATGCCAGACTTATACAGAAAGAAATCCTGGACTATGTGTTCTGAATGTGCTGGTAAAGAAAGTCACTTCATTTGAGAGGTCCCTGCCCCTTCAACCTCACCCTCCTTACCAATATACATTCATCACTGAAAAGGGAAATATTTACAAAAGTTAGTTTAGTTATGTTTAAATATTATGTTTAGCTGTCTGGAGACCATGTTCTCAAGATTTATACAAGAAATCAAGGATTAAACTTCATAACAATTAGAAAACCACACTGTGTAAAATCAAAGACTTAGTTAAAGGAAATTAAAATAGTTTTACCATTGGTGCTAAACTGAAATGGCTCCATCTCTTCCCAACACCTGGAATCAAAACCTTTTGAACTTTCATGTAAATAAATGAGGACATGCAGAATGCTCTGTCTGCAGCAAGGTACCACCTCTGCACAGGCATTTGGGTGAACAATGTGGAAAATGCCTGAGGACTCTTTGAAGCAGCTTAGGAGAAGTGAGAGCAGGAAAGAGGCTCTTCTCTAGGGTAAGTTTGTTTAGTAGAAAGTAAGCAAGTTGTCAGGGTAAAAGTTGACAATGTTGATTCCAACAGTTTGAACTGCGAATAAACATCCAAAGGGATTATGTTACTGAGAATTAGAAAAGATTCCACTAAACTCAATAGAACACTTGTGTTTTCAAAGATAATATGCCTTCAAGCCATACTCTGGAGCCTCGGTTTAGGGTTAGAATTACCCTAAGCCCTTTCTATACCACATTAAAGAACACAAGGTCTGACCCCTCTTATAAGTGCCTAAAAATATTAGAATAAAGATGGAATAAAAATATTTCATTTCCACTCATTGAATTGGAAAATATCACACACACACACGCACGTATTTATACACACACACACATGCACACATACATATGAGGTTGACTGAAAAAACCTGAAGAAACATCTATGCTCTTCCCAAACATCTAAACTTAAACCCAATTTCACTAACCAATTTAGGGAAATACATGCATTGGCCATAAATCACTTTAAGTTTTCCCTTCTTAATGACCTATCAAAGAGCAAAAAACAGGACCTATACTTATGAAATCCATAATCCCCTTTTCTGCTCACCAAAGCCACATTTAAGTCTGGCTTTCATCTCATGCTGTTGGGTTTTTCACCAGGTACAAGATGAAAAGCTGGAAAAGTCCTGTGCTTTTCTAAAAGCAAAACAATTTGGTTGCCACTCAGCAATTCCTGGTGACATGCCAAGAAGTCTGTAAAAAAAAAAAGTTAAAGTTTTCCTAACTTAGAGCTTACAAAAATAAGTGTGAGATGTTCATAGCCTGTCAGACAATCCATCTTTTTATTTTTTTAATATTCATAAACAAGGGAAAACACATACTTTTGATTTGTTAAAGTTTATTTGGATCACTATAACGTAGGTCTGCCTTATGTGGTCTCAAGAAAATGGAGGTAACTTGGACTGCTCTTCTGAGTTCATCTCAAATCCTTAATAATTCTCACATAAGATTCTGCTATTATAATCTTTTCCAAAGCCTGACAAAAGCATGCAGCTCATTTGCTCATTACCAGCAAGTCTGCAAGCAGCCTTGAAAAAAGTTGATTCTCCTTGTAGCTCTGACACATATTCACTTTCCTCCTAGAATCAAGGATGTAAGGGAGCACGGCTCAGTCTCATAGCCTCTTTGCTCTTAAGAAGAAAATCAAATTCCCCAGATATTTCCAAACTCCACCAAGAATAGAACATTCTCTGCTCTGCCTGAAGACCATTATCTCTTTTACATTTCATCTTTATATTCACTGGGTTCACAGAAAGGGCATACAAGGAAAGAGGAAAATAGCTGCTTCTTAAAAGACACCAAATTTAGTAATTCTCTCAAATCTACTGGCATACATTTAGAAAGTCATATTTTTAAAGGCTTCAATAGGTTTTCATCAGTTCTGTGTTTTGAGAAGAAAACACATGCTGAATCACCCATAACTTCAAACCAAAATATATCTGCAAACTACAAGGAATATTTGTAGTAGAAAGACAAGTCATCACAATTTAAAAAGTGATATAGTGGGTGTAGACAGACAGATGTGTACCCCAAAAAACAAGTTACTAACTGAATGCTCTAAGATTTCAACCAACTCCAACAGCCTTACCTGTTAATATGAGATTACTGTAAGTATTGGAGAATTGCTCCTTTAGAAGAACCAGATGCATCTGAGCTGCCTTCTCCCTTTGGAGCTCCAGCATAACATCAGGGTGCTGGGCAATCTTGCAGCCTTTCTGTTTATCTAAGGCAACATCACTTCGAACAATGTCTACAAAAAGAAAGAAAGAAGGCAGGCAGCAAAAACTAAAACAAAACAAAAAATAATATATCATCAAAGTCTTGTTTCACCCAAAATGACAGAATTAATAAGCTACCAGCATTTTCATCAACCTAAAGAGATGCAGAAGTAATCAGAAGGCTCTCCAACTCCATGACACATCCTGAAAGTTCCTCTGGTCATTTCCAAATTCTTTGGAGATCTATCTGTTTCTTAGCTCTTTCTGACATCATTTAAGATTCTCACTCCTCAATTCTCCTTCCCAGCCCTTCAGGACTTGTTTACCTCCTGGGGCCTTTTCTTAACATATCTTACCGTTTTCCATGGGAAAAAGTATTATAATACAATCTTGAATACTGGTAATTATGAAGGTCATTCTCTCTACCTCGTGCTACAGGACCAGGTGATAGCTCCAGCATGTGTATTTAGGATACTTGGTCTATTTTTAAATTCACCTGCCAGCCAGCCTACTCAGCTCAAGTTAGAGCTGCCGATCTATGGCTTACCTGGTCAGGGTTTTTCCTGCTATTTTTCATGTATCTCGAGTAAAATAGTTTAATTCTGACTCAATAATCATTCTTTCAAACCAAAAATATTTTTTGAGTCACTGAAGAGAGCACAGGAGGTCTACAGTCATGGCAGATCTGCCTTTTCCCCAATTATTTTCCCATACTGCTTTTTATACTTCGGAATGATTTTCATTCAAAGCAGATATAGTCTCCAGAAAACAGCTTCCTCAAAAAGAAAAATTCATACAGAATGCTTCAGCCAGGCGTGGTGGCTCACGCCTGTAATCCCAGCACTTTGGGAGGCCAAGGCGGGCAGATCACGATGTCAGGAGTTCAAGACCAGCCTGACCAATATGGTGAAACCCTGTATCTACTAAAAATACAAAAAAACTAGTCGGGTGTGGTGGCACACACCTGTAGTCCCAGCTATTTGGGAGGCTGAGGCAGGAGAATCACTTGAACCCAGGAGGCGGAGGTTGCAGTGAGCCAAGATTGCACCACTGCACTCCAGCCTGGGCAATAGAGGGAGACTCTGTCTTAAAAAAAAAAAAAAAGAAGAAGAAGAATGCTTCCCAATTAGCAGGAAGCTCTTATGCCCTAAAGTTATTTATTAATTTTTTACAAATTAAAATATAATTCAACTGATTCTCATAGGTACAAATGATACCATCAGCAGTAATCTAGGTGGCAACTCTAAAAACTTTCAAGTTTTGCATAACAAAACTGAAGAATTTTAATAGAAGGCGCTAAAAAATAACTGCTTTGCCACTTTTGACACCAATGATTTTGGAAAGAATAAAACTAATGCCCATGTTAATGGTACTAAAAGAAAAGCTATATTCAGTGACACTTAAGAGAAAATAGGGCATATGGTGAAAAGGGTGAAACACTGTTCTGGAGAAGTAGTCTTTTCTTTCAGATTTCTAAAAGAAAAGCCCAGGTAAAAATACAAACCCATGACTATGAGAGTTAGGATGTGTGGCACACAAAGATAAGCCAGATGTGAAAATGGTACTCACTAATTCTTAGATTAAAACAGGAGAGCTGAGTAGAAATAATGCAGTATTTATGCCTAAACATGTATATACCAATTTCTTGAATATGAGTAATAAAATGAACTCATTTAACAAATAACTAGTCTCACAGATTTTCTGAGACTTAAATACAAAAATTGTATAAATAAGTTCAAGAATATACTAGCTTATAAGACAATCCAATAGAAGTCAAGAGGAACAATGCAGTTTACATTTATATAAATTACATTCTATAAAACTTTTTGGATTACATCATCTCATTGGATCCTTCCAAAAATATTATCAAAGTAAATGGCAGACATTGTTGACTGGCTGACCCAAACCCTAAACACAATCCCTTCTCCCTTGGCTTCATCTATTATAGAGACTGAAAAACTACACTATACAATTTCCCAGCTTTCCTTGCAGAAAAGGGTAGTTATGTAACATGGTTCTGGAAAATGAGCTGCAGGCAGACATCTTAAAGGGGGACTTCCCTTGCCAGATTAAAAGAGAGAGCCTCACTAAGAGAAACTCAGTTTTTCCCTTTAGTCCTTTAGTCCCTCCTATTCTCTATGTCTAAAACATAGACATGAAGCCCAGAGTTCTAGTAGCCACTTTGTAACCTTGAGTTAAGAAGCAAGAGCAGGGGTCGGGCGCAGTGGCTGACGCCTGTAATCCCAGCACTTTGGGAGGCTGAGGCAGGTGGATTACTTGAGGTCAGGAGTTCAAGACCAGCCTGGCAACACGGTGAAACCCCACCTCTACTAAAAATACAAAAATTAGCTGGGCGTGGTGGCACACGCCTGTAGTTCCAGCTACTCAGGAGGCTGAGGCAGGAGAATTACTTGAACCCAGGAAGCGGAGGTTGCAGTGAGCCGAGATCGTACCACTGCACTCCAGTCTGGGTGAAAGAGTGAGACTCCATCAAAAAAAATAAAAATAAAAATAAGCAAGAGGGTAAAGGATTACACACTAAAAGTGTTGAACAGAAAAATGTAAAGAGCTTAAGTCCCTAATGTCTTTATTGACCTACCATACCTGTGCTAGACTGCCTATCTCTTAATTTCTTGTCATGAGACAAATATACTATTTATGTAAGTCATTAAGAGTTAACTGTTTTTAAAATTGTAACCTGTTGTATAATCCTAAATGATAAAGAACACTAGTATTGCCTCTATCTTAAATACGACGAAACTGAGGTCCACAAAGCTTGACTTGCACAAGTTCACAAAACCTGGTCAGTCCTCAAATCCAGGGATGTTCAAAGCCAATTTCAGTGCTCTTTCCAGAGCTCCTATATGAAACTCATGAGCTTAAGAGTAGAATTACATTAAACAATAAAAGGAAGAACTAAAAAGAAAAACTGAGTTATACTGTTACAATGGTATTCCATAGACTGTTTGTGTGGAAAAGAAATATGAATGCTTTCTCAGAAAAAAATATAAAACTTGTATCAAAACATACTATAAAAAGTGAAGGAGAGTTTCAATTACCCTGATATCTTCTGACACAAGTCTAATTTGAAGAGTAGAACACCAACTAAACTCCCTATTTCCTATCTAATAAATATATTGCTCAGAATGCAACAGAAGCAACAATTACAACTGATATCCTCAACATCATTCCAACAAGAACCTTGAAATAAAGTAACTACATTACCTTTATATTAATAACAGTCAGAAAAGAAAACTATGAACATGGCCAAATGTATGTCCTAAACTTTAGAAAAGCAGATTTCAAAAATGTTTAGGGAAAAAAATAGATATGCTGTATCTAAAGTAAAAGTATGAATTCCCTATTCAACTCTAATCTGCTTGAAATTGTATCAATGACTAGATAAACACAAAGCAAAGATACTTATCAAAGAAGCACATGGTAATATATCTGGAGGAAGAGTTAGTATCATGTATGACACACTCAAAATTCAAAATTATCTTGGAAATCTAAAAACTTAGGCTGAAATCCCAAAAATGGAAGGTAAAGACATGAACACAAATCCTACATTTATACTGAAAATTAATGACATAAGATTTAAGATGGGAAAGCCAGACCAAACAGAAGCTCATATACTTAAGATCTTATTAAGATTTGTAGGCTTTAGTTGAATACCAGCTTAATATAAGTCAGTGCTATGATATTGCTGCCAAAATGATTAATGCAATCTTAGTCTAAATTAACAGAACCAGAACATGCAGAATAAAGAAGGCAACACAGCTGTGCTACATTCCTTGCCTACCAAGTGCAGCATAGTGAAGAGTTTGGAGTTAAGCAGACCTCTGTTCAAATCCTGGCTTGGTATTCACTTATTAGTTACAAAAGTGGCAGACAAAACACCTTTCTAAGATTACATTTCTTTAGCTACTGTTATTGTACAGATACACAAAAGGCATTGCACTAAGCATACAATAAGAGCACAATAAAGAGTACCTATAATTATTTTTGTTATTAGTATCCTGCTTGTGGTATTATATATTTCCAGCTATAATAGTCTCAGATGAATCCTGGTAATCTAGAGTAAGTCCAAAGAAAAGTACAAATATGGAAAATAATGTTGATCTTTTAAAATAGCTGAAACTGGCCGGGTGCAGTGGCTCACGCCTGTAATCCCAGCACTTTGGGAGCCCGAGGTGGGCGGATCACCTGAGGTCTGGAGTTTGAGACCAGCCTGCCCAACCTGGTGAAACCCCGTCTCTACTAAAAACACAAAATTAGCCAGGCATGGTGGCGCATGCCTATAATCCCAGCTACTTGGGAGGCTGAGGCAGAAGAATCACTCGAACTTGGGAGGCAGAAGTTGCAGTGAGCCAAGATCGCGCCATTGCACTCCAGCCCGGGCAAAAAGAGCGAAACTCCACTCAATAAATAAATAAATAAATAAATAAAATAGTTGAAACTATGATACAATGGACTTTGGGGACTCAGAGGGAAGGGCAAGAGGCAGGTGAGGAATGGAAGACTATACACTGGGAACAGTGTATACTGCTTGGGTGATGGGTGCACCAAAACTCCAAAATCACCACTAAAGAACTTATGCATGTAACCAAACACCACCTGTTCCCCCAAAACTATTGAAGTTTAAAAAATAAATATATATATTTATACAAAAAAAAATAGCTGAAACTGAGCCTGGCAAAGAAAGAGCCAAAGATGACTTGCTTTCTCATACAGAAGAAATAGTTGACTTATTCTGTGGAAATCTAAAAAGCCAAACATTATGGGAGTACCCAAGAACCAAACCTGTTCAGTTCCACGTGAGAAAACTTTTTTAACAACAGAAGCTGTCAAATAAGGAAAAGGACTACTTCATGAAGGAGTAAGTTTCCCATCCCTGGCGATATTCAAGCAGAGAATGGGTGACCCAGGCATTATGAAGTAATTTCAATACAGATATTAAAACCTGCCAGATACAAGATTAGGTATTTTCACCTATATTATGTGAAGCAATACAGCAGGATGGTTAAAAGCACAGGTTTCGAATTCAAATATATACAAGTTTGGATCCCTCTAGTACTTACTATCAGAGAGCTCTTGGACAAACCACTAAATCTCTCAATGCATTTCCTAATAAAGAAGGGAATTTCCTTTTTTAGAAACATGAAAATACCAATAGCTTAATTTTAATGAACTTATCACAGTAATAGAGACATATTAGGAATTCAACAAGTGCCAGATGTTTCAGTGGTTGTCAATAATAACATCACATTGTAATATCAGAAAGTTATTATTGGAGGATAGTATTATTCTTTTAGGTCATTTCAACACTTTTATGGTTCCACAAAAATGTGTATTTTTCTTATGTCTTTATCAGACATAATACAAAGAATAAAGACTCAAAGCCAGAAAACTTAGATATACATTTAAGTAATTTACCAAATAATCATAAAACTCTAAATGAAAAATTAAGAACACTATGCTTGTTTTTTTTTTTTTTCTCCTGGTACACCAAACTGGGGAGTTTCTGGCCTGGATGATCTCTAAACCTCTTCATTCCCCCTGCTAGTTCTTCCCTCTTACAGATATTCTTTGTTGTTATGTAATCAAAGTAGAGTTCCAAACTTGGGTCCAAATATGAAGCTATTCATACTCCTCTTCCCATCTCCCCTTATGATCCTTACCCTAGTATACAATTCAAGGATGCCAAAATACCCAATATATACCCTGACAGATGCAACAAAGGAGCGGGCATCTTGCACCAAAGTTGATGCACTAGAATCAATTTATTGT
This sequence comes from Pan paniscus, assembly GCF_029289425.2. NCBI lineage: Eukaryota > Metazoa > Chordata > Mammalia > Primates > Hominidae > Pan > Pan paniscus. Next base: position 111,054,615 of record NC_073257.2, read on the forward strand.
CTATAATTATTTCTGGACATCTAGGTATAAAAGCATTTGTATTTTTGTTCTTTATTCTTTCTTCCACACCTTTTCCATAAACTAACCAGTTAGTAACCCACAGCAGTGCTAGCCTAAGGTGGCAGTTCTGGTTGAGAAAAATGACAGACTGGCAGACCAGCCAAAAAAATTTTTTAAGACAGTGTCTTACTCTGTCACCCAGGCTGGAGTGTAGTGGCATAGCCCACCACAGCTCGAACTCCTAGGCTCAAGCAATCCTCCCACCTCAGACTCCCAAACAGTCAGGACTACAGGGACACACCACCATACCTGGCTAAATTTTAAAAATTTTTTGTAGAGATGAAATCTCACTATGTTGCCTAGGCTGGTCTCAAACTCCTTGTCTCAAACAATCCTCCTGCCTCAGCCTCCCAAAGAGCTGGGATTATAGGCATGAGCCACCAAATCTGGCCTAGGTAAACATTTTAATAGAAAGAATCTGGCACTTCAGGAGACATAAAATGAGCTACATATGCTTTCCATGCAAGCTTGGCTGACTAGCAGGCTATATGCACATGCAAGGGAGCCCCAACATAGGCTAAGTTCTTCACACATAACTAGCTAATGGGGAGGCTACGCACAAACATGGGAGAGACCCAAGAGATCAGCAGGAAAAAATAAAGTGAAAAAGACCTAAAAAATGCCACAAAACTTAATGTGTTTATCAATCCACAGAGAAATCCATCAGCTGAACATGAAAACATTAAGGGTCCAAAATGTTTTAAACATAATCTCTGAACAGTCATTGGCTGATCACTAAGCTATGCAGACTCAGAGGCAAACCCTAGGAAACCAAGCTAAAAAATAAAAATAAAAAATTTTAAAACTATAAAGAAATATCAGTAACAGCACAACAAAAAGATATAAAGTCCAAATAACTTACTTAAAAACAAAGAAAACATAAAACAATAATTGTCATGGAAAAAAAGAACTACTTTGATTACAAAACAACAAAGATCAGAAAGAGGGGAATGGTATAGATTGGCTATAACCTGTCTAAAATGGCCAGTTTCCAATAAAATATTACAAGCCATGCAAAAAAAAAAAAATCAGAGAACTTAAAGATAGGTGAATAGAAAAGACCTAACCTGAAAAACAAAGAGAAAAAAGACCAAGGAAAAATGACCACAGCCTCAGAGAATTATGGGACAACATGAAGCAATCAAACATATGCTTAACGGGAGTCCTACAAGGAGAGGAAAAATAAAGGGCAGAATTGTTTGAAGACATAATGACCAAAAACATTCAAAATTTGATAAAAATCATTAATCCACAGATTCAAGAAGTACAACAAACCTCAAGCACAAGTACAACAAAACTCAGCAAAAAGAGATCCACATCTAGATACATTATAATAAAAATGTTAAAAGCCCAAGATAAAAAGAAAATCTTAAAAGCAGGGAGGAAAAAAACTAATCCATAAAGGGAACAAGTAATACAATTAATGGCTGACTTCCTCCAATTTGAAACAATGGAGACTAGAAAGCAGTAGAATGACATTTACAAAGGGCGAAAAGTAACAGCAAGACTCTGTCTCTTAAAAAAAAAATAAAGGAAACATTTAGCCAAACATGATGGCATGCACTTATAATCCCAGCTATTCAGGAAGCTGAAACAGGAGGACTGCTTGAGCTCAGGAGTTTGAGGTTGCAGTTACCTATAACTGCACCACTGCACTCCAACCTGGGCAACAGAGCTAGACCCTATCTCATAAATAAATAGCGCTAAAAGAAAACTTCTGACAACCAACAATTCTATGTTCAGCAAAACTATCATTCAAAAATGCAGGCAAAATAAAGTCATTTCCATATTTAAAAAAAAAAAAAAAAGAGGCTGGGCACTGTGGCTCATGCCTGTAATTCCAGCTTTGGGAGGCCGAGGCGGGCAGATCACGAGGTCAGGAGATCAAGACCATCCTGGCTAACACAGTGAAACCCCGTCTCTACTAAAAATACAAAAAATTAGCCAGGCATGGTGGCAGGCACCTGTAGTCCCAGCTACTTGGGAGGCTGAGACAGGAGAATGGTGTGAACCTGGGAGGCGGAGCTTGCAGTGAGCCAAGATCACACCACTGCACTTCAGCCTGGACAACAGAGCGAGACTCCACCTCAAAAAAAAAAAAAAAAAAAGACTGAGAGAATTTGTTGCTAGCAGACCTGCAACACAAGAAATATTAAAGGAAGTGCTTCAGGTTAAAAGGCAATGATATCAAGTAATAACTCAGATACACAGGAAGAAATGAAATACACTAGAAATTGTAAATATGTAAATAAACAAAAATCCTTTTCTCTTTTACATGTTTTAAAAACTAGAAAGATTGCCCTCCCCCTCCCCCTCCCCCTCCCCCTCCCTCTCTTTCCATGGTCTCCCTCTGATGCCGAGCCAAAGCTGGACTGTACTGCTGCCATCTCGGCTCACTGCAACCTCCCTGCCTGATTCTCCTGCCTCAGCCTGCCGAGTGCCTGCCATTGCAGGCGCGTGCCGCCACGCCTGACTGGTTTTCATATTTTTTTGGTGGAGACGGGGTTTCGCTGTGTTGGCCGGGCTGGTCTCCAGCTCCTAACCGCGAGTGATCCGCCAGCCTCGGCCTCCGGAGGTGCCGGGATTGCAGAGGGAGTCTCGTTCACTCAGTGCTCAATGGTGCCCAGGCTGGAGTGCAGTGGCATGATTTCGGCTTGCTACAACCTCCACCTCCCAGCCGCCTGCCTTGGCCTCCCAAAGAGCCGAGATTGCAGCCTCTGCCTGCCCGCCATCCCATCTGGGAAGTGAGGAGCATCTCTGCCTGTCTGCCTGGCCGCCTATCATCTGGGATGTGAGGAGCCCCTCTGCCTGGCTGCCCAGTCTGGAAAGTGCGGAGCGTCTCTGCCCGGCCGCCATCCCATGTAGGAAGTGAGGAGCGCCTCTTCCCGGCCGCCATCCCATCTAGGAAGCGAGGAGAGTCTCTGCCCGGCCGCCCATCATCTGAGATGTGGGGAGCGCCTCTGCCCCGCCGCCCCGTCTGGGATGTGAGGAGCGCCTCTGCTCGGCCGTGACCCCGTCCGGGAGGTGAGGAGCGTCTCTGCCCAGCCGCCCCGTCTGAGAAGTGAGGAGACCCTCCGCCTGGCAACCGCCCCATCTGAGAAGTGAGGAGCCCCTCCGCCCGGCCAGCCACCCCGTCTGGGAAGTGAGGAGCGTCTCCGCCCGGCAGCCACCCCGTCTGGGAGGGAGGTGGGGGTCAGCCCCCGCCAGACCAGCTGCCCCGTCTGGGAGGGAGGTGGGGGGGTCAGCCCCCCGCCTGGCCAGCCGCCCGGTCCGGGAGGTGAGGGGCGCCTCTGCCCAGCCGCCCCTACTGGGAAGTGAGGAGCCCCTCTGCCCAGCCAGCCGCCCCGTCCGGGAGGGAGGTGGGGGTATCAGCCCCCCACCCGGCCAGCCACCCTGTCCGGGAGGGAGGTGGGGGGGGTCAGCCCCCCACCCGGCCAGCCGCCCCGTCCGGGAGGGAGGTGGGGGGTCAGCCCCCCGCCCAGCCAGCCACCCCGTCCGGGAGGGAGGTGGGGGGGTCAGCCCCCTGCCCGGCCAGCCGCCTCGTCCAGGAGGTGAGTGGCGCCTCTGCCCAGCCGCCCCTACTGGGAAGTGAGGAGCCCCTCTGCCTGGCCAGCCGCCCCATCCGGGAGGGAGGTGGGGGGTCAGCCCCCCGCCCGGCCAGCCGCCCCATCCGGGAGGGAGGTGGGGGTGTCAGCCGCCCGGTCCGGGAGGGAGGTGGGGGGTCAGCCCCCAGCCCAGCCAGCCACCCCATCGGGGAGGGGAGGGGCTCCTCTGCCCGGCCGCCCCTACTGGGAAGTGAGGAGTCCCTCTGCCTGGCCACCACCCCGTCTGGGAGGTGTACCCAACAGCTCATTGAGAACGGGCCATGATGACAATGGCGGTTTTGTGGAATAGAAAGGGGGGAAAGGTGGGGAAAAGATTGAGAAATCAGATGGTTGCTGTGTCTGTGTGGAAAGAAGTAGACATGGGAGACTTTTCATTTTGTTCTGTACTAAGAAAAATTCTTCTGCCTTCGGATCCTGTTGATCTGTGACCTTACCCCCAAACCTGTGCTCTCTGAAACATGTGCTGTGTCCACTCGGGGTTAAATGGATTAAGGGCAGTATAAGATGTGCTTTGTTAAACAGATGCTTGAAGGCAGCATGCTCGTTAAGAGTCATCACCACTCCCTAATCTCAAGTACCCAGGGACACAAACACTGCGGAAGACTGTAGGGTCCTCTGCCTAGGAAAACCAGAGACCTTTGTTCACTTGTTTCTTTGTTCACTTGTTTATCTGCTGAACTTCCCACCACTATTGTCCTATGACCCTGCCAAATCCCCCTCTACGAGAAACACCCAAGAATGATCAATTAAAAAAAAAAAAACTCGTAAGATTATATAAAGAAGAAAATATGTTTTAGTTATACCATATATAGATGTAATAGTAATATACAGAACAAAATTAACACAATAGAAAGGATAAGAAAAGAAGCTGTATTTGAGTAAAGTTGTTGTAATTTATAAAAATTAAGTTAACATTAACCTTAAATTGACTGTGCTAAATTAAGATGCATAGTAAATCCCTGGAGCAACTAAGAAAACAACTGAAAATGAGGGGGAGGAGCCAAGATGGCCGAATAGGAACAGCTCCGGTCTACAGCTCCCAGCGTGAGTGAGGCAGAAGACGGGTGATTTCTGCATTTCCATCTGAGGTACCGGGTTCATCTCACTAGGGAGTGCCAGACAGTGGGCACGGGTCAGTGGGTGCGCGCACCGTGCACGAGCCGAAGCAGGGCGAGGCATTGCCTCACTTGGGAAGCACAAGGGGTCAGGGATTCCCTTTCCGAGTCAAAGAAAGGGGTGACAGACGGCACCTGGAAAATCGGGTCAATCCCACCCAAATATTGCGCTTTTCGGACCGGCTTAAAAAACTGCGCACCACGAGATTATATCCTGCACCTGGCTCAGAGGGTCCTACGCCCACAGAGTCTGGCTGATTGCTAGCACAGCAGTCTGAGATCAAACTGCAAGGCGGCAGCGAGGCTGGGGGAGGGGCGCCCACCATTGCCCAGGCTTGCTTAGGTAAACAAAGCAGCCTGGAAGCTCGAACTGGGTGGAGCCCACCACAGCTCAAGGAGACCTGCCTGCCTCTGTAGGCTCCACCTCTGGGGGCAGGGCACAGACAAACAAAAAGACAGCAGTAACCTCTGCAGACTTAAATGTCCCTGTCTGACAGCTTTGAAGAGAGCAGTGGTTCTCCCAGCACGCAGCTAGAGATCTGAGAACGGGCAGACTGCCTCCTCAAGTGGGTCCCTGACCCCTGACCCCCGAGCAGCCTAACTGGGAGGCACCCCCCAGAAGAGGCACACTGACACCTCACACAGCAGGGTATTCCAACAGACCTGTAGCTGAGGGTCCTGTCTGTTAGAAGGAAAACTAACAAACAGAAAGGACATCCACACCAAAAACCCACCTGTACATCACCATCATCAAAGACCAAAAGTAGATAAAACCACAAAGATGGGGAAAAAACAGAGCAGAAAAACTGGAAATTCTAAAATGCAGAGTGCCTCTCCTCCTCCAAAGGAACGCAGTTCCTCACCAGCAACGGAACAAAGCTGGACGGAGAATGACTTTGACGAGCTGAGAGAAGAAGGCTTCAGACGATCAAATTACTCTGAGCTACGGGAGGACATTCAAACCAAAGGCAAAGAAGTTGAAAACTTTGAAAAAAATTTAGACGAATGTATAACTAGAATAACCAATATAGAGAAGTGCTTAAAGGAGCTGATGGAGCTGAAAACCAAGGCTCGAGAACTATGCGAAGAATGCAGAAGCCTCAGGAGCCCATGCGATCAAATGGAAGAAAGGGTATCAGCAATGGAAGATGAAATAAATGAAATGAAGCGAGAAGGGAAGTTTAGAGAAAAAAGAATAAAAAGAAATGAGCAAAGCCTCCAAGAAATATGAGACTATGTGAAAAGACCAAATCTACGTCTGATTGGTGTACCTGAAAGTGATGGGGAGAATGGAACCAAGTTGGAAAACACTCTGCAGGATATTATCCAGGAGAACTTCCCCAATCTAGCAAGGCAGGCCAATGTTCAGATTCAGGAAATACAGAGAACGCCACAGAGATACTCCTCGAGAAGAGCAACTCCAAGACACATAATTGTCAGATTCACCAAAGTTGAAATGAAGGAAAAATGTTAAGGGCAGCCAGAGAGAAAGGTCGGGTTACCCTCAAAGGGAAGCCCATCAGACTAACAGCAGATCTCTCGGCAGAAACCCTACAAGCCAGAAGAGAGTGGGGGCCAATATTCAACATTCTTAAAGAAAAGAATTTTCAACCCAGAATTTCATATCCAGCCAAACTAAGCTTCATAAGTGAAGGAGAAATAAAATACTTTACAGACAAGCAAATGCTGAGAGATTTTGTCACCACCAGGCCTGCCCTAAAAGAGCTCCTGAAGGAAGCGCTAAACATGGAAAGGAACAATCGGTACCAGCCGCTGCAAAATCATGCCAAAATATAAAGACCATCGAGAATAGGAAGAAACTGCATCAACCAACAAGCAAAATCACCAGCTAACATTATAATGACAGTATCAAATTCACACATAACAATATTAACTTTAAATGTAAAGGGACTAAATGCTCCAATTAAAAGACACAGACTGGCAAATTGGATAAAGAGTCAAGACCCATCAGTGTGCTGTATTCAGGAAACCCAACTCACGTGCAGAGACACACATAGGCTCAAAATAAAGGGATGGAGGAAGATCTACCAAGCAAATGGAAAACAAAAAAAGGCAGGGGTTGCAATCCTAGTCTCTGATGAAACAGACTTTAAACCAACAAAGATCAAAAGAGACAAAGAAGGCCATTACATAATGGTAAAGGGATCAATTCAACAAGAAGAGCTAACTATCCTAAATATATATGCACCCAATACAGGAGCACCCAGATTCATAAAGCAAGTCCTGAGTGACCTACAAAGAGACTTAGACTCCCACACATTAATAATGGGAGATTTTAACACCCCACTGTCAACATTAGACAGATCAACGAGACAGAAAGTCAACAAGGATACCCAGGAATTGAACTCAGCTCTGCACCAAGCGGACCTAATAGACATCTACAGAACTCTCCAACCCAAATCAACAGAATATACATTTTTTTCAGCACCACACCACACCTATTCCAAAATTGACCACATACTTGGAAGTAAAGCTCTCCTCAGCAAATGTAAAAGAACAGAGATTATAACAAACTATCTCTCAGACCACAGTGCAATCAAACTAGAACTCAGGATTAAGCATCCCACTCAAAACCGCTCAACTACATGGAAACTGAACAACCTGCTCCTGAATGACTACTGGATACATAACGAAATGAAGGCAGAAATAAAGATGTTCTTTGAAACCAACGAGAACAAAGACACAACATACCAGAATCTCTGGGATGCATTCAAAGCAGTGTGTAGAGGGAAATTTATAGCACTAAATGCCCACAAGAGAAAGCAGGAAAGATCTAAAATTGACACCCTAACATCACAATTAAAAGAACTAGAAACGCAAGAGCAAACACATTCAAAAGCTAGCAGAAGGCAAGAAATAACTAAAATCAGAGCAGAACTGAAGGAAATAGAGACACAAAAAACCCTTCAAAAAATTAATGAATCCAGGAGCTGGTTTTTTGAAAGGATCAACAAAATTGATAGACCGCTAGCAAGACTAATAAAGAAAAAAAGAGAGAAGAATCAAATAGACACAATAAAAAATAATAAAGGGGATATCACCACTGATCCCACAGAAATACAAACTACCATCAGAGAATACTACAAACACCTCTACGCAAATAAACTAGAAAATCTAGAAGAAATGGATAAATTCCTCGACACATACACTCTGCCAAGACTAAACCAGGAATAAGTTGAATCTCTGAATAGACCAATAACAGGAGCTGAAATTGTGGCAATAATCAATAGTTTACCAACCAAAAAGAGTCCAGGACCAGATGGATTCACAGCCGAATTCTAGCAGAGGTACAAGGAGGAACTGGTACCATTCCTTCAGAAACTATTCCAATCAACAGAAAAAGAGGGAATCCTCCCTAACTCATTTTATGAGGCCAGCATCATTCTGATACCAAAGCCAGGCAAAGACCCAACCAAAAAAGAGAATTTTAGACCAATATCCTTGATGAACATTGATGCAAAAATCCTCAACAAAATTCTGGCAAAACGAATCCAGCAGCACATCAAAAAGCTTATCCACCATGATCAACTGGGCTTCATCCCTGGGATGCAAGGCTGGTTCAATATACGCAAATCAATAAATGTAATCCAGCATATAAACAGAGCCAAAGACAAAAACCACATGATTATCTCAATAGATGCAGAAAAAGCCTTTGACAAAATTCAACAACCCTTCATGCTAAAAACTCTCAATACATTAGGTATTGATGGGACGTATTTCAAAATAATAAGAGCTATCTATGACAAACCCACAGCCAACATCATACTGAATGGGCAAAAACTGGAAGCATTCCCTTTCAAAACTGGCACAAGACAGGGATGCCCTCTCTCACCACTCCTATTCAACATAGTGTTGGAAGTTCTGGCCAGGGCAATTAGGCAGGAGAAGGAAATAAAGGGTATTCAATTAGGAAAAGAGGAAGTCAAATTGTCCCTCTTTGCAGATGACATGATTGTATATCTGGAAAACCCCACTGTCTCAGCCCAAAATCTCCTTAAGCTGATAAGCAATTTCAGCAAAGTCTCAGGATACAAAATCAATGTACAAAAGTCACAAGCATTCTTATACACCAATAACAGACAAACAGAGAGCCAAATCATCAGTGAACTCCCATTCACAATTGCTTCAAAGAGAATAAAATACCTAGGAGTCCAACTTACAAGGGATGTGAAGGACCTCTTCAAGGAGAACTACAAACCACTCCTCAAGGAAATAAAAGAGGATACAAACAAATGGAAGAACATTCCATGCTCATGGGTAGGAAGAATCAATATCGTGAAAATGGCCATACTGCCCAAGGTAATTTACAGATTCAATGCCATCCCCATCAAGCTACCAATGACTTTCTTCACAGAATTGGAAAAAACTACTTTAAAGTTCATATGGAACCAAAAAAGAGCCCGCATCACCAAGGCAATCCTAAGCCAAAAGAGCAAAGCTGGAGGCATCACGCTACCTGACTTCAAACTATACTACAAGGCTGCAGTAACCAAAACAGCATGGTACTGGTACCAAAACAGAGATACAGATCAATGGAACAGAACAGAGCCCTCAGAAATAACGCCGCATATCTACAACTATCTGATCTTTGACAAACCTGAGAAAAACAAGCAATGGGGAAAGGATTCCCTATTTAATAAATGATGCTGGGAAAACTGGCTAGCCATATGTAGAAAGATGAAACTGGATCCCTTCCTTACACCTTATACAAAAATCAATTCAAGATGGATTAAAGACTTACATGTTAGACCTAAAACCATAAAAACCCTAGAAGAAAACCTAGGCATTACCATTCAGGACATAGGCATGGGCAAGGACTTCATGTCTAAAACACCAAAAGCAATGGCAACAAAAGACAAAATTGACAAATGGGATCTAATTAAACTCAAGAGCTTCTGCACAGCAAAAGAAACTACCATCAGAGTGAACAGGCAACCTACAAAATGGGAGAAAATTTTCGCAACCTACTCATCTGACAAAGGGCTAATATCCAGAATCTACAATGAACTCAAACAAATTTACAAGAAAAAATCAAACAACCCCATCAAAAAGTGGGCGAAGGACATGAACAGACACTTCTCAAAAGAAGACATTTATGCAGCCAAAAAACACATGAAAAAATGCTCATCATCTCTGGCCATCAAAGAAATGCAAATCAAAACCTCAATGAGATACCATCTCATACCAGTTAGAATGGCAATCATTAAAAAGTCAGGAAACAACAGGTGCTGGAGAGGATGTGGAGAAATAGGAACACTTTTACACTGTTGGTGGGACTGTAAACTAGTTCAACCATTGTGGAAGTCAGTGTGGCGATTCCTCAGGGATCTAGAACTAGAAATACCATTTGACCCAGCCATCCCATTACTGGGTATATACCCAAAGGACTATAAATCATGCTGCTATAAAGACACATGTACATGTAAGTTTATTGCGGCATTATTCACAATAGCAAAGACTTGGAACCAACCCAAGTGTCCAACAATGATAGACTGGATTAAGAAAATGTGGCACATATACACCATGGAATACTATGCAGCCATAAAAAATGATGAGTTCATGTCCTTTGTAGTGACATGGATGAAATTGGAAATCATCATTCTCAGTAAACTATCGCAAGAACAAAAAACCAAACACCGCATATTCTCACTCATAGGTGGGAATTGAACAATGAGATCACATGGACACAGGAAGGGGAATATCACACTCTGGGGACTGTGGTGGGGTGAGGGGAGGGATAGCATTGGGAGATATACCTAATGCTAGATGACGAGTTAGTGGGTGCAGTGCACCAGCATGGCACATGTATACATATGTAACTAACCTGCACAATGTGCACATGTACCCTAAAACTTAAAGTATAATTAAAAAAAAAAAAGAAAACAACTGAAAATAACATAGTGTAAAAATCAACAGAGTAATTAACTGACTAGTCTTTTTAATCTTAATAATCCATTTAACAGAAAGAAGGCAGTTAACAAAAGAAATATAGAAGATATCAAAGTGAAAGACATAAATTCAATCATATTAATAATTGCACTAAATTTGAATGGACTAAACAGTCAATCAAAAGAGAGACTGTCAGATTGAGTTTCAAAAGATTCATGAGACACAGTTTAAACAGTGCTTAGAGAGAAATTTTTATCTTTACACATCTATATTCTAAAAAAGGAACGTTCTCACATCAATAATCAATCAATAATCTAAGTTCGCACTTACAAACTAGAAAAATAAGAAAATTTTAAACACAAAGCAAGCAAAAAAAGGGAAAAAAGGATCAGAATGGAAATCAACGAACTAGAAAACAAAAAGATAAGTCAATAAAACAAAATATTGATTATTTGAAAAGATTAATACAACTGAAAAACCTTGAGCTAGGATGACAAAGAAAGAAGACACAAATTACCAAAATTGATAGGGAGGGAGGCATTTGCAAAAGGTTTCAAACATTTTCAAAATGACAAAATTATAATGATACAGAACAGATTATAAAGAGGTTGTATGAGGTAGTTGCTTTTGCGTGGTGAAACAGTTCTGCATTCTGATTGTTATATTGGTTATACGAATTCATATATGTAATAAAATTTCATTGAACTATATGTGCACACACATAGAAGAAATGAGTGTATGTAAAACTGGTGAAATATGAATAAAGTCTGTAGCTTACTTAACTTTTCTATACAACTTCTGCAAGTTTTTGTAAGTCTAAAGTTATTTCAAAATATTTTTTAAAGAATTTAGACCCTTACCTTACATCATATACAAAAGAAAAGCCTCAAAATCAATCACAGACCTAAATATAAGATCTAAAGCTATAAATTTTCTAGACAAAAATATAAGAAAAAATATTTGTATCCTTAGGTTAAGTACAGATTTCTCAGTTATGACACCAAAAGTATAATTCAAAATAGAAAAATAATAATAAATTGAACTTCATCAAGAGTAAAAGTGTTCGCTCTTTAAAAGATACCATTAGGCCAGGCATGGTGGCTCACATCTGTAATGCCAGCACTTTGTCAGGCTGAGGTGGGCGGATCACTTGAAGCCAGGGGCTCAAGACCAGCCTGGCCAACATGGTGAAACCCTATCTCTACTAAAAATATAAAAGTTAGCCGGGCATGGTGGCACATGCCTGTAATCCCAGCGACTCGGGAGGCTGAAGCACAAGAATCACTTGAACCTGGGAGGCGAAGGTTGCAGTCAGCCAAGAATGCACCACTGCACTCTAGACTCTGACAAAAAAAAAAAAAAAAGATATAATTAAGCTAAGGAAAAGATAAGCCACCAACTGAGAAAATATTTTAAAATTACATATATGATAAAATATATATAAAGAATGTTTTACACCTTGATAAAAAGACAACCCAATTTTTAAAATGGACAAAAGATCTGAATAGACATTTCACCAAAGACATACAAATGGCTAATAGCACATAAAATTATACATAATATCATTATTCATTAGAGAAATGCAAACTAAAACCACAATGAGATACTACTACACACCCACTAGAATAGTTATAACCCAGAAAACCGACAATACCAAGTGCTGCCAAGAATGTGGAGAAACAAGAGCCCTCACACATTGCTGGTGGGAATGTAAAATGCTACAGCCTCTTTGGAAAACACATTGGTAGTTTCTTAACAAAATAAACTTGCTGTACAACCTAACAAACTCACTCCTGAGAGCCTACCTGACAGAAATGAAAGCATATGTCCACATAAAGATTTCTACATGAGGTCGGGCACAGTGGCTCATGCTTATAATCCTATCACTCTGAGTGGCCAGGGTGGAAAGATGGCTTGAGGCCAGAAGTTTGACACCAGCCTGGGCAACATAAGGAGTCCCCATCTGTACAAAAAATTTAAAAATTAGCCAGACGTGGTGGCATGTGCCTGTAGTCCCAGCTACTCAGGAAGCTGAGGCAGGAAGACATCTTGAGCCTAGGAGTTTGAGGCGATAGTGAGCCATGGTCCCATCACTGCACTCCCACCTCGGTAACAGAGTGAGACTCTGTTTAAAAAAAAAAAAAAAAAAAAAACGGCCTTGTACATGAATATTTATAGTAGCATTATGCATAACAGCCAAAACTGGCAACAGCCCAAATGTCCAGAAACTAGTAAATGGATAAACAAAATGTGGCAAATCCATAAAATGAAATGCCATTCAGAAATAAAAAGAAACTAATTACTAATAAATTCTAGACCTGGATAACCTCAACAACATTAGACTAGATTTTGTGTCTGGTGAAAGAAGCCAGACACAAAAAGACCACGTATTATGACTTCATTTATGTGAAATTTCTGGAGAACGCATATCAATTGACAGAAAGCATATCAGTGGTTTTCTAAGGCTGGGATGGGAGAAGGGCTTGATTGTAAACAAGCATAAGAATGTTCTAAAACTGGATTAAGATAATTGTTGGAAGCCTTTATACATTTCATAGAAATAATTAAACTATATACTTGTAATGGGTGAATTTTATGAAAATATGTAAATTATAGCTCCAAAAAAAGCTATCAAAAAGTCACAAAAATAATACATCCATGTTCACAGCAGCACTATTTACAGTATCCAAAAGGTAGAAGTAACTTAAGTGTCTATCAATAGACAAAGGGATAAACAAAATGTGATAAATACATAAAGAAGAATATTATTCAGCCTTAAAAGAAAGGAAATCCTGTCATATGCTACAATGTGGATGAACCTTGAGGACATGATACCAAATGAAATAACCCAGGCACAAAAAGATAAATACTGTATGATTCCATTTATATGAGGTACCTGGGGTAGTCAAATTTATAGAGATAGTAGAATGGTGGTTGACAGAGGCTGAGGAGAATGGGTATGAAGAGTTATTTTTTAATAGGTACAGAGTTTAGTTTTGCAATATGATGAGTTCTGGAGATGGATGGTGGCAATGGTTTGTACAACAACTATCAATGTACTTAATAACACTGAATCATACACTCAAAAATGGTTATAATGGTAAATTCTGTTCTGTGTATTTAACCATAGTTTTTAAAAACTCTAACAGAAATAAAAATAAATAAAAAGAAACAGAGCTACAGAGTTTTCTCTGTAGTTTAAAATGAACCGTCTTAAAACCTTGGGACTTCGAATGCCATTGTTACATCATGTATATTCTGCTTCTCTGCAGATTATATGAGATTGCATATTAAAACTTGGATAGAATTTTGTATGCTGCTGTTACAGTGCTGGGTCCAGAAGATCAGGTGCAGACCTGAAAGAATGCTTTGGCTTCCCTCACACACAGGGACAGGGCTAAAACTAGTGCCACTCCCTTCCCTCCTGTCTTCAATGCAGCCACTACAACAGCAGCAAGAAAAGGAAGATGCTGACTCTTCCTCAGATCCTTGAAACAGGTTCACAGACTAGAAGAGCTTCTGTGCTGAGATCCTAATATTCCCAAGCCAAAGTACTCATTATCTACCCTATTCTCCCTCCAAATAACTTGTCCTTTAATTTCCCTAGTCTTCTAGTCTCTGACCCTCAGTCATCTTTTATTTCTTTTTCCCTGCCCCTTCAGTTTACCAAGTTTATCCACTTTGGCTTCAAAATGTCTCAGTGTTGTCCCCTTCTTTTCTATTCCAATTAATACTATCTACTTCATATCTGGATAACTAAAACAGTCCAAAACAACATCCATAAATCCAGATTCATAGATCTCCGAGGCATTCAGCATACCATCTTTGGAAAATAGGCTTCATGGCCAGGCGCGGTGGCTCACACCTATAATCCCAGCACTTTGGGAGGCCAAGGCAGGCAGATCACGAGGTCAGGAGATTGAGATCATCCTGGCTAACACAGTGAAACTCCATCTCTACTAAAATTACCAAAAAAATTAGCCAGGCATGGTGGCAGACGCCTGTAGTCCCAGCTACTAGGGAGGCTGAGGCAGGAGAATGGCATGAACCCAGGAGGCCGAGCTTGCAGTGAGCCAAGATCTCGCCACTGCACTCCAGCATGGGTGACAGGGCAAGACTCCATCTCAAAAAAAAAAAAAATAGCCTTCATTTTAACATTGTTTTCATAATAAAATATTTTTTAGCGTACAAAAAATGCCCATCCACATCCATGCACCCTCACATTCTATTCTTTGATAACATTTTGCCATATTTCCTTCAGATTTATTTAAAGAAACAAAATAGTTCAAAAATACCTAAAGTCCTCAGTTTACCACTCTGTGACGACATTCTCCTTCCTCTTTCCACCTCCTCAGAAAGATAACCACCATCATAAATCCTGAAAGTAATATTCTTATATGTATGTACACATGTGTGTACATGTACGGGCTTTCATCATATGAATAAAAAACATACATTGGTTTATATTTTTATTGCATTTTATACAACCAAGGGAAATTATCAAAACTAAGAAACCAATGTTTACATAAATTTAATTAGGTGCATACTTTGTTTAGATTTCACCAGTTTTTCTACTAGAACTATTTTCTATTCCAGGACCAAAACCAGAATCCCATATTGCATTAGTTTCCATGTCTCCTTAGTCTTCTCTGAACTGTGATAATTTCTTGGTCTTTCCTTGTCTCCATTATCTTGGTGGTTTTGAAGAGTACTGGTCAGGTACTCACCAGTTTTAGGTAGAATATCCCTCGATTTGGGCTGACAGAAGTTTCTTTATAATTGAAATAACTTACAGATTTTGTGGAACGATACCACAAAGGTATGTTTAGCTCTTATTAATGGTGACATTAATAAACTTGTTCCCTTGGTTAAAATTAGTTCTGGTGGGTTTCTCCATACAACGTTACTATTTTGCCTTTGTAATTAATGAATATTTTGTAGGAGATATTTTAAGGCTATGCAATACCACATTATTCTGTAAACTTTTGCCCACTAATTTTAGCAATCCTCAATGGATCTCACCTACACCAGTAATTACTCTGGTGTTCCAATTCTTATTTTCTCAATCCCTCTACATTTATTAATTGGAATTCTTCTATAAGGAAGAGAGTTATCTCTTCTCCACTCATTTATTTATTCAAGCATTATATATATATATATGAACTTATGAATGTTATTTTATTAAGCCACATTTCTTTATTTTGTTGGACAAACTGTTCCAGCTTTGGCTAATGAGAGCTTTTTCAGCTGAGCTTCTATAATTTTTTGACATATCCTCAATCTATTTTTTTTTAAGCACTTCCTTACTTTCTGGCACCACAAATGTCCCAGTCTCATCTTGTATTTTTCCCGCCCATCCTAGAATCATCCACTCCTCTAACGAAACCTGGTTCCTTTTGTTGGAGAATAATATTTAGAAACCAAGATTTAGGCACCACATGTGTTCATTGCTACTGGGGTATCACTACTTCTAGACCCTCTCAAGTAGAAAGAGCTCAGAGAGGTATATAGGCTTACTAACTGATGTACACATATATATCTATATTTATTTCACTATCTTAAAAGGAAAAGAAGGACACTCTAGTCCAACTCCAATCCAACACTAAAGAATTCATTTTAGGCCAGGCGCAGTGGCGCATGCCTGTATTCCCAGCACTTTGGGAGGCCAAGGTGGGCGGATCACGAGGTCAGGTGGCTCATGCCTGTAATCCCAGCACTTTGGGAGGCCGAGGTGGGCGGATCACGAGGTCAGGAGATTGAGACCATCCTGGCTAACATGGTGAAACCCCGTCTCTACTAAAAATAAAAAATTAGCTGGGCATGGTGGCGCACACCTGCGGTCCCAGCTACTCGGGATCCTGAGGCAGGAGAACCGCTTGAACCCAGGAGGCGAAGGTTGCAGTGAGCCAAGATCGCGCCACTACACTCCAGTCTGGCAACAGAGCAAGACTCTGTCTCAAAAAAAAAAAAAAAAAAAGAATTCATTTTAGCATTCTCATTTTATCTGTAATTTCTTTCTCTGACAGTAAAAAGCCTGGTTTTCATAAACTACAATATATTTGCTTATTTGCTCAACACTAATACACATACAAAGTAGTTTCAGAATTGCTAACCCATACTCCTTTAAGAAACATATTTACCAACCACAGTACAGTGCTGCATACTTCTTTTTTCTTTAGCCTTACAGTGTCTATTCAAAATAAAGTTATTCAGCTTCTTTCTTCTGCAAGTTTCCAGTATGATTGTGCCATTCATCACAATACACTTAAATTTATTTGCCAGATCTGTAGTCTGCCTTACGTTCCCCCAATATCCTGGTTGTTTCTTAAAATGTGAAGACAGTAAAATTCACTATTTGTTGCATACAGTCCTGTGGGTTTTGTTTTGTTCTGTTCGTTTATTTACGTATTTATTTATTTATTTATTTATTTATTCATTTATTTTTTTGAGATGGAGTCTCGCTCTGTCACCCAGGCTGGAGTGCAGTGGTGTGATCTCGGCTCACTGCAACCTCCACCTCCTGGGTTCAAGTGATTCTCCTGCCTCAGCTTCCTGAGTAGCTGGGATTACAGATGCGTGTCACCATGCCCCGCTAATTTTTGTATTTTTAGTAGAGACGGGGTTTCACCATGCTGGTCAGGCTGGTCTCGAACTCCTGACCTGATCTGCCCACCTCAGCCTCCCAAAGTGCTGGGATTACAGGCATGAGCCACCACACCCAGCCAGTCCTGTGGGTTTTGACAAGTGCATAGAATCAAGTAACCACTAGCCCATTACCATACAAAATAATATGATCACCCTAAAAAACTCCCTCATGCTACCTTCCATTATCAACCCCTCCATTCATCCTCATTCTGGCCAACACTTTGTTGTTTTTTGGTTTTGTTTATCTGTTTCTATAGCTTTCTCTTTTACAGAATGTCATAACAATGGAATTATACAATATGTAGCCTTTGGGATATGGCTTCTTTCACTTTGCAAAATGCATTTAGAATTCACCCAAGTTGTTGTGAATCAATAGTTAATTCCTTTTTATTGCTGAATAATATTCCATTGAATGGCTGTACTATAGTTTGTTTACCCATTCACCCACTGAAGGAAATCCAGGTTGTTTCTAGTTTTCGAGAATGAATATATAGTTTCAAGAAACATTCATATACAAGTTTTCCAGTGAACATTAGTTTTCAGTTGACTTGAGTAAATTCATAAAAGCAAAACTACAGGGTCATATGGTAATTACACATTTAGCTTTATAGGAAACTGTCAAACTTTTTTCCAGAATGGCTGTATTATTTTGCATTCTCACCAGCATTGAATAAGAGTTCCAGGTGCTCCATACTCTCAACAATAATTGGTATTTTCAGTTTTGTTTGTTAGACTTCTAATACAGTTATAGGGGTATCTCATTGTGGTATTTTCAGTTATCTTTGTTCAACTTCTAATAGATTTGTAGTGGTATCTAGTTGTGGTTTTAATTTCCATTTCCCTAATGACAATGATGTTGAGCATATTTTCATATACTTATTTTCCATTCATTTATCTTCTTTGGTAAACTGTTCATATCTCTTGCCCATTTTTTATTTGGTTATTTTCTAATTTTTAAAATTTTAAGAGTTCTTTATATGTTCTGGGCACAAATCCTTTATCAGATTTGTGATTTTAAAATATTCCTTCCAAGCCGAGATTGCACTCACTGCACTCCAGCCTGGTGACAGAGTGAGACTCCGTCTCAAAAAAAAAAAAAAAAAAAATCACTCCTAGTCTGTGGCTTCGCTTTTTCATTAAAGGGTCTTTCACAGACCAAAATTTTTTAAATGTTGACAAAGGCCAATTTATCTATTTTTCTTTTTATGGATCATACTTTCTTTTTTTCTTTTTTCTTTCCTTTTTGTTTGTTTGTTTGTTTGTTTGTTTGTTTGAGACAGAGTCTTGCTCTGTTGCCCAGGCTGGAGTACTGTGGCGTAATCTTGACCCACTGCAGCCTCTGCCTCCCGGATTCAAGCAATTCTCCTGTCTCAGCCTCCCTAGTAGATGGGATTACAAGCGTGTGCCACCACACCTGGCTAATTTTTGTATTTTTAGCAGAGACGGAGTTTCACCATGTTGGCCAGGCTGGTATCAAACTCCCAGCCTCAAGTAATCCACCCACCTGCCTCCCAAAGTGCTGGGATTACAAGCATGAGCCACCGTGCCCGGCCCATACTTTCAATATTGTATCTAAAAACTTTTGGCTAATTCCAAGGTCACACAGATTTCTCCCTTTTCTTCTAGAAGTTTTATAAGTGTTGTGTTTTACATATAGGTATATGATTGTTTTAGTTATTTTTTGCATAAAGTATGAGGAATGTAGCAAGGTTTATCTTTTCACATAAGAACTTCCAATTTTTCTAGTCTCATTTGTTGAAAAGACTCTCCTTTTTGCACTGAGTTGCCTTTGCATCTTTGTCAAAAATCAGTTGACATTATTTTGTGGGTCTATTTCTAAGCTCTCTATTCTGCTCCACTGATTTATGTGTTTATTCTTCTATGAATACCATACTCCCTTGATTATAATGGCTCTATATTGTCTTGTCTTACTTTTATAAAACTGTTTTACTTATTCTAGTTAGTGTGTGTGTGTGTATTCATGTCCATATATTCATACACACACAAACACATGTATACAGAAAAGTTTTCTATGGTTTTTGGGGATTGAGTTTAATATCTATAGGTCACATCGAGAAGAACTGATATCTTAATAATACTGAGTCTTCTAATCCATGAACACATTTTGTCTCTCTCTCTCTCTCTCATTTGATTTCTTTCACCACTTTTTGTAGTTTTCAACTCTATACACATAAATATATTCGTTATACATTTTATTAGATTAGTTAGGGAAGTTCCTTACTCTTCCAGTTTGCTGAGAGTTTTTATCATGAATGGATACCAAATTTTATCAAATGCTTTCTCTGCATCTATTGAGGTGATCAGCCTATTTACACACACACACACACACACACACACACACACACACACACACGGCTTGTAGGAGTTTGAATTGCATTGAATTTATACATTAATTTGGAGACAATTTCAAGATATTTCATCTTCCTATCCATGATATGACATATCTCCATGTAGGTCTTCATGTTTTTCAATAAAATTTTATAATTTCCTCTATTAAAATTTGGTATAACATTTGTCAGATTATTCATAGGTACTTTGAGTTCTGCTGCCCTGATAAATGGTATCATTTTAATAGTATGTTCTAAATTTTTGCCCCTCTATAAAAATGCAACTGGTTTTGGTATATGGAGCTTCAATTCAGAAACTTTGGTGAGTTCTCCCATTATTTCTATTTTTATCTAGAGATGTTCATGAATTCACTATGGAAATATCATCTGCTAATAATAACAATTTTGTTCTTCTGTCTCAACTCTTACATTTTTATTTACTTTACCTTTCTTATTTGTAGTAAGACATAAAACTCTTGAGTTTCTGCACTCTGGTAGGCTATCTTTCTTAGCTTGCAGGTAGACTCACAAAGGAGAAGGAATATTTAGGAGGGAGTTATCAGAATATCAGAATTTCAGGCAATTAGCTTAGCTTAGCTTGCAGGTAGGGTGAAACCTCAGTCCCCTCACAGTTCTTGTCATTATTGTGCTGGTTAGAATCTCTGGCATAATCTGTAAGCATCATTGGTTTCTTCCTGATTTTAAAGGGAATGCTGTAATATTTCACCATTAAACATAAAAAATGATTTCATTTCAAGGTAGATACCCTTTTTCAGGTTAAGGAGAGTGGTTAAAAAATGTCCTGACCTGGCCGGGCATGGTGGCTCGCACCTGTAATCCCAGCACTTTGGGAGGCCAAGGCAGGTGGATCACAAGGTCAGGAGATCGAGACCATCCTGTGAATGGTGAAACCCCATCTCAACTAAAAAAATACAAAAAATTAGCCGGGCGTGGTGGTGGGCGCCTGTAGTCCCAGCTACTCTGGAGGCTGAGGCGGGAGAATGGCATGAACCCAGGAGGCGGAGCTTGTAGTGAGCCGAGATTGCGCCACTGCACTCCAGCCTAGGCGACAGAGCAAGACTCCGTCTCAAAAAAAAAAAAAAAAAAAAAAGTCCTGAGCCAGGCTGGGCGCGGTGGCTCACGCCTTTAATCCCAGCACTTTAGGAGACCGAGGCAGGCGGATCACGAAGTCAGGAGATCGAGACCATCCTGGCTAACGTGGTGAAACCCCGTCTCTACTAAAAATAGAAAAAATTAGCTGGGCGTGGTGGCATGCGCCTGTGGTCCCAGCTACTCAGGAAGCTGAGGCAGGAGAATTCCTTGAACCCGGGAGGTGGAGGTTGCAGTGAGCCAAGATGGCGCCACTGCACTCCAGCCTGGGTGACAGAGCAAGACTCCGTCTCAAAAAAAAAAAAAAAAAAAGTCCTGACCCATTTAACTTGTAAAACTGCATAGTTAATATAGCTTTCAAAGTGGCTGTTCTCTTTCACAAAGGAGAAGGAATATTTAAGAGGGAATTATCAGAATATCAGAATTTCAGGCAAGACAGTGCTTCATTGTGTCCTGCCCTGCAGGACAGTTGACATTCTTGGCCTTACCAACCAGATACCAGTAGCATCCCCAGTCTCTTGGGGGAAAAGTCCCCCTGATTTTTCAAATGTTCTCTAGAGCAGGGGTTAGCACACTTTTTCTATAAAGAGCCAAACAGAAAGTATTTTAGGTTTTGTGGGTCATACAATCTCTTGCAACTACCCAACTCTGTGGCTGGGCTGCAACTCTCTATGGGAAATAAAGATCTTCTTTCTAAATTAAAAAAAGCAAAATATGACTCTGATACCAAATACAAAAGCAGCCATATGCAATACATAAATGAATAGGCATGGCTGTGTGCCAATAAAACTATACAAAAAAAGGTGGTGGCAGAATTTGGTCTGCAGACTGTACTTTGCTGACTCCTGCTTGAGAGGAATGGGTAGAGTAGAATATCCTTTCACAGATATGAAAACTGGGGCTAGGGATGAAGTGATTTGCCTGAGGTTTCACAGCCATTTTGTACCAAGGAAAGATTAGACTCCAAGCCTCCTGACTGCTAATGCTCTTCTCACTGTATCACCCAGCAGAACAAACGACACTCTGGCAGGAACTGCCTCAGCAAGTATTTTTAGCCACTTCTAAATGTATGCAAATATATATGGATACTTGGCAGATATCCATGAATATTCAAGTCTGCTCCAGCTCCCTCCTCTCTGGCCTGCATTGTTTCTCTAGCTTTACATCATTCCCAGATGAAGACACTATAGTTTAATCTCCAGAATGTTCATGAAAACATGCAATACAATTGCATTGGAGGCTGAACCCAGCAGCAGCCACAACAAATCAGCATAAATCATTCATATGCTAAATATTTCTAAGGCCCTCCTCATAGTATTGACCACAGCCATGATTTTTCATCGGTACACTAGAACTCATATCCAATTGATGTGAAGGGTATTTTCAAGTGAAAATCCCTGCAGAACTGGATCTAATACTAATCTATACAAAGTATCAGAATGTATCAAATCTATTTCATTTCTTTCACCTGCAATTTCTGTGATTCCAAGCACACTGATATTTTGTTTGGCTTGGCTGATTCTTCACAAAAGTGCTAAATAAAAGGACTGAGTACAGTCCGCCCTCTGTATCCATGAGTTTTGTGTCTGTTGATTCAACCAACCACAGATCGAAAACATTTTTTAATTGTGTCTATACAGGTACAGACTTTTTCTTGTCATTATTCTCTAAACAATAGTGTAACAACGATTTACATAGTATTTACATTGTATTAAGTATTAAAATTAATCTAGAGATTATTTAAAGTATACAGGAGGATATGTACAGATTATATGCAAATACTACCTTTTATATTGGGTACTTGAGCATCTACAGATTTTGGTACCCACTGGAGGAACTGCAACCAATCCCCCACAAATACCAAGGGACAAATATAATCATAAAAAACAGTCAGCAGTGATATACCTAGCTTGAAGAAAGTATTCATTCTTACAAGAGGACTGCGTTTAGATAAAAACAGCTACATAACTAGCCTAGGCCAAAACCAAGACATGTGCTAATTCACTCAGTGTATCTGGGGCCATTTTAAACCACACTTGGTGGAATTCACACATTGGGTAGAATATCGCACTACATTAACCAAAGTTATTCTAACTCTAAGATGCAGTTATTCCGAATTTAGGAAAAAGAAACTACTACAGTCTGGAGAAACCCTCATGGAAGATGAACTCAGCCATAAAGACAGAATTTAGATGTGGGAAAAAAAAGACAGAGGTGCATGAAGAGATGGATGTAGCTCTGAATGTTCTTCTCTTACTCCTCACCTCCAAACAGAAGCTCTAGGATTATCCCAATATCAAGAGGACCCTAAAAAAACAACCTTATAAGAAAATTAGTTAGAATTGACTACACCAAAGCAGCATTCATGAGTGCCAATTAGAGCCAATACCCTGATATATTTGACCATTGAGCAGTAATAATCAGAGATGGCAATTTCTGTTGGAATCTGGTATATGAACATCCTTTGGAAGTTAATTGAATAATGGGCAAAGACACTTGATACATCCTTTTTGATGAAGAAGCAAATAAGTATTTAGGCCTTGGATTATGGCATCAATAGCCTTTACCTTCATTCTGTGACTAAAAAAAAAACTTAACCTCTTTGAGAATTGACTTTCCCCTAGAGTGTCTAGGATTGAAATGTTTATATTCCTGACTTATTATCATTTAGGAATAACTTCACCAAAGGGATTGCCCTTTGGTGTAATCCAAAGCTGCTAAATGCCAACATCAACCAGAAAACAAAACAGAATTCTAAAAATTAAAATAAAGATTTAGGTATCATAACTTTTTATAATTTCAACTTTTATTTTAGATTCAGGGAATGTACACGTGCAGGTTTGTTACATGGATATATTGTGTGATGCTGAGGTTTAGGATACGAATGATCCCATCATCCAGATAGTGAGCCTAGTATCCAAGAGTTAGTTTTTCAAGCCTTGCCTCCCTCCTTCTCTCACCCATTAGTCCCCAGCATGTACTGTTGCCATCTTGAAAACATCTGAATTTTTTTTATAAGAATTTGTCAAGCATCATCGGTTTCTTGCCTAACCTGGAAGCAAACCAAAATTCCTCATGTGGATGGCTTTGGAGCCTCCTAGTGGCAGCCTCAGGGGACCTACAGAGCTAGGAGCCTTGTGAAGAACCAGGCTTTCAAAAGAGAGTATAATTTATGTATGCTGGTGATCAATTCAAACGAACACATCAATTCCTACAATACGCCCTATATTGGACTATATTGGACATTATATTGGACACTAGGAATATAAAGATGAATAAATATTGGTCCTATCTACCCTCAAGGAGCTCACAGCCTACTGTGGAAACATGTAAGAACAGAAATAACTCTGAAACAATATAGTAAGTACTTATAATCTGTATAAATTAAGAAAGGGCTTTGGGAGGCCAGGGTGGGGGGATCACCTGAGGTCAGAAGTTCCAGACCAGCCTGGCCAACGCGGTGAAACCCTGTCTCTACTAAAAATACAAAAATTAGCCAGGTGTGGTGGTGCATGCTTGTAATCCCATCTACTTGGGAGGCTGTGGCAGGAGCATCGCTTGAACCTGAGAGGCGGAGGTTACAGTGAGCCAAGATTGCGCCACTGCACTCCAACCTAAGCAAGAGTGAAACTCTGTCTCAAAAAAAGAAGAAGAAGAAAAAGAAGAAAGGGAATGAAGTCAGAGAATGTGTAATCAAGGGGATGACATTTTCACCAAGCCTTAAAGAGTAAGTACAAGTCTATCTAATGGAGGATATAAGTACATTACACATTTTCATGCCTTCTTGTTTAGAATACCCCCTTTTCCACTTGCTGTCATACTCAGAATACTAAGCCTGGAGTATAGTAGGGTGGGAAGAAAGCTAGAAAGCCAGGCTAGAAGCAAATTTGTAAGTGCCCTTGTGGTTTGAGCTTTATACTGCAGGTTCTGGAGAGATGTCAGAGGCCCTCAGAAAAGTGGTCTACTGAAGTCTGTTCACTAGAATAACATCCCATCATAGTATACTGCTATGCTCTAATAGCAGTATAAGGAAGATATTAGGAGAGCTGGGAAGCAAAGAGGTCCATTAATCTGCCACAATAGATTAAGAAAGAGGTAAGAAAGGTTAATATAGAAGTAGGAATAGCTATACCTAGTAGCCAAATGAATAGGAGATTAGACCCAGGAAAGAGTCAAAAATACTTCAAAGTTTTCCTTAAGACCCAAGGTAGCCAGTGATGCCCTTATCCAAAGTAGGGAACACAGGAGAAGCCAAGAGAAGTGATAATGAGGAACTTTAGTAAATTTTATTTGAGGAACTTTAGTAAATTTTATTTGTGATACAAATTAGATCTGAAAAGTGTTTAATAAATGCTGGAAAGGGTCTGTAAAACTTATAACTCTGAAAAAAATTATATTATAACCATCTCGAAATAACTGCAAGAGGCCAGGCGCGGTGGCTCAAGCCTGTAATCTCAGCACTTTGGGAGGCTAAGGCAGGCAGATCACCTGAGGTCAGGAGTTCGAGACCAGCCTGGCCAACATGGCAAAACCTGTCTCTACTAAAAGTACAAAAATTAGCCGGGCATGGTGGCACACACCAGTGGTCCCAGCTACTCAGGAGGCTGAGGCAGGAGAATAGCTTGAACTCATGAGGCAGAGGTTGCAGTGAGCCAAGATCACGCCACTATACTCCAGCCTGAGCAACAAGAGCGAGACTCTGTCTCAAAAAAAAAAAAAAGAACTACAAGAGTTATAACCACAATTACAATATTAATTATTGTCATCCCTTAGTGATAAGGAGCAATTATATCCATTTTCACAAATAACACCCTGATATTGACCCAGTCACAGAAGACAAAACTCTCGTTAGACAATGAAATTTTTCTAACAAATGTGAACATTTTATTCCCTTTATTTTGTCCTCTTTGGCTTATCCAAAAATATCCAATCTTCAAGGAACATCTTGAGTTCCATCTTTGTCACAAACCCTTATCTTATTTCTTCAGACCTTATTAGTTCTGACATCTGAACTCTCATAGCACTTGGCATAAATAATATTCATTGTCCTTTATGATTTGCTGGAGTTTTAAGAAAATTTTGTCGTATTTCTCCAACTATATTTAAGTTCCTTAAAAACTAACACAGGGTCTATTTCTGTAGCTTCTATAGCTCCTATCATAGAGCTAACCATATAGGAGATGTATCGTCAACAATGATCTTACTATGGGAGCAAGCCTCCCTGTTATGGTGATGACCATTATTCTGTACCCTATCCTGCAAAGTTAATAAAGGTATCAATACTTGAGATCAGCCACTTCAAATCCTAGATTGGTAACATGTCTAACCACAGAAATTCAGGCATTTGTAGTGAATAATTAGGTACCTGTCCAGTTTGTACTTATGGAACTACTAGCTGTTACAGGATGCATTGTATCCACCTAAAATTCATACGTTGAAGCCCTAACCCCCGGTACCTGAGAACATGATTGTATTTGGAGACAGGGCCTTTAAAGAGCTAATTAAATTAAAAAGAAGCCATTAGGGTGTGCCCTAAGCCAATCTGACTGGTTTATTTAAAAGAAGAGGGAGAGAAGATGACCGAATAGAAACAGCTCCAGTCTGTAGCTCCCAGTGACATCAACGCAGAAGGCAGGTGATTTCTGCATTTCCAACCGAGGTATCCGGTTCATCTCACTGGGACTGGTTAGACAGTGGGTGCAGCCCATGGAAGGCGAGCAGAAGCAGGGTGGGGTGTTGCCTCACCCAGAAACCGCAAGGGGGTGGTGAACTCCCTCCCCTAGCCAAGGGAAGCTGTGAGGGACTGTGCCGTGAGGAACAGTGCATTCCGGCCCAGATACTATGCTTTTCCCATGGTCTTCACAACCCACAGACCAGGAGGTACCCTCAGGTGCCTATACCACCAGGGCCCTGGGTTTCAGGCACAAAACTGGGTGGCCATTTGGGCAGACACCAAGCTAGCTGCAGGAGTTTTTTTGTTTTTTTCATACTCCAGTGGTTCCTGGATCACCAGTGAGACAAAACTGTTTACTCCCCCAGAAAGGGGGCTGAAACCAGGGAGCCAAGTGGTCTAGCTCAGTGGATCCCACCCCCACAGAGCCCAGCAAGCTAAGATCCACTGGCTTGAAATTCTCGCTGCCAGCACAGCAGTCTGAAGTCGACCTGGGATGCTCGACCTTGTTGGGAGAGGGGTGTCCACCACTACTGAGGCTTGAGTAGGTGGTTTTCCCCTCACAGTGTAAACAAAGCAGCTAGGAAGTTCCAACTGGGCGGAGCCCACCACAGCTCAGCAAGGCTGCTGTAGCCATATTGCCTCTCTAGATTCCTCTTCTCTGGGTAGGGAATCTCTGAAAGAAAGGCAGCAGCCCCAGTCAGGGGCTTATAGATAAAACTCCCATCTCCCTGTGACAGAGCACCTGGGAGAAGGGGCAGCTGCAGGCGCAGCTTCAGCAGACTTAAACGTTCCTGCCTGCTGGCTCTGAAGAGAGGAGCAGATCTCCCAGCACAGGGTTCGAGTTATGCTAAGGTACAGACTGCCTCCTCAAGTGGGTCCCTGACCCCCACGCCTCCTGACTGGGAGACACCTTTCAGCAGGGGTCAACAGACACCTCATACAGGAGAGATCCAGCTGGCATCTGGCAGCTGTCCCCCTGGGATGAAGCTTCCAGAGGAAGAAACAGGCAGCAATCTTTGCTGTTCTGCAGCCTCTGCTGTGACACCCAGGCAAATGGCCTGGAGTGGACCTCCAGCAAACTCCAGCAGACCTGCAGCAGAAGGGCCTCACTGTTAGAAGGAAAACTAACAAACAGAAAGGAATAGCATCAACATCAACAAAAAGGACATCCACACAAAAACCCCATCAGAAGGTCACCAACATCAAAGAGCAAAGGTAGATAAATCCATGAAGGTGAGGAAAAACCAGCACAAAAAGTCTGAAAATTCCAAAAACCATAATGGCTCTTGCCCTCCAAAGCATCACAACTCCTCTCCAGCAAGGGAACAAAACTGGATGGAGAATGAGTTTGACAAACTGACAGAAGTAAGCTTCAGAAGGTGGGTAATAACAAAGTCCTCCAAGTTAAAGGAGCATGTTCTAACCCAATGCAAGGAAGCTAGGAACCTTGAAGAAAGGTTAGACGAATTGCTAACTAGAATAACCAGTTTAGAAAAGGACATAAATGACCTGGTGGAGCTGAAAAACACAACACAAGAACTTCGTGAAGCATACCCAACTATCAACAGCCAAATCAATCAAGTGGAAGAAAGGATATCAGAGATTGAAGAGCAACTTAATGAAATAAAGTGTGAAGGCAAGATTACAGAAAAAATAATGAAAAGAAAAAAACAAAGCCTCCAAGAAATATGGGACTATGTGAAAAGACCAAACCTAAGTTTGATTGGTGTACCTGAAAGTGACAGGGAGAATGGAGCCAAGTTGGAAAAAACTCTTCAGGATATTATCCAGAACTTCCCCAACCTAGCAAGACAGGACAACATTCAAATTGAGGAAATACAGAGAACACCATAAAGATACTCCTTGAGGAGAGCAACCCCCAAGACACATAATGATCAGATTCACCAAGGTTGAAATGAAGGAAAAAATGTAAAGGGCAGCCAGAGAAAAAGGTCGGATTATCCACAAAGGGAAGCCCATCAGACTAACAGGGTATCTCTCTGCAGAAACCCTACAAGTCAGAAGAAAGTGGGGACCAATATTCAACATTCTAAAAGAAAAGAATTTTCAACCCAGAATTTCATATACAGCCAAACTAAGCTGCAGAAGTGAAGAAGAAATAAAATCCTTTACAAACAAGCAAATGCTCAGAGATTTTCACACCACCAGGTTTGCCTTACGAGAGCTCCTGAAGGAAGCACTAAATATGGAAAGGAAAAAACGGTATCAGCCACTGCAAAAACATACCAAATTGTAAAGACCATCATCTCTATGAAGTAACTGCATCAACTAATGGGGAAAAAAAAACAGCTAACATCATAATGACAGGATCAAACTCACACATAACAATATTAACCTTAAATGTAAATGAGCTGAATACCCCAGTTAAAAGACACAGACTGGCAAACTGCATAGAGTCAAGACCCATCAGTGTGCTGTATTCAGGAGACCCAGCTCACGTGCAAAGACACACACAGACTCAAAATAAATGGATGGAGAAATATTTACCAAGCAAATGGAAAGCAAAAAAAAAGCAGGGGTTGCAATCCTAGTATCTCATATAACAGACTTTAAACCAAAAAATATCAAAAAAGACAAAGAAGGGCATTATATAATGGTAAAGGGATCAATGCAACAAGAACAGCTAATTATCCTAAATGTATATGCACCCAATACAGGAGCACCCAGATTCATAAAGCAAGTTCTTAGAGACCTGTAAAGAGACTTGGACTCCCACATGATAATAGTGGGAGACTTTAACACCCCACTGTCAATATTAGACAGATCAATGAGACAGAAAATTAACAAGGATATTCAGGACTTGAACTCAGCTCTGGACCAAGCGACCTGATAGACATCTACAGAACTCTCTGCCCCAAATCAACAGATTATACATTCTTCTCAGCACCACATCGCACTTATTCTAAAATTGACCACATAATTGGAAGTAAAACACTCCTCAGCAGATGCAAAAGAACAAAAATCATAACAAACTGTCTCTCAGACCACGGTGCAATCAAATTAGAACTCAGGATTAAGAACTCACTGAAAACCATACAACTACATGGAAAATGAACAACCTGCTCCTGAATGACTACTGGGTAAATAACTAAATGAAGGCAGATATAAATAAGTTCTTTGAAACCAATGAGAACAGACACAAAGTACCAGAATCTCTGGGACACAGCTAAAGCAGTGTTTAGGAGGAAATTTATAGCACTAAATGCCCACAGGAGAAAGTGGGAAAGATCTAAAATCAACACTGTAACATCACAATTAAAAGAACTAGAGAAACAACAGCAAACAAATTGAAAAGCAAGCAGAAGACAAGAAATAACTAACATCACAGCAGAACTGAAGGAGATAGAGACACGAAAAATGCTTCAAAAAAATCAATGAGTCCAGGAGCTGGTTTTTTGAAAAGATTAACAAAATAGATAGGCCACTAGCCAGACTAATAAAGAAGAAAAGAGAGAAGAATCAAACAGACACAACAAAAAATGATAAAGGGGAGATCACCACTGATCCCACAGAAATACAAACTACCATCAGAGAATACTATAAACACCTCTACGCAAATAAACTAGAAAATCTAGGAAAACCGGATAAATTCCTGGACACACACACCCTCCAAACATTAAACCAGGAAGAAGTCAAATCCATGAATAGACTAATAACAAGTTCTGAAATTGAGGTAATAGTTACTAGCCTACCAACCAAAAAAAGTCCAGGACCAGACAAATTCATAGCCAAATTCTACAGAGGTACAAAGAGGAGCTGGTACCATTCCTTCTGAAACTATTCCAAACAACAGAAAAAGAGGGAATCCTCCCTAACTCATTTTATGAGCCCAACATCATTCTGATACCAAAACCTGGCAGAGACACAACAAAAAAAGAAAATTTCAGGCCAATATCCCTGATGAACATCGATGCGAAAATCCTCAATAAAATACTGGCAAACCGAATCCAGCAGCACATCCAAAAGCTTATCCACCACGATCAAGTTGGCTTCATCCCTGGGATGCAAAGCTGGTTCAACATACACAAATCAATAAACGTAATCCATCACATAAACAGAACCAAAGACAAAAACCACATAATTATCTCAATAGATGCAGAAAAAGCCTTCGACAAAATTCAACACCACTTCATGCTAAAATCTCTCAATAAACTGGGTATTGATCGAATGCATCTCAAAATAATAAGACCTACTTATGACAAACTCACAACCAATATCATACTGAATGGGCAAAAACTAGAAGTATTCCCTTTGAAAACCAGCAAAAGACAAGGATGCCCTCTCTAACCATTGCTATTCAACATACTATTGGAAGTTCTCGCTAGGGCAATCAGGCAAAAGAAAGAAATAAAGGGTATTCAAATAGGAAAAGAGGAAGTCAAATTGTCCCTGTTTGCAGATGACATGACTGTATATTTAGAAAACCCCATCGCAAAATTTCCTTAAGCTGATAAGCAACTTCAGCAAGGTCTCGGATACAAAATCAATGTGCAAAAATCACAAGCATTCCTATACACCAATAACAGACAAACAGAGAGCCAAATCATGAGTGAACTTCCATTCACAATTGCTACTAAGAGAATAAAATACCTAGGAATCCAACTTACAAGGGATGTGAAGGACCTCTTCAAGAACTACAAACCACTGCTCAAGGAAATAAGAGAGGACACAAACAAATGGAAAAACATTCCATGCTTATGGATAGGGAGAATCAATATCGTGAAAATGGCCATACTGCCCAAAGTAATTTATAGATTCATTGCTATCCCCATCAAGCTACCACTGACTTTCTTCACAGAATGAGAAAAAAAAAAAAACTTTAAACTTCATATGAAACCAAAAAGGAGCCCACATAGCCAAGACAATCCTAAGCAAAAAGAACAAAGCTGAAGGCATCACACTACTTGACTTCAAACTATACTGAAAGCCACAGTAACCAAAACAGCATGGTACTGATATCAAAACAGATATATATATACCAATGAAACAGAACAGAGGCCTCAGAAATAATGCCACACATCTACAACCATCTGATCTTTGACAAACCTGACAAAAACAAGAAATGGGGAAAGGATGTCCTATTTAATAAATGGTGTTGGGAAAACTGGCTAGCCATATGCAGAAAGCTGAAACTGGACCCCTTCCTTATACCTTATACAAAAATTAACTCAAGATGGATTAAAGACTTAAATGCAAGACCTAAAATCATAAAAACCCTAGAAGAAAACCTGGGCAATACCATTCAGGACATAGGCATGGGCAAAGACTTCATGACTGAAACACTGAAAGCAATGGCAACAGAAGCCAAAATTGACAAATGGGATCTAATTAAAGAGCTTCTGCACAGCAAAAGAAACTAATTATCAGAGTGAACAGGCAACCTACAGCATGAGAGAAAATT
This sequence comes from Pan paniscus, assembly GCF_029289425.2. Lineage (NCBI taxonomy): Eukaryota > Metazoa > Chordata > Mammalia > Primates > Hominidae > Pan > Pan paniscus. The sequence continues at coordinate 111,086,504 of NC_073257.2, forward strand.
TTTGCAATCTATCCATTAATCCAGAATCTACAAGCAACTTAAACAAATTTACAAGAAAAAAACAACCCCATCAAACAGTGGGTGAAGGATATGAACAGACACTTCTCAAAAGAAGACATTTATGCAGCCAACAAACATATGAAAAAAAGCTCCTATCACTGGTCATTAGAGAAATGCAAATCAAAACCACAATGAGATACCATCTCATGCCAGTTAGAATGGCGATCATTAAAAAGTCAAGAAACTGGCTAGGCACGGTGGCTCATGCCTGTAATCCTAGCCCTATGGGAGGCTGAGGTGGGTGGATTGCCTGAGCTCAGGAGTTCGAGACCAGTCTGGGCAACATGGTGAAATCCCGTCTCTACTAAAATACACACAAAAAAATTAGCCAGGCGTGGTCATAGGCATCTGTAGTTCCAGCTACTCAGGAGGCTGAGGCAGGAGAATTGCTTGAATCCGGGAGCCAGAAGTTTCAGTGAGCCAAGACTGAGCCACTGCACTCCAGCCTGGGCAACAGGGCAAGACTCCATCTCAAAAAAAAAAAAAAAACACAGATGCTGGAGAGGATGTGGAGAAATAGGAACACTTTTACACTGTTGGTGGGAGTGTAAATTAGTTCAACCATTGTGGAAGACAGTGTGATGATTCTTCAAGGATCTAGAACCAGAAATACCATTTAACCCAGCAATTCTAATACTGGATATATACCCAAAGGATTATACATCATTCTACTATAAAGACACACACACATGTATGTTTATGGCACTGTCCACAATAGCAAAGACTTGGAACCAACCAAAACGCCCATCAATGATAGACTGGATAAAGAAAATGTGGCACATATACAGCATGGAATACTATGCAGCCATAAAAAAGGATGAGTTCATGTCCTTTGCAGGGAATGGATGAAGCTGGAAACCATCATTCTCAGCAAACACACACAGGAACAGAAAACCAAACACTGCATGTTCTCACTCATAAGTGGGAGTTGAACAATGAGAACACATGGACACAGGGAGGGGAACATCACACACTGGGACCTGTGGGGGTGGGGAGCTAGGAGAGGTATAGCGTTAGGAGAAAGACCTAATGTAGATGACAGGTTGATGGGTGCAGCAAACCACCATTGCACGTGTATACCTATGTAACAAACCTGCACATTCTGCACATGTATCCCAGAACTTAAAGTATAATTTTAAAAAAAAAGAAGAGGGAGATTAGGATATACAAAGAGATGCACCAGGGACACTTGGTCACAGAGGAAAGACCACGTAAGACCACAATGAAAAGGCAGAGCCATCTGCAAGCCAAGGAGGGAGCCCTCAGAAGAAACTAAACCTCCTGACACCTTAATCTTAGTCTTCTATCTTCCAAAACTGGGAGGAATAACTTTCTGTTGTGATTAATAAATGTTTGATGTTTAAGCCACCAAGTCTGTGGTATTTTGTTATGGTAGCCCTAGCAAATTAATGTAAGCATAATTTTAAAAGAGACCTCTTTACTCCTTCTCTTTTAGCGATTTTCCTCAACTCCTCCAAATCTTCTAATTCCAGGCTTCTACATTCTGCCAATGTACACAAGGTCAGAGGCCAACTAATCACCTAGTTTATCCCCCTTATTTTACAAGAGATAAAACTGGGCCCAAAAAAGTCAAATAACTTAGCCAGATCACACCTTGTTTGCGGTAGATCCAAGACTAAAAGCCAGGTATCCAGACTTCCAGTTCTACAACATTTCTATGCCTTTAGATGCCTTACAAATATTTAGCAAGCTGCTTGTACTGTTATGCTTCCTTTCCCATGGGACACTTTTGTATGCTAAGCAGATATTCAAATATAAAAAGATCCAAAGTAATGATTATTTTATGATGGAATTATAAGCACCCTGAAAGGCAGTCCAGGAGATATCTGGGGACAGGGAGACATTCTGAGAAACTTAAAATCATAATATGATTTTTGGTATCCAGTAATTATGGAATAACAGGAACCAGATTAACCATCCTATCTTGGAAACCTAAAAAACAGGCCAGGCACAGTGGCTCACACCTGTAAATCCAGCACTTTGGGAGGCTGAGGGGGGCGGATCATGAGGTCAGGAGATCGAGACCATCCTGGCCAACATGGTGAAACCCTGTCTCTACTAAAAATACAAAACATTAGCCAGGTGTGGTGGCAGGCGCCTGTAGTCCCAGCTACTCGGGAGGCTGAGGCAGGAGAATGGTGTGAACCCGGGAGGCGGAGCTTGCAGTGAGCAGAGATCACGCCACCACACACACACACACAAAAACTAAAAAACAAATCAAAATACATAAAACAACAGTTTCAGATATAGGTAAACAGAAAGTGCAGGACAGTGATCCCTGAGGAAGGAAAAACAAATAAGGTGAGCCCTATGAGTACCCCCACCTCAATGCCTACAGACAGTTTTCAGACTGTATTACAGGCAGGAGGATTCCAAACAGAGTTCAGTAGTCTTACTGAGTCAAGGAAACACAATTCAGAGTTAAGAGTGGCCAAGGCAACTAGAATTTATAGGACAGAGTATAGGAGACGGAGCTTCACAAACAGCAAAAGCTCCAGAGACCCACAGAGAGGTTCCCTGATGGTATTTAGGTAATGACCTATGCATATATGTAAGGATACTACTGAGGCAAGGAAAGTAACATAAATGGCCCCAATAGTCCCTGTACACAGTTGTTTTTGGATAAACATGGAAACTGACCTTTCTGCTGTTAAAGCTGGAAACTTGTATTTGTTTTATCCTCAAGAAAGGACCTTCAGACCTCTCAAAAAAGTATCAAAGAACAGAAACTCACAAGATCACCACACTACATGCCTCCTTGGCCCTCCCTAATTCCTGTTTTCTTACACATTGTTACATTTCTTCCCTGCTATATAAACCCCTAATTTTAGTCAATCAGGGTGATGGATTTGATGCTGAGCTCCCATCTCCTCAACTGCAGCACCCAATTAAAGTCTTCTTCCTGGACAATACTTGTCATCTCAGTCATTGGCCTTCTGTGCGGCAAGCAGCAGGACCTAGACCAAACCCCTGGTGTTTCTATAACAGAACCACCAGGAAGAAGTAAGTGAAGCAATCACCATAGTTCACATAGGACCAGGAATAGTTCACTTTGGACAGCCAGACTGAAAAGACTTCGTAACACGTAAGGCACTGAGTAAGAAGGGTATGAATACAGAAGGGTACTGACAGCCTCAGAAAGCCTCAGTAGAGAAGCCAAATTAGCATAGACTAAGAACTGTTTTTTACCACTCTAACAAATTTTGAAGAAAGTCTTAAAAAACAAAAAAACTGACTCCAAGGAACTTAACTTCATCCCAGAAAAAAACAAAAAAAATTTAAAGGAATATCAAATCAACTAGCACCCAACAACATAAAACCCAAAATGTCTGACATCCAATTAAAAATTACCAGGCATATGAAGAAGCAGGCAAATATGATCCATAAAGAGGAGAAAAATCAATAAACATAAACAGATATCAAAATGACACAGATGGTAGAAAGAGTAAGCAAAGATAAGAAAAAAGCAGCCGGGCATGGTGGCTCACACCTGTAATCTCAGCACTTTGGGAGGCCAAGACAGGCAGATCATTTGAGGTCAGGAGTTTGAGACCAGCCTGACCAACATGGTGAAACCCTGTCTCTACTAAAAACATAAAAATTAGCCAGGCTTGGTGGTGCATGCCTATGGGCCCAGCTATTCGGGAGGCTGAGGCAGTGGAATCACTTGAACCCAGGAGGTGGAGGTTGCAGTGAGTTGAGATCATGCCATTGCACTCCAGCCTGGGCAACAGAGCGAGACTGTCTCAAAAAAAAAAAAAAAAAAAGCTAAGAGGAAGGCCATTAAGAAATATATTACATACGTTCAAGAAGGTAGAGGAAAACAGGAGAGTAATAATGAGAACTATAAAATGTATAAAAGACACAAGTTGAGTTTCTAAAAATAAATATATAGCAGAAATGAAAAAATATTAGATTGGATTAACAGTAACTTAAACATTGCTGAAGAAAAGACCAATGGAGTTGAAGATGTGGCAACAGAACTATCCAAAATTATATATATATATATAGAGAGAGAGAGAGAGAGAGAGACAGAAACACTGAAAAAATGATGTAACAGAGGATCACTGAGCTAACAGCTTATATTAACTGGCCTAACATACAAGTAATTGGTACCTCCAAAAAAATGAAGGGAGAAGACAGGAAAAAAGTATTTGAAACCTTAATGGTCAAAACTTCTAAATTGGCTGGGTGCAGTGCTTCACACCTGTAATCCCAGCACTTTGGGAGGCTAAGGCTGGCAGATCACCTAAGGTCAGGAGTTCAAGACCAGCCTGGCCTACATGGTGAAGCCCTGTCTCGACTAAATATACAAAAAAAAATTAGCCAGGTGTGATGACGCACACTTGTAATCCCAGCTACTAGGGAGGCTGAGGCAGGAGAATCACTTGAACCCAGGAGGCAGAGGGTGCAATGAGCCAAGTTCATACCACTGCACTCCAGCCTGGGTGACAGAGCAAAGACTCTGTCTCAAAAAAATAAAAAATAACACAAACTTCTAAACTAAATGAAAACTATAAACCCAGAGAACACCCAAGAAGAAGAGATAAGAAGAAAACAATACCATAATCATCATAACCGAATTGCCAAAAACTGGAGATGAAAAGAAATTCTTAAAATTAGCCAAATGAAAAAGGCACATACAGGTACTAAAAAATAGAAGTGGGGCTACCAGGTGCAGTGGCTCATGCCTGTAATCCCAGCATTTTGGGAGGCCGAGGCAGGCAGATCACGAGGTCAGGAGATTGAGACCATCCTGGATAACACAGTGAAACCCCATCTCTACTAAAAATACAAAAAATTAGCCGGGTGTAGTGGCGGGTGTCTTTAGTCCCAGCTACTCGGGAGGCTGAGGCAGGAGAATGGCATGAACCCAGGAGGCGGAGCTTGCAGTAAGCCGAGATTGCGCCACTGCATTCCAGCCTGGGCGACAGAGTGAGACTCCATCTCAAAAAAAAAGAAAAGAAAAATAGAGGTGGGGCAGGGAGGAATGATGGCGGATGTTTTGTCAGAAACAATACAAGCAAGAAAAGATAGATCAATAGAAATTATCTAAATGAAATGCAAAGAGGAAAAAAGAGTGAAAAAAATGGAATAGAGAATTCAAGAGCAGAGAAACTTGGTATATGCATAATTGGAATCCTAAAAGGCAAAGAGAGAAAGAACAGGGCCAAAGAAATAATGGCTGTGAAATTTCCAAAATTAGTGACAGACAATAAACCATGGCCAGATCCAATAAACACTGATAACACTAAGCAGGATAAATAACCACACACACACACACACACACACACACACACGGCATATCATAATTAAACTGCTAAAAACCACAGACAAAGAGAAAATCTTGAAAGCAGCCAAAGGAAAAAGATACATTGCCTATAAAGGAATAAGAATAACAATTGCAGACCGGGCATGGTGGCTCACACCTGTAATTCCAGCACTTTGAGAGGCCAAGGCAGGCAGATCACAAGGTCAGGAGTTCGAGACCAGCCTGGCCAATATGGTGAAACCCTGTCTGTACTAAAAATACAAAAATTAGCCGGGCGTGGTGTCAGGTGCCTGTAGTCCGAGCTACTCGGGAGGCTGAGGTAGAAGAATCGTTTGAACCCGAGAGGCGGAGGTTACGGTGAGCCGAGATTACGCCAGTGTACTCCAGCCTAGGTGACAGAGTGAGACTCCATCTCAAAAAAAAAAAAAAAAAAAAAAAGAGATTTACAGCAGACTTGTCATCAGAAACTATGGAAGAAAATGGACTGACATCTTTAAAGTGCTGGAAGAAAAAAATGTTAACTCAAATTCCATACTATGCAAAAAATCCTTCAAAAATGAAGAAAAAAAACTTAAATTCCTGGAGGCATGCTTACTCTTTAAAAAATATTAAAGAAAAGGCCTTCAGACAGAAGGAATATATGTCAAAAACATTTTTTTTTGAGACAGGGTCTCATTCTGCTGTCCAGGCTGGAGTGCAGTGACACAGTCACGGCTCACTGCAGCCTCAGCCTCAACCTCCCTGGCTCAAGCTATCCTCCCACTTCAGTCTCCCTAGTAGCTGGAACTATAAGCACACACTCCCATGCCCAGCTAGTTTTTTGTATTTTTTGTAGAGATGGAGTTTTGTCATGCTGCCCAGGCTGGTCTCGAACTCTTGGACTCAAGCAATCCCCAAACCTCAGCCTCCCAAAGTGCTGGGATTATAGGCATGAGCTACCCCACCCAGCCTCAAAAACTTGAATATAAAAGAAAATTGAATAATATCAGAAAAGAAAGAAACAAAGATAAAATCAAAATCACTTTTTTTCTTATTGTTAATCATCCTAATAGGTAACAATGTTTCAAGCAAAGATGGGAACAAAAAATTTCATGTATGGAATATGTTGGAGTGAAATTATGACATCAACAGCAAGAGGTAAGACAGAGAAGTGTACTTATACTTTGCATGAAGCAGTATAATTTTTGAAAGAAGACTGGTTATTTTAAAATGTATTTTATAAACTCTAGGACATAAAAAGCACAAATTACTTTTTAAATTATGAATTGCATTTCATCAAAATTTAAAACTTTTACTCTTCAAAAGACACTTTAAGAAAATGAAAAGGCAAACCAGATACAAGGAAAAATATTTACAAAACAAATATCTGACAAAAGACTGGTATTCTGAATATATAAAAACACAATTCAATAATAGGACCAACAACTCAATTTAAAGATAAAGAAAGGATGTGAACAGCAATTTCACCAAAGTATACAAATGCCAAATAAGCACATAAAACAATGCTCATTATCATTAGTCATTAGGGAAATGCAAATGAAAACGTAGTAAGATACTACTGAATACTCACTAGAACTGCTAAAATTAAAAAGACTCACTATAATAAGCTTTGATAAGGATGTGGAACAACTTTAACTTTCACACATTGCTGGTAGGAATGCAAAAATGGTCCAAGCACTTGGGGAAAAAGTTTGGCAATTTCTTAAAAAGTTAAACATATACTTACTACACAATCCATGAAAACCACTCCTAGGTATTTGCTCCAAAGAGATAGAAACACATGTCCATGAAAAGATATAAATCTTCATAGCAGTTTTATTCATAATACCCAAAACTGGAAACAACCTAAATTTCCATCAGGTGGTAAATGGATAAGCAAATTGTATAGTAAGCAAATTCATATCCATGGTTTCTGCAAGGCCAACTACAGGACATGAGCATCCATGGATTTTGATACCCACGATGGGTCCTCCAATTCCCTATGGATATTGAGGGACAAGTGTATATATACATTCAACATAATAATACTTACAATAAAAAGAAACAAACTATGCAACAACATTGATGAATCCCCAAAACATTACACTAAGTGAAAGTAGCCCAACTATAATGACAGAAAGCAGATCAGTAGTTCCTAGGGTGAGTGGGGTGAAGGGTTGACTGTAAAGCGGCAAGAAGAAACTTTTTGAGGAATAGGAATGTTATATCAGTATGGTAGTAGCTAATGAATGAACATATTTATCAAAACTCACCAAATTATATACTTAAAAATTGGCAAATTTTACCTAACAATGTTGACCAATTTAAAGGCGATAGGGAAGAGGAGGAGAAGGAACAGGAATTCTTTTAAAATCATTTGCAAAGGTTATCTCTTGTTTTACCCATTCACAGGGTAATTCCTCGCCTAAATCTAATTGAGATATCTACTAAATATACTGGAAACAACCGCAAATCATACAACATATTGGAAAAAAGCATGGCTATCATCTCCTAGTTCTTTAGAACTTCAGAGAAGAGGAGGCTTAATCTTAAAGCCACTGTAATAAGAGAATGTTTGGGAGTAAAAGTAGGACTCAAATAGGACTTGGAAGGCAGGATAAATGTGAGACAGAAAAAGAGCTTTTGGACAAGTGAAATAATTTGCTTAAATATTTTTATAACATCGAAATGTAAATTCATTTGCAGAGATGAGAAGCTATCCTTGGAAAAACTCCCTGAGCTCCTCATGGACTAGTCTGTGTGCTCATGACTTCTCAGTCCTGAGGAAAATTGGAAATTCTACACTCCCTTCTCTGCAAGAGTCCTGTTCCTCCACATGACTTTTTCCTCTTTTAACACAAGAGACATCTAATTAACTTTTCTGCCACATGCAGCTGGCACCAAGGCAAACCAAACTGTGGAGTGGCTGACCCAGAATTACTGATGAATGTTGAAAATAAACATGCTTTCAGCCAATCTGGAATGGTATATTTCTAAGAAGACAGAGAACTCTTAAAATTAATTAATTCATCCAGACAAACTGTCCATCCAATGCAAGTTTTCCAGTAATGAATATCAGACCACAGATCTTCCTGCAGCTGAGCTTGTTTATCATACAAGGAGGCTGCTTCTGCATGTCTCATGGATAACTTCATGATTTTTATTTTTACCGGCTTCTGGCTTCTTGTATTTATATAAACAGGCCAAGAAAGCAAAACAATATGAGAGTAAGTTTAAATGGAAGATACCACATTTCCCCAAAAGACAGAAACACCTAACTTTCTCTCCTTTTCCACATGTCAGAGTAGACAATTAAGGAGAAAAAGACCCTGACCTTGGGAGGAGAGGAGAGGGCCTCAATAAAAAGCATGAAATTACTTAAGCAGTTCTGTCATTGTGTTGAAATTCTAATAAAGTGCTCTCTACTGCAAAGTTTGTGTATATGGGAGCCATGCACAAAATAACACCAGAACCACATGAAAACTGTAGCTTAACCCTAAATTAGGAAGTTCCAAAGTTGGTGTCCCGAAAGAATGCATTTGGCTGCAGGGTACAGATAACCAATGCCATACCAAGCAAGGATTTTTCTGTTGTTGTGTTTGCCTGTTTGCTTGGTTTTATTCATGTAGAATATAATCTTCTGAATGGGCTCTGACTGTGGGTCTAAAGGGAACAGTGCATCTCTTATGGGTCCATTTTGAGACAGAAGTAAACCCTTGAAAATTTCTAAAATGTCTTCCCTTCCTTGGAATGAATTGACCACACTGTTTGATACCAAGTTGTTGCTGTTCTTTAGTCAGAGAGGGCCCAAGGGCTGCTTTGGCCAGCTTTGGAAGCAGAGACAGGGCCTCCAACCCTCTGCGAACTAGCCTAGGTGGATACTTCTGTTAATGAATCTCCACTGTCTTCCTCTCTATGGGCTTTTTCTAACATCTTTCAGTACTGAGTCCTTCCTGTCACAAATCACTTTATGGGGCAACCATGTAGTGACTTATCTAAATGAACAGAGTAACTACCATTTGTTAACTACCTACTATGCATTGGGCATTGTGCTAATACTTTACATATATAATATGATGTCATTTCGCAACAACACAAAGTGGTAATACAGAGTTTTAATTAATAGTTCAAATTCTAGAGTCAGACTACTTGGGTTAGATGTCTTTACTTCATCTCTTATAAGCTGAGGGACCTTGCAGAAGTTACATAATCTCTTTGTTCCTTAGTTTCCATATCTATCTATAATACAGAAATAATGAAAGAATCTGTTACATAGAATTTCCATAAAGATTGAAGTACTCAATAAGTATTAGCTATTTATTATTTCTGTTTTACAGATTAAAAAACAACAACAAAAAACTAAGGCCTAGCAACATTAACTGACTCGTCCAAGATCACACAGTTAGAGTTCATATATATGTCTGTCTGACTCTAAATCCAGCGTCCTTAACTGCTATACCACTTTGACTTCCCAAAATATTCTCAGGCCCAGACTTTCTCAAAGCATGTTCTATGGAAAATGGAGAGGAGGAGGCAGAGCAAGATGGCCAAATAGAAGCCTCCAGCAATTGTGTTCGCCCTTCCGCCACCCATCCCCGTGCAGGAACACCAAATTGAACAACTATCCATACAAAAAAAAGCACCTTTATAAAAATAAAAAAATCAGCTTGGGTACCAGCTCAGCCACAGTGGAACAGAGCACCAGGCAGGCTCCTGGGAGTCCCCAGCTCTAGGCCTTGGCTCCTAGATGGCGTGTCTGGACCTGCCCTGGGCCAGAGAGGAGCCCATAGCCCTGAAGGGAGAGACTCAGGACTGGCAGCATTCAACACAAGCTGACTGAAGAGTTCTTGGGCCTTGAGTGAATATTGGCAGTAGCCAGGCAGTACTCACAGCAGGCCTAGGGTGGTCGTGGCCACAGGGAGAGACTCCTCTGCTTGAAGAAAGGGGAAAGAAGAAGGGGAAGGACTTTGTCTTGAGGTTTGGGTGCCAGCTCAGCAGCAGTGGAATAGAGTACCAGGTAAATTCCTAAGGTTCCCAACTCCAGGCCCTGGCTCCCAGACAACACCTCTGGACCTACCTGGGGCTGGGGGGTAGTTCGCCACCCTGAATGCAAGGAAACAAGCCTGGCTGGCTTCACCACTGCTGACTGTAGACCCCTTAGGTGGCAGCCAGGCAGTTATAACCATGAACTGTCGCCGAGACCCAATGCTATGCTGGTTTCAGGTCTGACTCAGTGCAGTCCCAGGGGTGGTGAACATAGTGGTGCTTAAGTCACCTCTCCCCTATCTCAAGGCAGCTCAGCACAGAGAGACACAGACTGTTTCCATTTGTTTGCAGGCAAAGTAAGGGAAGGAAACAAGAGTCTCTGCCTAATCCAGTGAATTCTCCTGGATCTTACCCAAGACTCCCAAGGCAGTACCTCTATGACACTGCATGAGCCACACTGTTACTTGGTTTGGGGTGCCCCCTCATGCAGATATAGCTGCAGTGACCAAAGACTTACATCACAACACCCAAATCCCTTTGAATACGTGGAAAGCGTTCCCAAGAAGAATGGGTACAAAAAGACTGTGAAGACTACAATAAATATCTAACTCATCAATGCCCAGACACCAACGAACATCCACAACCATCAACAACATCCAGGAAAATATGACCTCACCAAAAGAACTAAATAGGCCACCAGGGACCAATCCTGGAGAGGCAGAGAAATGTGACCTTTCAGACAGAAATTAAAAATAGCTGTTCTAAGGAAACTCCAAGAAATTCAAGATGACATAAAGAAGGAATTCAGAATCCTATTAGATAAATTTAACAAAGAAACTGAAATAATTAAAAAGTAGCAGAAAATCTGGAGATGAAAAATGCATCAATATCCTTTAATTATAGAATTAATCAGAAGAAATAATTAGTAAGCTTGAAGATGGGGTATTTGAACCTACATAGAGGAGACAAAAGAAAAAAGAATTTTTTAAAATGAAACATACCTATAAGACCAAGAATATAGCCTCAAAATGACAAATCTAAGAGCTATTGTCCTTAAAGAAGAGGTAGAAAGAAAGAATGAAGTAGAAAGTTTATCCAAAGGGATAATATCAGAAAACATCCCAAACCTAGAAAAGAAATCAATATTCAAGTACAAGAAGGTTATAGAACACCAAACACATCTAATACAAAGAAGACTCTCTCAAGACATTTAATAATCAAACTCCAAAAGGTCAAGGTTAGAGAAAGGATCCTAAAAGCAGCAAGAGAAAAGAAACCGGTAACAAAGGAGCTCCAATACATCTGGCAGTGGACTTCTCAGTGGAAATCGTATGGGCCAGGAAAGAGTAGCATGACTTTTTTTTTAGACAGAGTCTCACTGTGTCACCTATGCTGGAGTGCAGTCGCACAATCACAGCACACCACAGACTTAGCCTCCCAGGCTACTGTGATCCTCCCACCTCAGCCTCCCAAATAGCTGGGACTACAGGCATCTGCCACCATATCTGGCTAATTTTTTTTTTATTTTGTATAGATGGGGTCTCACCATTTCCCAAAGCTGTTATCAAACTCCTGGGCTCAAGCGATCCTCAGCTTCCCAAAGTGCTGGGATTGTAGGCATGAGCTACTGTGCCTGGGCAGCATTACATATTTAAAGTGCTAAAGAAAAAACTTTATCCTAAAATAGTATATTCAGCAAAAATATCCTTCAGACATGAAGGAGAAATAAAAACTTTCTCAGACAAACAAATGCTGAGGATTTTCATCAATACCAGACCTGTCCTACAAGAAATCCTAAAGGGAGTTTTTCATATACAAAAAAAAGGATGTTAATGAGCAATAAGAAAACATCTGAAAGTAGAAAACTCACTGGTAATAGTAAGTGTGCAGAAAAATACAAAATATTATACCACTATAATTGTAATATGTAAACTACTCATATCTTGAATAGAAAGACTAAAAGATGAACCTATCAAAAATAATAACTACAACAACTTTTCAAGACATAGACAGTACAATAGGATATGAATAGAAACAATAAAATGTTTAAAAGCAGAGGGGAAAGAGTAGAGTTTTTATTAGTTTTCTCTTTTCTTGTACAATCAGTGTTAAACTGTCATCAGTTTAAAACAATGAGTTATATGGTATTATTTGTCTCATGGTAACCTCAAATCAGAAAGCATACAAGTACCAAAAAACAAAAAGTGAGAAACTATAACATACTACCAAAGAAAATCACCTTCACTAAAAGGAAGACAGGAAGAAGGAAAGAAGGAAGAGAAGACTACAAGACAAGTAGAAAACACATAACAAAATGGCAGAAGTAAGTCCTTAGTTATCAATAATAACATTGAATTTAAAAAGCCTAAACTTTCCAATCAAAAGACATACAGTGGCTGAATGTATAGAAAAAAAAAAAACAAGACCCAGTGATCGGTTGCCTACAAAAAACACACGTCACCTATAAAGACACACACAAACTGAAAATAAAGGGATAGTAAAAGGTATTCAGTGCCAATGGAAACCAACGAAGAGCAAGAGTAGCTATGTTTATATCACATGGAATAGATTTCAAGATAAAAACTACAAAAAGAAACCAAAAAGGTCATCATATAAGAATAAAGGGGTCAATTCAGCAAGAGAATACAAAAATTATAAATATATAGGCACCTAACACTGGAGCACCTGATATATTATAAAAAGCAAATATTATTAGAGCTAAGGAGAGAGATAGACTCCAATACAATAGTAGCTGGAGACTTCAACACCCCACTTTCAGCATTGGACAGATCATCCAGATAGAAAATCAACAAAGAAATACTGGATTTAATCTGCACTAGAGACCCAATGGATCTAATGAATATTTCATCCAAGAGCTGGAGAATACATATTCTTATCCTCGGTACATAGGTCATTCCCAAAAACAGACCACGTAAGGCCACAAAACAACTCTTAAAAGTTCAAAAAATTAAAATCATATCAAGTATTTTCTCTGAATGTAACAGAATAAAACTAGAAATTAATAATAAGAGAAATTTTGAAACTATAAAACACATGGAAATTAAACAATATGTTCCTAACTTATTGGTGGCACAATGAAGAAACTAAGAAGAAAATTTAAAAATTTCTTTAAATAAATGAAAATGGAAGCACAACATACCAAAACCTATGGGACACAGCAAAAACAGTACTAAGAAGAAAGTCTGTAGCAATAAATACCTACATCAAAAAAAGTAGAAAAACTTCAGATAAACAATATAATGATGCATCTTAACGAACTGTAAAAGCAAAAGCAAACCAAACCCAAAATCAATAGAAAAAAGAAATAATAAAGACCAGAGCAGAAATCAATGAAACTGAAACAAAAAATACAAAGGATTGATAAAACAAAGAGTTCATTTTCTGAAAAGACAAACAAAATCAAATCTTTAGCCAGATTAAAAAAAAAACCCAAATAAATACAATCAGAGATGAAAAAGAAGACATTACAACTGATACTGCAGAAATTCAAAAGATAATTAGAGGCTACCTGAGAAACTACATGCCAATAAACTGGAAAACCTAAAAGAAACAAACACATACAACTCACCAAGATTGAACCATGAAAAAAATCCAAAACCTGAACAGACCAATAACAAGTAATGAGATCAAATGCTAATAAAAAGTCTTCCAGCAAAGAAAAGCCCAGATCCAATGGCTTCACTGCTGAATTTTATTAAACATTTAAAGAAGAACTATTACCAAACCTCTCAAACTATTCTGAAAAATTAGAGAAGAAGGAAGAACTTCCAAATTCATTCTACAAGGCCAGGATTATCTTGATACCCAAACCAGACATATTAAAAAAAGAAAACTACAGGCCAAAATCCCTTATGAACATTGTTACAAGAATCAATAAAATTCAACCAAGCCAAATAAACAACATATTAAAAAGATCACTCACTCGGACCAAGGGGGATTTATGTCAGCGATGCAAGGATGGCTCGACATAGGCAAATCAATCAGTATGATACATCATGTCAACAAAAAGAAGGACAAAAAAAGATCATTTCAACTGATGCTAAAAAAGCATTTGATAAATTCAACATCTCTTCATGATAAAAACCCTCAAATAACTAGGTATATAAGGAATATGCCTTAACGCAATAAAAGCCATATACAATAGAGCCACTGCTAGTATCATACTGAATGGGCCTTTCCTCTAAGATCTAGAACAAGACAAGTGCACCCAATTACACCACTGCTATGCAGCATAGTACTGGAAGTTCTAGATATAGCAATAAGACGAGAAAAAAACAAAGGGCCTCAAAATTTGGAAAAAAAATCAAATTATCCCTGTTTGTACATGATATAATCTTATATTTGGAAAAAAACAAAGACTCCATTAAAAAAAAACTATTAGAACTGATAAGTTGAGTAAAGTTGCAGGATATGAAATCAACATACAAAAATCAATAGCATTTCTATATGCCAACACAAACAATCTGAAAAAGAAATCAAGAAAGTAATCCCACTTACAGTAGCAAGAAATAAAACAAAACACCCAGAAATAAGCTTAGCAAAAGAAGTAAACAATCTCTACAGTGAAAACTATAAAACATTGATGAAAGGAATTGAAGAGGACACCATAAAAATGGAGATATTCCATGTTCATGCATTGGAAGAATCAATATTGTTAAAATGTCCATTCTACCCATAGCAATCTACAGATTCAATGCAATCCCTATCAAAATATCAATGACATTCTTCATCAAAATAAAAAAAAATCCTAAAATTTATATGGAACCACAAAAGACCAAGAATAGCCAAAACTATCCTTAGCAAACCTAGAAAAACTGGAGGAATCACATTACCTGACTTCATATTATACTGCAGAGGTATAGTAACCAAAACAGCAGGGTAGTGGCATAAAAACAGACACATAGATCAACGGACAGAATAGAGAACCCAGAAATAAAAACATACCTCTACAGTGAACTCATTTTCAACAAAGGTACAAAGAACATACACTGGGGAAAGGACAGTCTCTTCAATAAATGGTGCTGGGAAAACTGCATATCCATATGCAGAAGAATAAAACTAGGCCCGTATCTCTTACTGTATGCAAAAATCAAATCAAAATGGATTAAAAACTTAAATCTAAGACTTCAAACTATGAAACTACTAAAAGGAAACATTGCAGAAAATCTCTAGGACATTGGTCTGGGCAAAAAATTGTTGAGTAATACCCCACAAACACAGGTAACCAAAGTGAAAATGAATACCCTGGATCACATCAAGTTAAAAAGCTTCTGCACAGCAAAGGATTCAACCAACAAAGTGAAGAGACAACCCATAGAATGGTAGAAAACATTTACAAACTACACATCTGACAAGGGATTAATAACCAGAATACATAAGGAGCCCAAACAAACTCTATAGGAAAAAAAATTTAATAATCTGATCAAAAAAATGGGCAAAAGATTTCAACAGACATTTCTCAAAATAAGACATACAAATAGCAAACAGGCATATGAAAACGTGCTCAACATCACTGATCATCAGAAACACGCAAATCAAAACTGCAAGGAGATATTATCTCACCCCAGTTAAAATGGCTTACATCCAAAAGACAGGCAATAACAAATGCTGGCAAGGGTGTGCAGAAAAGGAAATCCTTGTACATTGCTGGTGCTGGTGCAAATGTAGATTAGTATGACCACTATGGAGAAGAGTTTAGAGGTTCCTCAAAAAAGCTGAAAATTGAGCTACCATATTATCCAGCAATCCTACTACTGGGTATATACCTCCCAAAAAAGCAAATCAGTATATCAAAGAGGTATCTGCACTCTTGTGTTTGTTGCAGCACTGTTTACAATAGCTAAGATTTGGAATCAACCTAAGTATCCATCAACAGATGAGTGAATAAAGAAAATGTGGTATATATACACAATGGAGTACTATTCAGCCATAAAAATGAATGAGATTCAGTCATTTGCAACACATGGATGGAAATAGAAATCATTATGTTAAGTGAAATAAGCCAGGCACAGATAGACAAACATTGCATGTTCTCACTTATTTGTGGGATCTAAAAAATCAAAACAATTAAACTCATGGACATAGTAAAAGGATTGTTACCAGAGGCTGGGAAGGGTCATGGGGGGTTGGCAGGGAGGTGAAGATGGTTAATGGGTACAAAAAAATAGAAAGAATGAATAAGACCTACTGTTTGCTAGCACAACAGAGTGACTACAGTAAATAATAAAATGTACATTTTAAAATAACAAGAGTGTATGTGGATTGTTTGTAACTCAAAGGATAAATGCTTGAGGGGATGGATACCCCATTCTCCATTATGTGCTTATTTCACATTGCATGCTTGTATCAAAACATCTCATGTATCCCATAATATATATACCAACTATGTACACAAAAATTAAAAATAAAAATAAGAAAACAAAATAAATAATACTGCTAAGAAAAGAATGAGTATCCACCTGACAGAGTTTTTTGAAGATTAAATGACACATACATGTGAAGCACTTAGCAAATAGTAAAATATCATGTAAATGTAATATAGAAATACTAATATAAAACATGAGTCTGATGAAGATAAACAAGACAGAGAGAATATATCATTTTCATAGACTCAGTAACACCCGAGCATAACACTACTAAACTGTAAACTTAAAATGGTTACAATGGGCCAGGCGCAGTGGCTCACACCTGTAATCCCATCACTTTGGGAGGCCAAGGCAGGTGGATCACCTGAGATCAGGAGTTCGAGATCAGCCTGGCCAACCATGGCCAACATGGTGAAACCCCAGCTCTACTAAAAATACAAAAATTAGCCGGGTGTGGTGGCGCACACCTGTAATCCCAGCAACTCGGGAGGCTGAGGCAAGAGAATTGCTTGAACCCAGGAAGCACAGGTTGCAGTGAGCCAAGATCGTGCCACACTCCAGCTTGAGCAACAGAGCGAGACTCCGCCTCGAAAAAAAAAAAGTGAATTTTTTCCAAGGCCACAGTAATTTATTACCAGCTAATAAGATACATTTCTTGAGGAATAAAAAACAATCAAAAACAGCAAAGGCCTGGTTTCAAATCTTACTAATTATGTCATTTCACACAACTCACACGTTTCTGAATCTCAGATACCTCATCTTTAAAATGTGAGTAATAATAATTTTTTCTCAAGGTTTAATAAATGTTTAAATGAAACAAACTATATTAAATATTTAGGACAGTGTCTGGTACACAGTTAATGTTCAAAAATAACAGTTTCCAGCATTTAGTTTGAAGGAGCTTACTCTCCTCATAATTAATAAATCTTTGCATAAATCAAAAGCACTAACTACTGTATGATTCTCCAACGTTTTTATTGCACGAGGTATGGGAGAAATAAAAGACATGGACTCCACTTTTATAGAGCTTACAATTGAGTTATGATACCATAAATAATAACAGATGGCATGATTTTATTGAAATGGCAAATCACTACTCATGACCTAACTATAGGTAAGACTCATAGTACAACACTTTAAAACCTTAATATGTACATATAATAAACTTTAGGGTTTTATAATATGAAGGCTATGATGGAAATTTTTTATATTATTGTGGTAATAACACTTAACATGAGCTCTACCCTCAGTTTTTACAAATAACTGTTGTTAACTAAGGTCACAAAATTCTACAGCTGATCTTAATGAATTAATTAATTAATCATCTTGCATATGTGAAACTTTATACCCACTGGATAATAATTTCCCATTTTCCTCTTCTCCCAGTACCTGGAAACCACCATTCTACTCTTTGTTTCTATTAGTTTGACTATCTCAAATACTTCATATAAGTGAGATCATGCAATATTTGTCCTTCTGTGATTAGTTTATTTCACTTAGCGTAATGTGCTCCAGGTTAATCCATGTTGTCACATATGACAAAACTGCTTTCTTTTTAAGGCTGAATAATATTCCATTGTCTTTTTATACCACATTTTTTAGTCATTAATCCATCAATGGACATTTAGGTTATTTCCACATCTTGACTATTGTGAATATTGTTGCAAGGAACATGGGAGTGCAAATACCTCTTTGAGATTTTAATTTCAATTCTCTTGGAATGAGAGGATTTCTGGATCATAAAGTATCTTAATTTTTTAAGGAACTTCCATACTGTTTTACATAGTGGCTGCACCATTTTACATTTCCACTGATAGTATAAAAGGGTTCCAGTTTCTCCACATCCTCACCAACAGCTATCATTTTTTAAATAACAGCTATCCTAACAGGTATGAAGTGATATCTCACTGTGGTTTAATTTGCATTTCCCTGATGATTAGTGATACTGAGTCTTTAGTCCATTTTGGCTTGATTTTTGGGTATGGTATAAAATAAGGGTCCGATTTTATTCTTTTGCATGTGGATATCCCGTTTTCCCAACATCACTTGTTGAAGGGACTGTCATTTTCCAATTGTATATTTATGGCACCCTTGTCAAGGATTATTTGACCATATATGCATGGTCTTATTTCTGGGCTCTCAATTATGTTCCTTTGGTCTATATGTCTGTCTTTATGCCCTTACAAAACTATTTTAATTAATGTAGCTCTGTAATATATTTTCAAACAAGGACACGTAATGCCTCCAGCTTTGTTCTTTCTCAAGAATGCATTGGCATTTCAAGGTCTTTTGTGATTCCAAATGGATTTTTTGAATTGTTTTCTCTGTTTCTGTTAAGAAAAAAAACAGACATTGAGATTCTGATAGGGATTGCATTGAATCTGTAGATTTCTTTCGGTAGTATAGACACTTTAAAAATATTAATTCTTCTAACCCATGAACATGGAATGTCTTTCCATTTATGTGTGTCTTCTTCAATTCCTTCATCAATGTTTTGTAGTTTTCAGCATAGTAGTCTTTCACCTCCTTAAGTTTATTCCTAAATATTTTACCCTCTTTGATGCTATTGTAAATGGAATTGTTTTATTTCCTTCTCAGATAGCTCAATGTTAGTGTAAAGAAATGCAACTGATTTTTGTATGCTGATTTTGTATCTACAACTTTACTGAATTCATTTATTAGTTCAAAATGGTAAATTTTATATTATGTGTTTTTTTATCACAATTAAAAAAATCACCTGGGCAGCTAGTGACCCATTACTATTAGTAACTGCCTGACTGAAATGTGTTCTGCATGTAGCAAAGCGATAGGCATCTGGAAACATGACATCAAACATTTTATAAGTAACTCTTTGTCCCTATAACCAGATTTCTCATTAGGAAGTACAATAATATTAGGATGCAAGTTTTTATAGCTCTAAAACTGATGCTGAAGAGGTACCTGGAAGTGTTTTAGCAGATATTGTAGAGATTTGGGGTCAAGTGATCTGAGTTCCTGTCCTAGCTCTGACATTTATTAGCAGTACAACCTTCAACAAGTTATTTAACATTTTCAGCTTAAACTTCCTCATTTGTGCAATAATAAAAATGGTACCTACCTCATAAGATGGTTATGATAATTAAATAAAATGGTAGGTATAATATGAATACAATGCCTGGTTCATATTAAATGTTTTAATAAGTATCATCAATAACAAAATGATGATGACAATGATGATGATGACAAGTAACAGGGCCATTCACTCACCCAGTCCTTGTTTCTAAGCAAGAACATATAATTGTAAGAAAACAGGTTAGGTTTAGCAGCACATTATTAGCTACAGAAAGATTTTCCCCTCTATATTAACTAGATTCATATGTATCTGTCACACTGGTATGTCATATTTAGCTGTATAAGAAGGTATCTCACATACAAAAGTACTTCCTACCCATGTACCAATACTTGGAAACCATTTTTTAACCCATCCTCAACTATCAAATTGTCTGCCTGCATTTTGGCTTTTAGGAGAGGACTCAGGCAAAAAGAATAAATAGGTAAAAGCAGAAAAGTGAATTGTTTTCAGTTGATTTGACAGAGCCAAAAATCTAATCTGCACTGAATTTTTGAAAATTAAGTTTGACTCATGCCCATGTTATTAACTCCTCAGTTTATAAGCATTATTTGATCCCAGTAAATTTTCCAAAAAAATACAAATGTCTCCCTTTCATACTGCAACTCAAATACAAATAATTGCAAAGGATATTATTCAGATCAAATCAATTACCATATCCTGTCAATTTTTCCTTTGTAATGAGTCCCTAACTATCCCTTTCTTTTCCACTGCTGCTTGACTAATGTAATCATGCTCATCTCACTCTTGAATATCTTCACTAGCCTTTTTGGTCCTTCTAACCTAGGCAACCTCACCACTATTCTATTCTGTCCTGTGAGGAGCCATGAGATAAATCTTCCTAAAATATCACACATAATTTTCTTAGTCACAATCCTTCCTTGACTCCCTATTGTTTAAAGAAAAATCAAATCCCCTTATCTTAATTCTAAAGCTGTCTCAGATTGTCTTCCACAATCTGATCTCAACCCCTACAACTTCATTTTTCAAGGAAAGTCTTTTACAACTAGTTCCTAAATTACATTAGTATATTGGAAATGGAATTTGCCCAATGACACATTATTATTATCTGTAACTTATCCATTTCCAAACATTAGGCACTTTGTGAAACACAAACAAGAATATCCCTTCCTTTCCAAATACTCCTGATTATGACTAAAAACCTCAGAAAACGGATCAAAGGTTAATATGCATAAAACAAAAACTCATTCTATATTCCTTCATTTCCAAGAAAACCTTATTTCTCAGCCTAGACTCCTAGTTTTTTCCAGAGCCCTTCCAACTCCCAAGAAACCAAAATGGCCAGAAGATGAACACGACGCCATACTCCATGGTGGTAACTCATTAGCCCACCACAATATCACCAGGGTCTCACAATGCTCACTTCCATACTCTAACCACAGCCATCTCCTATTCTAGTAAATAAAATGAGATCACTGGAAGAGCAAGCCAGGTGCTGGAAGTAACAAAGTAAATCCACTGCCAGGCCAGAATACAATCTTTCCTCACATCTGATATATAGATAGATAGAGATATAGATATAGATAATATAGATATAGACAGATATAGAGATAGAGATATCAGTTATATATAGTGATTTTTAAAACACCATGATATACTCAAGAGCAGAGATACCAGGAACAGAGATGATGAAATGCAGAGCAAATCCTCAGGCATCATTATTTGATACTAAGAGGATCGTTAGCCCCTATTTGGCTTTTAAATGTTATAAGGGTATTCAGAAATTCAATATAAGGATGCAAGTATTTCTGATCAACCATATATATTCATCGCTAAACTAAAAATGATGATACTTTTAAATGGAGCAAGAGTAACCATGTATTGTTGAAGACGACAGATTTTAGAATCATTAGCACTAATTCCCAAATCCTAGTTGTAAAGCTGGGACAAGTTATTTAACCCCTGCTGAACTTCAGTTTCCTCATCTTTAAAATGGCAGTATTTTATCACATGTACCCCCAAAATATGTATATCTATTATGTATCAATTTAAAAATGAATTAAATGGTGGTATTTGGAAACCTGCTTAGTAGGGTAGTTGTGAGGATTAAATGAGATAAAATATAAAGCAGAGTCCCAGCCAGATGTCAGCAAGATGGTAGAATAAGACTTTCCAGCACTCATCACCGCTACAGACACATCCATTTGAACAACTAACCACACACAAACGAACCTTCACAATAGCTAAGAAAACTAGGTGAGAGATTATAGCACCTAGGCATAGCACAAAAAATAAGAAAAGACATACTGAAGAGAATAAGAGGGACAATTTTACCCATGTCACCCCTCCTCCGACTCTAGGCAGCACATCATGGAGAGAGAAGGAAAGAGAAGGAAGTGAGCAATCCGACTTTGCCTTGGACCCTGAAACTGGGCCCTCCTCAGTAAAGTCCAGTGCTGGACAGGCCCCCATGGCCCCAGAACGAGCCTCCAAACCTTCCCTCATGCCAAGCCAGATCCTGCAGCATCAGCTTTTGGCCTGCCTAGCAGATTCAGTCTCCAGGCCCACCCCACCACGAGGATGACCCCAGCAGTCCCAGGCTTCAGACCAGCCTCAGCACTAGCCTGGCCCAACCCCAGCAACAGGCCAGCCCCCAGAGACTCAGACTACAGGCCAGCCCCCAGGGCCAGGATAGCCCCAGTGACATGAGATCCTAGACAATCCCCAGCTCCAAGATGGCTCCCTGCAGCCCTAGTCACGAGCCAGCACCCTCAAACCCAGTCTGTATGCAGGCTCCTACGACTACAGGCTCCAAGCCCACCAAACACCTGGCCAGTCCCTGTGGTCTCAGATTCCAATCCTACTCCAGGTTTCAGACCATCCAAGCCAGGTCAGCAACCCTGGCCTCATGTACCAGGCCAACAGCTATGGACACAGGCTCCAGGCCCGCCCAGTGCCAGGCCAATCCCTGCAGCCCCATACTCCAGCAGACCCAGAATTCAGTACTGCTCAGTCAGACCCAGGATCCAGGCCCATCCCAACAGACTCCTGCACTAGACTGGCCCCCACAGACACAGGCTTCAGGAGCTCCCTGTGGGCCCAGGTTCCAGACCCAAGACTGAAACCAGCCCTCGAAAACCTACCATCCAGGCCAGCACCCACACGCTGAACCAACCTCCAGGCTGGCCCTAGTGGACCCAGTCTCCAGGGAAGTCCTCATGGCCCCAGGCTCCAAGGCCAGCACCCATAGCTCCAGGACCAGGTTAGCACCCATAATCTCAGGCTCCAGGCCAGTTGCCACAAACCCAGAAGCCAGGCCCGCTCCACCAGGCCCAAGGGTCCAGGCCCACTCCAGCAGACCCTGGTGACAGATATGACCCCACAGGCCAAGGTTCCAGGACCACCCCTAGAAACCCAGGCTATAGGCCAGCACTTATAGACACAGACTCCAAGCCTGTCTCAGTGGATCTTATAGACACAGACTCCAGGCCTGTCCCATTGGATCCAGGAGCCAGGTACATCCCAGCACATTGTCAGCCCCTGTACAATCCAGGTCAAGGCCCACACCAGTGCCAGGTCCCCTACATTGGACCCAGACTTCAGGCTGATGACCATTCATACAGGCCCCAGGCATGCCTTCAAAAACCTAGGCTCGAGGCCCAATCCCACAAACCCAAACAACAGACCCACCCCAGTAGATCCAGGCTCCAGGTCCAACCCCATGTAACCAGGTCCCAGGCCCACACACCTGCTGACTCAGGAACTAGGCCAGCCTGCCTGATGACTCCAGCAGCAGTCCATCCCATGGACCATGCCAGATAACCTTCCCTGAATCTCTGGACTGTCTCACTGCTTAAGGGCTTTCCTAGACAAAACCAGTCTGCAAAAATTCAAATAAGTTCCTACTTCACAAAATGCACAGACATCAATGTAAGGTAACAGGAAACATGAAAAAAACCTAGGAAATATTAACACCACTGAAAGAACACAATAATCTCCCAATAGCTGACTCCAAAGAAATGGAGATGTATAAACCGCCTGATAAATAATTTAAAGTAATTATTTTGAGGAAGCTCAACAAACCTCAAGAAAATACAGTAGACCTGTGACCAGCACCATGTAAATAAACTCCATGGGTTCCACTATATGCAGATTTTTTGAACAAATATATGGAAACATTTTTTGGAGATTTGCAACAATTTGAAAAAAAGTTGCAGATAAACTGCATAGCACAGAAATATTAAAAAAAAGAAAATGTTAAGTATGGCATGAATTCATAAAATATATGTAGATAGTAGTCTATGTTATTTACTGCCATAAAATATATGCAAATCTTTATGAGTTAATATTTTTCAACACTTTGCAGCCATAACAAAGAATGAAATGTCCTTCACAACAACATGTATAGAGCTGAGGCCATTACCCTAAGTGAACTAACTCAGAAAACCAAATGCTGCACGTTCTCACTTATAAGTGGAAGCTAAACAATGGGTACACATGGTCATAAAGATGTAAATAATAGACACCAGCAACTCCAAAAGCAGGGAAGGTAGGAGGGAAGCAAGGGCTGAAAAATTACTTATTGGTTACAATGTTCACTATTTGGGTACTGGGTATTCTAGAAGCCCAGTCCCTACCAGTATGTAACATGCCCATGTAACAAAGAAGCACGTGTAGCTCCCGAATCTAAAATAAAATTTAAAAACTAAAAAAATAGACCAGATCTGGTCTGAGTAATGTTTAAAAGAAAAAAAATAGGCCAGGTGTAGTGGCTCACGCCTATAATCCCAGCACTTTGGGAGGCTGAGGCGAGTGGATCATGAGGTCAGGAGTTCAAGCCTGACCAAGATGGTGAAAGCCCGTCTCTACCAAAACTATAAAAATTAGCCAGGCATGGTGGCAGGTGCCTGTAATCCCAGCCACTCGGGAGGCTGAGGCAGGAGAATCGCTTGAACCCGGGCAGCAGAGGTTGCAGTGAGTCGAGATCACACCACTGCACTCCTGCCTGGGCAACAGAGTGAGACTCTGTCTCAAAAAAAAAAAAAAAAAGCTCATTTTCTTGGATTTCATGTGAAATTTCACACACATAAAAATATACATATATATCAAAATCTACACAAACACAAACTGGACACGCCAATTCACAGTCAAAAGAAATGTAAAAAGATATAAAATGCAGTATTAAACCATAACTGCGTAAAATTAACTGTTGTACATACCATACTACTATATTAATTCTGTAGCCACCTGCTATTGCTATGTAGTAAGTTCAAGTCTTGGGAGCACCAACCTAAAATGCCATGTGATGCTAACCATCTCTGCATGAGCAATTTGTCTCTCCAATAAACTACATATGGCAGTAAAAAGTGATCTCTTATGGTTCTCACATATTTTCCACCATGTTTAGTACAATGCTGCAAACCTTGACTAACATCATGGGACTCATATGAAGTGTCACTGGTGATGCTGGAAGTGCTCCCAAGAAGCCGAGAAAAGTAATGACATTATAAGAAAAAGTTCAATTGCTTGATATATACTGTAGGTTGAGGTCTGCAACTGCAGATGTCCACCATTTCAAGATAGATAAATCCAGCATAAAGATCATTATAAAAACAGAATAGGAAATCTGTGAAACTGTCAGTGCAGCTACAACAGCAGGTGCAAAAACCTTACACATTTGCAAAAAACAAAATATGTGTTAATCTACTGTTCCATAAGGCTTCTGGTCAAAAGAAGGCTATTAGTACTTATGTTTTTCAGAAATAAAGTTATGCATATTCTGGGCACAGTGTCTCATGTCTATAATCCCAGCAATTTGAGAGGCCAAGGCAGGTGGATCACTTGAACTGAGGAATTCAAGCCTAGCCTGGGCAACATGGTGAAACCCAATGTCTACAAAAAATTAGCCGGGGGTGGTGGCATGCGCTATGGTCTCAGCTACCTGGGAGGCTGAGGTAGCAGGATCGCTTGAGCCCAGGAGGTCAAGGCTACAGTGGTTGACAGAGCAAGACCCTGTCTCAAAAAAAAAAAAAAAAAAAAGTTATACAGATTTGTGAATGCATGGCAAATTGGCACTCCTAACCCCCATGTTGTTCCAGGGTCAATGGTAAAAAGAAACAAATGAAATCTGGAAACCAACAAATGACCAAAATTATAAGTATAATGAGAAATTGAAATTATCTTTTAAAATTAACCATAAATTCTGGAGCTTAAAAAATACAATGAATCAACTGAAAAATGCAATAGAGAGCCTCAACAGCAGAATTGATCAAGCAGAAGATAGAATCAATGAAATCAAAGACTGGTTATTTTGAAATATATAACCAGAGGAGAAAAGTGTAAAGGAATGAAGAAAGTTTACAAGATTTATGAGACAGCATCAAAAGGACAAATTTTTTAGGTATAAGAGTTCAAAAAGAATAAGAGGAAGACTAGGAAAGAAAGCTTATTTTAAAAAATAATAGCAGAATATTTTCCAAATCTAGATAAAGATATAAATATCCAGGCACAGGAAAGTCAAAGATCTTTAATCAATTGCAATCCAAATAAGATTACAAGGCATTTTATCATCAAACTGTTAAAAATCAAAGATTGAGAGATTTCCAAAACCAGCAAAAGAAAAGTAGCAAATGACATATAAGGGAGTTATAATAAGGCTAGCAGAAGACTTCTCAGCAGAAACTTTATAGGCCAGGAGACAGAAGGATGACATATTCGAAGGGCTAAAAGAAAAAAATACCCAATCATAGATACCGTACCCAGCAAAGCTGCCTTTCCAAAATAAAACATAGACAGACTTTCCCAGACAAATAAAGGCTAAGGAACTCATCATCACCAGACGTGTCTTTTAACAAATGCTAAAGGGAGTTCTGAAAGAAAAAGATGCTAACTAGCAACACCAAAACCCACTAAGATATAAAAATCACTGATAAAAGGGAGTCGAATTCAGAAAAATACTGTAATGATAGTATGTGAATAATTTATATCTTTAGTATAATGCTTACAAGACAAAATTACTAAAAGTACTAAAAATAATAATGGCTATAATAAAGGAACCTTAACAATAAAAGTTTTTAAAGAATATGCAATATACAAAGATATAAATTGTGACATCACAAACATAACATGTGGAGGGAGTAGAGTGAAGGTGTTGAGTTTTTTATGTGATCGAAGTTACTACAGTTTAAAAAAGCCTAAAATAACTATGTTTTTATGTAAGCTTCATTCTAAATACAAAGCAAAAACCTATAGTAGGTTTAATAGCCACCCCCCACCTTATTCACAAGGGATACAGTTCAAGATCCCCAGTAGATGCCTGAAACCACACATAGTACCAAACCATATAATATATATAATGTTTTCTCTTATACATACATACTTATGATAAAGTTTAATTTATAAATTAGGCACAGTAAGAGATTAACAATAACTAATAATAAAATGGAACAATTATAACAATATACTATAATTTATTATAGTATAATTATATTATAATATAAGAAGTTATACTATAATAAAATAGTATTATAACAAGTTATACCATAATAAAATTCAAACATGTAAATGTTTTCTTTCTTCCTCTTTCTCTCTCAAAATATCTTATTGTAATGTACCATAGTAACTCAAAGTTCAGAAAGCAAAACGATGGACAAAAAGAAACTATTGTACACAAAAGATCAAAAACGAATCAAAGCAAAATACTATTAAAAAAATCACCTAATCAGAAATGAAGACAAGACAGGAAGAAAGAAACAAACAAAACTACCAGAAAACATTAACAAAATCACAGTAGTAAGTCCTTACCTATCAATAGTTACCTTGAATGTAAATGAATTACATTGTCCAATCAAAAGGCATTAGAGTGGCTAGGTACAGTGGCTCATGTCTGTAACTCCAGCACTTTGGGAGGCCAAAGCAGGCATATTTCTTGAGCCCAGGAATTCAAGACCAGCCTGGGCAACATGGCAAAACCCCATCTCTACAAAAAATACAGAAAATTAGCCAGGCATGATGGTGGATGCCTATAGTCCCAACTATGTGAGAGGAATGAGGTGGGAGGATCACCAACCCAGCAGGTCAAGGCTGCAGTCAGCCATGATTACACCACTGCACTCCCACCTGGGTGACAGAGTGAGATCCAGTCTCAAAAAAAAAAAAAAAAAAAAAAAAGACATAGAGTGACTGAATGGATTTTAAAAAATACTCAACTAGATGCTGCCTACAAGAGACTTACTTCTCCTTTAAGGACACAGGCTGAAAATGAGGGGATGAGGAAACCTACTCCATGCAAAAGGAAACCAAAAGAGAAGAGGGGTAGCTATAACTTAGATCAAATGTACTTTAAGTCAAAAGCTGTTAAACAGACAAAAAAGGTCATAAAACATGATAAAGGGATTAATTAATGAAGAACATATAATAGTTAAAAATATCTGTGCAACAAACATTGCAGCACCTAAATATATAAAGCAAAAATTAATAGATCTCAAGGGAGTGATAGACAAATACAATAATAGCAGGCTACTTCAATAACCTACCTTCAGCGATTATCCAGAGAGAAAATTAATAAGGAAAAACTGGACATGAACAATACTACAAACCAATTGGACATAACAGACATATATAAAACATTCCATCCAACAGCAGCAAAACATACATTCTTCTTGAGCACATACGGAAAATTCTCCAGGATTGGTCATATATTAGGCCACAAACAAATCTTAACAAATTAAGGAAGACTGAAATCATATCAAATATATTTTCCAACCACAATAGTATAAAACTAGAAACCAGTAACAGGAAGAAATTCAGAAATTTCACAAATACATGGTAATTTAACAACATGCTGCTAAATAACCAATCGATCAATGGAGAAATTAAAAGGCAAATTTTAAAATATTGTAAGACAAATAAAAATGGAACCACAATATACCAAAACTTATGGGAAGCAGCAAAATAAGATGCAAGTTTATAGCAATAAATGCTTACAGGGGAAAAAAAAGATTTTAAATAACCTAACATTATGCCTGAAGGAACTAGAAAAAAAGAACAAACTAGGCCCAAAGTTAGTAGAAGGAGGGAAATAATAAAGATCAGAGCAGAAATAATAAAATAGTGACTAGAAAAACAATAGAAAATATTAATACAACTAAGAGTTGTTTGTTTGTTTGTTTTGAGATGGAGTCTCGCTCTGTCACCCAGGCTGGAGTGCAGTGGCATGATCTTGGCTCACTGCAACCTCCGCCTCCCGGGTTCAAGCGATTCTTCTGCCTCAGCCTCCCAAGTAGCTGGGACTACAGGTGCATGCCACCACGCCTGGCTAATTTTTGTATTTTTAGTGGAGACAGGGTTTCACCATATTGATCAGACTGGTCTCGAACTCCTGACCTCGTGATCCGCCCACCTCAGCCTCCCAAAGTGCTGGGATTACAGGCGTAAGCCACTGCGCCCAGCCTTAGAGCTGTTTTTTTGAAAAGATAAAATCAACAAATCTTTAGCTAGATTAAGAAAAAAGAGAAAAAACTAAAATACATAAAATTATAAATGAAACAGGAGGCATTACAACTTGTACCGCAGAAACACAAAGATCCTAAGAAAACTACCAAGAGCAGTTATATGCAAGAAAATCAAATAACCTGGAAGAAGTGGATAAATTCCTAGACACACACAACCTACCAGGACTGAATCGTGAAGAAATAAAAAATCTGAACAGACCAATAATGACTAAGGAGACTGAATCAGAAATAAAAGATCTCTCCTCAAAGAAAAGGCCAGGATCCGACAGCTTCCCTGCTAAATTCTACCAAACATTTAAAGAACTAATACCGATCCTTCTCAAATGCTTCCAAAAAATTGAAGAAGAGGGAATACTTCCAAACTCATTTTATGAGACCAGAATTACCTTGATACAAAAGCCAGACGATGATACTACAAGAAAAGATAATTATGGACCAATATCTCTGATGAATATAGTTGAAAAATTCCTCAACAAAATGCTAACAAACTGAATTCAACAGCACATTAAGAGAATCATTCACCATGAACAAGTAGAATTTATCCCAGAGATACATGGATGATTCAACATACACAAATCAATAAATGTGTTACACCATATTAATAGAATGAAGGACAAAAACCTTATGATCATCTCAACAGATGTAGAAAAAGCATCTGACAAAATTTTATGCCCTTTTATGATACAAACTCTCCACAAATTAAGTATAGAAGGAATGTACCACCACACAATAAAGGCCATGTATGACAAACTCACAGCTAACATTATACTCAACAGTGAAAAGTCGAAAGCTCTTCTGCTAAGATGAGGAATAAGATAAAGATGCCCTCTCTCACCACTTCTATTCAATATGAACTGGAAGTCCTAGACAGATCAATTAGTCATAAAGAAGAAATAAAGGCATCCAAGTTGGAAAGGAAGAAGTTAGACTATCCCTCTTTGCAGACATAATCTTATATCTAGAAAACCCTAAGATTCAACCAAAAAACTGTCAGAACTATATACAAATTCAGTAAAGTTGCAGGATACAAAATCAACATACAAAACTCACAAGCATTTTTGTACACTAACAATGAACTATCCAAAAAAAAGAAATGAAGACAACAATTCTATTTATAATAGCTTTTACAAAAAAAAATACTTAGAAATATTTAACCAAACAGGTAAAAGACTCGTACACATAAGAGCTATCCCATGTTCATGGATTCAAAGAATAAATATCATTGAAATATCCATACTATCCAAAGAGATTCAATGCTGTCCCTAACAAAATCCCAATGGTATTTTTCATAGATTTAGAAAAAAATCCTAAAATTCATATGGAACCCCAGAAGACCCCAAACAGCCAAAACAATCTTGAGCAAAAAGAACTAAGCTGGAGGCCTCACATTACCTGACTTCAAAATAGACAACAAAGGTATCGTAATAAAAAGAAAAAAAAGTATGGTACTGGCATTAAAAAATGGCACATATACCAATGGAACAGAACCGAGAGGCCAGAAATGGAGCCACACATTACACTCAACTGATTTTTGACAAAATTGCCAAGAACAGGCAATAGGGAAAAGACAGCCTCTTCAATAAATGGTGTTGAGAAACTGGATATCCACATGCAGAAGAATGCAATTAGACCTTTATCTCACATCTTATACAAACATCAACTCAAAATGGATTAAAAGGTTAAAATTTAAGACCTGAAACTATAAAACTATTAGAAGAACACATACAGGAAAAGCTCCATTACATTGGCCTGGGCAATAATTTTTTGGATATGAACAGGCAACAAAATAAAAATTTGACAAATGGGATTACATCAAACTAAAAAGCTTGTGCACAGCCAAGGAAACAATCAACACAGGGAAGAGACAACCTAAAAAATGAGAAAATATTTGCAAACCACACATCTGATAAGCAGTTAATATTCAAAATATATAAAGAACACAACTCAATAGCAAGAAAACAAATATTTTTAAATGGGCAAAGTTATTTCACAAAAGAAGATGGACAAATGGCCAAAAAGTATATGGAAAAATGTTCAACGTCACTGATTATCAGGGAAATGCAAATTAAATCCATAGTGACATCATCTCACATCTGTTAGAATAGCTATTATCAAAAAGACAAAAGATAATAAGTGTTGGTGAGGGTGTAGAGAAAAGGAAACCCTTGCATACTTGGTGGGAATGTAAATCAGTAGAGCCATTATGGAAAACAGTATGGAAGTTCCTCAAGAAACTAAAAATCCCGCAATCCCACTACTAGATATATATACATAGGAAATGAAATCACTATGTCAAAGAGATAGCTGCACTTCCACGTTCACTGCAGCATTATTCACAATAGTCAAGATAAAGAACCCACTTAAGTGTCCATCAACAGATAAATAAAGAAAATGTGGTATATATACATATACAACAGAATATTATTCAGCCTTGAAAAAGAAGGAAATCCTGTCATTTGCAATAACATGGATGAACCTAGGCGACATTAGGGTAAGTGAAATAAACCAGGCACAAAAAGAATACTACTACACAATCTCACTTATATTTGTAAACCCACAGAAGCAGAGAGTAAAATGGTGGTTATTGTGGGGCAGAGGGTTGGTTTGGGAGATATTGCTCAAAGGATATAAAATTTCAGTTATAAAAGAATACCTTCAAGAGATCTACTGTACAACATAATGACTACGGTTAGTAACAATATTCTTTAAAATCGCTAAGAGAACAGATTATTCTCACCACAGAAAAATTAAAAAGTATGTGAGGTAATATATATGTTAATTAGCTCCACTGAGCCATTCCACAAGGTATACATATTTCAAAACATCATATTGTAAATAATATAGAATGTTTTTGCCAATTAAATAAATAAAGTGCCTTGCAGAGGGTAGGTGCTCAAGAAATGTTTATTCCCTTCCTTTCAAAGAAATTAGGGCCATTGACTTCAATAAGGAGGTTACCATTTTAGCATAAGGCCTGGAATAGGACAATAACAGACCAAAGGTAGAGTGAGAAATACCAAAAGCAGTCAAACAGGTAGGAAAGAGAATTGGCACCGTATCAAAAAAGCTTCATTATACTCGAACTAAAAGAAATGTTCTCTTACAGAAAAAACTGAGTCTCAAAATAAGAATGAAATTTTTTTTCTACCTTAAGAAAAAATAAGACTTCTAAGGTAAGTCCAAAATGCAGAGAAGAGAAAAAATATTCTTGGAATAAAATATTCTGGGTCATTATACTTGAACAAGAAGAAAAAAAAATTCTCTAAAGAGTTCAACATTGATGATTTACTTCATAAACAATCTCTGATAAAGAACCATACAATTATTATAGAGACCACCTCTAGCCATAGGTTCCATCCCTCTGCTGTCCAAGATCATAATGTCCATGATCAAAGGAAAGCATCATCATATTTCATTGAGCATTTGGCAAAAAAAACAAAAAACACCATTTTCTTTGAGGCATCACACCCACACACAACTTCAGTTTGAGGCATATATCTTATACAATGTCACTGTCAATTGCCAGAGCCATGAAGAGGCATAGAAGGCTTATGTTCTCCCTTGAGTATTTGTGCTCTGGGTTCACGTTTTTAGAAAAAAAAAAATTCAAATGAGGCATTAAGAATTATGTACCAAGTCAAACTGCCCACCAATGGGCAGAGGTGGGGGAGCATGGATGTGAAATCCTGGCTCTGTTCCTTATAATCTATGCGGCCTTATGCAAGTCTGAGCCTCAATTTCCTCTTCTACAAAATGGGAATAATAACAGAATCTACCTCTCAGAGACATTGTGAAAATTAAATGAGATAATTACCAAATTAAAAAACATTTGTTCTTGAAAGGACATGCTCAAGGAAGTAAAAAGAACCCACAGAATGAGGGAAAAATTTTGTAAATCATATGTTTGATAAAGGACTTATATCTAGAATATATGAAAAACTCTTACAACTCAATAATAAAAAGACAAATAAATGAATTTAAAAAGAGATAAAGAATCTGAAGAGACATTTCTCAAAAGAAGATCTACAAATGGTCAAAAAGCACAGGAAAAGATGCTCAACATTATTAGCCATCGGGGAATAAAAATCAAAACCATGATGAGATACCATTTCACACCTACTAGGATGTCAAGAATCAAAATGAGAGCCATTAACAAGTGTTGGCATGGATGTGGAAAAACTGGCACCCTCATACCCTGCTGGTTCAAATGTGAAATGGTATAGCCATTGGGGAAAACAATTTGTCATTTTCTCAAAGAGAATAGAATTACCACATGATCCAGCATATATTCCTACTCCTTGGTATATACTCAAGAGAAGGGAAAACATATGTCCATACAAAAACTTGTATACAAATTTTCATAGCAGCATATTCATAACAGCCAAAAAGTCAATTAAACTAATAAATGGTTAAATGAAATGTGGTATATTCATACAGTGGAATATAATTTAGTCATAAAAGGAAATGAAATACTAATATGTGCTATAACAAGTATTAACTTTGAAAACTTTGTTAACTTAAAGAAGACAGTCACACAAATGGGATCTAATTAAGCTAAAGAGCGTCTACACATCAAAAGAAACTATCATCAGGGTGAACAGGCAACCTACAGTATGGGGGAAAAATTTTGCAATCTGTCCATCTGGCAAAAGTCTAATATCCAGAATCTACAAGCAACTTAAACAAATTTACAAGAAAAAAAAAACCCATCAAAAAGCGGGTGAAGGATATGAACAGACACTTCTCAAAAGAAGACATTTAAGTGGCCAACAAACATATGATAAAAAGTTCAACATCACTGATCATTAGAGAAATGCAAATCAAAACCACAATGAGATACCATCTCACATCAGTCAGAATGGCGATTATTAAAAAGTCAAGAAACTACACATACTGGTGAGGCTGTGGAGAAATAGTAACATTTTTACACTGTTGGTGGGAATGTAAATTAGTTTAACCATTGGGGAAGACAGTGCACCAATTCCTCAAGGATTTAGTACCAGAAGTACCATTTGACTCAGCAATCCCATTACTGGGTATATACCCAGAGGAATATAACTCACCCGGCCCAACCTAAACTATAAAAACACATGCACCCATATGTTTACTGCAACACTATTTACAATAGAAAAGACATGGAACCAACCCAAATGCCCACCAATGACGGACATTTCTTTATTTTCACCAATGAAGAAAATGTGGTACATATACTCCAAGGAATACTATGCAGTCATAAAAAGGAATGAAATCATGCTTTGCAAGGACATGGATGAAGCTGTAAGCCATCATCTTCAGCAAACTAACACAGGATCAGAAAACCAAACACTGCATGTTCTCACTCATAAGTGGGAGCTGAACAACGAGAACACATGGACACAGGGAGGGGAACATCACCACCAGGGCCTGTCGGCGGGGTAGGGGGGCAAAAGGAGGGAGAGCATCAGGACAAATATCTAATGCATGCAGGGCTTAAAACCTAGATGACAGGTTGATGTAGCAAACCACCATGGCACAAGTATACCTAGGTAACAAATCTGTATTTTCTGCACATGTATCCCTGGAATTTAAAGTAAAATAAAATTTTAAAAAGCATCACAAACGACCACATGTTGTATGATTCCCATCATATGAAATATCCAAAATAAGCAAACCAATAGAGACAGAAGGTAGATTAGTGGTTGCCTAAGGCTGGGATGGAAAAGTTATGAGGAAACGGCCACGGAGTGAGAGTTTTCCTTTTGGGCTAATGAAAATGTTTTAAAATTGACTGTGGCAATGGCTGCACAGCTCTAACTATAATAGAAGTCACTGAATGGTAAACTTTAAATGGTATGTGCATTGTATAGGATGTGAATTCTATCTCAATAAAGCTGTTTTTAAAGGAAGATTAAATAAGACAAATACTTGTAAAGTGTTTAGCACAGTGCCTAGCACCTTGGAACGGTTCAATAAATGTAGTCTTATAATGTTGCTGATATTGTTGCTACTTCCAGAAGAAAATACGTTTAATCTAAAAAATGTTTGTCATGCATGTAATTGATGAGAATAACCCGGTCCTTTAATCTCAAAATTATGAAACCATTCTGAAATGCAGAGGAAGCTTTTAAAAATCTCGGCAATGGTCTAATAACCCAAACTTTTTTTTTTTTTTTTTTTTTTTTTTTTTCTGAGACAGAGTTTCACTGGTTGCCCAGGCTGGAGTGCAGTGGCACGATCTTGGCTCACTGCAACTTCTACCTCTGGAGTTCAAGCGATTCTCCTGCCTCAGCCTCCTGAGTAGCTTGGATTACAAGCGCCTGCCACCATGCCCTGCTAATTTTTGTATTTTTGGTAGAGACAGGGTTTCTCCATATTGGCCAGGCTTGTTTCGAACTCTTGACCTCAGGTGATCTGCCCGCCTCGGCCTCCCAAAGTGCTGGGATTACAGGCATGAGCCACTGCACCCGGCCTAACCTAAACTCTTATAAACATTTACAACAATCAGAGATAATAACAACAGTAAATTTGTCTGGTGACACCTGTGGAATCCTCCTCAACTATTTCAGGTAAGGTTTACTGCTTCTTCCTCTGTAATTTGCCTGTTCAGATTTCTACTATATCATTATCTACTCTATACGTCATTTTTTTCCACTAAAGTGTAAGTTCTATCAGGACAAGACAATGTCTCATTCATTTTTGTATCCTATAAGGACAGCATATTGCAATGCTGGTACATAGTAGGTGCTTAATTGAATGAACATGTAACTGTGAAAATTCATGGCTATCTTATCATTTCTCATCTATCTGAACTCCTGTTTCAGCCCCCTTTAAGAACAGGAAGAAAGGGTTTGATAACTGACCAGTTTAATTACAATCACATCTTTTCCTAACAGATTAAAACACCTCAACAAGTAAAGTTTTACTAGTTTCACCACAGTCTTGAAGTTCCAAGCATTCTCAAGAATAGAAAAATAACCCATAACAGTTTATTTAAACCCTAGGAAAGCCTATGATAGCCTTAGGAAAACACTAAGAACTTTATATAATCAGCCTGTGATCCCTGCCATCATCACTAAAGCAAAATGCATGAGCAGCCCCTCCCAGCTCCCCATGTTGTTTCTGCCTTTCGGTGAACATTTTCTCCTCTTGCTACCATAAGTAGTAACATTAGTATCTAGTAGCAAGCTTTGCTGTTGCAAACTTCCAGGTGATGCCCTCCTCCTGGTTCCCGGGCCAGGAGGAGGGCATCACCTGGAAGTTTGTTAGAAATTCGGCATCTTATTTCTTACTAGATCCACTGGCGATTCAAATGCACATTAAAACTTTAGGCATTTTTCTGTAAGAGCTGGCTGTGCCTGGCTTTAGATTCAAGCTGGCTATACTTGGGCTCTAGATTTGAAGGCCACTACAGACCATCTGAAGTGCATTTGGCAAATCAACTCACTCAGAGATTCTTATGCTGTGTGCATTTTAGAACCACCTGGGGAGATTTTTTTAAATCAAAATGCCTAAGCTCCACCCTAGAGATTGAATTGGCCTAGGACCCAGTTTTGTTGTTGTTGTTGTTGTTGTTGTGCTGCTGCTTGTTTGTTTTTGAGACAAATCTCTGTCATCCAGGCGGGAGTGCAGTGGCATGATTATGTCTCACTGCCTCACACTTGGGCTAAAGCAATCCTCCCGCCTCAGCCTCCTGAGTAGCTAAGACTACAGGTGTGTGCCACCAAGCCCAGCTAACTTTTTATTTTGTAGAGATGGGGTCCCCCTATGTTGCCTAGGCTGATCTCAAACACCTGGCCTCAAACAATCCTCTTGGCTTAGCCTCACAACGTTCTGGGACTTCAGATGTGAGCCACTGTGCCTGCCCCCAATATTTTTTAAAGCTCCCCTAGCTAATACTAATGGACAGCTAGAGTTGGGAACCACTGATTAACTTCTATAAGCTTCTATCAAATGGGACAATTAATAGTAGCTGCCTCGTGGGGGTGTGAAGACCAAACCTGATCACCTTTGAAAAGCTCTTGGTCCAGTACTTGTAACATTTAAGTGATCAACAAATGGTAGTTATTATTATAATACCTGGAAACCCGGAAATGAATGCAACAACAGGGATAAAAAGAATAGGCTCAGATTGTACTAGTCTGGTCCCATCCTACAGGTAAGTAACTGCCACAGTCAAAGAACACATTATCTCCAAGGACAAGTTTGCCCCTTACCTGACACTTTGAGTTTCCTTGAAGCTTTCTGAAGGAAACTCAGAGTGTCAGGTAAGGGGCAAGGTGTCAGAAAGGCCAGCACCTTCATTTGAAATTTATTGATGGAAGGTGGGGGAGCATAGTTTCAACAAGGCTGTAACACAGGAAATCCCCCTTACCACACCTTTCTGATTTACACTGATTCTTGATACACACCACATGTGTCCTCGACTCTCTTTTCCCCTCCCCCTGAGTTTTCAATCGTTCTGTTCCACATTTAGGTGATGAAAACTTAAAACCTGTGGTTATAACTTCTATGAGAAATTTCATTTTGAAAGCTTGCTAAATTTCAACTTTATTGCCATGAGAAAAACAAAAGAAACAAAAGACCTCAGTCATTCAGTGACACAAAAACCCCAAGTGAAGACATTTCATAAGTGTAAGTTTTCTGCTGCAAGTTGTTGAAAATCCTGACTTTTGGACAGGGGTGCCATTCATTTGCTTCTACAAATGTTCTATGAAACAATAGCACTTATTTTTCTAATAGTTTTAGGTTACATGTTTAGTTTCACCTATGGATTTTAACTTGGCTAAGCCTACCCTATAGATCCTTTTGAATCTACATCTCACAGGATTTATCCTAAGTCTACTCTTCCAAGGAGATTCGTAATGGCCAGGCAAATAAGTCCATGATCTGCTTTTCCAACAATTACAAGGAAATAAACTCCCAGATGAGAATAACATACCTATCAGGCCACTGAGAGATAACCAAAGATTTACCTCAATGGTGATTACATTCATTTTTTAAAGTGTGCATGGCTTAGTGACTAAGTCACCAGAAAGCTCAAGTTATATTTCCACTCCTCTGCTTATTCACTATGGGCCTCCTCTGCAGTAAAGGAAGCAGACTCCTCCTCCCTCTCACTGGGTGCATTGTGATAGCTAATGAATGTCTGCATTTCAATGGCTTTTAGAATCTTTTTGGAAGTTTCAGAAGTGATTTTGGCATCCCACAGAGTGCTCTCAAATAGTGCTCCTATTCTCTGGACTGGTTTCTAACCACACCTTGGGTTTGGGGCCTCCTGCAAAGGGGGTCTGGGATTCAAGTCCTAAGTCTCCAAGAATGTCATTCTACAGCCTCTTCAGGAGTCTGTCAATGAATGACAGTTTAAAAACATGGAAGAATCCAGGAGTAAACTCACCCTTGCACACCTACAAGCACACATGGCCTCTCCCAGAAACCACAGACCCACTCTAGTCTCCCAGAGAACCTGTTTCAGATTGGCCCAACCACCCCCAAAACACAAGTACCTACGCCAGTTCACTTCAGTGGAGTGGAGGGATTACTTTTAGCTGTTATATTTCACTTAAGAATGTCATGCTTAAATGTATAAGTACTGAGTTCTAATCCCAGCTCTTCTACGTAAAAGCCCTGTTATTTTGAGCAACTTCCTTGAGTCTGTTTTCTCAGTTATAAAATGGAGATGTCAACTTAAAATAAGATTACCGTACTGTGAAAATCAGAGGAGTTTTTATAATCTTTAAATATTATAAATGTAAAGTGTAATTATTTTTCTCCTGCAGACAACTGGCTAGGGAGCTATTCAAAAATGGCGACCTTCTGCCTTCTTTAGTCTGTTTCTAACTAAAAATTATCCCAGGTATTTAAAAATCTTTATTTGTTGGCTGATTAGTATTCAAATTCACAGAGCAGCATTAATGAGATGAGTAATATTCAAAGAGAATCAAAAATTCCTTAGCCAGGATTTCTTACAAATGACACAGTGATATACTATTTGAGCCAAAAATCAAAATAATGTTAGTGTCACTTTCTATCTGCATCCAAAACTTTACAAAGCACTTGTTTTATGAAAGGATATCATATTTTGATGCATAAGGTTAGTTTTGCTATGGCCATTTTTGTGACACTTACCCAAAGAATGTACTACAGTTATTAAAAGGATTAAGATGGATAATGGTGTTTAAAGAGATGTTACAGGGAAAGAATTAATTTAGATCAGAGAAATATGATACTATAGCACAAATAACAAACAGATAACTTCTTGTTTAAAAAAAAAAGTACCAATGAAAGAGAATAAACAGGTCCTCTGCATATATTCTTTACCCACTGAAAAACAC
The DNA here is from genome assembly GCF_029289425.2 of Pan paniscus. Lineage (NCBI taxonomy): Eukaryota > Metazoa > Chordata > Mammalia > Primates > Hominidae > Pan > Pan paniscus. Next base: position 111,126,100 of record NC_073257.2, read on the forward strand.
ACCATAATTACCAACTATAAGGTTATCTAGACAAGCAAGTTTTATAACAATGTGATTCTATCTATATACTTTAAAATGTATATACTTCTGTATGCATGGCAAATGATCTGAAAAGATACAGGTCAGACTGTTGAAAGTGGTTATACCTGTGGAGTAGAATTGGGGATGGAGGCCAGGTGTGGTGGTTCACGCCTGTAATCCCAGCACTTTGGGAAGCCGAGGCGGGCGGATCATGAGCTCAAGAAGATCGAGACCATCCTGGCCAACATGGTGAAACCCTGTCTCCACTAAAAATACAAAAATTATCTGGGCGTGGTGGCGCATGCCTGTAGTCCCACCTACTCCAGAGGCTGAGGCAGGAGAATCTCTTGAACCCAGGAGGTGGAGGTTGCAGTGAGCTGAGACTGCACCACTGCACCCCAGCTCCAACCTGGCAACAGAGTGAGACTCCATCTCAAAAAAAAAAAAAAAAAAAAAGTGGGAATGGAACATGAAGGGAGGCTTTCACTTTTTTTTTTTTTTTTTTTTTTTTTTTGACGGAGTTTCACTCTTGTTGCCCAGGCTGGAGTGCAACAGCTCACTGCAACCTCCACCTCCGAGGTTCAAGCGATTCTCTCGCCTCAGCCTACCAAGTAGCTGGGATTACAGGTGCCCGCCATCACGCCCAGCTAATTTTTGTATTTTTAGTAGAGACGGGGTTTCACCATGTTGGCCTGGCTGGTCTCAAACTCCTGACCTCAGGTGATCCGCCCACCTCAGCCTCCCAAAGTGCTGGAATTACAGGCATGAGCCACCGCACTTGGCCGGCTTTCAGTTTTTATTTGATGTACATATTATTTAATGAGAGTATTCATGTGCATGCATTACATTGATAATAAAATGAATGAAAAGCATAAATCTGTAGAAGTATGAAGAAGTTAAGCAACAACTAGAAGTGGGAGAGAGGTTATTAGCATATTAGCTACCAAATAAGTGGGAAATAACCAGTCAACAAGTACTTACTGAAGAGCTACTACATAAAAGGCACTTTACTAGATTGTAGAAACTACAGAAATGTTACAATCACTACTCTCACAGTGCCCTATAATCTAGGAGTAGAGCCAAGTTTACATGAACATTCACAAAAAAATACCTGAGAACATAAAGCAGAATACGAAAATGGCCACAAGAGTGATTTTTAGACAATAAGTATTTTAGAAACTCAGGCTCAGTAAGTGTTTCATAAATGAATTAATTAAACACTTTGAGCTAAGATAGCAAAGAATCATAGAAAAGGAGAAAAAACTTGAGCAGGGCTTTGAAAAGTAGGCAGAATTCAGAAATGGGTAGAATGTGGCAGAGGGATGATAGGGTGGAATATCCAGAGGGTTAGAAATGAAAAGAATGTCAGAGAGGGTAGAAGTAGAGTAACAAGCTATACCATCTGCTTGTGAATAAACTTAGGTTCCTATAGGGAGGCGGAGAGAAGAAGCTGGCCAAGGAGTGCAGACTGACCATAGGGAGCCTTGGAAAGCTCAAAAACTTGAGCTAGCAGACAAGGGATGTCGGTGAAGGTTTCGAGCTAGGCAGTGACAGGAGGAAAGTGGAGCTTCAGAAAGGTTAATAAGACAACAAGATGGAGAGAGGCTGAAAACAGGAAACCCAGCTGAGACGTGCTACAGAACAGGTGTGAGGTGATGAGTGCCCAAACCAGATGAAAACAGTCACAAGGGAAACAACAATAATTATCATTTAGCCCTATTTACAAGCAAACTTTCATATCAGACTCCAGCTAATATAAAGGCCTTTCCTCTAGGGGAAAGGCCTTTGAAGCTGACTTGGTAGAGGAATGAGAAACACTGTGCTGCTATGTTATAACAGGGGTAATGAAAATCACCAGCTTTGGAGAGAGACTGCCCTGGATTCAACCACAGCTCAGCCATTTACTAGTACAGTTACTTAACCCCTGAGACATTTTGCAGACTATATAACCTCTTTGTTCCTTGATTTCTTCATTTTAAGTGTCTATAGCTGTGTTCCCTACTTGAATTTAACAAAATCTCAGTTCAAACAGAAAGATAAGGCAAAGAAGTATGAAGAAAAGGCTTTCTTGAAATCTCACCTTTATCAATTCCCTTTTCTCTTCACAGGACTTCACTAGGCTTAAAACTTGAAGGAAGAATAAGTCAGAGTATGGTTCAGTGTATAAATAAAAAGTAATTATAAAATTGCCCAGTAATTTTTTCAAATATTCTCAAAATTGTCCAATAATTTTTTCAAATATTCTTATTTCTCTTTTTTCCTGAAATTTCCCTTACATCAATAACACCATTGATCCATTTCTATTATTCCCTTCAATGCATCTGCTTCCAAAATATACCTCCTTCCTAGAGAAACTATAAGTCCTTTCCTACATTGGATCAGTTGTTGTTCTACTCCTTCAACATGTCCTAAAATGTGACAATCATTTCTTTCAACTGTTCATGTGTCTTCCTGCAGTTATCGTTCTCTGTTTTACCTAACAACTATTTTGTGTCATAACCCACAAGACCTTTGAATATGTTCATGGGACTATATTCATAGGAAGGCATATGGCACACATTTTTTTAATGCTCCACAATGCTTAGTTTAGGGGTTTCGGAGCCAGACAAATGAATGGACGAATAAATAAGACAATGCATGATTCAAAGATTGAATCCCTCTCTTACCTAAGCACAATACAGGACTGGGATCTAATCCTGGTTCTACTAGCTATTTAATACTTCATAGCAGAGGCTCCATTTAAGCTTGAAGGTTTAATGATTGATATCACTGAGTCCCTGTGGCACAACTCATTAGCTGGGTAGTCTTGGGCAAATTACTTAACCTCTCTGTGCCTTGGTTTCCCCATCTGTCAAATGGGGTAAACAGTACTTTCCTCATAGGGTTGATGGAAGGATTAATGTATTAATGCATGTATACTGCTTAAAACAGTACCTGGCACATAATAAGCATTCAATAACATTAAGTATTATTATTATGGTTGTGTTATTACTATTATTGGGCTGCAGAGAAACATTCATTCTTCCATAGTATTTAAGAGATAATGTCCCAAATCTGGGCAGTTTACCTTTTCCCAGCTTTCTAACTTCACATTCCAAACCAAGTGAAAATAAGGTACTGGTTTAACCCCTAATTCCTTCAACACAAACATATAGATACATGCATGCACCCATCTTTTCTAAATATACAGCATATACATTTCACTCTTCATTATCTGCTACACAAAAACCAAAACACATATATTTAGGTTTGTAAATAACATAAATACTTTGTTTGACTTAATGTGTCTGTTCCATGCAGTATGATGATGGTTATATCTATATTGGTTTTTGTATGTGTAACAATAGCGGTGTATTTTTATTGTAAATTCCTAAGGACAAAAATGACTTGCTTAAGTCAGTCTGGGTACTTGGACTAAACTGGAGTGCATATTCAGAAAAGAATTTTAGAAAAATTAGAGAAAGAGGGAAATTAATGGGTACTGACTTAGCAGAAGGTTTAATGAAAGATGGAATTTGAGCAGAGCTTTCAAGAACAGGTAAAATTTTCAATTTCAGGGGAGAGGGAGATGTGTGTTCAACATGGAAAGTATAATATATGTAAGTGGAGAAGTAGAGGAACTAAGCAAAGATTGGTCTAACTAAAGAGAGGACACTGGAGACTACTACAAAATTTATGTTTAATATATAAGATCACAGCACTCTTGAGAGTACAGTTCATGTTTATTCCTCTTGGTTGCCTCAATATCTAGCACTAAGTCTGGCTTATATATAACTGATAATCAAAAAACATTTATTGAATTGAGCAAAATTACACTGTCTTTTACCGTATCAAAGTGAAGAAAACTGAATGGAACTGAACTCAACTCAATTAGATCATGAAAGCCAATGGATAAAATAACTCAACAAACTTGTACAAGGTATGTAAACCTTGAACAGCACTAACCACTAGTCAAGAAATATGTCTTCACTTTGCCTAAATTACCACCGATAGACAAGTTCAGGGAATGAAACACAAAATTCTCTCATTCTCATATTCATTCTCACTCTCTTTCTCTCTGACACACACACAGACATACACACACATAGCTCAGAGTTTCAATCTACTGTCTTACAGACTGAGATAGCTGAAAGCATGATTAAGGAACTAAGAAGTACCCAAATCAAGATTCTTAACATCTAATCCATTTTGATGAAGGATTCTCAGACGAGACTTCTGACTACAGGAGTCCAGATCACGTGACCAGCAGACTAAGCAAAACCAGAAAACTTTTTGAAAGAAACTGCTTTTCTTCCATGAGGTCCCCATCCCATCGGTAGGGATTGCGAGACCAGGAGAGATAATTTAAATGAATTTGGCAGATGAAATAATAATTTGGTATTGGCAACAGTAGTACAGTTGCATTGTACAAAAAAAACTGATGAATTACCTTTTTCCCCAAGGTGGTAAATTATACAAATGTGGGTCAGCATTAAAAGGTTTATTTACTGGCTTTTCTGATTCACTGAAATTAATTAAGCCACCTCCACAAGTAATGGACCAGTATTTCTTGGTCTCTACCACTTCTAGCAGTATGCACGTGGCCACAATGACTACACTGTGACTAGACATGGTGACTAAATCTTTGTAAGATTCAAATTTACTGGGATATAGTGAACTGCAGCTCACACTCAGGGCCTGGGTACAAAATTTCAAAGGTATTACAGAAATGCATCCATTTTGATTTCAAAAGGCAGAATAAAATAAACATAAATAAAACTTCATAAATAAACATACATAAAATTTCAGGTGATTACTGACACTTTTTAATACAATATTAAATTATATCAAATCCTTCTAAAGTTATTGGCAGACAAATTGTGAAATGCCAAGGATGAAGTTAGAATGAGGTCTTTTCTTGGGCCTAAAATTCTCTACAAACTGCTTTTAGCTGCTGCTGCTGAAGTAACAAGAAGTCAATAGTAAGTAATTTGACAATCACACCTGGGCCCCATTCATCTTCCCAGCTTCAGTGTCAAACAGAGGCCTGAAACTAGATGCCTACTCAATGAGTAAATAAATGATTATAAAATACTAGCCTACATTTACTCTACAAAAGAAGGAAGAATAACATAAAATAACAAGCAAATTTTAAGACCTTTTACTTTATAAAACTTGCAATGTAAGGATCTAATTAATAATTCAATTTTAGGATCTGTCTTTTAAGCATGCTTTGTAACTCAAACCTTGACAAATGCAGTTATTATAACACAGTTTAGTTAGAGGGAGGGGATGACTGTGTCTAGTGATTTGGAAAGGGAAGATGGGAGAGAGCAAGTGTCATGGAAGGCCCCTGTTGAAATGTGTCCTTCCCTTCTCCAATGAAGTAAAATAAGTTATAATAGCCTCTTTTTTCCTCTATGGCCAATTCCATTTTACTATGCCTAAATTTCAAGATTCCCATAATCTGATCTGGATTTACCCAACCAACATTTTCTCTCACACATGTACTTTCTTTTTCTTCTTCTTCTTCAATTACATATTTTGAAGTTAAGAAAAATAGATTAGAATGTATTAAAACTCAATTTAAACATAATTCTAGCAATATGAACTTTGCTTGGGATAATTTCTAATGTACTTTATTTTTATACATTTTTCTTTAATTATAAACATTTCTATTTAACAAAAATGTGTAAATAGGCTTCTATAAAAGAGATTTTGACATGGTTCTACCACATGAAGATAATTCTAACATACTTTCTATGTAGCCAGGGTGGTCTCCTTCCTGCCCAAATATATACGAGGATTTGCCTCATGCTCTTTCTCTTGAGTTGCATATCCTCTCTTCTTGTCTCTCTCTCTCTAAGGTCTACCTACCTATCTGACTCCCACCTAAGTCTCACCAGCATTCAACTCTACTTTTCTTGTTATACCCTGGCAAACTATTATATTCCACTTAGCACTTCATTCTAAATTGTCTTTCTGTTATTCTTCAGTTTTGTCAGTGTTAATGTTGTCTCACCAACTACACTATTGGCTCATTGACAGCAGATGCAGTATCTTTTGAAGAATACAAGTCAGGTATCTTGTAGAGTATCCTTCAGTTTGGGTTTGACTAATGTTTTCTCATGTTTACTGAGAGTTACAGATTTGGGGAAAGAATATTACATGGTGAAGTGCCCTTCTCATTATATCATATCAGAGAATAATACATGATATCAATATGACTTATCTGCTGATGTTAACCTTAGTCACTGATAAAATGATATCTGTCAATTTCTTCAGTGAAAAGTTACTATTTTCCCCTTTGGAGACTCTCTTCTTTAAATCCAAGTCACACTCAAGGGAAGAAGAATTAAGCTCCACCTCCCAGAGGTGGAGAATTTGTGGACATATATTAAAACCACCACAATAATTAGTTAATAAATATTATGAGGGAGATGCTTTAAGGCTATGCAAATATCCTCTTTTAAAGTTCCACCCGCTAAGTCCAACACTTGATTAAGGTATCTCGCCTAAAGCAATTATTACTGTTGTGTTCTAATGGTGATTTGGGATAGCATCTTTTATTTATTTTATATTCTGCCATTCTTTGTCTAGCATGAAACTAAACAGAGAGTAGATAATCAGTACATACTTATTAAATGTAACAGAATTTCAAAACCATTATGTGAAATAAAATGAGATAATAGAAAGTGGATAAGTTCAAGGCAATATGTATTTTGGCAGTTGTGCTGTTCTTACACCATAAGTCTTGATTGATAGAATGGGATTAAAAAGAAAAAGAATTAACTACTTCATCTGTGGAAAAGCTTCCTAGAGAAAAGAGAATAATAATAGTTATACAGTGTCTTAGAGTTTACAAAGTATACACACATTCATCATTTAGAATTCAGAAGCTCTCTGAAGAGAAAAATCTTCAGGAGATAAAGATAAAAGATATTTGAAAGTTGTGAAAAGGCACTGTTACACCAGGAATTGAAAAATCAGGAATAGAAATTACATTAGACTAACAAAGAAAAGCAAAAGTAAAGGCAAGGTAGAAACAGATACAATTTTTTAAAATGTAGTTCTAGTGCAAGGCTTTAAACTGGGTAATAAAGTTAATTTAACACATAGCATAAAATAAAGACAACTTAGACAACCACAGATAAAGAGCACATGGTTAAAATCATGAAGAATGCCATTAAAAAATAAGCATCAAGAATGGACTGCATGGGAATATGTGTTGAAAGTGTAAAATGAATAGAATCTTCATGTATACCTTCAGTCATTTCTCCACTGGTCACCTCCATTTTCCCAGGGCCTTTCACAGTGCTTTTAACCTAGCATACACCCAAGAAAATTTGCTGAAGATCTACCATGTGTCATAAAGGCTAGACATTGTGGATATACAATAATTAGATATGGTCTCTTCCTATAAAGAATTTGCATTCTAGATGGAAAGGTTATATATATATATATATATATATATATATATATATAAAGTTGAATGTGTATATATGTGTGTGTGTATATATATATATATGTATACATAAAATTAAATGGCAAAACAAGGCAGAAGGAGCCAAAAGAAAAGCATAAAGAGTAAAAGCTACAGCAGTCTAAAGAAAGAAGAGATCACTGTGGAATGACCTGTTCAAGAACAGTTTTGTGCAAATAAGGAACATTTGCAATGGGCCTTCAAAAACTAGGTGAGATGGAATAAGCTCTGACTTAAGCCAAGAGAAATACATTCAATGCATATTCATATAGTAACTGAACAAAGGTATGGGGTTGAGATAATAAAGGTGCTTTAAGAAGACAGTGAACAATCAAGTAAGTTGGGCTGTAATAAAAGGTATATGGAAACACAGGGTAGTAAAAGTAAGCTGAGACTGAAATGTGAAAGGTTTTGAATGTCAGGTTGAGGAGTCTGAACATATTATGTAAGCAATCCAAAAATAACCATAGTTTTTTAGCAAAAGAGCGACATGATGAATATGACATTTTAGAAATATTAAGCTGGCTTTTGATGTACATTAAAAAATGGTGTACATCTTCATTAAAGATGCAGTTATGGTCTTAAAAAAACATGCATACAAATAAATCACATTGAATACAATACAAAGAGGGGAAGACTGGAAAAAAATAAACTTAAGAACAGAAGAATAACCCAAGATTTCCTTGTTGAGAGCAGGTAAAGCATAACATTACATAGAACAAAAAGGAAGTTAGGCAACAGTAAGATTCCTTGGGTATAAAGAACAACTCTATTTTTACTTCTTCCATCATCACTATTTGTGTATATAATTCAAGGTGCCTAAGCATAGAGTAGAATAGTTAACTGCATTAAAGGAGTAACCAGTGAAGCTCCCAAAGTGATACATAAACAGTGGTTTTACAAAGTTAGAGAAAATACAGTTGCATTAATGTGCTCAGAAAGTATCTGGAAAACAGAAGACACATGAGTTGTTAATTGCATTATTAATTCATGGGAAAACAAGGGGAACAACAAAATCACATCAGGGGCCAGGCACAGTGGCTCATGTCTGTAATCCCAGCACTTTGGGGAGGCTGAACTGGGCAGATCACTTGAGGTCAGGAGTTCAAGACCAGCCTGGCCAACATGGTGAAATCCCATCTTTACTAAAAATACAAAAATTAGCGGGGCATGGTGGCGCACACCTGTAATCCCAGCTACTGAAGAGGCTGAGGCACGGAAATCACTTGAACCCGGGAGGTAGAGATTGCAGTAAATCAAGATAATGCCACTGCCCTCTAGTCTGGGCAAAAGAGGAGACTCCATCTCGAAAAAAAAAAAAAATCTTATCAGGGTAGCAATATAAACGGATTAACCAGAAAAGTGGAAGCTTTTTGCTCAACACTACAACTATCCATTCATTTTAACATTAGTACATAACAAAAGCCACCTTTGGTTCTCAACTCTGTTCCTTAAAGATAATTCTCCTTACATTCTCTCAATCCTCTCAGGTAATTCCATAAATCTACCTTCTGCCTTCTGTAAAAGCTTCAGTCTCATGAAATCTTACTCACTCCTTAATCCCACTTTAAAACATTAAATATATATTAGAAATTTGCTGAAGTTGCCTTTAATGAATGTAAGAATCCTTACCTTTCTTATAGTGTTGTGCAGTCAAAAAAATAACTTACAAACATTACCTCTTAGAACCTTCAGAGAAGCAATGTACAGCAGGTAATCATCATCATCCACATGCTATAAACAGTAAGCCCTGGGCCACACATTCATAAGTCATAGGGCCAGGCATGCAGTGCAACCTTCCTAAGTCCAAATTCCATTTTCTCTTCACTGTATCATTCAGTTTCATAATGTGACAGTAGGTATATCTTATTACTCAAAATGTATGTTGTTATTCTGTACTACGTCTAAGTAAATACATTTTTTAATAAGATGCCTTTATGCCCAAGTGCTTACTACAGGGCCATTTCCTAAGAAGGCTTAATTACTTTAAGATGCTCGTGATGATAACAGTTATCACTAGATGAAAAGGGACAACAGAAGCATAATGTTTTCAAAATTGCTGAGACTATACCAAGAACATTTTGCCTTGAATTCTGCAATGCAACATGCAACAACAAAGACAGTATGGGTAATTTAAGGATATGTGAGCTTCAAAGGGCAGAAATAGGACATTCTCATTCTCTTTAACTCTGCTAAAGCCTCAAATACTGATATAGTTCAGAGCATCTTATTACTAGGAAAACATAAATCAAAAGGAGTTCAGCTAGGAGCAATAAAACAGATTAGTGTCTGGAAGGACTGACTTTAAAGAAAGTTTTAAAAGAATTAGATCCAGGTAGTCTAGATAAAAAACAGCTATGAGGAAACATTTTTTTTTTAAAGCTAACACTCACACCAAAGGCACAAATTATTTTGAAGATAGATGTCTAAAAAATGCAAACAGGAATAATTGTAAATCCTTATAAAGGGAAAATTCAGGAGAAATTTCCCAGCAAAAGCTTATGGGACAGAAGAACTCTCTCCCCTGTGAGTGGTGAAAAACTACATTCCTAGAGATATTTAATGCCAGGTTGGACAAAACAAGAAAAGGATTCCATATGGAATGATCCTATACTGGCCCCTGACGTGATAGAGGACTGAAGGTAACCTCTTAGATCTTTTCCGTTTATGTTTTTTTTTAATTTTATATAGTTTTACAGGGCACTGCCTTCTGCCAATTTCTTTTCTCCCCATGATGCCCACTTTCTCCTTTCACAAAGGGAAACAAATTGTAGCCTTCATTTTAAGCAGATCTCATTGTTCTCAGTGTAACATAATCCTAGGTACAAGGTTGGGAGAAACAGACCAATTTCTAAGCTTATAATGGTCCTTTCCTCCCTCCCTCACCCCCAGCAATTCCTGGGGCTCTTACAAGTTTTCCCACAAACTAAAGAGGAAGTAGTTCAAATGGATTGGAAGAAGAAAAACCATTAATATCAGAAAAACCATTAATATTCTCCCTTCTTATGTCTGATCACAGAGCTGACAGTGACTCTGGGAGCTATAAGGTTCTGGGTCAAATTACCATAGGAGGTGCTGTTAAAGACTATCTTTTACCTTTCAGCATTTATGCTGAGTGACAGCAAAAGCCTACTTGCAATCCATACTTTCATAGCAATGACTTTTATCTTTGAAAAGACATAGCCTTAAACACCTACATGCTTTGGCAAATGTTATAAAAGAGTAAGTCCTAGTCATGCTCCAAACTCAAGAAGCCTTAGCCTTGCCCTCTTTCTCTATTCTGGCACTTAAAAAAAAATGTTCCTCTGCCACCCTTGAAATACATTCCAATACCTCTCCAGAAGTACTTTTCAATGAAGGCCCAAGAAAATACAAGGGCATTTGCTCCTTTAGCTGATTTGTAAGGACAAGATATAACAAAATTCAGAAGGCTCTGAAAATCTGTCCCTGAGCCCTTTACATATAAAACTGTAGTTTACTTATGAGAAGGAACAGCAACGGGGATGATAGCCCTCCAAGAATGGACACTAATGCCTCTTCTATCCAATCTTAACAGTGTCAATAGCTCAAGAAACGCCAATACCCTCATCGTGCCTCTTTGAAAGTACATCCCTCCACTTAAACAGGAAGTTCATAGATGTTAACACCTAACCTTCTAAACAAAAATTTTTCAATAGCATTTTCATTTTTTTTCCCTAGTAAAAATGAGACCGTTCAAACCAAAAAAGATTGGCCTCTCAGATTGAAATAGGATTTCAAGTTTTCAAAGCCCTTCCAACACTTATCTAATCCCGTCAGGAAAGAAAGCTGGCATTTGTAATCCCATTTTAAAACAGAAAAAAAAAAATGCAACTCTGAGATTAGGCAATCTGAAGAAGAACTAACTGTGGAGATTTCCAAACCTTCCTCAACAAGGGACCAATTTAAAAGGGATTATTCCAGAAAACTTTAGAGTGGGTTTCAAAAACGGCTGAATTCCTTCTGTACCCTAATCACAGGAAGGCAAGAAATAAGAAAAACAGAAAGGCACTTTGCCTAGAATTTTAGCAATGAAATATGACTCTGACCTTTAATAATCTATGAACCTGGCTGAATTTTCTCAAAAAACCTGCTGCATCTACACCCCGCAGGAACAGCCTGCTAAGCAGTTTGGGCTACCAGCTCTCAGCCTCCAAGACAGCCGCCCAGCAAAAGGCCGGCAGCTGGGTGAGAACAACCTGGAGAACCCCCTTTGCGCAATGAGGTCAGGAGTTCCACACTGCAGAGTCTCCTCATCTGAAGCTTCCAACTTTTCATTTTCAGGCGAGCTGCAAACAGGCTCTCCAAATCTGCCCCAACGCGCGCGCGCGCATGCATACACACACACACACACACACACACACACACACACACGAACACACAGACACACGAACACAGATACACAAACACAGCGGGTGCTTGCTTCCGCTCCCCAAATAAAGAATGGTAATCAAGTTTCTCACCATCCTCATAGTTTTTGAGATAGTAATCCGGGCCCGGGCCCCCGCGGCTTTTCGCCGGGTTCCTCAGGTTCTGGAACTGCAGGAAGTCGGTCCTTTTGCCCCCGAAGCGCAGAAAGGCGGGCGAAAGTCCCCGGGCCAGGGTCACCAAGCGCTTGGAGCTGCAGAGGAAGAGAATAAGTGAGGAAAGGTTCCCAGGACAGGACGAGAGCGCGTGGGGCACGGAGAAGGGCCCTCTTCCTACTCCCTGAGGGCGACCTGGCCGGGGCTAGAGGCTCTGTGCCTGCCCCAGCCGGCAGTCCACGCTGGCCCTTGGCCGCTGCCCTGCGCCCCAGCCCGCCCTCACCGCCCGGCTCCGGGGGCTGTGCCTCCCGCTTCCAGGCGCCCGCAGCGGCCCCCTCCCCCAGACACCCAGATCCTGATCTCCTAAAGGCTACAGATACTGTTTGTTCATAGAGTGTTTGTATGGGGTGGGTGTACGTGCTACGAACACGGCGCTAAAGCGCAGTTGCCCGGCTTCTGCCACTGCCAGGAAAGCGCTCCGGGCGGAGACGCGCTAGGCGCGCCTACCTCTGGCTTCCGACTGTTGCCAAAAACTTGTATGCTGAAAGCCGGCATTGCCTCCGCAGCCCCAGGGGCCCCACAAACCTCCGTGCAGGAGGTGAAACCTGCCTTGTTGCTCTTAGACCAGGCCCGGCGCCTGAGCTTAAGTGGATTCCTACTTTCTTTCTTTTAATGTCCGAGTTGATTTTCCTTTTTCACTATATTGTAAAAACTGCATTGTTTCCCAAATACCCGGACGGAGAGATCCCCAGGGTAAACCCTCGCCTTTCCAAGAACACTTCTCCACTCCCTCACCACCACCACCACCACACACACACACACACAGTAAAGGCAAAGTCTCTTTGGCCCCTGAAATAATTCCGCCTGATCTCAGGAAAGGTAACATCCTCCTCCCCACCCCACCCCCGAGTTAGGCTCCATCTTTCTTCTTTCCCACTTGGGGCCGTTTGGAACCGCTAGGGAAAATGAAGCTTGCCGAAACGTGGAACCTGCGCGTTATGGGATACTAAATGAGCACAAAACAATAGCATTTGCATCTATTTAAGGTCAGGATTTCCATCAATAGGTTTTTTAAAAGCCAAAGGCTGCTGCTTTGGGAAGGAGTAGAAAAGGAGCAATGCAGATACTGATAATGCAGAGGGGATCAGCTGTTGAGTTCCGGGTCTGTAAATTATTTTTTAACGCTTTACTGTTTCAGATTCTGAAAACCCAAATCCACATGGTGACGTTAAAGAGCATCATAAAGGAGGTGGATACGAGAAAGAAAAAACAGACTCTGCTTTTGGAGAGTTTTTTGAGAAGAGACGTGGCTACCCCAGGGTCTTGTAACCAGAATGGTCGTTTGGCAGAAGTCTCCGGGACCGCACTCCAGGACAGGCACAGTCAGGGCGTCGCGTGGGCCTACTGTGGCAAAGGAGACGTCCGCGCGAATCCGGTCCTGGGGAAAGGGCAGTTCCAACAACCTTTCATCCAGAAGCCTGCACAGCCAATGCGAATGCGCTCCGCCAGGACTTCTTCCCCGAAAATCTGCCTTCCAGACTCTTTTCTGAGGCAGGAAAGCATTAGGCGAACAGGCAGATTTTTTTAAAAAAGAAAGAAAGCTGGTGGGGGAAAGGGGGTCTGCGCAGCTGAAGGAGTTCAATGAAAGTGGGACAAGCGTTGCGGAAAACTCCGTTGCACCCTACATTCGGACGAGCTCATAGACGCGCTCTGCTGCACGAAAGAGCTTTCGAAGAGGAAGCTGGGCCGCGCGGAGCTGGCTGTTCCGCCCTCGCGGCAACCGCACCAACAGGAACCGAAACGGCCTCGGCAAGGGCAGCTACAGCCTCTCAGTCCTCCGGCTACCTTTCCTCCACGTGGAAGGAGCGCTCCACGTGGCGCCTCCCGCTACCTGCCGCGTCCGCAGACCCGACCCGGGCCAGGGGGACAACCCCAAGAGCTGAGAGGCGGGCGCACCTCAAGAAGCAAAACTCGAATTTCGCAAGGAGTGAAAAATACGAAGGACGCACAACGGACCTGGCCTCGGGGCAAAGTGGGACTGAGAGCGCTGAGGGCTCTTCGAGGGGAACCCACAGCTGAGGCTCCAACTTGTAGGGAATTTTTAAAAACTCAACACTTGGATTCGACATTGCAGAGGATTTATTTCTTATTTTACACTGCAACTCTGTCCCTGATGGGAAGGGATCGCAGTTGCCTAACTGCCAAACTGCAACAACCCGGGAAGAGTGTGAGCCCAATTAGATTACAAGCCCTAGAGCAAAGGGGATCACAAACCTCCGGGTTTGCTAATCTGCTGGTGCGGAGTTCAGATCTCCGAAGCCTCCCTGGAGTATTTCTAGGACTCTTACCGCTTCCCTTATAACGCTGTGACCCCAGCGAGGATTATTTTTTTTTTCCTTTAAAGAAAAGCTAAACTGTGCAGTTACCGCAGGAGATTTAAGGAGGAGGAACTGGCGGGGGGAGGGGGGCATTCCGTCTATAAAAAGCGCCTTACAAAGTCCTGAAGTCTGGAAATGACAGCGGAGGATATAAAATAAAAAATTTTAACTCCGATCCAACTTGCCCACCACTCAAGCCTCTGCTTAAATTCGTTTTCTGTCTGAGAGTGGGAGAGAACTGACGAAACGATCTTTCCGTGGAAAATTCCACTTTCGTGCAATCCCGCTTGAACACTCACAGACACACACACACTCTCCTGTCTCACATACACACACACACACCCACACACATACCCATTCCTTTCAGCTCTTTGTTGTTTGAGACCTTTTCTTCGCTTTTGTAACTGCTCTGAACCTCTTGTTTCTTTTTCAGAAGTAGACGGGAAGGCTAATTGTGGATATATGTAAGCACAACATTTTTTCAGTCATAACTGATAAGTTTCTGAAATGCCTTCTGCATTGCAAACATGTGCATCTTAATAGAAAACATTGCTTTTCTCAATCACTAGTTACAGCCTCACAGCACACAATCCAGGAGAAGGAAAACCTCCTTTCTTCTCTTTGAGAGATCTGCTTGGCTTATTTTCTTCTTTCCCCTTTGGAATGGGGGATAGGAAGGGCTTGAGGGGGTGTTACTAAAAAATTTTAAATGATCCATCGAAACCCCTGCCTTACCTTAGGAAATCGAGCCAGCCATCATGAATGATGGACGGATCCAGCTGCAGAGAGAGGAAGTTCTCATTGACTGTCCTGACTGGGTTCTTGGTGCTCACATCAAGTAGAATCAGGGTCTTTTCCTTCAAACCTGCAGCTCTGTCTACAGGCAAGGGTCTCCTGTCTCCAGCCTGGGAGGAAAGGGAGAGATGGAGCAACAGAGCCAAGTAGAGAGCCCCCGGGGCTAGGCACGCGGGGGGGCGGGAGTTGCTGGAGGGCATAGCTTCAGGGAAGGCACAAAGCACCCTCATTCAATCCCTCTGATTTAAACCTCTCTTCCTACTGGGTCTCGCTAGTGACTAATTGTCCTTATCTAAAGTGTGTGTCTGTCCGCCTTTTTCCCCCCTTTTTTTCCCTTCCTCCCACCACCCCCCCAACACACACACACTCTCTCTCTCTCCCGCTCTCTCTCTCTTTCGCTCGCTCGCTCGTTTTTTTTTTATTTATTTATTTTTATTTTTTTTTTCAGTGTTTTGGTGCTGGTGGAGCGAACTCACGCCCCTAGCCAGCCTTCCCCGTGACTCTTGCCAAGAGAACTCGTACACCGGCACCGCCCCTTTAAGAGATTTCTACTGCAGACATTTTTTAACTTTTTAAAGGTAAGGGGAGGGGAGCAGGCGGGAAGGAGGAGAAAAGGGTGGCGTTGTACCCTCCTAATTTAACCCTCTAGGGTCAGGAAGCAGAGGGAGGAATCCAAACCATGCCGTTGTACCGTCTGGGTACAGAGCAAAGGGTCTCGTTTTTACGTCCTTCCCTGAGAGGCTCTGGAGGGCGGTTCAAGCTCCGACTCCGACCCGAAAGCCCCAGCGCCAACCCGGGACGCGCTAGGGTAGAGTTCCCACCGACAGCACGCTTGTTTCTCCTGACAGCGTCAGGCACTTCGTCCGCTCAGGGCCCTTTTCTGGTTGAAGCAGCAATACCAAGGGTGGTTAAGTTGCAGAGGGGTCTTGAGGCGGTGATTCCTGTCAAAGCATAGAGCCCTGAAGGACATTCCCCGAAGAGGAGCCCTGATCTCTGTGACGCGTTGGGTAGCCACACCGAAGCATCCTCTGACCTCCATAGGGCAAAGAGTAGCAAGAAGGAAAAACACAGTGACCTGGTCAAGAAGCTTTTCCGATCCGAGGGCCAAAAGGGACATGCGCCCTCGCTCTGCTCTGCTCTTCCCGCAACCGAGGAATAAGGGTCTTGGGAGCGTCAATACATGCTGGCTTTGGCCAAGTCGAAGCTACCTGAGCTGTGCTTGGATAGTCAGGGCGGCTCTGCGTCCAACTGTGCCACTTCTTTGCCACTCTATTCTGCTGCACAGGTAGAGTCCCCCCCCTCCAGACCCTCCTGGAGGTCAATCCTATACTTAGCCCTCCTGCAGGGAAGTGCGCCTTTACAGTGCCAGATGGGACCATAGTGACACTTTCGGGTTTCCATCTCGGCCCCCAGTCAAAACCAGAGTCACATAGCCCTGGATGGGGAATAACAGCCGGAAGCCGCTGTGATGCACGACCCGCCGCTGCTCATTGAGCTTCCACCCCACAACAGCTTGCAAATTGAACTCTAGGTCCTATCCTGAAGCGCGGGAAAGGGATCAGGCACAGTTTGCTGCAGTCACATTGCTGGGCCCCACTTTCGGCTTCTTTCTGAGACAAAATGGGCCTTCTACTTGGAAGATGAAGGGAACTACTTTATGTAGTGCGGGCAGTCAGAAACGCAGAAGCGTCCAGGGCCCTCCTTGGTATCAAACAAGCAAAACCCTAAAATGCAGAGCAAGGGTTTTCCCCAGAGGTGGATGGACAAGGGTTAGTCTTAAAGCCCAGCAAACGCTGTAATAGCAACCTGTATCCTCTTACCTCCACCCAGACCAGGATTAACAAATCTGAAAACAGCTGGAATAGATGACCTTCAACTGAAGTTCCCTGAAAAGCCTCTACCAACCTAAGCACCCAGGAAATCGAGATTATGTTGCATTCATCTGTGAAGCACCATGACGACCTTCTAGAAATAGGACTGCATAAGATGAGGATATGGGAGAAAGCAAATGCAAGTCATATTATTTAAAGATGATTTTTTTAAATCAAGCTGTTACATAGTGAAGTATTGGATGTTGGCTCCAGCCCTAAGGCCTGTTTCCTTCAGTTCCTGAACATTTCTAACACATCTAGATCCTTTAAACTGTGTGTGTGTGTCTGTGTGTGGGTGTGTGGTGTGACATAAATTTCTGTTGAAATTCTTGTAATTTTTAAGTATGTATTGAGCACCTCTTAGAGATGGCAACAGCCTGGCGAGCAAACACTTTTGTCTTTGTGTTCCCAGACTGGAGCACTTAGTAGGCACTCAATAAATTCTGTGAAGTAAATTAATGGTAAATCCAATCATGCTCAACACACTGAAATAATATGCCCCTCTCCAGAACAATGTGAAAAATAAATACTTTTATTTGTCACAGTAAATTATGTTTTGGGTCTCTGTTCAATAATTTGTTTTCCCAGTTATTAACATTTTCCTGGCCATCTCCTTCAAAAAATACTTAACATGTAAAGGCATTAGTTCATTTGCTATACTAAGAATTTTTAAAATTATATATTTTTAACAATGAGCCAGATTTTCCAAGGGCCTAAAATACCCTTGGCTTACAAGTGAATGCACTTTTAGAAGCCATGTTAATTGGGACCAATGGAAGACAATTTGAATACGTATATTCACTAGATGTCTATAATTAATACCTTTCAAAAATACCTATTCTTGTGACCAAGAATGAACTTGAGTATAATGAGAATGCACATAATTATGAATTTTCACCATTTTTGCTTACTGACCTAACTACTCTATAATGGTTTATTGGCCTAACTAAGTAGTATTTAATGTTTTCATCAGAATCTATATGTGGTATTAAAATCAAAACCAACAAAACAAAGTGCTTGTTTTCTTAATTCCTGATGAAAACCATTTCCCTAGTCTAGCCATTGAAATTCTAAGTCATTCTATAGAGGACATCAGGGGAAAGAAATAACTGATATTTAAGAGGTTAGCCCTCGTTGGTCTCTAAGATGATTTGATTGTTTGGTCCTTTGCTTTAGTTTGGGTTTAGATCTCCAGAGATACTCTGCAAATAGGTGCCACACATACACCATATCATGGTTTTTGTCTTGCCTCTTATCTATTAATATGCTGTAAGTAGTTCATTAGTAATCAGTATATTAGATTGATGTTTCTATCCTATCTTCTGTGTGCTAGGTGACAGCAATCTGCATCTCTGTTTTGTCTTAGATTGTAACTTCCTAGAAGACAAGTATTGGGCCTCTGTATAAAATATGAACTGTCAGGCCAGGCACAGTGGCTCACATCTGTAATCCCAGCACTTTGGGAGCCAAGGCAGGCGGATCACCTGAGGTAAGGAGTTCGAGACCAGCCTGGCCAACATGGTGAAACCCCGTCTCTACTAAAAATATATAAATTAGCTGGGCATGGTGGTGGGCACTTGTAATTCCAGCTACTCAGGAAGCTGAGACAGAAGAATTGCTTGAACCTGGGAGGAGGAGGTTGCAGTGAGCCAAGATGGAGCCATTGCACTCCAGCCTGGGTGACAAGAGCAAGACTCTGTCTCAAAAAAATAAAAAGTAAAATTAAAATTAAAAAAATAAAATATGAACTGTCAGGAACTAGATGCACTGATGTCTCCTTGGAAACGCTCTGCTTAGTGCCTACTGAATGGTCTTCATAGATAAATTGCTTTGATATCTAAGAGCCCAGGTTCCCAGAACTGTAAGAAAACGTGAAGATTAACTGATTCAGTGATTTCTAGACTTTGGTTTTTCAAAATAAATATTAGTTAATGGGGAGGAGTGGACATAATGTTTGTCAAGGGTTTTTTTTTTTTTTTTTTTTTTTGAGACAGAGTCTCGCTCTGTTGCCCAGGTTGGAGTGCAGTGGCATGATCTCGGCTCACTGCAACCTCCACCTCCGGGGTTCAAGCAATTCTCCTGCCTCAGCCTCCCAAGTAGCTGGGACTACAGGCGCACATCGCCACGCACAGCTAATTTTTTGTATTTTAGTAGAGACGGGGCTTCACCGTGTTGCCTAGGCTGGTCTCAAACTCTTGAGCTCAGGCAATCCACCCACCTCAGTCTCCCAAAGTGATGGAATTACAGGCATGAGCCACCACGCCCAGCCCCGTTTGTCAACTTTTTATATTGTCTAGTAAGGACCTTAATAAAAACTGTCAACTACTTATCTCTATTACTTTCCAAAAGAAAGGAAAATTTTAACATCTGAACAAAAGCTAAAATGACATGTCAAAATAAAGAGCAGTTGTTTAAACTGAGTAAATTTAGCTTTATGAAAAATCTCGGCCAGGTGCAGTGGCTCACACCTGTAATTCCAGCACTTTGAGAGGTCGAGGTGGGTGGATCACCTGAGGTCAGGAGTTCGAGACCAGCCTGACCAACATAGTGAAACCCAGTCTCTACTAAAAATACAAAACTTAGCTGGGCATGGTGGCGGGTGCCTGTAATCCCAACTACTCAGAAGGCTGAGGCAGGAAAATCACTTGAACTCAGGAGGTGGAGGTTACAGTGAGCCGAGATCATGCCATTGCACTCCAGTCTGGGCGACAAGAGCAAAACTCCATCTCAAAAAAAGAAAAGAAAAGGAAAAAAAGAAAAGAAAAATCCCTATATTATTATCATTTCATCTCAGACAAGTGGAAATATATACCAGTGACCAACATGGGTACTAGGACTGGTGAATGGGACTACTGGGATATTATTCCGTGTTTATGTCCAGATTCTACTTTGTAGCATATAGTATTACAAGATGTACAGCTAATGGTCATCTTGACTACGATGATTTTCTTTTTTTTTTTTTTTCGAGACAGAGTCTCACTCTGTCACCCAGGCTGGAGTGCAGTGGTGCGATCTCAGCTCACTGCAAGCTCTGCCTCCCAGGTTCACGCCATTCTCCTGCCTCAGCCTCCCAAGTAGCTGGGACTACAGGCACCTGCCACCATGCCCGGCTAATTGTTTTGTATTTTTTAGTGGAGACAGGGTTTCACCGTGTTAGCCAGGATGGTCTCGACCTCCTGACCTCGCGATCTGCCCGCCTCGGCTTCCAAAAGTGCTGAGATTACAGGCGTGAGCCACCACGCCCAGCCTACAATGATTTCTTTTGACTTTTCCTATGCCTTTTTCTCACTTTCAGCCTGTCACAAACTCATTAACTCTATATGCCGCCTGCCCTTTCCTTCTACTAAACATTCAAAGCTTAGTTTTCACTATTCCCATTTTCCCCTTCTGTAATAATTATGCCTAGCTGTCTAATAGAAATTTTAAAAAATGCTTTACACTGTAACTAGGACTGGGAAGCATGAAGATATAACAGCCAGTCCACTGTGTCCTCACTTACTGCCTGTATACCCAACTATGATGACTAATATTTATTGAGATCTCATGGTTCAAGCATGGTGCTCTCAAAAAAACCCTAAGAAGAGTTTTGTATAAACTTCTTCTTATACCTAGTTTACATATGAAAAAATTGAGACTCAGATATTGACTTTCTCATGGTACACAGATTAATAAGTACCCACACAGAATTAAACCAAGGGCCATCTGACTCTAAACCCTAGGTTTGTGTTCTTAGTCAACACAAGTGGCTAAAGTATTGTATAACCCTCCAGAACCTATCAATGTATAGTGGGAAAACAAAAACAACAACAAAAAAAACCTTAGAGCAGGAGTTGGAGGCTCTAGGTTTAAGTCCTGACTTTACCAGATCTAGTCTTGTAAACTTGGATAAAATTTTTAATGGTTCTAAGCCTCAGCTGCCTTATCTGTCAAACTGATATAATATCCAAGAGTAAAGCAATAATTAGTAAGTTTATGTACGGGGAAAGTACTTTATAAATTCTAAAATATACAATCAATCAGGCACAGTGGCTCATGCTAATCCCAGCACTTTGGAAGGCTAAGACGGGAGGATTGCTCGAGCCCAGGAGTTTGAGACCAACCTGAGCAACACAGTGAGACTCTGTCTCTACAAAATGTTTAAAACATTATCCGGGTATGGTGGCACATGCCTGTAGTCCAACCTACTCAGAAGATTGAGGTGGGAAGAATCACTAAAGCCCGGGAGTTCAAGGCTACAGTGAGCCATGAGATCATGCCACTGCACTCTAGCCTGGGTAACAGAGCGAGACCTTATCTCAAAAAAATAAAAAAAAATTATACAATTGTGCTATCGCTTTCTTATTCATTCTTATTTCCTGTCTCCCACACGTGCCACAAATACATCCCCTTAACTAATGACTATGGTAAGAATTAAGTTATACATGAATGACTTAGTGGTAAACCTGAAACAAAAGGTGAACTCTATCTAATATAATATGGTGTTAATAAACGTGGTCAAACAAGTCTATACCACATATTTTAATCATGTAGGCTCTTCTGCCTGTGATTAGCATCTTTTAAGGAAGAAATTAGAGTAGGTTTTATATGTCTTTGATTTTCTACTAGGAAAGGGAAAACAGGAATAGGCAAAGGACAGTACAAGAGAACCCTGGTTACAAAGTATGTTATTTTACCATCAAGGACTGTCTCTGTCCTGCCAGGAGAAGCAAGGGATGACAACACTTTCTCCATATGGAATGCTGAAGGAGAAAATAATTGGCAGCTCTACTGACTACACTTTGGGGATGTTTGTTATTGAAAATACCTGAGAATTTTTATGTGTAATATCCCTGGGAAAAAAATCAGATTGCCTTTCATGTGTTCGATGGCTTCATAATTTATAACTGTGATTGCTCCACCTCATCATATTAAGAAAACTCTGGTCTTTGTCCTTACTACTGCCATCAAGCAGTACATTTATTTGGGGAAGATCATAACCATAATAAATGTGATTGACTCTAATAAGTTCAGTTTGAAACCCCTTAGCATGTTTGGAGGTAGGGATGACAGTTACTTGAGGGACTGCTAGAGATAGAAAACTAACAGAAAAGCAGATTAAAATTACTCATGTCTTAGTCACACCCAGTGAAGAACCTGTCTTTTACCATCCCTGCCAATTTTGCCATTTATACATTCAGGTAAGTCCTGAAAAGCATCATATTATATTGAAAAAAGCGTGGACTTTGGAGTCTGATAGACTGATTAAAATCTAATTCCCAATTTAATATCTGCTAATGTGACCTTTGTTGAACAAGTTATTTATCCTTGCTGAGTCCCAATTTCCCCATCTATAAAACAGGCATAAGATTACTTCCCTCCAAATGTGTTGTGAGAATTAAATGAGATAATATCTTTAGTACCTGGCATATAGTTGCTACTCATTGTCCTTCTCCTGGTTGGGTTTCACTGTGGAAATGAGTGTAATTTGCACAGATGGGTTACAAGGAAATTATATACCTACAACCTAAGGTTTTGAAATATAATTTACATATATGCTATTTAATTTTATGCTCATAGCATAAAAAAGCACAGACTTTATCTTCATAATTTGGGTAAAAAATTAGAGTTAAGTCCGGGCACAGTGGCTCACGCCTATAATCCCAGCACTTTAGGAGGCTGAGGCAGGCGGATCACGAGGTCAGGGGATTGAGACCATCCTGGCTAACTCCATGAAACCCTGTCTCTACTAAAAATAAAAAAAATTAGCTGGGTGTGGTGGCACATGCCTATAGTCCCAGCTACTCGGGAGGCTGAGGCAGGAGAATTGCTTGAACCCAGGAGGCGGAGGTTGCAGTGAGCTGAGATTGCACCACTGCACTCCAGCCTCAGTGACAGAGCAAGACTCTGTCTCAAAAAAAAAAAAAAATTATAGAGTTAAAATTTTCAAGCTGTTTCTTGAAGAATTTGAAACTAATGCCAGCTCTACTGACTACACTTCGAGTATGTTTCTTATTGAAAATACCAAGAACTTTTAATATCCTAGGGGTAAAAAATCAGATTGCCTTTCACATGTTCTATAGCTTCATTACCTATGTATGTATGTATAAGTTGTTTTTATATGTAGTTTTCTTAGACAGTTATTACATATTAATCAATCTTAAAGATAATTTCTGAGAAAGCAATGTATATAAATCATGTATATTTATCTCAATACATTTAAAATATTAATCTCCCTGTAAT
Organism: Pan paniscus; assembly: GCF_029289425.2. Taxonomy (NCBI): domain Eukaryota; kingdom Metazoa; phylum Chordata; class Mammalia; order Primates; family Hominidae; genus Pan; species Pan paniscus. The sequence continues at coordinate 111,149,387 of NC_073257.2, forward strand.
CCCAGCATTTTGGGAGGTTGAGGCAGGCAGATCACCTGAGGCTGGGAGTTTGAGACCAGCCTGGCCAACAAGGCAAAACCCCATCTCTACTAAAAATACAAAACTTAGCTGGGCATGGTGGCAAGCACCTGTAATCCCAGCTACTCAGGAGGCTGACGCAGGAGAATCGCTTGAACCTGGGAGGCGGAGGTTGCAGTGAGTAGAGATTGCCCCACTGCACTCCAGCTTGGGCAACAGAGAGAGACTCAGTCTCGAAAATAAAATAAAATATTAATCTCAAACATTGAGATTAATGGACCTGTAATAAAACATTTGCCTGTAATACAATTGTGTTTGTCAACTCCAAAAAACTGACTAGCTACGACTGTATTTTCTTTTTTTCTGAGACAGAGTCTCGCTCTGTCGCCCAGGCGGGACTGCAGTGGCGCTATCTCGGCTCATTTTCCTGCCTCAGCCTCCCGAGTAGCTGGGACTACATGCGCCCGCCACCGTGCCCGGCTAATTTTTTGTATTTTTAGTAGAGAGAGGGTTTCACCATGTTAGCCAGGATGGTCTCAATCTCCTGACCTCGTGATCCGCCCACCTCAGCCTCCCAAAGTACTGGGATTACAAGCGTGAGCCACCACGCCCGGCCTACAACGGTATTTTCTTTTGTTCTCTAGGCTAATGGCATACTTTGACCTTTTTATTTTTATTTCTATTATTATTATTATTATTATTATTTGAGACACGGTCTCACTCTGTCACCCAGGCTGGAGCGCAATGGTGTGATCATGGTTCACTGCAGCCTCTACCTCCTAAACTCAAGCAATCCTCTCACTTCAGCAGCCTTGTGTAGCTGAGACCACAGGTGTGAACTATGCCTGGATTTTTTTTTTTTTTTTTTTTTTTTTTTTGGTAGAGGCAGGGTCTCACCATGTTGCCCAGGCTGGTCTCAAACTTTTGGGCTAGAGCAATCCTCCCACCTTAGCCTCCCAAATGCTGTGACTACAGGCATGAGACTTTGACCTTTTTAAATACTCTAATATGTTTAGTTCATTATAAGGAGAGTTAAGCAAATGTTTATAACAGAAGGCTTACCACTGATTCATTCCACTACTCAATAATCAAAATCAGCTGACAGACTTTAGTAGTACATACTTACTCAATAGAATATTTTACTTCTGCTTGAATTAACATCTAGACCCCTAATTCTTTGGAGTAGTTTTGTCCCCACATAAGCAGATCCAAGACCTTCCTTAATTCAATACTAGTTATATTAAACCTTATCAGCCCTGTCACCAAATTTTCTAATACTTCTAGTCCTTTTCATTATCTAGAGATATTGACATGCTGATGACTCTTGGGAAGTATATTTAATTTTGATCAGACACTTAAATTTTAAATTCTTCTTTTGATTTTCTGAAGCCTGGACCACACAATAAAACAGTATTTCCTGTGCTGAAATACTTAAAAATAGTCTTTTCCCCTTTCAAGTAGAAATGAAAATAATGTGCAAGCCTAGGTCAGGGATTCTCACCCCTGGCTGCACATTAAAATCATCTGAGGAGCTTTTTAATAATTTATTTGGAGTAGGGCCTGAGAATATTCCAGATCCCTCACTATACAATTCTATTTGGTTTCTAATTTCAGAGAGCAAATTTAGATGACAAAGGATACCACATTATTTAATCTATTTGATTCCTAGGTTTCAGGTAATGAGGAGAAATAGGTCAGATTCTAAGGGATATCTCAAAAAAATTACTGGAATCTATTCTACACCTAATTTAGAAAGTGAAAGTTCAGATAGAGAGGGACCATCCCCTAAGGGGGAAAATTATGCAAGTAAATACCATACATCCTACTAGCTTTAACAGATTCTCAAACTGATCATTCTTTCATTCAATAAATATTTTCACTTTATACCATCTGATTAGGAAATTTGAAATACTGAATAACGCTAATTGTGAATGTAGAAAAATGGGAAACTTCTTGCATGCTGATGGAAGTATAAAGTAATTGGGCCACTCTGGAGACTGATCTGGCAATACTTAGTGAAATTAAATATGTATATTCCCTAAAAGCCAGTAATCCCACTGCTGGGCATAAACTCCAGTAGTAAAATTTGCAAAAAGGCCATTAAAAGATTTGAATGAAGATGGTCAGTAAAGCACTGAGTTTAATTGTGAGGAATTGGAGACACCTAGATGTCCATCATAAAGGAAATAGATAGGTAAAATGAGGACAACTGTTAGAAGCAATGAACTAAATGTACACACATACATATGTACATAAAATAGGTTTTAAATACAATGATAGGTGAGAAACACGCAAAACCAGAATGATACCTATAGCAAAATGTTAGTGCAAATTAAACACATATGTTAAACAATATATTTTACAAGGATACAAAAACATCAAAGGACATACATCAAATGTATTAGAGTTGATGCCTATAAGATAGTTGTTGAAAGAAAAAGAAAATAAAACAAAAAGACTTTTCATGGACCAATGTTCGTAAACAGTCTCTTACATTCAAGGCAATACTTAACCAATTATGGGGGGGAAATACAAGAAATATTTATTGAGGTCTGACAATGGACCGGGTATTGTGTCCTCCTGCCACCTTGAGATCCAAAGAGGAATAAGAATATCCTTGCCCTTGGAAACCTCACAGTGTACCTGGAAAAATGAACAGGCTAACAAATCCATTTGATAAGTGCTATAATAAAAATGTGGTGAAAGGTGCTGTGGAGCACAATAAGGGATTATGACTTAAAATCAATTTGCGGCCGTGCGTGATGGCTCATGCCTGTAATCCCAGCACTTTGGGAGGCCAAGGCAAGCGGGTCACCTGAGGTCAGGAGATTGAGAACATCCTGGCCAACATGGTGAAACCCCGTCTCTACTAAAATACAAAAAATTAGCCAGGTGTGGTGGAGCGTACCTTTAGTCCCAGCTACTCAGGAGGCTGAGGCAGGGGGATTGCTTGAACCAGGGAGGCAGAGGTTGCAGTGAGCCGAGATCACACCACTGCACTCCAGCCTGGCAACAGAGCAAGACTCCATCTCAAAAAAAAAAAAAAATCAATTTGTATATATAGAAGCCTATTACTTGATACATATGTAATTTTGCATCACAATAATTACTAAAATATTTCATACTGTTTTTCTTTTTATGTGTCCAGTTTTGCCTAGCTTCTACTTTAGTAATAGCTAAGGGTTGCCTGCTGTAGAAATGCTAGAGTGCCATCTGCTGGTGGAAATGTTTGAAATTCCCCCAACTACCTCACAATCTGTTCTCAAAAACAAAAATAATCATACCCATAATCGGATATTTGGGCTTGAAGAAATCTTAGAAATCATATAGTTCAGGACCCTAGTTTTAGAGAGTAGGAAGTATCTTTCTTACAAGATTTCATGTCATTTAAGAAAATCAAGAACACACAAGCATACACACATACCCTTCCATCGCCACTGTAAATGTCACAGAATGCTATACAGTTAAGACTCACAAAGATAAACTATCTTAATTTCCCCAATTAGATAAACATATAATCTCCTTTAAAGACTTCCATAAGACATTTTTAAACCTTTTGGTAAAGATCACTTCCCAGGAAAACAATCTTAGTAAGGCAGTTTACTGCAACATGAAAAGAATTAGTTCTGCTGTCAAACCTAAGTTCATTCCAGCTTTACTATGTATTTTTAAAAGTAAGGAAGTTCTGAACATGGAAATGAAAACATGATACCCGCTACCGCAAAAACACACTTAAGTATATAACCCATAGATCCTATAAAGCAACCACACAATAGAAACTACAAAGCAACTAGCTAACAATGTCATGATAGGATCAACACCTCACATATCAATATTAACCTTGAATATAAATGGTCTAAATGCCCCACTTAAAAGACACAGAGTGGTGATTTGATTTTTTTAAAAAATGAGACCAATCCATCTGCTTTCTTCAAGACACACATCTCACACATAATGACACCCATAGGCTTAAAGTAAAGAGATGGTGATATGGTTTGGATTTGTGTCCCCACCCAAATCTCATGTGGAATTCTAATCCCCAATGTTGGAGGAAGAGCCTGGTGAGAGGTGATTGGACCATGGGGGTGGATTTCCCCTTTTCTGTTCTCATGACACTCAGTGAGTTCTCATGAGATTGGGTTGTTTAAGTGTGTAGCACCTACCCCTTCTCTCTCTATCCCAGGCTCCAGCCATGTAAGACATGCCTACTTCCACTTCTGCCATGATTGTAAGTTTCCTAAGGTTTCTCAGCCATACTTACTGTACAGCCTGTAGAACCATGAGCCAACTAAACCTCTTTTATTTATAAATTACCCAGTTTGGGGTATTTCTTTATAGCAGTGTGAAAATGACTAATACAGAAAATTGGTACCAGGAGCAGGGTACTGCTATAAAGATATCTGAAAATGTGGAAGTGACTTTGGAACTGGATAATGGGCAGAGGTTGGAACAGTTTGAAGGGCTCAGAAGCAGACAGGAAGATGAGGGAAAGTTTGAAACCTCCTAGAGCCTTGTTAAAATCTTGTGACCAAAATGCTGATAGTGATATGGACAATGAAGTCCAGGCTGAGATGGTCTCAGATGGAGAGGAGGAACTTATTGGGAACTAGAGAAAAGGCCACTTTTCTATGCTTTAGCAAAGAGGTTGGAGGCATTGGGCAACTGCCCTAGGGATCTGTGGAACTTTAAACTTGAAAGTGATGATTTAGGGTATCCAGTGGAAGAAGTTTCTAAGCAGCAAAGCATTCAGGATGTAGCCTGGCTGTTTCTAGTAGCCTATGCACACTCATGAGCAAAAAAATGATGTAAAACTGGAACTTATATTTAAAAGGGAGGTGTAAAAGTTTGGAAATTTTGCAGCCTGGCCATGTGGTACAAAAGAAAAACCATTTTCAGGGGAAGAATTCAAACCAGCTACAGAAATTTGCCTAAGTAAAAAGGACTAAATGTTAATAGCAAAGACAATGGGGAAAATGCCTCAAAGGCATTTCAGAGACCTTTGTGGCAGCCCCTCCCCTCACAGGCCCCAAGGCCTAGGAGGGAAGAATGGTTTTGTGGGCCAGACCCAGGACCCCAATGCCCTGTGCAACCTCAGGACGCTGCTCCCTGCATCCCAGCCCTCCAGCTCAAGCCATGGCTAAAAGAGCCCCAGATAGGTCTCAGACTCCTATTCCAGAGGGTGCAAGCCATAAGCCTTGGCAGTTTTCATGTGGTGTTAAGCCTCTGGATGCTCAGAGGGCAAGAGCTGAGGCTTGGAAACCTTGAGCTAGATTTCAGAGGATGTATGGAAATGCCTGGATGTCCAGGCAGAAGTCTGCTGCAGGGGTGAAGCCCTCATGGAGAACCTCTACCAGGATAGTGTGGAGGGGAAATGTGGGGTTGGATCCCACACACAGAGTCCCCACTAGGGCACTTCCTAGTGGAACTGTGAAAAGAGGGCCACTGTTCTTCAGACCCCAGAATGGTAGATGCGCCAACAGCTTGTACAGTGTGCCTGGGAAAGCTGCAGGCACTCAACACCAGCCCTTGAGACCAGCCATGGGAGCTAAGCCCTGCAGAGCTAAAGCAGTGGAGCTCCTCAAGGCCTTGGGAGCCCAACCCTTGCATCAGTGTGCCCTGAATATGAGACATGGAGTCAAAGGAGATTATTTTGGAGCTTTAAGATTTAATGACTGCCCTTCTGTGTTTTGGATTTGCATAGGGCCTGCAGCCCCTCTCTTTTGGCTGATTTCTCCCTTTGGGAATGGGTGTATTTACCCAGTGTCTGCACCTCCATTGTATACTGGAAGTAACTAACTTGTTTTTGATTTTACAGGCTCATAGGCAGAAGAGACTTGCCTTGTCTCAGATGAGACTTTGGACTGTGGACTTTTGAATTAATGCTGAAATGAGTTAAGACTTGGGAGACTGTTAAGAAGGGATGACTATATTTTGCAATGTGAGAAGGACATGAAATTTGGGAGGGGTTGTGGGCAGAATGATATGATTTGGATTTGTGTCCCTGCCCAAATCACAATTTGAATAGTAATCCCCAATTTTGGATGAAAGGCCTGGTGAGAGATGATTGGATCATGGGGGTGGATTTGCCCCTTGCTGTTCTTGTGATAGTGGGTGAGTTCTCATGAAATCTGGTTGTTTAAAAGTGTGTAGTGGCCAGGTGTGGTGACTCATGCCTGTAATCCTAGCATTTTGGGAAGCTGAGGCAGGCAGATCATGAGGTCAGGAGTTCGAGACTAGCCTGGCCAACATGGTGAAACCCTGTCTCTACTAAAAAATACAAAAATTAGCCAGGCATGGTGGCGGGTGCCTGTAATCCCAGCTACTCAGGAGACTGAGGCAGGAGAATCACTTGAAACTGGAAGGTGGAGGTCACAGTGAGCTGAGATCATGCCACTGCACTCTAGCCTGGGCAAAAGAGCAAAACTCCATCTCAAAAAAAAAAAAAGTGGGTAGCACCTCCCCTTTTATTTCTCTTCCTCCTGCTCCAGCCATGTAAGACATGCCTGCTTCCCTTTCTGCCATAATTGAAAATTTCCTGAGGCCTCCCCAACCATGCTTCCTGTACAGTCTATGGAACTGTGAGCCAGCTAAACCTCTTTTCTTTATAAATTACCCAGTTTCAGATATTTCTTAATAGCAACAAAAGAATAGACTAATAAATAGACCTACAAAAAGATTTAGCAGCACAATAATAGTGAGGAACTTCAACACCACCCTGTCACTATTAGATCATTGAGGCACAAATATAACAAAGAATCTGGACTTAAACATGACACTTGACCAATTATACCTAGTAGACATCTACAAAATACTCTGCTCATCAACCACAGAATATACATTCTTCTCATCTGCACACATAACATACTGCAAGATCGACCACGTGCTAGGCCATAAAGCAAGTCTCAATAAATTCAAAAAACTCAAAATCCTACCAACCATACTCTTGGACCACAGTGGAATAAAAATAGAAATCAATACCAAGAAGATCTCTCAAAACCACACAATTACACGAAAATTAAACAATTTTCTCCTAAATGACTTTTGGGTGAACAACAAAATTAAGACAGAATTTAAAAAATTCTTTGAAGTAAAAAATGAAAACAAAGACACAACATACCAAAATCCCTGAGTTGTATCAAAAGCAATATTAAAAGTTTATAGCACTAAATAGCTACCACAAAAAAATTAGAAAGATCTTAAATTAACAATTTGACATTCCACCTAAAGGAACTAGAAAAACAAGAACTCCAAAGCTAGCAGAAGAAAAGAAATAACTAAAATCAGAGCAGAATTGAGCTAAATTGAGACACAAAAATCCAGACAAAGAATCAACAGAAACAAAAGTTTGTTCTTTGAAAGGATCAAGATCCATAGACTGCTAGCTAGATTAACAAAGAAAAAATAGAGAAGATCCAAATAAGCAAAATCAGAAATGACAGAAGTGACAACCAATCTCACAGAAATACAAAAGATCCTCAGAGACTATTATGAATGCTTCTATGCCACAAACTACAAAACCTAGAGGAAATGAATAAATTCCTGGAATCATACAATCTCCCAAAATTGAATCAGCAAGAAATTGAAACCCTGAACAGACCAATATCAAGTTCAGAAATGTAATTAGTAATAAAGCACCTACCAAAAAACAAAGAAGTCCCAGACCAGAAAGATTAACAGCCGAATTCTACCAGACATATAAAGAAGAGCTGGTACCAATTCTAGTGAAACTATTCCAAAAAATTGAGGAGGAGGGACTCCTCCCTAATTCTATGGAGCCAGCATCACCTGATACCAAAACTTGGCAAAGACACAACCGAAAAAGACTACAGGCCAATATCCCTAATGAACATAGATGCAAAAATCCTCAACAAAATACTAGCAAACCGAATCCAGCAGCTAATTCAATAAGCTAATTCACCATGATCACATAGGCTTATAGGCTTGATTTCTAGGATGAAAGTTTGGTTCAACATAAGCAAATCAATATATGTGATTCACCACACAAGCAGAATTAAAAACAATTGGCTGGGCATGGTGGTTCACATCTGTAATTCCAGCACTTTAAGCAGCCAAGGCAGGAGGATCACATGAGACCAAGAGTTTGAGACCAGCCTGGGAAACATAGTGAGATACTCTCTCTACCAAAAAAAAAAAAAAAATTAGCTAGGTATGGTGGCACGTGCCTGTAGTCACAGCTACTCAGGGGGCTGAGGTAGGAGAACTGCTTAAGCCCAGTAGGCCAAGGATGCAGTTGGCCATGATCATACCACTCCAGCCTGGGCAACAGAGTGAGACTTTGTCTTGAAACACATACATACATACAAACAAAAAACATATGATCATCTCAATAGATGCAGAAAAAGCTTTTGATAAAATCTTACATCCCCTCATGATAGAAACCCCCAAGAAACTAGACATCAAAGGAACATACCTCAAAATAATGAGAGCTACCTGTGATAAACCCACAGCCAACATCATACTGAATGCGCAAAACTGGAAACATTCCCCTTGAGAACTGGAACAAGACAAGGATGCCTACTCTCAGCACTCATTCTTCATAGTACTAGAAGTGTTACCCAGAGCAATCATGCAAGAGAAAGAAATAAAAGTCATCCAAATAGGGAAAAAAAAAGAAGTCAAACTATCTCTCTTTATGGATGATATGATTCTATACATAGAAAACCCTAAAGACTCCACCAAAAGGCTCCTAGAATGGATAAATGACTTCGGCAATGTTTCAGGATACAAAATCAATGTACAAAAATCAGTAGTATTTCTATACACCAATAATGTTCAATCTAAGAGCCAAATCAAGAACACAATCCCTTTACAATAGCCACAAAAAAAAGAAATACCGGCCAGGCACAGTGGCTCACACCTGTAATCCCAGCACTTTGGGAGGCTGAGGTGGGTAGATCATGAAGTCAGGAGATCGAGACCATCCTAGCTAACACGGTGAAACCCCATCTCTACTAAAAAATACAAAAAATTAGCTGGGTGTGGTGGCGGGCACCTGTAGTCCCAGCTACTTGAGAGGCTGAGGCAGGAGAATGGCGTGAACCTGGGAGGCAGAGCTTGCAGTGAGCCAAGATCGCACCACTGTACTCCAGCCTGGGCGACAGAGCGAGACTCCGTCTCAAAAAAAAAAAAAAAAAAAAATGAAATACCTAGAAACATATCTGACCAAGGAGGTGAAAGATCTCTACAAGGAGAACTACAAAACACTGCTAAAAGCAATCACAGATGACACAAACAAATAGAAAAACATTCCATGTTCATGGATTGGAAGAATCAATATTATAAAAATGGCCATATTGCCCAAAGCAATCTATAAATTCAATGCTATTCCTATCAAACTACCAATGTCATTTTTCACAGAACTAGAAAAAAACTATACTAAAATTCATATGGAACCTAAAAACACCTGAAAAGCCAAGGCAATCCTAAGGAAAAAGAACAAAGCCAGTGGTATCACATTAACTAACTTCAAACCATACTAATAAGGCTATGGTAACCAAAACTGTACCACTCATAGTACTGGTATAAAAACACAGACCAATGGAACAGAATAGAGAACCCAGAAACAAAGCTGCACACCTACAGCCATCTGATCTTTGACAAAGTTAACAACAACAAAAAAAGCAATGGCGAAAGGATTCCTTATTCAATAAATGGTGCTGGCATAGCTGGCTAGTCATAAGCAGAAGAATGAAACTGGACCCCTACCTTTCACCATATGAAAAAATTAATTCAATTTATAAGAATCCTAGAAGAAAACCTAGGAAACACCATTCTGGACATCAACCTTTGGAAATAATTTATACTTAAGCCCTGAAAAGCAACTACAACAAAAACAAAAATTGACAAGTGGGATCTAAGTAAACTAAATGGCTTCTGCACAGCAAAAGAAACTATCAACAGAGTAAACAGATGACCTAGAGAATGGGAGAAAATATTCACAAACTACTCACCCAACAAAGGCTTAATATCCAGAATCTATAAGGAACTTAAACAACTGAACAAGCAAAAACTAAATAACCTCATTAAAAAAATGGGAAAAAGACATGAACAGACACTTCTCAAAAGAAGATATACAGGCAGCCAACAAGCATTTAAGAGTGTTCCACATAACTAATCATCAGAGAAATGCAAATAAAACCACAATGAGTTGCCATCTCACAGCAGTCAGAATAGCTATTATTTAAAAAAGGAATGCCTGTACACTGTTGGTGAGAATGTAAATTAGCTCAGCCACTATGGAAAGCTATTTGGAGATTTCTCAAAGAACTTAGAACTACCATTCAATCCAGCAATCTCGTTACTGGGTATACATCCAGAGAAAACAAATCATTCTACCAAAAAGACATATGCACTCGCATGTTCACGGCAGCACAATTCACAACAGCAAACACATGGAATCAACCTAGGTGCTCATTAACAGTAGACTGGATAAAGAAAATGTGGTACAGATACACCTTGGAATACAGTGCAGCCATAAAAAAAACAAAATCACATCCATTGAAACAACATAGATGCAGCTGTGAATTAACACAGGAACAGATAACCAAATAATGCATGTTCTCACTTCTAAGTGGGAGATAAACATTGGGTACTCATGGACAGAAAGATGACAACAATAGACACTGGGGACTACTAGAGGAGTGAGGGAGAGAAGGAAGGTTGAAAAACTAACTATTGGTTACTATTCTCAGTACCTGAGTGATGGGATCATTTGTACCCCAAACCTCAGCATCATGCAATATAACCAAGTAATAAATTTATACATGTACCTCCCGAATCTAAAAGTTGAAAAAAAATTTTAAAAAGAATAAATGTTATTCACCATTATTAATGTGATTAGGTGTAATTTAATCTTGACTGAAAATAGCTAATTGTTTAACTAAAAGTTTAGTTTTTCCTATAGCGTATCTAATGTAAGTTGAAAGTGTCTTTCTTAAAATGTATGAGATCCTTACAATGGAATACTATCTGACAATTATAAGAAATGGAGTACTAATATAAACTACAATGTGGATGAGCTTTGAAAACATTATGCTAAGTGAAAGATGTCAGTCACAAAAGACCACATAATACAAAATTTGTTTATATGAAATATCCAGAGCAGGCAAACATATAGAAACAAAAAATAGATAAGTGGTTGTCAGGAATTGGGAAGAAGTTAATGAGGAATGACTGATAACAGGTAAAGAGTTTCTTCTGAAGGTGATGAAAATGTTTAAAAATTCAATTATGGAGATGACCATAAAAATCCATGAATATACTATAAAACACTGAATTTTATATATTAAATCAGTAAATTTTGTGCTATATATATTTTATCTCAATAAGGCTCTTAAAAATATATAAGGAAAATTTTCTTTCAGCCTAGTTGAACACATTGAAAACTAATGATCCCAAAGGACAGACATTAGAAAAGTTACAGCAATATTTAGACGTCTATCAAATCACTAAAAGGGTTTAATGTGTTTCTTATATTTGTTTATTTTAAATTTGTGTATGAAAACGTGATTACTGGTGAATTCTAACAAACATTTAAGGGAGAAATAGTATTAGTTTTATACAAACTCTTCGAGGAAGTAGGAGAGGAGATACCTGTCCCCAATTTATTCTATGATGCCAGCATGGCTTTGATACCAAAACCAGAAAAAGATATTAGAAAAAAATAAAACTACTGACAAATAAGGATACTACATCACAACAAAGTTGGGCTTATCCAGGAATATAAGGTTGTTTTAACATTCAAAAGCATAAATATAACTCAACATACTAACAAATTAATACACACACATGCACGCATGCACGCATACACACACACACACACACACACACACGATTACAATAGATGCAGTAAAGTCATTTGATAAAATCCAAAATCCATTCCTCATAAAAACTCTCAACAAAATGAGAATTAAAGGAAACTTTTTTCATTTAATAAAGAGCAACTATGAAAAATATATAGGTAGCATCATATTTAATGGCAAAAGACTGAATGATTTCACCCTGCTATGGTTTGAACATGCCTCCACCTTCACAAAAGCATATGTTGGAAACTTAATCCCCAGTTGCATTAGTCCATTTTCACACCAGTATAAAGAACTGCCTGAGACTGGGTAAGTTATAAAGAAAACAGGTTTCACTGACTCACGGTTCCACAGGCTGTGAAGGAGTCATGGCTGGGGAGGCCTCAGGAAACTTACAATCATGGCAGAAGGCGAAGCGGAGGCCAGCACATCTTCTCATGACTGGCAGGAAAGAGAGACAGTGAAGGGGGAAGTGCTACACACTTTTAAACAACCAGATCTCATGATAACTCAACATCGTGAGAACAGCAAGGGGGAGATCTGCCCCCATGATCCAATCACCTCCCAACAGGCCCTTCCTCCACCACTGAAGATCATAACTCAACATGAGATTTGTGTGGGGACACAGAGCCAAACCATATTACCAATACAATAGTGTTGGGATGTGCAGCCTAATGGGAGGTATTTAGGTCATGCAGGCTCCACCCTCATGAATGGATTAATGCCATTTATAAAAAGGCTTGAGCCTGCAAGTTTGATCTCTTGCTCTTTCTTGCCCTCTCTTTGCCCTTCTGCCATGAGATGACTCACCAAACAGGTCCTTATGATATGCCAGCCCTTCAATCTTAGACTTCCCAGCGTCTCGAACCTTGAGCCAACACACTTCTGTTCATTATAAATTACCCAGTCTGATATTCCGTTAGCACAAAATGGACTATGACACTAAGACCTGCAATAACACAAGAATGTCCACTGTTACCACTTTTATTCAATATTCTACTAGAAGTTCTGGACAGCGCAATCAGCAAGAAAAATAAATAAAAAGCATTTATATTTGACAGGAAAAGGTAAAACTATCTTTATTCTCAAACAACATGAATGTCTTTATAGAAAACCTGATGGACTCTACTAAGAAGCTACTAGAACTAATACATGAATTTATCAAGATTGTAGGTTATGGCTGGGCTTGGTGGCTCACGCCTGTAATCCCAGCACTTTGGGAGGCTGAGGCGAGCAGATCACGAGGTCAAGAGATCAAGACCATCCTGGCCAACATGGTGAAACCCTGTCTGTTGTGGGAAGTCAGGGACCCCAAATCAAGGGATTGGCTGAAGCCATGGCAGAAGAACGTGGATTGTGAAGATTTCATGGACATTTATTAGTTCCCCAAATCAATATTTTTATAATTTCTTACGCCTGTCTTTACTGCAATCTCTGAACATAAATTGTGAAGATTTCATGGACATTTATCACTTCCCCAATCAATACCCTTGTGATTTCCTACGCCTGTCTTTAATCTCTTAATCCTGTCATCTTCATAAGCTAAGGAGGATGTATGTCGCCTCAGGACACTGTGATGATTGCGTTAACTGCACAAATTGTTTGTAGAGCATGTGTGTTTGAACAATATGAAATCTGGGCACCTTGAAAAAAGAACAGGATAACAGCAATGTTCAGGGAACAAGAGAGATAACCTTAAACTCTGACCGCTGGTGAGCCAGGCAGAACACAGCCATATTTCTCTTCTTTCAAAAGCAAATGGGAGAAATATCACTGAATTCTTTTTCTCAGCAAGGAACATCCCTGAGAAAGAGAATGCATCCCTGAGGGTAGGCCTCTAAAATGGCCGCTTCGGGGGGCAGTTGTCTTTTATGGTCGAAGCTGTAGGGATGAAATAAGCCCCAGTCTCCGGTAGCGCTCCCAGGCTTATTAGGATGAGGAAATCCCCGCCTAATAAATTTTGGTCAGACTGGTTGTCTGCTCTCAAACCCTGTCTCCTGATAAGATGTTATCAATGACAATGCGTGCCCGAAACTTCATTAGGAATTTTAATTTAGCCCTGGTCCTGTGGTCCTGTGATCTTGCCCTGCCTCCATTTGCCTTGTGATATTCTATTACCTTGTGAAGCATGTGATCTCTGTGACCCACACCCTATTCATACACTCCCTCCCCTTTTGAAATCACTAATAAAAACTTGCTGGTTTTGCGGCTTGTGGGGCATCACGGAACCTGCTGACATGTGATGTTGCCCCTGGATACCCAGCTTTAAAATTTCTCTATTTTGTACTCTGTCCTTTTATTTCTCAGACCAGCCGACACTTAGGGAAAATAGAAAAGAACCTACGTGACTATCGGGGACAGGTTCTCCCGATACCTGTCTCTACTAAAAATACAAAAATTAGCTGGGCGTGGTGGCGTGCGCCTGTAGTCCCAGCTACTTGGGAGGCTGAGGCAGGAGAATCACTTGAACCCAGGAGGCGGAGGTTGCAGTGAGCTGAGATCATGCCACTGCACTCCAGCCTGGTGACTGGAGCCAGACTGCATCTCAAAAAAAAAAAGATTGTGGGTTATAAGATCAATATACAAAAGTTAATTGTATTTTTATGTATTAGCGACAAATAATAAAGAATTGAAATTTCATAAACAATGTCATTTATAATAGAACTCAGGAATTTTAAAACACCTGGGAAATACTTAGAGATAAATACTTAGAATTAAAGCCAACAAAAGATGTGCAAGACCTGAAAACTATAAAACATTGAGAGATAAGTGAAAGAAAATCTAACTAAATGGAGTAATATACATATATATATATACTTTGACCCTGTGTTGAAATACTCAATCTTGTTAAGAGGTCAATTCTCCCAAAATAGTTCTGTAGATTCAACACAATCTCAATTAAAATCCCAGTTTGTTCTTAAGGGAAAATGACAAGTTGGTTCTAAAATGCAGATGAAAATACAAAGGACCTAGAACAGGCAAAACCAGTCTGAAAAAGGACAAATTTGGGGCCAACGTTGCCTGATTTCAAATCTTATTATAAAGCTACAGTAATCAAGGCAATGTGTTATTGGCATCAAGACAAATAGATCAGTAGAGCAGAATAGAGTCCAAGAATGGACCCACATACATGGACAATTGATTTTTGACAAAGATGCAAAGGTAGTTCAATAAAGAAAGGGTTGCCTTTTTAACAAATGCTGCTGAAACAAGTGGCTATCCATATGTAAAATAAACAAACAAAACTTAGCACCATACATACAAATAATTAACTCAGAATGGGTCATAGACCTAACTATAAACCTAAAACTATAGAGCTTTTTGAAGAAAACATAGAAGTTCTTTATGACTTTTGGTTAAGGAATATTCTCTTAGATGCAACACAATAAGCAAAACACATGAAAGAAAAAATGTAATAAAAGACTTTGTGAAAAATAAAACATTTGCTCTTCAAAAGACACTGTTAGGCACTTTGGGAGGCTGATGTGGGTGGATCACCTGAGGTCAGGAGTTCAAGACCAGCCCAACCAACATGGCAAAACCCCATCTCTACTAAAAATGCAAAAATTAACCAGGCATGATGGCACATGCCTGTAATCCCAGCTACTTGGGAGGCTGAGGCGGGAGAATCGCTTGAACCTGGGAGGTGGAGGTTGCAGTGAGCCAAGATTACTCCATTGCACTCCAGCCTGGGCAACAAGAGCGAAACCCACCCCCCCTCCCCCCCGCCAAAAAAAAAAAAAGACACTGTTAGGAGGCTGAAAAGACAAGCTACTGACTGGGAAAAAATATTTGCAAAGCACATATACCATAAAAGACTTGTATACAGGATACATAAAGAACATTCCAAAAGTAATAAGAAACAAGCAACCTAATAATAAAGTGGGCAAAATATTTAAACAGATACTTTACCGAAGAAGATACATGAATTACAAAAAATTGCATGAAAAGATGCTCAACATCATTAGTCATTAAGAGAGTTGCAAATTAAAGCCACAATGAAATGTGGGAAGAAAGGAATATGCAATACCAAGATGTCATGAATAAAACAATATTCCAACATCAAAGACAACAGAAATGGACTAGGTAAACACTCTAAGGCAGGGGTCCCCAACTCCCAGGCCACAGACTGGTATCAGTATGGGTCTGTGGCCTGTTAGGAAGGGGGACCACACAGCAGGAGGTGAGCAACAGGCGAGCAAGCATTACCACCTGAGCTCTGCCCCTGTCAGATCAGAGGTGGCATTAGATTCTCATAGGACCCTAAACCCTATTGTGAACTGTCCATGCGCGGGATCTAGGCTGTGTACTCCTTATGAGAATCTAATGCCTCATGATCTGAGGTGGTACAGTTTCAACCCAAAATCATCCCCACCCTCAACCCTTCCCCCGTAGAAAAATTGTCTTCCACTAACCTGGTTCCTGGTGCCAAAAAGGTAGGGGACTGCTGCTCTAGGAATTGCTTATTCACCATCAGTAGCAGAAACCCAGAATTTCAAGATTTTTGTTACTGATGGTAAGTAAACAATTCTAAAATATGGAATAGGTCAATCAGAAATATTGTTAAAGTTAAAGCCCACAGATGTGCCTATGCATCTTTGTGAGAATAATGATAGATGAAACAGCAATCTCAAATATAGCAACAGCCATGAGCTCCTACAAAAAAAAAAAAAAAACCCTGTTGTTGAAATATACAGCCTTGTTGCCCACACAAAGCCTGTTGGTGGTCTCTCCACACGGATGCGTGTGACATTTGGTGCCAAAACCCGGGATAGGAGGACTCTTTCGGGAGACTGGTCCCCTGTCCTTGCCCTCGATTCATGAGGAGATCCACCTACAACATCAGGTCCTCAGACCACCAGCCCAAGGAACATCTCACCAATTTCAAATCAGGTAAGCAGTCTTTTCACTCTTCTCCAGCCTTTCTCACTACCCTTCAATCTTCCTCTCACGCTACCCTTCAATCTCCCTGCCCTTCCAATTCCAGTTGTTTTTCCTCTCTAGTAGAGACAAGAGGACACATTTTATCCGTGGACCCAAAACTCTGGCGCAGTCCCAGACTCGGGAAGACAGTCTTCCCTTGGTGTTTAATCACTGTGGGGATGCCTGCCTTGGTCATTCACCCACATTCCCTTGGTGGCAAGTCAAATGTGGGGACGCCTGGTTTGGCTGCTCACCCACATTGCAGCCCAGGGCTGCTCACCATCCCCTTCTCCGTGTCTCTGCCTTTCTCTTTAAACTTACCTCCTTCACTATGGGCAACCTTGCGACCTCCATTCCTCCTTCTTCTCCCTTAGCCTGTGTTCTCAAGAACTTAAAACCTCTTCAACTCACACCTGACCTAAAACTTAAACGTCTTATTTTCTTCTGCAATACCACTTGGCTCCAGTACAAACTCGACAGTGGTTCCAAATAGCCAGAAAATGGCACTTTTAATTTCTCCATTTTACAAGAGCTGGATGATTTTTGTCAAAAAATGGTCAAATGGGTCTGAGGTGCACCTGCTGTCCAGGCATTCTTTTACACATTGGTCCCTCCCTAGTCTCTGCTCCCAATGCGATTCATCCCACATCTTTCTTCTTTCTCTCTTGTCTGTTCCTTCAGTCTCCACCCAAAGCTCTGAGTTCTGTGAATCCTCCTTTTCTACAGACCCATCTGACCTCTCCCCTCCTCCCCAGGCTGCTCCTTGCCAGGCCAAGCCAGGTCCCAATTGTTCCTCAGCCTCTGCTCCGCCACCCTATAATCCTTCTATCACCTCCCCTCCTCACACCCGGTCCGGCTTACAGTTTCGTTCCTCGAATAGCCCTCCCCAACCTACCCAACAATTTCCTCTTAAAGAGGTGGCTGGAGCTAAAGGCATAGTCAAGGTTAATGCTCCTTTTTTCTTTATCTAACCTCTCCCAAATCAGTTAGCGTTTAGGCTCTTTTTCACCAAATATAAAAACCCAGCCCAGTTCATGGCCCATTTGGCAACAACCCTTAGACACTCCGAGGCTCTCTGAATGACTCCTTCCCAGATCTTCTCGGCTTAGTGGCTGAAGACTCACACTGCCCGATCGCCTCGGAAGCCTACAGGACCATCACAGATGCTTTGGGTAACTCTTATAGTGGAGGGTAAGCCCGTCCCCTTCTTAATCAATATGGAGGCTACCCACTCCACATTACCTTCTTTTCAAGGGTGTGTTTCCCTTGCCTCCATAACTGTTGTGGGTATTGATGGCCAGGTTTCTAAACCTCTTAAAACTCCCCAACTCTGGTGCCAACTTGGACAATATTCTTTTATGCACTCCTTTTTAGTTATCCCCACCTGCCCAGCTCCCTTATTACGTTGAGACATTTTAACTAAATTATCTGCTTTCCTGACTATTCCTGGACTACAGCCACACCTCACTGCCGCCCTTTTCCCCAGTTCAAAGCCTCCTTTGCATCCTCCCCTTGTTTCTCCCTACCTTAATCCACAAGTATGGGACACCTTCACTCCCTCCTTGGCAACTGATCATGCACCCCTTACTATCCCATTAAAACCTCATCACCCTTACCCTGCTTAATGCCAATATCCCATCCCACAGCATGCTTTAAAAGGATTAAAGCCTGTTATCACTCGCCTGTTACAGCATGGCCTTTTAAAGCCTATAAACTCTCCTTACAATTGCCCCATTTTACCTGTCTAAACACCAGACAAGTCTTATAGGTTGGTTCAGGATCTGTGCCTTATCAACCAAGTTGTCTTGCCTATCCACCCCATGGTGCCAAATCCACATACTCTCCTATCCTCAATACCTCCCTCCACAACCCATTATGCTGTTCTAGATAAACCTAGCTGACCCCATAAATCCTAAATCCTTTCCCCACTCCCCTTGCCATTCCTTAAAAAACAGCCCTAAAAGCTGCTCCCACACTAGCTCTCCTTGACTCATCCCAACCTTCGTTACACACAGCCGAAGTGTGGGGCTGTGTGGTCGGAATTCTTACACAAGAGCCAGGACCGCGCCCTGTAGCCTTTCTGTCCAAACAACTTGACCTTACTGTTTTAAGCTGGCTCCCACATTATTCCGGATACCACACCTGACCCCCATGACTGTATCTCTCTGATCCACCTGACATTCACTCCATATCCCCATATTTCCTTCTTTCCTATTCCTCACCCTGATCACACTTGGTTTATTGATGGCAGTTCCACCAGGCCTAATCGCCACTCACCAGCAAAGGTAGGCTATGCTATAGTATCTTCCACATCTATCATTGAGGCTACTGCTCTGCCCCCCTCCACTACCTCTCGGCAAGCCAAACTCATTGCCTTAACTCAAGCCCTCACTCTTGCAAAAGGACTACATGTCAATATTTATGCTGACTCTAAATATGCCTTCCATATCCTGCACCACCATGCTGTTATATGGGCTGAAAGAGGTTTCCTCACTACGCAAGGGTCCTCCATCATTAATGCCTCTTTAATAAAAACTCTTCTCAAGACTGCTTTACTTCCGAAGGAAGCTGGAGTCATTCACTGCAAGGGCCATCAAAAGGCATCAGATTCCAACACTCAGGGGAACATTTATGCTGGTAAGGTAGCCAAAGAGGCAGCTAGTGTTCCAACTTCTGTCCCTCATGGCCAGTTTTTCTCCTTCTCATTGGTCACTCCTATTTACTCTCCCACTGAAGTTTCCACCTATCAATCCCTCTACACTCAACGCAGATGGTTCTTAGACCAAAAAAAAAAATATCTCCTTCCAGCCTCACAGGCTCATTCTATTCTGTCGTCGTTTCATAACCTCTTGCATGTAGGTTACAAGCTGTTAGCCCACCTCTTAAAACCTCTCATTTCCTTTCCATCGTGAAAATCCATCTCCAGTCCACCACTCTTGACTCCCTCTTGGAGTGGAGAGATGATCTTTGCTGACAGGACACACTCCAATACTTTCACCCTGATGAAGTCCTATTCTTTACTTTTATACTCACTCTTATTCTCGTTCCTGTTCTTATGCCACCCTCTACCTCTCCCCAGCTATCTCAACCACGCTATCAATCTCACTCACTCTCTCCTGGCAGTTTCTTTTCTTTTTTTTTTTTTTTTCTTTTTTTTTTTTGAGATGGAGTCTCACTCTGTCGCCCAGGCTGGAGTGTGGTGGCGCTATCTTGGTTCACTGCAAGCTCTGCCTCCCGGATTCACACCATTCTCCTGCCTCAGCCTCCCAAGTAGCTGTGACTACAGGCGCCCACCACCATGCCTGGCTAATTTTTTGTATTTTTAGTAGAGACAGCATTTCACTGTGTTAGCCTGGATGGTTTTGATCTCCTGACCTCGTGATCCGCCTGCCTCAGCCTCCCAAAGTGCTGGGATTACAGGCGTGAGGCACCGCACCCAGCCTCTCCTAGCAGTTTCTAATCCATCTTTAACGAACAATTGCTGGCTTTGCATTTCTCTTTCCTCCAAAATCACCAAGGCCCTGACTTACTCACTGCTAAAAAAAAGGGGGACTCTATATTTTTAAATGAATAGTGTTGTTTTTACCTAAATGAATCTGGCCTGGCATATGACAACATAAAAAAACTCAAGGGTGGAGCCCAAAAACTCGCTAACCAAGCAAATAATTACATTGAACCCCCTTGGGCACTGTCTAATTAGATGTCCTGGTTACTCCCAATTCTTAGTCCTTTAATACCTATTTTTCTCCTTCTTTTATTTGGACCTTGTGTCTTCCGTTTAGTTTCTCAATTCATACAAAACTGCCTCCAGGTCATCACCACTAATTCTATATGACAAATGCTCCTTCTAACAACCCCACAGTATCACCCCTCACCCCAAAATCTTTCCTCAGTTTAATCTCTCCCACTGTAGGTTCCCACACCACCCCTAATCCCACTAGAAGCAACCCTGAGAAACATCGCCTGTTATCTCTCCATACCACCCCCAAAAATTTTCGCCCCCCCAACACTTCACCATTTTGTTTTTTCTTATTAATATAAGAAGACAGGAATGTCAGGCCTCTGAGCCCAAGCTAAGCCATCATATCCCCTGTGACCTGCACATATACATCCAAATGGCCTGAAGCAACTGAAGATCCATAAAAGAAGTGAAAATAGCCTTAACTGATGACATTCCACCATTGTAATTTGTTCCTGCCCCACCCTAACTGACACGATATATTCTCCCTCGCTCTTAAGAAGGTACTTTGTAATATTCTCCCCTGCCCTTAAGAAGGTCCTTTGTACGCCTAACCCAAATCTATAAGAACTAATGATAATCCCACCACCCTTTGCTGACTCTCTTTTCGGACTCAGTCCACCTGCACCCAGGTGAAATATACAGCCTTGTTGCTCACACAAAGCCTGTTGGTGGTCTCTTCACATGGACATGCATGACAATGAGAATGCACGTACACATGGAGGGAAATGACACACATTGGGGCCTGTCGGGTGGCTTGGGGTGGGGAGAGCAAAAGGAAGAATAGCTAGTGGACACTGGGCTTAATACCTAGGTGACGGGATGATCAGTGCAGCAAACCACCACGGCACACGTTTACCTATGTAGCAAACCTGCTCATCCTGCACATGTACCCCTGAACTTAAAAGTTGAAGAAAGGAGTGAAAGCGAAAAATGGTGGATATGAGGCAGGACTAAATTGCAGCTCCCACTCAGACAGACAGAGCAGTGTGTGGAAACTCACATAATGAACCTTTGCTCCAAGAACTACCACAGGAACATACCAGGAAAGCTGAGAGAGTCCACAGACCCTTTGAAGGAAGTGGATTGCTCCTGCAGGCCCTGGGAGACAGACAAAAAACTGTGAGTGCCCAAAGTGTGAAAGGGGGATTGTCCACGCCCAAACACACACCCTCACAGGGGAACCTGAAGGTCTAGATCACAGGAGAAGGATTTGACCTTACCTGGAGCAGAGACAAATTTAAAGAGCCAAGTGAAATACAGGGGTAGAAGAAGCAGCAAGAAGAGCCTGTGGGCTCTCTCAGTCCCCAGAGAAGCCATTTCTGACTTTGTCTCACAGAGGTTCTTGGGGAGGGCTACCAGAGGAACTGGGAAAAGACCACAGGGAGAAGGAAACTTGCAGTTGAACTTTGTAACAATTTCAACCTAACACGAAGTTTCCCGGACAGAACTTGGGGGAGGGAGTGAATCGCCAGCGCAGACACAGCACAGAAGCCACAGCAGGTCGGGAGATGCAAAATCTGAATGCCCTGCTTTGCTTTCTCAGCCAGGAGGCTGGTTGCCTGAGGCAAGTTCTCAGCCCTGCTTACCTGCTGCCTGGAAATAAACTGGGTGCTGTTGTGGCGGCATGGTGGGAATGAGACCAACGTTTTGGGCTGTATGGGAGCTGAGTAAGGCCTATAATGCTGGCTTTCTCACACTTCTCTGGTGACCTGCATGGCACGGCAGAGGCAGCCATAATCCCCCTGAGAATATAACTCCATTGGCCTGAGAACAACACACCCATCCCCCACAGCAGCCACCACAAGCCCTACCCAAGGAGAGTCTCAGCTCAGACACGCCTAACCCTGCCCCACCTGATGGTCTTTCTCTACTCACCCTTGTAGCCAAAGACAAAGGACATAATCTCTTGGGAGCTCTAGGGCCCCACCCACTGCCTAATCCTCCCTATACTACCACAGCTGATGCTCTCTTGAAAGCACCATCTCCTGGCAGGAAGCCAATCAACACAAAACGAGTACAATAAACAAAACTACAACTAAAAACCCTGACAGAGTCCATTTTACTTCCCTGCCACCTCTAACAAAGCAGGTGCTACTACCCATGGCTGAGAGACCTGAAGATTGTTCACATCACACAACTCTGTGCAGACACTCCCCAGTACCAGCCTGAAGCCCGGCAGCTCTGCTGGGAGACTAGATCCAGAAGACAAATAACAATCACTACAGTTCAGCTCTCAGGAAGCCACATCCCTAGGGGAAGGGGGAGAATACTACATCAAGGTAGCACCCCATGGGACAAAAGAATCTGAACAGTGGCCCTTGAGCCCCAGATCTTCCCTTTGACATGGTCTACCCAAATGAAAAGGAACCAGAATAACAATTCTGGTAATATAACAAAACAAGGTTCTTTAACACCACCCAAAAGATCACACTAGCTCACCTCACCAGCAATGGATCCAAACCAAGACGAAATCCCTGAATTACCAGAAGAATTCAGAAGGTCGATTATTAAGCTAATCAAGGAGACACCAGAGAAAGGTAACAAACAAATGATACAAGATACAAGT
Organism: Pan paniscus; assembly: GCF_029289425.2. Classification (NCBI taxonomy): domain Eukaryota; kingdom Metazoa; phylum Chordata; class Mammalia; order Primates; family Hominidae; genus Pan; species Pan paniscus. The sequence continues at coordinate 111,172,458 of NC_073257.2, forward strand.
GGAAAAACCCTCAGTGAAATAGCATAAATAAAAAACAATCACAACTTCTGGAAATGAAGGACACACTTACAGAAATACAAATATACTGGAAAGTCTCAGCAATAGAATCAAACAAGCAGAAGAAAGAACTTCAGAGCTCAAAGATAAGGTTTTCAAATTAACCCAATCCAACAAACACAAAGAAAAAAAAATTTTTTTAAATGAACAAAGCCTCCAAGCAGTTTGTGATTATGTTAAACGACCAAACCTGCCGGGCATGGTGGCTCACGCCTGTAATCCCAACACTTTTGGAGGCTGAGTCAGGTGAATCACAAGGTCAGGAGTTCAAGACCAGCCTGGCCAATATGGTGAAACCCCATCTCTACTAAAAATACAAAAATTAGCCAGCGTGGTGGTGGGGCCTGTAGTCCCAGCTACTCGGGAGGCTGAGGCAAGAGAACAGCTTGAACCTGGGAGGCGGAGGTTGCAGTGAGCCAAAATCACGCCACTGCATTCCAGCCTGGGCAACAGAGCGAGACCCCATAAAAAAAAAAAAAAAAAAAAAAAAAAAAACACTAAACGTAAGAATAATTGGTGTTCCTGAGGAAGAAGAGAAATCTAAAAGTTTGGAAAATGTATTTGAGGGAATAACGGAGGAAAACTTCCCTGGCCTTGCTAGAGACCTAAACACCCAAATACAAGAAGCTCAAAAAACACCTGGGAAATGTATTGCAAAAAGATTATTGCCTAGGCACATAGTCATTAGGTTATCTAAAGTCAAGATGAAGGAAAGAATCTTAAGAGCTGTGAGGCAAGAGTACCAGGTAACCTATAAACGAAAATCTATCAGAGTAACAGAGATTTCTCAGCAGAAACCCTACAAGCTAGAAGGGATTGGGGCCCTATCTTTAGCCTCCTTAAATGAAACAATTATCAGCCAAGAAGTTTGTATCCAGCAAAGAAGCCTTCATAAAAATGAAAGATACAGCCTGTTTCAACAAACAAATGATGAGAGAATTTGCCACTATCAACCCAACACTACAAGAACTGCCAAAAGGAGCACTAAATCTTGAAACAAATCCTCCAAATAAACCAAAACAGAACCTCCTTAAAGCATAAATCTCAGCCAGGTGCAGTGGCTCACGCCTGTAATCCCAGCACTTTAGGAGGCTGAGCTGGGTGGATCATGAGGTCAGGAGTTCGAGAACAGCCTGGCCAACATGGTGAAACCCCATCTCAACTAAAAAAATATACAAAAATTAGCCGGGTGTGGTGGTGTGCACCTATAATCCCAGCTACCTGGGAGGCTGAGGCAGAAGAATCACTTGAACCTGGGAGACAGAGGTTGCAGTGAGCCGAGATCGGGCCTCTGCACTCCAGCATTGGCAAAAGAGAAAGACTCTGTCTCAAAAAAAAAAAAAAAAGGCATAAATCTCTCAGGACCTACAAAACAGAAACACAATAAATAAATTAATTAATTAATTAATTAAATAAATAACAAGGTATTCAGGCAACAAATAGCATGATGAAGAGAATAGTACCTCACATCTCAATACTAACATTGAAGGTAAATGGCCTAAATGCTCCACTTAAAAGATAAAGAATGGCAGAATGGATAAGAATTCATGGGCCAGGCATGGTGGCTCACGCCTGTAATCCCAGTACTTTTGGGAGGCTGAGGCGGGTGGATCACCTGAGGTCAGGAGTTCGAGACCAGCCTGGCCAACATGATGAAACCCCATCTCAACTAAAAAAAATACAAAAATTAGCTGGGCATGGTGGCAGGTACCTGCAATCCCAGTTACTTGAGGGGCCAAGGCAGGAGAATCACTTGAACCTGGGAGGCAGAGGTTGCAGTGAGCCGAGATCATGCCATTGCACTCTGGCCTGGGGGACAAGAGCGAGACTTCATCAAAAAAAAAAAATAATTCACCAATCAAGTATCTGCTGTCTTCAAGAGACTCACCTAACAACACATAGACTCATATAAAATTAAGGTAAAGGAGTGAAAAAAGATATTCCATACAAATGGACACTGAAAGTGAGCACAAGTGGCTATTCTCGTATCAGACAAAACAAACTTTAAAGCAACAGCAGTTAAAAAAGACAAAGAGGGACATTATATAATGATAAAAATAACTTGTCCAACACAAAAATATCAGTCCTAAATATATATATGTAACTAACACTGGAGCTCCCAAATTTATACAGCAATTAATACTAGACCTAAGAAATGAAATAGATAGCAACACAATAATAGCAGGGGACTTCAATACTCCACTAACAGCACTAGACAGGTCATCAAGACAGAAAGTCAACAAAGAAACAATGGATTTAAACTATACCCTCGAGCAAATGAACTTAATGTTATGCTAGAACTTAATGAACTTAATGTTTCAGAACATTCTACCCAACAACTGCAGAATACACATTCTTTTCATCATCACATGGAACATAATCCAAGATACACCATATCATAGGCCACAAAACAAGCCTCAATAAATTTAAGAAAACTAAAATTATATCAAGTACTCTCTCAGACCACAGCAGAATAAAATTGGAAATCAACTCCGAAAGGAACCCTCAAAACCATGCAAATATGTGGAAATTAAATAACCTGCTCCTAAACGATCATTGGGTCAACAATGAAATCAACATGGAAATTTAAAAATTCTTTGAACTGAACAATAATAGTGACATAACCTAGCAAAACCTCTGGGATACTGCACAGGCAGTGCTAAGAGGAAAGGTCATAGCAGCCTTAAATGCCTACGTGAAAAAGTCTGAAAGAGCACAAATAGACAATCTTAAGGTCACATCTCAAGGAAGTAAAGAAACAAGAATAAACCAAACCCAAACCCAGCAGAAGAAAAGAAATAACAAGATCAGAGAACTAAATTAAGTTGAAACAAAAAAGTACAAAAGATAAATGAAACAGAAAGCTGGTTCTTTGAAAATATAAATAAAATTGATAGAACATTAGCAAGGTTAACCAAGACAAGAAGAGAGAAAATCCAAATAAGCTCAATTAGAAATGAAATGGGAGATGCCACAGAACCAATACCACAGAAATACAAAAAATTATTCAAATACAAAAAGATCATACTATGAACACCTTTACATGCATAAACTAGAAAACCTAGAGGAGATGGATAAATTCCTGGAAATATGCAATCCTCCTAGATTAAACTAGGAAGAAATAGATACTCTGAGCAGACCAATAATAAGCAGTGAGATTGAAATGGTAATTTAATAATTGTCAACAAAAAAAAGTCCAGGACCAGATAGATGCACAGCTAAAGTCTATCAGACATTCAAAGAAGAATTTGTACCAATCCTACTGACACTATTCCACAAGATAAAGAGAGAATCCTCCCTAAATTATTCTATGAAGCCAGTATCACCCTAATACCAAAACAGGAAAGGATATAACAAAAAAAGAAAAACTACAGACCAATATCCCTGATGAACACAGATGCAAAAATCCTTATCAAAACACTAGCTAACTGAATCCAACAGTGTATCAAAAAGATAATCCACCATGACCAAGGGGGTTTCATTCCAGGAATTCAGGGATGGTTTAATACATGCAAGACAATAAATGTGATACACCACATAAATAGAATTAAAAACAAAAATCACATTATCATCTCAATAGATGCAGAAAAAGCATTTGAGAAAATCCAGCATCTCTTTATGATTAAAACCCTCAACAAAATTGGCATAGAAGGGACATACCTTAATATAATAAAAGTCATCTATGACAGGCCCACAACCAACATAATACCGAATGGGGAAAAGCAGAAAGTACTCCCCCTGGGAACTGGAACAAGACAAGGATGCCCACTCTCACCACTTCTATTCAACATAGTACTGGAAGCCCTAGCCAGAGCAATCAGACAAGAGGAAGAAATAAAGGACATCCAAATCAGTAAACAGGACATCAGACTGTCAATGTTTGCTGATGACATGACTGTATACATAGAAAACCCAAAAGACTCATCCAAAAAGCTCCTAGAGCTAGTAAAGGAATTCAGCAAAGTTTCAGGATATGAAATTAATATACAGAAATCAGTAGCTCTGCTATACACCAGCAGCAACCAAGCTGAGAATCAAATCAAGAACTCAACCCCTTTTACAATAGCTGTGAAACAAAACAAAACAAAACAAAACAAAACAAAATTTGGGAATATACCTAACCAAGGAATTGAAAGACCTCTACAAGGAAAACTACTAAACACTGCTGAAAGAGATCACAGATGACACAAACAAATGGAAACACATCCCATGCTCATGGATGGGTAGAATCAATATTGTGAAAATCATCATACTGCCAAAAGCAATCTACAAATTCAATGCAATTCCTATCAAAGTACCACCATCATTCTTCACAGAACTAGAGAAAACAAACCTATAATTCATATGGAGCCAAAAAAGAGACCACATAGCCAAAGCAAGGCTAAGCAAAAAGAACAAATCTGGAGATATTACATTACCCAACTTCAAACTATACAATAAGGCCATAGCCACCAAAACTGCATGGTTCTGGTATAAAAACAGGCACACAGACCAATGGAACAGAATAGAGAACCCAGAAATAAAGCCAAAAAGCCACCTGACCTTCAACAAAGCAAACAAAAACATAAGATGGGGAAAGGACACCCTATTCAACAAATGGTGCTGGGATAACTGGCAAGCCACATGTAGAAGAATGAAACTGGATCCTCTTCTCTCACATTATACAAAGATCAACACACCTGGGTGCAGTGGCTCACGCCTGTAATCCCAACACTTTGAGAGGCCGAGGTAGGTGGATCACGAAGTCAGGAGTTCGAGACTGGCCAGGCCAACATGGTGAAACCCCGTCTCTACTAAAAACACAAAAATTAGCCAGGCATGGTGGCAGACGCCTGTAATCCCAGCTACTCAGGAGGCTAAGGCAGAGAATTGCTTGAACCCGGGAGGTAGAGGTTGCAGTGAGCCGAGATTGCACCACTGCACTCCAGCCTGGGCAACAGAGTGAGACTCCATCTCAAAAAAAAAAAAAATCAACTCAAGATGGACAAAGACAACCTGAATCCATAAAAATTCTAGAAGGAAACATTGGAAAAACCCTTCTAGACATTGGCTTTGGCAAAGACTTCACAACCAAGAACCCAAAAGCAAATACAACAAAAACAAAGATAAATACATGGGACTTAATTAACTGAAAAGCTTCTGCACAGCAAAACAATCAGCAGAGTAAACAGACAGCCCACAGAGTGGGAGAAAATCTTCACAATCTATACATCTGACAAAGGACTGATATCCGGAATCTATAAGGAACTTAAACAAATTGCCAGAAAAAAAAATCCCATCAAAAAGTAGACAAGGACATGAATAGACAATTCTTAAAAGAAGATAGACAAATGTTCAACAAACATATGAAAAATTGCTCAACATCACTAATTATCAGGGAAATGCAAATCAAAACCACAATGCGATACCACCTTACTCCTGCAAGTATGGGCATAATAAAAAAAATTAAAAAATAATAGATGTTGGCATGGATGTGGTGAAAAGGGAACACTTTTACACTGCTGGTGGGAAAGTAAACTAGTACAACCACTATGGAAAACTGTGGAGATTCCTTAAAGAACTAAAAGAAGAACTACCATGTGATCCAGCAATCCCCCTACTGGGTATCCGGGGAAAAGAAGTCATTACTTGAAAAAGATACTCGTACATGCATGTTTATAGCAGCACAATTCAAAATTGCAAAAATATGGAACCAGCCCAAATGCCCATCAATCAGCAAGTGGATAAAGAAATTGTGGTATATATCTACCATGGAATACTACTCAGCCATAAAAAGGAACAAAATAAAGACATTTGCAGCAAGCTGGATGAAATTGGAGAGGATTATTCTAAGTGAAGTAACTCAGGAATAGAAAACTAAACTTTGTATGTTCTCAGTCATAAGTGGGAGCTAAGTTGTGAGGATGCAAAGGCATAAGAATGATACAATGGACTTTGGGGAATCAGGGAAAAGAGTGAGGGGCATGAGGGATAAAAGACTACACAATGGCTACAGTGTACACTGTTCAGGTGATGGTTGCATCAAAATCTCAAAAATCACCACTAAAGAACTTATTCACATAACCAAACACTACCTGTTCCCCAAAAACCTATTGAAATAAATAAATAAATAAAATTTTTTTAGTTGAAGAAAAAAAATCATGGTCTGAGAATTTTCCTTCTGCCTCTGCCTTTGGCCTAAATGCAATAATTTACAAATGATAGACAAGGAAAATGTTATCTGAGAAAATTGGGTTCTAAATCCAGGCACTGAAATTTGGGAGAATCAGGTCCAAGACATAAACCAACCCCTAAAGATATGAGACTAGTTTCCAAGAGAAACAGAGGACATAAGTCTTCTCTCCTGGAATTGCTTGATGCATATATTTAGGCAGAACACATATAAAATGGGCAGATGGACACACAGATGGATGATGGATGGAAAGATGGATAGACAAACAGATGCAGGGAGGGACAAATAAATGATCCAGTAACTGACAGAACTCTCTTTTAAAAGTGAGTACTACAGGTGGGAGGGATTGCCCTTTAACCATGACAGAGACAAAAAGAAGCCATGATCCTTTGGCCAGTGAGAATGTGTGCACTATCTCTGCTGCCAGGGACATAATTTCTAAGATCCAGTCTGAAGCAAGCCTTTACAGAAGAGAAAGGCAAACCCATCATTAATCAATCTGGAGTCATATAACTTCCCTGGTAACATCTGTATAAGTAAAGAATAGCTACATGCCTATTAACAGTGTAAAGCAGGCAGGTGCGGTGGCTCACGCCTGTAATCCCAGCACTTTGGGAGGCCAAGGCAGGCAGATCGCTTGAGGCCAGGAGTTTGAGACCAACCTGGCCAACATGGCAAAACCCTGTCTCTACTAAAAATACAAAAAATTAGCCAGGCGTCGTGGCCTGCGCCTGTAATTCCAGCTACTCGGGAGGCTGAGGCAGCAGAATCGTTTGAACCTGGGAGACGGAGGTTGCAGTGAGCAAAGATCCTACCACTGTGCTCCAGCCTGGGACTCTGTCTCAAAATAAAAAGAAACAGTGTAAGGCAAGAAGTCCACAAACCTGCACGTCCTGCACATGTACCTTGGAACTTAAAATAAAATAAAGTAAAATTTTAAAAAAACCCTTCAAACAGAAAAGAAATAATTATTTTTAAGACTCAGTTTTCATAAAAATTAACAAAAATTAAAAAGCATTAATAGAGGAGTAAGGTTTTCCTTCAAGTTATTTTTATACTTAAATATGTCAAGCCTGTAGTCTGTGTCCAAATATTTAAAGTGTTAACCATTTAAAAAATAAATTTGACTGTCATATACGTTAAAAAAAAATGCAACCACAAAAAAGAGAGATAACATTTCCAGGAGCAGCTGGATGCTTTCAGAACTTCCCATTCTCTCTGAGATTAGTTATTAGGAGGCGAAATGCAGCTAATGAAATTCTCTAACAAGGATGGTACTGCAGCTGTCTGAAAAATAACTTCTTTTTAAATTTCCAGAGTAAACTGGAGGAAGTTTTCACATAGCATAAAGTCAAACCATACAACATTCATCTGGGAAATATACTTCGCCAAAGCAGACTTAGCTGTCTCACTTACATAGGTATAACGTTTTAAACTAGAATAAAATTCTTCAAGGGCACCCTTTTCCAGTCCAGTTCTCATGAAAATTTTATTATTTAATATCAGAACTGCAAGGTACCTAAGAAATAATTTAATCTAGCCCTTCATTTTACAGATGTAGAAATTTGGGCTCCTGCAGGGCCAGAGAGCAAGTTACTGTAGCAAGTGAGTGACTCAAATTTAGAAAACAGTTCCCCCCAAATCCAGTATTAGTTCCTTCCAAAAATATCTGGGAAGAGAAAAAAAGTAATGGCTGTTAGAGAACTGAAGTACTTTTGCATTCAGCTTCTAATTTTTTCGATTAAGATAAAGACAAACTGAGGTGAAATCTTTAAAGTTTATTTTACCATTTACAGTTAACCCTTTTTATTATCATTCCTCTTTAGTACATCTCTGTTTTCTTTGCAGGTGCTCATGCAGATGGCATGAAGCAGGAAGTCTTTCTTGACTCGTACGCCTTAGTACCCCAAGGGTACAGTGACCACATAATGTATTATCTAACTTGGAACATTTATGAGCACTGAAGGGAATATTACTAATAAGTAAACAATGACCAACACATACAGTGGACTTTCTTAGACAAACTGGAACATGTTATGGTCACCCTTCTTAAGTATTACCTGCTTTGGTTGTCTGGGCTAAAAACCATCCCAGCAACAGCTCCTCTCCCTTCTTTCCTTTTGAATTTAATCCTGACCCATTTTACGGCATTCTTCTAATCCTAAACTCCATCCCAAGGATATGTGAAGCCCATGCTCTTTGAATCCTCCCTCTTTCCAACAGTAACATCCGTCTTGGGTCTTCTCCATACCCTTGCCCCCAACAAAATGATTGTAGTGTTTCCCCTAAGGCAGGCAACACCATCTCTGGTACCAGCTCAGAGCAGGCTCCTTCAGGCCAGAACATCTAGGGCATGGGACTGTAAGAGAACCCTTCTATTGGGAATGAAGGGAAGAGATTATTACACGAAGGGGTGGGTGTGGGTGTGTGTATGTGATGTGCAATCCTGGTAATGTTAATGACTTATTAAAAGCACATCGTATCATGGACATAGATAAGAAAAAAACAGCCCAATAGAAAAAACTGAAAATTTGGTTTTATTAGTAATATTTAATAATGGTAGTATATATACCCAAAACATTAGGATCTTATTCCTTTTATCACACATAGTGCTTCGCCTGTAGTAAATGCCCAATAATTATGTTGAAAAATGAATAAAACTAATTTTTGAATTATTACATATAAATACAATATTCGTTGGAACAACAATCATAACAACTCCATTTAGTAACAACTACAGTGAGCCAGACACTATATACTTGGTGCTTCATATACATTTTCTCTACTAATGCCTATTTACACTACAACCCAATGATTATTCTTTGTATCACTAAATGTCTTTATTTCATTAGCAAAGAAAACTCTATAGAAAAGTATTAAAATTGCATAGTTGGGTATTTGTGTGGCATGGTTGTCTAGCCATCACTTTTTAAAGAATTTTGCTTCCAGCCCAGGGTTTTTCACTACACATTAATCTCTTTCATATATATGTCTCAAATAACCTATTAGCCCCTTATTTTCTCTAGTGCTCTCATCTGAACATTCATAACCTCATACGAATTATATTTATAATGTTCTTTAATGCATTCCAGAATTCTTTTTACATCTTTTTTTTAATCTATGCTTGGAGTCTTGAAATCCCCATAACTGATAAATAGGATAAGCTGCTATTAGTAATAGCAGACAAGAAACAATATTGAGTTCTCTGCAGAGGTTGTTAAATTAGGCACAATGACACAAATACAAAGACAGGCAAATTCTTTTTTATTCAAGCCACAGGGGTGCCATTTAATTCTACAGAAGTACCCTAGTATGTCAAATTAGATGCCATGGAGTGACTTAGGTACTGGAAAGAATACTGTAATATAAAAATATTATCCTACTATAATAATATTTGAGCATATTTGTAAATTTAAAATAACGCCAAAACTGCTGATTGAAACCATTTATACTTCTGTCACCCGCTTAGAATAGAAATATTAAATTATGGTGCTATATTACCCAGTCATAAGCTAAATTACCAGGTCAATTCTGAAAGAATGGGACAGAGGCGACAATGGATAGTGACTGCCATCTTGTGGGTTTTTATCTAATTACAGGGAAACTACTTAAGGCAGACATTTGAAAATTGCTAGGAGTTAATTTATCACCCGTTCAAATCAAGATATCCCGTGGGGATATAAATAACATAAAAACAATCATCTCTATCATATCATCTTATGGCTTTATAAAGTCAAAATTGTGCACACAGGTGCACATGCATGCAAAAATATAAGTTAAAAACCATAGATAATCTCATTAATTCTCCTGGGATGTTTACACCACTTTGAGAAAATCAGAAAGAAGCTCAAGCATTTTATTCTGTTTTGCTGTGGACAGCAGAGTTAGAACCAACAAGTAAAAAGTAAACGAAAATAAGGTTTTTGGCTCAGTTTAAGGAAAAGTCTGCCAAGTAAAGCTGTTCAACAAAGATAAAATGAATCCCTTATGAGGTAGTGAGCTCAGTGTCACTGGATGAAACCATGAAAAGACAGAAATAGTGGAAGAGTGTTGGTTTTTCACCAAGTGAGAGCTCCATGAGCCCTTCTACCCCTGAGGGAACTTAAGATCCCCTCCCGACCCTCCATGTTACAGGCATCTAATAGAAATATATAGCATTTCTATTTAATATTTCTAATAAAAACATTTAGCGTTTGTGTATCATGGTGGTTTTTCTGTGTATAAATGTCATATGCACAATACAGTAAAATATAAATCCACAAATTCCTAAGAAAAGATGGAAAAATATCATATAATACAGCTTAACATGTGTGGACCTCACTTTTAAAAAAACTGATATGCGGCCGGGCATGGTGGCTCACGCCTGTAATCCCAGCACTTTGGGAGGCCAAGGCAGGTGGATCACTTAGGGTCAGGAGTTCAAGACCAGCCTGGACAACATGATGAAACCCTGTCTCTACTAAAATACAAAAATTAGCTTGGCATGGTGGTGCGCACCTGTAATCCCAGCTACTCAGGAGGCTGAGGCGAGAGAATCGCTTGAACCCGGGAGGCGGAGGTTTCAGTGAGCCAAGATCGCGCCACTGTACTCCAGTCTGGGAGCGAGACTCCCTCTCAAAAAAAAAAAAAAAACAAAAAAACTGACATGCCAAACTCCAAACTTAATAAATTAGGGATAGAAGACTCTTCACAATATTTTGATAATGAACATTTGTAAAGTAATATGTATGTGAAAAAAAAGTTTGGAAGATAGACAAGGCTGTTTCTGGATTTACAAGTGATTTTCTGTTATTCTTTATAGTGTTCTATATTTCCAAAATGTTCTATAATAAATACATATTACTTATGTCCTCACAAAATAATAATTTTTAAAAAATAAAATTTGACCCTATCACCAGGGTCTCAAATTCCTATTTTTACACTGTGCCCTATCATTGGCATGCAGCTTCCATTCTCAGGGTTCTCTCACATTCAGAAGACAGCTGCTGGAACTCCAGTCATCACATCTAATTTCTATACAGGAATGGCTGCGTCACTCCTGGATTTCCCATCCAAAAATTTCCACTTATATCTCATGGCCACTCCTAGCTAAAAAGGAGGCTGAGAAATACATAATTTTGCTGCCTCAAATAAAATGTGGGCTTCTGTTTATCAGGATGAAAAAAGGATGAATACTGAGTAGGCAACAAGCATTCATGGCCACAGAAATCAATAAATCTGGATTTAAATCCCAGTTCCACTAAACTTACTGTGTGATCTTAGGCAAATTATTTGGACTTTCTATTTCTTCTTCTAATTTACTATTAAAATAGCCACTTCATAAACTTATTGAAGGGAGAGTATGTAAAAGTAGCTGTCACACAGTAGGTGTTCAGTAAATGAAAGGTTCAGGTCATTCCTTTACTGAAAGTACCAAAAGAGTGTTCTGCAATGGAGAATAAGAATAATCATGAAATGTTTAAAGGAGACTATGTTCTAGGCATGTATTTCCCTTTCAAAAAATGCCTGTTTAGATTCTACACTTCAAACTACCAAAGATAACTAAGTCATCAAAATCACAATTTACAAAAACTATGTTTCTCTCCTAGTTGTTGAGCTCATATGGATTCCCTGGATCTTCATTTATCATCAGAAAAAAAAAAAGAAATATCATTTCAGAATTTCAACAGGGTTGCAATTGTTGTTCTTTTTGATAGAAGACAGAACCAGTTAGGAAGGAGAAAGAAAATTGATTCTTTTCATGAAAGGATTCCATTGCTCTTTACTGATACCATGGAAAGTGATAGCACATAAATGAGCTATCTCAGAGGAGTACTATACGCAAATTATATACAGAAAGGCAGGATGATGCTGGATTTTTGGACCAAGAACATCCACTCTGATAAAGAACATGTTGGCACAGGAAAAACAGAAGTAAAAGAGTTCATAGTTCTCAATAAAAATCAAGGCTTTTATTACTTACCTAAGGGAGTATGCTTTACTAAGAGAGATTCCTAAATTGTAAATAAAATCCAGGTTCCAATTTCTTACACTATAACTAAAAGAATAGCTTTCCTTTGTCAAATACTGTGGTTCATCAGAATACCCGTGAAACTAACTTTTGAGTGGTAGGTTTTAACAAGCTCTAAATTTAATGCACGGAACAACTCCATAAGTAAATATGAATGCCCAGTGTACATAAGACAGAAGCATTTAATAATCTCCAGCTTTGTCCCATATGGGGCTACCCAGGGCTCTTTTTACTATGGGAAACCAAGCTATGACAAACAAAACCCATGGGAAACATAAAATGTGTTCCACTCCCTCAGAGATTGGCAAGTCACCAGAGGAGGCAGACTAAATAAATTCTCTATTTGCATATTGCTGTCAGGGACTACACTGAGTAAATAAAACAGACGTGACTTTCTTGAAAAATCCCATACTCTGTATATGAAAATTCACACTGGCACATATTTTTAAGTTGATGTCAGAGGAGACCCAGAGGCCTTCTCAGCAAATCCTTTGGAGACTCCTTCTAGCAACCCAAAAATGAGATAGAGTGGGGCTATGCACAGAGCCTGTGACTATAAGGTCCAGGAGAGCTGGGTTCTTCACTGGCTTTGCCATTAACTGTTGTATAACCTTGGACAAGTCTCTTCAGCTCTCTGAATCAGAAGTTCTTCAAAGTCCCTTCCAAATCCAAAATGATTAGTTTGTGAATATCACAGATTTGTCACAAGGCAGGTTACAGGCCTCATGAGGCAAGAGCTAAGGAAAGGAGAGTGAAAGGTCTATTAGAGGGTCAGTGAATTAACCTGATCATGTAAAGAAGGATTCAGTATGGGTAATAACAGGAGAAAAGGTTGAAGAGAGAGGTCTGGCCAGACCATGAAGGGTTTTGAATACCACTGCAACTTTTAAAGCACACTTACATTTATCTAACATCTGCTGTATAGTAAAGCCTCAAATGTACCCAGTTACATAAAAACGGAACAAAATGGGCATTTTAGATTCATATGCATTCCCAAATATCAACTGCCTAATGATTACTTCAACTTCCCTTCCACACCTTTCATTAGAGAAGCTAACAACGACAGAATTTCCCCTTCCCTTTCCTAGACTCTTAAGGACAATGGAACAGTCACAGTTTGAAGTATAAAAGCACCTCTGACCAAATTCGGGAATTACTCAGTACCTTCCCTACCTACTTTGCATATGTAACACAGCTCTCACTTCCTGCCACCTAGTGTTATGATTAACTGTGAGTATGTCTGTCTCACATTGCAAGCTAGGCCATACAGCTCAGTTATTAAAATTCCAGCTCTGGATTCAAATCCAGACTCCTCCATTTAATTGTTCTGTGACCTTGAACTAGACACTTAAATCCCTGAGGTTCAGCTACTTTTTTTATTCACTCACTCAACAAATATTAAGTGCCTTTATGTGTGAGGTACAGCTCTAGATCCTGGAGCCAGATTGCATGGATTCAAATTCTGAGCTGCTACATACTAAATGTGTGATTTGGGCAGATTACTTAACTTTCTGTACCTCAAATCTCATTGTAAAATTATGATAATAATAGTACCTATCTCATGAGTTATTAGAAGGATTAAGAGTTAGTACGTATTAAAAACTTAGAATAGTGCCTATATTAATATATAACAACATACACCATAGATGCTGTACATTGTGTATGTTACTTATTATTGTTAAACAATAACTTATTAATATTATCTTATTAATTTTATATTACATCTTATTAATTTTAAGTAAATATTAAAAACAGAATAGTGCCTATACTAATATATAATAATATATACTATATATACTATACATTGTATAAGTAATACGTTACTTATTATTGTACTATTTTTATAATTACTATATTTAATAAAGTGTTATATCGAGAGAATTCACAAAATATCTAACTTACTCTGCCACCTCATTTGAGAACATCTGAAAACATATATTCTGTTTACTGTTATAATAAAAGTGTCATTTGTAAAAACACAAGAAATCAGTAATTGTTGCTTTGTCCTACGAAAGTAACTTATAACTCCTAAAATTCTCCATTCTTGATTATTTCATTTAATAACTTACTGCTCTCGCAATAGTATTTGAATTATTATCTATTTTCTGAAAAGTATGCTACTTGGGAAGTTTCTTTCTTAAGTAAGTGAAAGAGCTTTGAAATTTCCTTTATCTTCCCTTTATCATTAAAGGTTGTGATTAATCCTGTGACTCTACTGGATTACTTTATTAAAAGAGTTTGTCTCATTTAAATTAAGATTGTTAAGCAAGGAACAGATCGTGTAAGACCCTGTAGATCATGGTAAACAGTTTAGATTTAATTCTAAATATACCAGAAAGGCATTTCAGGGTTTTAAGAAGATACAAAGACACAAACAGGTTGAAAGTAAAAGGATAGAAAACTATATCCCATGCAAACAGTAACCAAAAGAGAGCTGAGGTGGCTATATTATTATCAGAAAAAAAAAAACAGATTTAAGCCAAAGAAAGTTACGAAAGACAGGCCGGGTGTGGTGGCTCATGCCTGTAATCCCAGCACTTTGGGAGGCCAAGGTAGGCAGATCACAAGGTCAGGAGATCGAGACCATCCTGGCTAACAAGGTGAAACCCTGTCTCTACTAAACATACAAAAAACTAGCCAGGCATGGTGGCGGATGCCTGTAGTCCCAGCTACTCAGGAGGTCGAGGCAGGAGAATGGCGTGAACCTGGGAGGGGGAGCTTGCAGTGAGCTGAGATCATGCCACTGCACTCCAGCCTGGGCAACAGCACAAGACTCTGTCTCAAAAAAAAGGAAAGAAAGTTACAAAAGACAAATTAAGATATTGTATGTTGAAAAAAGGCTTAACTCATCAAGATATAACAATTATATACATATGCACAAAGTCCCAAAATAAATAAAGCAAAAATTGACAGAACTAAAGGGCAAAATATATAGTTCTATAATCATAGTTAAAGATTTCAATAACTCACTTTCAATAATAGAACAACCAAATAGAAGATCACCAAGGACATAGAGGACTTCAACAACATTACAAACTAATAACACCTAACAAATGTACGGAATCCTCTACCCAAAAATAACAGAACGGATTCTTCTCAAGTGCACAAGAAACATTTTCCTGGACAGACTGTAAGTTAAGCCACAGAACAAATTTTAAAAGACTAAAATTATACAAAATATGTTTTCCAATCACAATAGAAAGAAACCAAGAAAACAACTAAAGGAAAACTGGAAAATTCACAAATATCTGGAAATTAAATAGCACATGCTTAAACAAACAATCAGATCAAAAAGAAATCACAAGGGAAACTTGGAAATACACTGCGACAAATAAAAATGAAAATATAACATACCAAAACTTACGAGATGCAGCAAAAGCGAAAGGGAAATTTATAGCTATAAATGCCTACGTTAAAAAAAGAAGGGGCTGAGCGTGGTGGCTCATGCCTGTAATCCCAGCACTTTGGGAGGCCAAGGTGGGCAGATCACGAGGTCAGGAGATCGAGACCATCCTGGCTAACATGGTGAAACCCCGACTCTACTAAAAGTACAAAAAAAATTAGCTGGGCATGGTGGCAGGCACCTGTAGTCCCAGCTACTGGGGAGTCTGAGGCAGGAGAATGGTGTGAACCCAAAAGGCAGAGCTTGCAGTGAGCCAAGATCATGCCACTGCACTCCAGCCTGGGCGACAGAGTAAGACTCCGTCTCAGGTAAAAAAAAAAAAAAAAGAAGGATTTCAAATCAATAACCTAAACTTAAGGAACTACAAATAAAAAATGCAAAACAAACCCAAAGCTATCAGAAGGGAGAAAATAATAAATATTAGAGATATATAAAATAGAGAAAAAAATAAGAGAAAATCAACAGGCTGGCTGCAGTGGCTCATACCTGTAATCTCAGCTGCTTGGGAGGCTGAGGTGGGAGGACTGCTTGAGCCAGGAGGTCAAGGCTGCAGTGAGCTGATCATACCACTGCACTCCAGCCTGGGTGACACAGCAAGACCCTCACAAAAAATCAAAAAAAAGAAATTAAAAAAAAAATTTTTTAAGGGAAAATCAACAATATCAAAAGTTAGTTCTTTGAAAAGATTAACAAAATTAACAAACCTTTAGGCAAATTGACTAAGATAAAAAAAGAGAGAAGACCCAAATTACTCAAATCAGAAAGAAAAAGGGGACATGACTACTGATTTTATAGGAATAAAAAGGCTTAAAAGAGAATACTATGAATAACTGTAAACCAAAAAATTGGATAACCTAGAGGAAATGGATAATTTCCTAGAAACACACAAACTCCTAAACTAACTCAAGAAGAAACAGAACATCTGAATAGATCTAAAACAAGTAAGGAGATTGAAACAGTAATCAAAAACCTAGACTGAATCAGTAATCAAAAATGTTTCAACAAAGAAAAGTCCAGAACTGGATGACTTCACTGATGAGTTCTACCAATTCTGCCATTTAAAAAGGAATTAACACCAATCCTTCTAAAACTATTCCAAAAAACTTAAAGAGGAAGAAACATTTACTCACTCTACAAGGCCACCATTACCCTGTTATCAAAGCCTGACAAACACACAAGTAAAGAAAACTACAGACCAATATCCCTTATGAACATAGATGTTAATAATCCTCAACAAACTACCAGCAAGCATATTAAATGCTTAATATTAAAAGAATTACTTACCACAATCAAGTGAGTAGGATTAACCCCCGGGAATGCAAGGATGGTTCAACATACAAAGTTAATCAATGTAATATGCCATATTAACAGAATGAAAGAAAAAAACATATAATGACCTCAGTTGATAGAGTAAAAGCATTTGACAAAGTCCAATACCCTCTCATGATAAAACCACTTGAACTAGGAATAGAAGAAAAATTCCTCACAGTGATAAAGGCCATATACAAAAAAACTCACATCTAACATCATACTCAATGGCAAAAGAATGAAGCTGGACCTCACCTTACACCAGATACAAAAATTAACTTAAAATTGATCAAAGACCTAAAATTAAGAGCTAAAACTATAAAAGTTTCTTAATCTTAGAAGAAAACATGGGCAAATCCTCATGACTGTGTATTTGGCAATAGTTTCTCTCTTTTTTGGCAACAGCTTTTTAAATATGGTCCCAAAAGCACAAGCAACAAAAGAAAAAATAGGTAAATGGCCTTCATTAAAATTAAAAATATTTGGGTTTTTTAACTTTCATTTTAAGTTCAGGGGTATGAATGCAGGTTTGTTACATAGGTAAACTTGTGTCATGGGAGTTTGTTATACAGATTATTGCAGCACTATTCACAATAGCAAAGACATGGAATCAACCTAAATGCCCATCAATGATAGACTGGATAAAGAAAATGTGATACATATATACCATGGAAAATTAAAAACATTTGTATATTAAAGCACACTGTCAAGAGTATGAAAAAACACCCCTACAGAGTGGGAGAAAATATCTGCAAACCACTTAAGTAATTAGGGTTTACTATTCAGAATATATAACGAACTCTGACTCAATGACAAATAGACAATTCAATTATTTTTATTTTATAATTTCAACTTTTATTTTAGATTCAGGGGCACATGTGCAGGGACAACCCAATTTTTTAAATGGGTTTTAAATGGCCCATTTAAATTTTTTAAATGGACAATGGGCTGAGGTAGTGGTTCATACCTGTAATCCCAACACTTTGGCAGGCTGAATGGGAGTACTACTTGAGCCCAGGAGTCTGAGACCAGCCTGGCAACATGGTGAGACCCCTGTCTCTACAAAAAAAGGAAAAAAAAATTAGCTTGGCAGAGTGGTACATGCCTGTAGTCCCAGCTACTCAAGAGGATAAGGTGGAGGATCACTTGAGCCTGGAAGATTGATGCTGC
Organism: Pan paniscus; assembly: GCF_029289425.2. Taxonomy (NCBI): domain Eukaryota; kingdom Metazoa; phylum Chordata; class Mammalia; order Primates; family Hominidae; genus Pan; species Pan paniscus. The sequence continues at coordinate 111,190,578 of NC_073257.2, forward strand.
AGTGAGCTGAGTGTGCCACTGCACTCCAGCCTGGGTAACACAGTGAGATGCTATCTCAAAAAAAAAAAGAAATGCAAATGAAAGAAAGGGAAGGAAGGGAGGGAGGGAGGGAGGGAGGGAAAGGAAAAGGAAGGAGTGGGGTGGAGGGAGGGAGGGGAGGAAGGGAGGATGGAGGGGAAGGGAAAGGTGAGGGATGGAGGAAGGAAGGATAAAATGGGTGATGGACTTGAATAGACACTTCTCCAAAGAAAATATATAAATGAGGCTGGGTGTGCAGTGGCTCACACCTGTAATCCCAGCACTTTGGGAGGCCAAGGTGGGTGGATTGCAGCCAGGAGTTCAAGATCAGCCTGGGCAACATGGTGAGACCCCGTCTCTACAAAAAATACAAAAATTAGCCAGGTATGGTGGCACATGCCTATAATCCCAGCTACTCTGGAAACTGAGGTGGGAGGATCATGTGAACCCAGGAGGCAGAGGTTGAAGTGAGCTGAGTTTGCACCACTGCACTCCAGCCTGGGGAATAGAGCAAGACCCTGTCTCAAAATTATATATATATACACACACACACTCAGCAGGCACATGAAAACATATTCCAATCATTAGTCATTAGGAAATGCAAATCAAAACCACAATGAGACACCACTTCACATGCACTAGGTTGGCTATAACAAAAGTGAGAGAGGGAGAGAAGAAATATTGCTGAGGATGTAGAGAAATCAGAATCCTCATACATAGCTAATGGGAACATGAAATTACGCAGCTGCTGTGGAAACAGCTTGGCAGTTCCTCAAAAAATTAAACGTGGAATTACCAACAATATGACCCAACAATTCCACTTGTTATATATCCAAATAATTGAACAGATGGACTCAAATACTTCTACATGAATGCCCACAGCAGCATTATTCACAATAACCTAGAAGGTGAATATGATCCACGTTGTCTATCATCAGATGAATGGATAAATAAAATCTTATATATGTACACAATGGAATATTCAGCCATAAAAATGAATGAACCTTGAAAACACACTAAGCAAAACAAGCCAGACACAAAAGGACAAATATTGTATGATTCCACTTATATGAAATATCTAGAATGAGCAAATTCATAGAGACATAAAATAGATTAGTGGTCACCAGGGGCTGGGGAAAGTGGGCGATGAGGGTTACTGCTTAATAGGTAAAGAGTTTCAGTATGGGGTGATGAAAAAGTTTTGGAAATAATGGTGATGACTGTATGACATTGTGAATATAATGACATTGAATTATACACTTAAAATTGTTAAAATGAAAATTTTCTGTTATGTATATTTCATCACAATAAAAAAGCTTTATAAATGAAAAAAATTAATGTGTTAAAAAACAAAATATTTAAGACTTATCCCATTACATTAATGTTGATACCAACCAGTATTCCTTGAGTACTATTAAATGCTTGGAACTGTGCAAACTGCTTAATAGGATAGTCTCTCATTTAATTCTCACTGTAACACTGTAAGATAGATACTTTTATCATCCCATTTTTTGAATAAGAAGAATGATGCTTAGAGAGCTTGCAGTAAGCAGTGATGCATAGATTTGAACTTGAAATTCACCCTCTTAATCACTATCCTATACTTGGGGATCGCTAAATACCTCTCACAAACAACATAATAGCAGAGATTTGTTTCATTTATCTTTGTATCTCCAGCATCTAGTACAGAACCTTCCCTAGAGCAGAATTCATTAAATGTTTGTTGAATTATCTTAGAGCTAATCCTGCAAATATCAAATGTGTTGGTTCAGGTCCTCTGAAAAGCAAATGCCAAGAAGGAATCAGACATCCAAGAGATTTACTTAGGGAAATGCCCACGAAGGATCAAGGAGAGAAGAAGCAGGAATAAATGAGGAGAGCCTTCAAGTTATGATTAGGTATGATAATTGTGAAAGAAGAGAAGGAATGAGGACTGGGCAGGAAGAACCTCAAGCTAGAGCACAGCTCAGAGAAAGTCTTCACCAGGCCAACATGGAGTGTCCAAGCAAAGACTGCCATCAGAGGAGTCCCAGTTGAGCAGAAATGGCCCAACCTAGTAAACCAGCTGAGGTCAGTCATTGGCTGGGAGCAGCAGTGGGTGTGAGGGTGGCAGGGGTGTGTGGCTTGGAGTGAACATCACAGACAATGTGAAGAGAATATGGTCTGGTGTGAACATCTGGAGTCATCCAGCTATGTTTCTTGCAGCAGATCCTCTTAAATGGAGATCTGAGCAGTACACCTCCAGGATTATCACACCAACTTCAAACATTTACCTTAAGAAAATGGAAATTTTTCCCTAGGTGGTTCACTTTAAAACAAGGGAGTCTGAAAATCAATAGTATTCATATCTCAATGTAGAGATGTATATTTTGATGTCTCAAGCTCATTCAGCCATTACTTTGCCAAAGTTGCTTATCTTTAATAACTGGTAAATAAGAAAGCTAGTTACTGAGGAGTAAAAATAGTTTATACTAAAAATGGCTTCTGGTAGGGGATCCTAAACCCAAGTCAAAAAAGAAAGAAATGTTGTGAAACACTAGTCATTGGATTAAGACAGCATGAGGTTAGATTCTTCTAGAAGCTGTAGCTAAAGGGGTTAGGTCATGTCATATTTTGAATTTTACAGGTAGAACTGACGTAATAATTTGAGTTGCAAAAATGTAAGAATAGGGTTCACAGTAAGTTGAGAAATTTAACATGATGAGAGTGAGAGTGAAGGAAATAAGTTAAGACCCTAGGTAAGTCCTTTCTCAGGGCTTCAGTTTCCCCATTCCTAAAATCTAAGGGATAGGCTAGATTACATCGTGTTCTTTAAATTGTGTTCCAGGGAGCCCTGAGCAAGAAAATCTAGAACATGATGTTGAATTGGTAGGGTCACGGTGGATGGTTCTGTTAAGCTCTACCAGGATAGCTTACACATAAGTTCCATGTGTAATTTTATGTTGTATATATTTATGTACATGATACAAAAGACTTCTGCCACTTTAATACAAAAGCAACTAGGTATCTTGAAGTTCTAAGCTTTTAGAATTTAATTATCCCAGAATAAAAAGAAGGTGTAAATTCTGAAAAAGAGTAAAAGGCAGAGGAGGAGGAGGAGAAGGATGGCTAAAATAAGAAATATAACTGATGAAAAGTTTATCTCCTTTCCACCAAAATGAGGGAATGAAATGAGGAAAAATACATGGGATCCAGGAACCAGGGAATTCAACACAGGAGAAAAGCAAAGGGAACCCAAGGTAATGGTGAAGGGGGACACTGGGAACTATACAGCTGTACAGCAGCCTAGAGAACAATCAATCCAGATTGGAAAAAGACATGAAAGAGCTGCAAGAGGGACAGCCTCAAGCAAAAAAAAAAAAAAAAAAAAAAAGAATGAAAACTGGTAGATTATATGTTTGAGTGAATTGAGGAAACATAATGGAGAATCTGGGATGAAATAATGATAGATGCATTTAAAAATCAGCCAGGTAATTCTCAACCCTAAGGAAAATAAAATTTGTGTAAGAAAGAAATTTAATTATGGTATACTTATATAGTTTAGCTGTGAATATTTTCATAGTATTAGTAATCATTAAAATACCAGCTAAAAATCTAATATCATTAAATTGGGCCATGGTCACTGTCTTCTGTTTTACCAAGCCCCAAAAGATTTTTTCACATGGTAACATTCTGCGTCCCTGTAAGAAGTGACAAAAAATGGAGACTTGGGTCACAGGAGAGGCAATTTAAGAAGCATCAGGAGTGCCTAAAGATGGACTGAGAGGCAGCTGATGTTTGAAACCATCCACAGTGCAACAGATTGCAAAATTTCAGGTTGCGTAAATAAGGTGAAGTCTCTAAAAAATCTGTAGTACTTAAACTAAATCATAAATAGAAGATGAAACAATTTACGTGGCTGCAAAAAATATTATTTCTAATATTAGAACCCAAGAGTGTGTTAATGGAGACATCATCTGGTTTTTTTTGGAACTTTCTTCTTCGTTTGGTTGTAGTAAATGTCCTATTCCTTTATTTTTCACATCCTACAATTACTGGTGGCAATTTTTAGCAATAAAAAATTGTTATCCATGATTTTTCTTTTTAGAATGCAGTTTATATTATTCTGATTGAGTCATCTTCTTGAAAGTTAATTAATTTTTTACTCAGTGCCAAGAGTATTTTAACATAGGGGGAATATCAGTGGAGTAAAAATATTATTTCATATAAAAGTTAAGGTTTTCCAATCACAGATGACTAGTTTTTTTAAGTAGTTATTTTCTTTTTCTTCAACTTATGGTGCCCTACTTGCAATGAAATGCCATTTTCTTTAAATTCTGATGTCTTGGCAAAGGGTTATTTTAACCGACACTCAAGTCAAAAGCTTATTTGTAATGTTCTTTCACTTCAGTTTACGGCAAATTAAATTATGGTTTCAGTTAAACAAAATTACATTTAAAACGGTACTGCTGAAATAAATAAATACCAGCTAACGAAAGGTTATATTATAACTAGAAGACAAGGGGAGCAGGAGGAGGACAGGGCAGTATAAATGAACTAAAATCCTCATCTTTCACAGAAGGCACCCAATATCTAATATGCTAAAGAAGAAACTAAAAATGGTTGCTTCTGACAGAAGACTCAGAGGTAAGCAGGGGTTGGACCAAGAACAGCTTCCCCTCCCCGCCCACTTATAGATCTATAAACCTATAGATTGTTTAAATTTTAAATTATGAAAATATATTTGATTAAAATTATTTTTTTTAACTTTACATCTTCATAAAATGATAAAGAGAGTAGGGGGCAGGGAAGAGAGTCGTCTTAAAGTTTTCTTTGCCTTTATTTGGGTTCAGGGCAGATATAATGGAGAAGTGAAAAAGCCAGAGTGAAAAAGCTTGGAGCTTCTAAAAGGCAGAACCCTGAGTATTTCATTCATCTCTGTGTCCCTAGTACCCAACACTATGCCTCATACCTTGTAAGAATTGTAAAAGGATTATTGAACAAGGTCTAAGTAAGGCTTCCCAATGATGTCAGTCATATCTTCCTACATTCCTTCCAGGAGGGCAAAGGGTGCCACTGAGCCCAACTGACAACAGAGCAACTCACTGTTAAGGGATCCATCTCTTTACTGGAGAGATGATCATGTGATTTACTAAGAAACAGCTATCAGTGGAGCGAAAAGCCTGAGGAAATTTTCCACCTCAGACCAGGTGGTTCTTATGTTTCTCTCTGATCACTGCTCCATTTATGGACTATTGGCCCATAGTGGGTTGGGGCACAGAGTTGTAAGGAATAAAACAGCTGGTTTCTAGTTATGAACCTCCCACAAATTAGCTGTGTGGAGAACAACAATTTCTCCAAGCCTCAGTTTAATGGTAACAGAAGGTTATACCAAATAATCTCAAAGGTCTAATTCAACTTTAACATTCTATGACCTTAGGTGACCCAGACAAATTATTGGAATGTGAGGTGTAGAACTTTCTTGAGCTGCTGGATCAACAGAGCTGAAGATTTCTGAGGATATTTGGAGGTGTCATCAATATTTCTAATCAAGAAAATTAAGTCCTAGGGATAGTCACTGACATTTAGAAATCATTCAAAAAGACTTTTTGGTCTGATATAAGTGAAAAGGGTAAAAATAATTGTTGAACAACGAAAAGTAATTTGAGCTAAAGTGAACCATGAAGAAGCCCCCTTCTTATGAGTATTCTGTCCCCAGAAGGAATACTGGGGAGGAAACAATTACAAGTAGGAGTAAAGGGTAAAAGAGTTTACAAGGTTGATGTCAGAATAACATGAATTAGCACACAAGGCCACAGGGGATGGATCAAAACCAATGGAGGTCCCATCCTGAATTTACAAGGGTCTGGTCTTCATTTGCTTCTCACTTCTGCCCTCTCTGATTAGTGGCTAAAGAATCACCACATGGGCCAGATGCAGTGGCTCACGCCTGTAATCCCAGCACTTTGGGAGGCCAAGGCGGGCAGATCACGAGGTTAAGAGATCAAGACCATCCTGGCCAACATGATGAAACCCCATCTCTACTAAAAATACAAAAATTAGCTGGGTATGGTGGCACTTGCCTGTAGTCCCATCTACTTGGGAGACTGAGGCAGGAGAATCACTTGAATCCAGGAGGCGGAGGTTGCAGTGAGCCGAGATCGCGCCACTACACTCCAGCCTGGTGACAAAGCGAGATTCCATCTGAAAAAAAAAAAAAGAATCACCATATGTTAGTGCCAGAAGAGACCATGGAAATCAACCTTTTGGCATCCTATCTCGTTTTTTCTTTCTGATGAAGATCCATGAAGCCTCAAGAGAAGAGATTTTCGAAAACTACATTCCTAGTAAGTGATAGGGCTAGGCCCATCACCCAGACAAACTCAGATCTTCAGATCTAGGTTTGCATACTTTTTCTTCCTTGGCTCACATTCTCTCTCTTGTTCTCACTCCCATTTAGTTATTTAGTTATAAAAGATAATGGCCTATAGTGGGTTCCAAACTGTCGAGTAAATCACACTGTAGTGAGCCCCACTGAGAAAGGCCTGCACAGGTGTCTGGGCAGAGACAGAGAAAAGCCAGATTCTTCCATTCAGCTTTTGGCAAGCTCCATTCCCCTCCAGTTAAATTTAAATGAATTTTTAAGAATGAACAAAAAACTAGAAACCAGAGGGGGCCAAATAAATGGCTTTTGAATAAATAAATAAAAGGTTGTAAGGGCCTACATATCCTGTTGGTTTGAAAACGTCCAAAAAGCAGAAGAGTATGAAGGGAGGGGAGGAAAGGGGAGAGGAGGAAGTAGCCAGACACATCACATGGAAAATGTTTGAAAACAGGCTGGGAACTGGCTAAAAGCAGAGTAAGTAAATAGTTGGGAAGTTGGCTGGAAATTTGCACCAGAAAGCATTCTTATTTATTCATTCATCAAATAAATATGTTCTGAATGTCTACTAGTGTATAACACTCTTCTAAGCCCAGAAGGAAGTACTCAAAACATTAAAATGCACTCTGAGTCATGAGAAGTTTGTAATTTAGTTGGAGGGAGGACATATGATTGAACAAGCATTCAGGGAGTGCTTACCACATGCTCGGCACTGTGGTAGGTGCTAGGTGTTATAGACATGAATGAGACAGCCTCTGCACTCATGGAACTCACATTCTAGAGCAGTGTTGTCCATCAGAAAAATAATGAGAACCACAAATATGAGCCACACATATATTTTAAAATTCTCTAACAGCTATATTTTAAAAGGTTAAATAAATGGATATGTTAATTTTAATAATATATTTTATTTAACCAAACATATCTGAAATATTATTTCAACATGTAATTAATATAAAAATGAGATATTTTACATTTTACATTCTTTTTTTCGTACTAAGTCTAAAATCCACTGTGTATTTGCACATCTCAATTTGCTCTAGCCACATTTCCAGTGCTCACAAACCACATGTGAGCTACCTTATTGGATGGTACAGATCTAGAGTAATACTTCTCAAACTTCTTTTGATAAACATAAATATTACATTTGTCTGAAGTTTTTGATATACACCTTCTCTGCTCCCGCCTCCCCAAACCCTTCCTTGTTCAAGCAGGAATTCTCTATTTTCGCCTCTCCCTTCCTACCCAGTTGATAATCTCTACTTTGCTGGCTAAAGCAGGGGGCCAAAAGTTCTATGGTTTTCCAGGGTATAAATGACCCTCTTCACCTGTAAGGTCTGATACTTAGCTACCCATACCCCACATACCACTCACACATACATCTATTTGAAAATTGTCATAAAATCTTAACATCACACAAATATAAAATAAAATAGTAACATGGGAAGTAAACAGCAAAAAGGAAAAAAAAAAGGAAGCTATATAAGTTGATTCAAAAAGTAGTGCCTGATCATACAGCAAATGGTATAAGTTAGAACTGAGAAACATTGGATAGGCCAGAACAGTCAGGGAAGCCTTTATTGAGAGAATGGGATTTGAACTGTATCTTGAAAAATGAATAATGCACATTGAAATAAAACATAAAATACTTTGCCTTTGTCATATAAAAATAAGAATTTGAAAACTTGGGCCATTCATCACTTAAAATGCATTTTTAAAAATTTCTGAGAAGATTGTGTACCCAGTTCTAGGATAACTTTTACATAAAGGGATAAGAACATTTTGTTCTTCCTATAAAAATGGATAGGTTGGTAGATTAAGGGTCATGATCAAGTGAAACATAACTGGTTTTTACAGCTGCCAGTTTTAAAAGAAAACAGACACTGGCGAAGCTTTTTTTAATCTTTAAACAGTTTTAAAAAGTATATAGTGACAAAAGAGTAACTAAAAAATTAATCAAGAAAACAGAACATTATACTTTAATCAATAATACAACAATTACGAGTTTTCAAAATTTCAGCCCAGATTATAGTCAATTACAAGAGACAGAAAATAGAGGAAAATATGTGCAGGGCATGGCCTACAGAGAAAGGTATAAATGTCTTATTCTCTCAGTCCAAACCCAAATTATTCCTATAACTTCCCAGGTCTATCAGACAAAATCCTTGTCCAAATGCCTGGACAAATTCTTGTCCAGGTCCAGCACTGATGGACAAGGCTAACATCTTAAACTCCAAACCAGATTCAGGTTTCCTCCTCAGTCTTCACCTGCTAGTAAACCTACTTAAGGCATGAATGACCCTTCCTCAAGATATTTATCTCAGGTGAATGCGGCAGTAGTGTCTGACCAGTGGATTATGTTCTAAAAATTTATATCTAATAAGATTGCACCTAAATTAACACCTCTTAACACTCAAAATAGGATGGTGGTAAAGAGTGCAGACTTGAGCATTAGACCACCAGGGTTTTGATAATCCCCACTCTTATGAAGATACATATTCTAATTTATATGTACACATATATATATAGAGAGAGAGAGAGATGAGCTGTGCTATATGTGTATGTATTTATATATTATATGTAAATTTATATATATTATATAGTATATAATACATACATATATAATATATAATATATATAATATATACATATAATATATAAATATATAATATACATATATAATATATAATACATACATATATTAACATATACAATAATATATAATATATTTATATATAAATACATATTATATATATGTTGCTGCGCTATATTTATTATACTTTACCAACAGCATTCACAGGACAGAGCAATACTCATTCTAAGACATTGTAAGTGGGACTGGCAAGTTGTAAATTAGCAATCTACTGGGAGAGATATTTCAAGAGCTTTAAAAAAGTACACTTTGGCCGGGCGTGATGACTCACACCTGTAATCTCAGCACTTTGGGAGGCCGAGGCGGGTAGATCATCTGAGGTCAGGAGTTTGAGACCAGCCTGGCCAACACAGTGAAACCCTGTCTCTACTAAAAATACAAAAAAAATCAGCTAGTAAAAATACAAAAAATCAGGTGTGTACCACCACGCCTGTAATCCCAGCTACTCAGGAGGCTGAGGCAGGGGCATTGTTTGAACCTGGTAAGTGGAGGTTGCAGTGAGTCGAGACGGCGCCACTGCACTCCAGCCTGGGCAACAGAGTGAGACTCAGTCTCAAAACACACACACATTTTCACTCAGTAGTTCTACTCTCTGAAGTCTGAAGTAACTATAGCCTCGCAAAAATCTATAAAAACAGAGATCTTCATAATAGCATAATCTGTTAGATGAGAAATGAATTTAAGCTAAATACTTATCAGTGGAAAATTAACAGTAATAATAGCCTTTCATAAATAGCATTTACTTTGTATCAGGCAATATTCTAAGAGGTTTTCATGTGTTGACTCATTTAATCCTTTCAACAGACGAGTACTATATTCTCAATTTTAAAATAGAGAAATTGACATACCCAAATTAAGATGTCCAAAGTCATACAGATAAAAGGTGGTAGAACCAGGAAATAATCCAAAGTCTGTGTTCTCAACAACCATAAAATACTGCCTCTCAGGAGAATGGAATTATGGTATGTCCACACAATAGACTACTAAATAACCACTGATGTGGGTTTATGAATGATGTATTCAAACTTTGGAAATGCTTATGTTGTAATGTTAAGTGAAAAAAAGCAAGATAAAATCATACATAAACACACTCACACTTATTATTCCAACTAAGTAAAACAAGACTGAATTAAAGATGTTTTTTTCTTTTTTCCCTATATTTTCTAAAATCTTTGTAATACTGTATTTAACTTTTTTATACAAGAGGCAACTGGAAAGTACAGCCATACTTTTGCTGATGAGAGAATAGATCTCAACGATACGCTTTGTTTTCAAAAACTTATTTATGAAAAATAGCAAGGTTAGGCAGATAAAGATTATGCCTTTGGAATCAAAAAACTTATGCTGAAAAACCTCAAACACTCCACCCAAACCCTGTAAGGAAGATTTATCCTCATCTGTAGAATGGGGATATAAACAAACCCTACAATCACTGCAAAGATCAAATAAGATGGTTCAGGTGGAAACAAATTGGAAAGAAATTTGGTATTATTTCTCAGTCTGAAGTACAGGCCAGCATAACCTTTAGGTTATCATCTTAGACAACACTGCCTCCAAAAAGTGTCCCCTGACTGCCTAAATCTAGCTTCTTTAGCCTTGGCTTAGGAGCAATTATACCCCAAATGTGACGTATCACTTATCACACTGAGTATTGTCTGTTTAATCACTTTCTATTTGGGGGAACTTCAATAGCTATTTTGAAGTTTGAAGCAAACTTTAAAAAGCTTGCTCATATAGCCTTCCAAAAGACTTCTATTAAATACAGGCCTCTGAACATTTAGCTTTCCATGTAGGATGCAGTAGTCTGAAGCATGTAAACATTACCACTTACAATAACTGGAAAGGCTGGATATGAGATAGGAGGTGAGACTGGACTCCAGAGGTAGGTCTCAGATGCTGAACCAGATTGAGGACTAGCTAAAACAGGGCCAGGGTGGAAGCAGCTTTCAATCAGATGCCCCCCCAACACGCCGTTTCAATTTATGTTTGCCATGAACACAGAGTTACTGCCCCTTTCTGCGGAAATGACTCAATGAGCCCAAATTTCTGCATCAACCACCCCTTAATCTACATGCAATTAAAAGTGGGCATAAATATGACTGCAAAACTGCCCTGAGCTGCTACTCTCTTGCCTACAGGGTAGCCCTGCTCTGCAGGAGCAGTCACAGAGCTGTAACACTGTTTCTTTAATAATGCTGTTTTCTTCTATCACTGGCTTGCCCTTGAATTCTCTCCTGGGCAAAGCCAAGAACCCTCCTGGGCTGAGCTCCACTTTGGGGCTTGCCTGCCCTGCATCAGCTTGGCACCCAATGTAGAGTGAAGAAAGAAGATGGCTTCATGAGATATGGCAGTCGGAGATCTGGGAGCCACAGTCTGTAAGGTGGCAGTCGGCCAGTGACAGTCAGCAGGGCAGTAGTCAAGGACTGGCCAGGCGGCAGTCAGAGATCTGCCTGCTGGCAATCCACAGAGTGATGGTCAGCAGGAAAGTAATCATCTGGACAGCAGTTGGCAGGAAGGCAATCATCGATGGGAGGGCAGGAAGGCAGGACAGCAGTCAGTGGGTGGCAATTGACGAGATGAGGAGCAGAGAGGCAGCAAAGCAGAGCTGTAATACTCTAACACCAACCAAGGGCTCTTTTCAGAGCTACATTTTCCCCGGCAAGCAGCAGAGCCCATCAGAAGAGCAAGCAGCCACAGTTCCACTACCTCGTGTAGGGCCTGCTTCTCCCCACCGCAGCCTGGTGGGTTACCTGTGCAGGCCCATCCCACTGCCACAGTTGAGCCTACTGGTGGAGTGGCCATAATGCAGTCTGCCTCATGTGACACCCGCCCCTCCTGCTGGCAGCCCGGTGGGTTACCACCCATGCAAGCCCTTCCCACTGCTGCAGTTGAACCAAGCCCATGCAAGTTGAGGTATCCTGGAGAGATCTTCACCAAGGTCCCACACTAAAAATCAGTCAGCGCCGTTTCCACTCTGGTGAAGAGGTGACTGTTCCTTCTGCCCACACTCCCATAGTATCAGGAGAACTAGGGAATAAAGTAACAGCCTTTGGCTAGGCAATTGCTTAGAAGTCCCTCATTGTTTGAATGCCAGAAAGCATGTCCTTGTCACCCCTTCTCCCACTCCTTTGTCTTCTGACTCCATTGTATTGTTCCATCAGTCATTTTATTTTCAGTCCTAAAATGGGTGCAGTCTTATGTTTGCTTTTAACTTTCTGTTAATTGTGTGTGGGTAATTATAACAAGACACTTGATTGTGAGAGACCCCTGTTTTGTTCACTCTAGGATGCCAGAGTCATGTCGTTCTGTGACCCCAACTTGGTCTTGGGTTCACTGCTGGCCACCCCCTGGGTGGCCCAGGGTTTTCAACACTTGGCGAGGGGACCCTTATTGGCTGTAATTTGGACACTCTGAATTTTCAGCATTGGTAATTTTGACCACCCTCCAGATGCTTTGGGGTATTTGGTGTTGACATTCCCTCTAGTATTGTGGGTTATAGCCGCTCCCCCAGGCGAATGTTGGTCTTGCCTTTTTCTGCCCTAAAGTTTGAAGTATTATTTTCTTAATTGCCAATTCCAAGTGCTTTCCTGTGTGCTGTCTTATAACTGCTTTGCTCAAGCCCCTCTTGGTCAAAGGAAATGGGAGTTCCTAGGCCCCTGGCCTGACAGAGCTACCTACAGCATTAGCCAAGTGGCCACCCAATATTCTTTTTCAGTGTCTCTGCTACTGGGTAGGTTCTCTGGCAAGTCAGAGCCTCTGAGGTCTCCACCTGGGCAACGCTGTCTACCCTTCCCTTCCTCCCTTACACAGTCACCATCTGTTTAGCCCATCTCTCTGCACAACCCTCACTCTCTGTGGAATTTTGGCTTAACAGCCACCTAACTGCCCATTTGAAGCTTGTAATCTACTTTTGTAACACCTTGCTATCAATAGAAAGTGGGAAATGAAAAGAGAAAAGTAAGTAGGCATTTACTAAACTTAGGCTAACTGAAACCCCTTGTAGTGACCCTTACTAGACATAGGGACAACAGCAAGCAACCCAAAAGCCTTGCCACTAAGGTGTCTTTTAGACAACTGGAGTTAGTTCACATTATCAGCCAAATTGAAAAAGAAAAAACTCATTTACTATGGCAATAAAGTTTGGGTTCAATAAAAATTAGCAAATCAACAAATCTGGCCTAGATATGGTTCTTTGTCATAATGATACTGTACAATTAGACTTGTTTTGTAAAAAGTAAAGAAAATGGGAAGAAGTTCCCTATGTATAGGCTTTTTTTTTCTTTTTTTTTTCTTTTTTTTTGAGACGGAGTCTCGCTCTGTCACCAGGCTGGAGTGCAGTGGCATGATCTTGGCTCACTGCAACCTCCGCCTTCCGGGTTCGAGAGATTCTCCTGCCTTAGCCTCCTGAGTAGCTGGGACTACAGGCATGTGCCACCATGCCCAGCTAATTTTTGTATTTTTAGTAGAGATGGGGTTTCACCATGTTGGCCAGGATGGTCTCCATCTCTTGACCTTGTGATCTGCCTGCCTTGGCCTCCCAAAGTGCTGGGATAACAGGTGTGAGCCACTGTGCCCAGCCTGTACAGGTTTTTATAGCTCTCTACCAGAATGCTAACTTAAGGGCTAGCTGTAGAATGTCTCTGGCTCCTGATACTCCCAGAGACCCAGAAGCTGCATCAGCTATCCTAGATGACCCCCTCCTAGTTGCTCCCCATAGGAGGTCTGTGCTCCCTCTTTGGAGCCTCCCCTCCCCCCTAGTTCTGAGAGGGGCCCCACTAGTTCTCTAGTGCAGAATTCTACTCCAAAGTCATCAGGAACCCCTCCCCCTCATCCAACAAGCCCTGGTCCCTATTCCCCATTGCCTGAGGAAGTAAGCCGGACCAGTACTACTAGGAGTGGGGCCCCAGATCAGCCCCCTAAATTGAACTTGTGTCTACTGCAGGAGGCAGCTGATGGAGATGGAGAAACAATCAGAGAATATGTGCCTTTTCCCATGTTTGATTTGGCTTTCTGCAAGGAAAAATTTGGTTGGTTGGTTTTCAGAGGACCCAGGAAAGTTTATAGAGGAGTTTGTTAAGTTGACCATGTCTTTTGCTTTAACTTGGCATGGCATGCAGAAATTATCATCCACTTGTTGTACTGTACAGGAAAAACAAAGAATTCAAGGTATTGCTCATGAATATGCAGATGGAGTGGCTGTGCATAATCCAGGCCATGCCATGTATCGTGTGGGAAGAGATGCAGCTCTAGATTTCGACCCTCAGTGGGATTACCAGAGAGGACCTCAAGATCTTGAATGCAGAAATCATATGTTAACTTGTTTAATAGATAGTATGAAGAAGTGTGCAGTCAACCCAGTAAATTATGAAAAGGTGAGAGAAATAACTCAGAAGAAAGATTAAAATCCTGCTCTATTTCAGGGCTGTTTAGTTGAGGCACTCAGGAAATATACTATTACAGACCCAGACTCCCCAGAAGAGTGAGCTCTCCTGGGTGTGCATTGCGTTACTTAGTCTGCCTCTGACATTAGTAGGAAGTTATAAAAGGGAACAATGGGACCCCAAACTTCCATGAGTCAACTCTTAAACATTGCTTTTGGGGTTTACAATAATAGGGACAGGGCAGAGGGAGAAGAAAAAAAAAAAAAAATTGGCCAAAAAGCACAATTGTTAGAGGCTGCTGTGGGCCCCCTACTGCCTCAGGGATACCCATGTCAAGGAAATGTCATGAGATCAGCATCTGGGATGTTCAGACAAGAGCCCCCCATTCAACAGCCTCTAGGTCAAAATCAGTGTGCCTTCTGTAATCAAGAACGCCACTGAAAGAAAGACTGCCACAGGCTTAAGAGGGAGTTTAAGACACCCAGACCCATAATGGCCAAGAAGGTAGAGGACTGATGAGGCCCAAGGTCCTCTACGGCTCCCACTGGACACCTTACAATCTCCATGGAAGAACCTCGGGTAACTCCTGATGGAACAGGCAAAAATACTGAGTTCTTATTGGATATAGGAGTAGCCTACTCAGATTTAACCCATTTCTCAGGGCCACTGTCTTCCTACTCTTGTACAGTAATGAGAATTGATGGCCAGCCAAAAATTAGGAGATTCACTCACCCCCTTGGTTGTACCATGGGGTACCATATGTTTTCCCACAGGTTCTTCCTCATGCCTGAGTGTTCTATCCCTCTCATGGGGAGACACTTGCTTTCCCAATTACAGACCACAGTTCAGTTTGGGATGCCTCATGAGAAGGCAACAGGCCAGGAAGGGACACTTCTCCTAACTCTAAGTGCTTTTCTTAACACAGAAAGAAGACCTCCCTTCCGTCACATATTGTTTCTCAAGTAGACCCCTCTGTTTGGGACACAGAAGTTCCCAGCAGAGCTGTTAATATACCCCCAGTTGAGGTTGTTTTAAAACCCAATGTTAATTACCCATGGAAAAAACAGTATCCTTTGAGACCCAAGGCTCAGAGTGGCATCCAGGCCCTAGTAACAAAGTTCCCAAAGTATGGATTATTACAATGCTATCAGTCTCCATGTAACACCCCCATTTTACCTGTAAAAAAACCAAATGGGGAGTATAGATTTGTTCAGGATCTAAGGGCAGTTAATAAGGCAGTAGTCCCAGTTCACTCAATAGTTCTTAATCCTTACTACAATATTGACCCAAGTCCCTGAAGATGCTTATTGGTTCACAGTGTTAGACTTAAAGGATGCTTTCTTTTTATATTCCTAGTATATTTTTGCTTTTGAATGAACTGATCCAAACACTCATGCTGCATCTCAGCTTACCTAGACAGTCCTTCCCCAAGGTTTTAGGGATAGTTCCCACCTCTGTGGCAATGATTTGGACAAAGAGTTAAGGGAACTACAGTAAACTAATGGGTCCCTCTTGCAATATGTAGATGACTTATTAGTTTCTAGCCCTACTAGGGAAGACTCTGAGAGAGACACAATCCAGCTCTTTAATTTTCTGGGAAAGTGAGGGTATCAGGTATCCCCCCATATAGCCCAGATCTTTGCAGAAGGTTAAATATTGGGGGCATGTGCTTACTCCTGGGACAAGGACTTTGGTCCCAAGGACTTGCTCCTCCTTGCCTTCCACCATGATTGTGAGGCTTCCCAGCCACATGGAACTGTAAGTCCAATTAAACCTCTTTCCTTTGCAAATTGCCCAGTCTCAGGTATGCCTTTATCAGCAGTGTGAAAATGGACTAACACAGCATCCTAACTCAAAGGTTAGGGAATAGCTCCAGACCAGTGGCTTACTTTTCTAAACAGCTAGACCAGATGGCAGCAGGGTGGCCAGGTTGCTTGTGAGCCATGGCTGCCACCACTCTACTGGTAGAAGAAGGCAGAAAGTTTACCTTTGGACAACAATTAGATATCATGAGCCCCCACCAAGTACAGGAGGTCTTAGCAGCAAAAGGACACCAATGGTTAACAGGAGCTCACTTACTTAAATACAAGGCCCTTCTGCTTGACACTCCAGATGTAACTCTTAACGTATGTAAAATTTTAAACCCTGCTACCTTGTTACCAAAGTTCATGTCCCAGGAAACAGATCCCCAACTCACTCATGCCTATGTGGAAACCACAGAATAGATCTACTCTAGCAGGCCTGACCTCAAAGATGAGCCCCTGCCTAATCCTGATGTTGAGTGGTTTACAGAGAAGAGTAGCTTTACACATGAGGGAGTAAAAAGGGTGGGTTATGCAGCAGTTAGCCAACAAGCAGTCACTAAGGGAAAAACATTGTCTCCCCAGACTTCCACTCAAAAAGCAGAACTAATTGCTTTATTAATCGGGGCCCTCCAATCAGGAAAAGACTTAAGAGTCAATATATATACTGACTCTAAATATGGGTTTCTGCTGCTCCATACTCATGCTGTTAAATGGAAAGAAAAGTGACTGTTAACAGCTAAGGGATCCCCCATACAATATCACTTTGAGATCCTGGAACTTTTAGATGCTGTCCAGCTCCCAAAGGAGGTAGCAGTTATACACTTCACTACTGGGGACGCCAAAAGGGAGAAATCTCTATTATCAAAGGAAATGCTCTGGCTGACAGAGCAGCTAAGACCACAGCTAAAGAACACCAGTATTACAGGCCACTGCACTAATGCCAGGTACTCCACCCATGTCAGCCACACGATATTATACCTATGAGGAAATTAATTGGGCAGAACAGAAAGGCTTACAAAAAGATCCCTCAGGATGGTTACTAGGAAGCAACAAACTTTTTCTTCCCAAGGCTGAGCAATGGAAGATAGTTAAGTATTTCCATGACTCCTCACCTTTGGGATGGGACTCCCTATTCAAATTAGGTTTTCAAATCTTTTTGGGAAAGAAACTATTCCAGACTGTAAAGAGGGTCACCAAGGCCTATGAACTTTGTGCCTGTAATGGCCCAGGAAGACACCCCATAGCCCCACCTCTACTCAAATCTGTACAATATTGAGGACATACCCTGGGGAGGACTGGCAACTAGATTTTACTCAGATGCCACTTTTCAGGGGACTAACATATTTGCTAGTATTTACAGACACTTTCATTAGGTGGACTGAAGCTTTCCCTACAAGGACAGAGAAGGCATTAAAAGTGTCCAGATTTTTACTTAAAGAGATCATCCCACGATTTGGATTACCTAAAAGTCTGCAGAGTGATAACAGATCCTCCTTCACAGCTAAAGTGACCCAGCAGGTTTCCTTAGCCTTAGGTATTACCTATCAACTTCACTCCTCCTGGAGACCTCAGTCCTCAGGTAACGCAGCAAAAGCTCATATTTTAACAAGGATATTAGCAAAGTTCTGTCAGAAGATCTCAGAGGCCTGGGTTTCTCTCTTACCAACAGCCCTTTCATGTGTAAAGATGGCTCCAAAGGGAACTCTGAAACTTAGTCCATTTGAATTGACTCATGGAGACCCTTTTTAACTTCAGACCTCCTGCTTGATTAAGAGACACATAGAATGAGCACCCATATTATCAACTTAGGCCAGGTTCTGAAGGCCCTCCAACCATATGGAAATAAAATATTGCCCCCTCCCCAAAGGGAAATAATTAACCTCCCTATTCTACCAGGAAACTTAGTCCTGCTAAAAACTTGGAAAGAAGGATCCCCTGAAGATCATTTACAGTCAAAATGGAAGGGCCCCTATCAGGTGTTATTGAGTACCCACACTACTGTTAAACTTCAGGGAATAGCTAGTTGGGTACACCCGTTCAGGATTAAACATGTTTTGTATGAGTCGCAGGCACAAAAGGAGGACACCACAAACTACATATATGAGCCTTTGGAGGATCTCTGCTACTTGCTTAAAAGAATCAACACTCAGCCAGAAGTGGTAACATGATGCTGTGGGTAGGAAAAGGCACTTTAATTTTGCTCTTCTTCCTGCTCTGTTTTTTACCCCTCCTAGGATCTTTGATCACTATCTTTTCACTAATGTTTTGCCCTTGCTTGTTTAGCCTCTTAAAGTTAATGTATTCTAGATTACAACCGTTCCAGGTAAAACAATGCTGGCACAAGGCTTCCAACCCATCCCATCTACTGACCTGGAGAATAAAAGCATTCTGCCTCTGGGCCCCTTAGATTAGGCATCCAGAGATTTTTTACTATGGTTTGAGCCTATGCCCATAAGCTCAGCAGGAAGCAGTAACAGAAGATGGACCTCCACCCTTCTGAAGCCTGTTTAAGATTAAGGAGGAGTATCTAATCTGATGCAGGACTCAGCTCCAGAGGTGAGACTTAGATATCAGGCCAGATTGAGGACTAACTAAAACAGGGCCAGAGCAAAAGCAACTTTCAATCAGACATGCCTACCAGCCTGCCATGGCAACACCCAGGAGTTACTGCCCCTTTCCATGGCAATGACCCAGTGAGCCAAAAGTTACTACTGCTTCCCTAGAAATTTCTGCATGAACTGCCCCTTAATCTGCATGCAATTAAAAGTGGGTATAAATATGACTGCAAAGCTGCCCTGAGCTGCCACTCTCTGCCTACAGGATAGCCCTGCTCTGCAGGAGCTTCACAGAGCTGTAACACTGCTTCTTCAATAATGCTGTTTTCTTCTACCTCTGGCTTGCCCTTGAATTCTTTCCTGGGCAAAGCCAAGAACCCTTGCGGGCTAAGCTCCACTTTGGGGCTTGCCTGCCCTGCATCAGATACATTGTAAAAATCATACGTTTAAAGGTATCAAAGAGCTACAAAGGCAATAAGGAGTATCAGAAACAAAATTCCAGAGAGCAGAGAACCATTCATAGGTGATCTAAGGGTCTAAAGTGCTTTCAGGGCATTTGCCATTTCTGAGCAAATATTTGGGGTATGTGCTCACTCCTGGGACAAGGACTTTGGCTAGTGGCTGAGATCTGGAATTGGGCCAAGCACAGGAATGCTGCTTACAGACAGAAACGAATGAAACTTTTTATAGACACATGGGCAGGAGTGACAAAATGGAAGATTTAAGAAGCCTCAAACACAAGCTTCCTCCTCAAGGTATTTTCTGAATTTTTAAGATGAGCCAAAACTTTAGAAAAGCAGAATGGAATTTCCTAGAGTCTATGAATACTTATTATTTAGGAAACAAAGACTGGTTAGGGAAAAGAGCCTTGAATACAGCCATGGCAGGTGAAAGCCCTGGAGATTAATACTAACATCTGCTGTCACATTTGCCAATATGGGCACAGCTAGAGGCTGAGAATCCACACTTGTCAGAAGGCTGCTTCTGAAAAATAGAGAAACTGGTGGAGTTTTGGCAGTTGTACAGTTGTACCAAAATTGGAGACTTGACAGACTTTAAACCAGCAGCCTCTCTATTCCTCAATAAATCTGTGATATTTTGAAGCTTCATGGGGTGGAAGGCTAAAGAGCTAATCCAAAACCTCTGTAAAGTGGAGTGAAAATTTCCACAGAGCCTTGGTTCTAAACAAAGGACCCCAGGCTCTCAATGAAAAGCCATGAAGTACCACTTCCTAGGAACAGGGAAACAAAAGTGGACTAGTCTGACCAAAATTGCAAACCAGACTTGACCTAAATAAGTGCATAAACTGGATTAAGGTGTTCAGATCCCCATTCTATTTTCTTAGACTAGGAAAGGGTGAATCTTAATTTTAAAAATAAGTGTTTAAAAGGACGGAAGGAAAAAACAAAGGAAGGAAGCGTCGATGGGTAAATCACCTCTGGTGGAAGAAACCATCTTCTGAAGCCTTGAGAGTTGGGGTGTTATTATTTTAACATAATACATCTTACATGGCTGATAACCAATAAAAGCAGACCCATAGGTCATACAGATATTGGAATTAGCAGACCAGGACTTTAAAATACCTATGACTTATATATATGAATATATATTCAAATAAAGGAAAAGACAGACAGTAGAAATGAAAAGATACAAAATTTCAACAGAGAAATGGAATTTATAGAAAGAATCAAATGGACATTCTGACTCAAACTAAATATCTGACATTAATAACTCAATGGATGTGTGTAAAAATAGATTGACCTAACAGAAGACAGGATAGTAAACTCAAAAGAAATCAATAGAAAATATCCAAACACACACACACACGCGCGCGCACACACACACACACACACACACACACCAGACTGCTGGGGAGTAGGAGAGGACAAAGGAAGAGAGAAGAAAAAAAATGAAGAAGACACAGACAGAGAGGGAAAACAGTGCTAGAGACTTGTGGGACATGGGCAAAATATCTAATATACATGTATTTAGAATTCCAGAAGGAGAGCAGAGAGGAAATGGAACACCAGCAGTATTTGAGGAGATATGTTGGAGGATTTTCTAAAAGTGATGAAAGATCCACTGTAATTGTTTGATTCCATTTTTTGGCAGCTTTCAAGCCCTCCTCCTCCATTTTACCCTCTTGACCCATATCTGGACAAGCCAATAAGACAGCCTGCATGCTCTCTCCTTTGGCACTGGCAAGAAGTTCAAACCACGTAAGCCCTGGCCAATGTGCACTTACTCCAGCTCCACCCTCTATCCACAATAAAAGCTAAAGCCAGTCTCTCCTCCTTGCTCTCTCAAGCCATTTTGGGGGTCTGCTTTGCAACCTGCCCTGTTACCCCCAAAAAAACCTCATTATGTGAATAATATATCTTTTTATGCCCTCTTGGTGTATGTGTGGCATCATCAGTCCCAACATATGAATGAAATGTTGGGTGGAGTGTGTTGATCCTGACCTCCACAGGGCAACCATAAGACAACTGGTACTGTGAGCAAGATGTTGAGACAATGATCATCGCCATGGGGATCTTTCTTCACTTGTTTTTTTGTTTGTTTGTTTTTTGTTTTTAAGACAGAGTTTCGCTCTTATTGCCCAGGCTGGAGTACAATGGCGTGATCTCGGCTCACTGCAACCTCCACCTCCCAGGTTCAAGTGATTCTCCTGCCTCAGCCTTCCCGAGTAGCTGGGATTACAGGCATGCGGCACCATGCCCAGCTAATTTTGTATTTTTAGTAGAGACGGGGTTTCTCCCTGTTGGTCAGGCTGGTCTCAAACGCCCGACCTCAGGTGATCCGCCCGCCTCAGCCTCCCAAAGTGCTGGGATTACAGGTGTGAGCCACCATGCCTGGCCTTTCTTTACTTGTTTTAGCCTGCTAACTGGCTTTGCTGATTGCTAGTAAGAATATACTTTAAGTTGCTGCCTGCTGGCAAGTGAACTCTTTGAGCTATGCTGCTGCCTGCTGGAGAGTTTGCAGTTGGAGCTGTGCTGCTTTGTGCTCCATTTACTGACTCCTGTTTGAAATTTAACAGACCTACATTGGAAGTTTCAATAGCTGGCACTTAGAAACAGGAGTATTGGAGTGGATCCCTCCTTAAAATGGCCCTGGGTCATATGTCTCGACCAGGATTTATCTGTGTGTTTCATATTAAATCGTATGTCTCAATTCCAGCATAAGCTATAACACTAGACTTAGGGGAATGACTCTTACCCTGTGACTATTGATTGTGCACCTCAATCAGATGGTAGCCCCTGTTTTATAGAACACTCAGAGAGAAGACCAATACACTGTGTGATACATGGCCCATCACTCATGTGGAGGAGAAGTAGACACCAAGTGGCGTGCTGAAGTCCACTCCTCCAGGAACATATGGCTCAACAACACCCTATGCCTTAAACACCTCTGCTTCTGCTTCTGCTTCTGCTGGCTAGGCCTCTGCTCCAAAAAAAGAAGATTCTGATCCTTATGGTTATAGAGGAAAATATCTATGGCACCCCCATGGCACAGCCAAGGAGTTAATTCAGGCTCATGTTAAACCCAGGATCCTTAAATCCTTAACAACCATTACCATGGGGTATGCCCTTGACCCTGATTATATGAATTTGAGAATCTCTGAATGAAAAAATGATAAATATGAGCATAATAGAGAAGAGTCCCCTTGAATTATACCTAGTAAATGCACACACACACACACACACACACACACACACACACACACACAAATGGCTACAGTGGGAAGAAACAAAAACCTGAAACAGAGGTTCACAATTTGATCTAAATAAGATCTGTTTTGGAAACCACTTTGGCAGTTCCTCAAAATGTTAAATTTATCATATGTCCTAGCAATTCTACTCCTATGTATACACACAAGAGAGTTAAAAACATATGTCCATTCAAAAACTTATACATGAATGTTCAAAGCAACATTATTCAAAATAGCAAGAAAATGGAAACAATCGGCCAGGCGCGGTGGCTCATGCCTGTAATCCCAGCATTTTGGGAGGCCGAGGCAGGCAGATTCCCTGAGATCAGGAGTTCAAGATTAGCCTGGCCAACATGGTGAAATCCTGTCTCTACTAAAAATACAAAAATTACCCGGGTGTGGTGGCACACGCCTGAAATCCCAGCTACTCAGGAGGCTGAGGCAGGAGAATTGCTTGAGGTGGAGGTTGCAGTGAGCCGAGATTCTGCCTCTGCATTCCAGCCTGGCCGACAGAGCAAGACTCTGTCTCAAAAAAAAAAAAAAAAAAAAAAAAAGGAAACCATCAAAATCTCCATCAACCAATGAAATAAGCAAACTGTGGTATATCCATACAATGGAATATTATTTGGCCATGAAAAGAAGTACTGATGCATGTTACAACATGAAAGAACTTTGAAAACATTATACGAAATTCGTTAACCCTTTTTCCGTTTGCCCCAGGAATACTTGCCAGCAGCACCTGTGGCTGCAAGGGTTACCCAGAGATAACTTTGCCACAGAATATCTCACTTTTATTATTATTTTTGCATCACTTTAGTATATCAACTTTGGAGACAAAATATATCATTCTATTCATAGAATTCTGTTTTTAGTAGTGGCATTTCCATTTACAAAATATAGTAATTCTTGATCACTGAAAATGTCAAATCCTAGAAAACACAGCATTCCTACGTGGGATGATAACATCATTCTTGAACAATTGTTGGCCAAAGATTCATTTGATGAATCTAATTTTTCCAAAATAGGCGATTCTGATGAGTCAGATGATGCTGATGTTAGTTCAGTTTAGAAATAACTCCAAGAACAGTTCTTGTATTTTATTTTCACATTGAGAAACAGGCAGATTTGCTTCAGCCTCAAAGAGTATGTTTATGTAAAATTAAATGAGTGCTGGCAGAGAGCTGTATTTTTTTTTTCTAAACAAGAAAAGGGTTAAGTGAAAGAGGCCAGATACAAAAGACCACACATTGTATGACTCCATCTATATGAAATGTCCTGAATTAGAAAATCCATAGAAACAGAAAGTAGATGTGTAGTTGCCAGGGGCTGGGTGTAGAAAGAATGGAGAGTAACTGTTAATGGGTATAAGTGGGTTTTTGGGGGGCAGGTGATGAAAATGCTGTGAAATTAGGTAGTCATAATGGTTCCACAACTCTGTAAATATACTAATAACCAGTGAATTGTATACATTAAGAGGATTAGTTTTATATTACGTGGAATATATCTCAAACTATTTAAAAATGAGCAAAACATTTGAACAGGCACTTCACAAAAGAGTACAACTAAACAGTCAATTTGTGAAAAGGTACTCAACTTCATTTGTCATCAGGGTTATGTGAAGTAAAACCATAATGAGATACTACTACATACCAACCAGATGGCTAAAATGAAAAGGACAGAAAATTCTGAGAGTTCATAAAGACACAGAGCAGGGTCAGCAAACTATTATGCACCACCTACTTTTCTAAATGAAGTTTTATTGAACACAGCCATGCTCATTCATTTATGTACTGTCTATGGCTTGCATTCTACAAAGACAGAACTGAGTATCTGCCACAAGTCCATATGGCCTGCAAAGCCTAAAATATCTATTATATAGCTTATTAATATCTGGCCCACCACCCTTGATGTGAAGCAACCAGAACTCTGATACACTGCTACTGGGGCTATAAATTGGTGCAACCATTCTGGAAAACTATACGGCAGTATCTACTGTAACTCAACATTTGTATATGCTATATATTTTGTGTATTAGTTTCCTGTGGCTGCTGTAACAAATTACCACAGCCTTAGTGACTTAAAACAACACAATTTATTCTCTTACAGTTTGGGAAGCCAGAAGTCTGAAACCAAAGTATCAAGTGGACCACACTCCCTCCAAAAGCCCTAGGGGAAAATTCTTTATCTCTTCCAGTTTCTGGTGGCTGCCAGCATTCTTAGTTTGTGGCTATATCACTCCATCTTCACATTGCCTTCTGCTCTGCATATTTCTAACTTCCTACCAGCTCCTTCTTATAAGAATGCTTATGATAGCATTTAGGGCCCACCTGGAAAATCCAGGATTATGTCCTTATCTCAGAATCCTTAATTTAATTACATCTGCAAAGATATTTTTTCTAAATAAGGTAACATTTACAGCCTCCTGGTATGAGGACATAGACATATCTTTGGGAGCCATTATCAGCCTATCCAACAATTCCACTCCAGGGCATATAGAGCCACTAAAATACATAAAAACATATTGAGTTGTAACCTTGTAATTGATTAGTTTTTCCTGTGTGCATGTTATACTTCAAAGAAAAGAAAAACCTACAGTGTTCTTTGCTCATCATTAATTAACATCTAAAATTTTTCATTGTAAAGTGTAAATAGTTAGAAAGGATATACAGTGAATTTTAGCATAATTTTTAAAGATATTTTTAAAGAAAATTGTTATATCACCCCTTCAGATCTACCCAGTGGAATGTAAATATTGGAATGATTTAATACCCACCCAGCATCATCCATTTTATTTTTATTTTTGAGACAGGGTCCCGCTCTGTCGCTCAGGCTGGAGTGCAGTGGCGTGATCTCGACTCACTGCAACCTCTGCCTCTGGGGTTCAAGCAATTCTCCCATCTCAGCCTCCCGAGTAGCTGGAACTACAAGCACGAGCCACCACGCCCAGCTAATTTTTTTGTATTTTTAGTAGCAATGAGGTTATGCCTTGTTGGCCAGGCTGGTCTCAAACTCCTGACCTCAAGTGATCTGCCTGCCTCAGCCTCCCAAAGTGCTGGGATTACAGGCATGAGCCACCCATCATCCATTTTAAAAACAGAATAATGAGATCTTCAGAAATTCATATCATTTTTATTTCTCCTATAACATAATTTTTCATTCCACTTTCCCTACCGCATTTAATCTGAGTGTATTATACTTTTATATTTGGAGATCTATCAATCATCCTATCATAATTCTCTGATACAAAAAAGTATGATAAACTTAATATTTTAACTTTTTTGACCATAAGGCTTTGAGTATTTAAAAAATAAAAAAGTCTTCTGAGTCATATTGTCATGACAATTACTATTAGTACCCAATTGAGCAAAATAACATAAACATCATAAAATGTATATAGATATTGAACATAAAAATTTTATTGGCAATGTGTAGGCATACCTCATTTTATTGTGCTTCACTTTATTGCACTTTGCAGACACTGTGTTTCTTACAAAACTGAAGGTTTGTGGCAATCCTGCATTAATGCCATTTTTCCAACAACATGTGCTCACTTCATGTTTCTATGTCCCTTTTTTGTAATTCTTGTTAATATTTCAAGCTTTTTCATTATGATTATTATGTTCGTTATGGTGATCTGTAATCAGTAATCTCTGGTATCACTGTTGTAGTTGTTTGGGGGTGCCATGCCTATGTAAGATGACAAACTTAACCAATAAATGTTGTGTGTGTTCTGACTGCGCCTCTGACTGGCCCATTCCCCCATCTTTTCCCTCATCTCAGACCTCCTATTCCCTGATCGAAATTAGTCCTATTAATAACCATATTAAAATTAGTCCTAATAATAACCCTACAATGGCCTCTAAGTGTTCAAATGAAAGGAAGAGCAACACATCTTTCACTTTGAATCAAAAGCTAGAAATAATTAAGCTTAGTGAGGAAGGTATGTCAAAAGCTGAGATAGGCTGAAAGCTAGGCATCTTGTGCCAAAGTTAGCCAAGCTATCGATACAAAGAAAAAGTTATTGAAGGAAGTTAAAAGTGCTACTCCAGTGAACACACAAATGATAAGAAACTGAAATAGCCTTATTGCTGATATGGAGAAAGTTTTAGTGGTCTAGATAGAAGATCAACCCAGTCATAACATTCCCTTAAGCCAAAGCCTAATCCAGAGCAAGGCCCTAGCTCCCCTCAGTTCTATGAAGGCTGAGAGAGGTGAGGAAGTTGACCAGGAAAAGCTGGGACTAGTAAAGTGTGGTTCACGAGGTTTAAGAAAAAAAGCCATCTCCATAACATAAAATTACAAGATGAAGCAGTAAGTGCTGGATGTAGAAGCCTCAGCCAGTTATCCAGAAGATCAAGCTAAAATAACTGATGAAGGTGGCTACACTAATCGACGGATTTTCAGTGTAGACAAAACAGCCTTCTCTTGGAACCAGATGTCACCTAGGACTTCCATAGCTAGAGAGATGTCAACACCTGGCCTTGAAGCTTCAAAAGATAGGCTGACTCTCTTGTTAAGGGTTAATACAGCTGGCGACTTTAGGCTAAAGCCAGCGCTCATTTACCATTCCAAAAATCCTAGGGCCCTTAAGAATGTTAAATCTACTTTGCCTGTGTTGTATAAATAATATTCCATTTTGTTGTCACAAAGCCTGGATGACAACACATCTGTTTACAGCAAAGCTTACTGAATATTTTAAACCCATCGTTGAGAACTACTGCTCAGAAAAAAAGATTCCTTTCATAACATTACTGCTCATTGACAATGTACCTGGTTACCCAAGAGCTCTGATGCAGATGTACAAGGAAATTAATGTTGTTTTCACATGTGCCAACATGTCATCCATTCTGTAGCCCATGGATGAAGAAATAA
Organism: Pan paniscus; assembly: GCF_029289425.2. Lineage (NCBI taxonomy): Eukaryota > Metazoa > Chordata > Mammalia > Primates > Hominidae > Pan > Pan paniscus. Next base: position 111,217,932 of record NC_073257.2, read on the forward strand.
TTTCTAATTTTCAGTCTTATGATTTAAGAAATACATTTCATAAGGCTATGACTGCAATTCCTCTGGCAGGTCTGGGCAAAGTCAATTGGAAACCTTCTGCAAAAGATTCATTATTATAGATGTAAACCTCATGTTGAATTGCAATCCCTAATACTGTAGGTATGGACAGGTGGGAGGTCACTGGATAATGGAGATGGGCTTCTCATGAATGGCTCAGCACCATCTCCTTGGTGCTGTTCTCATGATAGTCAGTGAATTCTCATGAGATCTAGTCGTTTATGCCATCATGTGGCAATCCTGTTCCCCCTTCACCTTCTGCCATGATTGTAAGCTTCCTGAGACCTCCCCAGAAGCTGAGCAGATGCCAGTATCATGCTTCCTGTAAAGCCTGCAAAACTGTGCAGGCTTTAAATCTGGTAAACCTCGTTTCTTTATAAATTACCCAGCCTGAGGTATTGCTTTCTAGCAATGCAAGAGCAGACTAATACAAGATGCCATTAAGAGCATTTGTGAATCATGGGAGGACTACATATCCACATAAACGGGAATTTAGAAGCTGGTTTCAATGCTCATGGATGACTCTGAGGGGTTCCAAAATTCAGTGGAGGTTCCCATCACTGCATATGTGGTGGGAATAGCAAGAGAACTGGAATTAGAAGTGAAGACTGAAGATGTGAGAGAACTGCTGCAATCTCAGGATAAAATTTGAATGGATAAAGAGTTGCTTCTAATGGATAAGCAAAGAAAGCTATTTCTTGAGATGAAATCTACTCCTGGTAAAGATGCTGTGAATATTATTGAAATGAAAACAACAGATTTAGAATATTCCATAAACTTAGTTATAAAGCAGCAGCAGGGTTTGAGACGACTGACTCCAATTTTTTTTTTTTTTTTTTTTTTTTGAGACGGAGTCTCACTCTGTCACCAGGCCGGAATACAGTGGTGCAATCTCAGCTCACTGCAACCTCCATCTCCCGGGTTCAAGTGATTCTCCTGCCTCAGCCTCCTGAGTAGCTGGGACTACAGGTGATGACCAGCATGCCCAGCTATTTTTTTTTTATTTTTAGTAGAGACAGGGTTTCACTACGTTGGCCAGGATGGTCTCGATCTCTTGACCTCATAATCTGCCCGCCTCGGCCTCCCAAAGTGCTGGATTACAGGCATGAGTCACCACACCCAGCTGATTGACTCCAATTTTTAAAGGTGTTCTATTGTAGGTAAGATGCTATCAAATAGCATCACGTGCTACAGAGAAATCTTTTAAGTGAATAGAAGCAAACTTTATTGTTATCTCATTTTAAGAAATGTTCACAGCCACCCCAACCTTCAGCAGCCACCACCCCATCAGTCAGCAAACACCAACATCAAGGCAAGACTCTCCACCAGCAAAAAGATTATGACTTACTGAAGGCTCAGATGAGCTTTAGCATTTTTCAGCAATAAAGTTTTTGGTTTTGGTTTTTTGACACAAGGTTTGTCTCTGCAGCCCAGGCTGGAATGCAGTGCCACCATCTCAGGTCACTGCAACCTCCGCCTCCTGACCTCAAGCCATCCTCCCACCTCAGCTTCCCAAGTAGTTGGGACTATAGGTGCAGGCCACCATGCCCGGCTAATTTTTGTATTTTTTGTAGAGACAGGGTTTCGCCATATTGCCCAGGCTGGTCTCGAACTCGTGAACTCAAGCGATCCTCCCACCTCAGCCTCCCAAAGTGCTGGGATTAAAGGCATAAGCCACTGAGCCTGGCCTAAATATTTTTAAATTAAGGTATGTCCACTGTTTTTTTAAGACACAATGCTATTACACACTTAATAGACTACAATATAGTGTAAACATAACTTTCATATGCACTGGGAAACCAAAAACTTCGACTTACTGCAATGTGTTAGTCTGGAACAAAACCCGCGGTATCCCCGAGGTATGGCTGTATCTCTTAATGAGATTAATGTGGATTTTATTTTACAAATCTGTGCACTTATAATAGTATTAGTCAATGTACAAAATAAATCCTTTTTATTTTATTTTTAAATATAAGCTCTGAGAAAGCTTGCTTACATAAATAAGTAGATAGGAAAAGTGACCATTTCTTTAATGGCAATGTCACAAAATTTTTTTATCTCCTCAGAGTTACATACCAAACATCCCATGGTGATCTATGATTTAAAATTACGTTTAATTATCTATTGGTTAATAGCTACATTAGGTCTTTCTTCAATTTGGTTGAAAGAAAGAAACCACCTAAACTGAAAAAGATTTGTTGCTCCAAGATTTGAGTCAATCACTTCAGGACCAGCACCAATTTTCCTTCTATGCACCTTAGCAAGAGTAGGAATGGATGAGAAGTACACAAAGAACACTAATTTTATTTAAGTATAGTTATCAAGATATTTTTTAAAACTAGGGACATAGTATTAAATATGCTTTAATGTTAATGCATTAAGTAAAAGATCAGGCAGTAGGTCAAATACCTCATAATTTCACAGCCGTGAGCAAAAATATTTCTACATACCACAAGGTGCGTGACAGTTCCATGATTTCCATGGTGACAAGAGTACGGGTACTGTTAACACTCCTGTGATTTCTATTGGTGACAGTCACAGGTACTGCTAAAATTACTGTGCTTTGTGATTGTTTTCATAACTGAAGAAGATGCTAACATTTACTCAGATATTAGACAAAACAAAGATGTTCTTTTCTTTCCACCCTCGTTCACAGACGACCAGAATTCTAGGGTTAAGAACTCCTAGTTTAACAATGGAAGGAAGAAGGGAGTGATGATGAAGCGAAGCAGTCAGGGGAGAGGTGAAAAGCGAAGCGAGGAAAGGAGGAGACGGACAGGTAGAAGGAATGGAATGAAGACAGGCAAGAAGGAAATCTATCTCAATCTCTGGGCTCGGGCTACACAAAAAGCTTGCAGATTCACAGCCAGCGATGTGGTTATTTCTATGGCGATTTTATATCAACGTTTTATAACAACTAGGTTCTTCAGTTGAGTCCTACCCACTAATCTCTTCCTCAGTTCCATAAACAGGGTCACCCGGCTGCAGAACTGCAAGTCCCAATACAACCAGGATTTTCAGCCCTCTTCCCCAAACAGCATCTTCACAGACACGTTCCAAATCGTGTGCCCTTAATTAACAGGGAGTCCATATTTTCTTGGGATAGTCCCTCCCCATTAGTCCCTCTAGGAGTCCTCAAAGAGGGGGATGCTCACCTCTCTTCTCAGCCGCCACCTGCTGCTCTCGGACCCTCAGCTCCAAGTCCCACAGCTCCGGCTTCCTCATCTCCAGGTCCCTCAGCTCCCGGTTCCTCAACCCTGGGTCCCTCAGCCCACTGTTGGGTGCTGGCGGCTCCGCGCTGTCGTCAGCATCTTCTGTCCACCCACCCGGGGGCGCTGAAAATAATCTTCTCTGGCTCCCTCTTGTTTGGAAGTAGAGCCTTCTCGCCCCTCTGACATCAATCATCGCTTTTCTTGGACCCTCCGCGGTCTGCCCCTCAGAGGGCACAGGCTCCCGCCAGGCCTCGGTTGGCTGCTCTCGCTGCCATTCCGCGGGGGCTCAGGCGGGCTCTTGTGCGCTCGGGCGCCTTTTCCTCTCAGGAGCTCAGCTCCAGAGACCACTATTCTTCCGCAGGTTCTGTTGACTGGAGTCCGCTGTTCTGAGGCATTCAAGCCACAGAATGTCAGGGCAGAGGCGGAACACGTGTTAGAGGGTCGCTGCAGAGTCATGGCCTATGAGGAAGCTCTCGAACTTTCCCTGACCCTTGAAGCGCTTTCAAAGGCAAAAGTTCCGGGCCTGTGAGGAGGCTCCGCGATGGCGGGCCTGGCTGAGGGCGAGCAGCCTGCCCGGCGCTCATGCAGGGGAGTGTGTGGCCGCAGCCTCTCACCTCGCAGTCTCAGCCCCACCCAGACAAAATACTGATTCACCAGCAGAGAAGGGCCATTGACTAGGAAGCCCTCGGAGCAAAACAGCACCGGATTCCGTTTGTCCCAGAGTATCTTCCCCCGCCCCCTCAGAGCCAAACAAGAAAATAACTACTGTATTCCTTTCCCAAACCCAGCCTGGGTGGTGGTGGTGGTGCTGGTGGTTCTGAGACAGAGTATCCCTCTACCCGCCCAGGCTGGAGTGCAGTGGCGCCAACTCCGCTCACTGCAACCTCCGCCTCCGGGGTTCAAGCGATTCTCCTGCTTCATCCTCCCCAGTAGCTGGGATTACAGGTGCGCACCACCACGCATGGCTAATTTTTGTATTTTTAGTAGAGACAGGGTTTCACCATGTTGGCCAGGCTGGTCTCCAACACCTGACCTCAGGTGATCCGCCCGCCTCCGCCTCCCAAAGAGCTGAGATTACAGGCGTGAGCCACCTCTCCTGGCCACCTAGCGTGTACTTTCTGAAAACTCCCAGAGTGGGAGAACCCCCTACTATGGATTTTTAAATCTTCTGTTTGTTTATACAAACAATATATTCCCAGCTCTTACTGTGTGGTGGATACTGGAAATATTCCAGTCCCTGGAATCATCATATGCATCATTTATTGGCAAGAATTTGACAGAATCCAAATTCCTGGCAATAAATAAAACTGGCTATTACTGGCCAGTTTACTTACCATTAAATAAAAATAAGCTATTATCCATTATATTATAAACGCCAGGAGAAGAACAAGAATCTGTGGGAACATGGGGGTGCTCCTGACATTTATAATTAATTATAAAATAATTATATGTAAAATAATATCATTTTATAATGGATATAGTAATTATATTATAAATGCCAGGAGAAGAACAAGAATCTGTGGCAACATGGGGGTGCTTTTGACCCACACTTGGGGAATCATGGAAAGCTTAGAGAAACTTCAAAGCTGAGACCTAAAATACAAATAAGGAGGAGTTTTCTAAGCCAAGGAAAGTGGACAGAGAAATTTCCAGGCAAAAGCCACAGCGTGTAGCAAGAGAAGACAAGAGAAAGCATGACTCATTGGAGAAACTGAAACAAACTCAATATGGCTGAATGGTGGCAGTGCAGGGAGTAGTTATGACTATTGGTTCTGGAGGTAGCCTATCTGTGTTCAAATCCCACTTGCCACTATTGAGAAGCAGGAAGGGAGGCATAGAGGAGAGATTTTTTTAAAGGATACAAAATGACAGCTAGATAGGAGGAATAAGTTCTAGTGTTGTATACCACTGTAGGATGACTATAGTTAACAATAATAATAGTTTCAAATAGCTAGAAGGAGGATACTGAATTTTCCCAACACAAAAAAATGATAAATGTTTGAGATTATAGATATGCTAATTACCCTGATCTGATCACCATACAGTATATGTATCAAAACATCACTATGTACCTCATGAATATATACAATTATTATTTGTCAATTTAAAAAATCAAGTTAATAAAATTAAATATCTTTAAAAGATTGGAAAAGGCAGCTTGTGAAGGACTTTGAGAAGCCATATTAAGGGGTATATGATATATCCTAAGAACAATAGAGCACCACTGGAAGGTTTTAAGCAGGGGATTAACATCATTAGATTTATATTGTATAAAGATTACTCTCTGCCTTGTAAAGAACGGAGGAGAAAAACAAAACAAGACGGGAGTCAGGAAAAATAGGCTTGAAGAAGCCAAGGCCACCATGAGTGAACCAATGAAATCCCTTATAGATATGTTTTCACTCTTACTAATAAAACAGTGAAGGCTGTCAATGTTAACATTCACCTATGTGAATAATAGCAATGTGTCCAAATAATTTCAATTTATCATCCCTTGCTTGCCAAAAACTTACCAGTTTTGACAAGATGATTGGAAATTTGTTTTGCTTCGTTGCAGATAATCTGCAAACTAAAAAGATGTCCCTATTGGCTCCTCCATCCAAATATGTCTTTCTGATTTTGTAACACAGGGTTGTCTCTGACTCCCATTATCCTTGATCCCACAGGTTCACAGAGACAGAGTCACTTGTGTACTCAATACAGAAAGGCCTTAGGCACACTTTAGTCTGTTATGCCTAGCTGAAGAGGTATTTCTTAATCCTCTAACCAGAATACAGGGTTGTAGATCTTGTTTCAGCTCATGATACATAAGTTCGTGACAAGGCACATGCCCTCAACTCTTCTTACACCAGCCCAATTCCCTGCCTCTTAATAGACCAGAAAACAAATCCTTGCTTTACTTCCTCTTAGCTTCCTTTGACTCTCCCAGACTGTATCGCAAAAAGCTCAAATCTTGTTCTTACATATGTTTTCTCTCCTGTTTTTTTTTCCCTTTTCCTCTCCCTAAACTGTCTCTTTTCCTCATTATCCCCAAAAGAAATGACTCAAGATCACACATTCTCAAATAGGGAGGCAAATTCTTATTTACCAGAATTTCTCATAGGAAAAAAGATAATCATCCATAACTATCCAAGTAATTAATTCATTGCCTGTTCTCTAGACCCTGGGCAAGTCACACTGCTGAGATGCAAATCCCGGCTCAACCACTTACTTGCTGTGTGACCTTAGGCAAGTTATACTTAGCCACTTTTCACTTCACTTTCCCTATCTGTAAGGTAGAGATAATGGTCCTGTCTCATAGGGTTACTGTGAGGGTTAAATGAGTTGATATATGTAAAATACTGAACAGAGTCAGGAATATTCTAAGAACTCAATAAGTGTTGGCTATTACTGTATGCTAGGCACTGGGAATATAGCAATGAGTGAGATAGGGAAGATCCTTGCTCTCCTGGACTTTATATACTAATGAGGGGGAATATAATAAACAATCAAGTAAATAAAGATAACCGCAGAGTATGATAATCTTATAAAGAGAATAACGGAATGAGGATGGAGACTTTAGGTAAGATGGTCAGGGACAGAGGAAAAATGAGAAGGAAGCAACAATGCAAGGAGCTGGAGAAATAAGCAGCAAATTTAAAGACCATAAGAACCATCATAAGGATGGAAAGAGCTTGGAGAGTTCTCACAACAAGAGGCCAGTGTGGCTGATGATTGGTGAGCTCAGGGGAGAGTGGCGGAAGCTAAGCCAACGTTTAGGTGAAGGCCTGATTCAGCAAAACCATGTGTATCCTGTTAAGAGGCTGGATTTATTTTCAATGTCATGGGAAGACACTGAAGGGTATTAAGCAGGTAAATAATATTATCAGGGCTATGTTTTAAGAAGACCCTTTCTAGATCTCTGTGAAATGCATTGCCCCAAGCAACCTGCTCAGCTAACAAAATTTCAGCACTGCCCAGGAACTTAAAGTTCATGAAAACTCATCTCCAAAGTTCCTCCTATTCTAATAATCAGTGATTCGATGCTGAAGTTGAAGAGACCTTTGATTTCTCAGCAACACAATCTAAGTACAGAGCTGTATTATTTCTTTTTCCCTTTGTGCCATTGGTTTTAAATGGTTGAGTCATGTCAAATAAATGCTTTTAATTGTTCTTGTTTCTTGCCTCCAAATTCCCAAATGCTAATCAACAATTTTCTGCTAATGAAGTGTCCAAAACTAAAAACAGCATCCCAGGTGCTATCTCACTAGGGCCAAACAGAAAGAGCTATTATCTCCCTGCTTTATGACAAGAGACCAATGTCATATTTTTCTCACAATATTATACAGCAGACATGTATCTAATTTGCCGTTTAGCATCACCCTAGGGCCTCTTACAGCTATTACTGTTTTCCAGGTGTTGCCTGCCTCATGAAAAAATTTATTTCCAATTATTTTTCCCCAGATGCTTCTGCTTGAAATTTTTCCAAGTTGAGTGTCATTCCCTCTGCCATATTGTTAATGTTTTATATAATTTATTTTACTTTCCTGGTGTTTGCAACATGTCTTCTTTTAGTGTCATCTGAAAATTTCATTAACATGTTTGTGGACAGGATGTAGCTAGAAGGGAAGTGCTGAGGGACTCATCTTCTGTTCCTTTATTAGTTAGGTATTGGTTCTAGAAATGGAGAAGGAGCCCATTCATCAAAAGTAGAATTTGTCTCTACTCTTTTCTTACACACACACACACACACACACACACACAGTCCTTGACATGAACAAAATGTCTATATCAGGGATCCCTAACATGGGGATCACAGACACGATGGCACACTGGGGTTCCCATGCACCCCTGTGATTGTATTCACAATAAATTAACATTGTTGTATCCTTGAGTAGATATGCAGTTTTCTAGGGAAAAGGCCAATAGCTCTCATTAGAATCTCATGGAGGGCCAGGTGTGGTGGCTCACGCCTCTAATCCCAGAAATTCGGGAGGCCGAGGCAGGTGGATCACTTGAAGTCAGGAGTTCGAGATCAGCCTAGTCAACATGGTGAAACCCCATCTCTACTAAAAATACAAAAAATTAGCTGGGCATGGTGGCACACACCTGTAATTCCAGCTACTCAGGAGGCTGAGGCAGGAGAATCACTTAAACTCAGAAGGCGGAGGTTGCAGTGAGCCGAGATGGCGCCACTGCACTCCAGCCTGGAAGACAGGGTGAGACTCTGTCTCACACACACAAAAAAGAATCTCATGGGAGTGTGTAAACTGCAAAAAGATTAAGAACCTTTGTTTTATATCATTATTTCTCAAAGACTGAGCCAACAGTCAGTTCTATTGGAATCACATGGGATGCTTAGTAAAATGCAGATTCTTAGGCCCTATTCTAAACATACATAATGCAAATGGAGATAGGAATGTCAATTATTTTTGACTGGGATAAGTACGTTAATTGTACAAAATTTGAAAGGTCAAAAAATCTCCTATCCCTGTTTCCTAGCTACCGGTTTCTTTTCAGCGAGGCAACCACTGTTACCAGTTTTCTGTATATTTTTTAGAACCTGAAAAATACAAAAGAACAAAGCAGAAACAACAACAACAACAACAACAACAACAAACTCCCCAGGTGATTTATATGATGTTTATGTACAATAAAATTTGAGAATCATTGCTCTATAAAGAAAAAGAATGAATGTTTAACTGTGCTAAAGGCTGTCTCAATCAGGCAGACCTTTTCCCCCTACCCATTTAAGAGCCTGATTATCCTGACAAACAACACTCAAAGCCAATTACATATATACAGCTTTCCATTCTTTCATCTCCTCTCAGTAAAGAAAACGTCTTCAATCTTTTTTCGGTTTGGCTAGAATTTATCACCTTTGCTTCTGGCTCTCTGTTGAGCTAGTCTGACACCCCACCCTGATTCAGGTGTTGAGTAAACTGGTAGCCAAAGTGGGATTGACCTTCTGACTGCCCAAAAGCTGTGGATTACTCATTCCCTCCAGAAAAACTTCTTAACCTTTTTGGTAAAACAAAAAACCTCCCTAGCCTAGGCAGCTTCTCTTATTAACTGATAGAAACAGCTTATCTCAGAAATGCTATACACAAAACTAATCATTTCTTGTCGGCATTAACAAGTCTAGATGGTCTTGTACCTGCTCTACTGGCAGGTGTAGAAGCAGCCAGCTCTACGCTGTGGAATGGAAGCTGTATCTCTCAGCTTCTGCCTGAGTTGGGTCCAGAGATTCAAGCACAGTAAAGCATAGGTTCATGTTTTCATATGTGAAGCTCTGTTGAATGTGGAATGTCCTATAATAGAGAACAGATGTACCTTAAATGCCAGCTGAAAACTTTAGCTCCCAATTTCACACCTGACAGGCTAACAAATATATGAAGAGAGGCACAAAGTTGTTAGGAATCAGGGACATTCAAACTGAAAGAATGAGATAACGCTTCATGCCCATTAGCTTAGCCAAATTGGAAAGTGAACAATACCAAATGTAGGCTATGATGTAGGAAAACAGAAAACCTTAGGCACTACTGGTGGAGAGGCAATTCTGAGGGAACGCATACACTGTGGTCCAACAGTCCCATGGCAGCTACATCCTAAAGGAATTGCCTCACAGATTCAGTAAGATCATGGTCAAGGATTCCCCTGTGGCTCTATCAGTAGTAATGGGAAGTAACTTAAATGTCCATCTCCAAAGGAATGGATAAAAATAACGTTCTGGCTATCCACTATGGAACACCATGCAGCATTTAGAACACCAAACCAGCTATACATTCAGCAACATGAACAGATTTTACACGAAGAGTGTTGTGTGAAAATGTAATAAAAAGGACAAGTTCTATAGTAATTTTATGAAAATTAAAAACACATACACAGGCAGAAAGTAGATTAGTGGTTGCTGGAGGCTTGGGGCAGGGATTGGAGAGAAGCTGTGAATGGGTACAGGATTTATTTTAGGTGTGATGAAAATGTTCTGGAATTAGATCGTGGTGATTGTTGAACAACTTTGTAAATATTCTAAAAAAAAATCACTGAATTTTTCCTTTTTAAAGGGTCAATTTGGCCAAATACAGTGGCGCAAACCTGTAATCCCAGAATTTTGGGAGGCCAAGGTGGAAGGATCACTTGAGCCCAGGGGTTTGAGACCAGCCTAGGTAACATGGAGAGATTCCATCTCTACCAAAGTTTTTTTTTTTAATTTTTATTACAATTAGCTGGACATGGTGGTGTGCACCTGTAGTCCCAGCTACTGGAGAGGATCACTTGAGTCCAGGCAGTCAAGAGGGCAGTGAGCTATGATCCTGGTGCTGCACTCCAGAGACCCTGTCTCTAAAAAACAGAAAAATAAAAGGATGAATTTTATGGTTTGTAAATTGTATCTCAATAAAAGAAAAACACAAACCAATACTAAGTATTCTACAAGGATACATACATACTTAAAGATATATCAATCAATATTGGAGTGGCTATCTGAAAGGGGAAGGGATGAGACTGGGGATTAGAATGGGGTAAGAGAGGCTTTTTATAGCCAATGATGCTAGTGTACCATCAACTATCAACTGAGGAAGATGATTAACTCAATTATCTGTGCCTGTGATAAAACTAACAAACACACACCAACAACAACAACAACTGAGGGTGGGAGAAGGGAAGGAAAAAGGAAAAGCATGTTTATAGTTTTAGTGAGGGAAAATATGCTATAATGAGGAGTTTAAAAAAAGTTAAGAATACTACAATGGTAAGAACATTGTAAGTGCAACTGGCCAGGCGCAGTGGCTCACACCTGTAATCCCAGCACTTTGGGAGGCTGAGGCAGGTGGATCACTTGAGGACAGGAGTTCGAGACCAGCCTGACCAACATGGTGAAACCCCGTCTCTACTAAAAATACAAAAAAAATTTAGCCAGGCATGGTGGTGCACGCCTTTAATCCCAGCTACTAGGGAGGCTGAGGTACTAGAATTGCTGGAACCTGGAGGCGGAGGTTTCAGTGAGTCGAGATCACGCCTCTATACTCCAGCCTAGGCAACAGAGCGAGACTCTTGTCTCAAAAAAAAAAAAAAAAAAAGGAACATTATAAGTGCAGCTATGTAAAACGATGTGTGTAAATAAAAGTACAACAGATTGCTATAATGTAGTGTTGTGTAAAATAGTGTGGTGTATTGGCAGTGCCTTGGCCATTCATTGTATAATCTTGGACACCAGTGTACTTAATTTCTCTGTAGCTCAGCCTCCTCATGTAAAATGGAAATTATGATAACACCTAATTCCAAAGGTTCTTATGAGAATTAAATAAGTTTATTTACGCATGAAACATAGTGGCCTTTTGTAAAGGTTACCTGGTATTATCGTTTTCCTAACTTTTGGAACTGTAGACCTTGGACTCAAACTATGTGTCCCATTGAGCTTCACTAGCCATTAATCATGTGACTTTCACAAAGTCACCTAATCTGAGCCTCAATTTTCTCATCTATTGTGAGAATTAAGAGGGATAATGTACTTGGCACATGGCAAACACTCAATAAATGCTAACAGGCCAGGCACGGTGGCTCATGCCTGTAACCTAGCACTTTGGGAGGCCGAGGTGGGCAGATCACTTGAGGTCAGGAGTTCGAGACCAGCCTGGCCAACATGGCGAAACCCCATCTCTACTAAAAATACAAAAATTAGCCAGGAGTGGTGACGTGCTTCTGTAATCCCAGCTACTCAGGAAGCTGAGGCACAAAAATCGCTTGAACCCAGAGGCAAAGGTTGCAGTGAGTGGAGATCACGCCACTGCACTGCAGCCTGGGCGATGGAGCAAGACCCTGCCTCAAAAAAAAAAAAAAAAGCTAACAGATTATATTATTAGGAATATTACTAATATACTGTCATAGTTTTAAAGTACAAAAAAGGAATAGAAGATACAAAATTTAATAATTTTATGTTCTTCCTAATGTATAAATTCTTCCATTTTTATAACATCTAATTTTTGTGGATAGAGTTCCCAGACCCTCTTCCCTAGATGATGGGTCCCATGCACCCTCAGGGCACTTTGAACAGCTCCTTCATGGCAATAATTAATTAATTAGGCAGGTAGGTAATTTCCGGTTTATGTCTGTCTTCCTCAGGAGAATCTAAGCTCCAAGATGACAAAGATGGTGTCAGATATGCCCAATATCTAGCACAAGGCCTGGCACTTTGATGATTAACAAATATTTATGGAATGGATGAACAAGAAATGAAATAAACAAAAGCATTTTAACATGTACATTCTGAAATAGTATAGTCATGATATTAAAAGTAAGTATTATTTCCTCCATCTCTCTGAGAAGCGAGGAAGTGCCCATCTTGTAAGCTAAGAAGACAGTAAACATTCAGATTCTGGGGAGCTATTTTTGGCAGCTCTTCCTTAGGAGAATCACACTGCCTGAACCTGTCCCCAGGAATCCTTTCAGTTACAGCAGAGCTCTGGAAACCCAGTACTTTTCCAGAACCTCCTATTCAGTAAAAGGAAAAGTACTCAGTCTCTCTAGATTATCTTCACACAGTGTACATTAGCCCTTACTCACTGACTCATGAAAGGGTAGGGAGCTTAAAACTGTCATTTCACGAATGAGGAAATGAGCCCAGAAAAGTAGATTGATTTTCCAAGCCTAACATTTGTTAATAATAGAGCTGGTGCAATTGGGAATAGGCTCATTCTTACAGTTCTCTCTCTTTCTCAATACATATGTAATACATATATATTTGATTTATTTAAATGACATTTATGAATGACTTTTTATTACATTGGGGAAAAAGCCCTTGATGTGTTAAGTAACAGGAGCTGACTAGAATTATATATAATACATATTTAATTATAAAATATGTAACTATATGGAGAGCACGTGTGTGTGTGTGCATGTATTTCTCCATTACTTATCTATGTAGAAAATGTAAAAAGTAGTATAAAAAATGTTAACAGTGTTTATCTCTAGTTGGTGGGTCATGGTGTATTTTTATTTATGTTCTTCTGCATTAAAATTTTTGTTAATAAGCATGTAATACTTTATAACCAGAAATTTCAGTTTTTTAATTCCTGCTCTAATATTTTTTAAACATTTTATTTCCGTCAGCTCTACCAGATAAAGGAAGCATCAACCTAGGGTCCAAAGAAGTTTTACCAGTCATTTAACCTGATCTGTAAAATGGGTATAATTATACCTACTTCCCAGGGCTCTTGTGTATATGGAATAATAAATAAGAAATTCCTTCATAACTTTAAAGCTTGTTAAAGATGTTAAGTGGTATTGTAATGATGATAATGTTCTGTGGTCTAAAAGGGCTGGGAAAGCCCTTAGGATAGCAGGTATCTTTGTGCTGAGGAGTTTAGGTTGGGAAGGGAAAGAAGTCTAAGTTCAGGAGAGAAGTAAGCACTTTTTTGCACTTAAGAAAAACAATCAGCTGGGCGGGTGGCTCACGCCTGTAATCCCAGCACTTTGGGAGGCCGAGGCAGGTGGATCACCTGAGGTCAGGAGTTTGAGACCAGCCTGGCCAACATGGTGAAACCCCATCTCTACTAAAAACACAAAAATTTGCCAGGTGTGGTGGCACACTTTTGTAACCCCAGCTACTTGGGAGGCTGAGACAGGAGGATTGCTTGAACCCAGGAGGCGGAGGTTGCAGTGAGCCAAGATCGCGTCACTGCACTCCGGCCTGGGTGACAGAGCATGACTCCGTCTCAATAAAAAAAAAAAAAGAAAGAAAGAAAGGAAGAAAAACAATCATATGGTTGACCCCAGTTCTCTCCTTCCCTTATACTTCCAATAAATGCCTCAATGTTCCCTCATAAGATTAAACCTCCCTTCTGTCTCTTAAGTAGCCCATGCAAAAAGCAGCTTATAGTGGACAGGATCTAGTGTATTTTGAGACAATGGCATGTCACAAATGTCATGGAAAATGAGATTTCACACATAGGGATGATTTTACACTAAACCCAGGTGCCAAGGGTGGTATGTAAAATAACTCTTCCTTTTTAATTTATTAATTATTTTTAGAGACAAGGTTTCATGCTGTTGCCCAGGCTGGAGTGCAGTGATGCGATTATAGCTCACTGCAGCTTTGAATTCCTGGGCTCAAGTGATCCTCTTGCTGCAGCCTCCCAAGTAGATGAAACTACAGGCATGTGTCGCCATGCCTGGCTAATTTTTTTTAATTTTTAATTTTTTAGAGACAGGGCCTCCCTACATTGCTCCGGCTGGTCTCTAACTCCTGGCCTCAAGAGATCCTCCTACTTCAGCCTACCAAGTAGTTAGGATTACTATATTTTAAAATGTAATACAGACTTATGATAAATTTACCCAAGAGAAATAAAAATTTATGTTCTCACAAAAACCATCACACAAATGTTCATAGCCACTTTATTAATAATTGCTAAAAACTGGAAATAACTTAAATATCCTTTATTGAATGGATTAACAAACAGTGACACATCCATATAATGGAATGCTACTCAGCCATACAAAAGGATGAACTACTGAAAATCACAACAACATAGATGAATCATAAATGCATTATGCTAACTTAGTAAAGGAAGGGAGAACCCAAAAGGCTACAGACTGTATTCTCCATTTATATGATAATCCGGAAAAGAAAACTATAGGGGAGAACATATCAGTAGTTCCCAGAGGATAAGACGAAGGGAGGGGTTGACTACATACAATAGGACAGTAAGAGAATTTGGGGGGTGGTGGTGATGGAATTACTTTTTATTGTGATGTTTACATGTATATGCATTTGTCAACATTCATAGACCAGTACACCAAAAGGTGAATTTTACTATATAAAGTTTAAAAATAAATGCATAAAAATAATATAGTCGAGTAAATTCAAACAATATAAGGAATTTAATAAGAAAGTCTCCCTCCCAGATCTTGGTGATAATAGATCTGTATTTTGAGTGCAGTGATGGTCATATACATCCATACACGTGATAAAATGATAGAGAACTATACACGCACATTACACCAATATCAACTTCCTGCTTTTGATATTGTACTATAATTAAGATGTAACCGGCCAGGCACGGTGGCTCATGCCTGTAATCCCAGCACTTTGCGAGGCCGAGGCAGGCGGATCACCTGAGGTCAGGAGTTCGAGACCAGCCTGGCCAACGTGGTGAAACCCCATCTCTACCAAAAAAAAAAAAAAAAAAATACAAAAATTAACCGGGCGTGATGGCGGGCGCATGTAATCCCAGCTACTCAGGAGGCTGAGGTAGGAGAATCGCTTGAACCTGGAAAGCGGAGGTTGCAGTCAGCCGAGATCGCGCCATTGCACGTCAGCCTAGGTGACAAGAGCGAAACTCCGTCTCAAAATAAATAAATTAATTAATTAAAATATGTAACCGGTGGGTCGCGGTGGCTCACGCCTGTAATCCCAGCACCCTGGGAGGCCGAGGCAGACGGATCATTTGAAGTCAGGGATTCGAGACCAGCTTGGCCAACATGGTGAGACCCCATCTCTACTAAAAATACAAAAATTAGCTGGGCGCGGTGGCGCACGCCTGTAATCCCAGCTACTCAGGAGGCTGAGGTAGGAGAATCGCTTGAACCCGGGAGGTGGAGGTTGCAGTGAGCCAAAATTGTGCCACTGCACTCCACCCTGGGCGACAGAGCAAGACTCCATCTCAAAATAAATAAATAAATAAATAAATCTCATATAAGTATGTGTGTACAAATTTATACATAAATACTTTTAACACAAATGGTAGCATATTATACTTGCTGTTCTGCACCTTACTTTGTTTCTACAATTACTTTGGAGATTTTTTTCCATATCACATATACAACGGATCCACCGCATTATTTTTTATTGCCGCATAGTATTCCATTGCACAGTGGTTTCACTTATTTCAACAGTTTCTTATTGATGGACATTCGGATCTTAACTAAGAATTGAACTTAAATAATCCAGAAATTTTTACAATAATGAAAGGTCGGCTGGAGTTGAGGCTAAAAGTTTTCACATATTCAAGACTTGACTCCAGAATATTCTTTTGACCAGAAGGGGGAATGCAAGTGGCAGGAGAAGCGAAAAGCTGGGAAATTTCCCGGGCCAATGGGGAAGCAGTGGAGCCGGCAGGGAATTACTGCCGGGTAGGAGTTCGCAGAGGAGCACCTTACTTTTGGAGTAGGAGGCCATGCTGCAAACCCAGACTTTTCAGGCTGCATCTCAGATATACCGAAGTGTGTACCCGCTACGCACAGTGCGGTGATGCCTGGCCACCTCCAGCCTCCAGCGGGGACCTCCTGCCCAGGCGGAGTCTGAATGCCCACCGCCACCAGCCCACGCGCGCAGTGGGCGTACACGTGGTGACCTGCCTGCGGCTGGGTTCCCAGCTCCGGCTCCTCCTCCCTCCAGCTCTCCCTCGGCTTCCTGCAGTATCACGTGCAGCCGCGCTGGGTGCAGGATGGCGGCGGCCGCGGCGGCGGCAGCAGCGGTGGGTGTCAGGCTCCGGGACTGCTGCAGCCGAGGCGCGGTGCTCCTGCTCTTCTTTTCCCTGTCTCCTCGGCCCCCGGCCGCCGCCGCCTGGCTGCTGGGCCTGCGGCCCGAGGACACTGCTGGAGGCCGCGTGTCCCTGGAGGGGGGCACCCTGCGCGCCGCCGAAGGCACCAGCTTCCTCCTGCGTGTCTATTTCCAGCCAGGACCGCCGGCCACCGCCGCACCGGTGCCCTCACCGACCCTCAACTCGGGGGAGAATGGCACCGGCGACTGGGCTCCGCGGCTGGTGTTCATCGAGGAGCCGCCGGGCGGTAACGGCGTGGCCCCCAGCGCGGTCCCCACGCGCCCCCCGGGACCGCAGCGCTGCAGGGAGCAGAGTGACTGGGCATCGGACGTGGAAGTCCTGGGGCCCTTGCGTCCCGGGGGCGTGGCAGGCTCGGCCCTGGTCCAGGTGCGAGTGCGGGAGCTGCGCAAGGGCGAGGCGGAGCGGGGCGGCGCGGGCGGTGGCGGGAAGCTCTTTTCACTCTGCGCCTGGGATGGGCGCGCGTGGCACCACCACGGCGCCGCCGGCGGCTTCCTGCTGCGCGTCCGTCCGCGGTTGTACGGCCCAGGCGGGGACCTGCTGCCCCCTGCGTGGCTGCGGGCGCTCGGGGCGCTCCTGCTGCTAGCCTTGTCGGCCCTGTTCAGCGGCCTGCGCCTGAGCCTGCTGTCGCTGGACCCGGTGGAGTTACGGGTGCTGCGGAACAGCGGCTCGGCCGCCGAGCAGGAGCAGGCGCGCCGCGTGCAGGCCGTTCGCGGCAGGGGGACCCATCTGCTCTGCACCCTACTCCTGGGCCAAGCCGGAGCCAACGCGGCCCTGGCTGGCTGGCTGTACACCTCGCTGCCGCCGGGCGTCGGGGGCACCGGGGAAGACTACAGCGAAGAGGGGATCCACTTCCCGTGGCTGCCGGCGCTCGTGTGCACCGGCGCGGTATTCCTGGGCGCCGAAATCTGCCCCTACTCAGTGTGTTCGCGGCACGGGCTGGCCATCGCCTCGCACAGCGTGTGCCTGACCCGGCTTCTGATGGCAGCCGCCTTCCCCGTGTGCTACCCGCTGGGCCGCCTGCTGGACTGGGCGCTGCGCCAGGAGATAAGCACTTTCTACACGCGGGAGAAGCTGCTGGAGACGTTGCGGGCCGCAGACCCCTACAGTGACCTGGTGAAGGAGGAGCTCAACATCATTCAGGGTGCCCTGGAGCTGCGCACCAAAGTGGTGGAGGAGGTGCTGACCCCCCTGGGAGACTGCTTCATGCTGCGCTCAGACGCGGTGCTCGACTTCGCCACTGTCTCCGAGATCCTGCGCAGCGGCTACACTCGCATCCCAGTGTACGAGGGTGACCAGCGGCACAACATTGTGGACATTTTATTTGTCAAGGACTTGGCCTTCGTGGACCCCGACGACTGCACCCCGCTCCTCACTGTCACCCGCTTCTACAACCGGCCCCTGCATTGTGTTTTCAATGACACCCGACTGGACACGGTTCTGGAGGAGTTTAAGAAGGGTGAGCAGTAGTCTATCTTCTCCCCCAACTCCTATCCCCTTCTAAGGTATTATCCTTTCCTAACCACGTGAGGCTCTAGGTACCCAAAGCAATTTCTCTCCTATGGTACTAAAAACCCAAGGAAGACTCTACCTCTTGCCTCCCTGGCTATTTTCATCTCACTTCTGCCTCACTTCTTGCTCCTGATTGAGCCCCAGGCCTCTTCCTCTCTACTTGATTCACAAGATGCACCATATTCCTTATTTATTCCATTCTACCAGGTTTTCCCAAGGCCTACCAAGTGTCAGATACTGTGTAGGTGGGAGATAGCCCTTGAAGGTCATTGCATAGCTCCCCACCTATTACAGGAGGCACCTCTGCAGGTTCCCATACAAGCAGCCTTTGCTTTAAACTCCTCCCAGGGCTGAAAGCTCACTATTTACAGAGCAAACTAATTCCATTGCTGGACAGCTCCAGTGGCTGACAATGTTTCCTCATATGGAGCAGAATTTGTGTCTCCAAATCCTCCTAGCTCTTCTGCCTTTTGAATTATGTAGACTAAACCCAGACACCTTAGACGTTCTTCCCCATACTTAATTTCCCATCAGGTATTGATTGCACACATATCAAGTACTCAGGTCCAGGGGCGCGGTGGCTCATGCTTCTAATCCCAGCACTTTGGGAAGCCGAGGCGGGAGGATTACTCGAGCCAGGAGTTCAAAGCTGCAATGAGCTGTAATCCCACCACTGTACAAAAGAGCAAGACCCTGTCTTTGCCCGGGGGGGAGGGAAGTACACAGGTTGGGGGTTAAAAGTTGACTAAGGCAGTAGGATCCTTGTAATTCTGGGAACTGTGGTCCTGTGAAATAGGATAGATCTGGACCTGAAGAAATATTCTGGGTAGAGGAGATCCTAGAAAACTTGCATACCCAAATGAGTGGGGTTTCCTTCAGCGCAGTCACCATCTTCCAACTCTCCTCCCCAAACTCAAGCTTGATGTCATGCTTATAACATGTTTACTTCATGTCTGAGTTTGTCTTCAGAAAGTGCCTTCTGATGACTACAAATTCACTCAAGAAAAATCAGCCTGGATACATTAGAGTCACCCCTCTTGGCATTACACAGTTTGACCGCCCCCCTAGTTCACCAGATTTGGCCCAGAACCCTTGATTGTTTTTTAAAATCAAATCTACTTTCAAGAGTCAACACTGAGAGCATTCAAAAGACTATCTCACAAACCCTGAAAGCAACTCCAGACATCATAATTTGAAAACAGGGACATAATTAGAATAAGTGTAGAACTTCCCAGAATGACTCCTTTGAAGGAGGCATTCATCTGATATGAGTTGGAATGTTTATTAAAAACAAAAACCAAAAAAATCAATCCCTTGACTTCAGATTCAGCCTTCAGATATAGCTTCCTAATGGCTAGCAGTACTCTCATTTAACTGCATTTTGTATAAATTTTTTGTCAAAAATTTAATGTCATGATAATTTGAGCCCAAGGCTGCAGTGAGCTATGACTGTGTCACTGAACTCTAGCCTGGGTAACAGAGCAAGACCCTGTCTCAAAAAAGAAAGAAAGAGAGAGAGAGGAAGGGAGGGAGGGAGGGAGGGAAGGGAAAATTCAATCTCACTACTTTAACATCATAAATAATCTTTAGAACTTTGAATACAAACAAATCTGGGGTCTTTTTCCTGCCACAATATTTTGAAATCATATTAAATATTAAAATGTAGCCTGGAAGGGGGGAAAAAGGTCTAAAAGTTACTTTCAGTCTCAGATTTGAGAGAACAGCCCTAGACTTTGTGTTGGTATGATGAGAAGGGAGAGAAATGTATATATGGCAGCTATTTTAGTCCATTTTCGGTTGCTGTCTCACCCTGTTCAGTCCATCTCGCCTTAATCCTTGCATTCATAGTTCCCACTGCAACTTGAGGTTCATCTATCCACTCTTAGAATTATGCTTACATTTTGTATATCTTACAGAAGTAGGGTCTTAGATCGGGCATTGGGTGGCATAAACCACAGAAATTTATTTCCTCAAAGATCCGGGGGCTAGCAGTCCAAGATCAAGGTGTCTGGCAGGTTTGGTTCCTTCTGAGGCATCTTTCCTTGGCTTGCAGTCACCACCTTCTAACTGTGTCCTGACATGGTATTTCCTCTGTATGTATGCATCCCTGGTGTCTCCTTGTGTGTCCAAATTTTCTCTTCTAACAAGGACACCAGTCAGATTGGATTAGAGCCCACCCTAATGGCCTCATTTTAACTCAGTCACTTCTTAAAACTGATAGTTAAGATACAGAGCAGTTAAGATAGTGTCTCATTGTCATGTGCTGGCAGAAGATGTTTTAAATGAAACTCCTATGAACTCATTCATTCATTTGTTTAGGTTTGTTTGTTTGTTTGAGACAGAATTTCACTCTGTCACCCAGGCTGGAATGCAGTGGCGCCATCTCGGCTCACTACAAACTCTGTCTCCTGGGTTCAAGTGATTCTTCTGCCTCAGCCTCCCAAGTAGCTGTGATTACCGGAGTGCACCACCACGCCTGGCTAATTTTTGTATTTTCAGTAGAGACAGGGTTTCACCATGTTGGCCAAGCTGGTCTCGAACTCCCGACCTCAGATGATCCACCTGCCTTGGCCTCCCAAAATGCTGGGATTACAGGCAAGAGCCACTGCACTTGGCCTCATTTAGTATTTTTAAAACATCTATACAGTTTTAGGCAACAGGGGAGACAAGAAGACTGTCCTCAGGAGGTTAGCAATATACAGGGCATAATGAGCAGTCTTTTGAAGCAGGAATTGTCATATCAACTCTTATGTCCCCAGCACCTTACACATTGCCTTGTAAATAGTAAACTGTTCCAAAAAGTTGATATTGATCTGAAATGAATCCCTGTGCAGAATTTCTAAACCTGGTCGAAAAAAGCTCCTTTAGTGTTCTATTAATAGCTACTTTGTATTTAGGCAGATCACTAAAGAGAAGCAAGCCATTACAGAGAATACTATGCCAAGGAAGATATTTCCACTTCCTTTCATAGCCTTGCTACTTCCTCAAAGTAAGGTCCATGAAACAACAGCATTAGTCTCACCTGGGAGCTTATTAGAAATGCAGAATTTTATGCCTCACCCTAAATCCACTGAATGAAAATCTGCATTTTAGCAAGCTGCCAGGTGGCTCCTATGTAACATTAAAGTTTGAGAAGCATTGCCTTCAGAGACCCCTTATTAACAGTGTTTGGTAGATCTACTTAAGATAGAATATAAGACATAATGAACAAGGTGGATGTTCTCAGGCTGCAAGCCATATAACATAGTGGAGATGAAAGCTGGGTTGAACTGCTTTCCTTTACCTTTAAAAATAACTTTTTTGGCTGGGCGCAGTGGCTCATGCCTGTAATCCCAGCATTTTGGGAGGGCGAGGTGGGTGGATCACCTGAGGTCAGGAGTTCGTGACCAGCCTGGCCAACATGGTGAAACCCCATCTCTACTAAAAATACAAAAATTAGCCAGGTGTGGTGGCACACACCTGTAATCCCAGCTAATTGGGAGGCTGAGACAGGAGAATTGCTGAGACAGGAGGCGGAGGTTGCAGTGAGCTGAGATCGCACCACTGTACTCCAGCCTGGGTGACAGAGCAAGACTCTGTCTCAAAATAAATAAATAAATAAGAAAAAAATAATTTTAAAGCAGGTCTTTAATAGCTCTTCCATTTTCCTTACTTTCTTGCTTCTCAAGTAATGTAACCACCAACAAATCCCTTCGAAGGTAGAAGAGGAAAATGATGATATTAATAGGAGCCACAGTTACCATTAATTGAGCACCAACAGTTCTTCCAGGCACCATGCCAGGCCCTTTACATACTCAGAACAACCCTCCTGGGTAGATGTCATTAACTACATTTAACAGATGAAGAAACTAAAGCTCGGATCAATAACATGACTTGTACAACTTTCCATAACTAATAACTGACTGAACTGTGATGTGAACTACATCTGTAGGACCCGAAAGCCTGTTCTTTCCCTGCTACACCTGTCTTATTCCTTCCTCCATCCTGGAATTCCTGCCACCCACAGGGTTCAAAGGTTGCCTTTTCACCTCTGATTGCTGCCCATGGCTGATTCACCTCCAGTTTCTGCAGGTTAGTAGTGTAGCTTTATAATTACAGTAATTGCTAACATGCATATTGCACTTGATAAAACATTTCTATATACCTTCTCTTGTCCAATCTTAAACAACTCTGCAGTTACAGGTGATGATATGGGATTTTATCTTTTTACTTCTTATGAGTTGCAAGTCTTTAGAAGTGGGGAAGAGGAAAATGGTCTTTCACACTAGAGTGTGAGGTTTACAAAAGGGAACAATATTTCTCACCACTGGACTGTAAGTTCCTTGAGGACAGAGAATGAATCTTACTTATTTTGTATTCTCAGGACAAGTATAGTGACCGCCATGGCTAGGGGATGTATAACCATTTATTGAATAAATGGTTTTAAATACCTAACTTCTATATTTCTATGTTTGAGTGAGGTGAACCCTATGTACGGAATAATTAATGTTGTTCCTTGATCCCAGCAAATCTCTCCTCTTCCTCTTCATGGGCCTCTGTCCCCAGTAAGTGGCACCACTTGTCCCTTTAGTCTCCCAGACTAGAAAGCTTTCCTTTGCATTCACCTCATCCTATTAATCATTGTCGTCTGCACAGGCTGTCATTACAAAATAGCATAGACTGGTGACCTAAACAACAGAAATTTATTTTCTCGCAATTCAAGGCTTTGACATCCAAGATCAAGGTTTTGGCCAACTCAGTTTCTGGTGAGGACGCTCTTCCTGGCTTGCATGTGGGTGCCTTCTCTCCATGGCCTTTCCTCAGTGCCTGTCCACAGACAGCAAGAGGCTCTGGTCCTCTCTTCTTAGAAAGACACCAATCCTGTTGGATTAGGGCCCACCCTTATGCCGTCATTTAATCTTAACTACTATACTTCCTTAGAGGCCTCTCTGGGTGTCGTTAGGCTTCAACATATGAATTTTGTGGGAAGACAAACATTCAGTCCATAACAATCACCAAAGCTGACCAAATAATTGAATGCCAATATTGCATCCAACTGCAGTCATGTCATTTTGGTCAATGATGGACTGCATGTATGATGGTGATCCCATAAGATTACATTGGAGCTGGAAAATTCCTGTCACCTAGTGATGTCCTAGCAGTCATAACACCTAACATCATCTTAAGGCAACACATTACCTTTACTATGTTTAGATACGCAAATACTTACCATTGTGTTACAATTACCTACAGTATTTGGCACAGTAACATGCTCTATAGGTTTATAGCCTAGGAGCAATAGATGATAACATATAGCCTATGTGTGTAGTACACTATATCCTCTAGGTTTTGTGTGAGTACATTCTATGATGTTCACACAATCATAAAATTGCCTAGCAATGAATTTCTCAGAGAGTGTCTCCATAGTTAAGCAGTGCATGCGATTTCTTAAATCTGTACATAATTTAATCCACTATTTGTTCCACTTAGGTTATTCACTGATTTTATTCAACAAATAGTTGTGTTGGCACAGTGGAGAACATCATCAACATAGTCCTTGTCTCCATAGAGCTTCACTCTAATACAGGAAACAGAAATTAAACAAACAGGATAGTGATTAAGAACATAAGATTTGGCCAGGCGTGGTAGCTCACGCTTGTAATCCGAGCACTTTGGGAGGCCGAGGCAGGTGGATCATTTGAGGTCAGGAGTTAGAGACCAGCCTGGCCAACACAGTGAAACCCCGTCTCTACTAAAAATACAAAAATCAGCCGGGCAGTAGTGGTGCACACCTGTAATTCCAGTTACTCAGGAGGCTGAGGCAGGGAGGTTGCAGTAAGCCAAGATCATGCCACTGAACTCCAGTGGCAACAGAATGAGACCCTGTCTCAAAAAAAGAACATAAGACTTACTAGAATGCCTGGGTTGATACTGGCCCTGGGCAAATTACTTAACTGTTTATGTCTGTTTCATTAGCTGTAAAATGAAAATAATACTTATATTTACTCTTAAGATTGTGTGAAATATTAAGACTATTGCATTATGCTTACTTACTACCTGTCATATAAGTACTAAGTAGATGTTAGCTATGATTATTAAATATAAACACAAGTCTATTACTCATTTATGCAAATGCCTCCTAAGAAGTTACACTTTTTCACATTTTTGTCTCCCTCAAATTCGTTCTCTCTAGTGCCACTAAAATAATCTCCAGTAATGTCACTGCTTAAAACCCTTCTGCAGCTCCCCGCTGCCTACGGGAGAGAGGCTAAGCTGGTAAGGCAGCCAGCAATGCACTCATGACCTGCTTCCTGCCCTCCCCTCCAGCCTCATCGCTCACCACTCCCTGCCACAGCTTTACCCTCCAGCAATGCTGAACTCTGTGGTGCACTGTGCTATTCTTGCCTTTGTCCCTTTATTCACACTGCACTTCTGTCAGGAATATGCTTTGCCTGACTAATTCATTGCCAGCTCTTTGACACTCAGCTCAGGGGCCTCCTCCTCTGGGAGACTTCTCCTGTAAACCCCAAAATACAAAAATAGATATTTTGGCCAGCTTCATTGTTTTATGTGCATATCTCAATCATTGAACTAACAAGCTGTACTATCAGTGTTTGTTTATAAGTGCCTCCCACCCATATAATGAGCATCTCCAGGGCAAAACTCTTATCTATCTTTGTAGCTCCAGCAGCTAACGATGGATATGACACATAGTAAATTTTCAATGAATGTTTGTTTAAGGACTGAATGGATGACTTAAGGAGTTAAACTTTAATATAATGGAAGAGATCTGCCGAGCACTAGAAAATGAATTAAATCATTTTGGACTATGCAGCAGAACAAATCAAACTTATAAGTTTGTTAGTGTTAGAAGAAAAGTGTTGCATCTATTGTTTCTCAGCTTCTTTAGGTACATCTATTAATATTTATTACAACAATTTCTTTTCACATGTAAAGCACTGTGCTAAGAGTTAGGGGTATGAGATAAAATCTCTGTTCCCAAAGAGCCTAAAGCATGGTGGATGAATAGCACTTCCCTTTGCAAAGCTAGAAGGCAAGCTGGACACTCACCTTTCCCATGACTTCCAGTGACCTTGAATTTACAAGTCATGTCTCAGTATATAAGTACAGGATATGGGTAAGACAGACCTTGGTACATAAAGCATTAAAATGAAAGTGCTATACTAGAAATGCAAAAATGCAATGGGAACATGGAGGATACAATAACTATGACTAGGTGGCATTTTTTTTTTTTTGAGATGGAGTCTCACTTTGTCGCCCAGGCTGGAGTGCAGTGGTGTGATCTCGCCTCCCAGGTTCAAGCGATTCTCCTGCCTCAGCCTCCCAAGTAGCTGGGACTACAGGCATGTGCCACTATGCCCGGCTAAATTTTTGTATTTTAGTAGAGACGAGGTTTCACCGTGTTGCCCGGGGTGGTCTCGAACTCCTGAGCTCAGGCAATCCGCCGACCTCGGCCTCCCAGAGTGCTAGGATTACAGGTGTGAGCCATTGCACCCAGTCATATTTTGCTTTTATAAATTTTTTACTGAAGTTTATGTTTCTATAATTTATACAGAAAAAATCTAAATATAGAATAGTAGAAAAAAGAAGTATGAAAATCATATGAGGATAATCATCCCACTGTCCTGAAATAGTAACTCAATATTTTGTCATATTAAAAATATATTGCACATAATAACAATCTTAATGAAATTCTTAAAAAGAAAACAAAAGGAAAAACCCATTGTCCTGCCATCAAGCACAAATCAAATGTCCCATTCTAATCTTAAGAGTGATTTTCTTATAGGGTGGTATTTTTGCTATAGTTTCCTCAGGGTTGAGTGCTATAATTTGGGAAGACTAATTTTAAAAATGGAGCCGTAGAGATTTATCATACTTCTTAAATTTACTACTCTATTATTGGATTGCTTTTAGGAGACACTGAGTTCTGTATAGACACAGGGGAAAGGAATAAATCTTTGTTCTGAAGTCAAAGCTTCTGAGTAATACAGCACTGACTGACATTTAACTCAATTAAACAATTTAGCTTTGCTGGGCTAGTAACACCATCTTTGCAAACAAAAGAGCACAACCCACGTATGCTAGGCTGCTCCACCTGTATGCTAGCATGGCTGTAACACAGCCTACTGCACAATCCATACTCAGTCTTTGCTTATTCATTGATTCATTCAGTAAACATTTTTTGAATTCCTGCTTTGGGCCAGGCATTACACTAGACTCTGGGAATACAGTGGTGAGCTAGGCAGACATTATGGAGCTAAAAATATCCTCTTCCATCTTTGGTCTTCCTGCAAGTGGTCTGTTGCCTAAAGCAGGGGTCCCTAACCCCCAGACTGCAGAATGGTACCAGTTTGTGGCCTGGTAGGAACTGGGCCACACAGTGGAAGGTGAGCAGTGGGCAAGCATTACTGTCTGAGCCCCACCTCCTGTCAGATCAGCTGGGGCATTAGGAGCGAGAACCCTATTGTGAACTGCATATGCAAGGAATCTAGGTTGCGTGCTCCTTGTGAGAATCTAATGCCTGATGATCTGAGGTGGAACAGTTCCATCCCCAAACTGTGCCCCCTCCCACCCTAGTTCATGGAAAAATCATCTTCCACAAAACCTGTCCCTGGTGCCAGAAAGGTTGGGGACCTCTGGCCTAAAGTATTCCAACCAGCCAGTAAGTGTTCCTGGCCCAGACACACAATGTGACCTTTTCACTGCAGAATAATCTAGTCCAAAATGCCAGTGTTTTACTTTACACTCCAAATGCTGACCGTAGCTATTTTTGCAGGAAGAATAACCATTCCATTGCTTAATTCTATACCTGCCAAAACATTAGTGCTATATTCTTTGTCTTCCATAAAAGAAAATAAATTTTTTCATTCACAGTTACATTTCACTGTTATAAATAGATGTATTACGTTTTTAAAATGTGTTAAATGTTGCTAAATAATAATTAGTAAAATTTGTAATGAGATGCTTACTTTCTAAACAATAGAGCAAACAGTAAACCAAGTGTAGTCCATTGTATATAGAGAGAAAGAATGAAAGGAAATGAAAAAGTGAGAATAATATTCAAGATGATAAACTTGTGGGGTTTTTTCCTTTAAACATTTTCATTGTCATTGTTATAATGTTGTTATGTTCATTTTTTTCCAGCCTGGCAAAAGAAATGCCAGGTAACAATAGAATCTGAACTGGAAGGGGCACTGAAAAAACCTGTGAGAGAATCTCATTCACACTTTTTTCAGATTTAGTTATCTTTCCCAGGCCATACCAGCCTTCATTGTCAAACTTGTCTTTTTATCTAACTAAATCCCACAGGCTGCAGTTAAATTCCATTTTTTCCATTTATCATCCTTTGTGAGTATTCTTTTATTTGAAGAATATCATAGCTCATCTCAATTCCATTTTTTAGCTACCAAATACATTTGATTGTGTTTCTCGCTCCCTTACAGCATTTGGGTGTCTCCAAGGAAGGTCTGTGGGTTTTCCTAGTAGTACTGTCTTAAAACGAGTTCCTTCTAGGCCCATGTTTGGGGATTCTGGGACCTTCAATAACAACTCTAAATTCTCTTTTTATTTGCTGCTGTTATATTCCTTTTCAAAATGGGATTCTCCTCAATTATTTTCTTTCTTTCTCTCTCTTCCCTCCTTCATTCCCTCCCTCCCTCCCTCTCTCTCTTTCTTTCTTTCTTTCTCTCTCTCTTTCCTTCTTTCTTTTCTTTCTTTCTTACTTTCTCTTTCTTTCTTTCTTTCTTTCTCTTTTCTTTCTCTTTCTCTTTCTCTCCTTCCCCGCTTCCTTCCTTCCTGCCTGCCTGCCTGCCTGCCTGTATTGAATGGCCATTCTCTGTCAGGCCTGTGTTAGGCACTGGGGATGCAGTGTGGACAAGACAGACACCATTCCTGCCCTCCTAGGGCTTGCAGTCGAGTAGGCGACACCAAGCAATAAATAATTACAAATTGTCCTAAGTGAGTTGAAGAAAAAGTATAGGGAGCTCTGAACATATAATAGATAGACTTGGTCTTATAGGTAAAGAGACTCTCCCTCGCCAAGTGGTATTTGAGCTGAATCCTAAAGAACGGTGAGAAGGAGTTCATCAGAGGAAGAGCTTCCCAGGAGACAGGAACAGACATGCAAAGGCCCTGAGGAAGGAGGGCCAGCATGGGTGCCATGCTGGGCTCCTGGGCTGTGTGACAACCAGGAGGGAAAGTGCCACCTCTGCCAGCCACCCTCCTGTTTTCCCCCAGTGACTCTCAACATCGTCTGGGCAGGTCAGTTCAGTAGCATGTACTGAGTACCAGGGCTCGGCAGATAGAC
The DNA here is from genome assembly GCF_029289425.2 of Pan paniscus. NCBI lineage: Eukaryota > Metazoa > Chordata > Mammalia > Primates > Hominidae > Pan > Pan paniscus. The sequence goes on from NC_073257.2 coordinate 111,246,554, forward strand.
ATGGATATAAATGCAGTGCTGACCCTGCCCTCCAGGAACGAGAAAGAAGGAAGGGCCATGATGGAAATGATGATAAGAGGCAGCCTGGGGTACAGGCAAGGGAATCCAGAAAACATCTGTGGGTGAAAAGGGAAGGGAGAAATAGTCCCTGGGTGATCTGAGAAAACTCTTCTGAGAAAGTGGAATTTCAGCTCAGCCTTAAAGAAGGAGAAGGACCCTGCTAAGCAATTATGAAGGGAAGAGTGTTCCAGCTGAGGCAGGAGTTTGAGCTGAAAAAGAAAGGCAGAGAGGGAGCCGACACTGTGTCTGAACGCTGGGAAAGCCATTAGCATAATGCTGCTTTTCTTCCAGCAAAATGGGGAGCTAGGCAGCCGAAGATATTTGTCAAACATAATTTTGTTTCCTTCAAATGCTAAAACTGTATATTTTAACCATTTTTGATGGTGATATTTCTAAAATGTTTTATACCCATTCCTGCCTTTCTTAACAAAGGATTCTAAATATAACTTAATCTTTTCTTGATGACGCAGGATCATGATCATGAGAGTGTAGTTATTTTATGCTGTATTCCCTATTTTTTACATTTTTTTCTGTCCTCTGGCTGACAGCTGTTAGTTCTCTTTGAATCTGCCTCCAGCAAATCCCTGCCCCACCGTTCTCCACAAAACCACTCTTCCTGTGTTTATCTCACTTACAGTTTCTGTTTCACTGATAAACTAAGTGAATACCATGTTGAGAATCATGTGCCTGATATGTAGTATACTTCAATCAATACTTGTTGGTTAAATGATTAGTTAGGTTTTGACTGTAAGCCTAGGGTAGGGAGTCAATGGAGAGACCTGGGACAGTTCTTTCTGGGACCGTATTCAAAACAGTGGGAAGTCAGACCTCCAGATAATGGGTTGTTACTCTGCTATTTTTACAGTGTTGCTTAGCAAGCCAAACCACCAACTGGCTTAGATTCTAGTGACGAACAACTATTTTTTCATGCCCTAGTGATGTTGGTTACCATGGTGCTCTGGATGACACAGTTGGCTTTTTTATAATTGCCTTTTAGTGGCTCAAGAAGTTATTTTGTGATAAAGGTGTTGATTATTTCTGATAAAATAGAGCAGGATAATTACTATAAAGTACAGCCTTTTTTTTAAGCTAGAGAAAGGGACAGTTTTGTTTTTCCAAATCAAGGCGGTTGCTGCAGGATTGGTAGAATAACATTTTTGTGTTTCTCTTCCTGATTTGGTAGAGAATGATTTCACTTGATTGTATAGTTAAAAACAACAACAACAACAACAAAAATCTAGTATGTGTCAAGGTAGCTGTTTCTCATCTCATTCCAAAGGAGGCTTTCAAATATTAAGATACAAAGATTAGGAGCTCAGAGCCCTTTATAAACACAAGAGGCTCTAACAGCACTGTTAAAATTCTGGCATATATCATTGCAAAGAAGTATCCTGTAAAACCAAACTGTTTTGTAGCCCAGAACTGTTTAGACTTATAAAAGCATAGAATTTTAGAGCCAGAAATGGAACCTTGGTGATCACCTGGTCCCATCTTTTTTTTTCTTTCTTTCTTTCTTTTTTTTTGAGATGGAGTCTCACTTTTGTCGCCCAGGCTGGAGTGCAGTGGCACAATCTCGGCTCACTGCAACCTCCACCTCCCAGTTTCAAGCAATTCTCCTGCCTTAGCCTAAGTAGCTGGGATTACAGGTGCCTGCCACCACTCCCAGCTGATTTTTGTATTTTTAGTAGAGATGGGGTTTCACCATGTTGGCCAGGCTGGTCTGAAACTCCTGACCTCAGGTGATCTGCTCACCTCGGCCTCCCAAAGTGCTGGGATTACAGGCATGAGCCACCGTGACCGCCCGGCACATCTTTTATGATTGAGAAAACTGAGGCACGGAAAGGACAAATACTAAAAAGAGAAATGATAATCCCTCGTAGTTGCAAAGGTGTTACGTTTATTTATTGGCAAATGTTTTTTAATGACCATATAAACAAATATCACAGCCATATAAACAAAATTTCCAGTTTAGTAATTCATTGTGTGCCCACCATAAATGTGAGGTCAGCATTTTTTATCCTCATTTTGTATATGCAGCACCAGAGATCTAAAGACAGAAGTGTCCTGCTCAATGCTAGTGACAGAGGTGGAACCAGAACTCACACGTCTGACTTGCCACCTCAGACCATGGAGCCATGGACACAGACAGAGGGTCCCAGAGGCCTGAACTCAGATCCCAGCACCTTCGTTGACTAGCTACGACTGGGGCAGGTCACTATATCACTCTGAGACTTGTCTTCCTTCTTTTTTGTTTTGTTTTGTTTTTTTGTTTTGAGATGGAGTCTCCCTCTGTCGCCCAGGCTGGAGTGCCGTGGCATGGTCTCGGCTCACTGCAAACTCTGCCTCCTGGGTTCAAGCGATTCTCCTGCCTCAGCCTCCTGAGTAGCTCGGATTACAGACACCCGCCACCATGCCCAGCTAATTTTTGTTTTGTTTTTTTTTTCGGTAGAGATGGGGTTCACCATATTGGCCAGGCTGGTCTCGAACTCCTGACCTCAGGTGATCAGCCCGCCTTGGCCTCCCGAAGTGCTGGGATTACAGGCATAAACCACTGTGCCCGGCCTGTTCCCCTTTTAAGAAGAAGGAAGATAGGCCAGGTGTGCTGGCTCACCCCTGTAATCCCAGCACTTTGGGAGGCCAAGGTGGGCAGATCACCTGAGGTCAGGCGTTCAAGACCAGCCTGGCCAACATGGTGAAACCCCGTCTCTACAAAAATATAAAAATTAGCTGGGCATGATGGCGGGTGCCTGTAATCCCAGCTGCTCAGGGGGCTGAGGCGGGAGAATCACTTGAACCCGGGAGTTGGAGGTTGCAGTGAGCTGAGATCATGCCATTGCACTCCAGCCTAGGCAACAGAGCGAGACTCCGTCTCAAAAAAAAAAAAAGGTGGGGGTGGGGGGGAGTAGTGATACTACATTGTGAGTTTACTGTGAAGGCTGAAGACAATTCCAGTATAGCCCTAAAGAGACTCCACCATTTGCCTCTTACCTCCCTCATCTAGTTAAATGAATTTTATACAGTTAGTCATCTTGTATAACAAGTCCTTTCTCTCTCTGATCCAGCCCATGTAAAACTGTATATAATAAGAAAACAAAATTGAAAGCCGTTTACTTTGGGTAGGGCCCAGGGGATGAAAATTGGACCGTAGGAGGTTCCTTCCATTTCTTTTATCCTGTCATCAGTTAGAATTCAGTTTCCTCCCCCATCACTCTGCCCTTCCTCAGACATCTCAGGCAAATAAAAAAACCTGACCATATAAACAAATAACACAGCCATATAAACAAAACTCCTCCAAGCTCCAAGCAGTCTACCAAAATAAAATATCAGGCTAAACATAAGAAGGCTTGGACTTGAAGGCAGAAGTGTAGCAAGGAGGTGGAATTGTGACTCCTTTCCCCTTCCCAGTTCAAAGCCGTTCTCCTCCCTTGCTAATCACTAGGGAGGTGCCGGGCATTAGCTCAGCATGCCTTCCTGCAGCCTCCAGGCATTTACAGAATATGTGCCCATTGCTCTTAACACGTCAGAGACAGTAAACCTGAGATTTGGCCTGCAATGTGGAGTCCGCATTGTGTTGGAAAGAGCACAAGGTCAAGAGGCAGACAGACCTGGGGTTGTTCCTGGCTCCATCACATACTAATATTGTCCTTGGATAAGTCATTTTATTTTTCCAAGTCTCAGTTTCCTCATCTACATATTAGTAATAACAACCCCCCTTTGGCAGAGATATTATGAAGACCAAAGGTAACATATGCACCCAATGTACAGTAGGTATTACAGAAACTACTATGGCAAAAACTAGGAAATGGAGTCTCAGGATTCAGCTTGGTTTAGATAAAAAATGATATGGAGAACACTGACGAATCTGTAGGCTGTCTTCAGCTGCAATGAAAACCTTCAAAAGCGTGGATTTTAAGATTATCTCAGGTATCTAGCTTACTTCGAATAGTGCCCCTGAGAGTCCACATATCTCTCTTCTTCCAGGGACTAGCCTAGCTTGACCACACTCCCTGGCTGGCCCAGAACTGAGTGATGACTAAAGTTGGCCCTGTTTGCCTTTCAATGTATCATCCTCATATCTGAGGTTGGTTTGTGACCTGAGAATGACAGCATCTGCCAAAGCATAGCCAAATCACTCTGGGTCACCATGGTGATTTTTAAGCAGGGGATTCTGGGTATGGTTAGGCTGAACCCGGAGAGAGAGAGTCAAACTGACCGCCCAGGCAGTCTCCAAGACCAGTTCTGTATCTGAGAGGGCTGAGCTTAATGTATCCAGATTTTTCTGGTTGGGTCTTGAAGCTTTCCAGAAATCCTAACCAGGGCTCAATTTTGGCTTCACCATTTATTGGCGGAGTATTCTTGGACCAGTTATTTTATTTTTGTTTTCTTTTATATTTTTTAATTTAAAAAAATTTTTTTAAGAGATGGGGGTCTTACCATGTTGCCCAGGGTGGTCTCGAACTCATGGCCTCAAGTGATCCTCCCGCTTCAGCTTCCCAAAGTGCTGGGATTATGAGCCACCACCCTTGATTCTGCATTGCCTCTGGACCAGCTATTTTAAAAACAATACGTTTTGACATAGTAGTGGGAAATAAGGCAAAAAAAAAAAAAAACCAAAAAATCATAGGAGCCTTTAATGCAAGGAAGAAGAGTTCAGAAATGATCCTGCTTAGTCTTAAATGATCCTCCTACATGTGATTGAGATGGGGAGTAACCTCACAAATGCAGTATTTGGGGGATCGTTAATCTGGTTTTAGTGTACAAGATGTATTAGGGCTAGAAAAACCAAAAGGATGAATGATTAGGATATTGGTGCAGTTGTCCAAGATGGGATGAGGGCATAGAAATTAAGGACACTTTGAATTAGAGGAGGAAAAAAAATCTCTTAGACTTCATGACATGTGAACACTCCTCCTCAGTCTCCTTTACTGGTTCTGCCTACATCATATCCACAGATGTATCTTCAGCACCTGGCACAGTGCCTACCCATAGCAGATGCTCAAATATTTGTCCCATGAATGTTGCATTTCTATGACCTCTAAATGTTACAGTGCCTCAGGGCTCAGAAATTGCTCTCTTCTCTGTCTACTCTTATTCCCTCGATTATTTCATTCATTCTCCCAAACTTATCAACATGAACTCCAGACTTACATTTCTAATTGCCACTGAACATCTCCACTTAGAAGTCTAAAATACATCTCAAACTTAAACCTGCCCAAAACTGAGCTCCTACTCTTTTTGCCAAACACACTCCTTAAGTGATCCTCCCACCTCAGCCTCCTTAGTAGCTGGGATTACGGGTGTCAGCCACCATGCCCAGCTAATATTTTTAATTTTTTATAGAAATGGGCTTTCACTATGTTGTCTAGGCTGATCTTGGAACTCCTGGGCTCAAGCAATCCTCCTGCCTCAGCCTCCCAAAGTGCTGGGATTACAGGCGTGAGCCACTGCACTCGGCCTTATGTCTATTCTTAACACAGCAGTTTAGCAAATGAACACAGAAACAGAAAACCAAATACCGCATGCTCTCACTTATGAGTGGGAGCTAAATAATGAGAACACGTGGACACAAAGAGGGCAACAGCAGGCACTGGAGAAGGGAGAGGATTAGAAAAAAATACCTATAGGGTACTATGCTTAGTACCTGGGTGATGAAATAATCTGTATACCAAACCTCTGTGACACGAATTTACCTAGATAACAAACCTGCACATATACCCCGAACCTAAAATAAAAGTTAAAAGAAAAAAAAAACACAGCAGCTAGAGTTCCTTTTAAAATATAAGTCAGCCAGGCACGGTGACTCACACCTGTAATACCAGCACTTTGGGAGGCGGAGGCAGGTGGATCACGAGGTCAGGAGTTCAAGACTAACCTGGCCAAGATGGTGAAACCCCATCTCTACTAAAAATACAAAAAAATTAGCCTGGCATGGTGGCAGGCACCTGTAATCTTAGCTACTTGGGAGGCTGAGGCAGAGAATCGCTTGAACCCGGGAGGCGGAGGTTGCAGTGAGCCAAGATCACACCACTGCACTCCAGCCTGGGGGACAGAGCAAGATTCTGTCTCAAAAAAACAAAACAAAACAAAAACAAAAACATAAGTCAGATCACGTCACCTTTTTGCAACACACACACACAAATGTTGCAATGGCTTGTTTTTATGTCACTGAGAGTAAGACCCAAAGTCCTTACAAAGGCCTTCCTGGCTCTATCACATTGGCACCTCCCCTACCCCTCAACTCCCTGACCTTGGCTCCCACTACTTTCCTCTCCCATGTTCTACAGCCACCGCATTGGCCTCCTTGCCATTCCTTAAGCACATCAGTTACACTCCCAATGCATGACCTTTACACCCTGTTCTACTGCAGAGATCTCCACAGGGCTCCCTACCTCACCGCCTTCAGGGCTTTATTGAAACATCACCTCAGGGAGTTCATCCCCGGTCTCCCTTCCCTAAAATTGTAACACCTGTTCTCTCACTCCCACACACTCCCTCATCACTATTCCCTGCTTCGCTTTCCCCTTAGCACTGTGCTATATATATATTTTTATATATATGATGTGTGTGTGTGTGTGTGTATATATATATATATATTTTTTTTTTTTGAGACAACATCTCACTGTCACCCAGGCTGGTGTGCATTGGTGCAATCATTGCTAGCTGCAGACTCAAATTCCTAGGCTCAAACAATCCTCCTGCCTCAGCCTTCCAAGCAGCTGGGACTACAGGCATGCACCACCCCACCTGGCTAAATTTTTTAAAATTTTTTGTAAAGATGAAGTTTTGATTCATTGCCCAGGCTGGTCACAAACCCCTGGGCCCAAGCAGTCCTCCTGCCTCAGCCTCCCAAAGTGTTGGGATAATGGGCTTAAGCCACGGCGCCCAGCCTTATGCTATATATTTTAGATATGTATTTGCTTTATTATCTCTTACCTCTACTTACAAGAGTGTAAGCTGCAGGAGGAAAATGATTTTGTGCATTGTGCTCATTGCTGCATTTCAAGTGCCTAGAAGAGCGCTCGGCATGTAGTAGTCATTCAGTAAGTACTTGTTAAAAGAATAAAGGAAGAAGAATTGAAAGAATGTGGGGATTTTTTTCTAAATTGACATAAAGGAAAGATAAAAGATGACTCGGGTTATGACTTAGGGTAACTAGAGTTAATGGTATCATTTACTGTAGTGAAGACGGAGGAAGAGCAGGGGCAATGTGTCTTGAAGATTAGGAGTTCCTATTTGGGTAAGTGATTTTGACAAGAGGACAGCTCAGGCAAAATATCTAAAACAGGAAGGGTGTTCAAAATAGACATCGAGGCCAGGTACAGTAGCTCACACCTGTAATCCCAGCACTTTGGGAGGCCAAAGTGGGCAGATTGCTTGAACTCAGGAGTTCGAGGCCAGCCTGGGCAACATTGCAAAGCCCCATCTCTACAAAAACAAACAAACAAACAAACAAACAAATAGCCAGGCCTGCTGGCTTGAGTCTGTTGTCTTAGCTACTCAGGAGGCTGAGGTGGGAGGATCCCTTGAGCCTGGGAGGCGGAGGTTGCAGTGAGCTGAGATTGCACCACTGCACTCCAACCTGGGCAACAGAGTGAGGCCCTGTCTCAAAATAAAAAAATAGAAACCTATGTTCAGATATAAATCCAGTTCTCAGTAAAGAGGTGATTGTGATATTTAAATTAATAGGCTTTGCTGGGATCTTTAATCAGCAAGAGAGATGAGCAGAAGATCAAGGACAGGAGCAGAAGTTCTTAACTGCAAGTGCCCATTAGAATCACCTGAAGAAGTTTTAAACATTCCAGTTTCCCAGCCTCATCCAAGATCAATTAGATCAGAATTTCTGTGGGTGGGACACAGGCATCAGTATGTAACTCCAACGTGTAGCCAGGGTCGAGAATCACGAGTCGGAGTCTTTAAGATATATTTATCTGTAGGTGAGGATTAAAAAAAAGGAATCCACAATGGAAATAGAAAAGTTCCAATCATAAGGGTGGGAAGAGAAGTAGGGTAGTCTTGACCAGGATTTCTGATACCCAAGTGTGCATAAGAATCACCTGGAGATACTGAGGAAATGCAAATTCTGATTCAGAAAGCTAAGATGAGAGCCTGAATTTCTGCTTCCCTCACAAGCTCCCAAGTAATACCATGTTTCCAATCCAAGGACCACACTTTGAGTAGCACATGTCAAGAGCAGTGTTTCTCAAACTTTAGTGTGCATAAGAATCACCTGGAGAGCTCATTAAAACAGCTATCTGGGCTGGGCGCAGTGGCTCACGCCTGTAATCCCAGCACTTTGGGAGGCTGAGGTGGGCGGATCATGAGGTCAGGAGATTGAGACCATCCTGGCTAACATGGTGAAACCCCGTCTCTACTAAATATACAAAAATTAGCTGGGCGTGGTGGCATGTGCCTGTAGTCCCAGCTACTCGGGAGGCTGAGGCAGGAGAACTGCTTGAACCCGAGAGGCAGAGGTTGCAGTGAGCCAGGATCACACCATTGAACTCCAGCCTGAGCAACACAGTGAGACACAGTCTCAAAACAAAACAAAAAAAAAACCCACAAAAAACAGCTATCTGGACCCTGCCCCACCCCGCAAGATCCTGATTCTGTAGGGCAGGGATGGGACCTCAGATCTTGCATTTTGAACAAAGGCCCAGGTAGTGTTCATGCTGCTACTCCAAGGAATACATTTCCATTGGTACCAAGTGACCAAGACCAAGGTAAGAAAGAGGAGACACTCAATGCTGTCTACCAAATGAATAAAAGATGCTGCAAGCACACCTGGAAGAAGAACGTAGCAAAAGCCACTATATTTTATAAGGTGAAGGTCACAAGTGAGGCAGAAACCATAAAACCATAAAACGATTTTGCTTAGTTCTCTATTTCCAAGCAATATGCTTTCCTCCTAGCTTTTTATTTTATCTTGGGAACAGTTACCAAAGTGCTGTAGCTATTTTTGAAGAAGAGAGGAAGCAAATCAATTATTTGCCTTTTTGTTCCCCTAAGGCATCAGAGGTATGCTAATGGAGTCCTTGAGAGCTCTTATCTATGGATGTGCCTAAACCATGTAGAATAGATAAGGCTATATTTATTAAAGACTTTGGAGGCTATTTTAGCTTCTTCAGATATCAAAATACAGTTGTGATGTTGCTGCCACTGCCTTTCTGTATATTTTTACATTTTTATTTATTTCAGGTTCCGGGGTATATGTGCAGGATGTGTAGGTTTGTTACATAGGTAAACGTGTGCCATGATGGTTTGCTGCACCTATCAACCCATCACCTAGGTATTAAGCCCAGCATACATTAGCTATTTTTCCTAATGTTCTCCCTCCCCCAACCCCACCCCCCAATAGGCCAGGGCTTTCGACCTCAATAGTATTGATGTTTGGGGCCAGGTAATTCTTTGTGAAGGGGACTGTCCTGTGCATTGAAGGATGTTTAGCTTCATCCCTGTCCTCTACCCACCAAATGCCCAGTAGCATTCCCTGCCCCAAGCTGTGACAACCAGATTGTCTCCATACATGGCCAAATGTCCCCTGGGGGGCAAAATCACCTCCATTTGGGAACCACTGCTTTAAAAGCAATGCCTGAAAACCTCATCTTCTAAGAAATCTGACTTGTAGTTTGGGTATGTCAATACGAGGTAGTGATGATAACACCTTAGGTAGAACACTGCCAGTAACCAGTACTAGGACTGCCCTTTGGATTCTTGGGGCAATGGAAAACACTAATTTGACCTTCAGTAATGGGTAATTTTACTGACCTCAAATGTGCCAAGAGCCTAATAGGTAATGTGGTATCTCAAGCATGTCTCAGAGGAGATTAGTAGAGAAGCCACAAAGAGACCCTTTCCCAAACCCAGCGTTGAATAGTCAATTACTACTTTTTGCCCATGTCAACAAAATACTACAACCACTCACACAATATAAGATAGAGCATTAATCACCTTGCCACTGCAGCTACCCTTTGTTTTGGGAGGTTCTTTTCATGAATACTTAGCATCTTGTGACCCTTAAGCTAGGTACACCAAAGGGACCAGATTTTACTAGACATCTTGGTACTGATTTCTCTTCCTCATAACCAGTGTGACAAATCTTACCCATAAACCAGTGGTTTTCAAACTTTAGCCTGCATCAAAACCACCTGTAAACCTTATTAAACCACAGATCACTGGGCTATGCCCCCAGGGATTCTGATTCACTAGGTCTAGGGTTGGGCCTGAGAATTTGCATTTTTATTTTTTTATTTTTTGAGACAAGGGCTTGCTCTGTTGCCCACGCTGGAGCGCAGTGGTACGATCACAGTTTGCTGCAGGCTCAACTTCCCCAGGCTCAGGTGATCCTCCCACCTCAGCCTCTCTAGTAACTGGGACTATAGCCACATGCCACCATGCCCAGCTAATTTTTGTGGTTTTTTTTTTTGATAGAGACAGGGTTTCCCCATATTGCCCAGGCTGGTCTCAAACTCCTGGGCTCAAGCAATCCCCTGGCATCAACCTCCCAAAGTGCTGAGATTACAGTCATGAGCCACTACACCCAGCCAGAATTTGCATATTTAATTAGTTCGAGTGATGTTGATGCTGGTGGTCCAGGGATCACACTTTGAGGACCAATGTCATAAGCCAAGATAGTAGTTCTCAACTTTGGCTGAACGTTAGACTCACCTGGGGGTCATTTTAAACTATTGATGCCACCCCCTCACCAATGAAATCAGAATTTCCAGGTGTGAGATCAAGTTATATTAATAGAATATACTTAAAGCTTCTCAGGTAATTCTAATGCACAGCCAGCATTGAAAACCATTGAACTAGGTGAGATGCAGTCCAAAGCATTGAGAGTAGAGGGTCTTACCAGGTGGCCCTGTTTAATAGAGGAAAGACAGATCACCAGTAAATATCAGTTAATCCTAGAGAAGTATGACTCCAACCCATGAGGCTTCATTGAGGATTATTTCTCCTGTTCCACCCAAATGCATCCCAACACTGTAGCCCAAACAAGGTTCAAATCTCAGTTGCAGATCATCTTTGTTGTGTCTCATCAAGATGTGGGCAGGATTGGAGCCAGAGATTGTAAATCAGAGGCTGGGCTGGGAAGTAGTCGTCAAGGCTCGAGGGAAGCAAACCAAGGCTTGAGGAGCTCACAGCTGGTAGAAATCAGGAAAGGCCATCAGGACAGAGCTGGGCTTCTGTTGAGGCTGATCACCAGGAACATGGCAGAAAATCAAGCCAGAGGCCAGAGTTTGTAGTCACCAGATCTGAAGTGAGACACCAGTGAGCCCAGAGTTAAATATGTTCTTTAGACCTCAGAGACAGATGTAGCCTAGAAAGTGCATTTTCATAAAACCCACCGTTTCTTTACTTTTCATCTCAGCCCAGAGATTTCTCATCTATTGATGTTCAATGGCACAGTAGTATGCTCAAGAAACATGTAAAAATGCCTCATAAACTAGTATCATTCAAGAGTTTTCCACCCAAAGAAGTACCTTTTGCCTCTGCTGAATCTTTATGAGATACATTATGCTCTTGGACTTAGCAGGATTAAAGTTTGTCACTTTTACTATTTTTAGCAATTGGAAGGGTGACTTTGCCAGGGCCCCAATTGTTTTGGACCTGACTTAAGACTGAGAGTGTGTGGAGCAAACTTAGCTTAGTCTACTCCTCAACATCTGTAGCTTAATATGACTTTACTGTGTGGTCTTGTTTGTAGTAATGATCCTAAGGGAATACAGTCTCTGCTTCCACCCTGCCACCACCACCACCTCGCCAAGGAAAATGCCCACCAAATGAGATAGAACCCTTTAACGGAAGTTGGAAACAAGGCTGACTTGTTTAAAAATATGCACAAGACACATGTCTCAATAGATTCTGGAGAAAGCTGAGAGCCTGTCCAGTCATTGATTCACACCATGAGGGGTACAGGAAGTCCTGAAGAACATCCAACTTCAGTGCTCTTCTGTACTCTGTATAAAGCCTTCTCACAAACCACGAAGTTCTGTATAAATGATATTCTTCTTCATTATTAGCCTAAATTATTTCACAGGCATCTCACTTTTCTAGAAAGTTGGAAGGAAATTGAGATCGGACTAATAGTTGTGAGAAGGCATTTGAGAATTTTTGCTAGTCTGCAGAGGGATGGCTCAACAGAAAAGGCCACAGTTCTCATTCACATAATCTCATAGGAAGGCAGAAGAGAAAAACCAAAATTTAAGCCACTTTACCACATATGCCATTAGGAAGTAAAGGTAGAAATGGTAAACAGGTAGAGAGGAGAAATAATGTGTGTTAGATACAAGCATTTGCCCAGAGAAAGATGGGAATGCTTGGGATATTTGAGCGCCCACTGCCCCAGTTGGACCCAGTTTAGGAGTTGTAAATATTCACAAGTCATCCCTGAGAGTTGATGAGGTTTCTGAAAGATGTGAACCAGGCCAACAGCTCTTTGTTCTCATATTTTCCCTCTCCTGCCTGTGATAAAGCCCTCATCCCTGTTCACCATTTCCGCCTGCACAAAACTCATAATATGGTGCCTTCTCCCCTATTTCTTGTCTCCCAGTGGCCTCACCTGTGGCAGACCATTTTTACTCTCCACACATCCTAGAGCACAAAATGATCATGTGTGCTGTAAGTTATTACCCAAGTCCAAACCAGCATTCCTCTCATTTCAACCCATTCTCTTTATGAAGCAGTCCCTACTTTTACTCAACTTGTGTTGCAGGTTGTAACTTTCAGCCACACCAACTTCCTGCTCATTCAGGCATGGATTATTATTTTTTTCAATTGGTTTTCTTTTTAAAAAATAATAGCTTCATTGAGATAGGATTCACGTACCATAAAACTCATCCTTTTAAAGCGCACACTTAATGCATTTTAGTATATACAGAGTTGTGCAGGCATCCCTACTAATCTAATTCCAGAACACTTCATCACCCCAAAAGAAACTCTGTACTCACTTAGCCATGCCCCACACTCTCCTTTCCCCAGCTTCTGGCAACCATGATCTACTTCTTCCCCTGTAGATTGGTCTATTCTGGAAATTTTACATAAATGGAATCATACAGCATATGGCCTTTTGTGTCTGGCTTCTCTCACTTAGCATAATGCTTTCAAGGGTCATCCATGTTGTAGGGTGCACTTCATTCCTTTTGATGGCAGGTTAATATCCAATTGTATTGATATAACACATTTTGTTTGGAAACATGTACAAGTTTTTGTGTGGACATATGTTTTCATTTCTCTAAAAGTAGAATTGTCGGGTCATTTGATAATTTTGTGTTTAACATTTTGAGGAACCACCAGACTATTTTTCAATCCCACCAGCAATGTCTGAGAGGTTCAATTTTTTCTGCATCCTAACCAACATTTGTTATTATCTGTCTTTTTTATTATCGCCATCTTGTGGGTATAAAGTATCTCATTAGCATCTTGATTTGAATTTCCTTCATGATGACAATGTTAAGCATCTTTTCATTTGCTTATTAACCAATTGTATATCTTCTTTGGAGAAATATCTGTTCAAATCCTTTGCTCACTTTTTAATTGAGTTGGTTTTTTATGTGTTGTATTATTTCATTATATATTCTGGATATAAGTCTTTTATCTAATGATTTGCAAATATTTTCTCCCATTCTGTGAATTGTCTTTTACCTTTCTTGGTGGTGTACTTTGCACAGATGTTTCTAATTTTGGTGAAGTCCATTTGATCTATTTTTTTAATTTGATTGTGTTTTGGGTGTCCTAAGAAATCAATCTCTACTCTAAGGTTTTCTCCTATGTTTTTTTCTAAGAGTTTTGTAGTTTTTACTCTTATATGTAGGTGCTTGATCCATTTTTAGTTCACTTTTATGTATAGTATGAGGTAGGCATCCAACTTCACTTTTTTGCATGTGGATATCCAGTTACCAGCTACTATTTGTTGACTTCTCAATGTTAAGCATCTTTTCATGTGCATTGACCAATTATTTATCTTCCTTGGAGAAATATCTACTCAAATCTTTTGCCCACTTTTGGAGTTGTCTTCTTAAGAGTTGTAAGATTTTGATTTGTATTTCCTTACTGATGATATGCCAGATGCTATTCTAGATTCTGAGGAAACAGAAGTAAATAGGATGTAGCATACCTGTTGCCTCTCAGGGAGATTACCCTCATGGGTGGGGGTGGGGATCACATATAAATAGAAAACAACCAAGGTCAAATAATGTGTGTGCAATGCCTGACACTGTGCCTGGCCCCTAGAGTGTGCATAGCAACAGGTAGCTTCAATAATAATAATAACAGCTATTATTGTTATTATAAATGCCAATACAGAGATGTGTACAAAGTGCTGTGGCAGGAGGGAGTGACTTGTGCTTGTCTCAAGATTGGCTTCACATAGGGCCACCCCCAGCACCTCTAGGGCCCAGGAAGGGAGTAAGGGAGGTGCAGGCATAGGGCTCTTCAAGACCAACCTTTCATGAGTGTGTGTGGTATGTGTGACATGGAAACAGCTGGTTTTCTTGTCTCTGTGAGTGTCAACTCGGAATAAGGATTGTGATTGACAATTCCCATCCCAGTCTGTACTTAAGAAGAAATGGCTTCCTTCATTTGTGTGTAGCAGATCTCAACAGGCTTTGGAGGGAAGCTCAGAGGCTGAGAGTAAATTATAAAATGTTTCTAAATAGCTTACCTAGGTACATTATCTTAAATATTATATAATTAGGGCTTAAAATCTCTATTCCTTGGTGATAACATAGTGTGTCCTCAAACTGAACTTTCAAAGTGTAGAGCAATGATGGTTTTTTAATATGGAAATTATAGTACTCTTTGTAAAATATCAAAAACTGTTAATTTAATTTCATCATATGAATAAATTATGTTAGTGGTAGGGAGTATGGCTGTATTATATGTATTCTAGGGTTCACATTACCAAAAAATAACCAATTATAGGAAGCAATTTTAAGAAATCACTTTTCCAAGGCTTTTTGTTATACTAGTTATTTGTTTTGTCATCTGCTAGCACATATTAGCAGAAAAGTGAGAATAGGTGCCATAAGTTAAGAAAAATGTGTTAGAAATGAAAAACTTTAAATTGAGCACATTCTAACAATTAATATAATCTAATTTAAGCTACAAAGTACTTTGGCCAAACTGGGTAGGATGTAGTTGTTTCCAAGAAGGATAATTTTAGAACCACTGATGCAAGGTTTAAATTTTAATTTAAACATACTGTTATATTTTATCAAAAAATAAAGGCTTTCTTTAGTATCTGGTTTTAATATCACCTATTGTATAAATTATGAGTTTTTATTCAGTCTTCAGTTCATCAGGCACTGATTGGCTGTCTGATATATGGAGGGAACTTTATTTAAGTATATGATCCTTTGTCCTAAAGTAGTTCATGATCTGAGGAGGAAATGCTGTCTAGTGTAGGACACATACATTGCTAGTTACAAGAAGTAGCAATTTGTGATAAATGCTGTAATAGAGAGGTTGGTTCAGATTCAGAGTTGGGTAGATCTGGGGGAGCTTTCTTGGAGAGCTGGTACCTGGGCTAGAGCTCGAAGTTGGGGGTAGGGGAGATGGCAGCAATGGGGAAGAGAAATCAAGGAAGTGGTGGTAACCTGGTATGCCTGAAGTATAGAATGATTAGGAGACGTAGCAGGGCATACAGTTAGACAGGGAAGAGCCACATTGTGGAATCTTGATGATATTACACCAAACTAATGAGCCTGGACTTGATTCTGTAAGCAGTAGGTAGCCATAGAGTGTTTTTGAGGAGAGTTGTAACATGATCAGATCAGTACAGAAGGAGGCTGAAGGTTAGGTTGAAGGTGGGGAAAAAATTAGAGACCATTCTTGGGTGATACAAATGCCGTCTTTCCAATTTCGTTTCAGTTTAAAAACTCCAAGGGGTAGCTATCTTATGATTTCAGATATTTGATACAGAAGTTCATTTACATTTTAATGGTTAATTATGCCTCCCACTAACTGATCACTCCTCTTGACTGATATTTTTTAGCAATGGCCAAGCAAGAGTTTATAAAGGGTAAAACACCGCATGTTCTCACTCATAGGTGGGAATTGAACAATGAGAACACACGGACACAGGAAGGGGAACATCACACACTGGGGCCTGTTGTGGGGTGAGGGGAGGGGGGAGGGATAGCATTAGGAGATATACCTAATGTTAAATGACGAGTTACTGGATGCAGCACACAACATGGCACATATATACATATGTAACTAACCTGCACGTTGTGCACATGTACCCTAAAACTTAAAGTATAATAAAAAAAAGAGTTTATAAAGGGTACTAATAAAGCATGAACTTGCTTTTTATTGTTTTCCATAATAACATCTGAATCAGTACCCCAGATTTTCTCCTTAAATGTCTCTGAGCCAAGGGAAAGAACCAACCAGATTTTTATTTTAGAAAAAGGACCAGGAAATGTGTCTATACCGCAGAAGGAAACAAACCAATATGAAGCAGGACTATTAGACAAAACTTCAGTCCCGGGTTAGTACTGAACCTAGTTACCTGGTTTGCAATCCAGCTTTGCTCTTACAGGCTGTGTAACTTCAGGCATGCTACTTAACCAATCTGTGCCTCAGTTCTGTTATCTGTAAAATGTGGAGAATAGCACTTACCTCAGTGGTTTTTATGAGAATTAAATAGATAAATTTAGAGTTCTCTGGTACATAGTAAGACCTGAATAAATGGAAACTATTATTATTCTGTCATCGCGCAATAAAAATTAAGTTTATGAAATCTCTGCCGGTGACACATTGTAGTTTATAGTCTTTTCACATATTCACTAGGTCATTTGAGCTCCACAGTCACCTTATAGGTACTGATTGTTCAAACTACCATTGCTGCTAACAAACTACCCCAAAACTTAGAGCCATAAAACAACAACTATTTTATTATGCTCACAGATTCTGTGAGTCAGGAATTAAAAAGAAGTACAGCGGGAATGGCTTATCTCTGCTTCACAGTGTCTGGGGCCACAGCTGGGAGCTGCTTGAAAGGCTGGGGGGAGGCTGGGCGAGGTGGCTCATGCCTGTAATCCCAGCACTTTGGGAGGCCGAGGCAGGTGGATCATGAGGTCGAGGCAGATGGACCATGAGGTCAAGAGATCGAGACCATCTTGGCCAACATGGTGAAACCCCATCTCTACTAAACATACAAAAATTAGCTGGGCGTGGTGGTGCTCATCTGTGGTCCCAGCTACTCGGGAGGCTGAGGTAGGAGAATCACTTGAACCCGGAAGGCGGAGGTTGCAGTGAGCTGAGATCACACCATTGCACTCCAGCCTGGCGACAGAGAGAGACTCCATCTCAGAAAGAAAAAGAGAGAGAGAGAGAGGGAGAGAGAGAGAGAGAAAGAGAAAGAGAGAAAGAAAGAAAGAGAAAGAAAGAAAGAAAGAAAGAAAAAGAAAGAAAGAAAGAAAGAAAGAAAGAAGAAAGAAAGAAAGAAAGGAGGGAGGGAGGGAAGAAAGAAAGGCTGGGGAGTGAGTGAGACAAGGGGCTGGATCAGCTGAGACTGGCAGATCCACTTCCAAGACCACTTCTTCTGCCAAACTGCCTGGCACTTTGGTGGGAAACCTGGAAGGGTGGGCTCAGCTGGGACTGGCACCTAAGCACCTACATGTGGCCTCTCCACTATGGTGGCCTCAGGGTAGTAGTCAGACTTCTTACAATGTTCTTGCAGCAGAAGCTACATGCCTTTATGACCTAGCCTCAGAAGTCCTATAATGAACATTCATTTCCCATTCTCTTTTGGTTGAAGTAGTCACGAGCCCCGCCAGATTCAAGGGAGGGGCTGTAGATCACACCTCTCCGTGGGAGGCATACCACGAAGGCCATGTTTTAAGATCACCACACTGGCATTATTTCCTGATTCGAGATGAGAGATGGTAATTCAGTGGAGATTAAATGATTTGTCAAGGAATAGTAACTGGGATAGTTAGCGGGGAAGGGGGCTTAGGGGAGGAGAATGACTTTTACCATAATTCTGACTCTAAATTCTTGCTCTTTCAATTAGTATATATTATATCAGCTAACGTATACTTGCTAATATGTAAAAGTTCAAAGAAAAAAAACTAACTGGTTTTGAGTATATTCAGTAACTTCCCTAAATAGAAACACAAATCTAGAAGAATAAGGTTTGCATTTATAAGCCCTTGCATTTATAAGCGCTTGCATAAAAACTTCATATTTTAAGGAGGTCCAGGGATGAGTGCAATCCTGAGATTGGTCAGACAGCAACTTTGTATCATTTTTCTCACAAAAAAAGATCTCTGAAAATGTCCCCAATACTTAACTGTGATTTCATTTGTTCTCTAGGAAAATCTCACCTGGCCATTGTCCAGCGGGTGAATAATGAGGGAGAAGGGGACCCTTTCTATGAGGTGATGGGCATTGTCACGCTGGAGGATATCATAGAGGAGATTATCAAGTCGGAGATCCTGGATGAAACTGATCTCTACAGTAAGTGCACGGCCTTGGCTGTTCTCCAGGGTCATCTTATTTTCCTCCAAGACTCTCAGGTAAAGCCTCATTTGATTTATAGAAAGGATGTCAGGGCAAACCCTGTGCCCTGATGTGTGTCAGCCACCTATGCCAGGTGCTGCTGTGGCAAGATACCCTAGTTGGAATCACTTCTGAGTCACTGGGAACATGCTAGCTAAGTGTTTATCAGGAGGGAACCTTCAGGAACTGAGCCAAGACTATGAAAAGGAGACCTCCCAGCCTTTGGATAGAAAAGGGACTACAGGAAACACAGTGTTCCCAGGACGGTGCCCAGAGGCCTCTCTGCCCTTGTTTCTGTCCCCCATGTTCTTGTTTGGTTGCTTCATCCACCTAGATGCAGACCCCAACAGGGGTTCCACTCACATCAGAACATCGCAGTGAGCAGTGGAGACTGTCATGAGATTGCCTACTCACAGCCTAAGCCAAAAACTGAATATTCCTTCTTACAAACTTCCCTGTCCTCTTATGCCTTTCAGCCCACCACCCTGGGTTTCTGTTCTCTCCCTGCCACCAGCATCCCTGCTCTTGTCTCTGCTTCCTTCTTTCTGGTCTGCTGCCCCTCCTAACTCCCTCACTCAGGAACAATACAGACTTTTCTATGCAGATGTGAGTACTTTGGGTTACTGAACCTTATCAAAGCTTTGCTTGCAAACATTACAAAGGCATGCTTTGTCTTTAGGATTGGAATGTTATCTAAGTCCATGGGAGTCCCTAGGCTGGGAAGTGTTTCCTCCTGAGAATTTCATCTCATGGAATAGCCATCCTTTTCTTCCTTGCAGATAACTCGTTTCAGACTTTGGTCCTTAGTTTGTGAGATGCGGCCTTTCAGAAACTGGCTCCTGGTAGAAAGAGCTTTGATACCATAAGGCAGTGAGCAGTGCAGAAAGAGTGCCTTCCTTTTAGACAAAGAAGAGATCAACTCTAAAAGGTGGGCCAGGCCTTGGCAAAGACAAGCAAGAGAGTCATGGCACCTCCCTCCAAGAGCCTGGGCACTGCTGTGCTTGCCCGGACCAGGCGTGTCTTCCTTACATGAGGAACGAGCTTGGAAATGTCCTCTCCCTCCCCCACCTCTGCCTGCCACTCTTGATTTAGAATTCTCAGGTGTAGCCTGGGCAACATGGTGAAACCCCATCTCTACAAAAAATACAACAGTTAGCCAGGCGTGGTGACGTGTGCCTGTAGTCCCAGCTACTTGAGAGGCCAAGGTGGGAGGATCACTTGAGCCTGGGAGGTCCTGGCTGCAGTGAGTGGAGATTGTGCCACAGCACTCCAGCATGGGAGCCTGGGTGACAGGGCAAGATTGTCTCAAAAAAAAAAAAAAAAAAAAAAAAAAAAATCCCAGGTGTCTCAGATAAACTAGTGAAGCCATTCACACTAAGGTGTTAGGTACTGATAATAGCCTAAATGAGTAAGCTCCTCCCGGGGCACTTGTTTGAACAACCTTAAGGCTTCAAACACACACTATTGAAATCTAAGGAATGAAGGGGGCGATGAGAGGAATGATTCCCTAATGATGCCATGTTAAGTGGCAATCTGATGGGGGAGAGGGGGGCTATTTAGGCAAACTTATCATACAAATCAGAAAGTTGCTTACTAGTGAGAGCGAAAGAGCTGGGCTAATAGCCTGTATTTGCTACTCTTTTGCTGAGTGATCCTCTTTCTACAGGAGCAGGTTAGGGTCTTTCTACCTATAAATAGCTGCTGGCATGATTCCCTAAGAGCTGTGAAAAGGCCCAGAAGCCAGGGATACTGTCTTTCTTCTTGCATGACCCTGACCTCTTATGTGATCTGGACACCTGGGTCTGGGTCTGCCCATTGTGACTTGAGCAAAAGGAGTGTCAAAGCAGGAGCCAGATGACTGTGAAGGCCCAGAGTCAGAGCGGGCCATGGAAGAGCTGCACCGGCAGGAGGGCACTTCGACCCTTCTAGATGGAAACCCAAAAGCAGGCCCCAAAAGGAGAGGGGGCACACCAGGGAGCCGGATTCTGGGGCCTTATTTTCCTGCCACAGGGGTTCATTCCCTTTCATTCTCACTGCATCCACTCAGCTTGCACCAGACGTTCCCCCACAGCCCTGTTTCTCTTTAGGCGAAGTTTGGAGAAAACCCAAATCCCTCTCCCTGTTCCCCTTAGTGCAGATAAGATGGGCTAGCAGTTTCAAAATTTTACTCAAAACTCAGGGAAAGCAAAAGAGAAAGAACCAAAGAAGACATTTCCTCTACCAAAAAGAAAAACAACAAAAAAAGCGGGGGCTGGGGGGGAAGTAGATATATTTAGACAAGCTTTAAAAAGAATGAGAACAAATTAAATTGGAAAAAGCAAATGCTTTCAACCAATAATTACATGCCTGATACATAGGCTCTTGGGAGGTACCAGACCCTGCCTGAGGCCCCCATCCAGAAAACCCCCCTTTAGAGATTATAGGTCCAATCTTATTTCTTCTCCTCTCTTCTTCCCTATATTTCCCCTGATTCCCTCCCAGTGGAGGGACTGGGGTTGAAGCAGGGAATGTGAGATAAGAGGTGGTGGCCGCCCTCCTTCCTTGTGTGGCATGCTTCAGGTACCACTCAGAGCATGGTTCACATAAGCAGCAGGAGACTAGGTGAGGCCAGTTCAGGGCAAAGGAGGGGGACAGAGTCAGAAATTCCCTGGGCCCCTGCAACCCTCTTGATACTAAGAATGCAGGTCCCTTGTGTGTGTATGACTTTGTGTAAAAGCATTCTCACAGGTAGTTTCCAGTTAGAGTCTCATAATTAATTGCACAAGATGAGTATGAGAGCTATATTAAATATTATTAGCCTCCTTGTACAGATTAAAATAAAAACTCTGATGCTTAGAGAGATTACATGGTGAGTAAGTAGGGGAACCAGCCCCAGAACCCCAGACTTGGGTACCCCAAGCCTGCTTTCCCCTTTTTCTACTATACACCCCCTAAGTGTGGAAAACACTGAAATGATGGCAGTCTCCCATTGTCTATCCCTCACCAACATCCTTCTACTTCCTGGGTGATATTGTGATGTCACCCATAGTTGACACTGCAGAAATGTTCTATCTGTCCCCTGTGATTCTGGGAAAACCTCCAAAGACCAACGTGATTCTGAGATAGCTGTAATCTGTCCTCTGTGACCCCACAGCTGACAATCGGAAAAAGCAGAGGGTCCCGCACCGGGAGCGGAAGCGGCATGACTTCTCCTTGTTTAAGCTTTCGGACACGGAGATGCGGGTGAAGATCTCACCACAGCTTCTGCTAGCCACACACCGCTTCATGGCCACAGGTAGGACAAGTCTCCACTCCAGAGAAGCTAAAACAGAATCTCTAGGGTGGGACCCAGGCACCAATCGTTGTTAATACCTTCCAGCCTGATTCCAGTGTGCTGTCAGGACTGAGAAGCACTGTTCTAGGAAGGAGGTTGCTTTAGACAGGGTAATGGATGCCACCTACTGTCGTATTGAGCCCCAGGCCTGATCTTATAGAGGAAGAAATGAGTATAACTCAACTCTTCTACCAGAGAAAAGAGCTAAAGAAACCATTGCTGCACTTTTCCCTCTTCTACTCACTTCCTCGCTGAAGCCCGAGGCCATCTCCCTGTCTGTTAGACTTGCAGTGCCCTAGAGCAGTGCCACAGAAGCCTGTGAGCTATGAATTTTTAAAATACAGAAGTGTATTGTGAATCTTGGGATCTTTAGAAAGAAAAAAAGTGAGAAAATCCAAAGATAAACTCCTTCTTGTGAAGAAGATAAAGTTTGTCTTTGAACCCTCTGACCATCCATGCCTAATTAATGTGCTGACCTAGAATGATCATATCTATCACTAACTTCAATATTTAATTAATCCAACATATATTTATTGAGTATATAATGAGTGCTAGCACTGTTTTAGGTGCTAAAGAGTAGAAAATTTTAAGCTGGAGCTGTTTTAAGATAGAATTTCTAGTTCTGAGTACAGATTTTTTTTAACTACTTCCCAGAGCCTATGTTATATAAGTAATATAAGTTTAACATATGTAATATAAGCAATAGCTGTAATATATAAATATGATGCAATGATGCCTCACATTATTGACAACTTATTATTTAAATAATTGCCTGTCTTTAGTAACATGGGATTTCATTTCATTCAGCAGATATATGTCATACAAATAAGCCAGATTAAATTATCTGCATTTCATTCAATTATAGCATTGAAGTCTTTGTTGTTTATGTGGCTTAGTTGTCCATGTCCAATTTTAAATAAAATCAAAGAAAATTAATAACGAAACAGACATTTCCAAATGGAGACCTGTTTCTCCTGAGATGCCAGTGCAGGGACACACATCTCCAGAGGACGTGGGTAAGGCCCTGAGATGCACACTTGGGATTAGGATCCTCCACTCCGGAGGAACTGCAGAAGCCCTGCCAGCCTGGTGCCCAGGTACATGCACAGGGGTCCCAGTTGTGCCCACTCTGACTCCTCCCAGCTGCCACTGCTGGAATGGGTGGGACACAGCTGATGCTGATTCCTCCCTTCCCACTCACTCTCCTCTAGAAGTGGAGCCCTTTAAGTCTCTGTACCTTTCGGAGAAGATCCTGCTCCGGCTCCTGAAACATCCCAACGTGATCCAGGAGCTGAAGTTTGATGAGAAGAACAAGAAGGCCCCGGAACACTACCTCTACCAGCGCAACCGCCCTGTGGACTACTTTGTGCTGCTTCTACAGGTGAGTAGGAAAGTCAGGGAACCTCTGAGAGCCAGAGGAGGGCATCTCCAGGGTGAAGAAATGGCCATGCCTCCTTCAGCACCAAGTTCCAAGACTTGGCTGGCTGCCTCAGCAACAAGGCCAGCTGGGTGGACATTTCTTCATGACCCACAGGAGGGGCCTAGACATGGAAGACTGGTGTCCTGGGAGTGCTGGGATCTTTGACATTTAGTCTGACAACTCAGCGATGTTTGGGGTGGGTTGAATACCTCTCCAATAGAGGGGTTCTGCTTCTAAACTTCCAGAACTGCTGCTCTGCGGAAGCTATAATACCTCCTCATCTCTGCTTGAACATCCCCTGAAATGAAACTGCCCACTGCCTCCTAAACTTTAGACAACTCTTCTTTAAACCCTTCTCTCTGTCAAGTGGAAATCTCACCATCTGTGACTTCCATACTGGTCCTTGCTCTGCTCTCTGGAGGTACATGGGACACATTCATTCTCTCTGCTGCATTTCAGCCTTTGCAGTTCCTGAAATCTTCTCCCCCTTCAGAGGACCAGGAAGGGGGAAAGTGACCTGTTCAAAGAAGTGCAACATCTCCCCAGTGCTCACATAAGTATGATCACCTTCTGCTCTGGATACCTGAATAGGCCTGTCTTAAATAAGTGTCTGACATGATTGCAGCTTGTAACACTGCTGGTGCCCTGTCTGGCTTCACCATTAGCTCTGTCACTGATTCCCTGTCCCTTCCCAACATAATGTTGTGAATCCTAAATACACTGATTGTATTTTAAAATCTTGATTAAGCTCACATGAATTTAGAAATGGTCTCTTTGTTACTGTCCACTTCCAGCCTCTCTGCTCTGTCACTGTAACTTGCCTCACATATATCTTTCCAAATGGTCTGAACAAAATGACCTCTCTTCTCCAAAAAATGTAGTCATGTGCCTCACTGTTGGAAATCAACAAGAATCCTGTTACATTGTTTGTATAATGTAATGATCACATAGTTTCATGTCTTATGCTGAATATAAACTTAACGGTTTTCAAATAAAACATGGAATAAAATGTAGTAGCAAGAGTGTACGCTCAGAAATTTGAAAAATATGGCTTTAACATTCCATTGTTGCCATTTCCTAACTAACCTTGACCAAGTTATTCAATCTCTGAGCCTCAAAATTGAGTCCCCTGTAAATCAGGGATTAAAATGGCATAGGCTTCATGGGGTTGTGGGGCTAATTGCATGAGAATCTATGCAGTGCACATAATACAGTGTCATGTCCATGCATGCTATGCATTACATATCAGCTATCACTATTATTGGCAATGAATTAAACAAGCTTCACACATAATTAGATTTTATCTTTTTTTTTTTTTTTTTTTTTTTTTGAGACAGAGTCTCGCCCTGTCACCCAGGCTGGAGTGCAGTGGCCCGATCTCAGCTCACTGCAACCTCTGCCTCCCTGGTTCAAGCGATTCTCCTGCCTCAGTCTCCTGAGCAGCTAGGACTACAGGTGTGCACCACCACACCCAGCTAATTTTTGTATGTTTAGTAGAGATGGGGTTTCACCATATTGGCCAGGCTAGTCTCAAACTCCTGACTTCGTGATCCACCCGCCTTGGCCTCCCAAAGTGCTGGGATTACAGGCGTGAGCCACCGCACTCGGCCTAGATTTTATGTTGACCTGACTTAGAAATGGTCCAGTCTTTGACTAAACCAGCGGGGCAGTTTATGAGGCCCTGGATTAGCTGGTGCTTAGGCCTGCATCATGGAAGGGCCACTACAGTACACAAGGACAGCTTGGTTATTCATGACTGGATGCTATTTTATGAACAACGAAGCACTGAATTTACTGCAAAGAGCTACTAAAGCTGGTGGTGCTTTCTCACATGTAAATCTGGAGAGAATTAACATTCCTCTGTGATAAGAACATGGGTCTAGTCCACTTGTTATCCAAGCAGAAATGCTTAGGATTCTAGTCAATAGTAGAACTGGAAGTGCTCATACACATTCATAGTACACTTCCTTTTTTTTTTTTTCCAGGGTAAAGTGGAGGTGGAGGTTGGTAAGGAAGGCCTTCGCTTTGAAAATGGAGCCTTTACTTACTATGGCGTCCCAGCCATCATGACCACTGCTTGCTCAGGTATTCTAGTTTCCATTTGTTTATTGGGAAAGTAATGGGATATGGTAGAAAAAGCACAGGGGTTCAAGTCTTGACTCCCCCTTTGACTCTTGTTAATCAGCCTGGACAAGCCATTTAACTTCCTTGGCTTTAGTTCCTTCCTCTGCAAAATGGGTGTATGAATCACTTTTCATTCAGTTAGTGCTTTAAAAAAAGTGCAAAAAATTGAATTGTAAAAAGCAGTAATATTGTCAAGTGTTAGGGATCTAGGGTGGTAGATTTCAGTATGAAAAGACAAGTTTATTTTGCTTTTTATACTTGTTCCCTACCCTTCCATTTAATTGCCTGGTTTTTACAGGGTTAATTGGTGCTGGGGGTGGATAGAAGAGGGAAGATTCCCATAAGAAGTGTGTTTTCTGAGTTGCCTCTGAAACTCACTGCATCCTTCTGTCCTTAGATAATGACGTGCGGAAGGTTGGAAGTCTGGCTGGATCTTCTGTCTTTCGTATGTATCTCTCAAACCCCTTCCTCGTCCTCCCCATCGTAGTCCTGCCTCAGCCCGCTCTGGGGACCTGGACCGAGCACTTTGAGCCTGGGCTGGGGCTAAGACAAATGCTGGCAGCCCCTTTGTAATGTTCTGCCAGGAACACTGCTTCCTGCCAGGTACCCACAGACCATGGGAGCTTAGGTTCTGTGTGTCTGGAATGTTTTCTGCTGCTTCTCTGCTCACATGGTTGGGGGGATGCAGGGGTTGTGAGGGAAGGCACTGCTTATTGCCACCTTCCAGTGAATGCAGGCAGGTGATTTGTGTGCTTGGACAGAGGCTCAGCCCTTCCTCCTGTGCAATAACAATTCACCCATGGCCTTTACTCAAACACTCTCATATGCTATTATTGTGTCTGTGGGGTTTGTCCTCAGTAAGAAGTGACTGCAAGATTTGGGGATGTAAGTTCCACCTTTGTGCAGTACGTTGCTTATCTGCCTCTCTTTCTTGGTTCTCCACCTCTCAGCTAGTGGAGAGGTATCTGCCAGCTGGCTGTGCATGCTTTTGGTCGGGGGCAGGCACAGGGCTGATGGCTGGTTTGCTCTGCCCTTTCTGTGCTGTGCCTTCTTGCTGTTTCCTGTGTAGTTATTGCACTTGCGCTTAAAGGGCATGGCATTTTTTGTGATTAAAAGTGTGATACAGAAAGAATTATTTCTCTAGATTTCTTTCTGATTCACGGTTCCGAATTTTGCATTGCTTTCAGCTGTTAGTGTTTACAGTGACAACTTCAATGCCAAATAGGGTCTTTCCTCTCATCATAAAAAAAGATTTTACATATTGCCTTGTGGTGGGAATTATCAGAGGGTCCCAGAGCTTGATATCATAGTCCCTGGAACATGGCAAGGTAGATACCATTTTAACATGAGTGAAGCTAAGGAAATGACTTGCTTCAAATCACCCAGTAAGTTGGTGAGCGGCCAAGATGCTTCCTGGTGTCCTGGCTAGTTCACATAGCACAATAAAATACAGATTTCAGATCCATCATATTCTGGAATGCAATTTCTAAGTGGAAATAGTGGAACAATTTACAGTGTAATTGTTACAGTGTAATAGCCCAGCCAGTGGCTGAAATGAAGTACCTGCCCAGTGTGAAGAGTGGCAGAACTTGAGTTGGAGGAGCTCTGTAAAATTGAAAAGACCCTGGTACATTATTATACTTAAGACAATGAATCTCAATCAAGGTTGATGAAGGAAGCATCAGTGCTCAGTAGAACTCTGGATGGGTGAGGGACGGGCTACAGGACTTTGGCAAACCTTAGTTCTCTAAAGGAAATCTCCATCATCCATCACATTAGGGACTACTCCTGGGATTCTAATATGTCACCTAGAAATGTCTGTGATCTCTTCCAGAAGACTAAAAGAGGTGGAAATTCTGAGAAAAAAAGACCTACATATGGCTTCCTAGCCCACACAATTTATATGACCTTCTTTCTTAAAAAAAAAAAAATAAATAAATAAATAAATAAAATAAAATTGCTGTGGCCAGGCATGGTGGCTCTCACCTGTAATCCCAGCACTTTGGGAGGCCAGGACGGGTGGATCACATGGTCAGGAGATCGAGACCATCCTGGCCAACATGGTGAAACCCTGTCTCTACTAAAAATACAAAAATTAGCCAGGCATGGTAGCACGTGCCTTTGATCCCAGCTACTAGGGAGGCTGAGGCAGGTGAATCGCTTGAACTTGGGAGGTGGAGGTTGCAGTGAGCCGAGATCATGCCACCGTATTCCAGCCTGGCTACAGAGCAAGATTCCATCTCAAAAAAAAAATTGTTTTAAGTAGAAGGAAGATGTTATCTGATTTCTTCCTTTCCTTCCTTCTTGTCTCTAGTTCTTTCTTTCAAAAGCTTTCAGTTGCATCAGTGAGATAGAAATAAAGTTGCAACATTGATTTCTCCTTTAAAACTAGTTAACTGAAAAGAAGCATAGCACTCTTTCTCTTTCTCTCACCATGTTACTGAGCATCTCTGTAAATCTTCAGAAGGAAAAAGAAATATTATTAGCCAATGGAGTAAAAAGACATTTTCCATCCTCCCCGAACCCATACTTAGTGTAGTGAAGTGTGAAGTAACTGCAAAGGCCAGCCATACTCCACAGTTATCCCGGGTGAATGCTCAGCCCATGGTCCAGCCACCCAGCATCTTTCACTGGCCAAGAACCTCAACCTATAGGTTGAGGGAGAGCTTAAGTCTAAGCTAAAAGGCAATAAAATCTTGTAGGGTCTTGGCCCAGCCCCGTCCCCCTATGCTTGAAGCTAGCTTAATCAGCCTTTGAGGATGAGGAGTGAGATTATGAGTTTGCTGGAATACTGGCACGATGACCTATGCTTCAAAGTTGAACTTGAGGCTACAAAGAAGTCTCTGGCTTTCCTGCATGAGGTGAAGGGAACATAATCTACACTGTCTTCTTCTTCTTGGTTCTGATTGCCAGGAACCCAGGGTAGCTGGAATAGGTGCACACACAGGTGTGCAGATGTGGAAAGAACAGGTCTCCTGTCTGTTTGGTGTATACAATGTATACAGTTTGGTGTATACATTTATACATTTAGAACTATGATTCTTCTTGAGAATAGAGAGTTTCTTAACTCCATTGTGTCTCATAATATTAGAGGCCCATTCTAATATTCATTAACATCTCATGTCAGAGCAAAGGATTATCAGGTAGGTAATTTCAAATAAAATCATTTGATGTAGCAAATAAAACTGCAGAAGCAGTCTATTTCCGTATGCTATCATCTGCAGACTGGTTTCATTTAGCTCCTTAAAAAGGACTCTGGGAATGATCAGATAAGAGAGACGAAGACAGGTTCCCATAGTTCCCCTGCCTAGACACCACTTGAAGGGGGAGCAGCTGGACTGTTAATACACACTCAACTCTAGCCGGGCCCCCAGTGATAGCCAGCACCATTTCAAACTGTGGGGAAAGAGAAGGACAATGGAATGGAGAGATACTTTGGACCACTGGTACTTACCACAAAGTGGCTTTGATTTAATTCATCAAGTTGATTCACATTAACACTGCTAGAGATATTGTTCTTCCTTTATCCCTATCCTCTAGCAATGCACAGTTCTTCACCAACACTGTGACCAGAGGGATCTCCTAGGAGTCTGAGGCAGCATCTAGCTTCCTCAAGGATGCCCCTAGCAGGAGCACACGCTTTCCATTCAGGCCTCTGAGTACCTATGCAGGTGCCCTTGGCAGTTGAGCTCCATGGGAGCTGGGAGAGCTTGGTGGGAACGCAGCGCTGGGCTCCCAGCATGTTTTCTGGCTCAAAATGGGAGCCTCAGAGAATGCTGCCTACATGCTTCCCACAGGGCTCGGCTTGTGCTTGTACATCTGATTCCAAGATGTGTTGCACATCTTTTCAGATGACCTTCAGCAAAATCCATTTTATTTTCTTGTCTTTCTGGAGAGTGACTTTGTAAGAGGATGTGATTCCTGTGTTTTCAGAGTCAAGATTCCTTTTTGCAGAGAAATGTGATGTTGTGAAGATCCAGGAAAAGACTGTCTCACCCACTTTGTTCTTTGTCTCTTTCCTTTTGTGTTTATATCTTCCCTTTCGCAACTCACAAATCCTTGGCCCCTGACTCTTTAGTGCCCGTCTCTGTGTCTCGTACCTTCGCTGTCAGCAGAGGGGACTCTCTGGCAGGCTCCCCAGGTAAACATGCATGGGTGTCTCGGGTCTCTGTAGATCCAGAGGGGTTTGCAAGAAGCCTTTGGTCTCTGTCACTTTCCTGCATGAGAACTAATCTCTCCAACAGGCACTCCTGTGACTAAGGCATAGCACTTTGCACAAATAGCACTCATTTGCACATACCACCCAGGCATTGCTGGTTCAGTGGTGTCATTTGTGAGTTTACCTCCCAGGAATGTATCTGTGTATGCACATGGAAAAATGGTGGGGGTGAGGGATAGTGTGAGTTTTTCCTCATTTGTCTGACTACAGAATGGAGGGATGAGGAGTACAGCATGAATGAAGTAGGAATAGTGGAATACTATGCTTTATTTCTACCTATTTTCTTTCTACCTTTCTTTCCTTCCATGTCCTCATCTTCCTAATAATGTTACTATGTGATGATCATATGCTCACTAGCTCTGCTCGTACAAAGGATGCTATATGTAAAACTTTCAAAACAACTTTTCATTAGGTTTAACCTCTTTTGTTGATAAATGAAATAGTCACTGGGTTTCTTTTTAATCAGGTAACAATTCCTCATAGAGCTAGACAATGATTCAATGACTGAGTAGAATGCCACAAATCTGAATGATCAACCGTTTGTTTTCATCTCCAGCGGTTCTCTTGGGCTCATAGAGCAACTAATGACTAAACCAGGAATGTATTTGTTAAATTGCCCTGCAGTTAGAACACAGTCCAATTTCCTCTACCCTCTAAATCTGTATCCCTTATCACATTGCTGGGGTAATGATACTAAGACCCCACCATATCCTCAGTCATCGAGAAATCGCTTATGTTTCTCTGTCTGTATAGTAGACCCTCAACATTTAAAAAAGGCCATGTTTTGAGACTTCAAACCCTCCAATTTGCAACCTCAGAAGTATTTATGTTGACTTCTGTTTTTTCCCAAAATCACTTTTTTTCATCAAAAACCATCTGGTCCTCATGTTGATCTATACAAGATAAGTTAACCACCTTCTCAAATTTCACCAAAGTTTTCTCTCTCTCTCTTGATGGTGATTTTCCACTAAGAAATAGTTTTTCTTGCTTTGTGAGAGCTCATGCCTTCATAATGACTACAGGATCGGACAGTCAATGTGAAATGCCAATCTGGTGCCCTCACCAGCTAAATGGTCTACTCCTACATGCCCGCAAAATTAGAAATGACCACTTGATGGACCTTCAAGTTCCTTCACATGCAGTGAATCTTGGTGAATGCCACGAGTGTGCTGTGAAGGTTCAGAGGAAAGGGGAGATGCACATTTTAAAAGACTTTCAGCCCAAAAGATCAAAGCGAGGATGTGTTTTCCTTTTTAATTAACCTTCAGTTAACCAGATGACCTAGTTAATTGTAACTTCCCAGTTAAAGGAAGGTTAATTCTAGTTCATCTGTATTGATTATGATAAAGTCCATGATAACCCAATGGCAGACAGAGATGAAAGTGATTCCCTCCTGCTGTGCAGAACCCCCAGGAAGTGCTGAGACTTCTGATCCAACTCTGGGTGGTGTCATGTGCCCCTGAGAGTATTTTCAACTTTCCCCCCTTTTCCATGACTGTGGATATTCAACACAACAGGAGATTAGTGTCAACACAACGGAAACCCTACCCATAAAGAGGTAAGCTTATTCCCACCCTTGGTTTAACTCTGCAGGGTGGAGCAATGGTGGGTACAGTGGGAGAAAACCAGAGGTAGGGAGTGCCTAGTTTCTCCTTTGGCTTATTCCTCTCCACCTTGTGTCTGGTCTCTATCTAGAGCTAATCACTGTGCCTTCCCAGTGATCAGCTGACATCCACAGGACCTATTCTGTGGTATTTCCTCTGTCACTCTTGCTTTTGTTCCATATCATTAAAAGAAGTAGCCTCAGAGGTCTGGGATTTTTGTAGAAAGAAGTTCCAGGTAACTTCTGGCCCTGTAAGCACAGACTTTGGAACCAAGGGCTCTTATTCAGTGCTCGATCGTCCATTCATAGTGTGCATTGAGATCAACAATGATGCCATTTTCTCCTAGAATATACCAAAGTACCTAAAAATTTTTTTTACTTTGCAAAATGTGCTAAGTGGAAATATTGATTTCTGATCCAGATACATTAATTTACATATATGCTAAATCTCAACCGTATCTTATATGGGAGGAAAATAAATCCTAGAAATTAGTAGGGCCTTGAAGTCTAAGAAAGAATTGTCATTGTCTTATTTGACTCCCCACAATCACTTTGGGAGATAGGCAGGAATAGTCATTGAAAAACAACAGATTAAAAAACAGGTTCTGAGAAAGTCAGTCAGTGTTGTATGTGTCTTAGGTAGGCAGAGGGACAAGGACTGGAATCTAAGTCTTAGATCCTGCTCTCCACCTACTGCCTGGGACCTTGCTGTACCTCTGAATATAGACATTTTGTGCCCCTAGAGGGCTGTGATTTATTTGCATTTTGAAAGCAGTGCTAATTACGAATCTGGTGCTCGCACTAGATTGAGGCTAGGGGTCTCTGCACCAAATATTGCCATCATTATCCATAGGGAGTCTCTTTCTATTTGAGCCTTAGTTTGAAATAAGAACACAGTGGTTCACAGATTACCTCCAGGTTGTGGTGTGGTTAACCAACTTGGCAGGTGCTTTCATTTAAAAATGAAACTTCTGATCAGGGGTTTCCCCTGAAAGTACACGGCCCCACTGCAATTAGCATTCCCTTTCCCCATATTCACTCCTTCTTTCTTCTCCTGGTGGTGGAGATAATTTTGAATTCCCCATGACAGTCCTTTCAAATCCACAAAAGCACAGAGACAGAGACTTTGGAACCAACGGTTCTTTTTCAGTGCTCGGTTATCTATTCATAATGTGCACTGAGATCAATAATGACAGTTTTCTGCTTGAATATACAGGGAATCTCTAAAAATAATATTTCTACTTTGCAAAATGTGGTAAGTGGAAATATTCCTTCGGGTTGGCTCTTGTGTGATGAACATTTGGGAACCATTAAAGCTCCGTGTAAAGTGAATGAGTTCATCTGGGATCCTAACTTGGGCTTAGAGTTCACATTGTAGTTTTGACAGACAGCTGGCTTTGGTGTTCGGTTGTCTGATGCTAAATATTGCCCCAGTATAATGAATTTTAACAATTCTAGTTTGTACTCTTACAGGTCTATGTAATTAAGCTTCCTCATCCATTTTGGAGAAGAGAGATGGCCCACGGCACAGTCACAGTCAGACCAAAGTAGGCCATTCCCCCTCATCCCTCACTGATGGTACAAAAGATGTAGGCAGGCAACCCCTGAACCCTCCTTTTTCCTCAAATCCTCATAAGGAAAATGGGAGCTTAGCATTCTACTTCTGTATCTTGGGGTCTGATTCCAGGATAGGGTTGTGAAGGCTCCCTGGATACAGGTGTCACAAATGAAGCAAGAGTCCCAGAGCTGCTGTGTATAGATTTTCAGGGCCCCTGACTATTACTGCAGAAGGAGAGGAGTTTCCATCCAGCCCCAATTACAGTGTGAAGTCCTCTTCCATACCCTTTGCCACCCTGCCCCCAATTTTTCCCTAGTGCCTTCTCCACCCAAACCTCAGCAATCCAAGTAGCCAACCCAGGACAGATATCTGTTAGAGACTGACCACTCAAAGGCTGCAGGAATGAGGTCTGCCACAATTTCATAGAGCAGAAAACCCTGCTCCCCATCACCCGGTTACACCTGAGCCAACCCGAGGGTCTGATGCAAGAGCAAGAGTGGGCAAGGGATGGGTTGGTTGCTTGGCCTGCTGCCTGCTGACAGGTCCCGTGGTTGGTGTCACATATCATACTGTTTGATCTGTCTCCTTCCAGACCTCCTTGCATTATACTTAGGATTTTCCTCCTCACTTCACTCCCCCAAGCTGTGCCTCTGTGCTCTTAGGATATGCCAAGGGGAATTACACAACTTGAACTAGTTTGCCATGCTGCTAGGACACTCGTCTGTTACTGATTTCTTCTGCTTTTTATTAAAAGCATTTCCATGTCCCTTGCTCAGAAACCTCTGAGTGTATATGCATAATTACCAAAATGCCAAGTCATCAGCATCCAACCTACTAAGGAATGTCAGACTCCAGGACACGAAAACATTGATCTCGCGCAATACTCAGAGGGGCTGGGACTTTCTCACGGAGTAAAGGTTCTTTTTTCTTTTAAAAATTGCTTTTATAGACTCGATCTTTGTAAGACAGTTGTATCGTTTGGTGTTGGGAATCCTTTATGATTTTATAAATAAACTTTCAATAACATTGTTTTTACTTAAAAAAAAAGACATGTTTTTCCTCCTCCCAGCACAATAGTGATGTAGCTTGTGTTTGACATGTGAGTCCCTGTGGGTGTCATCTACCCTGGGTGCCAGTGAAATGATGGGAGCTTTGGAGGGAACTGGGATGTAGCTGTTGCCTCTGTTTTCAACAGGAGAAGCTTCCACGGATGGAAGGAGTTTAGTAGATAAAATAGGGCTATTTCCCTGTTGTCTTTCCTGAACATATCTTTAATTGTGACATAACAGATGAGGATGTGGAACAACTGGTGTAGGGTGTGTGAAGCCCATGTCTGGCCAGGCAAAGTGGAGGATTATTGAGGAATGGGGGTGATTCTCTGGGCAGCTGAAGCCACAAGCCCTGCTCACACTCTCTTCCCTTGGTTATGTCCAAACTGAGTTGAGGTCAAAACCCACCAGGTCAAGGTATGGTTTTCCAGATGCTGCACTGGGGCCAAAGAAGCTACTCTTGGGCAGGACTCTCTGCCCCGCTTTTCTGCAACAATTAGCCTGGAGGAAAGAACACAGACTTATCCAGCCACCACCCTAAAACAGCTACAAATGGGTCTGGCCAAGCCAGAACTCATCAATTTGCTTTCTCTTTTCTTCTTTTTTTAATAGATTTAGGGGGTACAAGTGCATTTTTGTTACATAGATATATTACATAGTGGTGAAGTCTGAGCTTTTAGTGTGGCCATCACCCAAATAGTATACATTGTACTCATTAAGTAATTTCTATCCCTCACCCTCTCCTGCCCTTCTGGGTCTTCAATGTGTATTATTTCCCTATGTTCACTTGTACATATTATTTAGCTCCCACTTACAAGGGAAATAATGCAGTCTTTGACTTTCTGTGTTATTTCACTTAAGATAATGGCCTCTATTTCCACCCATGTTGCTGCAAAAGACATGATTTCATTCTTTTTGTGGCTGAATAATATTTCATTGTGTATACACACATACACACACACACACACACACACACACACATATACAAAATCACATTTTCTTTATCCAGTCATCCATTGATGGACACTTGGGTTGATTCTGTATCTTTGCTATTGTGAATAGTGCTGCAAGAAACATACACGTACAGGTATCTTTTTTACATAATTTCTTTTCCTTTGGGTAGATACCCAGTTGTGGGATTTCTGACTTGAATGATAGTTATATTTTTAAGAACTCATCAGTTTGTTTTCAAGGAATCAGGCCCAGAAGTGAAATGTACCTTTTTCTGCCCAACACTTCTGCTTTTTACAATTACCTTGGTGCTTCATGTTGTTCTCTACAGCACCATCACTGTCCCTGTCCTTGTCAGTTCTTAGTCACTCTGGAGAAGGGTCTGGTCCTTCATCACACAGTGGATGGGTAGAGCCCTGGGCATCTGACTTCAGGACCCCTTGTTTCACATGCCCTTATTAAACAAACAGTCTTGCTGCTCCATGTGGCCTCTTCCTCAAGTTACTGGGTCAAGGCCTGAGGCTTCTTGATGCCCTTTGATTCTAGTTGCACACTATTTTACTCTATCCAGCCACATTTCTGGAGTGTCTTGCTCCCCACCCTTACTTCTTGGGGAAGTCAGCTTCCCCAGAATGACTTTAGGTTTGTGATGATTTAAGAGCTTTAGTGACTTTAAGAGCTTTAGTTTGATGATTTAAGAGCTTTAATGACTTTAGCTTTGTGATGATTTAAGAGCTGTGAAACCTTTTTATAAAACAAATTTAGATTATAAACTTTAAGAGTCATTGTATCGCCCTGTGGGACCTTGACGTGCTGATTCATTTATTCTACACGTTTTCCTTGAGTACCTTCTCTAGGCCAGGCACTGTGCCAGGTGCTGGGTGTACAATGAGGATAACCAGAGAAGACAAGGTCTCTGCCCTCATGGAATTAAAAGTTGAATTAAGTAGATGTAACAAGTAGTTACTAATATGTAATTAATACTTGTGAAAGTGCTTTGAAAGGATGGACAGGGAGTCATGATAGAGGAGAACAGGAGGAATCTTCCTAGGTGACCAGACAAGGTCTTCAGAGAAGGTGGTGCCTCAGCTGAGAACTAGTGACTGAGGAGCAGACAGCCATTAGCTGAGGCGGGAGGAGGTGGGGTGGGGAAGGGAAATGGCATTCATCGAGGTGGGGAAAGCCTGCTTGGTTAAGGATGCCCAGGGAGGCCAGTGGCTAAAGCAAAGCAAGAGAGGGGAAAGGAGGTCCCAAGATCAGATCAGATAGGAAAGCAGGGGCCAGGTCACAGCAAGGAATTTGGATTTTATTCAGACAAAACAGGAAGCTGATTTGTGTTTTAAAAATGTGATTCTGGCAGCTGAGGTGAAAACAGATTATAAGATTCTAAGTGGGGAGACTGTGGTCCAGGTGAGGCTGAGGTCGCTGGGATTTGAGTGGAGACAGAGATAGGACCGATGGGCTCATTATGTCAGATGGATCGCAAGGCTGCATGTGGGGCTGAGGGAGCGGCAGGAGTCAAGGACAATCCTGGGGTTTCTGGTTTCAGGAACTGCATGTAAGTGGATGACACTTACTGAGAAGGGGGAAGACTGGAAGTGGACTCCTTAATTCCATAATCAGATCAAGGCAGTGATGATTATGGTTCTAATGAGAAAATGATTCAACCTATTATTTTACTCTTTCTGCTACATGGTTTGCCAGACAACAGCTTGGCAGCTAAATAGATCATCAACCTTCCATGACTCATTCTAAATAGAGGCTAATCAAATATTTTGCTTTATCTCAAGAGACAGGATTAAATTCCCAAGGTTCTACCCTGAAAGAGCAGAATCTATAAAGAATCTGATTTTTCATTTGAGGCCCCTGAGCTAAATCTGTGTTAAGAGAAGCTGACAGCCTCCTCATCCCCTTTTTTGGAAGAAGCAGAAGGATTGGGGGAGCTTTGCAGTCTATCACTTGGGGTGGTTCCACGGTTGAGATGATGTTTGGAGTCACCTTCGGTATCCTCTTTTCTGTTGTTCCTGGAGAGGGCAGCTCACATAAAACCAAGTGACATGGTCTTAATTGAACTTTTCCAAGAAGTATTTCTTTAAAATGTGAAAAGAACCTGGCTAAGCATTCAGGAGATCTTTGATGGAAGGCCTGCAGATGATCCCAGTGCCCCCCTCAGGCCTATGCAAGAGGGGGCCCAGCCCTAGACCCACACTTTGGCCCTTCTCAGTCCAGTCCATCTATATGGGGCAAAGAGTTCTCAGGGCCAAAGGGATGTGCTGAGCCAGAGCCTGTGTCCTCCCTTCTAAACCACATTTCAGATATCCAGAATCCTGGAATCCCCACCCAAACAATCCTAGGGGACCAGGGGTCCAGAAGCCCTAGGGCCAGTGCTGGCTATCCACCCACAGCTCTGTTTTCTGGCATGGTTGCTATTAATATTTGTCAAGGAAGAGGATAAAGCCTATTTTTACCGTTTATCAATGTGACTTCTAACTTAAAAATATTTATCCTTGTGGTTTGTGGGCTTCCGTTTGTCTCAGGCCCTGCCAATGTGGGGGCAGGCCTGAATTCTTCCCACTAAAATGTATGGCCACATGAGGATTGGTTGCCTGTGCTGTGACAGATGGTTTTGAGGGCAAACCCAAGGCCTTGGCCTTTCTAAAATAAGGTTTGTGATTGGAGTTGATGTAAAATGCCTCACCATGGTAGAGGGGCGCATGGTCTAGGGTAGCAAGCCATGCTTGTAGTACTGCCCTCATCTCGTTCGGGGTCCTTGTGCACCTAACCTGAAGACAAGAACCAAGGAAGATGTGAACCACCCGTCCCCTCTGTCTGGGGAAAATAGATGCTCCAGCTCCTCACTGGGAGAGGTTGTGGGGAGCAGCTGAGTGGAAGGGAGCCATGAGTTTGTCTTAGGTATTTGTTCCTCTTAGGAATAAACATCAACAAAGCAGCTCAGCTCCTTCCTCGGGCTCTGATGGGAAGGGTGAGGCCCATCACCACCACCCAGTGTTACCATCGCCTGAAAGTCGTATGGGACCTCAGTAAACAACACCTGTCTCTCCCTCCTTCCCTGTCTCCCTCCCTCCCCCTTCTTCCTCCCCACCCATCCCTCCTTGTCTTTTCTCCATCTCTCACCATCTGCAGTAAACCGGTCCCCTTCTCGCTGCAGTGGGTTGAATCGCTCTGAGTCTCCAAACCGAGAGCGCAGTGACTTTGGGGGCAGCAACACCCAGCTGTACAGCAGCAGCAACAACCTCTACATGCCTGACTACTCAGTCCACATCCTCAGCGATGTGCAGTTTGTGAAGGTAACTCCCCCAGGAAGGTTATCCTCTCCCTCCCAGTGGGCAGTGTTGGCTGGCTGAGCGGGACAAGAAGACCACCCCCATTCCTAGGAGGGATGTGCGCACCATTCCCCTGTGTTCCAATACAGTGCTGGGTGGTAACTGCTACTGGCTGTATAAAGGCTGTTTTCAGTAAGCTTTAGGACGGTTCATTATTTGTCACTCTTAACATCTCCTGACCCCCTTTTTTCATGTGGGGAAATGAGGCACAAAGCAATAGATTAGCTTGCATGTGGGGAAATGAGGCACAAAGCAATAGATTAGCTTGCCTGACACAAGTTGCTGCCAGAACCATTTCCTTTGCATCCCCTACCATTGGCATCAGTTTGATTTTATTCATTGGTTTTTCTAAGATAAGATTTTTCTAAGATAAGTTTGCAGGTGATTAATAAACAAAGTGATGTGTAGAAGAAACCATGCTATACATCTGCCTGTCTGTTGGTTAAAAAGAAGAAACCATGCTATACTTTTACATGTGATAACATAATTTTATACCTTAAAGTCTAAAACACAACTTGACCTGTGTGTTAACTGAAAATCTTTTGTAGTCACTAGTAAGACCCCTTGAAAATTACTAAGCTATTTGAAGAGAACCATGTGCAATTGCCCAGGAGAGAGGTAGCAAAAGGCTCATGGCATCATAATTAAAGAGGAGGGGAGCTATTTCCTCATACCTCTCACTGGGATTGGCATTGCACAGGAGCCTTTAACATTTTCCCCTTTCCTCTTGTTTCCATAGGTTCTTTTTTTTTTTTTTTTTTTTTTTTGAGACAGAATCTCGCTCTGTTGCCCAGGCTGGAGTGCAGTGGCGAGATCTCGGCTCACTGCAACCTCCATCTCCCAGGTTCAAGCAATTCTCCTGCCTCAGCCTCCCGAGTAGCTGGGACTACAGGCACGTGCCACCACGTCCAGCTAACTTTTGTGTTTTTAGTAGAGACGGGGTTTCACCATGTTGGTCAGGTTGGTCTCTATCTCTTGACTTCATGATCCACCTGCCTCGGCCTCCCAAAGTGCTGGGATTACAGGCGTGAGCCACCGCGCCCAGCCTGTTTTGTTTCCTAGTATTCTGCAAACCATGACAAACTTTGTCCTGAGATCTAGCTAGAGCCCCATTTATCCCAGGCCAGCAGAACACCCAGTGAGTTCACTTGGTAGCTGTTGCACAGTTGCAGGCTGGGTCATGAGAGGTGCACTGAAATCACCAGGGTGGAAGAAGGTCCTTCTTTCCAGAACGCACGCCTTCATTATTTGGAGAGGGGTGTGTGCTGGCCGGTTTTCTGTGTTTCAGGACTTTGTGGACAGCCCTGAGTTAAAACTGACATCAGCCTATAAAAGTAACCTTGAAAAGTAACCATGGAATGTTGCCAGAGGGAGGGATAGAACCTGGGGGATGGCGTGAGACAATAACTATTTTTTTGCAGTAAACTGTGCAAGGCACTTTACTGAGTCCTTTGTTTGAATTATCCATTTAATCTCACAGCCACCCTATGAGGTAGGTATTGCTGTCATTCCCATTTTCTAGATGAAGAGTTCAGGTTTGAGGAGTATAGGGTCACATGGCTAGTAAATGGCACAGCCAAGCTTCAAAGTTGGGTCTTTCTGCCTCCAGAATCCAAGCCCTGAAGTCAGTGGGCTTTAGAGTGAGCGGCAGGACATCAGAGCTAAAGGAACCCCAGGGAAGTGCCTTTACGAGCTGACCGAGCAATGCTCATGGGTGCATATGACTGTGGACACTTAAGTCTAATGTGACAAGGAGGTTAAACCTTAGAAAATCATAGCCCACGATTCTGCTCCTCATAGCTTCCAGAAGCCTTCTCATTGCTAATGCAGACCTTCCCCAGAAGGGGAGGTAGGGAAAAAGTGGGAAAAGAGGAACTCTAATATGTTAAGTCTGGTTGGTTTTCGTGTTGGACATGTGATCTGTGGGGAAAGAAATGGAAAATCATAGTATGATTACATGATTCAACAAATATTTAATGGAGGCCTGCTCTGTTCTTGGCACTGTTGAGATACTGTGGTGAAGACAGCAAGCTGCTGCCCTTCGGGAGCTTACAGGCTAATGAGGGAGAAAGACAACAACCACATACATAACCTAGGTAATTTCAGGTCGTAATAATAAGGGCTGTGAAGGAAATAAAGAGGTAATTGGGATCAGTAATTGGGCAGAGAAGGCAAGGAGACTGCTCTTGAAATGGTTATCAGACAGGCCGAGAAAGGACATTTTTGCTGAGACTTGAAAGGGGAGTGGGTGAATGTTCAAGATGGAAACAACAGAGGCTGGAAGGAGCTTGTAGTTTAAGGGTCTGAGTGCCGGCCCATGGTGTGCAAAGGCAGAGGCTCCATGAGAATGTAGCATCACAGGTGGTATCACCTGGTATCTTTAGGCCATAGTAAGGAATTTGGATTCTATTTTAAGTGTGGCGGGGTTTTTTTTTTTTTTTTTTGTAGAGACAGGATTCTCACTATGTTTCCCAGACTGGTCTCAAACTCTCAGCCTCCAGCGATCCTCCCACCTCAGCCTCCCAAAGTGATGTGATTACAGGCATGAGCCACGGCACTCAGCCAGAATTTTTAAGTTTGTTTCTCTTTTCATTTATATTAGTCAGTTTTGGCCACTGTAACAAATTACCATAGACTGTGTGGCTTAAACAACAGATATTTATTTCTCACCATTCTGGAGGTTGGGAAGTCCAATATCAAGGTGCCAGCAGATCCAGCATCTGATGAAGGCTCACTACCTAGTTTGCAGATTACCTCTCATTGTATTCTCACATGGTGGAGAGCAAAGAAAGGAAGTAAACTCTCTCTATTTTTTTTTTTTTTTTTTTGAGACAGGGTCTCACTGTGTTGACTAGGCTGGTCTTAAACTCCTGGCCTCAAGTGATCCTCTTGCCTCGGCCTCCCAAAGTGCTGACAAGCTCTCGTCTTCTAAGGGCACTAATCCCATTCATGAGGAATTCACCCTTATATCCTAATCACCTGCCAAAGGCCCCACCTGCTAATACCACTACATTGGGGTTAGGATTTCAACATATGAATATTGAGGGGACACAAACATTCAGTCCGTAACCATTCATATCAGAAGTTGAGAAAATCAGTATGAAGATTTGGTTTGCTGCTTGGAGTAGAAAAGTGAAGGAGATTTTGAAGAGTCATGTTCAATGGGCAAAACATCATTAGGCTTTACAGATTGGACAGTACTTTCAGGAGATGGATTTGGCAACTCCTCAGAGGAATGTGCTAAGATGATCACCTAGCATTAGGTTTGTAAGGATTTTCTTAAAACTTGCCGATGGGCTGGGTGCGGTGGCTCACACCTGTAATCCCAGCACTTTGGGAGGCCAAGATGGGTGGATCACCTGAGGTCAGGAGTTTGTGACCAGCCTGGCCAACATGGCGAAACCCCGTTTCTACTAAAAATACAAAAATTAGCCAGGCATGGTGGCAGGCGTCTGTAATCCCAGCTACTCGGGAGGCTGAGGCAGGAAAATCACTTGAACCTGGGAGGCGGAGGTGGCAGTGAACTGAGATCGTGCCACTGCACTCCAGCCTGGGTGACAGAGGGAGACTCGGCCTCAAAAAAAAAAAGAAAAAACAAAACAAAACTTGCCAATGATCTCATATCTCCAACCCTAGAACATAAGGAAAGGGAACATTCTACAAATCACAAGGAACATAAAAGTCTGTTTCCCAACATGAGATAGTGTCAGTGTTGAAAACCCCAAGTCCCAGGTCAGTTCTCGGGTGTAGGTGTCTGTCCTTTTTGTCCAAACAGAAGACTTTGCTGCAATCAGTGCAGCTGAGCAGCACAAAATTTGATTTTTCTTTCCACCTGGATATTTTGAAATCAAGAAGACTAAATGTCAGAAGTAGAGAAGTTGAGAAGAAGGTGGAAACCAATTAAGTGTTATTCAACCAGGTGCAGCAGCTCACGCCTGTAATCCCAGCACTTTGGGAGGCTGAGGTGGGCAGATCACCTGAGGTCAGGAGTTTCAGACCAGCCTGGCCAACATGGTGAAACCCTATCTCTACTAAAAATACAAGAAAAATTAGCCAGGCATGGTGGTGGGCATCTGTAATCCCAGCTATTCAGGAGGCTGAGGCAGGAGAATCGCTTCAACCCAGGACACGGAGGTTGTAGTGAGCCGAGGCCATTGCACTCCACCTGAGTGGCAAGAGTGAGACTCTGTCTTCAAAAAAAAAAGAAAGGAAAAAAAAGAGTGTTATTCAAAAACCTCTTTAGGCCAGGCGCGGTGGCTCACACCTGTAATCCCAGCACTTTGGGAGGCTGAGGCAGGCAGATCACTTGAGGTCAGGAGTTCAAGACCACTCTGGCCAA
Organism: Pan paniscus; assembly: GCF_029289425.2. Classification (NCBI taxonomy): domain Eukaryota; kingdom Metazoa; phylum Chordata; class Mammalia; order Primates; family Hominidae; genus Pan; species Pan paniscus. The sequence goes on from NC_073257.2 coordinate 111,289,041, forward strand.
CATGGCGAAACCCCATCTCTACTAAAAATACAAAAATTACCCAGTCATGGTGGCAGGCACCTGTAATCCCAGCTACTCGGGAGGCTGAGGCAGGAGAATTGCTTGAACCCAGGAGGCGGAGGTTGCGGTGAGCCGAGATCGGCGCCACTGCACTCCAGCCTGGGCGACAAGAGCGAAACTCCGTCTCAAAAAAAAAAACAAAAAAACAAAAAAAAAAACTTTGATTAAAATGGGTAGTTCTCCAAAAAGGAATTCTGTGAGTTCAAGCTCTTTTTTTTAACACAAGTGTCTTTTTTGTTTTGATTTTCTCTTTTCTTTTTTTTTTTAAATATAAGATTCTGCCTTAGATTAACTTTGAAAATTACCTCCTCCTGATTGATTAGACTGTGTTAGGGACGTTATTTAGGCCGCTCATTTATCTACCTCCCTCACCTGTCTCTCCCCATCTTTCCTTCTGTTGTTATTGTGTTTTTTAACATGAGGGTTTTGGGGGAAGCTAAAGAGAAGACTGCAAGATGACTGTTTTCACAGGGCGAAGCCCCTGTGGTTGGCTGCTGGAAGGTTTCTCAAGGGCTTTTTATATCCAACAGACTGAAGGTCCAGAATTAAGTCCAGGAGTAATTGAACTTCAAGATAAGTTACAAAATGAGATAGAAAGGTGCATCTAATAGTTATCTGGGAAAGGTGTTAAACAAAGCCATGATTAATGGTAGTTAATAAGTTATGAAGGTACCAAAGAATTCTTATGAAGTAAGTTTTTTGAAATGTGTTCTGTGTCATCATTAAGCTAAGACTACTTGGCAGATGTCTTACAGTCTGGACTACGTAACCTTGACCAAGATTCCTCATCACCCTAGATTGCAGCATTGTGTCTTCAGGGATGAATAAACCACTTGAAAGTGAAAACAACATCATACCATGATAGGAGGCCAGGTGCAGTGGCTCACACCTGTAATCCCACCACTTTGGGAGGCTGAGACAGGAGAATCACTTGAGGCCAGGAGTGTGAGACCAGCCTGGGCAACAAAGTGAGACCCCCATCTCTATAAAAATAAATTTTTAAATTAGCCAGGCATGGTGGCATGCACTTGTAGTCCCAGCTACTTGGGAGGCTGAGGCAGGAAGATTGCTTAAACCCAGGAGTTCAAGGTTACAGTGAGCTGTGATCATGCCACTGCACTCCAGCCTGCACAGCAGAGTGAGACCCTGTCTCTAAAATAAAATGACAGGAGACATCACATTAGCCTAAAGGTTAACTTCTGGACACCTTGGCTGCTAAGTCAAAAAGTCCAGAAAGGCACCCTTGCTTTTCACTACTTTCAGAATAAACAGACCTCCGCTTCCTTTGTAGCTTAGTGGGTGATTGGATTCTAAACTGGCCACTCTATAAGAGAAGACAATTTGAACTAAAGCTGTTGCTAATAAATGGTTATATCTACTGCAATGAAGAGGAAACAAAAACATGGAGTCTGTTGAAAAGTGGCTTGATTCCCTCAGTCAACTAATTGATAAGTATTTGTTAAGCATTAACAATGGTTCTGGGTGCCATGAGCTATACTACAGAAATATAAATCTAATAAAAATATATCCTCTGCCTTATAAGTAGATTAAGACCAGTTAGAGAGAGGAAGCTTAAGGTAAGTTAAATAATAGTGACCAATGCAGGGTACTATCTAATTCATTACAAAATTATGTGGAATTTTTTTTTGTTTTTTGACGGAGTCTCACTCTGTCCCCCAGGCTGGAGTGCAGTGGCGTGATCTTCTACCTCACTGAGTTCAACTCAGTGAACTCACTGCAACCTCCGCCTCCTGAGTTCAAGCGATTTTCCTGCCTCAGCCTCCTGAGTAGTCAGGATTACAGGCGTGCGCCACCACGCCTGGCTAATTTTTGTATTTTCAGTAGAGACAAGGTTTCACCATGTTGGTCAGGCTGATCTCGAACTCCTGACCTTGTGATCCGCCCGCCTCGGCCTCCCAAAGTGCTGGGATTACAGGTGTGAGCCACTATCTGGAATTTTTTAAGCACTAATTGGCTGGAGAATGTACTTTAGGAATTTGGAAAGAACAAGAGGAGAATTAAGGCAATGCCATGCAAAGGGACACCCTTAAACAGGTATGGAAGGCAAGTAGACATGGCGCATTCGAGGGACTGGGTAGAGAGAGAAGCTGGGCGGGACCAGTGGTTCTGTCCTGGTGAGTAGTGGGAGTGCTGCTGGCCCTGCGAGGCCAGGTCATCGAAACTGGGCACAGCCGTTTAGGCCGTCCACTAAACCTTCACCATCCAGTACAGCAGCCAGTAGCCATGTATAAATACAGCCATTTAGTTACATGTGGCTGTTGAACGCATGCAGTGTGTCTCTTTCCAACTGATGTGCTATAAGTGCAAAATACACATTGTATTTCAAGACCAGTGCGAAAAAGAATGTAAAATCCCTCACTAATCACTTTAACTAATCACATGATGATGTGAAATTATTTTGGATATATTGGGTTAAATGAAATATGTTATTAAAATTAACTTGTTTTTACTTTTTAAAATGTGACTACTAGAAAACTTTGAATTACTGATGGGACTCACGTTACATTTCTCTTCAACAGTATTATGCTAGATTAAAATAAGTTGTCATGAGTTGTTGAACAAGGGGAAGGAACTGACAAGAAGTGATACCCGAACCTAGAAATGCCTCTGGGAGAGGCAGAGCAGAGTTGCTTCCCTGGATACATTGGCACCTTGTCAACAATTTCTTTTAAGGCAACACATTGACATGGCAGGAGTTCATGATTTAAAAAAAATTTTTTTTAAAAAAGAGAGCTGTGTGAAAGAAAGCAAGGCTGTTAAGGCTGTGAGTCACATAGAGGATTTAGCCATTGGGTGATACCTTTCCTTTTATATAAACACCCACCAACAGTGCAGACCCTCTCCAGCCCCTACCCCTCCCCACCCTCACTGCCATACACTGCCGTGCTTCTTCCCACTAATGTGGCTGTCTGAATCTTCTCTTTAGCATCACTGACAAGTGGTGGTTTAACATCTGTGTGAATGCCTCCAATGATGAGGAACTCGGTACCTTACGAGGAAGTGTGTCCCATTCACTCAGTATTGTTACCAAAAATACTTTCTTCCCATCCTTTCCTCCCTGACAATGCTTAAAAAGAGGGTTAGAGTTCCTGGATCCTTGATTCCAGGTAACAAGAGGGGCTTATCATTGTTTTTTAAAAACAAAAAGAGGCCGGGCGCAGTGGCTAACGCCTGTAATCCCAGCACTTTGGGAGGCTGAGGAGGGTGATGTCACCTGAGGTCGGTAGTTCAAAATCAGCCTGACCAATATGGTGAAACCCCATATCTATTAAAAATACAAAAAAATAAGCTGGGCGTCGTGGTGTGCACCTATAGTCCCATCTACTCAGGAGCCTGAAACAACAGAATTGCTTGAATCTGGGAGGCAAAGGTTGCACCACTGCACTCCAGCCTGGGCAAGACAGAGCGAGACTCCATCTCAAAAAAAAAAAAAAAAAAAAATTTAAAAAAAGGGTGGTACAACTCACTGAAGATAAAATCTGGGCAGAACTTTTCCAAAAATAAATTAGTTAAATAATATAGAGCATTTTGCAACAGTAGTCATTCCCAAGAGACTTCCAGCTTGGGGGACGCAGCCAGTCTACCAACTTATAGGGGCCCTGAGCCAGGAAATCCATTTCAAAGCCTACTGAAACAGCCCCTTCCTTCTCTCTTCCTCCTCTCCTTTCTTCACTCACTGTCCCTTTCCTTCTGTCCCGCTTCTCCACTGTCCATACTTGGAATTGCCTTCCTTCCCCTACTTTCCCTTTTGCTTTATTTTCTTGATTAAGGCTTTATTTTTCCAAGACCTAGTCTTGCTTTCACAGAATCTCCAGTCACACTGACTTTGGGGGCAGAGGGGACACTGCTCCTTCCCCCACCTCCACCCTGTGTGTGGCATCAGCAATTTAGACATAATGAGATGGTAAGCTTGACAGCTGTCTTTGAAATGTATGCCCATTGTAAAGTCAAATGGTGAGACATGCATGTGGGCATGTTTTAAACAACCATTCCTAACAGTTTTGTATAATGGATTCACTCATGTTATCTCATTATCTCTGGGCCTCTTTTATAAGATCAGAGAGGTTAACAATGTGGCCAGTGTATTCATTTGCCCATTGGCTGATTAAAAATGTATATGTATTTGGCCAAGGTCTCCCAGCTTGAAAGTGCCAAAATTGGGACTTGAACTTCAGTTCTTGGCACTGTGTTTCCTGCCATATTTCTTAGGTGAAGGGACATTTGGCCTTTGACTAAACTAGAAGCCAAATCTAAATAACTAAAGAACCCAAATAGAGTAAGATCAACTGCTTTACTGGGCTTACCAAGTGTCATTTAGGGAATTTTCCCATCCTTTGGTGTTAGAGCCAATTTCCTCATCTTTGGGGGAAATTTTGGAACCTGACTTCTCACTTCCCAACAGAGGGAATTGCAAAAGTCAGGTGTTTTCAACAAGAACATTGAATCGATTGAAGACTTCGGATAAATGCTAAGTGGAGACCTGTGGTTCCATACCATTTTGACCTGAAAAATATCAAAGCCAGTTGTTAACACTTTGCTGCTTTGTCCTGTAAAATCCTTTAGAAGAAAAAAACCAAAACCTGAGTAGTACCTGTAACTAATTTTAACTAGGTCTTAAGTCAGCAGTTCTCAAAGTGTGATCTCCAGACTAGCAGCACCAGGAACACAGGAACTTGCTAAAAATGCAAATTCTCAGTCTCCACCCCAGACCTAGTAAATTAGAAACTCTGAGAGTTAAACCCAAAAATCTTGTTTTAACAAGTCCTTCAGATAATTCTGATGCTGAGGTTTGAGAATCACTGATTTAAACCATCAAGAGAAAACTCTATTTGCCCACTCAAATGGGCAGTAGTATAACTAGAAGCCTGGAATCTCTGCATGTATGTGTCCCATATGCTCTGCAAAAAGGCACGTATTCTTAACTGGTGTTTTGTGATTCGATTGGTTGTGCTTAGAATTTGCTTGGTTCTCTTGCAAAATATCCTGAAGTTTGTTAAAGGATTGATCGTGTCCAGTAAAATAATGCGTCTTGTCAGTAGTTGACAAGGAGCCACTGTTGAGACCTTGCCGGATACAAAGACAACTTCAAGCCTACTCTCTTTCCCAACATGTAAGCCTTAACCATCCCCTCTCCTATTTCCAGCAGAAATATTTTCTGTTTCAACGTGTAATACCAATTCTGCCCCAAAGGAAAGAGAAGGCAAAATGAGCAGAATTTGTGGTTTTGTCCGTTCACTAGCACTAATGCAGTGAAGGAGGGATGAAAACGCTTTAGGAGATGGTATGATTGGGAAGGATATTATGCCATGTACCATTTCCCTTCTTCCCCCAGTGCCAGCCGCTGATGAGTGGTTTCACATTCCTGTACTGGGTGGCACACAACCTAGTCTGTTTTCACTGCTAGCAAGGATTCACAGTGCCAGTCTGTTATGTACACCCAGAGAACAGGGGTGACAGAGACACCCTCCTGCCTTTTAGAAGAGATATTTGATCCATATTTTTCCTGCCTGGAATCGTGGAGACTCCTGTCTGGTCTGGCTGCAGCCTGACCCTCCGGATGCCTTCAGTTGTGGGTGATGTTTGACACATCAGGAAAGTCACAAGTCTGACTCCTGTGATTTGAGGAGACAGCTGGGAAACCTCCCTGCTGTGGTCCCAGCCAGCATAGGAGCATGACCCTACATCCAGGGATGGGCTTAGTCCAAATCAGAAATGCCCGTGTTCTCTCAGGCCTTAGCCTCCAGCTTCCCAACACTGAGACCTAGGGCATGAGAGCTTCCCTGCTGGAGTCCTACCTTATTCTCACCAAGTCACCCCCGACTGACCCTTTGGGCCTTTGGCAATAGTATAAATGGGTGTTTTAAACTTCTCCATGGGCAACCACCCTGCTCTCAGAAGATGCCCTCCATCCTCTCCAGGGTCTCAGAAGGTTTGGCTCTTCCAGGTGCCAATAAAAATGAACAGTGGGAGCTGGTGGCAGACCAGCAAAGGGCCGCCTCACTGTCCCTGCTGGACTGCTACAGCGTGGGTAAGGCCCCCATTCGTGGATCTCAGGCCTCAGAGGCCGAGGGTTCCAAGCACCCCAGCGAGGCTGCCCCCGAGCCTGGGAAGGCTGGCTGCATCCGGGTGGTCTCTGCCTAGCTGCTCCTAAGCTCCTGCCCTCTTCCTTCCAGATCACACGGCAGCAATATCAGAACGCACTCACTGCCTGCCACATGGACAGCTCACCTCAGTCCCCTGACATGGAGGCCTTCACAGACGGGGACTCCACTAAGGCCCCCACAACCCGGGGCACACCCCAGACCCCTAAGGATGACCCCGCCATCACGCTCCTCAACAACAGGAACAGCCTGCCGTGTAAGTCAGCTGGGCAGACGGGCAGGCTGGGCTGGTGTGGGGTGAGGACGACCCTGCCTTCCTCTTCTAGCCCTTCCCAGGGCTCACACCACCTGAGCCCTGGGTCTTCTCCAAAGCAGAGAGGTGATGCACTCACTGTCCTCCCCAGGCAGCCGCTCAGATGGGCTGAGAAGCCCCAGCGAGGTAGTGTACCTGAGGATGGAGGAGCTGGCCTTCACCCAGGAAGAAATGACTGACTTCGAGGAGCACAGCACACAGCAGCTCACGCTGTCTCCTGCAGCCGTTCCCACGAGAGCAGGTCAGGGAGGCCAGCTGGGCCCAGTGCAGCAAGGGGGATCATTGCCTTTGGGCACTGGGATGGCCCAGGGAAAGCTGGCTGAGGGGAGCCCTGGGACCGCAGCCCGTGCGTTAAACCTCCGACCTCCTTACACAGCCAGGGAAAGGAAACATTTACTGAGCATCTACCATGCATCAGGCCCTGTCTGATTCATTCTCCTAGGAAAACTGTGTAGGGCAGTATTAGGAGTTGGGTTTCTGCCTGGATTCAGACCCTGGCTCCTTCATTTAGGAGTTATGCAATTTTAGGCAAGTTATTGAACCTAAGACTCGGTTTTTTTTATCTGAATGGATAAGTATCCTTATGTTAATAGGTATAAATTATGACAGCTATCTTATAAAGTAGCTTTGAGTATAAATGAGATAACATACATAAAAGGCATATTACAGTGTTCAGTACCATGCTTTATAAATGTTACATAGCTATTATTAGGCCTACCTTACAGATTAGGAAACTGATGTCAGCCATCATTCTAACTAGCTGTGGCTTTGACCAAAGGTGTATCCTATAAGACTTTTCCTGAGGTCTAAGACCATATCACCTCTCTCTGAAACACTGAACACTTCTGCCTTGACAGTGGTGTTGCTCTGAGCTCCCAGGGTCCCAGCAGTCTTGAGAAGCTTCTGTGTTTGCCTCACTAAGATGTACTTCCCCAAGCTTTCAGTAGCCCCCTATGCCTGCACCCAAGCCAGCAGTTCCCCCACCCGACCTGTCAGACCTACTTCAGTCCATAGTATAAGACCTCTCAAGTCCAGAGCAACAACCTGAAAAAGTGCTCCAAGATTTTTAAAGTTGGCCGGGCACGGTGGCTCATGCCTGTAATCCCAGCACTTTGGGAGGCCCAGGCAGGCGGATCACCTAAGGTCAGGGGTTCGAGACCAGTCTGACCAACATGGTGAAATCCTGTCTCTACTTAAAAAAACAAAAATTAGCCGGGCGTGGTGATGGGTGCCTGTAATCCCAGCTACTCGGAAGGCTGAGGCAGGAGAATCGCTTGAACCTGGGAAGCTGAGGTTGCAGTGAGCCGAGATGGCGCCATTGCACTCTAGCCTGGGTGACAGAGTGAGACTCCATCTCAAAAAAAAAAAAAAAAAAAATTTAAAGTCAACAAGACAATATGTTCGAACTTGTGGCTGACCCTGTTCCAGGACCTGAATTTAGAACTGATGTTCTTTTTCTGCCCCCAACACCAAATCTAGTAGCTAAAGCACATAGCAAGAAAATGTAACAAAGGAATAAGAATGAAGGCGATGGAGTGGTCTTGGAGATCATCTAGTCCACCCTCGTCCTGTGACATTTGAGGACCCTGGAGGCCTAGAGAAGGGAAATAACTTGCTCAAGTCCAAAAACTGCATCAGAAGCAGGCTCAGCCTCATGGCTTCAGTGCAGTGCCATTTCCAACACACCGCTCTGCCTTAGGTTTTTATTTGCATTGGTGGTAAGGCTTGGCCCCTTCTGGGCTCTCAGATTCTGTAACTCTTTGAATTCCCATTGAGTCCTGTGGGAGAAGACAGGGGCATTGTTGTTGAACCCTGTGGCTTTCCAGGGTTTGTGCAAATAGACCAAGGAGACCTCCACCTATCCTCACGTGTGCTTTTAGTCTGGCAAGTAGACTGGGTGGAGAACACATTGTTCTCTAAACCCTCTCTCTTGCCAAACAGTGTTTGAGAAGAGGGAATGATTTCTGACTTTGCATGGATCGTTGGATTCTGGCTCCTGTTCTCCATCTTTTTGTTCCTTTTGTGGCACTAAAATGCCTCTTGCTAACTAATGACACCCTGTACTTTCCTGGGCGTCCCTGCCTTGTTACACCACCCTCACCTTGGCTCACGTCTTAAACTTCACTTGCTGAGGGATGTCATCACTCAGAATCACCCTCTCTTGATGCCTGAGTGTGTAGGTTGAGACAACTTGAGTTCTCTCCTTTCCTTTCTCAGCATCAGATAGTGAATGTTGTAACATCAACCTGGATACAGAGACCAGCCCCTGCAGTAGCGATTTTGAGGAAAACGTGGGCAAGAAGCTGCTGAGAACCTTGAGTGAGTAGCTAGTTCTTCACCCAAATGAGAGCCACCCTGCTGATGGTTAGTAGGAAAAGCATGTTAGCATCTTCCTCTTGGGGGAGGAGCCATGGACTCCTCTTAGAAACCCTAATGAGGTACAATTGTGGAAATCCGCAGAAGGGGTTGGGCCAGCACTGCACCCTTGATAGTTTTGGGATCTGTCCCATTCAGTTGTTTGTCCTCTAGGACAGAAGTCTGCACACCATGCCCACAGGTCAATTCTGACCTCCCTCCTTTACTTGTTTTTGTAAGTAAGGACTTATTGGATCACAGACAGATCCATTTGTTATCTATGGCAACAATGTCAGAGTCGAGTAATTGTGACAGAGACCATATGGCCCACAGGCCTCTAATATTTTCTGTCTAGTCCTTTAAAGAATTGGTGTCCAGGAGACTCAATAGAAAGAGAGCAATCTCCTCCACAGATGGAAGTCAATGGTGGAGAGAACAAGGTGAAGATATTCCTTCCTAAAAACAGACCTGGGAACAGATTGCTCTCTCATCCTTGAGGACAACTATGTAATTATGCCCACCTGCCCCACTGCAGAAGGGAGGTTGCTTCAGAGCTAGAGAACGCAGGTCCCTGGAAATGGCTTGCAGCTACAGCCACCAACCCTGATTCATGGGACATCAAAGTCTATGAGATTGGTCCTCTCTGAGGGTGTCTGGCAGTCAGAGGGGCTGGCCCCCAAGGGGCGCAGGAGGCATGGGCCTGAGGTGTTACATGGGCTTTACTCAGTCCCCTCCAGGAAGTCTCAATTCCAGGCACCAGCCTGGGTTTGTGACTTTTCAGAGATGGCATCTTATGTGGAAAGTACGTCCTAATCTTTCAAGATGTAAATATGCCAATATCAGCACCAGCATACAATGCCGGTTAGTTCTAACCAAGCTGTCAAGGGCTTTGTCTCCATTTCTGCTTCTGTTTTGAAAAGAACTCAGACTGCCAAGCAATTATGAATGTTCCTCCAGTGTTACAGGCTGATACTTGCAACCTGTTTTTTTCAGGTGGCCAAAAAAGGAAGAGGTCACCAGAAGGAGAGAGAACCTCTGAGGACAACTCCAATTTAACACCTCTGATCACATGACAGGGCAAAGCCAGCATTCACTGGGTGTGTGAAATTCCAGAGCTGTGGGGGAGAATCCACCCTCCCATCATCTGCTTCCCCCAAGGCCTCCCACAGGTGACAGAATGTTCTGCCTTCCCTTCCGTCTCTTCACCCCTAGCTGTCAGTTTGGCAGATTTTCCCTCGTTACCTCCAGTTCGACTCAGAACCTTGACATGGCCATAACAGAAGGAGGTGCCTCTGATAGAACATGCTAGAGATGGTCTTTTCCACAGCATAGTCTGGGACTGGAAAAGAGATGTCTGACTGCAAGCTGACAATGCCACTCTGGGACCCCTGATGCTCTTCTTTGTTCTTTGGGTCCCCTGATGCCATAGGAGACCTATCGTCTTGGAACTTGCCATTCTTTCCCCCAGAACAAAATGTTAACTTTCTAACACATTTCATGCATAGCTTGGCTCAGAAGGTGCCATTGGCAGACAGGCACATGGGAGGCTGGAGTAGGAGGTCTGAAGATTAGTTCAGGGGATGGACCAAGAATTTCCCCCAGAGCTTTAAAGAAGTGGGACTCAGCCATGTTGGCGCGTGATTGACATTACAGCACAGAAAACTGTTAGTGACTGGTTTCCTGTTAGATAAGGGTTCCAGCAGCCTGGGGCAGTATGTCTCAGCTGGAATGGAAAGAATGTGAGATGGAACCTCAAGTCACTGTTTTTACCAGGGACACATCTGTTTTGGCTCCCAATCAGCAGTCTTCAATCGATCAATAATTCTGCTCTGGAAGAGAAGGAACAGGGAGCAGAGAGACCCAACTGGGAGCCAGAGATGGAACTTCAGGTCTTAAGTGCAAATCAAAGCAAAAAACAAACAAAACTTACATGGAAAAACTGTAAGTGCTGAAAGCAAGTTTAGCCATGATAAACCAAAGAGTGCCCAGGTCAGCCAAGAAAGATACATAATCTCATGGGACTTCAGTGAGAGTTACACAGGAATGTTGAAGAATCATTCTTCTTTTTCATGCATTTGTCCTTTTCCCACCCCCTTACTACACCCTAGCAGATCAGCTGAGTGTACTTTATTCCAAGAACTTACTGGATCTCTGGTTTTTCTCCTGAAGTTGGGGCAGGTGCAATTCCAAGCATAACCACCAGATGGCAGAGTGACCGCGCATACCTGCTTCCAAGAATAAAACAGTTCTGAAAAGCAACCACAAAGCCGGGCGCGGTGGCTCACACCTGTAATCCCAACAGTTTGGAAGACCGAGGCGGGTGAATCACTTGAAGTCAGGAGTTTGAGACCAGCCTGGCCAACATGGTGAAACCCCATCTCTCCTGGGCGTGTAGTCCCAGCTACTCGGGAGGCTGAGGCAGGAGAATCGCTTGAACCTGGGAGGCAGAGGTTGCAGTGAGCTGAGATCACACCACTGCACTTCATCCTAGGCAACAGAGCGAGACTCTGTCTCCCCCCGCAAAAAAAAAAAAAAAAAAAAAAAAAGAAAGAGAAAAGAAAAGAAAAGCAACCACAGCCAGCCTTAGGGAAAACTTGGAAGTAAGTGAAATTTGTCTTCAGAATAACTATCTCCCTTTCTGATCTGTCTCCTACTCTTTAGATGTTCTCAGTCAGGTACTCACTGAACTCATTGATCGAGTGCTGTCTGCTAAATCTCCAAACCATTCCCAAACCTTTCCCCGTAGTATACCATCCAGCTTCCCTCCCCTTCCTCCAAAACCCTCCCTCCCACCTCCCCACACCCATTCAGTCATTCACAGGGAGGAGGGAGACTGATCATTCCTCTGGGTTATCTGCATCTCAAAAGAAAATGCTTACCCACAGGAACTGTTAACTCAGGGGTTCTTAACTTGGGGTCCATCACCCCAGGGGGTCCATAGTTGGACTTCAGAGGGTCTATGAAACCCCTAAAACTGTCAGTATTTAATGTATTTATTCTTGTATGTTTTTTCCAGAGCATTAAAGCTTTCATAAGGTTCTCAAAGGTCTCAGACCTACAAAGAGTTAAAACAAACAGACAAACAAACAAAAAAAAACACTACTATTTTAAATAGTGGAACTTTCAGCCCAGCGTTTCTGCAATGCAGAGTGAAGTGGATACTGGGCAGTTCGAGACAGGTTTTTAATCATAAGTGGTCTTTTCAAATGTCCATCAATTGATGGGGAAGGCTGGCACCCACCAAGAAGTGGAAGTCCTCAGAAATTCTTGGCACACCCTAGAGTATTGTACAACCAACACCCCCACATAACTTTGTCCCCTCTTCCCCAACAACCCAGAGCAGGTGTTGCAGACAGGAGGGCCACAGCATGTGGAAGTAAAGACTTTGGAGCTAGAGATGCCTTTTCTAGCAATGATTATTGACTTCACCACACCCCTCGCCTGGCCTGGCCTGAGGCTCAGCAGTGCATGACTTCTCGTAGATAACTTCACAGTCATCCAGTCCCAACACCTGCTCTTGCCTGGTAGGAACAGGCGAAGTGTCAGCCCTCAATGTTGGGTACTTAGACCCAAACCAATAAATGGTGAGTTTTGAACAAGAACTACCATCATGCAGGCTTCCTGCCCAGCTGACCACTGGCCCCAGGGGTGCCTGCCTGGCTGGTCTTCATCACCCGAGGCCACCAGGCTCAAGCCACTGCTGTTGCATTACACCCATCCCTTTGCAAAATCCCTATGGAGCCTGTCACCGCTCCCCTCCCTATATACCCCCACCCCACAAAGATTTTCTTCAGGTTAAAAAAAAAGTTTAAAAAAAAGATTTTAAAATAAAGCATTTATGAAGGCTCAATAAATTGTAAATAATTTTTAAATAAAATGAAAATGCCTTTCCTGGAATGTGGCTGTTTTCCTTGCCCCTGGAATCTTCTGACGTGGCTTCATTTGAGATGCAGGTTGAGTGATGCCCACGTGTGATGATCTCACCTGTGCACCACCTGCCTGAAGAGGCATGCCGCTCCGGGCCAGGTGTGAGGCTGCGGTGAGGTCACGGGGAAGCCTTGGCACACTACTTTGGGAGGCCAGATGGTAAGATTTTGCAGGAGTGAATGCCAGAAATGAGAAGTAAAACCCAAATGAGAAGCCAGTATGCATAAAGACAAGGAAGGAACTAAGACGACAGTGAGAAGGGCTGGCATTTGCTGAACCCATGTGATGGGTGAGGTGCTGTGCTGGGTGCCGTCCAAATTCAAGGTCTTGGGGGCTAAACCCAGACAAGCCCGAGACAGAATGTTGGTCACACTAGCTCGCTTCTGCAGAACCTTCAGAAAGGAGTCCAAGTGGCATGACTCTGGCAGTTTGCAACCAAAGGCTAGGGAACGGAACACAAGAATGGGCCAGGCCTGTTGGTCAGTTTTAAGCCGATGCTGGAGGGAGGGAACAGCCAGGCAGGTGGGAAGATGTGTTTGGGCATATAATACCTGTGTGGAAGGAAGGCTGAAATCTGACACCTACTACTCATTTCTCAAAGCAAACAGGAGGATCAGGGGCCTATGCCAAAACCTCTTAAGATTCTTCTCAGGAACCTCAGTAGAGGCTATTCATTTCACTAACGGTGATAATAAATAACGGAAACAACTATTTTGCCAAGGGCTTTATGTTCCAAGTATTCTGCTAAGTACCCACTAGCTCATTTCTTTCTCAACCACCCTGTGGAGGAGGGGTTACTGTCTGCAAGGTTACTGTCTTCTTGCTCACAGTTACACACCTGGGAACTGGCAGAGCCTGGAGGTTGGAGTGCCCTGCTCTTGAGTGAGCAAAATTGGTGAAACAATCCCACCTCTAAAGTTCACTGGCATGTCAGAGGCCTGAGGAGTCCTGCCGGCTTCCCAAACTCACAGCCCTTTTTCAGGTGAACGCAGTGGGAACCACACCAACCAACATATCTGTCGGAATAGAAGAAGGCCAGATTCCCATTGAGATGGGCTTTTTTCAAGTGCTAAAAACATTTGAGCACTTTGGTACTGTCACTTAGATTTAAAGATGTGTTTATCTTTAATGGTTTTGGCAGCCCCCTAAAGAGAAAATTTTAATTTTCCCTAACAAGAGAAATTAAATACTAATAAGATGGTCAGGTAGGATTGCACTTTGGAAGGCAACATTTTAGTATTTCAGGCTTTTTTTTTTTTGCCCCAGAGAGCCAATTTTCGTCCCCATGGAGGCAGTATCGTCCCCATGGAGAATGAGTGGTTGAAAGCATTTGGAGAGAATGGCAGATTGACAGAAGGTAGAATCATTCGACTTCTCTGCTGGCTGCCTTCCCTTACTAACAACAAGCATCTTTACATTGGGAGGAGAACAAAGACTGATATGTTCAGAAAGCTGTGAAGAGATGGGTGGGAGGGCATCTAATCACATTCACTCATGAACTTCCACCAGCCCAACCACACACTGGCAGAGTGAGTGTCCTCTGAAGGACTCCTGGGGCTCCAGCCAGACAGGGAAGGATCTGGAAACCACATCCTGTGCAGAAACAAAAGTGGTGGGGGAGAGGCAGTTCACGTGGAAAAGTGTAAACAAGGAATGACAACTGCTACTTTCCAATATTTGAAAGGTGGTAGATTAGAAGTGCCAGTAGATTTACTATCTGTGGTTTAAAGGAAGGAAAGGAGGGGCAGGGGAGTGGAACAAAGATCAAATTCTGGTTCAAGGTAGATGAACTTTTACCGTGAGCAAAAGGTAAATGAGCCTCTTTTTTTTAATTAAGAGGCTCCACCAGCAGAAGGGGATGCCTCACCAGGTATTTAAAGAATCCATCACCACCACCACCCCACCAGTTGAAATGGATGAGTCAGAGACAATATGGAGAGACTATTTCACTGGCGGAGAGGCAGGACTTGATGACTTCTGAGGCCCCAGTCATCCCTCAGGACTGCAGGATTTTCTAACAACCCAAATGAGTCCTAGAAAGTGGCAGATCCTATTAAAATCACAAGAATTAACTTTAAATATTTAAAAACTCCAAATAATAGACCTCTTGTGTTAAGTAACATCAAACCCCACCAAATTCTACAAAATGGCCATTTGGAGCGGCCCTTGGACTCTGGAAATTGTGATCTATGTTTTTGTGGTTCTGTTTCAATAAACCAGGAGGGACTCTGACAGCAGGGAACGGGCTGATATTCTATAATCAACCTGAGTGATGTCATCTCCTCTCACAGTCCAAGAAGTCCAGTTTCTTAAGTAACATAAGACAGCTGGCCTCCAAATGACAAGCCCACAAAATCACCAGGGAGTTATATGGTGAGTTCACTGAAGGAAGCTATACTGTAAGAACACATTGTAGTTTTTCCTTTAGCCACTAGTAAAACCCTCTAAAGCATTCATTTTAAACTGTGGGTCACAACCCATTAGTGGTCATAAAATCAACTCCATGTCTTGATCAACATTTTTATTTTATTTTTTTAGGTGAAGTAGAACACAATAGAATGGCTCAAAAATATCAGAATGCACTACGCACATCACGAGTAAATACTGTTTGGTAAAACTTCTGTTTCAGTTAAATATGTATGTGTCCGTGCATGTCATGATTAAATATCCTTCTTAGCACAGTCACCCTAAAGAACCAAAGCTTAGGACTAGGGACACAACCATGCAGAAAGAGCAGGGAGACCAGACACTCTGGGTTGAGATGATGAGTTTAATGCCACAGCTGACACCCACATTCACACTTTGGCTCCTTCAGACAACTTGATCTTTGGGACTAGAATTTGTACAGAGTCAAACACCACCTAGAAGCACGTGGCCGCCACACACAACACTCCTTTTTAGTGAGAGGGACAAGATACCTATGTCTCATGATCAAAGTACTCTTTTATTCTTAAATAAAAATCTTAATTTGCTTTGACCTCCAAAGGCTCTAATCCCAGTCTCCAAATTCGTCTCAAGGGATGTTCTCTTCATGTGGGGCCGGTTTAAACAGAGGCTGCCTCACCAGAGCAGCCTTTCAGTCCTGCAAGTGTCTCTAATCCATGGTATGTACATGTAGGTTTGTGCAGGCAGGGAACACACATGACAGAGAACTACTTTGGTGGTACTGGACGGGTGGCGTTTCTTCACTGGATTTTGGTGACTGCTTCATGGATGGAGGTGGCCACGTAATCTAGATTTTTGGTGGTTAAGCCACTCACGTTGATTCGACCACTTGGCAGCAGGTAGATGTGCTTTTCATTGACCAGATACTCAACCTGCTTGGCTGTTGAAAACCAAAAGAAGACATAATCAGAGCAGAGGGGATCCTTAAAGGAGTGGAGGCTCAGCAATTATATGACAATTACAGCTTTACTTCTTTCCCCTTAACAGAGAGAAGCAAAACAAAAGGCGCTATTTTGTCCAACTGACAAACAGAAAAATATACTCACTAGATTCTGGAAAGTACTCTTACTAGTTCACCTTTGAATCCCCAGAAAATTCAATATGGCTACTACTGATGGGAATTTTAATCTGAGATTGCCTTCCAACCAAGCCTTATACATTATATCCACCGGGACACCCCTATCACCTAAAAACAACCATCAGACGGACAGCGATATGAAATGCTGGCTATGAAGTGCTTCCTTTAGTTCTTCCCTAACCTGGACTTGCATTGAGTACCCGCGGCAGCCTCCCTTTGACATTTCATTTTTACAATACATTGGGTAAGGCCCCATGCATGAGGTACCTGATCAATCCTGTGTGAATTAACCAATGAGCTGAGAAATGACACAGACCTCTCTGACCTGGCACCATCAGACTTCTGTTCATTTCTCAGCTTTCTCTCAGATGCAGTAGTTTTTCCATGTTATCAGAAATGCATCACATATGGGTAAGAAGAGACTACCTGTACTTCCTTTATACAGCAGTCTCTAAAGCAGTTTTGCTATTTGGCAAATCCATTGATAGAATTTTAGTGAATTTGGCTGGGCACAGTGGTTCACGCCTGTGATCCCAGCACTTCAGGAGGCTGAGGCTGGTGGATTACCTGAGGTCAGAAGTTCGAGACCAGCCTGGCCAACATGCTGAGACCCAGTCTCTACTAAAAATACAAAAATTAGCCAGGCGTGGTGGCATGTGCCTATGGTCCCAGCTACTCAGGAGGCTGAGGCAGGAGAATTGCTTGAAACCCAAGAGGAGGAAGTTGCAGTGAGCCGAGATCACACCACTGCATTCCAGCCTGGGTGACAGAGTGAGACTCTGTCTCAAAAAAAAAAGAATTTTAGTGAATTATTGCTTAAGTAATTAGTACCTTTAAGATACCACCAACCTGAGGAAATGGAATAATAATGAATCATCATAATCAGAGGAGTGAACACTATGTGCCAGGCAGTGTTCTAAGCACTGCATCTTAGTTCATCCTGATAATAACTTTATCATGCCCATTTTACAGATAGGCCATAAAGACATTAAATGGCCTTCCGAGGTTGCACAGCTGGTCAATGGTGGATGTGGGATTTTCAGGCAGGATTTCAAGTCTGGGCTGTACACTGCCCCCGTGATGCTACACTGCCTCTCTACGGAAGTGAAAAATCTGGACCCTGGACTCAGTGCTCCTTGAAGGAAACCAAAATAGTTCACCCCAAAATATACTTTGACATATTTTGAGATGGCTGTTGAGAGGGCCTACATACAGAAGTAGCCCTGCAAAGCTGTCTTTTGTGGGAGAGATCTGTATCTGTAGAGAAAATCTGCATGGCTGCAGCTAGGCTTTCTCTGAGGCCCTCCCTTGTCCAGATCTAGGGGAGATTAACTGAGAGTGTGATGCCTTTAAAGGTCTAAAAGAAATAGACCTTTACCGCTATTTTCTCCGAGGGCTGCTACCTGTCTTATCTACATAATATAACAAGACCACCTTTGCTAACCAGGCCTTCTCTTCTCTGCCTGCCATAATCTGTTCTGGCAAGCTCCAAGCTCCCATTCTTTCTATAACCCCAAGATGGTATAAAAGCATCAATCATCTGGCCATTTATTTGAGTTCTATTTTGTAAGACACCTGTGCAAGTTAATAAATTTGCATGCTGGCCAGGCACAGTGGCTCATGCCTGTAATCCAAGTACTTTGGGAGGCCGAGGAGGGAGGATTGCTTGAGCCCAGGAGTTGAAGACCAGCCTGGGCATCATAAGGAGACCCTGTCTCTACAAAAAAATCTTAAAAATTAGCCAGGCATGGTGGCACACGCCTGTGGTCCCAGGTACTACGAAGGCTGAGGTGGGTGGATTGCTTGGGCCTGGGAGGTTGAGGCTACAGTAAGCCATGATTGTGCCGCCGCACTCCAGCCTGGGCAACAGAGTGAGACTCTGACTCAAAAATAAATAAATAAATTTGTATGCCTTTTCTCCTATTAATCTGCCTCTTGTCAGCTGATTTCCAGCAAACTTTCAGAGGGCAAAGGGTAAGTTTTCCCTTGACCCCTCCAAACCAGTGAACAAAGAAAGCAAGCTTAAGAAGAGGTTTACCTGTGTGAATTGGTCACCCAAGGGGATAGAGCCTCAAGCCAACACAGCCCTGGGTGTGCCACTCTTTCTAAAAGCCTGTGCCCTGAGGCAGTGATTAAACGACTCCTACCCTGGCTTTTGGTTTTGTTTTAGTAAAAATGAGCCCTTTCTACTTTTTCAGAGAAGGGAAGTGTCACAGTTTGAAAAGCTAGTAAAAGTTATGGACTCTTTCCCTAGAGCAGGGCCAAAATACACATATACAATTTTTTAAACATCATTTCAGGGGCTTCACAGTTCTCCTAAATGTACATCCAGGGATTCCAGGTTAAAAGCCCCATTCTGACAGAAAAAAGATAACAAAGGAAGTATTGTAATGTGAGAATTGTAGAAACTAGGTGGCGGATATATAGGGGTTCACTGTACAATTCCTCCAACTTTTCTGTATGTTTAAAACTTTTCTGGCCAGGTGCAGTGGCTCATGCCTGTAATCCCAGCACCTTGGGAGACCGAGGCGGGCAGATCACTTGAGCTCAGGAGTTTGAGACCAGCCTGAGCAATATGGTGAAACCCCGTTTCTACAAAAAATTAGCCAGGCATGGTGGTTCACGCCTGTGGTCCCAGCCACTCGGACACTGAGGTGGAATGATCACCTGAGCCCAGGGGGCAGAAGTTGCAGTGGCCCGAGATTGCACCGCTGTACTCCACCGTGGGTGACAGAGCGAGACCCTGTCTGAAACAAACAAACAAACAAAAGGCCAGGCACAGTGGCTCACGCCTGTAATCCCAGCACTTTGGGAGGCCAAGGCAGGTAGATCACTTAAGGTCAGGAGTTTGAGACCAGCCTGGTCAACATGGTGAAACCCTGTCTCTACTAAAAATACAAAAATTAGCTGGGTGTGGTGGCTCATGCCTGTAGTCCCAGCTACTTGAGAGGCTGAGGCAGGAGAATCGCTTGAATCCAGGAGGTGGAGGTTGCAGTGAGCCAAGATTGTGCCACTGCACTCCAGCCTGAGCAACAGAGCAAGACTCTGTCTCAAAAAGAAAAAAAAAGTTGGGAGGAAAACAAAACCCCTGTTTTTAATAAGGGCAAATGATGCCAAGCGCTAAAAATATAACTTTTGTGTTATAAGCACAGTTCTATTCTCATCATTTTTCCAATTCATGATATTAATAAAACTAATTTCCTCCTGTGGATAATGGGAAGATATGGATATTTTACAGGGAGACATTCCCATATTGTGAGCTTTTAGACTATTACTACTAAAGACTATTAATATTTCTGTTACATGTAATATTTTTATAATTGTGAGTGAACTAATTCTCTGTTCCTCAGTCAAGAGGACATCTACAGCTAACTGAGCTATTTCTTTACTTTCTTAGGTAGCTTCATTTTACCCCAAAGTATTTTGAGGGGTCCACAATACAAGCTCTATTAACTGCCATTTATATTTATTTCCTTTGGATTTTTCTGAGCCCACTTCACACTGGCACTGTGATGGCCCCAGTTAAATACCTCCCCACGGCCTCTGCCGTTCTGCCTACAAACCAAGCCAGCCACACATCCCTCCCTAGAGTCACTGGGACACACAGGTGAGTCGCCACATCTGCACTGTGGGAATTACTAAAGAAATGACGCCTGTGATCTCAGCTACTCGGGAGGCTGAGGCAGGAGAATCACCTGAAGCCGGGAGGCGGAGGTTGCAGTGAGTCGAGATCACACCACTGCACTCCAGCCTGGGCAACAGAGCAAGACTCCATCTCAAAAAAAAAAAGAAGAAATGACTCTTCTGTCATCAGATGGGACTGCAGATGGCAGATGTGCCCTACTGACAACTGACAAAGACCATGCATGACCACCTACTAGATTTTCAATCAGCTTTTAATTCCAACCACCAATCTAGGTTCTTTTCTTTTTTTTTTGAGATGGAGTCTCGCTCTGTCGCCCAGGCTGGAGTGCAGTGGTGCGGTCTCGACTCACTGCAAGCTCTGCCTCCTGGATTCAAGTGATTCTCCTGCCTCAGTCTCCCGAGTAGCTGGGACTACAGGCGCCTGCCACCACGCCCGGCTAATTTTTTTGTATTTTTAGTAGAGACGGGGTTTCACCATGTTAGCCAGGATGGTCTTGATCTCCTGATCTCGTGATCTGCCCACCTCGGCCTCCCAAAGTGTTGGGATTACAGGTGTGAGCCACTGTGCCCAGCCCAATCTAGGTTCTTGTTTATGAAATGCAGAGATAACTTTGTAATCTCTTTTTGAGGATAATACCTAGAAATAGGAAAGACCTGTTAAGAAATCAGTTCCCTGAATAATCATTATATTCAGGATTAAGGCAAACCCAAAATGTACCTGAGCATTTATAAGAACCTTTCATAAATTACGGCTCCCAGCTACCAATCCTGTTACCTCCCAGCTGGCTCTGAGCCACTTCCCAGCCCACAAACACGGAAATATCTTGGCTGTGGGTCAGCAGGGCAGACCACAATACTCTTCTGAGACCCAGTTTATGAGATGGTGGGACACCCTAAGAAAACCTAACTTGTCCTGGTCCAAAGCAATGGCTGCCCAATTAGGCAAAGGCTGTGAAGGTGAGCTCAGCTCAAGGCAAGCGACTGAAAGGAATGTTGTGTGTCTACATGCACGCATGGGCTGGAGGTGGTGGGGGCCACTTACGGTTCAACCCAGTGAAGCTGAACATGCCAATTTGATCAGTGATGTGGTTCCAGGTCCCAGGGGTTTTGAGGGCTTCTAGTCGTGCCCTGAGTTCAGATCTCATGGTCAGAATCCGGTCAGCCATTGTCTTCACATTACCTGTCCTGAAGCATGGACAGCGACATAAATACCAATCCAGACAGGAAAGATGGTACCCGAAAACACACAGGTTTAAA
Source organism: Pan paniscus (assembly GCF_029289425.2). Taxonomy (NCBI): domain Eukaryota; kingdom Metazoa; phylum Chordata; class Mammalia; order Primates; family Hominidae; genus Pan; species Pan paniscus. The sequence continues at coordinate 111,310,243 of NC_073257.2, forward strand.
AACTCTAATTTAAACGACAGCTGACAATGGGATCATAACCTGCCTATTATGGCATGTGGATGTCTGGATGGGTGGATTAACATACCAGAGAGAGAGACTTAGGGGGCAGAAGGAAAGGACTGCATTTACTAGTGAGTCTAGTGCTAGTCTTGGGTATACTGGCTAGAATACACTCACATTTCAACTCAGGCTTCACTGAGGTGCTGCTATAGATATTAATAGGGTAATATGTTTCATCAGGACTTACTAAATAAAGATTGCAGATTTAGCTACTATATAAAAATTACTGTTCTAAAATAAGATAAAGTGTATGTAAATTACAGATAAAAACCAAGAGCTCCCAAACTGTTAAACTGCCTAGACGTTCGATATTCTATTTTGCTGGGAATACCTTCTTGGGTTTTCCAACTTCATGGGGAGGAAGACTGGGTGGGGGGGAAATTGGGGAAAACTACCATTCATCGAGTGCCCCCTCCTGTCTTCCAGGTGTTGTGTTATGCACGTGTGAGGTAGATATCAGCCCCTGTTTTACAAATATCTGAGAGTCAAAGAAGTTAAAGTAATTTTATCCTGCTTCTGCCAAAATGAAAGGAAGAGACCCAGTTAAATGTACTGGGACAATTACTGTTCTGCACTCCCCACCCCCCGGCCCACCAGACTGGGAGCCCCTTACCATTCCTCAAAGAGCTCAGGGTTAGAGAGGGTGCTGGCCACAATTCGTGCTCCCTGGGCGGGGGGATTGGACCAAGTAATCCGCACGATCTTCTCCATCTGGGAAAGGACTTGCAGGATGCTCTCAGGTTCTTTTCCAACCACAGTCAGATTCCCGACTCTCTCATCTAAAGAGAGGGACCAGAATCAGCTGTGGCTGCTGAAGCAGGGAGTGATGCGAGGAGGTGGGGCTGTAACTCCTCAGGAGAGCACTCACTGTAGAGCCCGAAGTTCTTGGAGAAGGACTGGGCACAGAAGAACTCGAAGCCTTCAGACACAAAATAGCGAATGGCCCAGGCATCTCTCTCCAGGTTTCCAGATGCGAAGCCCTGATAGGCTGAGTCAAAGAAGGGGAACAGAAACCGGTGCTGCGGGGAAGGAAAGTGAGTCAGGGCAGGAAATCCTTCTGGCACCAACCTCAGACACCGGCCTTCCTTCCCCAGCTGATGCCTGGAGGGAATTTCAAATGCTGTCCATTTCTCCTATTTCTTGACTATATGCACCCAAGCACCACTTTACATCCATTTCTCTCTACAACCAACAAGTGTAACCTTTTCCGTAAACTTTACTTTTTAAAAGTAAATTGTCCTAGAGTGTCCCAATTCAGCTTAGAGAAACAGGGCTTACTTTTGATGCAAAGAGACAATGTCCTACATTGTGGATATTCCTCTGTGAATTTCTGGCGTGAGAGCCTTAGTCAAGTGTAGGCTTGGTATCCCCAGGGCTCCTCATGGGCTATTCTGCTAGGTACTCAAGAGGAAGGGAACAGAGTAGCCTCCATTCCTGTCACTCATCTCCTCAAAGAGCTCTCCACAGGGAACCTGCTTCTACAGCTGTGCTCTCTGAGTGGACACCACTTCCCTCCCCGGAACTGTCCAAATCTTTGGTTGTACTTTGATTCCCATCTCTTAGGTTTATCTTGACTAGGCGGGACTGGGGGGAATCTGGACTCCTAACTCTGCAGCTCATCCCCCACATCCTGGCACTCCCCAAGTCTCATCAGTCCTGTCTCTTCAGAGCTCCCAAATCCTTTTGCATCTCACTGAACCCACTGCTACCTACTTCATCCAGGTCACCATCAACTCCTACCTGGGCTATGGCAATGGTCTCCTAACTGCTCCCACGGCCTGTCTAGTCTTGCCTCTCTCTGACCCATTCCCTGCTATGACATCAGGGTGGCCTTAAGACCATGCACATCCAATCATGTCACTCCCCGACATCCAAGATTTCAGTGGCTCCCCACTGCCCTGAGAATAAAGTCCAAGCCTCAGCACAGACCCTGCCCCTATTCACTCTAGCCTCATCACTCACACTCCCCATGATGTCTGCCTGGGGCTTCTGACCATGCTCCGTCCTCTGCAGAGCACATCCCTTCCCTGTCAACCCCTGTCTGCTGATGCCTTCTTAGCTCCTCCCCATCCTACAGGACTCAACATAGAAACCACTGCTTCCAGGAAGGTTCCTGCCACCAACCCCCCAACTCCCACATATACACTGCCCAAAGTCTGGGCTATGTACCCCCCTATAACACTGTCAACACAGCTATCTCACAGCATCACAGCTGCCTTAGTACTCGTCCATCTCCCCAAACAGGCTGTCTGTCTTTGAGGGTAGGGACTGCATCTGCTCCATTCAATACTGTATTCCCACAGTGTCCAATACACAGCAGTTCCTTAATAAGTATTCTACAAACTCATTAAGGAAGAATATACAGACTTTCAGCTAGGAATTCCCACCTAGAAAGTTACGCCAAAGAAATAATAAAAGGAAATTTTGTTACATAATTTTTCATCAGATCAAGCAATCTGAAGTAAACCTAAATATTCATCAGATGATTTACCCCATCCCTAATATGACATATCCATGAAAGGAATATAATATAGCTATGAAAAATGATGCTGCAAAATATTCAATGACATGTATATAAAGAAGTGAAAATGAAAAACAAATTGTGTTGCACAAAACAGTACAGACAAAATGATCTCATCTTTGTAAAACATATACATAAAACTAGACACACACACACACACACACACACACACACACAGTCTGACATTCTATCTACCAAAACATTAACAGTGTCTTTCTTTAGGTAATAAAATTTACAGTTAACACTTATTTTCTTCTTTGGACTTTTCTCCATTTTCCTAATTCCTCAGCAAACAGCAAACAGGTATTGCTTCTAAATACATTAAATAAGAATATATACTATTTTTTAAGAGATGCTCTGAAGGGGCAGTTACCTTCATGACAGAAGCAATCTGCTTCCACTGCTCCGGAGTTGGGTCAATCCCAGTTGGGTTGTGTGCACAGGCGTGGAGGACAACGATGGAGAACTCAGGAGCATTCTGAGGAGAAGGAAGCTATGTCAGCTCTGACACTGATGGGAATATTGGGAGACAGAGTCAGCAGCAGATTGGTCAGTGATGGAGGGCAAAGGGCAACCATATTCTTGTCACTCTTTCATGTCTCTTTTGTGCCCTCTCTCTTACATGCTATGTCAGAAACCACCATCAGGTATGGGGAAGGTGTCTCAGACTCCTTCACTTAGCAACTGGTCCAAAGACTTTGCCTGAGATTCCTGACACCATGCAATTCTCTACTTTTTCCTCTAAATCACCCACCTCCAGATCATTCAGGAAGCCCTGGAGGTCCAATCCTCTCTTCTCTGCATCCCAGTAGCGATAGGACCGAATGTCTTTAAAACCAGCAGCGGAAAACACAGCATTGTGATTCTCTGCATGCAAAGAAGTAAAAAGTTAAGCACTTTACAAACACTAGGAGGCATGAGTGGAAAGGATGCAAGTCAGCTTCCAGGGCCCTCCCAGGCTCAATGTCCACTGGGCATCATCCAGGCTGGGGGTTAAGATGTAGAGGAATGATTGTAACCAAGAACAAGTTCAACCAGTCACATTAATGCCAGACTTATATTCTACTACAATGATACTTCCTGCATCTACATTCTATGCCTCCTCTGGGGAGTTTCAACATAGCCTTGGTAGATACAAGTCTACTAAGAGTCTTGAGAAAGAGTATTCTTAACTTGATTTTGAGCAGCAGGTTTCTCATGCACTGCCATAACCCACTGTTCAAGCCATTCCCAACAGTCAGTTGTTCTAGGGCTGGATTACATTTTCTGTGTAACCAGGGAGAGTCATGAGGATAATTCTCTCTGGTTTCTGTTTTTCCTCTCACTTCAGCTGAAAGACTCACCCCAGGTTGGTGAGGACACATAGACAGGTGTGTTCTTGTTGTTTGTTCCATTGTACCAACGCGCTAAGAAATCAGCTCCAATTCGAAGTGCACCTGTTCCCCCCAAAGATTGCACACCTCCTACCTGAAAGAGAAGAAACAGGGTCACAGGCTGATAATGGTGAGGTCAGATAATATTTACAAAAATAAGGTAATAATGAGCACTTACTCTGTGCCTGCTCTGTGCTAAGGCTTTTAATTATTATCTCATCAAAACCTTACAACTACTACATGAAAAAGGTACTATGATTTGCCCATGTTTACAACTGAGGAAACTGAGGCTGAGAGAGGTGAAGAACCTTGCTCAAAGTTACCAGCTACTGAGCAGGAGTGCCAGTCTTCAACCCAGGAGGTCTGACACTAGAAGAAGCTTCCCTTCTGAACACAGAGGTAGAGGACACACCGAGGCCACATTAGTGTGTGTGTGTGTGTGTGTGTGCATGCACGCACATGCCTTGGAAGGCAAACCCATCTCTTCAGCACCCATCCTAAGATCAAACTTACCCTCTAGCATAAGCCTCTAAAACAGTGTTCCTAACTTGTCATTGACATCAATCTGTGCTACTCCTCATCTCTAGAATTCAGGCTTATTAATCCTTAGAAGTATGTTCTAACAAAACAGAGGTGATGCATGAGTACTACTTTCTTCTCCTTGGCTTCCTCTCATCTTTTTTTTTTTTTCTTTTTGAGACAGTCTCATTCTGTCGCCTAGGTTGGAGTGCAGTGGCATGGTCTCAGCTAACTGCAACTTCCGCCTCCCAGGTTCAAGTGATTCTCCTGCCTCAGCCTCCCGAGTAGCTGGGACTACAGGCGCCTGCCACCATGCCCGGCTAATTTTTTGTATATTTAGTAGAGATGGAGTTTCACCATTTTGGCCAGGTTGGTCTCGAACTCCTGCCCTTGTGATCTGCCTGCCTTGGCCTCTCAAACTGCTGGGATTACAGGTGTGAGCCACTGCGCCTGGCTGGCTTCCTCTCATCCTAAAGTGACCTAATATAGGCAATAATAAAAGCCATATTTTATTTATTTATTTATTTATTTATTTATTTATTTTACTTTAAGTTCTGGGATATGTGTGCAGAATGTGCAGGTTTGTTACATAGCTATACATGTGCCATGGTGGTTTGTGGCACCCATCAACCCGTCATCTAGGTTTTAAGCCCTGCATGCATTAGGTATTTGTCCTAATGCTCTCCCTCCCCTTGCCTCCCACCCACTGATAGGCCCCCGTGTGTGATGTTCCCCTCCCTGTGTCCACGTGTTCTCATTGTTCAGCTCCCACTTTTAAGTGAGAACATGCAGTGTTTGGTTTTCTATTCCTATATTTTATCATTTACAAAATGCTTTCATGTATACTCAATGCCCACATGCCCTCTAAAGTCAAGTCTATATCCCCTGAAACATGAGGAACTGATTCAGAGACATGTTTTCCCCAAAGGATACACAGTTGTGAGTGGCACAGCTCAGCACAAATCCAGGTTTTCCATTCTAGATGGAGTCACTACATTCTAATGATGTAGTTCTCTGCCTATAGATCTTTGATTTTGCCTCTTCAAAATTCTAATTAGGTTTCAGCATAAGTCTCTCAGCAGAAAAATGTCATAAACCCCATGTTGCCCAATTTGACTAAAGGATTGAAGAGAAAGGAAGAAAAAGATCACATGAAAAAGTCTATCTAGCCGGGCGCAGTGGCTCACGCCTGTAATCCCAGCACTTTGGGAGGCCAAGGTGGGTGGATCACTTGAGCCCAGGAGTTTGAGACCAGCCTGGCCAACATGGTGAAACCCTGTCTCTCCTAAAAATACAAGAAAATTAGCTGGGCATGGTGGCACACACCTGTAATCTCAGCTACTCGGGAGGCTGAGACGTGAGAATCATTTGAACCTGGGAGGCAGAGGTTGCAGTGAGCCAAGATCGCACCACTGCCCTCCAGCCTGGGCAACACAATGAGACTCTGTCTCAAATAAATAAATAAATAAATAAATACAAGGAGGGACACACGCCAATCTTCTAACAGTGGCAACCTCTGGGGAGGGGTCCAAGGATGTAGGAATAGTGGTTGAAAGGGACTTTGGCCTAATCTATAAGTCGTTTTTTTAAAAATAAGATGAATGTATTCATGTATTAGTCATAAAATTTTACAATTTAAAACACCTATTTAGATGTCTGGGATTTACTATTAAATAATAATCCAGCTTTGGTGGAGGGCAGGGAGGCAGGGAGGCAGGGAGGCAGGGAGTGGGGTAGAAGGAAATACACAGGATTGACCCTATACAGATAATTGTTGAAGCTAGGTGATGGATACACAGGGATTCATTCTTTATACTGTTTTCTCTACTTTCATATAGATTTGAAATGTTCCATAATAAAAAGGTTTTTTTTGTGTTTTTTGTTTGTTTGTTTTTTGAGACAGAGTCTCGCTCTGTTGCCCAGGCTGGAGTGCAGTGGCACGATCTTGGCTTACTGCAACCTCCGCCTCCTAGGTTCAAGTGATTCTCCTGCCTGAGACTCCTGAGGAGCTGGGACTACAGGCACGTACCACCATACCCAGCTAATTTTTGTGTTTTTAGTACAGATGGGGTTTCACCATGTTGGTCAGGCTGCTCTCCAACTCCTGACCTCGTGATCCGCCTGCCTCGGCCTCCCAAAGTACTGGGATTACAGGCATGAGCCACCACGCCTGGCCAATAAAAAGGTTTTAAAACTCTTCTTAGAGAAGAAAAGCTTCCTAAATCTTTTCAAGAACCTAACATAACATTGCTGCTAAAAGACAACAAAAGGGAAAAAAGTAGAATGAGAGACCTAGATCGTACCTTGATGCTAACTTCCCAAGTAAACATTAATGAACAATATTAATCCAGCAGTACATTAAAATTACCCCCTTGATTGAGAGTCATCCCATGAATGGATTATAAGAGATATAAAACCAATCATGCTGCTAGATAGAGAAAACCCAAATGATCATGACAACAGGTAAGAAAAGCTTGGCTATTCCTGAGATAAATGCTTAGTAAAACAGGAAACAGTGGGTACTTCCTGAAAATGACTGAAAAAAATTCATTTAACCCATAAGTCAGCTTAAAAACAATGAATCGTTTAGTAGAAATCCCATTTAAGCCAACAACAAGGTAATGTTACCAATTATCGGCACTATTATGCACCAATGTTCTGTTTGTATTTATAGGTGTGAGCATCTGTGAAAGAATACTATCTGAAATATGAAATATAAGCAAAGTTGACATTCAAGGGGATGCAGAACTAAACATAGCTGTACATTACAGAGAGGGGCAAAGGCAGTGCACTGGGGTGAAAATGCTCAGTGTGTGTCAGATTTGGTGTACTAACTACTCTGTTATTTACAGTGATCCTTACTGAGCACTCATCCTTTGCTATTACTTTAAAAGTTTTGCCCCCACATTGTGGTTTACCTGAATTCTTTATGCAAATTGCTACCAAGATGATATAACACAAATGTGCATTTATTTTTTATGGATTTGTCATCCAGCTAAGTTGAATGTCAGTTTCATACATGACTTCACATTGCAGATACCTAAGCCACTCTAGAGTGCTAATACTTCCTAAGCAAATGAGCAAGACCTCCCTTGAACATGGTTTTAACTTCTGGAAACACGATAGATGCATAGATACCAGTGGAAACATTCCCAGGCATAATTTTTCATTTCCTGTGCTCAACTTTTAACTCCACCCTTTCTCTCCCACTACAGAAAGCAAATTCATTTTTTAAAAAATCAGTAGAATACATTAAAAATGTGCTTAGAAGAGATAAACCCACTCCACATTAACTAATCCTTGACATTCATGACATATATGACACTTGAAATATCAAATTCTCAAGAAGTTATCACTCCCTAAAAATATATTAAATACTGGATGGCTTCAGTGAAACACAAGTTGCTCTAAACATCAGCAACTAATAGAAACAAGTTTTTGGTGAATCAATAATATAGCAATGTGGTCATTCTGTGAACTGATTTTTGGCAAATTGTCCTACAGCCTAAGAATGTCCTGTACTTGTTATAAAGGAAAATAATAACATCAAAGGAAGTAAGTACAGACTTCTCAAGGAGCCAGGCAACTGGACCTGGGTAAACAAGAGTATCCAGAACAAGGGAAATCCAGGAAGACTTGGTATGAAGCTAGATAGAGCAGGCCTCTGTTGGACATGTCAGCATAAGATTGCTGGATTCTAGAACCCTTGTCTGGGATAACAATTTGCCGATACTATGACTTCACCATGAGGAGTAGGAGAGCAACCAGGAGCTGCCTGTGGCCAGAGCCATGCTGCATTCATCTGGGTGCCCCCAGCATCTCTCACGGCATCTGGCACATGGTACTACATAAGCATGTGCTGAACTAGATAAAGAAAGAAGACAGTGGTGAAAAGATCTGAGTCACAGCAGAAGCCCCAAGTCGCCTAGAGGCAATCAAAGCGAGAGTGGGATGTCATGATGTGACAATGAGTTATGGCCCATGAGCCCTCCTTTCTACAATGCTCAGTAATCTCAAAGCTGAAACAGCACTATGCCGGAGATGAAAAATGGACATTTCTGTCTGGATCCTAAGATCTGAAAGTGGAAAAGTAATACAAGGCAGTGAGGAGTCTAGAAAATAGGTCTCCTCAAAATGGGTAAAGGATCTGGAAATGTTGAATCTGGAGAAGAAAAATCTAAGGGAAGAAACAATTACTGTTGGTTTACTTGTTCACTCATTCTTTCATTTATGTCTCGTCTTTAAGTTTTGGCTCAAATGTCATTTCTATTTCTATCATAACCACCCTAGTTAAAACTGTATCCACTCCTATAATTCCTAACATGCCTCCTCCTGCTCTATTTTTATAGCATTTATCATCTTTAGTATACTACATCATTTTCTTATTGATATAGTCAAAAAGATTACATTTAGAGTCTGTTCCTCTCCCCGAAACTGAATGCAAGGGCAGGGGATTCTGTGTGTTTGAGTCACTGCTGTGCTCCAGCATCTAGAACAGTGCCTGGCTCTAGTAGTGGGCATCTGATGACTAAAGGAATGAATGAATCCAAACCTTTGGAACCTGAGGTACCTGGATAGGAGCCAAATGCTGAAAATCTGCAAGGTAAATAAGCAATGATCCCTGCCCTGGGGAAAGTTAGGGCCTTGTGGGAGATGAAGACTTATAAAATTATCCATTATAGTAAGAACAGTTAAGTACTGTTATTCCCAAGCTGTGAACAAAGTCCTGTGATAACTCAGAGAGCTTAAACAACAAGCTCTGCCTAAAATACCTAAGGATTCAGTGTGGAAGTGACCCTTGATCAGCTCTTGAAGGACTTAGAGGTGGGGACTGGATAGCTAGAGCAGTAAGGGAGGGCATTCCAAATGGAGAGAAGGGCCAGGCAAAGGTTCTTAGTCTTGACAGGGCCCAGTAGGTCTAGAAAACAGCAAGGCTCTTAGAATGTCAGGACCTCTAGTGGAGTGAGGGGAAATCAGCAACTGTAAGAACAGGATGAAGACTGTCACCTGTCACCTACTTTCACTGCATGCCAAGCTCAAAGTCTGGATTTTACCCTACAGGCAACGAGGGAGCTATGGGCGGTGGGGGTGGGGAGTGGGAACAGGTGACATGAGTAGCTTGTTTTGCCAAGGAAGGTCATCCTGGCTGCAGCATGCAGAATGTACTAAAACAGGGAAGAGACTAGAGGCAGGAAGGTAAATTAAGAGGCTATTAGTGAACTAAGACAGCAGCCTGGGAATGGTGAGGCCTTCCAAGCAGAAGAAAGGCTCAGAGCTCGAACAGAAGGCAGCAGAAACCTCTGCAGACTTAAATGTCCCTGTCTGACAGCTTTGAAGAGAGTAGTGGTTCTCTCAGCACGGAGTTTCAGATCTAAGAACGGACAGCCTGCCTCCTCAAGTGGGTCCCTGACCCCTGAGTAGCCTAACTGGGAGGCACCCCCCAGTAGGGGCAGACTGATACCTCACATGGCCGGGTACCCCTCTGAGACGAAACTTCCAGAGGAACGATCAGGCAGCAACATTTGCTGTTCACCAATATTCCCTGTTCTGCAGCCTCCGCTGCTGATACCCAGGCAAACAAGGTCTGGAGTGGACCGCCAGCAAACTCCAACAGATCTGCAGCTGAGGGTCCTGACTGTTAAAAGGATAACTAACAAACAGAAAGGACATCCACACCAAAAACGCATCTGTATGTCACCATCATCAAAGACCAAAGGTAGATAAAACCACAAAGATGGGGAAAAAACAGAGCAGAAAAACTGAAAATTCTAAAAATCAGAGTGCCTCCCCTCCTACAAAGGAATGCAGCTCCTCACCAGCAACGGAACAAAGCTGGATGGAGAATGACTTTGACGAGTTGAGAGAAGAAGGCTTCAGAAGATCAAACTTCTCTGAGCTAAAGGAGGAAGTTCGAACCCATCGCAAAGAAGTTAAAAACCTTGAAAAAAAATTAGATGAATGGCTAACTAGAATAACCAATGCAGAGGTCCTTAAAGGACCTGATGGAGCTGAAAACCACGGCACGAGAACTACGTGATGAATGCACAAGTTTCAGTAGCCGATTCGATCAACTGGAAGAAAGGGTATCAGTGATGGAAGATCAAATGAATGAAATGAAGTGAGAAGAGAAGTTTAGAGAAAAAAGAATAAAAAGAAATGAACAAAGCCTCCAAGAAATATGGGACTATGTGAAAAGACCAAATCTACATCTGATTGGTGTACCTGAAAGTGACGGGGAGAATGGAACCAAGTTGGAAAACACTCTGCAGGATATTATCCAGGAGAAGTTCCCCAACCTAGCAAGGCAGGCCAACATTCAAATTCAGGAAATACAGAGAATGCCATGAAGATACTCCTCAAAAACAGCAACTCCAAGACACATAATTGTAAGATTCACCAAAGTTGAAATGAAGGAAAAAATGTTAAGGGCAGCCAGAAAGAAAGGTCGGGTTACCCACAAAGGGAAGCCCATCAGACTAACAGCTGATCTCTCAGCAGCAACTCTACAAGCCAGAAGAGAGTGGGGGCCAATATTCAACATTCTTAAAGAAAAGAATTTTCAACCCAGAATTTCATATCCAGCCAAACTAAGCTTCATAAGTGAAGGAGAAATAAAATCCTTTACAGACAAGCAAATGCTGAGAGATTTTGTCACCACGAGGCCTGCCCTACAAGAGCTCCTGAAGGAAGCACTAAATATGGAAAGGAACAACCGGTACCAGCCACTGCAAAAACATGCCAAATTGTAAAGACCATCGAGGCTAGGAAGAAACTGCATCAACTAACATGCAAAATAAGCAGCTAACATCATAATAACAGGATCAAATTCACACATAACAATATTAACCTTAAATGTAAATGGGCTAAATGCTCCAATTAAAAGACACAGACAGGCAAATTGGATAAAGAGTCAAGACCCATCAGTGTGCTGTATTCAGGAAACCCATCTCACGTGCAGAGACATACATGGGCTCAAAATAAAGGGATGGAGGAAGATCTACCAAGCAAATGGAAAACAAAAAAGGCAGGGGTTGCAATCCTAGTCTCTCATAAAACAGACTTTAAACCAACAAAGATCAAAAGAGATAAAGAAGGCCATTACATAATTGTAAAGGGATCAATTGAACAAGAAGAACTACCTATCCTAAATATATATGCACCCAATACAGGAGCACCCAGATTCATAAAGCAAGTCCTTAGGGACCTACAAAGGGACTTAGACTCCCATACAATAATAATAGGAGACTTTAACACCCCACTGTCAACATTAGACAGATCAATGAAGACGGAAAGTTAACAAGGATATCCAGGAATTGAACTCAGCTCTGCATCAAGAGGACCTAATAGACATCTACAGAACTCTCCACCCCAAATCAACAGAATATACATTCTTCTCAGCACCACACCACACTTATTTCAAAATTGACCACATAGTTGGAAGTAAAGCACTCCTCAGCAAATGTAAAAGAACAGAAATTATAACAAACTGTCTCTCAGACCACAGTGCAATCAAACTAGAACTCAGGATTAAGAAACTCACTCAAAACCGCTCAACTACATGAAAACTGAACAACCTGCTCCTGAATGACTACTGGGTACATAAGGAAATGAAGGCAGACATAAAGGTGTTCTTTGAAACCACCGAGAACAAAGACACAACATACCAGAATCTCTGGGACACATTTAAAGCAGTGTGTAGAGGGAAATTTATAGCACTAAATGCCCACAAGAGAAAGCAGGAAAGATCTAAAATTCACACCCTAACATCACAATTAAAAGAACTAGAGAAGCAAGAGCAAACCCATTCAAAAGCTAGCAGAAGGCAAGAAATAACTAAGATCAGAGCAGAACTGAAGGAGATAGAGACACAAAAAACCCTTCAAAAAATCAATGAATCCAGGAGCTGGTTTTTTGAAAAGATCAACAAAATTGATAGACTGCTAGCAAGACTAATAAAGAAGAAAAGAGAGAAGAATCAAATAGACGCAATAAAAAATGATAAAGGGGATATCACCACCGATCCCACAGAAATACAAACTACCATCAGAGAATACTACAAACACCTCTATGGAAATAAACTAGAAAATCTAGAAGAAATGGATAAATTCCTCGACACATACACCCTCCCAAGACTAAACCAGAAAGAAGTTGAATCTCTGAATAGACCAATAACAGGCTCTGAAATTGAGGCAGTAATTAATAGCTTACCAACCAAAAAAAGTCCAGGACCAGACGGATTCACAGCCGAATTCTACCAGAGATACAAGGAGGAGCTGGTACCATTCCTTCTGAAACTATTCCAATCAATAGAAAAAGAGGAAATCCTCCCTAACTCATTTTATGAGGCCAGCATCATCCTGATACCAAAGCCTGGCAGAGACACAACCAAAAAAGAGAATTTTAGACCAATATCCCTGATGAACATCGATGCAAAAATCCTCAATAAAATGCTGGCAAACCAAATCCAGCAGCACATCAAAAAGCTTATCCACCATGATCAAGTGGGCTTCATCCCTGGGATGCAAGGCTATTTCAACATACACAAATCAATAAACGTAATCCAGCATATAAACAGAACCAAAGCCAAAAACCACATGATTATCTCAATAGATGCAGAAAAGGCCTTTGACAAAATTCAACAGCCCTTCATGCTAAAAACTCTCAATAAATTACGTATTGATGGGACGTATCTCAAAATAATAAGAGCTATCTATGACAAACCCACAGCCAATATCATACTGAATGGGCAAAAACTGGAAGCATTCCCTTTGAAAACGGGCACAAGACAGGGATGTCCTCTCTCACCACTCCTATTCAACATAGTGTTGAAAGTTCTGGTCAGGGCAATCAGGCAGGAGAAAGAAATAAAGGGTATTCAATTAGGAAAAGAGGAAGTCAAATTGTCCCTGTTTGCAGATGACATGATTGTGTAACTAGAAAACCCCATCGTCTCACCACAAAATCTCCTTAAGCTGATGAGCCACTTCAGCAAAGTCTCAGGATACAAAATCAATGTGCAAAAATCACAAGCATTCTTATACACCAATAACAGACAAATAGAGAGCCAAATCATGAGTGAACTACCATTCACAATTGCTTCAAAGAGAATAGAATACCTAGGAATCCAACTTACAAGGGATGTGAAGGACCTCTTCAAGGAGAACTACAAACCACTGCTCAACGAAATAAAAGAGGATACAAACAAATGGAAGAACATTCCATGCTCACGGATAGGAAGAATCAATATCATGAAAATGGCCATACTGTACAAGGTAATTTATAGATTCAATGCCATTCCCATCAACCTACCAATGACTTTCTTCACAGAATTGGGAAAAACTACTTTAAAGTTCATATGGAACCAAAAAACAGCCCCCATTGCCAAGTCAATCCTAAGCTGGAGGCATCATGCTACTTGACTTCAAACTATACTACAAGGCTACAGTAACCAAAACAGCATGGTACTGGTACCAAAACAGAGATACAGACCAATGGAGCAGAACAGAGCCCTCAGAAATAATACCACACATCTACAATTATCTGATCTTTGACAAACCTGACAAAAACAAGAAATGGGGAAAGGATTCCCTATTTAACAAATGGTGCTGGGAAAACTGGCTAGACATATGTAGAAAGCTGAAACTGGATCCCTTCCTTACACCTTATACAAAAATTAATTCAAGATGGATTAAAGACTTAAATGTTAGACCTAAAACCATAAAAACCCTAGAAGAAAACCTAGGCAATACTATTCAGGACATAGGCATGGGCAAGGACTTCATGTCTTAAACACCAAAAGCAATGTCAACAAAGGCCAAAATTGACAAATGGGATCTAATTAAACTCAAGAGCTTCTGCACAGCAAAAGAATCTACCATCAGAGTGAACAGGCAACCTACAGAATGGGAGAACATTTTTGCAATCTACTCATCTGACAAAGGACTAATATCCAGAATCTACAAAGAACTCAAACAAATTTACAAGAAAAAAACAAACAACCCCATCAACAAGTGGGCAAAGGATATGAACAGACACTTCTCAAAAGAAGACATTTATGCAGCCAACAGACACATGAAAAAATGCTCATCGTCACTGGCCATCAGAGAAATGCAAATCAAAACCACAATGAGATACCATCTCACACCAGTTAGAATGGTGATCATTAAAAAGTCAGGAAACAACAGGTGCTGGAGAGGATGTGGAGAAATAGGAACACTTTTACACTGTTGGTGGGACTGTAAACTAGTTCAACCATTGTGGAAGATAGTGTGGCGATTCCTCAGGGATCTAGAACTAGAAATACCATTTTCCCAGCCATCCCATTACTGGGTATATACCCAAAGGATTATAAATCATGCTGCTATAAAGACACATGCATACATATGTTTATTGCAGCACTATTCACAATAGCAAAGACTTGGAACCAACCCAAATGTCCATCAATGATAGACTGGATTAAGAAAATGTGGCACATATAAAAGGATGAGTTCATGTCCTTTGTAGGGACATGGATGAAGCTGGAAACCATCATTCTCAGCAAACTATCGCAAGGACAAAAAACCAAATGCTGCATGTTCTCACTCATAGGTGGGAATTGAACAATGAGAACACTTGGACACAGGAAGGAGAACATCACACACGGGTCCTGTTGTGGGGTGGAGGGATGGGGGAGGGATAGCATTAGGAGATATACCTAATGTAAATGATGAGTTAATGGGTGCAGCACACCAACATGGCACATGTATACATATGTAACAAACCTGCATGTTATGCACATGTACCCTACAACTTAAAGTATAATAAAAAATATATATATATATTTATATATATATATATCTTTATATATATATATATAAAGAAAGGCTCAGAGCTCAATAACCACTGGTACCCACAGTGATGTATTAATAGATGCCAAGAGAGTATCCAAAAAGTATATCTTCAAATATTTGCTGCCATGAAGATGGCCTTTTAAAATTGTTTTATGATCAAAAATATAAAACAGGAGAAACTAGACTAAGAGGGAGGGCTACGTTCCCAGGGTCAAGGCTACAAAAAATAGCCTTAAGTCTTACAGTGTAAGTCATCAAATGGAGATCAATGGGCAGAGGAACAGCATCTGCCCAACATAGTTAACAACTATATAAGAAATGCAGTATTAGAGGAAGAAACTCCCCAACATGGAATCTCTGTTTTCATTTGTCAGCAACAGAATTCCAACTAATTTATTTAGTTTCAGAAGAGAGGCCCCAGTGGCCTATGTTCCCCACTTTCTTTTTTTTTTTTTTCTTTTCTTTTGAGACAGGGTCCCATTCTGTTGCCCAGGCTGGAATGCAGTGGTGCAATCATGGCTCACTGCAGCCTCCACTTCTTGGGGTCAAGCAATCTTCCCACCTCAGTCTCCCAAGTACCTGGGACTACAGATGCATGCCACCATGCCCGGCTAATTTTTGTATTTCCTTGTAGAGACGGGTTTTTGCCATGTTACTCAGGCTGGTCTTGAACTCCTGAGCTCAAGTAATCTGCCCACCTTGGCCTCCCGAAGTGCTGGGATTACAGGCGTGCATCACCACGCCTGGCCAGTTCCCCACTTTCAAACTTCATTAGGATTCTCCTCCACCTCTGCAGAAACACTGGATTTTCAGAAAAACTTACCAATATGATTAATAATCTCTATACTCTTAACTATTCTAACCATATGACTTCAGTTCATTGAGGCAAATCATAGTCTCTCATTCCAATCTATACAAAACCTTAATGAAGTTCATTACTTGCCTAATCATGGACCTGAGTCCCAAGACCTTCACCAGGGCCTTCCCTGCTTCCTGGTACATGTACAAATGTATGGGTGTGCAACCTTTATTGTCCTCTGCCGTTCTGCTTATCAGGGCATCTGGGTAACATGATATATAAAAGGAAAACCTACTGTACACAGCATGTGGGGAATAAATCAGATGACTCCAAGATGTGGTTTCCTCAATGCATGAACTACAGGCTACCTCACAACACTGACCCAGGGGAATGATAATGGCCACTGGTTTAAACTGTGCAATTCCCAACTGGACTAGTGCAAAAATCTGAGCTCTTCTTTTTCCCACCCACCCAATCAGACTTATCTTCTTCAAACAACACTTTTATTGGGTAACTCCTCTGCTCCAACCTTCAGTTGGCTCCTCCTGCCCTGGCTGCCAGAATCAGCCTGCCTAACCTATCCAACATGTTCCCAGCTCTCATCAGGTAGGTCTCTTTACAAGCTAGACCTGCTTAGCTCTTGCCTCTGTCCCTGGACTCCTACCATTCAAGATGAATATCCTTCCTCTTGCCCCTCTTCCATATTTTATGGTTCTCAAAACTGGCTATACTTTGAAAACACCTGGGGAGTATTTAAAAAATATGCCCATGGGGGAGAAGAAAAGGGAGTGAAAGAGAGGGGAGAAGGGTGGTGCCTCCAAGATTCTGATTTACCTGGCCTGGCATGGGGTCCACAGGGCCCAGCCACAGTATGTTTTTAAAAACTCCCCAGGTAATACTAATATCCAGCTGGAGCTGAGAACCAGTGTCCCGGCCTCGCTCACACATTCTGTAAGATTCAGCTCAAGTGCCATCTCCAGCACTCATAGGTCTCCCTCCCCTCTGAATTCCTACAACACTGAGAATCTGTTCCACTTCCTGGAACACACAGCCTATCTCACTGTTCTACTTCCAAATGTGTTCTTCCTCCATGTATCTCCAGTTACACATAGACTATATACCAGGAAGCACTTAAATGATAGATGCTGAGATCAACAGTAGAAGTATTAAAGAATATTAGAACTGGCAGGGACTTTAGACAGCATCTACTAGTAGCTCCTGAACCCTTGAAGGGCCACAGACACCTTTTGAAAATCTGATAAAAGCTATGCACCTTCTCCCAAGAAATAAGTACACACAAAATTCTGCATATAATTTCAGGGGACTCAGAGGCCCCTTAAACAATTCCCTACGCAAGTGCTCCTCATGGGATCACAGACTCGCACTATGTGGTCATTTTCTAACATGTGTATGTGAGCCCAGAGGGCTAAATGACTTGCCTATGATCAAAAGTAGTGGCAGAGTTGGATCTAGAACCCTGGTGTCTTTATCACTCCATTGAATTCTTTCTACTTGGCATCTCCACTGACTGCTTCAAATGCAGTAGCTAAAATCTGATGATCTACTGGGCAAAACTGAACAAGTGAAAAAGCCGTGCTTTGTACATGGCCACATTATTTGCGCCATCAGGTTCCTGAACTCGCGCTACAGAAACACTTATTCATTGGCAGTTCAATAGACATAACGCCTAATATTTTAAACAAACTGTATTCTCAACATCTTTTTACTTTCAGTTTCTAAAGAGAAAATACATCCTTACCCAAAACTTACCCGCTTCTCCTTGAGAGCTGGGCTATCATCCCCAAGGGCAAGACGAGAAGCACAGCTCCGGAACTCGGCCAGGCCCAGGATTGGCAGATACTCGTGATTTAGGCTATTGTCATTAGCAATCTTCTGCTCCACTTTCTTCACTACTGGCAAAACCCAGGGATGGCAGTCATCCGTGCGATATGCTGGAGAATGGAAAAGAGTTATACATAGTGGAGGCTCATGCTGTGTCCAAGTTAAGAGTTTGTAACTGTGAACTAGGAGAATCCCACCACCTTCCAGTCAAAACAGAACAGTGAAGGAAATTGGAGAAAAGTTTGTTCACTTACTGAGTACCTAATTTGAGCCAAGCATTGGGCTAGGTGCTGGGCAAACATAAGGGCAGATGTGGTCCCCATCCTTGTGGAACTTACAGCTCTTAACTATGTGACCTCCAAAAAGTAGAATGCTGAAATAAAACTGGGACATCATAGAGCCTGGTCACATGAGAAAGTACATAGAAAAGCACTCTGCAAAGCAAAAAGCATCTTGCAAATGTCATGTCAATATCACTAGTGCACTGAGGTCTCTAGGCCATTGGCCCAGCAGTCTTCTTCCTTCTGCATCTCCCCAAGAGACTTCCAGAAAAAGCCTAGGTGCTACTTCCACATGAACCTGGCACCTTTAACACAAACATGGAGAAGGAGTGGAAGAAGGCCCACCACTCCTCTTGTCCCAGAGGAACAGAAATAAGACGAATGATAAGCAAATGCCCTGACGATTTCAATGACAGGTGACACAATCACCCAAGGACCCACTTAAACACATCTTTATCCTCTCTCTGTATTTTGACCTCAGCCAGTGTTTACCCTTCTGACTTCATTCCACTTCATCTGCCTCACCCTTTCATTGATCTATTTCACAATATTTAATCCTGCTCTACAGTAAACCTCTAAGCATTTCCTCTTCCTCTGAAAGTATTTTTAAGTCACTCTGAGTTATCCAGCACCAATTTTTTCCCCTACACTATTCTATGATTATGTTAGGATTAGAGCTTTACAGGGCAGTTACTTTAGCTTTGCACCCACGCCAGTAATCTGTCCAAGTAGGATTCCTGGCAGGGGTCATTTGCCTCTCTGTTTGAATGTTTAGGTCCTCAATAATCCTACACTTACGCAAGTGATTTTGAAATGGAAACAAAATTTTAGAGTGATACTGATTTTTATTTTCTTGATTTCTGCCCAAAATTAATCCCTGACTTAAAAAAAAAATTACATTTTAGGGTTGTTGTTACCATTTACTGAACAACACGTGTTGATTGTAGAAAATTGGGAAAAGCCCAGAAGGTAAAAAATAAACATTATAATTAACATGTGATTGTGTTTTGAAATGTGAGAAGGCGATGAGATTTGATAGGGGTCAGGAGTAGACGGATATAGTTTGGCTGTGTGTCCCCACCCAAATCTCATGTTGAATTGTAATCTCCAGTGTTGATGGACCATGGGGGCAGATTTCTGCCTTGCTGTTCTTGTGACAGTGAGTGAGTTCTCACTACATCTGGTTTTTTAAAAGTGTATAGCACCTCCCGCTTTGCTCTTCTCCTGCTGGGCCATGTGAAGGTGCTTGCTTGCGCTTCACTCTTCCTCCATGATTGTAAGTTTCCTGAGGCCTCCCAACCGTGTTTCTTATATGGCCGGTGGAACCATGAGTCCATTAAACCTCTTTTCTTTATAAATTACCCAGTCTCAGGTAGTTCTTTATAGCAGTGTGAGAACTAACATAACATATAATCCCAGTACTCAGAGACAAGGAGTATGAAAATTTTGGTGTACAACCTTCTAAGCTTTATTTTTGATGGGCATATTCTTTTATAAAATATGGATCAAACTATACATAGAATTTTCAACATGCTTTTTTCCATTAAATATATACTATGCATTTTTCCTCCTCATTAACTATTCTTCTAATAGGTGACATGTTTGCATGTCTCCATCCCATTCTTATCCTCTATCTACCTAGTTCTCAAATCCCTCCCTCCATAAATAACAACTGTTAGTTTCTTACATATCCTTCCTGCATTTCCCTATGCCTACACAAGCAAACACAGCTTCTTACATATGCCCTTTTAAACAAAAGGTAGCATACGGCATACTATACACTGTTTTGTGTTCCTTGCTTTTTCCACTTGAAAATCATTTTACATTT
Organism: Pan paniscus; assembly: GCF_029289425.2. NCBI lineage: Eukaryota > Metazoa > Chordata > Mammalia > Primates > Hominidae > Pan > Pan paniscus. The sequence goes on from NC_073257.2 coordinate 111,330,295, forward strand.
GCGCATAGAGAGCGTCCTTGTTCTTTTTTACAGCTGCTTAGCTGATGAATGTACCATATTTTACTTTGCCAGTCTCTTGTTGGACATTTGAGTTGTTTACAATCTTTGGCTATTAAAACAATACTTCAGTGAACGACCCTGTACATACGTCATCTCACATGTATGCAAATATATCTGTAAGATGCCGGGTGGAAAACAAAAGAGTGGGCTAAGAAGTATGTGTTTTTGTAATTTTGACAAATATTTCCAAATTGTCCAAATTGATACAGGAATTATATCAATTTACATTCCCACCAGCACTGTTTAAGAGTGTTTGCTTCCACACAGCCTTACGCACTGAGTGTATTTTTGCCAATATAATATGTCAAGTAGTTTTAATTTGCATTTATCTTATTATGAATGCAATTGGGTATTTTTCACAAATATGAGCCATTTACAACATCATTTTAGTGGATAAATATTTGTTTTATATATAATTTATTAACTGTGTTGCTTTAAATTATTTGCTGTTATAAACATTGTGATAAATGTTCATATATTTACACATATTCGTGAGTGTTTTCTTAGGAAAAATATCTAAATGTTAATTTATTAGGTCACAGGATATACAGCAAAAAGACTTTATAAGATCATTTTGAATGATCAGCTAACTCTACCCTCCAGGAATATGTCATCTGCAAATCTGAGAAACATTTCAAGTTAGTAATAGAAATGTGGACAGGGCTACAGACTGACAGAGCCACTGACCAAATGCCTCTGGGTAGGTGAATCAAACAATACTCTCATACCACTCATAGTCTACCCTCCGGCTCTGGTGAATCTAACTCACAATATTTTTTTCTTTTTTTGAGACAGGGTCTCACTCTGTTGCCCAGGTGAGAGTGCAGTGGCACGAACACAGCTCACTGCAGCTTCAACCCCCTGGGCTCAAGCAATTCTCTTGCCTCAGCTTCCCATGTAGCTGAGACCAAAGTCATTCACCACCAGGACCAGCTAATTTTTTTTTTTTTAATTTTTCATAGAAACAGGGCCTCACTTTGTTGCCCAGGCTGGTCTCAAACTCCTGGGCTCAAGCAAACCTCCCGCCTCGGACTTCCAAAGTGCTGGGATTACAGGAGTGAGCCACCATGCCTGGCCCAACTCACAGTACTCTCATACCATTCATGATATACCCCTTAGTCCACCAAACTTCTCAACAAGTTCAAAAAGCCTCCTTCGCCAGCTGGGATTTGGTCTGGTTTCTCTAAAGATGTACCAAAATAGCTACTTCCAAGTAAGAGTTGTCCCTAAAGCACATCAACATATCTATGATCACAACGTTACCATTGTTCAAAATATTCTTGAAACTTCTTTTGGAATTGTTTCTAGAGGCAACATCTCATTATTTTGAATAGCCTCAATAGTGCCAAATCTTTGTCCTTTGAAAGTCAATTATTTTTCGGGAATAGCATTTGCATCATCTCCATTGAAAAGAGTGGGTGAATAAGCTGGGTAAAACTCACAGAGAACAATTATTTTAAAAAATGATCCCTTGTGTGGGTCCTACATGCCTTGATAGCTAGTCTAAAAGGGGTTTCTAGAAATCTTGGAACAAGAAAAGCGTATTTGAACTACCTACAAAGGATACTAGGTAGATGCAAAAAAATTTGGGATGTTTATAGAAAAACCAGTTCTGTTATGTTTCAGTTCTGTGTCTGGGTGTTATATCTATTCTATAACATTATTAGGCTATGTGTTTATATTTATGATAATATGTCATTCACAAATAATGTGCTATGAATAAATAAAATATGAAAGAGAAAGAAAAGACTGGAATACTGCTGTTCTTACCACTACTGAATACTCTGTGAAACTCTAAAATTCCAATACTACTACTTGGGTTGGGGATGGTTGGAGAGGCATTGTGTCTATACTGTGACTAAAAAAAAACTGGCCAATTTACAACTCCCCTTCCTTCTCCATTGCCCAGTTTTTCCCAGGTTGAGTTCTAGATTTGTTTCTGATGCCTCTCCTAACTGCCCTAGTGAAGCAGAACCAGATTCCTCTTGGGTGACTGGAGCAGTGAGGTCAGGCATTAACAACAACCACTATTCCTGCTCTCCCCAAGAATTTTTATTCCTATTTGTTGGACCCTTGAGTTTCTCATTCACTCTTTCATTCACTCGCTCACATAACAAGTACTTACTAAGTCTCACCATGAGCCAGGCACTGGCTAGTAGAAGCTATAGAGACTGATAAAATAAGATCCCATCTGCTCTCCAAGAAACACAGAGCATAGATAGAGCCTTTAATTCTAATTTGAGGAATCAGAGAAGATTTTACAGAGAATGAAGAATGAAAGATGAATAAGAGTTTAAAAGGTAAACAAGGGAAGAAGGGCATGCGAGAGGGCACACCTGTGCAAGGCCCCAGAGGCCTGGGGAGCATGAGGTCTTTGAGGATCTGCATTTTCATGACTCTGATGTGGAATCCACTAAGGATTAGCCGGGAGTGGCTAAAAGAATCCTGGAGTCTCTTTTAGGGAACTTCAGTTTCAATGGGTAACCACTGAAAGCATTTAAGCAAGAGAGTGACATGAGCAGCTGCACATTTTAATGGGATCATTTGAGTGACACCACAGAAAATAAACCGGAGAGAAGGACAGAGACAGTAGTTAAGAAGGGTAAGTTACTAGAAGTAGAAGGAGTAGAAAGCTACTGCAATATTCCAGAAGCGAAATAATGCGGCCTTGAATTCACACAATGGCAGCAGGGATGAAGAAAAGGGGTGCCACTGGAAATAGATTCGAGGTAGAAAAGACAGAACCTATTGACCAAATAAAAAGACAGGGGATTGGGGAAAGGGCTGCTGTTGACTCCAAGGTCTCCCTCAAGTCTGGATAATGAGTGGATGGTGGTAGTGGGGTCGACCAAGATCTAGAACACAAGGGGAAGATAGAAGAAAAGATCAAGGGGAAGGTGGAAATGATGAGCTGTGCTTTGAACATGCTGAATTTGAGGGAGTTGTAGGATGTGTCCACTGTAGGCCTGACATTCAGAGATGAGGTCTGGGGCATGGAGAAAGACATTGACGGAACCTGAGGGCAGAGAAATAACAACACGGATTTACTAAATACTTTGTACATACAAGGTACTGCACTAAATACATTTCTTTACTCTCATTTAATTCGTATAGCAACCCACAAAATAGATATTGTGATGTCTATTTTAAGGATCTGGCTGCTGCAGCCAGAAAAGTCAAATCATTTGCCCAGGATCACAGAGATAACAAGAGCTAGGCTGTCATACTATTAAGTTCATGGATCCATGTGCTTTTTTAAAAGCAAGAGATGTCTAGAGAAAGCCTGAAGCAAGCAGGCCCCTGGGACCATGTCAGGGGCCTTTTTATCAGCATGCTCCCCAGCTCCACGCCCCACTGCTCTTCTTCCTGGACATAAACCCTTTTAGGGGAGTCACACAGTCTACAGGTGGGCCCAGCAGTCTTGCTTTGCAGAAGGAAAGGAAGAAAGAACACAGATTTAAATGGTCAAACCATCACCCTCATCTTCCTCCTAAGATCGCCACTTCCCTCACCTATCCCCACTCAAGAGCCTATTAGGATACTGGGGAGAAGGCCAGGGGTACTCAGAAACATCTGATAAAGCATATTTTTCCAACTATTTTATTTGAAGATGCTAGGAAACCATGTTGAAAATAAGAAATATTAAAGCTAGCAGAGTTTATCTGGGCCAAAAGAAAGCTACGCTCACATGAAAAAATGGACTGGAGTCTTTGAAGAAACTTCTTGCTATAGGTTGCACCAGGTTGGATCCATTTCCCATGTCCTTCAAACCACTTCAGTCTGAAGCATTGAGAAGCACTAAAATGATCAACTTAGAAAGCATTGTGCTTAGCAGTGGAAAATGTGATACTCTCCTCTGTTTACCTATAAGGAAATTATTTAAATCATCACAGCAAGAAGAAAAACTGAGGAAACTAGCTGCAAGTAGGAACTGTCTGAGATTACAGGTGCAGTTTATTCTAAACGTGTCCAAAATCACTGGAACATTAACTAGATAACCTCCATTAGGTTTTATCTTAACTTGGGGGAAAAAAAGTATCTTCCCTAAGGTCAATGATTAATTACATTTTCTTCACAAGGGGTATACTTGGGGATGTGTATAAATAAGACTAGGACATATAACGGCTGGAAGGAGACCTTTTATTCTACTCTAATTAGATCCTTATCCAAACACCTGCTATCCACAAAAAGACGAGTCACAGTGATGATCAAAAATAACATTTATATATAACACTTTTCATTTACATATCACATTTCACATATAATTATTCATTTAATCCTCAGACAACTGATGAGGCCAGTAAAATTATTATCCTACGCTACAGTCATAGAATGTGCTAGTGAATTGTGGAGTTGACTTTTAGTACAGTAGAATCTTTTTTATTTATTTATTTATTTTTTTTGAGACGGAGTCTCGCTCTGTTGCCCAGGCTGGAGTGCAGTGGCGCGATCTCAGCTCACTGCAAGCTCCGCCTCCTGGGTTCACGCCATTCTCCTGCCTCAGCCTCCCGAGTAGCTGGGACTGCAGGCGCCTGCCACCACACCCGGCTAATTTTTTTGTATTTTTAGTAGAGACGGGGCTTCACCGTGTTAGCCAGGATGGTCTCAATCTCCTGACCTCGTGATCCGCCCGCCTCGGCCTCCCAAAGCGTTGGGATTACAGGCGTGAGCCACCGTGCCTGGCCCAGTAGAGTCTTAAGAGTAGAATTTGGGAGAGAGGTCATTCAATCTTGTCTCCTCATTTAACAGATGAGCCCCAGGGATGTTAAACAACCCTTCCAAGTCACATGGCTGGACCACGGTGCTGGGCCTGTACCTAGGTCTCCTGGCTCTTCCCACTACAGTGTACTGGCTACCACCTGGAGGTACCTGAAATACAGGTGTGGGCAGAGACTCTGAGGCCTGAGAGACCTGGCCTGGATTCCCAGCTCTACCACCCAGTGGTCAAATGACCTGGGGCAAATTGCTTCACCTCTCCAGTCTTCAGCTTCCTTGCCTCTAAACAGTAATAGTAATAAACCACCCTCCAGAGTTGTGAGCATTCAGTGAGATTACATGCATAAATAATTTGCTCATGGTAAGGAGTTGGAGTTCCTGGAAAACATGACATAGGCACCATCACAGCTGAGGTGGCCGTCTGAGTCAATGACTCCAATTCTGAGTCCATTGCTTCTGGCCTGTGCTGTCGGGGTGCTTTTTCTCTGCATGAGCAATTTATTTCTGAACCAAGGTCATAAATTAGTTCATTTTGCAGTTCTTGAACTGAAAATTTTTATTCAATATCTTTTATGAGAATCACTCAAAGAAATGCCAAAACAACAATAACAGTAATACCTAACACTTACATAAATCCTACTTATGTGCCAGATACAGCTATAAACACTTTAAATGTACTTAATCCTCACAGAAACCCTGTAAGATAGTTCAAAGGTAAATTGAATTAATAAAATAAATCTGACGTGGTTTTTTGTTTTTTTTTTTTTCTTTCTTTCTTGAGACGGAGTCTCACTCTGTTACCCAGGCTGGAGTACAATGGCGTGATCTTGGCTCACTGCAACCGCCACCTCCCAGGTTCAAGCGATTCTCCTGCTTCAGCCTCCCAAGTAGCTGTGATTACCAGTGTGCACCACCACGTCTGGCTAATTTTTGTATTTTTAGTAAAGATGGGGTTTCACCATGTTAGCCAGGCTGGTCTCGAACTCCTGACCTCAGGTGATCCACCTGCCTTGGCCTCCCAAAGTGCTGGGATTACAGGCGTGAGCCACCGTGGCAGGCAAAATCTGACGTTTTAAAAAGATGTATTTAGATTGACAGTAATACTAGTTCTTTGTATACATCTGGCTGCAAAGAAACGCTTGGAGGTTTTGGACTGGTTTTAAATTAAGAGACCAAATGGTGTCCATTCAAATTCAATTTGAGGCAATCTTTCAACATTTCTCCCACTCAGTTGCCTGCTAAAAACATCATTTTCCCTCAATGGGCCAAACTATGTAGTACTGACTTATTTTAAAAGCTTTATGATGAAAAATTTCAAACCTATACAAAAGCTGAGAGAATAATATAACGTATGCCCATGTACCCATCACCCAGCTTCAACAAATTACCAGCTTCAACAAACCATCACTTTTCAATGGATTTTTCCTTACCCCTCCCCATACTCCTTAGTGAAGACTTTTTTTTTTTTTTTTGAGAAAGAGTCTCGCTCTGTCGCCCAGCCTGGAGTGCAATGGCGCGATCTCGGCTCACTGCAACCTCCGTCTCCCGGGTTTAAGCAATTCTTCTGCCTCAGCCTCCCGAGTACCTGGGACTATAGGCGGCCAACACCACGCCCGGATACTTTTTTGTATTTTTAGTAGAGATGGGGTTTCACCGTGTTAGCCACGATGGTCTCATCTCCTGACCTCGTGATCCGCCCGTCTCAGCCTCCCAAAGTGCTGGGATTACAGGCCTGAGCCACCGCGCCCGGCCGACTTTTTTTTTTTTTTTTTTAACAAATGCTATGCACAGACAAAACGTTATCTATGAGAAACCTGATTCTGAGCGTCCTTCATGTCACACTCTGCTACAAAATGATTCCACCTTCTCTTTCCACAATTTCTAGTCCTTTTATTCTAAGTCTATTCCCTAGCATAAGACTTTATCCTACCCATTTTCATCTCTCTGGCTGGTCTTTGCACGTGGCAAAATCCAAATGGAGAAAGTAAGTGTCTGTGGGGCTTCAAACATCCAAATGATAGTGAGAATAACAAATTCATCAGAGAGGGTTAGGGGTAAAAAATTTGAGAGGCACTCCAATATAAATCTTCTTGGCAGATGGGGAAACTGAGGCCCATGCTCTGAGCTGTCCAAGGTACAGATGAGAATCACTTGAATCAAGAAATGAAGATAGGATGTGTGGAAAGTAAGCTTCTACCATCCATACTTCTCTCTACTCCTTTCCACCATCTCTACCCATTCCTACCACATCTGTGACGGCCAGAACCATCTCCCCAGATCCCCCGGGGGCAGCATTAACCTGTCTCAAAGCATTGTGTAACACCAGCAGATTTTTAAATCCTTAAGGGCAAAATCAAGCCTCAGTCTCCCCCTACAAAGCTTAATAAGGTGGCTGATTGATACTCGGTGGTCACTCCAATATTTACCGACTCAGAACAGAGCTTTCTAGCGTTAAAAGTTCTCCTTTACCCATTTCCTAGCAACCAGAACCCTAAGCCTATCAGGCTTCCTATTTTTCTCCCTCTCTCTACAAGCTCCGGCAGCCTCATTTCTTAGGAGGATGCAGTATAAAGAAGGCAGAATGGGGAATCGGAAAGACTGAGTTTGTGTCTTGGCTGCTACACCTGGTTTGTGCGGCCTCGGACACATCGCCCCTTCCCAGGGACTCCACACCTGCATCTGTAAAATGGGCAGGTTTTAGGAAGCCTTCGTGGATCCAGCCTCCTCTCCGGCGCCGCCCTCTTCAGGCAGCGCCACACTGGGCCTCGGCTTCTCCCACAGTCTCCACGACCTGGGTTGGGTCCGCTCCACTCCCCGAGCTGCTCACACTCCAGAGCACTACATCCTTACCTCCCACTCCCAGGTTGACCTTGCGGGGGTCCGGATCCTCCCTGAAGTCGGCAGTGAGCTTGAAGACCAGGACAGGCTGGGCCTGCGGAACCTCGGCAAAGACTGACGGAGGTGCCATATCGAGAGACTAGGAATCAAGAGATTTCACCCCACGCCCGGAGCTGGCCGGTCAGGTCTGGCCGTTGCGACTGGAGGAGACACTCACCTTCACCTAGCCGGCGGGGGCGGGCCCGCGGCCTCCAATGGTCGAGCCGCGTCCAAAGCTTGGCAACGCGATTAACCAATCGCCAGCTTCTGACGACGAAGACACGGGGGAGAAGGAACGCTATTAGCCAATCCAAGAAAACAATTTATCGACTGCCGAGAATGATGCAACCAATGCAATTTCCTCCGGCTGAGGCGTGGGCGGAGACTACGGTTGATTGGTAGAGCGTGCTCCTATCGCAGAGGCTGTTATTCCTTGGGTCTCCTGGCTGAGGGGAGGAGCCGAGCGAGCGGCGGGTGTCCCTGAGAGGCCACCTTTCGACCTTCGAGGGCCAGGAGGATACGGGGAGGTGGCCGGAGGGAGTTCCCGAACACAGGTCTTCCTGTTCCCGCCGAGCAGGTGTTGGCGGTGCCAGGCCCGGCCTGGCGGGCTCGGGCTGGCAGCCAAATACCCAGCGTCTGTGCTCGGGACGCGAGTGTTCGGCCAGGACGTGCAGCTCCGGAGCCCGCGCGGGCGACCTTGACCACCTTTGTCGGCTGTTTCCCCCTGAGGGAAGTATACCTGTCCTGCCAGCCTTGGTCTCTGGCAGGGAAGGTCCTTCCAACAGAGAGGGGTGCCCACGAATTCCTTTTTGCCGCTCTTCTATTAATAGTTTGAGATTTTCCTCCCCGATTCCTTGCAGAGAGGGCCTGGTCCTCAAGGACCTCGGGATCTGGGCGCGGTGTCCCTTCCCAGCTTCCTCCCGCGCGCACCGGACCAGATCTTGCTGTCGTCAGCTGGCTGGTACCCAAAGTTCCTCTTCGTCAGGCTGTTCCTTCCCCGTTAGAGTCCTTCCTCCCCAGGAGCCCTCTCCATCTGTTGACCTTCAAGACCCAGAGCAAAATGCCACTTCATCCATGAAGCCTTCCCTTAACCCTTATTCTGGCCAAAATGTCTCTTTCCTGTGCTTCTGTACTTTCACAATTTTAGAAAATGCCTTTGTGGTTAAAAACCTATCTCCGGGACCGGACTATCTAGGTTTAGATTCTGGCTGCCGCTTACGAATTTGGGCAGGTTTAGTCAAGTTATTTTAACCTCTCTGTGGAAGTTCCTGCTCTGTGGAAATAATAGTATTTTCCTCAGAGTTGGTGTGGGGAGTTTGTGAGTTAATACATATACGAAGTGGTTAGTTGCGTGTAAGAAGGACTCTCTAAATGTCAGCTATTATTAACATTGCATATCTGCCACACCCCTCGTAGATGGTAAACTGCTTTTTTTTTTTTTTTTTTTTTTTTTTTTACTTTTATTTTAGGTTCGGGATACATGCACAGGTTTGTTTTATAGGTAAATTGCTTGTCATGTGGGTTTGTTGTACAAATTATTTTGTCACCCAGATAGTAAGCATAGTACTTGACAGGTATTTTTTCTGATCCTCTCCCCCCTCCCACCCTCTAGCCTCAAGTAGGTCCCAGTGTCTGTTGTTCTCTTCTTTGTGTCCATGTGTTCTCAATGTTTAGCTCCCACTTACAAGTCAGAACATGCAGTATTTGGTTTTCTCTTCCGCATTAGTTCACTTAGGATAAAGGCCTCCAGCTCCATCCATGTTGCTACAAAGGACATGATCTCTTTCTTTTTTATGGCTGCATAGTAGTCCATGGTGTATATGTACCGTATTTTCTTCAGTCTACTGGTGATGGGCATTTAGGTTGATGCCATGTCTTTACGATTGTGAATAGTGCTGCAGTGAACATACATGTACATGTATCTTTATGGTAGAATGATTTATATTCTTTTGGGTATAGACCCAATACTGGGATTGTTGGGTCGAATGGTAATTCTGTTTTAAGTTCTTTGAGAAATCGCCACACCGCTTTCCGCAGTTACTGAACTAATTTACATTCCCACCAGCATTGTATAAGCATTCCCTTTTCTCCACAACCTCACCAGAAACCAGCATCTGTTATTTCTTGACTTTTATTAATAGCCATTCTGACTGGTGTGAGATGATATCTCATTGTAGTTTTGATTTGGGTTTCTCTAGTGATTAGTGATGTTGAGTATTTTATATGCTTGTTGGCCATGTAGCTTCTTTTGGCTAGGGACCTGTGAGTCTCCCTAGGTTTCTTGCACTTACTAAGCCTTCAACAAATGGTAGAAGAGTCAATTCTCTTGGTGTTTCAGAAGAAAACAATATCACAGCCCCTCTCCACTGGATAATACTATAAATCTTAAAATGAATTTTCATTCAGAGTAATAAACACAAGCCAAAGAACTTTGTATAACATCCGTCAACTTTTTGTGTTATCTATTTCTTTTCCAAAACATTGCCTCTGGTTTTAAAGGTAACTGCCCACAGTGTTTCACTAATAACATTTTAAGCATTACAAGTTCAACACTGAAGGTCAAATGACAACGAACTTTCAGTGCTTCCAAAAGCAGGGGCAGAGGGCAACTGCTGAGGGGGGCATTGTATAGCCTAACCTTCCCAGAATTTGATTTAAAAGTATGATCTTCACAGCGTTGGCCAGCAATATCATGGTCACTCCCTACGTCATTCCCTGGGAGAAAAACAACCCTAGGTTACCTAAACAATGTTGGCGAAGACCAAATATTTATTAACATCCTAAGCAGCCCCATAATCAAGCCAATGCTGATAGGGACAAAGAAGGTGCCATGTGCAGTTTTTCTCCATGTCCCCACAATATCTGCTCTGAATTTTAAAAGGCAATTACTGGGGGAGAAGGAAGCCTATATATTATGTAGGATCCAAGTCTCAAACTGCTTTCCTAGGGAGTGTGAGGTTCTTGGAGATTAAGTGCAGTACCTTTCTGTCTTGAGCCTTGTAGGCTGCCCCTCTAATTTAATGCCAGTCTTGAAATAAACAGAATGCTTTCCAAGTCATCGCTAATTTTAACACTTTAAATTTAGAATTGCTTAGAATTGACTCAACACTGCCTCCTTGCTGAATGGATAATTCAAGCAAACAACTCAAGAGCTGGATGCTGCCCAGACAGGTAGGCAGCCAGATAAAGTGAGTGTCCAGGGAAAGAGCAGTAAGGGTCAGAAGAGAAAGAGGCTGGTGTTCTCACTGCCTCCTGCCTTCCTTATGACTGTCTGTTCAGAAGTCCTCCTAGCATCTTTCTTCTGCCTTCCCCTGCTCCTGTCCCTGAAACCTTTTCTTCAAAAGAAGTGGAAAAGAGGAACTGGGAACCCATATAGCAACAGCATCACCTGGAATGAATTCCTTTAGAACATACTGTCTTGGAAATCTGAAGCCTGCAGGGCTGGACAGGCAAGAAGAGCAGTGAGCACTGCATGAACCTGTAAGTAAATCTGCATGTGGATGGTTTTTTGGGTTTTTTTCAGACAGAGCCTTACTCTGTTGCATAGGCTGAAGTGCAGTGGCACGATCTCAGCTCACTGCAACCTCTGCCTCCTGGGCTCAGGTGATTGTCCCACCTCAACCTCTCAAGTAGCTGGGACCACAGGTGTGCACCAACATGTGCAGCTAATTTTTGTAGAGATGGGGTTTCGCCGTGTTGGCCAAGCTGGTCTCGAACTCCTGGGTCAAGCAATCGGCCTCCCAAAATGTTGAGATTACAGGCGTGAGCTACTGCACCAGGCCACACATGCTTATTTTACTCAGTCTTGCCCCTGAATACCCGAAGGTCTAAACTTAGGAAAAAGTCAGGGGAGGGATGAGTTTATCATTCTTTGGAGTCGTTATATTTGGGTGAGTGCTGGCACTATGGGTAGGATATTATTTAGAAGCTGAGTTGTGTACTGAGCAAATGTTTCTTTAAAAACCAAAGCCGTATGAGATCTGTTATAGAGGCACAGTGTGGCTAAATAGTGTGCGATAAGATAAGCATAGGGCTCCTGAGGTGTTGCTGTTCTCCCACTGTAATGAGTTTACTCTTCTTCCTAAGGAAAGTGATCCTTTATCACCTCTTCTCTCAAATTCACTGGCTTGTTTCGTGAGTGTGCCTTCATGGAACCATGTCTCCTTCTCTTCCCTCAGTTCTCTCCTTCCCTCCCTTACGTATGACTCCTCCCATAATCCGCACACATGGACTGAACCAAGTGAGGGTATTTTTCTGTTTCCTACCTCATAGAAGGGCATAGAGTGGACACGGTCTAAGGTTAGTTCCTGAACTGAGTACCCACATATGCAGAACTTTATTTAAAGCTGCTGAAATCTTTGTATAACAGATAGATCAATAGGACTGAAAACTACTGATGGTTTTACTTACTTGTTGAACGTGACTAAGTTCCATGGCACCATTTAGAAATTGTGTTGTATAGTTTTCGTATGTTGCTTAAGAAACAGTTTGGCATAATGGTTAAAAGCATGGCCTCTGGAACTAGATTGCCTCTGTATGCCTCAGTTTCCTCATCTGGGAATAATAATAGTTCTACCTCATGGGACTGCTATGAGGATTAAATGATTTAATTTAATTAAATGATTTCATACAAAACTGAATTGTACTTGACACTTAGTACTCAAGTATTAACTGGGACCGTTATTATCATCACAGATGTTGTTTACAAGCACTTGCCTTTGAGATTTGTTTAGCTTTTTTATTAAATTACGAGCGGCATAGTAGAACAGTACGTAGGCTGGGGCCTGGAGTCAAATTCTAGCTTTGCCTCTTATAGTTTTGAAACTTTGAGTAAATTACTTGATGTGTCTGAGTTTTAATATTCTTATATGTAAATTACTTTTAAAAAGAATTTTGCTTAGTGTTGATATACACACATTTAACACAGTTATAGAAATTATTGTTTTTACTATTGTCATATGAGGAAATTCGTCCCTGGGTTGCTGTAGGGTGCTAATGGCTGGGCAAACTCTCTTTGAAGTCTGCCTGATCTGGCCCCTTGCAGGCATGTACTCCGAAATATTTTTCAAATGGAAAAGAAAACAGAGAACACAATTTTCAAAATATCTAGAGCCCTCCAAGAAGTCTTTGTAGAGATCTATAAAATCTCAAGGCAATTTAAAGGTAATAAGACAACTTTATTAATAATTAATTAAAATGTAAATGTTAATGATAGCCCTTTGTATAGCTATATTATCTTTTTCTGAAGAATAGAAAAATGTTTTAGAAACACTATTCTCTCCACATCCTGGGGCAGCAGCCTTCTCCAAAGAAACAGAAAGAAGGAAATGGATTGCCTTAGCAAAAAAACAAATGAAGACACTCCAAATAACAGAAGAATGGGAAGGCTACAGACCTTGAAGTCAGAAGAAAATTTCCTCTCCTTGCCCCGTTTCTCCTTAAATGGATCATCAGTACAGTCTCTTACTTCTAGAGCCATGTTAAGCTTTCTTCCCCAAAGTTGTAATGTCCTTCTTTTGGTTGTGTCGTGTCCTAAAATCCTACTCTTTGGTACAAGATGAAGGTATATGAAGAGATAATGAAGGAAACAAATTCAATGTGTTTGCCAAGAACACAGTCTTTTAAATAACTCTTAAAGGGTTCGTTTAAAACAGTGTAATAAATTGTGGTAATCTAGTACACAAAGCTAGTAGGAACCTCGTTTATTAATAATATTTCAACATTGAGCAGTAGAGGGCAGCACTGTCCTTCTTTTGCAAAATGTTGAGCACTCTTGAGAAGGAAAATAAAGGCAAAGCTCCTGACCCCTGTGTCTGTGTTTACTTTTATCATTAAAAAAAAACAAAAAATTGGAGTATTTTTATTATGGTTTAGGTGATTATGTATAAAGAATGTCAGAGCCTGGATTGCCTGGAAGTGGTGCACCAGGTAATGCAAAAAACACGGAAGGTTTGAGGTCCCCCACTCAGGATATGGGTTCTGTCTAGTAAAGATAAACAGTAGCTTGACCCTGGGTAATCAGATAGGGTTATTGTATGAACAGACCTAATGCTCCTGCACGTTCTGGATAGAAGTCAATCTACTGAAATAGCAGGATGTGGTTTTAAAAAATGTGTGTAACTCATATAGTCTTAGCCCTGATAAGTGCTTCTAAATTCTTATTCACTGCCTTTATTCTGCTGTGTTAGTGTTGCTCTCTGTCATACGTGGGTCAGGTCAGAACTAGCTCAAATACAGTATGTGTATTATGACTTTAAGGAGTGGTGTCAGACAAGATGGGTAAAGAATGTCTTTCATGGGACTGCAGTTGGCTAAATGGCTGTGTATAAGTAGTGAAATTGAAGCCTTGTATGCTCGTCGTCATTCTATCACAGTATGATTTGAGTTTCCCTAACCGGTAAACAGCAAGAAAAAATGATCTGTTATTTTTTACTAAAGTTACTTGATGCTCTTTAGCAAGCTGACAGAATAATTCTAATTTTAGCAAATACAAAACCATGGTAATCCTAGCACATTTGGATTCTGTTTAACCCTGAAAACTTTTTTGGCAGCAAATCTTCAATGCCAATTTAGATAAATCCCACTAGGAATAAGCACTGAAAGACGTTGAGTCTAGTTCCCAGCTCTGCCATGTGAAGTTGGGCAAATTACAGTCTCTGAGCTTTTATTTCATCTGTTAAATGGAGATAATACCTCCTAGATTTATTAAAAGGGTCAATTTAGAAAATATGTATTAAAATGGTTTGAAAGCCATTTAAGTACCTAATGAATATTTCTATCACTGTAGCCCAAAAAGATTCCTGCCTAGAAGACTTTATGTCTCTTCTCCTCATTTGGTATCATTCTATTGCCTGAGATTGTTAATTAACTTTTATGTATACTCAATATTTTCTCCCAACTTGGTTGCTAGTTCCTTGAGAACTGAAACCATCAATTGCACTTCTTGGTATCCTCCACAACAAGGTATCTAGGTACTCAAATATTTGTTGGTTGATTAAAAACATAAACCACAAGACATAATTAACTCTTTTTAAAATTGTGGTAAAAAAAATGTATTTACCATCTTAACCATTTTTAAGTATACTGTATATTAGTGTTTACTATATGCACATTGTTGTGCAACACATCTCTAGGACTTTTTCATCCAGAATTCTTTTTTTTTGAGACAGAGTCTTGCTGTGTCGCCCAAGCTGGAGTTCAGTGGCACCATCCTGGCTCACTGCAACTGCTGCCTCCCAGGTTCAAGTGATTCTCCTGCCTCAGCCTCCCGAGTAGCTGGGATTACATGTGCCTGCCACCACGCCTGGCAAATTTTTGTATTTTTAGTAGAAATGGTGTTTTACCATGTTGGCCAGGACTGGCCTAGAACTCCAGACCTCAAGTGATCCACCCGCCTCAGCATCCCAAAGTGGTGGGATTACAGGCATGAGCAACTGTGCCTGGCCTAGCCATTTTCTATAAACCTGAAAATAGATGCCAGAAAAGAAGGTGCCGCTATGAAATGCTTTCTTGAGTGATTTATGTCTAACATACAATTAAACATTTATGAGAAGGAAATTATCAGGTTAAAATATAAACTCACTTGCCAATTATTTGATTTTCAGGATATCTGACTTTTGTTAATTACTGAAAATAAAGTATTATTTCTAATCACTATTGGTATCACAATAGCATTTTTATTTGGCCGGTATGTGTGAGGCCTGGAGTATGATGGGAAACTGTCCTAGAAAAGGCCCTTGCATTGGCTGTAGAGAGTTCTGGAACTCTCAGGATGGCAAGATTGTATTTAACTCTTTTAAAAACAATGCACCTTTTCAAGCACAGATTTTCATCTGATGTTGTGACCGTCAATTATGTCAAATTTGTTTGATATATTAAAAAATTGGTTTCTCCTTTGCACAAAATAAATTATAGATGGATATAAGATTTAAATATTTTAAACAATGTAGGGAAAATAATATTTTTGAAACACAGTATTAGGGTAGAATAGACTTTCCTAATCATGGCACAATCTCAGAAGCTATAAAGAAAATAATTGACTTTGCATGGCTATAGACACCATAAATAAATATGTGATAACATGGAAGAATATTTGCAACATGCTTATTAGTCACATCTATTATATAGTCAGAGCTTCATTGTATTGGTGGAAAAATTAGGATATAAAGAAATTCAGAAAAGAATAAATACAAATAACCAGTAAACATGTCCAAAATCATCCTCATTATAAAATTGAAACCACGCTGATTTATCAATGTTTACCCATTAGACTGACAAACATTTTAAATGTTCAAAAAATAGTGTTGAGGGAAAAGAGCAATGACATGCACTATTGGGGAGACTGTCAATGAATAAAGCCTTTTCTTGTATTTTGGTAGTAACAGTCAAAATTAAAATGCACATAATACCATTTGACCAAGCAATTTCTCCTCTAGGAATCTATCCTAAAGAAATTTATACAAGTTTTCAAAGATAGGTATGTAGGCATACAGTTATGCATTGTAGCTTTGCTTTAATAGAAAAAGAGTAAACACATGTATTATTTTTGTAGCCTAAAAAAAAATCAAGTTTTTATTGAAAATAAAAATGACAGGTTTGAAGCAGGACAGTGGCCATGGAAGTCGAATCCACTAAGGCGTGTGTAACAAGTCACCTGCTGAGTCAACAAAAATAAATAAAAAATTTTTAAAAACAGGCTTGAGAGACACTTCACAGGAATAGAAAATTTAGATAGTTTCTAACAATGACAATGAAGTAGGACAGGAAAAAGTAATTCTCCAAAGCAAAGTATGTATGTGTGTAGTAACTTAAAACTTCAGATACTATGAGAAACTATTTTTAAATAAAGAACAATGTGGTGTGCTACAGTTTAGAGTTGATCTGGAAATCTGGGGAGCTATTGATGCTCCTTAGTTAATAAAATAGTGATTTTTAAAAATATGAATCCCCATTATCCGTAGCAAACTAACGCAGGAACAGAAAACCAAATACTGCCAAATACTGCATGTTCTCATAAGTGGGGCTGAATGATGAAGAACACATGGATACATGAAGGGGAATAACACACACTGGGGCCTGTCAGGGGTGGGAGTAGGAGGAAGGAGGGCATCAGAAAGAACAGCTAATGGATGCTTGGCTGAATAGCTAGGTGACGGGATGATCTATGCAGCAAACCACCACGGCACACATTTACCTATGTAACAAACCTGCACATCCTGCACATGTACTCCTGAACTTGAGAATTGAAGAAAAAAAATGAATCCCACAATTCTGTATCCAAAGACCGAGAACAGCTCCTGACATCGAACAGACAATAAATATTGGCTGAAGGAATGAATGAGGATATTTGCATCCGAGTTTTAATTAGAATAGATGTAAAATTGCCTAATGATTATTACTTGTTCTGCAACAAGTGTTTAATAGATAACTAGTTCACTACTTATACGTGTCTAACACATCACAAAGGTTTATTTAAAAGAATTTATATAGTGCTTATTATATGTTGGGTACTGTTCTAAGTTCTTCACAAACACTAACTCATTCAAGTTGTATAAGTGAAGCAGGTGGTCTAATTATTCCATTTAACAGATGAGGCAATTGAGGCAAAGAGCAATTAAGTAACTTGCCCACGATGGCACAGCTAGACAATGGTGGGGATATGAACACAGTCTGCCTCCAGGGTCACTTCTCCATGGTGCCATATTGCATCCCACACGGTAAAAACTTACTAAATGTAAGAATGCATAAAGTGTTACTGTTTTTGAAATTATATTATGCTTTTGCCCCAGAAAGCTCAGAATATTTGATATCAAATCATGTCTAAAAATCATTCCCACAACTTCCCTTTGAGGTAGAGCATATTTCTAAAATCATGTTTTAGTGTATTACTGGTTTAATAGTTGTGTTTAAAAAGAACATGGGAGGTCATTGTTCCTATGATAAAATCACTGTATTTGTTTTTTGACATCATATTCATTTCCATGACAACACTTCCAAGTTCCAAACACAGAAACATCTTGCTCTAGAAATGGAAGAGGCATAGGGCCTACAGAGAATTACATAACAATGTCAAAATTGTTTAAAGGGGTAAGGTTGTTTGTGTGTATTTTAATCTTTTGCATAACTAAAGCAATGAGTCTCCAACTTTTTCAATCAGGAATCTTTTTTTTTGTATCTAAGCTTTGTAGGCTTTTTTTTTTTAAGATGGAGTCTCTGTTGCCAGGCTGGAGTGCAGTGGCATGATCATAGCTTATCACAGCCTCAAATTCCTGGGCAAAAGCAATACTTCCACCTCAGCCTCCCAAGTAGCTGGGATTATAAGCACAACCCACCCTGCTGGCTAGTTTTTGTTTTTTGTTTGTTTTTGTTTGTTTGTTTGTTTTTGTTTTTGAGATGGAGTTTTGCTCTTGTTGCCCAGGCTAGAGTGCAATGGCATGATCTCGGCTCACCTCAATCTCCACCTCCTGGGTTCAGGTGATTCTCCTGCCTCAGCCTCTCAAGTAGCTGGGATCACAGGCATGCGCCACCACACCCGGCTAATTTTGTATTTTTAGTAGACGGGGTTTCTCCATTGTTGGTCAGGCTGGTCTCGAACTCCCAACCTCAGGTGATCTGCCCACCTCAGCCTCCCAAAGTGCTGGGATTACAGGCCTGAGCCACTGCGCCCAGCCAGTTTTCATTTTAACCTTAGTTTAACTCCATTCCATAACAATACCAGTGTTTCTTTTTTTCATGATTCATTCATTCCATAAATATTGATTGACCATCTACTATGCGCCAGCATTGCACTAGGTGCTAAGAATAACATGATGAACAAAAAGACAAAATCCCTTTCTTCACGGATTGAAATCTAATGGGGAAACAGATAATAAGAGTATTGCACAAATGAAATACTAAGATTACTAAACTGTAGCCATATCTGAGTGCTACATATCTTAATAATCTGAGATTACTAAATTACAGCCATGGTAAGTGCCACATATCTTCATGGAAAAAGTCCATGAAAGCATAAAATAGAGGGAATTAATCTAGTTGAGACCAGTTCTTTCCCCCTCAGAATCTTCCATCCAGCATGGATAGCATTCCACTTCTAATTCCTACCCCAGCTATACCTCTTAGACCTTACAGTTTGCACATACGACAAAGTTCTGGAGTCCATGTTGGCAGCCAATGTTTTTAAGAGAAAATGGCCCATTAAAAATAATATTTTTAATTTATCGTCTTGTCATTTTATTATTGCTTCTAGCTTTTTTCCCAAAAGACAAAAACATCACTTTAAAAATCTAATTTGCATTCATAAGATATAAGTACTTTTATCTTTGTGTTTCTGTTGGGAAATGTGAAGAATAAGACATTTCCTGTAAGAATAATATAGATCTTTATCAAGTTAAAGGAAGACACAAATATCAAGAGAAGGTAGAACCAGAAACATCTATTTGTGTTTGTTATTCTTATACTACATAGGACAAGAATCTCTAAAGGTTAAAAGGAAAACATACTGGCACTGCCCAAAGAGGACAGCTCTGTCATTGGTGGTACGTGGACATCACCAAGTGACATGCAGCATCTCCTTCATGTGTGATGGGCATGGGGGCCAGAGCTAGGCTGCAAAGTCTCCTCTGGAAGACCGTTGTGTCAAAAGAGCAGGTGATGGGCATAGACAGGTCAAGCTCAGAGCTGGGGCCTCTGGTTCCCCCAAGGGAGGATTGGGCTGTGAGTGAGGCATGGAAAGCAGTGCGATGAGAACTAAAGGGTCCATGAACTCCATCAGGATCCCCCAGAAGGGAAGGTTATATATAGTCAGAGGCAAGAAACAATATTGGAAAAGTTTCAGAATCATAGATGGTGTGACAATCAACAGCTTAGAATGCCTTTAATGTCATATTCAGGACATGCCCCTGTTTAAGGCAATGGACCCTAAGATGAAGGACACCCTTGCTTAGCTGATGTAGAGGAAGGGCCTCTTTGTCTCCCACCCTTCCCCACCCTGTATTTCCTTCTCCTTTCACTTCTTTGTTATGGCAAGTATTTATCATTTCGATGACACATAGTTTCTTCCAGGGAATTTCCTTCTCCCTTGTATTGAGCTGACTTTTATCTAGGTGCTCTAATCAAAGATTGGTCCTCAGACCAGCAGTATAGCGCCACCCAGGTGCTTGTTAGAAATGCAAAATCTCAGGCCCCACCCTGGGCCTACTAAATCAGGATCTGCATTTTAAGATGATCCTCAGATTTTTCCCAAGCACAATAAATAAAGAAGCATCATTTTACTCCCATGAGCTTCCTGGACTGTAAAATGGACAAGGCCGTTCCTGACCCACCCTGCTTACAGCTTTGAAGGGAAGATGCTCTGAGATTTAAAAAAAAATTATTATTATTATTATTATTATTATTATTATTAGTTTTTGGCTGGGTGAGGTGGCTCATGCCTGTAATCCCAGCATTTTGGGAGGCTGAGATGGGCGGATCACAAGGTCAAGAGATCGAGACCATCCTGGCCAACATGGTGAAACCCCATCTCTACTAAAAATACAAAAATTAGCTGGGCATGGTGGCATACACCTGTAGTCCCAGCTACTTGGGAGGCTGAGGCAGGAGAATCACTTGAACCTGGGAGGCAGAGGTTGCAGTGAGCCGAGATTGCGCCACTGCACTCCAGCTTGGTGACAGAGTGAGACTCCATCTCAAAAAAAAAAAAAAAAATTTAAAAAAGAAAGCATTTTCAAAAGATAAAAGTGCAATAGAATTATTAAATATAAAATTTATTTGCACCTGGACAACTTGACTTATTCAAACTTTTTTAGAGTAAATTAAAGATTAATCAATGACTATTTGTTTCCATAATTGGTTATATTAAATATTATCTTGAAATGTTCTAGAGTTCTGTTTTATTTTGTTTAGATCAATGATTCTTAATCCTTGCTGCACTTCAGAATTTTCTAAATTTTTCTGAAAATCCAGAGCCTGAGCCCTATTCCCAAAAGATTCTGATTCAGTGGAAGTGAATCTTAACATACTGCCAGAGTTGAAAACCATTGATAGAGATGAGTCCTGAGATGAGGAGAGTTAGATCCATTGTGTAATAAGCAAACATAGAAATGCTAAGGGACTAAAAATTGCTTGAAAAATATGGGTTGAGCTTTGCCACTGACCCTGCAAGGCTACCTCCAGGAATCTGTCCTGCCAAAATATGTGTACAAGGAGGTATATACCTGAAGGCTCATGGCAACATTGTTTGTAATAACAAACATAATGGAAACAGTTTTAATGTCCACCAATTAGTGAGTGATTACATAAGTAGGGCACATCCATATGATGCAATACTGCACTGTTAAAATTAATGAGGCAGACCTATATGTACTGCTGTGGAAACATCTCCAAGATATATACTATTAAGTAAAACAAAACGCACAACAATACGTGATATATGAACTCATTTATGTAAAAGCTATGTGCATATATACATGCACATATACATAAACGTCTAGAAAGATTACTGAAGGACATGTACCAAATTGTTGACAGTGGTTACATCTGGGAATAGGAATGGAAGGGAAAGGGACATTTTGCTGTGTAAACCTCTAAACATTTTACAACAAAAACATATTCATGCACTGCTTGCATAACTATTCAAAACATATTCCAGGGCTGTCAGCTGTCATACCATCTATAATCCTGGATAATAGACTATTTAAACTATTATTTTAATATTACAATTTTGAGTGAATAATTCTATAATAAATAATATAGTGGTTGACAAAAAAACAAAGCAAATCTAAATATAAACTCAAAACAAAAGCTCCTAGGACACGCAGGGCTTTTGTTATGGAGCCTGTCACTTCTTGACCCTAAGATGGCTGGAACTGTGTTTCCCTGACTTCTCTGGATACCCTCCCTATCCAACGTTATGCTTGGCATTGACTCTAACAGCCTCTCTGCTCCCTTGGAAAACTCACCCAGGCAAGCACTGTACTTCTAGAAGAATCTTGATGTTAGTACTTTGTAAATCCTTCCTCGGCCCAGCCCCAAAAATCACCGGGTACAGACAGCCATCTACAACTCAGCCTCGCTGAGGGTTAGGTTGCCTCCATTTCAGGCAAGTGAGAAAAGTACACTGACTAAGCTGCAGGAGCAGGGATCTGCATCCTGTCTAGGGAGAAATCCTCGAAGTCTGCTGTGATAGCTCTTCCTCTTTGAAATGGTGATTAAGCATTGGAAGTGCATAATGAGAGAAACTACTTATAAATCTGTGCCTCTCAGCTCCAGGCCACTTCTTTTTCTGTAGGAGAAAATCAAGGATTTTGCCCTAATGGCATTGGAACAAAGTCAGGGCTGAAGCAGGCCGACAGAGAGGGAGGCTTCCAGATCGTGGCGGCCCTGCTGACAGCTCGTTAGGAACTGTCCCTCTCCAGCTCCTGTTTCATTTCTTCAAGTTACAAAGCCTGACAGAGTTTGATGGGAAAACCAAGGTGGTAATGTCCCCCGCGGCAGCCGAGGCCCTGCTCATCCATCTTTGTTTGACAGATACAGAGAGTAGATGTCACCTACAAAACATTTCACTCACCTCAACCAAATGTGCCGGGATGGCCCTGTCGACCTCAAAGGACCCAACAGGAAGAATCCAGACCAAGGCTCATCTACCATAATTGAGATTTCTCGCAAAAGAAAATCATTTTTAACAAGACAGTTCCTGCAAACCAAATGCTCATTCATGTTCTCCTCAGAAAAGTACATATAATGCCTAATAATTCAAAGAAAGTTACACTTTGATTTACAAACATCTCTTCCCGGCTACATCCTCCAGCTGGTCTTTGAGGGCTGGCAACCACTTAAGATCTGAGAAGTCAGTCTGAGGTTCCACGCAGAGGGCCTGGGACTCTGATTTTGCTGGATTTTCAGGAAGGGGAGTGTAATGAAACAAAAATGCCTCTCCACTCCAGACAGCAGAGGCTGGGATGCATTGGTATCTCAAGGTCTCTTCAACTCAGCCTCTGTCAGTGGTTCTCCAATCTTATAATCTTAACATACCTCAGAAAAATCTGTGAAGCAGACTTTTAAAATGATGTTTAAAAACATGTTTTTCTTGGTTTGTTTTTTTTTTTTTGAGGTGGAGTCTCGCTCTGTTGCCTAGGCTGGAGTGCAGTGGCACGATCTCAGCTCACTGCAAGCTCCGCCTCCCAGGTTCACGCCATTCTCCTGCCTCAGCCTCCCGAGTAGCTGGGACTACAGGTGCCTGCCACCATGCCTGGCTGATTTTTTGTATTTTTTAGTGGAGACGGGGTTTCACCATGTTAGCCAGGATGGTCTTGATCTCCTGACCTCGTGATCCGCTCACCTTGGCCTCCCAAAGTGCTGGGATTACAGGCGTGAGCCACCGTGCCCAGCCTAAAAAGATGTTTAAAATACAGATCCTGATTCAGAAGATCTGGAGCAGGGCCAAGGAATAGGCATTTTTAACAAACTCTCTAGGTGAGTCTGGCTGCAGGTAATCCTGGGGCCCCTTTGAGAAGCAATGCTACTATCTGCAGCTGCCCAGGGCAGCACCTCTAGCCAGGGTTCCTAAGAGCACCCTCAAGAAGCACCTCTTGGGGCAGCTCCCCTCCCCACTGGCTGCCAAGCCCAGACTTGGTTCTCAGCAGCTGTTCCTGTTAAAGGTAGAGCCAGTTCATCTTCAGGGTTCTTCTGAAGATAACAACAGTCCCCAGAGACCACTCCCTGAAGCAGAAGCACCTCCCAGAGACCACCCAGTGCCAACTTCTCAGATGCCCATCTGGAAGGTAACTCCCAATAAAGTCCCTGCTGAGCCCGATGCTGCCACATGACTTTGTCATAGTAGCTGCTGATTTTAGCCAATTGCTTTTTATTAGCTGTTAAGAACTAAAATTTGAAACCAGAGTTCAACTCTTAACCATTATATCACCTTGCTCATATTCATAATAACAGTAATTGATACAACAATTATTATGGGACTATTAAGTGCTAGTATTAGGGGTTATGCTCTAAGCATACAGTGACAAACAAGACAAATACAATTGGTCTTCCCAATCTACAGGTTCCCCATCCATGAATTCAATCAACTGCTGATTGAAAATATCTGAGACAAAAAAAATTAAAAATTACAATTAAAATATAGCAATACAGTATAGCAACCATCTATATAGAATTTATATTGTATTAAGCATTATAAGTAATTAAAGATGATTTAAAGTAGATGAGAGAATGTGCATGGGCCACATGTAAATACTATGCCATTTTATATAAGGGCCTTGAACATCTCCACATTTTGGTATCTGCAGGGGTCCTGGAACCAGTTCCCTCCAGATACCAAGGGACTCACAACTGTCTGGCTTTCATGGTGCTAACAATCTTGAGAGCAATCCAAATGTATAAATGAACCATTCAGTGCAGTGTGAGGAGAGCAGTTCTAGGAAATTGCTAGGTTAGGTGCTAACACACTAGCCTAGACAAGGAGGATCAAGAGGGGTTTCTCAGAAAAAGTGAGGTATAAGCTGAGATCTAAATATGGGCACAAATTAGCCAACACAAAAGCAGGAGAAAGGGGACTCACAGCTGAGGATACAGCAGTTGCAAAGCCCCAGAGTTAAGAGAGCATATAACATGGTCAAAGAACTGAAAAGTGATTTGGTATGATTAGAGTGGAGAGGAAAGAGAGGTTTCAGCAACAAGACTGAAAAGGTACACTGGATGGGAAGGGTGTGTGGGATGGCAGGGGGATGAAGGGAAGTTGGTCAATGGATATAGACTTACAGTTAGAAGAATTAAGTCCTAATATTCAGTTGCAGAGTAGGGTGACTATAGTTAGCAACAATGTATTGTATATTTCAAAATAGCTGAAAGCCAGGACTTGAAATGTTCCCAACACTTACAAATGATAAATACTCCTGACTTCTTATGCATTCCATGCATGTAACAAAATATCACATGTACCCCATAAATATGTAAAATATTTTGTATCAAGATACACTGGACCCAGATTTAGAAGCACCCTATAAAACACCTTAAAGGGTTTTACTGTGTGTCTATGGAGATTCATAAGGTATTAGTCAAAGCATGTAGCTGAGGAGATTTGGCTTGAGCCAATGTGTGCCATGGGCATGCAGTGGGAACTGAAGCTATGGGAAGATGACATTACCAAGGAAAGACCAAAGAGGGCCTCGGCCAGCAGCCTGGGATGTGCCAGCATTTCAGGAATGGAAAGAGAAGGAAGAGTCCCCAAAAGAGACTCAGAGAGGTAGTAAGAAAACATGAGAGGTGACAATGTGCCCCAAATCACAAAGCTAGTAAGTGGCAAACTTAGAATTCAAAACATCTCTAACATTCCAGAGCCATGCTCTGGACCTCAACACCTCTTAAATACTGTTTTCCCTTGCTGCTTAAAATTACAGTTGATATAAAATTTTACTTATACATATTTTTCTAGGAATTCATTTATACAACAAAAAAATCGTCAAGGCATTTGTTGAGTGCATCCTTGAGTTGCATTAGGAAGCAAACTTGTGAAACCTGCCTCTAGCTGCCTCCACATCTCTCCCCTGGTGTGCCTTGCCATGTCTTCAGTTTGGATATGCTTTCGTTCCCCCTAGGAGTGTACGCTAGGGGATAACCACGTACAGTCCCTTGACAAATGCTTAGGATTTATCTCCAGAAGTGCTCCCACAGGTGCAAAAGGCACCCACAATTCTCCAAGGAGCAAACCAAACAGTAGTAATGAACATGTTCCTTACAACATGTGTGTCTTCTCCAAAAGAAAGATCAATGAATGCTCTGGTTGTTTCTATTGTTTATTGTTTTATCAAAACAATAAATGCTCATTCTAAATAAAACAAGTGTAGGATATATAACATTTCACAAGTATATAAAGCAAAAATAAGTTATTAAATTCCCCTGTCTCCCCCAACCTATTACCTGTAACCCCATTACCAGAAATATCCATGGCAAACAATTTGGTATATATATATATACACACACATATATATATATACATATATACATACACACACACATATACACATACATATATACAAATACTTTTTAAATTGAAAGGATTCTATTATCTATATTGCTCTGAGACTTGCTTCTTAAACTATATAATGATCAAACTTTTTATATCTTTGTATATAGCTTTACCAACTTAATTTTTTCCACATACCAGCCCACGGTATGAAGGCACCATTACTTCTTTAACCAGTCTTTTACTGATGACCATTTGTATTGTTTCTGGGTTTTCTTGGCCTGCTTTGATTCCACAGAGTGTGAGGGGGCCCAGAAGAACATTGTTTTGGGCTAAACTCTAAACTAAGCATTTTTTGGAATTTGACATTTTTTGTACTTACCTTTTCTCCCTCTTTGAGCTTGTTGGATGTTTCTCTCCTGCTGGTCCCTCCTAATCTTGCTGTTGCCTGATTTAAGGTATGTTTGTTGTTTTAAAGATTTCCTTACAGAGTCTAGGACTCTTTGGGGGATGTAAGTTCAGCAAATAAACAAACTATTGTCCTAACTTTACATTCTTATTTTAGAGGATTTCAGGAGCACAGGAAGAAGTTCTTTTGTTATCTGGGAATCGGCTTAAAAACCTAAAGTCATGTTTGAACTGTGCTTTTCATTTCCCTCTAAAGAGCATCCTAGCTAGCGCTTGACTAAATATATTTAAATTGAAGGCATATCTTATAACCTCAAAGAGCTAACAGTCTCCTACAGTCTGTTGGGGAAGCAAAATTGGCATTAGGGAAACAATTAGAGCACAGTTAAGTGCTAAATTATGTGGTACAAGCCCCTGGGCAACAGTTCGGGGATGATGACGGCTCAGAGGAGTTCTCTGCCTCCAAGGGGAAAGTGGAACTTGAGCTGGGTTAGGAAGCAGGAAGTCACATTCTGAAAAGTCTAGGCAGAAGGTGGAAGGTTTTTCAAGTACCAGGTAACTTCTCATACCTTCTTGTTTTCTGACATTTTAAAGTTTTTGTTTTGGGCCTGCCTACCTCCATGAGAATGGAAGCTTGATGAAGTCAAGGACTCTGTCTTTATTGTTCACCACTGAATCCCCAGTTCCTGGAACAGTGCCTGGAACATAGTGGATGTTCCATGGATATATGAATGAACAAATGACCATGGTGTGTGTGAGGAACTGTTCTGTCTGGAAAGAGGTGTCTCTGTCTCTGGGAGTAGAGGACTCTCCAACAGACTAGCAGAGGAGCAGCCAACTGAGCCTCAAAACACAGGAGCAAGTGGGATAAACAGGATAAACAGGATGTGGGAGCCACTCACAATTGCCAAGGTGGACCTTGTATAGATTGCAATAGGGGACTTGAACCTGAAATCAAAACAAAAGACAAAACTGCTCTGCACAGCCTACAGGACTCCATGTACTTGGTCAACCAACAGCTAAAGTTGGAAGAAAAAAGAAAAAAAAAGATTTGTTCAGTCCTATCCTACCTTTCCCTTGTTAAGAACATAGGGAACTATTAATGTGATCACGATACTTTTATTAATACCTACTATGATTGCATTCACTATTTAAGCAGATAGATTAATTGCTGTCTCATACTGAGCCAATTGTAGAACAAAAACTGGTCTGTTTTTTCAACTGTTGTTTTGTAGGTCTATATTTTGTTTTCCATCCTATATTTGTGCAATTGATTTTTGGGCCTAAATGCAGTGCTTTGCATTTTTTCCTGGTGCATTCTTATTGATTTGAGACCATCTTTCAGCTTATGAAATTCATTTAAAATCTTGATCCTATCATCAGTCACAGCAGTTATCCTCTTAGCTTGGTGCATCCATACATGCGATCTGCAAATACCCCAAGGATGTGGATGCCTAGATCTAATTTGGAGAATCCTAAGGGGCAAGGAGTGTTTGCCCGCTGACTCACCCTCAGTCATGGGCAAAACCGAAATGATGTGTGGCTGCTAGGACGGGGATATGTGGGAAACTTCAGGCTGGAGTTGGGAAAGGAGTAACTGTTGGAATTCCAGGTTGAGGCAGATCCAAGTCACAATCTCTGGTTCAAGCAACCCAGAAAGATTTCTTCTAGGAAGCTGCTTTTATAAGTAAAAGGGGAAAAATAGCTTGATAATTTTTGAGGACAGGCAGTGACGGGGAAAGGGCACGTTGTTCAGTTTAGAAGCTAAACTAGGGGATAGGAAGAGGATGACTGGCCAGCTTAGACTGTTAGAACTTGGGTTTCCTCACTGGCAGGCAGATATTAGATTTGCTTAGAATCAAGACTGCTGTGAAGATCTTTCCTCTCTTGCTCTCGGGAATAAATCCTACTTTGGTGTTTTAAGCTGTTTCTCTTCTGTTAGCCACTCCCCAGATTTTCACTCAAATCCTGCATCAGTGTCCTTTGTACCTTTCCTCTCACTCTGTCTCTGTTGTAAAATCAATTATAATTTGCTTACATCTCCAGTTATGGGGGTACATTTTCCATCTGCTCCAAACATGCACACCCTTGGACTGCACCATTCCCCGCTCCTCCTGCCTCCCCCGCCCGAGCCGCCTCCCCAGCAACTTTATCTTCCTAAGCAGCTCAGGAACACAGATGTTTTCACCCTGTTGCTCCAGTACAAGGGTATTTTCCCAGTGTCTCTCTGTGTGTATGCTCCAGGCACCATCTCTCTGGGGAGGGAGAGAGTAAATGTTTTCATTCCAAACCCTCAGGGTCAGGTCTTGTTTGTCTAAACTGTGTTTGTTGCCGTAATTATCAGATTAGCTGATCTCTGACAGCAAGTTGGGGGTTGGAGAGGGGGGAGACTATTAACCCTCTGTAGGATGGTGGCTGTGCTTTCTCATGGGAATACCTTTGGGAAGAGCTGTCATTTATCTTCTAACCTGGAAGATTTGTCTAGAATTCTTTTCACCAACCCTAACAGACCTTCATAATAGTCTGTTCTAAGTAAATCCAACCATCTAGCAGCCTCCACTGCTGGGATCCAACAGGCATTTAGCAGAGATGGAGGGTTGAAAGGGCATCTCTCCAGGGATCTGCTGGGAAGAGAAAGAAATGGAGCTTAAAGAGGATCTGGATAAATAACTCTACAAACGGTGTCGGTGTCTCTTAGACCGAATAAGGAAGCCAGCAGTAAGCACTGAACATCTTCAGCTAGTCCACCCGTCCCCTCCCCCTTGGCATAAGTGCAGCGAGGCTACCAGGCCCCACTTAGCATTGTTTGGGGATTTTCTGTTGTTTCCAAGATTGTTAAGATAATTTTTCACCGCTGCTGTTTTAACAAAACTAAATGTGTAGACATTTGTGAGTCTTTGTCATCAGACTCATCAGGCTGGTGCTTTCAAAATGTTCACATCTGCCCTTTCCTTCTGCCCACAGCACCCTTGAACTTCTATATGGTCTCTAAAGACATGATAAATACAGAGATTGCTCTCTCCTCTCAACTGCAACAGTAATGATTCCTTTGCATTTTAATTAAGTCTTTTACACATGAATAAGTCTTGTATCCTCAAATGGACTAAAGACTCCTCAAGGACAAGAACTATCCTTCAGTCCCATACATTGGTTACCTGGCAAAGGACCCTAAATGCAGGTATTTAATAAATATCTTTTGTTGACAGCATTTTTCCAAACTTCTTTTTTCTATTTCTCATCTCTGTTCCTTTCTGGGTTTGTATTTGGTTTTTAGTTACTTATGATGTTTACAGATCCTTTATTTCTGGAACGGTCCTCCAATTCATACTCAACTCAATTCCTCCTCTTCTCTTCAAACACACACACACATACACACACACACAGAGAGAGAGAGAGAGAGAGAGAAACCTTTACAGAATATCTGTATACCTAGTACTGTACAAATATATTCTATGTGCAAAATCTTATTTGAAGCTCACCATGGCTTGTGAGATAAGTACTATCACATGTAAGCAGGCAGAGACTCAGAGAGTTAAGTAACATAAACAAGCTCCCACAATTGTAAGTCCCAGGTGTGTGTGACTCTAAAACCCATACAAATCCCATCTTGTTAGTTACTAAAGTGGAGAAAAGTTCAGATAATTAGAGAAAACATGTTTTGCCCAAAACCTAACTAAAAATCAACCAATCTATCTTCAGTATTTTTCCCCAACAAATATAGCTATAATAATTTCTTTGTAAAATTAAAAGAAGCTCAAACCCAATGAATACATTCTGGACAATATCTTATACAACAAAATCGTTTTGATATTGTCTTAGCATATGTTTTAAAGTGAATTTGACTCATTCATCCATGTCCATGCTGTTTATAAAGCTGTCACTTCTTGCAGGCAAACATGATTTTTAGAATATTCTATGTAATCCACATACTGATTCATCAAACTGTTATTGAAAAACTGCTATTGACTTAGAATATCCCCATGTTCTGAGAACACTAAAGTCTTTCATCTTTATTGATGTTGCCAGGCCTGGTTCCAAATGTGGAGAGGGCACAGGCAGAGATTCTTGGGAGGAAATGTTGAGAAGCAGAATTGGTCAGTGAGTTTCCATATGGTGCTTCTGGTCAGCCCCAGAAGCAGGTATCAGATGGATTTCCATGGAAGCAAACAGCCAGGGAGCCAGCTCTTCTCTCCCTCTAAGGGTGTGTTCTGTTCATTATGCAGCCAGCTAAGATGCCATCCTTGTCCCTGTTCTACTCAGGGTTTCCCTCTCTCTGGCATCTCCCTCCACTGATCTTATATCCCTCACCACAAGCCACATAGGAGGAAGATCCAACAGATCTTGAATAGGTCAACCAAACTGTGTTTGTCAGTTCTGATAAGAGAGTCAATTGTAGAGAAATTTGAATGACTATTTTGCTCCCATTCCAGAAACCCCTGTCCTAACTTGAATAAAAATTCACTTGGCTACATAAGGAAGGTTTTTAAAAAGCCTGGGAAATGGAAAGAGCGATGATACAAGTGCCTAAAGGGAAATTCAAAGAAGGGCTTATTTTTAAAGAAAAAGATTCAGAAAAATAGAAAGGTGATTTTGCCATCTTGTGGAAGAGTATTGCACACATGTTGAGCAAAATGAGACTGGTTCTTATGATAAAATAATTTCAGGTTCCTAAAATACCTTACTTGATCCTGGTTACGAATAGTCAGCTTGTTCTTGTTAAGATGTTTGAAGTGCTCAGGGTATTTTCTGGCCCAGATGCCAGGAGATCTGACTGCCCCTAATAGCTGTGTGGCCTTCAGTGAGGCATATATCCTGACACTTATCTGGAAAGTTGGTATTGGACTAGACGACATCAGATTCTTTCTTTTGTTGGTGTGGCATCATATTCTGGGCCCCTGGAGGGAAGCAAATAAGGAAAGTTGTTTAGAAAAATGACATTTTCTTGATTTAATTTTGCAAAATGCTTAGAATGGTGCCTAGCACATAACAGTGTTAGAATTGTTAGTGTCTATAGAAGTGGAAGCTATTATAGAAGTGTTAGCTATTATCATTGACATGCTATGGATGATGAGCATGGATCCATGCACTAGAGACACATTTTTACCTCCATATCTAAATTTAAGAAAAATAATGCAATATTAATGGAGTATTCTGATAACTTTAAAGCCCTTTGTCTCTCTCTCTCTTTTCTTTTTTCTTTCTTTTTTTTTTTTTTTACATGGAATCTTTCTTTATTACACAGGCTGGACTCAAACTCCTGGGCTCAAGTGATCCTCCCACCCTATGCTCAGCCTCCAAGTAGCTGGTACTATAGGTGTGCACCACTGCACCCAGCAAAAACCTTAATAGAAAGGAAATGAGCCATGACTACTGAAAATTAAGACTAGCTATTATCCACAAGAGGTGCTCGCTGCCTCTTTGCAGAAGTGATTCTCAGCCAGAGACCTCAGTATTTGGAGAAGAGACCTCTTATCTATTCCCCAGGGGTCTCAGACCATTCAGATCAAAGGAAAACAATTGATAACCTTGTAATTAATGGAAGGAGTGTCTGCTAAGCAAACAACCACATAGAGATGTTTTCTTTGAAAATTCAGCTTTATTATTTGGCCATGGGATGAATTGGGCTGCCTTGGGAAGTAGGAGTTTCCCTTCCCTGGATTCAGGGATTCAGACATCAGATGGCTAGATGGACTGCATGACTTTGAAGAACCTTTCCCACAAAGTCTCTGATTCTAAAGCAAAGCCTACCCAGAAATACAAAGGTCACAATGCCTGTGGACAGTAGAGCGGCAGAGACTGGGCTTCAGCTAGAACACCTAGTTCTCTGAGAGCATAATATCAGCCTGGAACATCTTGCACCTTGAATGGTGAAGCTGTGTCTTCTAAGACTTTCGTAAAAAGGTGATTCATGGAATGCATCACTGAGCAATGCCCTAGTTTATTCTCTCTTTTCAATTCTAAGACCTAAGAATGGAAAGCACTAAGGGAATGTCAGAGCCACACAATAAGGGAAGGGCCAGAATCCTGGTTTCCAGTCCAGGGCTGAACCTCCAGCTTTCCCTCTCTATAAACAGATGGAGTTGTCATGGGCTGAAGATACTTTCTAACTACTTTCTGCCCATAGCAACAGTCCAATGAAAACCTTCACTGAATAGAAACTCATATGCAATATTAGAGCAAGATGAACAGAGAATAAGACAGAAAAGAAAATAAATAAAGAAGACAATGGCAAAGGGGCAGAATATAAAGAATTGAAGAGGCAGAGTAGAGAAAACAAGAAAATGAAGGGAGTTTTTAAAAAAAAAATTCTACTCTAAATGTATGAGATGTAGAGAGCCTTAACATTTAAAAACTGCAAAGAAAGAAAGATGGTAACATGCATTACATACTAAGAAAGCCACACAAAAGAGAGTAAGGTTAAAAAAAGTTATAAATCTCTATAATTTAACTAAGATTATCTGATGAGAACATACACAAGAAATGCTAGCTGCCTCTTTCCAAAAGTAATTCTCAGCCAGAGGCCTCAGTATTTGAAGAAGAGATGTCCTGTCTATTCCCCAGGGATCCCAGACCACCCAAATTAAAGGAGAACAGTTGATAACCTCATAATTAGAAGCAAGGCTTCTGTTGTGCCACCGTAGGGCCTTTACACTTGCCTTTTCTCGGAGGACTCCCTTCCTTCCTCCCTTCACTACTCTCCATTTCCTGCTTGTCGTTACTCTAATTACTTTTACTGTTACTGTGTGGTGGTTGGTCTGGAGGACCTTCAAAATCCCTTCCAACCCTCTGAGTCCACAATTCTCTACTTCTGCTTTCAGAAGTACTCCCTACTGTCGCCTTTACTGGGATCTGAGGTCCAGGGAATAGTGTAGCGGTATGTGATGGGCACAGGGATGACTCACGTGATAGCTTGTGCACATTGCCATGGCTCAGCTATCTCTTTGCTGGTGGAAATAATCTGGAAGAATTGGTTCCAGGTCCACGGAGAGGTTGCTTGGTATCAGACAGTAGTCGCCATTGGAAGCAGAGGCCATGTTTCAAAGTAACTGAGAGTTATTTTATTAACAACAATAAGGGTGATGAACTAAGTAATTTGATGAGTACTTAAAGACAAAACCATAGAACCTGCCCTCGAGGAACTCACAAACCAAATGTGGCAACTCTAATAATAATCATAATAATCATAATGGCATTCATAATAATCATCGCTGCCTTGTACTGAGCACCTTCTAGGTGCTGGGTACTGCTAAGCATGTAACCTTTGCCAAGTTATTTAATCCTCATGACATCCAAATGAAGCAAGTACTGTTGTCATCCCCACTTTACAAATGAGGTAGTGGAAGCCCAAAGATTACATACTTTACTGCTATCAGTCAGCTTGTGACAGATTGGGATTCAAATACTATATGCTTGGAGGCACATTACTAGGCTGCCTTCACAAGTCCCCTTTTTGCATCAGCCAAAATCCATTTAATGACTCAAGATTGATTGCAAGAGAACTGAGGTCCCCAGATTCATCTCACTCTGATTTTAACACTACTTTCAAGAACTCATGCTCCTATGGGTCCTTTCTCACCGTGTCATCTGTGATCCAACCTGCTTTAACCTGTCTGTTCTCTTACCTGTCTGAACCTGCAGATGCCCACACTGAGGGATTCTCAGCCCTGGAATCCTCCATGTCTTCCCCTCACTTCACCAATCTATCCAGGACCCTGACTGCATCAAGCCTTTGTAGCAATGGCAATGTTACCCCAAACTGACTGCAGATGCCTGTGACCTTTGGGATTCCCACCTGTGCTACTTGTCCTGTTCTTAAATTAAATGAATGACCAAGTCAGCGATCATATGCCATCTTCAAGACAGGAAGTCCTGCTCTCCGGCATCTTGTCCCCTGATCCTAGGCATGGTGTCCCTTTCTGCCCATAGGAACAGTCTAATAAAAAGCTTCACTTGGACTCTATACTAATTTACAATTAAAATTACTAGCTTTGTGAGAGTATGCAAAGTATTCATGAACTAGGATTTGGGGATAGAAGAGGCAGAAATGTTTTCCCATAATAATAACTAGTATAGCTATCGCAAATGATATTATCTTTTTTTACTTAATCCAACAATACTTTTTCAACCCAACTTGAAGATTATAATTATCTGACAAGAAGGATATTAATTATAATTCAGACTTTTTTAGACCAACTTCCCCATTCTTCCAGTCACCCCGCCCTACCTTCCCCATGCCCTCCAGGCATCCAAAATTGTGGAATCAGCATGTATAGGGCTGGGTACCCTGTGAATACTCAGTAAATATTAACTGTCTAAATGAATTAATCTATTCACCTCTGGTATAAGTACTTTTGCTGTCTCTCAAATTCAAATCATTTCCTCTCCTTTTACTAACACAGGCATTCATGCATTTAATTCAAACAGTTATTTACTTAGGGTTATTATGGCCTCCACAAATGCAGAGTCTGGTAATGGTGCAAGGCAGTATGAGAACAAGTGCTCAGATGAGGGCCGCAGCAATGGGGAAATAGAAAGAACGTGGGCCTTGAGCTCAGCCGACCTACCTTAATTGTAAAAGTGGAGTATTGACACCCAGTTCCCAGGGTCGTTAATAACATTGAATGTTTTGGGGTTTTTTTGAGCACTGTGTGTACAAACCTCTTCAATTCTCCCTGAGCCCCTACATGGGGAAAGTGGGACTTTAAAGGGCTGAACAGTTTGCCTACCTTGAAGTCTCACTGCTAGCAGTGGGCAGTGCTGGAATTTGAACACACTCTTAACTCTTCTTTACAATATCTTCTTTGTGGGAGTGGTCTTGAGGATTAAACTCCTGTCAAGTTCCTCTCAGTATGTCAGTTTCCTCATCCCCTTGTCAGGAGAGGAGGACACTAAGTTCCACGTGTGGAAATTGGTCATGTAACCTTAACCCTGGAGAAATGTGAACGTTATCTCCTGAGGGGCAGCGGTCCACCGGCCACTCAGACCTATTGTTGCCCCAGGAAGGAAGAAAGAATTGGGATTCTGCTTCCCCTTGAGGGGACTGAGAAGTAGAACTGCAGCTAAATCAGTGGACTTTGGGGACTTGTGGGGAAGAGTGGGAAGGCAGTGAGGGATAAAAGACAAGAAATATGGTGCAGTATATACTGCTTGGGTGATGGGTGCACTAGGATCTCACAAATCACCACTAAAGAATGTCTCATGTAACCAAATACCACGTGTACTCCAATAACTTATGGGAAAAAAAAAAAAAAAAAACTCTTAGCCACTCTGGAAGGACTGCAGTTAAATTACAAAGAGAAGCAGTACATCCACTGTCAGTACATCTACTCGGATGCTTTTGTCTTTTCTGGTTGCAGCTTGGTCTCGTCTTCTTTCTTGGAAAATGTTCCTTTACTTGTGAAAAGTGCTATCCTTGTTTCTGCTGAACACAGAGAATAAGGGGGTTTGTCTACACCCATGTTGGCTCCAAGAGAGGATCAAAGTGTCCTTTGGTTTAGATGTGGTGACAGCAGCTGGAGAACTAGGGGAACCTGGAGGAACTGGGCAGATGGAGGGAGGATAAGGTGGGAGGCAATTCGAAAGCCAGGATAACCCATCTCTTACTACAGGGGATTCTACTACCAGCTCTTCCCAGCAGGCTTTTTCACTCCCCTGCAAAGGCAGACAGTGCCCCAGGAGGTCAGAGATGGGGCTATCCTAATGCCTTGATAGGAGGCAAAGACTGGATGGAGGCAGTGGAGTATAAAAAGAAAGATCTGGCCGGGTGTGGTGGCTCACACCTGTAATCCCAGCACTTTGGGAGGCCAAGGCGGGCGGATTACAAGGTCAGGAGTTCAAGACCAGCCTGACCAATATGGTGAAACCCCATCTCTACTAAAAAAAATACAAAAATTAGCGGGGCATGGTGGCACGCGCCTGTAGTCCCAGCTACTTGGGAGGCTGAGACAGGAGAATCACTTGAACCTGGGAGGCAGAGGTTGCAGTGAGCTGAGATTTCGCCACTGCACTCCAGTCTGGGCAACAGAGCAAAACTCTGTCTCAAAAACAAACAGACAAAACAAAAAAAAAAAAACAAAAAAAACCTTATCAAGCTTCAGGGCCAAGGATATCAGCTGTGAGATTTGAACAAGTTACTCAACCTCGCTGAGTGTCCTGGTGTATAATGACAATGAGACACACACCTCACAGGGAAGCTGTGACAAGCTAATGAAGTCATGTTTATAAGGGACCTGGCAAAGTAGGTGACAGTTGAGCACCTGGCGAAGGATGTGACACTCGGGCTACAGCCACAATACATGGGAGAATTTGGCTTTTGCTATATCTTACCCAAAACTTGGCTGGGCTGTTCTGATCCTCCCAAGAAAATGTATAATGACAGTAACTCTAATAGCCACTAAAGTTAGTCAATTTTGGGAAAAGAAAAAGGAGAAACATGAGCTGCAAAACAATTCCACTATCAGAGAGGGCAAAAATGGAAAGGAAAATTTTAGAAGAAAAGTAATACATAGTAAATCTAGAAAATAATCTAGAGTACCTCACTAGAAGGTCTAAATTTAACCTTAAAAAAGAAATCTTGGTGCCTGGGGTGGAAAAACAAATCATCTTTTTTGCTGACTGTACAAGTAAGATGATTAAAGTAGCAATAGAAAAGAGCTTTAAAAAAATGATGGTAAAAGGTAAAAATGGAAATCCCACACGTGACTCCTAATTTTAAAACAATTATAGTAAAATATTTATCACATAAGTTTACTGTCTTAACCACTTTTACATGTAGGGTTCAGTGGCGTTAAGTACATTCACAATGCTGTGCAACCATCACCACCATCCATCTCCAGAACGCCTTTCATCTTGCAAAACTGAAACCTCTGTATCCATTAAACACTAACTCCCCATTCCTACCTTCCCCTACTCCCTGGCAACCACCATTCTACTTTCTGTCTCTATGAATTTGACTACCCTATGTACCTCATATAAGTGGAAGCACATAGTATTTGTCTTTTTGTGACTGACTTATTTCACTTAGCATAACGGACTCCCAGCTTGTTAACTAGATATATTCCAAAGTCATTTACAATGTGATGTATGGATATAAGTCATAGTAAATGTTTTTTCTTTTTTTCTTTTTTCTTTTTTTTTTTTTTGAGATGGAGTCCCGCTCTGTCACCTGGGCTGGAGTGCAGTGGCGCCATCTTGGCTCATTGCAATTTCCACTTCTCGGGTTCAAGTGATGCTCCTGCTTCAGCCTCCCGAGTAGCTGGGACTACAGGCATGCACCACCACGTCCAGCTAAATTTTTGCATTTTTAGTAGAGATGGGGTTTCACCATGTTGCCCAGGCTGGTCTTAAACTCCTGACATCAGGCGAATGTTTTAAGTAAAGAGAAAATTCAGATCCTACCAGGCTGGCTTGACCCAATGCCAATTTCCATAATGAAAATGGCTCTCCCCAGATGTG
Organism: Pan paniscus; assembly: GCF_029289425.2. Lineage (NCBI taxonomy): Eukaryota > Metazoa > Chordata > Mammalia > Primates > Hominidae > Pan > Pan paniscus. Next base: position 111,367,781 of record NC_073257.2, read on the forward strand.
GAAGAGGAAGTGCATACAGATGCAATGTGATCCCAGTGAAACCCCAAATGCAGCTTCTGGGGCCACAAACTTCTGCCTCTCTCTTGAATTTCTTTGTGTTGCCACAACGTAAGAGTTCAGAGAGGTGTTGACAGCATTTCCCTTTATGCTTTCCGTAGGGTCCATATCATTATTACCCCTTCCCTGGACATTCACAATAACTCCTAATACACAGGCAGGATATAAGTTAGACTACTTATATTTACTGAGAACTTACCATGCACCAGACACAGTCAACTTTTTAAAGTGGACAATTTTAAAGAGAAAACTGTAATGGGCAACATAATCATCTCCTACCATCTCTGTTCCTTTCTTTCTCAGATTATGAAGTAGCTATGGAATTTGAATGGGTTGATTCTTCAGCTCCCAGAAAAAAACTTTGATTGGTTTAACTGGCCACAGTAATTGATGTGGGAATGAGGCCCTGACATAATTTCAACTTAGAAGACATGTTCACTGGAAGTGAACTAGGAAGCATGAAGTCTCAGACATTCAACACTGAAAGAATAAGCAGTCTTAGGATGAAGGCAGTGCTATGGACACCAGAACTCCATGGTTCAGGCTGTTCAGCATCAACTGTTCCTGACAGCCACCCTAACGTGCCTCCAGTTTCCTGGGCCAACAGATGCCTGTCATTGTTGAAGTTTCTTTGAGTTGGGTCTTCCGTTACTTACAATTTAAATCACCCTCACTGATTACTATGTACTTAATTGTTCTCCTCCACTCTCCGCCAATCCATATGCTGAAGCCTTAACCCCCAACGTGATAGTATTTGGAGACTGGAACTTTGGGAGATAATTAGATTTAGATGTGGTCATGAGGATGGGACCTTCAAGATGGGAATAGTATCCTTATAAAAAGTGGTACTAGAAAGCCTCTCTTTCTCTCTCTCTGCCACGTAAGAACACAGCAAGAAGGCAGCCATCTCGGCTGATTTTTGTATTTTTAGTAGAGATGAGGTTTCACCATGTTGACCAAGCTGGTCTCGAACTCGTGACCTCAAATGATCCACCTGCCTCGGCCTCCTAAAATGCTAGGATTACAGGCATGAGCCACCGTGCTCGGCCAGATTCTTATTCTTGAGGTGACCTCTATATCCCTTCGTTCCCTTCATGTCTATATCTTCCACCCTTATCATGGCATCTCAAGTTTCCCTACTTAAGAGAATCTGAGCCTGTATCCCTCATACTTGCCTTATGGACAAATCACCTGGGATACAGGAAGGCAAGTGACTTCCATCTGCAGTAACAGCTCTGGTTCATTGGTTGCTTAGAACATTACATTGAGAAGAATCACTCAATGGGAAAGAATATAGATGGGTTGGAGATGTCTGCACAGACAGGGAAGTGAGAACAGCCACATTTGTGGCATCACTAGCTGTCCTTGGTTGACAGGCTCAAGATGAGTCAACTCAGAAAAGTGTTGGACGGGCACGGTGGCTCAGGCCTGTAATCCCAGCACTTTGGGAGGCCAAGGCGAGCAGATCACTTGAGGTCAGGAGTTCGAGACCAGCCTGGCCAACATGGTGAAATCCTATCTCTACTAAAAATACAAAAATTAGCTGCGCGTGATGGCAACCTATAATCCCAGCTACTTGGGAGGCTGAGGCAGGAGAATCGTATGAACCTGGGAGGTGGAGGTCGCAGTGAGCCAAGATCGTGCCACTGCAGCATTCCAGCCTGGGAAACAGAGTGAGACTCCGTCTTAAATTAAAAAAAAATAAATAAATAAAGTCACAATTATTGAAAGCTGGAAGGTTTTCAGAAAAATCTCAAATGTAGGCGTTTCCATCCTTGGGGTCTTGACTCGTGAGGCATTTACAAACTTAGTAATAATGACTTATATCTTATTTTTGATAATATGAAGGCCCAACTCCTTCCCTATGATAGGGTTGTCAAGGTTCTTTCCTTTTGAGCAGAACAGTATCTACTCCATTCACTAATGGCGTATCACGCTAGTCGCTATGATTGACATTTGTTGAAGTCACAGAAATTTCCGGAATGTTATTGGTCCACCTGACAGTCCAGGATGCCAATTGAACCCATGAGCAATTGTGGACTTGAATACACAGTGATGACCTAAGATAAGTGACTGCTTGAAGAGAACAATGGTAATAAAGAGACTCCTGGTGATTAAGAGCCTGGGAATCAATGTTCTAATGAAATATGACATCAATCTTAATGTAACTGCTTCAAATCCTACCCAGTAATTCTGAAATTTTTAGGGGCTTCAGATTTGGATGAACACACCATGAGTTTATTTCAAAATGCCTATTTCTATTTCAGTATGCAATTACTTGAGACTTTTTTGAAAAAAATAACATAAACAGCTTCTATTAAATAATTGTCTTTTTGTTGCAGAATTCTAAAGGGTTTATGGACTGTGTACATACACTGCATTTAAGCTTTTCATTTATTTGACTACTTTGGTGTTTTCAGTTTGCCGGAAAGCAGGCCGTCATAGATGAAAGGCCCAGCTGGTGTCCAAAAGCCATCGATTTGCCTTGTTGGCTCTTTAGGCAACCAGGCTTTCTAAGTGGGTAGGCCCATAGGGTGTTTGTTTCATTTTGGTCATGTCCTACTGTGCTTCAACATAAAGCTACACAACAACCATAAAAGACATGATTACATATTTTTGGAATTTCTTTCTATTTTTCCAGGGTTTCTTTAGGACCTACCACTTCTTTTTTTTTTTTTTTTTTTTAGATGGAATCTCACTCTGTCACCCAGGCTGGAGTGTAGTGGCATGATCTTGGCTCACTGCAACCTCTGCCTCTTGGGTTCAAGCAATTATCTTGCCTCAGCCTCCTGAGTATCTGGGACTACAGGAGTGCCAACCCTCGTCCAGCTAATTTTTGTATTTTTAGTAGAGACAGAGATTCACCACGTTGGCCAGGCTTGTCTTGCTCCTGACCTTAGGTGATCCACACACCTCCGCCTCCCAAGTGCTGGGAACACAGGCGTGAGCCACCATGCCCAGCCGGGCCTACCATTTATTTCTATCTGAGTTTCCCTTGCCAGTGAACTCTTGCATTTTAAGTAATAGCCATTGAGGAAAAAGCTATCAAATGAGAACATTTCAGAGAAAAGCACCTTGAAGAGTGACAGGCTGAGGTTTGGGGTGGCCTGTAGGAGCCCTGTGCCTGGAAGAGATGACAGGCACCCACATCTCTCCTAAAAGCAATGGGGAGGTGGTTAGTAATAAGGGACTTCTCTATTATACTTCTCCTGCTCCCAATTTCTTTTCCTTATTCTCTTAAATTGTTTTCTCCCTCTCTTTATCTCATTTCCTTTGGTGTCTCTCCTGTCCTTTTTTTCTAATTTCCCTTTTTATTCTCTTGCTTTTTCCCCTCCCCTTTTTTCTTCTCTCCCTCATCCTTTCTTTTCTGTCCTATCTCGCTGCCCTTTCTGCGAAAACTGTTTTCCCTTTATGGCATCAGACTGTTTCCCAAAGTGTGTTCCACCAAGCACTGGATCCACAGGTTGCTTTGTGGAAAATAAAAAAGATGGGTCTGAAGCAGCGCCATCAGCGATTCAATAAGTTCAGGAAATAGTGTCGGCTTCCTGGAGCATCCACATTCCACAGGTTCTGAGAAATTCTGCTGTGAAGAAACTGTCTAACTTGCCTTATCCCACAGCTCCTCAAACTTCCTGACCTCAGCATCATTTTCCTTCCAAAGAAATGAATCTCATTGAGAATCTCTGTGGTAGAGCCTCTTGTCTTCCTCACTTTGGGGCTTCTGAGCACTTCTTTCATCCAGCCAAGCCTGATGTCAAGGTGTCTTCTCACGTGCTGAGGGCCACCACAGTCAGGGTCTCCCTTTTGGGTGACCGCCTTCACTGCCCACCCTGCAGCCACCTACCACTCAGACTTGCAAAAGTCCTGTATTGCTCACCTCCCTTTGGTTGTTGTTTTTTTTTTTTTTCTAAAAAATTGTCAAAGATGATTTTTGGAGAATACTTGCAGTGTGGCAGAGGTACAAGCAGGGGAATATTTTGGTTCCCTGCTGGTAGTAATGCTCCCATCGTTGCAGAGGGCAATTTGGTAATATGTAGCCAAAGCCTTAAAATTCTATTGAGTGGTGGGGCAGGCACAGTGGGTCATGCCTGTAATCCCAGTACTTTGGGGGTCTGAGGCAGGAGGATCTCTTGAGCCCAGGAATTTGAGACAAGACTAGGCAACAAAGCAAAACTCCATCTCTACAAAAAATAGAAAAATTAGCCAGGTATGGTGGCACGTGCCTGTAGTCCCAGTTACTTGGGAGGCTGAAGTAGGAGAATCACTTAAGCCCAGGAGGCAGAGGTTGCAGTGAGCTGTGATCACACCACTACACTCTAGCCTGGGCAACAGATTAAGACCCTATATTAGAAAAAAAAAAAAAAAAGCAACACATTCTGTTTGAGGGACTTTAGCCTAAGAAAACAATTAAGAATGGATGCAAAGAGTTAGCTAAAAGGATTCTTTACTGGAGTGTTTTCTGTAATAACAAAAACTTGAGAACAACCTTAATATCCAATGATGGAAGATGGTTTGAGTACACTGTGGCGTATTCATATAATCAGGTAGCTCTGAAGAGTGGAGTTTTAGAAGAGTATTTAAAAATAGATACCCCAAAATAATTTTCTGTAACAAACATACGTACGCCCATTGTGATCCCATTTCTGTCAAATCAACATACACTGAGTGTGACATATGCATATAAATATTCGAAGCTGGGAAGAGCAGTCACCAAAATTTATCAGTAATCTTCGCTTCCAGGGTAGTTCATTTCAGCTTCTTCTTGTTTATCTGTGCTTTCTGATTTTTATATAAAAGAGCATATGTTTTTTGTATATTGAAAGGAAACAATAAATTAGAAAAATTAACAAAAATGGTTGGTGATCGTTTATATGCTTTGTTACCATTTAAAGTCCCAGTTTACTCCAAATAGGGTCCTGTCAACACCAACTGGGACTTTTCTGTCTCTTGGGGGGTAAGTGCTCCATGAGGAAGGTCAAAGAGAATGTCAACCTTCCTTCTGCTATCTGAGGAAATCTGGATACAAGCGCCAACTTCTAGGTTGTGATGCTGCAATTTACTGAGAAAAAAAAAAGATCAACACACCCCACCATCTATTTATTTAATATTAAAAATAATATTTCACTGAGTTTGGCTGGCGTCAGCCCGAGCAGTTACTCATACAGGAATTCAAACAAAAGCAGCATTGGCTCTGGGCCAGTGGGTTGGTGCTGGGTGGTCCATGTCGGTCCTTAGCTCAGAGCAGTTCCTAAGGCTGCTTTGAGACCTGTTTTGGGTTGGGAAGATGATGTATTCATTTATTTATTAGAAATGTTTTAACAGGAAATGCTAATAGTTTGCATTGAGGGAGAACTGCCCTGGAGACAGCTGGAGGAACCCAACAGACATCGCTGGGGAGGAGATTGCTGCTCATGGCCTTGGAATTAAATCAGGGTCTGCTATGAGAGTCTACACTGGAACCCAGCACACTAAACTCGCCCAAAACACCCTGGTTGCTTTGCTTCAGGACAGAGGCGGAAGGAGCAGCTCCACTCTTTCAGCTGCCCTGGCTCTCTTCTCTGTTGCCGTTTGTTTCTCAGAAACCTAACAGTGTATTTTTCATGTGACTGTGAACACAGACGCCGGCTCTGCTAGGAGTGAACGGCCCTATGGACACAAACCTCCAGGTGGGGTTTTGTGAACCAAGGTGTAAGCAGCATATGTGTAACTCGAACCCACATTGAGCGTGCCTTTGGGCTGGAGTCATATGCGAGTTCAGGGGTTACACGTGCATATCCTTTATGTGTATGAGGACAAGTGAAAGACCAATGTTTGCAAGGGATTCCAGGCGTATCCTCAAGCTCCAGGGTGCATTCCATTGTTAGAACACATTCATGGGTATTTTGTGGAACCATAGCGAAAATGAAATATAGAGGAGGGTGTAAGTCAAGCACAAATGTCTACGCATGAGAAAAACATGAGCTGGCTTGTATATATTTTTTTAAATCCTCTTCTAGCTCTTTTGAAAGTGTGTGGAACTTTACTCATGGGGGAAGAGCGTGATTACAGTGCCACAGGGAATGGGGTTGTCTCACCCATTCTGGCACGACAAAAGGGCTGTTCCTGTGTTTCCAGATAACAATGGAGGTGAAGCCTGACCCTGGAAACCAGTCAAGATTCTCAGAGATAAACCCTTGGGCAGCAAGAACACAGTCAATGAAAAGAAACTGACCCTTTGCCTCTTGAGTCACAGAATTCCCACAAATGCTGTGTCCTCATCAGCTCTGGCAGGACTCACCACCACAGCCCCAGACAACGCCACCACTTTATAAACAGTGTGGAGGGCGTTGCTGGAGTCTCTGAGGAGGGGGCTGTGCTAGAAGTCAGGGCATCTTTACCTCCAGCACCTAAAAATACTGGATGCCTCCCTCCCTCCCATTTTCTTCTAGAGGTAAAACTTTCCTTCCAGGCTCACAAAGTTATGAGAAAACCCCTTCAACAGTTTTCCTCTGGCAGCATTTCCATGCAGATCATTCCTCTAGGTCTGCCGCTGCTGAAAGTACCTCAAATGAGCCTTTAACCTGACAGATTTTGGTGTTCTAAGACCTGAACCAAGAGCCTTTGGAAGGACTGCACAGCCTTGAAACTAGGGGCAGGAAGTTTCAGGGCAAGGGTGGTAGAGGACCTGGGCTAGGGTGAGGAAGTCTGGAGCAAGAAAAGAGGAGAAAGAGGGGTTTGCATCAGTGGCAATGGAGGTAAGCAGTAGGTTGGAAATTCATTAAGTGTCTTGTTTAAGGTCCAAAATTAATCAGTCCCTTAGAGCCTCAAGTTCCTCAGCAAAATCAGAGTGTTGAAGTTTCTGGATTTTAAATCCAATGAACTAGGACTTCATTCCTTAACCACTGCTTTCCTGTAAAACTCTAAAAACATTCAGCATTGCATGAGCCACTAGAACAATGGTTTTCAACATTGGCTGCATATGGAATCACTCGGGGAGTTTTAACCAATGTTAATGCATGAATTCAGCTCCAGAGATTCTGATGGAATTGGTCTGGATGAGGCCTGTATACCAGGATTTCTCATTTTTCTCTCCTTTCATGAGTCCTCTCCCTGAAATGCAGATATTGTCTAAAATTCTGTCTGTAACCCTCATATTTCTGTTTTTTTCTCTATTTCTCTTCTCATTCACTCCTACATCATTAACTATCACTTATTTCAGGATGATGCTCAAATCTGTGTAGATCCATGACTTATTTATCCTGCTTTCTTTTGTCCATCTATATCTAAATGATGATGTTCTAGGCTCCAATTCATGTTCAGTGCCCAACTCAACATCTTACCCCCAAAGCTCTTTCATTTCTTGATGGTATACCTCCCATTATCTTATCACCAAGGCTCCAAATCTTAGTGTTATCTTTGTATGATGAATTAAAAAATGTATTAATATGAGCATGTCCCCAATCTCTCTACCACCTACTCATAAGAGAATGTTGTCTTTGATAGCTTGGCTAAGCCTGCCCTCTTAGCCTTTTTCAGGCTGGTCCCTTGAGTTTCATGATTCAAAATCAAGAGAATGGATAAACAAAGATAAGACTGAAGAGGCAGAAGGAAGGAAAGAAAAGAACAAAAGACAAGGGCCTCATGGGCTGAGGCTTTTGAGAGTTTCCAGGAAAAATAGATGGAAAGTAGGAGGTTAGAAGAGTGAGAAACTCCAGAACTGATGAGTCCTAAGTACTAAAGACAGAAAAGGGAAGTTTAAAAATTGTTTCTAAACTATGAATTGTATGCTTTTTAAAGTTCTTAGAGAACGGCAAGTAAAATTTTGAATTAGTTTTAAAATACTTTTGATTGTTAGATTTTTTTTCAGTTCAGTGTTGCTTTGAGACTGAGTTATGTGGATGTACAGCTTATATTTGGATTATATACAACACCTCCTTCTTCAGTTGTCATATCAAAACGTTGCCAAACCCTATAATTTTTCCCCTTTCAGCCTGATCACTCTCTACTTCCCAACAACATCATAAACTTCAGCTAGACTGCCTACTTTTTCTCTAAGCATATCTCAAACTTTTTTCTTTTGGACTTTGGCTTATTCTGTTCCCTACACCCAGAATCACTGTCCATTTCCATCACTTGAAAATTTCTATACATCAAAGCGCAGCTTAGAGTCCACTTTGTTGAGGCCTTCCCTGCTGATGCTCCATGCATTCTACATCCCTTCCCGCCTTTGCAATTGTCCATAACAACAATAATGATGATGATAATACCAATAGCTCACATTTATATGGAGTGCACTATGTCCAGGCACTGTTTTAAGTGCTTTGCACATATTATCTTATTTAATTCTTGCAATAACCCTGGGAGGTTGTATTGTGGGAACTAAGACAGGAAGGTTAAGTGACTTCCCCATGGTTACACAGCTATAATTGTCACAGACAGGATTTGCATCCAGGTTGCAGAGTCCTCATCCTTTCTATAGTACACTTATACTTTAATACCTCAGTACATGCCTGAAATATCCTTGTCATTCCTCTAGGTCTGCAGGAAGTTTCCATTTATTACTGCTTCACATTTTGCAGCTCCCCCATTCAACACCAACAAATAAATGGTTGTGTTTCACTATCGTCAGATTTGCATAGTCACTTAAGAGTTTGCACTGGCGTCCAAATAGAAGACATCAGCATGTGCATGATCAGGATTTTGACTTAGAGAGATCCACTTTAGGCTGAAGTCTTCAGGGACACTTAATCTGAGAGCAGGGAGCATATGTTTATAAATCTTACCTTTGAGTTTCATCTTCTTCCTCATAATGTCTTTGACGTGTCAACTGTAAAGCAAACCACAGAATGGCCATACTTGAGTGAGGCAAAGATTTAACGCTGCTGCTCTCGTTCAAGTGGCTATACCTAGAACTACAGTTGTGTTTTACCAGTCATTGTGAAGTACACACACAGTGATTTAATGCAGCTTGGTTTATGTTCAGATGCAGCTCTGTTCTAACTTCTTGGAGAGAGAAGTGGGGTTCCTGTTAAAGGGCAATCCACTTGGTCAGGAATCGTTTTCAGGTGAACAAAACTATGGTTTGATTTGAGAACTACATAAATCAATTAGTTTTAATTCTGCAAAATACATAAGTAACTTTTAGGATAAAAGCATGCTGTAAAGTTTAAATGTAGACTTCCACTTCTGGCCAACATTGAATAACAAGGATTGGCTTACTCTCCTGGCTGAAACAACCAAATAAATTGACAAAATATGTGAAACAACAGTTTGAAAGACACTGGATATCAGGCAAAAAAGGACAGTGGTCTCGAGAGATGTAATGAAGTAAGTGCTACAATTGCCATGGTTTACTGCCTTGAGAGAGTTTGCAAGCCACACCACAAAGAAAGGGGAACCTGGGTAGAACCAAACTCCATGAGTTGAAAATACAGAGCAGAGAATCTGGGGAGACCAAGGCTGCTAGGACATTCCTGAGGTTTGCAGAGGGTTCCCACTCAAGTGTTCAGCTAAGGACCGATCAGCAGATGCACATGAGGAAACTATTGGAGGCCAGAAAAAAAAACACCCAAAAAATTAGAGGTAACTGGCTGGGCACAATAGCTCACACCTATAATCCCACGTCTTTGAGAGGCCAAGGCAGGAGGATTGCTTGGGGGCAGGAGTTTGAGACCAGCCTGGGCAACATAGCAAGACCCTGTCTCTACTAAAAATTTAAAAGTTGGCCAGGTGTGGTGGATGCACCTGTAGTCCCAGCTACTCAGAAGGCTGAGGTGGGGGAATGGCCTGAGCCCGGGAGATTAAAGCTGCAGTGAGCTATGATTACACCACTGCACTCCAGCCTGGGTGACAGTGTGAACCTGTCAAAAGAGAAAGAGTGAAAGAAGGAAGGAAGGAAGGAGGGAAGGAAGGAGCCAGGCACAGTGGCTCACGCCTGTAATCCAAACACTTTGGGAGGCCGAGGCAGGCAGATCACCTGAGGTCAGGATTTCGAGACAAGCCTGGCCAACATGGTGAAACCCCATTTCCACTAAACATACAAAAATTAGTTGGGCATGGTGGTGCAAGCCTGTAATCCCAGCTACTGGGAGGCTGAGGCAGGAGAATCACTTGAACCCAGGAGGCGGAGGTTGCAGTGAGCCAAGATCGTGCCACTGCATCCCAGCCTGGGTGACAGAGTGAGACTTGGTCTCAAAAAGAAAAAAGAAAGAAAGAAAGAAAGAAAGAAAGAAAGAAAGAAAGAAAGAAAGAAAGAAAGAAAGAAAGGAAAAGAAAAGAAAGATAACAGTGGCAGTCACTCCCATAAGGCTGGGAATAGCATCTGTTCTCACCAGCCAGACTTGAAGACCTCAAGGTTCATGGTGGGGTATGTGAGACTGTATATAAGGGCACTGCCTCAGTGGTAAGATCTAGTTAATTCTAGACCAAACACAGCTCCAGTCCTATCTAACAAACCTTAAAAACAAGAGCCAAAAGGATCAAACTGTTTCCAAGTGATTTATCCAAATTCTAGAACAAAACTCCACAGTATTATTGGAATACAGAAATAACCAGCACCAAACAAAAAATTTAAATGCCTGGAATCCAGTAAAAATTTGCCAGACATCAAAATAGCAAGAAAGTATAATCTATAGCAAGGAGATTAACAACTGAAACAGAAACAGAACAGATACAGATTTAGATTTAGCCGAGAAGGACATTAAAAATAATTATAACTATTACATATGCTCCAAAAGTTAAGTAGAGACATGGAAGATATATTTTCTTAAAAACAAATACCATTTATTTATAATTATGTGGTTAGAAAGGACATGTTTTAAAAATGGACTTTACTGAGGGACAACCAATATGTTACTTTTCCCAAAAATATTTTGGCATTATGTTAATAGACTTCTTGTTTATTATAATATTTTGGCATTATGTTAATTGACTTCTTATTATCTTGTTCATAATTTGTTATGGATTTTTTATTGTGGTAAAAAATGCATAAATGTACCATTTTAATCATTTCTAAGTATACAATTCAGTAGTGTTAAATATATTCACATTGTTGTACAACCCATCTCCAAATCTTTTTCATCTTGCAAAACTGAAACTACTCATTAAATAACAACTCTCCATTTCCCCCTACCCCTGGTCCCTGGAAACCACCATTCTACTTTGTTGTTATAAATGTGTTTTGCTTTTTGTTTTTTGGGTTTTTTTTCTTTTGAGACAGTTTTGCTCATGTTGCCCAGGCTGAAGTGAAATGGCGTGTTCTCGGCTCACTGCAACCTCCACCTCCCAGGTTCAAGTGATTCTCCTGCCTCAGCCTCCCCAGTAGGTGGGATTACAGAAGCATGCCGCCACTCCCAGCTAATTTTTGTATTTTTAGTAGAGACGGGATTTCACCATGTTGGCCAGGCTGGTCTCGAACTCCTGACCTTAGGTGATTCGCCTGCCTCCACCTCCCAAAGTGCTGGGATTACAGGCATAAGCCACCATGCCCGGCCTGTTTTTATGAATTTGACTACACTATATACCTTATATAAGTAGACTCACACGGAATTTGTCTTTTTGTGACTGCCTTATTTCACTTAGCATAATGTCCTCAAGGTTCATCCATGTTGTAGCATGTGTCGGAATTTCCTTCCTTGTTAAGGCTGAAAAATTTTCCATTGTGTGCATATACCACATTTTACCTCTCCAGCAATGGACACTTGGGTTGCTTCTACCTCTTAACTATTGTGAATAGTGCTGCTGTTAACTGGGGAGTGTAAATATCTCTTTTTGATATTGCTTGGCCTAGATTCTTTTGGATATATGTCCAGAGGAGGAATTACTATCATATGGTAATTCTATTTTTAATTTCTAAGAAACCACCCTACTATTTTTTATAGTGGCAACACCATTTTACATTCTCATCAATAGTAAACAAGCATTTCAATTTCTCCCATCCTGACCAGCACTTTTTTTTTTTCTGTTTATTTAGGTCTTTTTTTTTTTAATTTACTTTTATTTTGGTTCAGGGTACATGTGCAGTTTTGTTATGTAGGTAAACTTAGGTCTTTCTGATAGTACCCATCCTCATGAATATAAGGTAATATCTCACTGTGTTCTTCTTTTTGTTTGTTTGTTTTTGAGACGGACTTTCGCTCTAGTTGCCCGGGAGGTGGCTCCCGGGTTCAAGCGATTCTCCTGCCTCAGCCTCCCAAGTAGATGGAATTACAGGCATGCACCAACACATCTGTATTTTTTTTTAGTAGAGACAGGGTTTCTCCATGTTAGTCAGGCTGGTCTCAAACTCCCAACGTCAGGTGATCCGCCCGCCTCGGCCTCTCAAAGTGCTGGGATTACAGGTGTAAGCCACCATGCAGGCCTCACCGTATTTTTCATTTGCATCTCCCTAATGATTAGTGATGTTTAGGATCTTTTCATATGCTAATTGGCCATTTGTATATCATCTTTGGAGAAATGTCTATTCAACTTTTTGCCCATTTTTAAATTCTTTTTTGTTCAGCTGTAGCAAGAATATATATTTTTTAAAAATCTAAATCACATTTGTAGACATGAAAACAATATGTGAGATAAAAAATACTCTGGATGATATTAGTGGCAAATTAAACACAGCAAGCAAAGATTAGTGACATTGAAGATAGAGCAATAGGACTATCCAAAATGGAACAAAGAAAATATAGTATTTTAAAAACATCCCACCATTAGATCTGACAAAATTAAATAAATAAATAAAAATAAAAACAGAGAATCAGTAATTTCTTTCTTTCTTTCTTTTTTAAAGACAGAGTCTTGCCCTGTCACCCAGGCAGGAGTGCTGTGGCACGATGATTTTGGCTTACTGCAGCCTCAATCTCCTGGGCTCAAGTAATCCACCCACCTCAGCCCCCCAAGTAGCTGAGACAACAGGTACATGACACCACACTTGGCTAGTTTTTACATTTTTTGTAGAGATGGGGTTTTGCCATGTTGCCCAGGCTGGTCTTGAACTCCTAGGCTTAAGTGATCCACCTGCTTCACTCAGCCTCCCAAAATGCTGGTATTATAGGCATGAGCCAATTTACCTCACTAGTAATTTCTTTAAGAAGCCTAATTATACACATAATTGGAGTCCTCCAAGAAAAGGAGAGGGAAGAGGGCCAAAAATATATTTTTCCAAACATTATGAAAATCCATAGATCCAAGAAGCTCAGTGAACCTCCAGTATAAGGCAAATGAAAAATAACACCAAGGCACATCATAAACAAATTAGTCAAAATCAGTGATAAAGAGAAAATATTACAAGAAGCCAGAAAAAAGAAAGAAAGACACACTGCTTACAGAGGAACAAAGATAGGTTGACAGATTTGGTTTTGGAAACAATGCAAATGCTTCCTTGTGAGGTAGGAACATCATTAAAATATTGAAAGGACAAAAAAGTATCAGGCAAGAATTCTATACCCTGTGAAAATATCTTTCTAAAGCGAAAGCTGAAAGAATTCATCACCAGCAGGATCATACTAAGAGAATTATTAAAATAAATCCTTCCAACAGAGAGATGATTATAACAAATGGAAATATGGATCTACACAAAGAAATAAGAAAGCTGGAAACAGGTAAATATATGTCCTATTATACTTCTTTAAGTCTCTTTGAAAGCCCATTTATTGTCTGAACAAAATAACAATGTAGCATGGAGTTTATAACATATGTAAAAGTAAAATGTATGACACCAATCACACAAAGGTCAGGAGGGGAGAAAGGAAAGTATACTATTGTAAGGTTGTTATACTAAATATAAAGTGGAATAATATCATTTGAAAGTAAACTGTGATATACTAGACATGTATCTATAATCCCTAAAGCAACCACTAAAAGCTGTTATAGATAATAAGGCAACAAAGGAGATAAAATGGAATCATAAAAAAATTAACCCAAAAGAAGGCAGAAAAGGATGGAAGGGGTAGAAGAACAGATGGAATAAATAGCAAGATAATAGATTTATTGGTTCCCTCCCCCCATTTCCCCCCCCAGTCAAGTCCTCAGAGCAAAGGATGATAGATTTAAACCTAGCCATATAATAACAACATTAAATGTAAATGGTCTACTACAATTCAAAATCAGAGATAGTTAGATTGGATTTTTTTAAAGCAAGAAGCAACTGTATGCTATCTATAAGAAATGTACTTCAAATCTAAAGACACATATGGGTTAAAAGTAAAGGGACAGGAAAAGATATTCCATGCTGACACTTAGCAAAAGGAACCTGGAGTTGCTATGTTAAGGCAGTATAGATTTCAGAGCAGAGTATTATCAGGGATAAAGATGTCAAACCATTTCATCAAAAGAACATAACACTTAGATGTGGTGGTTCATGCCTATGATCCCAGTTCTTTGGGAGGCCAAGGCAGGAGGAACACTAGAGACTAAAAGTTTGAGACTAGATGAGATCTCAAAGCGAGATCCCATCTCTACAGAAAAAAAAAAAATTAAAAATCAGCTGGATGTGGTGTTATGTGCCTGTAGTCCCAGCTGCTTGGGAGGCTGAGGCAGGAAGAGTCCCTGAGCCTGGGAGGTGGAGGGTGCAGTGAGCCGTGATCGTGACACTGCACTCCACCCTGGGCAACAGATTAAGACCCTGTCTCAAAAAAAGAAAAGAAAAAGAAACGACATAACAATCTAGAACATTTACGCGCCTAAGAACAGAACTTCAAAATACAGGAAGCAAAAACTGGTAGAACTGTAAAAACAAATGGACAAATCCAGTTATAATTTGACACTTAAATACCCTTCTCTCAACAATTCATAAAACAAGTAGAAAGAAAATTAGGGTAGAGAAGATTTAAACAACACAATCAACCAACTTGACCTAATTGACATTTATAGAACATGTTATGCAACATAAGCAGAGCCCACATTCTTGTTATGTGCACATGGAACTTTCACCAACATATAAATAAGATACTCGGCCACAAATTAGTCAAATACATTTAAAAGAATTCAAGACATAAAAGGTGTGTGCTCTAACCACAATGGAATTAAGGTAGACACAGAAAACAAAGGTCTCTGGAAAATCCCCAAGTATTTGGAAATCAAATGACAACTTCTAACTTACTCATGAATCAAATAATAAATCAAAAGGGGGATTAGAAAATATTAATCCCCCTTTTAAGGGGGCTGGGCAAGGTGGCTCACGCCTGTAATCCCAGCACTGTGGGAGGCCAAGGCAGGTGGATCACCCGAGGTCAGGAGTTCGAGACCAGCCTGAGCAACATGGTGAAATCCTGCCTCTACTAAAAATACAAAAACTAGCTGAGTGTGGTGGTGCATGCCTGTAATTCCAGCTACTCAGGAGCCTGAGGCAGGAGAATTGCTTGAACCCCAGAGGTAGAGGTTGCAGTGAGCCAAGATCGCACCATTGCACTCCAGCCTAGGCAACAGGGCGAGACTCTGGAAGAAGAAGGAGGAGGAGGAGGAGGAGGAGAGGGAGAGGGAGGGGGAGGGGGAGGGAGGGGGAGAAGAAGAAAATATTAACTGAAAGAAAATGAAAATACAACATATCAAAATTTGTGGGATACTACTTGGGAGAATCTAATAGCATTAAATGTCTATATTAGAAAAGAAGAAGGATCTCACGTCAATGAACTGAATCATTGGTGGATCTCAGCTTCCACCTCAAGAAACTAGAAAAAACAGAACAAATTAAATCTAAAGTAAGTAGAAAGACATGAAGTAGAAAAGAGAAAAATAGAAAAAAAAAAAATCAATGAAACCAAAAGTTGATTCTTTGAAAATATCAATAAAATTGATAAAACTCTAACCAGACTGATCAGGAAAAAAAAAAATAAAAATTACTAATATAAGAAATAAGACAGGGACCACACAGATGCTAAACATATTAAAAAATAATGAAGGAATATTATGAAAAATCAATGCCAATAAATTTAGCAAATTACATGAAATTGACAAATTCTTTGAAGAACACAAACTACCAAAGCTCTTCAAAAGGATATTGATGACTTGAATAGCCCTTTATCTATCAAGGACATTGAATTTGTAATTAAAAACCTTTCCACAAAGAAAACTTCAGGCCCAGATGACCTCACTGGTGAATTCTACCAAACATTTGAGGAAGAAATAATACCAAATCTATATTAATTCTTCTAGAAAACTGAAAAAGTAGGAATACTCCTCAACTCATTTGATGAGGCCAGCATTACCCCAATACTAAAACCAGATAAAGGCATTACAAGGAAACTACAGACCAATATCCCTTATGAACATAGGTGCAAAAATGCTAAACAAAATTTGTCAAAATGAATCCAGCTATATGTAAAAAGGATAATACTTCATGACCAAGTGGGGTTTATCCCAGGAATATAAGGTTGGTTTAACATTTGAAAAATCAGTGTAATTCACCGTATCAACTAAATTAAAAAGAAAAACCATATAGTCATCTCAACAAATGCAGAGAAATTATTAACAAAACCCAACATCCATTTCTGATTTTTTTTTTTAATGAACAAACTAGGAAAGGTTCGGAGCATCCTCAACCTGATTTTTTTTTTAAATCTCTAAAAAATCTACAGCTAACATACTTAACGATGAAAGACTGAATCCTTTCTCCCTGTGAGCAGGAACATGATAGTAATATTTACCCTTAATACTCCTATTCAACACTGTACTGAGAATGTAGACAATGAAATAATAAAGAAAAGAAAATGAAAGCATCCAGTGGGGAAGAAAGAAGTAAAATGTTCTCTATTCACAGATGACATGATCATCTATGCAGAAAGTCTTACAGAATTTACAAAAAAACTTCTAGAATGAGTTCAGCAAGGTTGCATGATACAAGATCAATATGCAAAAAATAATGATATTTCTATACACCGGCAATGAACAATTGGAAACTGAAATTTTAAAATACTGTTTACAAGAGCATTGAAAGATGTAAATGCTTATGTATAAATCTGACGAAGGATGTAAATGCTTATGTATAAATCTGACAAAAGATGTGGAAGAATTGTACATAGAAAACTTCAAAGCAACATTGAGAGAAATTAAAAACCTAAATAGATACACCATATTCATGACTCTGAAAGCATAAATTTTTAAGATGTTGATTCTCCCCAAAATGATCTGTAGATTCAATGCAGTTTCAATAAAAATCCCAGCAAACTTTTAGTAGAATTTGAAAAATTATTTCTAAAATTTATATGGAAATGCAAAGTCCGAAGAACTTTGAAAAGAAGCATTGTCCAAACAACTTTGAAAAAGGAAAAGTAGAAGGACTAACACTATTATAAAGCCACAGTAATCAAGATAATGTATCACTAAATCAATGTCCGACAATCAGTAGCATTTCTTTTTTTTTTTTTTTGAGATGGAGTCTCGCTCTTGTTGCCCAGGCTGGAGTGCAATGGCGCGATCTCAGCTCACTGCAACCTCCGCCTCCCGGGTTCAAGCGACCCTCCTGTCTCAGCCTTCTGAGTAGCTGGGATTACAGGCATCCGCCACCATGCCCAGCTAATTTTTTGTATTTTTAGTAGAGATGAGGTTTCACTATGTTGGCCAGGCTGGTCTCAAACTCCTGACCTTGTGATCCACCCACCTCAGCCTCCCAAAGTCCTGGGATTACAGGTGTGAGCCACCACGCCCAGCCCAGTAGCATTTCTATACACCAATAACATCCAGGGTGAGAGTCAAATCAAGAACACAATCCTATTTATAACAGGAATAAAGAAAATGAAATACCTAGGAATACAGCTAATGAGGGAGGTAAAACATTACTACAATGAGAATTACAAAACACTGCTCAAAAAAATCAGATGATGCAAATGAATGGGAAAACATTCCATCCTCATGCAAAGGAAGAATCAATATCATTAAAATGGCCATACTGCCCAAAGCAACTTACAAATTCAATGCTATTCCTAACAAACTACTAATGCCATTCTTCACAGAATTAGAAAAACCATTCTAAAATTCATATGGAACCAAAACAGAGCCTGAATATCTAAAGCAATCCTAAGCAAAAAGAACAAAACCAGAGGCATCACACTACCCAACTTCAAAATATTCTATATAAGGCTACAGTAACCAAAACAGCATGGTACTGATACAAAAACAGATACATCGACCAATGGAACAGAAGAGAAAACTCAGAAATAAAGTTGCACATCTCCAACCACCTGATCTTCAACAAGGCCAACATAAACAATGGGCAAAGGACTCCCTATTCAATAGATGCTGCTGAGATAACTGGCTAGGCATATACAGAAGAATGAAACTGGACCCTTTCACCGTATGTGAAAATTAACTCCAGATGGATTAAGATTTAAATGTAAGACCTCAAGCTATAAAAATCCCAGAAGAAAACCTAGGAAATACCTGTCTGGACATCAACCTTGGCAAAGAATTTTTGGCTAAGTTCCCAAAAGCAATTGCAACAAAAATGAAAATTGACAGGTGGGAATCAATTAAACTAAAGAGCTTCTATACAGCAAAAGAAATTATCAACAGAGTAAACAGACAACCTACAGAATGGGAGAAAATATTAGCAAACTACACATCCAACAAAGGTCTAACATCCAGAATTTAAAAGGAACTTAAATCAACAAGCAAGAAACAACCCCTCTTAAAAAATGGGCAAAGGACATGAACAGACTCTCCTCAAAAGAAGACATACAAGTAGCCAACAAACAAATGAAAAAATACTCTTCATCACTCATCATCAGAGAAATGCAAATCAAAACCACAAAGAGATACCACCTCACACCAGTGAGAATGGCTATTATTAAAAAGTCAAAAAACAATAGATATTGATGAGGCTTCAGAGAAAACGGAATGCTTATACAGTGTTGGTGGGAATGTAAATTAGTTCAGCCACTGTGGAAGGCAATTTGGAGATTTCTCAAAGAACTTAAGACAGAGCTATCATTTGATCCAGCAATCCCATCTCTGGATATATACCCAAAGGAAAATGGATCATTTTACCAAAAACACATACGCATGTGTGCGTTCATTGCCATGCTATTCACAAGAGCAAAGACATGGAATCAACCTAGATGCCAATCAATGGTGGATTGGATAAAGACAATGTAATACGAATATACCATGGAATACTATGCAGCCACAAAAAAAGAATGAAATCATTTCCTTTGCAGCAACGTGTATGGAGCTGGAGGCCATAATCCTAAATGAATTAACACAGGAACAGAAAACTAAATACTGCATGTTCTCACTTATAAGTGGAAGCTAAACACTGAGCACACATGAACATAAACATGGGAAAAATAGACACTGTGGACTACTAGAGAGGGGAGGGGGGAGGGAAAAGGGAGGGGGAGTGTGGGCTGAAAAACTACCTATTGGGTGCTACGCTCACTACCTGGGTGCAATATACTCATGTAACAAATCTGCACATAAAAGTTGTATCTAAAATAACAGTTAAAATTGTTAAAAAAGAAACTAATTTTTTTTTTTTGAGACGCAGTCTCACTCTGTCACCAGGCTAGAGTGCAGAGGCCCAATCTCAGCTCACTGCAACCTCCGCCTCCCGGGTTCCCTCAGTCTCCTTAGTAGCTGGGACTACAGGTGCGTGCCACCATGCCCAGCTAATTTTTGTATTTTTAGTAGAGACGAGGTTTCACCATGTTGGCCAGGATGGTCTCAATCTCTTGACCTCATGATCCGCCCGCCTCGGCTTCCCAAAGCGCTGGGATTACAGGCATGAACCATCGTGCTCGGCCAGAAACTAATAATTTTTTAAAGGACAATGTATCAGATCAAAGACAGACAATTAGATCAACAGAAATAGATGCACACATATATGAAAAACTGATTTTCAACAAAGGTAGAAAGCAATTTAGTAGAGTGTCTTTTCAACAAATGATGCTGAAAAAATTAGATATCCATATATAAGACCTATAATGATATGTAAGACCTAAAATGATAACATTTCTAGAAGTAAACAAAGGAGACAATTTTTATGACCCTGGGTTAGGTAAAACTTTCTTAGACCCAGCCCAGCTTGGTGACTCACGTCTGTAATCCTAGCAATTTGCAAGGCCAAGGTGGGTAGATTGTTTGAGCTCAGGAGTTCAAGACCAGCCTGGGCAATATGGCAAAACCTCATATCTACAAAAAAAAAAAAAAAAAATTAGCCAGGCGTAGCCGGGTGCGGTGGCTCATGCCTGTAATCCCTGCACTTTGGAAGGCCGAGGCAGGTGTATCATTTGAGGTCAGGAGTTTGAGACCAGCCTGGCCAACATGGTTAAACCCCATCTCTACGAAAAATACAAAAAATTAGCCAGGCTTTGTGGTGGGCACCTGTAATCCTAGCTACTTGGGAGGCTGGGGCAGGAGAATAGCTTGAACCTGAGAGGCAGAGGTTGCAGTAAGCTGAGATCGAGCCACTGCACTCCAGCCTGGGTGACAGAGTAAGATCCTGTCTCAAAAAAAAAAAAAATTAGACACAACTGAAGCACATTTAATAAAAAAGAAATTGATAAACTGGATTTCATCAAAATTGAAAACTTCTGCTCTTTGAAAGACACTGCTAAGAGAATAAAGACAAGCCACAAGTTGGAAGAAAATATTTGCAAATCATATATACGATAAAAGATGTAGCTAGAATATATAAAGAACTCTCAAAACCTAATTAGAAAAAAATTCAATAATAAACAATTAACCCACCCAATAAGAAAATGGCAAATGACTTGAACAGACACTTCACCAAAGAGGACATGTAGACGGCAAAAAAACACATGAAAAGATAACTTCATTAGTCATGATGGAAATGCAAATTAAAAGCACACACATACCTATTATAATGGGTTACACATTAAAGTAGACCATTCCAAGAGTTGAAGATATGAAGGAACTAGAACTCTCATACATTGTTGGTGGGAGGATAAAATGGTCCAACTACTTTGGAAAATAGTTTGGGAGTTTCTTTAAAAATTAAATACAATTCTTCTATGATCCAGCAACATCACTCCTAGGTATTTACCCAAAAGATATGAAAGCATGTAGTTGTACAAAGAATTATACATGAATGGTCACAACAGTCTGATTTGTAATAGCCCAAAAGCATGGTCCAGAATCAGCAGGATCAATAGCACCTGGGAAGTTGTTAGAAATGCAAATTTTTATGCCCCACCCCAGACTTACTGAATGAGATGGTTTATGAGTTAATCAATTTCCCTTTGGAGTGGGAATTGTCCCAGTAATCAGTGATTAATAAACCCTTCAGATAATTCTGAAACTGGCTAGAATGTGAGAACCACAGCCCACCTTTCACCCTCACCCCTACCCCGACAATTCCCCAATCACACTTTGAGAACAACTACCTCAATCAATGCTTCTCCAACTTCTAAGCGCACAGAAATGACCTGGGGATCTTGTGTAAATGGATTCTGATTCAGTAGGTTTGGGAGGGGCTAGAGCTACTGCTTTTTGCTTTTTTTTTTTTTTTTTTTTTTGAGCCAGGGTCTCCCTCTGTCACTCAGGCTGGAGTGCAGTGGCACCATCACGGATGCATCACTGCTACCTCCAACTCCTGGGCTCAAGTGATCAGCCTCAGCCTCCCAAGTAGGTGGGACTACAGACATACAACACCATGCCTGGCTAATTTTTTTCTATTTTGTTTTTGGTGGTGTTGAGATGGGTTTCAGTTTTGTTGCCCAGACTGATCTCAAACTCCTGGGCTCAATCGATCCTCCCACTTCAGCCTCCCAAAATGCCGAAATTACAGGTGTGAGCCATCGAGCCCAGCCAAGAGATTCTGCATTTCTAAAAAGCTCCCAGGTAATGCTGATTCTGCTGGTTCTGGGAATGATGGCAAAGACTGTTGTTCTTGGAAATGCCCTAATTTCTCAAAAACAGAGCACGTTTGACTACCTCAGTTCTTCTCCCAGAGAAAATCCATTGAGTGTTAGGATGGAATGTAGCCTTTCTTACTCTCTTCTGCTCTGGTACCTACGCAGTTTGGGAAAAGAACTAAAACCCTCCCCTCTCCAGCAGACAGGGACTCTGTTCTGGAATGTTCTCTTGACAGCTCTAAAATTCTGACATTCCTTTGGAGCCAAGCCCCAGTGATTCTCAACATTAAAATTACCCATGGAGCTTTTAAAAATACAGATGCCTGGGCCCCACCCCAGAGACTCTGTTTTTATTTGTCTGGTGTGAGGCCTAGGCATCAGTTTTGTTTGTTTTTAGAGACAGAATCTTGCTCTGTTGCTCAGGCTAGAGGGCAGTGGTGCAATTATAGCTCGCTGCAGCCTTGAATTCCTGGTCTTAAACGATCCTCCTGCCACAGCCTCCCAAATATCTAGGACAACAGGTGCACACCACCATGCCTGGCTAACTTTTTTTTTTTTTTTTGTAAAGATGGGTCTCACTATGTTGCCCAAGGTGGTCTGAAACTCTGGCCTCAAGCAATCCTCCCATCTTGGCCTCCCAAACTGCTGGGATTAAGGGCATGAGCCACCAGGGCTAACCTAGGCATCAGCATTTTTAAATCTCCCCTGGTGATCCTACTGTGAGCCAGAGCTTATAATCACTAACCCTTCCTGTGCCCCCAGACTACCCCCTTCCTGTTTAACATTCATTCAACAAATATTGCTAAGCCACTATTTCCCAGACTCTGAGCTAATGTGCCGGGTATACTGAGATGGATAAGCCATGGTCCCTGCCCACAGGAAGGTCATAGTCCAGTGGGAAAGACAGACAAGTCCTCTCACAACTGTAATACCTACGATAACGGATACTGGCAGAGATATAACAGTGATATTTCATTCAGTAAATTCGCATTTATTGAGAATTTACAAGCTACAGGCACTAGGAACGCTACAGTGAGCATGACAGATACAATCCCTGCTTTCATGGAGCTCATGTCCGATGGGATCCAAGTCACATGGGACACAGAAGAGGGGCCCCCAATCCAAATTGGAGTGATCAGAAAGGGTCCCCCTATGGTCCCAGTGCTTCCGTCGAACCTTAAAACCTCCTATCATCCAGGCCCAAGAAGAGAGGACAGCACTCCAGGCAGAAAGCACAGCACAGGCAAAGGCACGAAGGTATGGAAGAAGACGGCACATCCAGAGAACTGGCAACGCCAACTCAGAGAGCGCACCCTGTAAGCCTGGTCCTCGGCGTTTGGCTCACCGCTTCTCCCCGGTGAAGGCAGCTTTTCCCCCTCTGCTTCATCACACACTCCAGAGTCCACACATGCACAGCTCTCTTCCAGTCCATTCCATCATTCCAGAACTCCACAATCTGACATCATTTATGAGGGGGTCTTAGCCCGAGAACCTTCCTCCTCTCTTCTTCCGACTCCAAGACCACTGTCCAGACACACCTGGGCCCCACTTTTCCGCTACCGCCGCCAGAAAAGGCCTCCAGGTGGAGCCCTTTCATTCCATTCTTTTGCTATCACACGCCCGTTTTACATTTCCTACCTAATTTCCACTCCACTGAATTTCCTCCCCCACAAGCCCCCGGACTGGAAGTATCATCATCCTTAATTTGAGGAAAATCACAGGAAGCGTGTTCAATACACAAGCCGGTTGAGTTGCTCACTTTGAGCCTTTTCCTTAATTCAAGAAGCCCATGATCATTCTTAGCTCTCTTTTGGCTTCTTCAGCCCCTGGGAAGCTCCCTGTGCTCCTGCCTGAAAGGCTTCCCCAACTCCACTCACCAGAGGTTGGATGTTCCCTACCCCTCAGGAAAGATTCCGAGTGGAAACTCGGACAATACCTGCTCAAAGAATTCTTCCCCGTATAACTGGACATCTGGGCAGGGAAGAGAATACTTTTTTTTTTTTTTTAGAAAAAAAGTCCAGCATGCCAATCTCCACTCCCTGCTTCTGCCCAAGAGAGAGCCAGAAGGGGCAGTTCCTGCAGAAGAGGCAGAGAGAGGCTGCTGTTGAGAAGCAAGCTGCGGATTCCCTTCGGACAACCATGCAAACCTGTTTTAACCATCACAACAATTGTGCCACTTGCTTCCCCTAGCCATTTCCCCTTACCACCTAGGTCCTCTCCATTTTCCAGTTATGCTTAACACCCAGGCTGGAAAATAAGACCCCAGCAGAAGGTAGGGAAGAATTGTTCTCCATGTTCCAAAGAGTGCGGGCCATACTGAAGCCATCTTGGTATCTCGCAGAACACCTAGCAGGGTGCCTCATCTCTTCCAGGCGGATTGCTTTGTAATGGATGCATATATAAAAAAGTTCTATGGATTCTAGCCTATTTGGAGAACAGAAGCTACAGCAGTGCAAGGCCAATTCCAGGGTTTACCCTAAAGTCCACAGAGATAGTCACTACTTTTCTACTTATTTCCATTTACTACATGTGGGTTGAGAAGGTGATTCAATTTCTCTGTCACACTCTTTTTGTTTTTGAGACAGGGTCTTACTTTGACATCTAGGTTGCATTGCAGTGGCAAGAACACAGCTCACTGCAGCCTTAAACTCTCAGACTCAAGTGATCCTCCCACCTTAACCTCCTGAGAAGTAGCTGGGACTATAGGTGCATGCTACCATGCCCAGCTAGTTTTTTTTTATTTCTTGTAGAGATGGGAGTCTCACTATGTTGCCTAGGCTGGTCTCGAATTCCTGGGCTTAAGTAATCCTCCTGCCTTGGACTCCCTAAGTGCTGGGATTATAGGCATGAGCCTCTGTCATACATTTATTGAACAAATACTTCCTACTGGTGCTGTGACACAGTGACTGAATGACAGTTGTCATAGGACAAATCAGACATAAGGACTTATCCTACTAATGACCGTAACACCAGTTCTAATGATCTCTTCCTTAGCGTGCTCATCCACTCATTTGGTGACCACCAAACTGCAGGGCAGTTGTAGTGGATTGAAGATAGCCATCCAATTTTTTTGCCACTTCTTCTGTTGTGATGTGGAGTCTAATTTCTCTTTCCTTTGAATCTGGCTGGCATTAGTGACTTGCTTGACCAATAAAATGTTCTGGGACTTTCAAGACTAGATCATAAGAAGCCTTTCAGCTTTCACTCAGGCCTCTTGGAGCAACTGCTCTTGAGGAAGAAGAAATCTTCATGCTGACACCACTCTGCTGTTAGAATGCCTGAGCTACCCACTTGGAGAGGCTGCATGGAAAAGGAGATGCCTGACCAGACCAGCTTCACACAGGAGAAGAAACTTTTCAAATGACTCCAGCCTCAGCTGTCATGTGATAGCAACTGAAACACCCAGCGGAGCTCATCAACATTCAGAACCACGACATAATAATAAATTATTTGTTCTTAAATACTGCATTAAAAACAAATGAATAATGGTTAGATATTATCCCTGGGGGGAGCTGGGTGAAGGGTACAAAGGAATTTTCTGTACTATTTTGTACCTTCTTGTGAATATTAAATTATTTCTAAGCCATTAACAAAACACCAGCCCACCTGATCTAGAGAAGATCCATTTTGAAAGAAATAAAGACAGCTGGAGATTCTCCCTAAACCATGCCCCAGATGCTGACAATACCAGCACTGGTTGCAGCCAGCAAGTATGTGTGGCTATGGCCCTATGCACTTTGCTGGCTTTGAAGGCTCAGGAGAAAGCTCTGACCCCACCCCACACCTCCAGTGACAGGGTGACTCAGCTTCAATCCTAATGCTTCACTCATCACATCTGGGTCTCCTCCTGGGGAAACACCCAGTTCTTCCTTTTGTCTAGTGAGAAAGAGACTGCTTTAGTTCTTCATTTTTCAAAGACTGACAAAACGATATGAACGGGCATGAAATGTCACTCAGCCAAAGACAGAGATTTTCTCTGCCTGTGTTTTTTAAAAACTCCTTTTCTTTTGTTTTAAAAAGCCCCTCATAAACAAGTGAAATCATGTCCTCATTCTGCCTTGCTTTAGAGGTATTCCACCCCACTGTCTCTTCAGGGAGATCATGCCCCTACCAGATAGCCTCCCTGGAGACCCCAGTCCTCAACTACAGCTTCCATCACAGAAGATGACTGAAAGAGTAGACTTTCTACCTCTTGTGCATTGCAGACTCTCACTCATCCATGCTGATAGCTCATGACAAATAGAGGCAGCCACTTTGAGTTGGGAGTAGGTGGCATACAGGGTGATATTGTTGAGATCAATACAGCAATCCACAAATAGTTATTGGAGAATCTGATTTTTCACAGCACTGAGCTAGGCACTGTTGAGGTATAGATGTGTGAGCTAGAGACAAAGGACTGTCATAGAAAAGCTTCAGACTTCAAGGGCCTGGACTGACATCCCAGTTTTGCCATTTACTAGCAATATGGCCTTGAGATGGTCTTTCATTCTCTCTGAGGGGACAAGAAAATTCTCCTTACCAACCCCTGGGGCTTGTGAAAATCAAAAGTGAGGGCAGTACTTTGTCAACCACTGGGCCAATGGAGGCTATTATTATCACACAGCATTGTGTGTTAGGAGGTCAGAGAAGGAAGAGGGCGCTGAGCAGGAGCTGTCAGGGAGAACTTGATGGAGGACGCTGGTCTAAAGTGGACCTTGGAGGAAGGAAAGGATTGGGAAAGGCAGAAAAGGCATTCCTCCCAAGGGGAACTGAGGGAGGGATTTGTATCCTGTGGGGGAGGGAGGAAAGTAAGGAAACTTGACCTAACCTGTGAGAGGGGTTTTGATTGAGGAACCATATGGAAAACAAGCTTAGGGAGATAAGGGAGCCCCTGATTATGAAGGATCTAGAAAAAAATAAAGATACATAACAGGATAAAGATACCGGGCAAAGGATGTGCACCTTCCTACCTGCTCTGTACCACAAAATATATCCCAAACTCCCATTCTTCTAAAGTGTTTACTACTCTGGTCTATACTGTGAAACCACCATAGTAAACTACACTGGACAATGGAAATTGAAACAGCAATAATAAGGTATCAGTTATATTGATAGATCCCATATATAGGGAGGGGACACTTTGAATTTTATTCTTTTTGTTTCACTTTTTGTTTTAGCTTTTTCATTTGTTTGTTTAGAGATAGGGGTCTCTCTATGCTGCCCAGCCTAGATTTGAACTCCCAGGCTCAAGCAATCCTCCCACCTCAGTCTCTCGAGTAGCTGGTACTACAGGCATGTGCCACTGTATCTGGCTTAGAATTTATTCTTTATGCTGAGAAACAAAATGATGTTTATCTAGTTGGCTGCCTTCTAAAAGATGTGGCAAAGTATTCTCCTAACTAGAAGGTTCTAGGACAGGGAACCCTGTACTTTTGATTCACGCACTGATCTACTCCAGCTCTAAATCAGCATACTGAAAGGAAAGGGCAGCTTGCATCTCTGCACACTCCTTCACTAAGATTCAGTCAGGCTAGAACGCCACAGCTCTAGCCCGTCATATGCCCCAAGCATGGGCATCTTGCAATTATCTGTGGCTGGGGTAATCCAACATAACAAATCAATCTCCTTCCAAGGCAAAGATCATGAATCATGAAAAGTTCTCCTTTTTGTTTTTGTACAAGTGTTCCTAATCTTTCTTTAGCATCTTACTACTTCGGGGGTGGCGGGTGTGCTTTTATTTAACCTAAGTTTCCTCCTCATTAAAAGGAAATAGAGGAGTCTGGTTGAATGCTAGAAAAATGCAAAGCATGCCAAATATAACAGCAAATTCAGCTATATTGTGGTTAAAGAACCATTGAAAAGAATCACATCTCAAAAGCTGCTGTCTCTCCTGGTCCTTGCAAGAAGAAACCAACAGTTTTTCACAAAATTATGGCTATTCTTTCAAGTTGAATTACTTCTTGAAAACAAGTACAAAACCAAAGTAAATAAAATGTATTTAAAAATGAGAAAAACAGGCCAGGCACAGTAGCTCATGCCTGTAATCCCAGCACTTTGGGTGGCTGAGGCAGGGAGATTGCTTGAGCCCAGCAGTTCGAGACCAGCCTGGGCAACATAGGGAGACCCTGTCTCTACAAAAAAAAAGAAAAAAATAGCCAGGCAAGGTGGCATGGACCTGTATTCCCAGCTACTCAGGATGCTGAGGTGTGAGAATCACCTGAACCCAGGAGGTCAAGGATGCAGTGAGCCATGATCAAGCCACTGCACCCCAGCCTGCAACAGAGTGAGACCTTATCAAAAAAAAAAAAAAAAAAAAGAGAGAGAGAGAGAAACTTAGTTGGTGCCACTAGACTTAAAGTCTGAGTTGAGTTTGTGTCTGTTCTTTTTGTATTCCTGTTACCTAGCATGATAAATATACACTGAGTAAAATCTAATGATGATAGTAAATAATGTATCACAAAAATAAGAAAAGGTGATAAACTAGATCCAACACAGACAGCAGATGAAAATGATCAGTGAAGAAATCTTGTGTACCTAATGTGAGAGTACACATGTCATCACCAGGAAAAAACATATATTAACTGTCCACAATGCAAATATAGCTATGCTATCTTCTTAGCCTAAAATGCAGCCACAGTTCCTATCCTGGGGGACTTACCAATTGCTGGAGAAAACAACACACAAACTTATTCAATGGAAATACATAAAAACAATTATCTACCAACTGTCAAAAGAAAAATAGCGTGTCAGAAATTGTGCTGGCAAGTTGGAGAGTAGGTACGGTTACTCAGGAAACATGAAATTCCTTATCATCAAATACTGTTTATTGAGACTGATTTTGATCATTCGGAGAAGATGAAAATGGAGAATGAGGTTGAGCTTGAGAATAAAGTTGAAGATGAAGATCAATAATGAGGGTGGAGGCTCATTATTCACATTATCCTCATTTTAACCAGCCTGGGAAGTATATTGGACAGATATCCCCATTTCATTGATAAAGAAACTGAGGCTCAGAGAAGACTTGATGTCTTCTTCAAATATCCCAGAGGGAAGTTAGACAGTGATGGACCTAGAATTTGGTTCTATTCTTTAGCCCCAATCATGCTGAAAACAGAGTGGAGTTGATTTTTAAACGAGGGATAGTTAAGTTGTAAAGTCAGCTTACATGGTGAAAAATATGTATAATAAAAACTATGCTTGAAAAGTCCATAATTCAGCCATAAAGTAGAACAGATGTGCCCATACTTACATGCCTCTCTAAAGACATCTCCATAGCCAGTTTTTTCTCCTGGATAAGAGCAGTGCTCTATAAATTGAGTACTAGGTGGAGAATTTGGCTCATATTTAAAGACCATGTTGTTCTCCACTCCTCACCTCTCACCCCAACCCCTCCCCTGACACAGAAAAATATGTATCTATATTATATATAGAGATTCCGGAATCACACTCCTTGCTGCAAAATCCTACATCATGACAGGCACATGGCAAATGAGACCAAATGAGCTGAGCAGATTCACCTCTCCAGTCTCACTCTCTGAAGTTAAGTCTTTGCATTTTAAGTCTGAACTCTGTAGTTGGCAGATCCTATTTGTTTCTTTGCAGAGAGGCAAGCCTATTTCAAAAGGTTTCTTTTTCAAAAAGTCAACTTTATTGAAGTATAATCTACAACAATAAAACATACCCATTTTAAGCATATAGTTTGACAAGTTTCACATATGTATATACATGTGTAATCACCACCAAACTGAACAAATAAGATATTTCTGTCCCCCCAAAAAGTTCCACTGTGGCTCTTTGCAGTAATTTCCCACCTCTGACACTAGGCAACTACTGATACATTTCCCTTTTCTAGAATGTTTAGAATTTTGTATAATTGGAATTTCCCTTTCCGAAAATTTCATGTAAATGGAATCATGTAGCATGTATTCTTCTGTAAAAATGACCCATTTAAGACCAGGTGCGGTGGCTCACGCCTGTAATCCCAGCACTATGGGAGGCCAAGGTGGGTGGATCACCTGAGGTCAGGAGTTCGAGATGAGTCTAGCCAACATGGTGAAACCTGTTTCTACTAAAAATACAAAAATTAGCTGGATATTGTGGTGCACACCTGTAGTCCCAGCTACTCAGGAGGCTGAGGCAGGAGAATCGCTTGAACCCGGAAGGTGGAGGTTGCAGTGAGCCAAGATCGCGCCACTGCACTCCAGCCTGGGTGACTGGGTGAGACTCTGTCTCAAAGAAAAAAATAATAATAAACCCACTCTTAAACAAGGATTTAAGGATTTAACCCCTTTGTAGAAATATAACTACAGAAGGTAGTTAGAAGCTTTCTCTTCTAGCTCTACATCCAATCACTTTTGGCAGAATCATCTGACATGTTGTTGGTATCTCAGGCCTTGCCAGCCACCAATAGTCTTGACCCAAACTACCCTCGTAGCCACACGACCCATGTACATGTGAAAACTAAAGGTGAATCTTGCCCACCCATTAAAAGTCATTGAGGCAAACACTTCCAAATGTACTCAGAAAGAGAAACAACCTTCAGCCTCCCAGGACGGCCAAGGGTGGAGAACAAAGTGGCAAATGATCTGACCCTATAATTTGTGGCAGGAAAATTTATGACATATGGGTCCTCTAATGGGGTACACTTAGTGGACAAACGAGACTGAAAGGTCAGGTGTGCGACCTTCTAGTGTTACTAAGATGGTTGTAAGCATCATTTTCCTTGGCCTAACACATTTCACTCTGAAAGTTTGGCAGCCTCTATCACATGCCAAAAGACCTTACCCCAAAGGTTGCAAACTCAAATGCCTTCAGGGACTGGATAATAATGAATAAATAGGAATATGCTGATATAGAATGTGAGAAGTGTAGTAAGCTTGAAAGTACTTGCTTAAACTTAAAAATCTGATTCAATTTTTAAAATGCTTTGCCCATCAAGCTACCAATGACTTTCTTCACAGAATTGGAAAAAACTACTTTAAAGTTCATATGGAACCAAAAAAGAGCCCACGTTGCCAAGTCAATCCTAAGCCAAAAGAACAAAGCTGGAGGCATCACGCTACCTGACTTCAAACTGTACTACAAGGCTACAGTAACCAAAACAGCATGGTACTGTTACCAAAACAGAGATGTAGACCAATGGAACAGAACAGAGCCGTAAGAAATAATGCCGCATATCTACAACTATCTGATCTTTGCCAAACCTGAGAAAAACAAGCAATGGGGAAAGGATTCCCTATTTAATAAATGGTGCTGGGAAAACTGGCTAG
The DNA here is from genome assembly GCF_029289425.2 of Pan paniscus. Taxonomy (NCBI): domain Eukaryota; kingdom Metazoa; phylum Chordata; class Mammalia; order Primates; family Hominidae; genus Pan; species Pan paniscus. The sequence continues at coordinate 111,398,862 of NC_073257.2, forward strand.
CCATAGGTAGAAAGCTGAAACTGGATCCCTTCCTTACATCTTATACAAAAATTAATTCAAGATGGATTAAAAACTTAAATGTTAGACCATAAAAACTCTAGAAGAAAACCTAGGCAATACCATTCAGGACATAGGCATGGGCAAGGTCTTCATGTCTAAAACACCAAAAGCAATGGCAACAAAAGCCAAAATTGACAAATGGGATCTAATTAAACTCAAGAGCTTCTGCACAGCAAAAGAAACTACCATCAGAGTGAACAGGCAACCTACAGAATGGGAGAAAATTTTTGCAACCTACTCATCTGACAAAGGGCTAATATCTAGAATCTACAATGAACTCAAACAAATTTACAAGAAAAAAACAAACAACCCCATCAAAAAGTGGGCAAAGGATATGAACAGACACTTCTCAAAAGAAGACATTTATGCAGCCAAAAAACACATGAAAAAATGCTCATCATCACTGGCCATCAGAGAAATGCAAATCAAAACCACAATGAGACACCAACTCACAGCAGTTAGAATGGCAATCACTAAAAAGTCAGGAAACAACAGGTGCTGGGGAGGATGTGGAAAAATAGGAACACTTTTACACTGTTGGTGGGACTGCAAACTAGTTCAACCATTGTGGAAGTCAGTGTGGCAATTCCTCAGGGATCTAGAACTAGAAATACCATTTGACCCAGCCATCCCATTACTGGGTATATACCCAAAGGATTATAAATCATGCTGCTGTAAAGACATATGCACACGTATGTTTATAGTGGCACTATTCACAATAGCAAAGACTTGGAACCAACGTAAATGTCCAACAACGATAGACTGGATTAAGAAAATGTGGCACATATACACCATGGAATACTATGCAGTCATAAAAAAGGATGAGTTCATGTCCTTTGTAGGGACATGGATGAAACTGGAAACCATCATTCTCAGCAAACTATCGCAAGGACAAAAAACCAAACACCGCATGTTCTCGCTCATAGGTGGGAACTGAACAACGAGAACACATGGACACAGGAAGGGGAACATCACACACTGGGGACTGTTGTGGGGTTGGGGGAGGAGGGAGGGATAGCATTAGGAGATATACTTAATGCTAAATGACGAGTTAATGGGTGCAGCACACCAACATGGCACATGTATACATATGTAACAAACCTGCATGGTGTGCACATGTACCCTAAAACTTAAAGTATAATAATAATAAAATTAAATTAAAAAATGCTTTGCTGGTGAAAAGATTGCTTTTATAATTAGGCCCCTGGGTTGCCAGTTTTCTGTTACATCATGATTATATTCATGATGGTGGGAGTCTCTCCAGTGGCAGCTCTTAGAAAAGCCCTGAGCACACAGTAGGAATTTAATGAATACTTCTTGAGTTAACGGATTGTGTTTATGGACTGGGGTTTTATTGGAATGAAAAGTCTAAAGAAGTGAGTTCCTTTTATCATCTCTTCTCTCCACCTTGCTTCCCAGTAAAGTGCCTGCTCCAATTTCTGGTTGTTCCACACTTTCAGCTTGCCCACCTTGAAGCAAATTTGACACTCTAATTTTCATTTGTCAAGTCAAGCCTGCTTTTATGTCTCTGTCTCTGTCTCTCTGTCTCCCTCTCTTTCTTCTTCTTCTCCTCCTCCTCCTTCTTCTCCTTCTTCTTTCTTCTTTCTTCATTTTCCCATGTCCTCTTCCTCACAGGACAGAAGTTGGTTCACTTTATTCTGCAAACTTCCACCCACTTTTTGACCCCGGCATGCTGCATACCAGCTCTCTCTTTATTAACTCCCCAAGTTTGGGCTTCTCTTTCTATTATAAAAATTTCTCAGGGGCAGACGTGGTTGCTCACATCTGTAATCATGCCAGTTTGGGAGGCCAAGGTGGGAGGATCGCTTGAGCCCAGGAGTTCGAGACATAGTGAGACCCTGTCTCTCCAAAAAAACAAAAAGATTAGCCAGTTGTGGTGGCAGGTGCCTGCAGTCCCAGCTACATCCAGCCTGAAGTGCAAGGATCACTCGAGCTCAGGAGGTTGAAGCTGCAGTGAGCCATGATTGCACCACTGCACTCCAGCCTGGAAGACAGAGCAAGACCCTATCTCAAAAAAATTATCAGTAAACCTATTCACACCACTGTATTAATGACAATATGTTACTCCTCCAAGAATGCTTAGTTTCAAAGGGGATATAAGGGCACTACTGAATGCAAAGGAACACATCCAGGCAGTGAAAAAAAAAACCCTAATATTTGGCCCACTCACCTCCTAGGTGACCCTCAGATCACAGTACCACTTTCATTGTGTCAATGGAGTAAGGACAATCAAGAGCCAGGTACATTTTCTTCTGCTATAAAGTAAGAAGAACAAAGCTGGACTGGCAGAAAGTTTAGTAATTATGTGCTTTGGTTTACATTCCAATTTTGCCTCTTACTAGAAGATCTTGGGCAGGTTACTTAACCTGTCCATGCTTTAGTTTCCCTACCTCTAAGATGGAGACAATAATACATACCTTGTGGGTTGCTGTGAGGGTTAGAAGAGTTAATATATCTAAAGCCCAAGAAGAGAGGTTGGCACATAATTAGAATCATGTGAGTGTTAGCTGTTATTGCTTGCAGATTAGGGCCACTGTCTACTTACAAGGTTGGAGAGTTAAAAGGGCACCAGCATTAAGACATTTAGCATGGTACTTAGCACACAGTAAATGTTCAATAAATTTCTATAGTTACTTGAGGGTATGGCAGGCTAAATAATGGCCCCTGTATTAGTCAAGGTTATCCAGAGAAACAGAACCAATAGAGGAGATAGATAGATGTAGACATAGCTATAGATACAGATATATCTCCTACATAATAGGATATGGCTGTAAACATAGTTGTCCTTATCTTAACAGCTTTCACCCTGAAAATGTGGCAGCCTCTATCACATCCCAAAAGGCCTTGCCCCAGAGGTTGCAAACTCAAATGCCTTCAGGGGCTGAATAAGTAATGAATAGATTGGAAATATGCCAATATAGAGTGTGAGAATTGTGGTGAGCTTGAAAGTACATGCTTAAACTAAAAAACAAATCGGATTCAATTTTTAAGATGCTTTTTTGGAAAAGCTATATATATATATGAGAGGAGAGAGAGAGAGGAGATTTATTGCAGGAATTGGCCCATGCGGCTATGGAGGCTAAGTCCCATAATCTGCCATCTGGCCTGAGAATTGAGTGGCTGATGGAGTAAGTGCTGGTCTGAGCCCTAAAGCCTGAGAACCAAGAGCGTCATTATCTGATGTCTGAGGGCAGGAGAAGATGGATGTTTCAGTTTAAGCAGAAAGAGCAAATTTGCCCTTTCCTCCACTTTTTCTTCTACTCAGGCACTCAACAGGTTGGAGATGCACCCCCACATGGGTGAGGATGGGTCTTCCTTCCTCAGTCTACTGATTCCAGAAACACCCTCACAGACACATCCAGAAATAATGTTTTCCCAGCTATCTGGGCATCCCTTAGCCCAGTCAAGTTGACACATAACATAAAACATCACAGCCCCCCAAAAAATCCAATTTCTCACCCTATGGAACCTGTGAATGTTTCCTTGCATGGGCAAAGGGGTCTTTGCAGGATCTTGAAATGAGGAAATTATTCTGGATCATCCAGGTAGGCCCTAAATTAATCCCAAGTGTCCTATAAGAGGGAGGCAGAGGATGATTAGACTACAGAAGAGACACATGACAGAAGACGAGAGAGGCAGGCTCAGAGGTAGAAAATGCTATGCCACTGGCTTTGAAGATGGAGGAAGGGGCTGCAAGCCAAGAAATAACAGCAGCCACCAGAGGCTGAAAGAGGCAAGAAACAGATTCTCCCCTGGAGCCTCCAGAAGGAACCAGCCCTACTGTCACCTGGATTTTAACCTCATAAGACTCAATTTGGACTTTGCATTTCCAGAACTGTAAGAGGATGAATTTCTGTTGTATAAACCACTAAGTTTGTGGCCATTTGTTACAGCAGCCACAGGAAACCAACACAGAGTGCTCATTTTATCCAGAGGCTCCTTTATAGCACAGTAGGATCTTCAAGGAAATCAGGGGAGCAAGGATGCTTTAGGGATAAACAGCTGTTAAGACTCTTTGGAGAAAACACATTTTGGTACCTCTCTTAACCACAGGGAGAATCCAGTTAAACTTTCTTTTGCCCTGGGTTTGGAGGGAAAGGAAGGAGCTGGTGATCCCAATCTATTTGCAGCAATGGAAGAGTCAATAGCCAAAATGGTCATTTTTTGCAGTTTTTTAAAACAATAGAGTTTGTTATTTCTTTTCCAAATGCATCAGCAGGACCAGTGGAGAAGGTCTGGAAAGCAATAGCTAAGATTAGCTCCCAAGCTCCCACTGAGACCTTGAGTGGCTGTCAGCTCTGCAGGGAACAGCAGCAAACCCTCACGCAAATGGCCTATAAAAAAGGCCTTGTCAGAGGCACCTTGACCTGCCAGGGCTTCTCTGGTACTCTGATTCCCAGCGGCCCTCCCAGGGTTATGCTCCCTTGCATGATGTATTTCCCGTGCCTTTTTTAGAGCTGCATTATGCTTGCTCCAGGAAACAGCCTCTTCCTTCTCATAAACACAGCCTTGAGTTTCTGACCAAGCACCCTGCCACTCCGTGGCTCCTCGTCCATCCATCACACCTTGCTGTCACCCTGGCCGTGATTGTGAAGAACTGGTCCAACTCCAGAAGTGAAGTCAGGGTGGGGAGAAGGAAGGGGCAAGCCATGGGAGCAGCCGAGGTCACACACACCCCAATTCCAGCCCACTGATGAATTCCTTGGAAGCTGGCTGGACTGCACAGTGAGCAAGCCTTTCCGATGACCCAGCAAGTATGTTGGAAAGGTCTTGATAAGGTCACCACCAGAGCTAGGCTTGGCATTTCCACTCCCTCAGATGCATGTGCAGAGCTCAGGGATAGGCTAGATCAGAGATGCCAGGGAGAGACTGAATCCTGAAAAGAGTGTGTACCCATGTAAGAGAAGGGAGACGTAGTGAAAAACCCTGGTTCCTTATAAGCGGTATTATAGATATAGCTAAGGATGAGATTTGAAGGGTCAACATGACCCACCCACAACATATATGCTCCATTGGCTCTGGTAGTGCACCTGGAATTCCCATTAATGGTTTAAAAAGAGCTAACATGTATTGAATGCTGAACGTGTGCCAGGCACTTTTCTCAGTGTCTCATTCAATCCTCTCCCTCATCCTATCAGGTAGGTATCATCACTGCCTCATTTTACAGATGAGGAAATTGAGGTATGCTGTATAAGTTATGAATGGTCACAAAGCCAGTAAGTGGTAGAACTGAGATTCAAACCCATGCAGCAACCCAGTGTCCACACTGTTTACCATCACGCTACCCTGCTTCTCACAAGCAGCCAAAACATTAAAAACAGGACAATTGATGCAGATATTATCTAGGAGTGTGAATATCAAAAAGTTATTTCCTCTGCTGCTCCCAACACTTGCCCCTTCCTTCTCTCCCCCATGGGGAGAGAACTTATCCAACTCTCCTCTCTGGAGTTAGATAAGTTCTCCATAATCACAGCGAGGAGCATGGAGGAAGCCATCCAGAATGCTAGAAATGTTCTATATCAGGGTCTGGATATTGGTTATACAGTATATATTGTGTAAAAATTCATCAAGCTGTGCACTTAAGATTTGTGTACTTTCCTGTATGTGCATAGTATATCTTAATTAAACATACAAACACACAGTCTCCCTCATTCTCCCTTCTCCTCTCCATTCCCTTCTCATTATTGCCAGGGCCTTCCTTGTGAAATTTTGAATCATGCAGCTATTTAGGTAATTGGGTGGTAGAGGGCAAAGAGTATTGTAACCTTTGTCAATGTTTTTATTTAGGAAGAAGGAAGTTTGAAGGAACTACAACAGATTTGGTGCAATATGTACCTGCAAGAGAATGGAAGCTGGGGCTTGGAGCAGCAGAGAGAGAGGAGTGTATGTCCCACTGCCTTGCCATGGTCAGGGGCTGATCACCCCTGCGGAGGCGCATAAGGTGATGGAGTGATATATTATTTTATCCATACTGCACCCCTTTCATAATCCTTCAACCTGATTTTCCCCAAAAACACTCAGTGCAAAACATGCTTTCAGCTCTTATCACATCTAATGGCCTTTTCTCTCAGTTGTCATCCTCCTTGATGTCCTGTAACCATAGGCCTTTTTTTTTTTTTTTTTTGAGGCGGAGTTTTGCTCTTATTGCCCAGGCTAGTGGGCAATGGTGTGATCTTGGCTCACCGCAACCTCTGCCTCCTGGGTTCAAGTGATTCTCCTGCCTCAGCCTCCTGAGTAGCTGGGGTTACAAGCGTGTGCCACCACGCCCGGCTAATTTTTGTATTTTTAGTAGAGACAGGGTTTCACCATATTGGTTAGGCTGGTCTGGAACTCCTGACCTTGTGATCCGCCTGCCTCAGCCGGGCCACCTTTGGTCTTTTGACCAAGCCCTGCCTTCTTTGGTGGAACTCTTCATCTGACTTTGGTGGTACTACACTATCCTCTCATTCTCTCTCTCCAGTGCTTCTTCTCTGTCTCCTTCATTTGTCACTTCCTTCTTCTGATGACCCTAAACATGACTCTACGTTAAGACTTCATCCTTACCGGGTGTGGTGGCTCACGCCTGTAATCCCAGCACTTTGGGAGGCCCAGGCAGGTGGATCACCTGAGGTCAGGAGTTCGAGACCAACCTGGCCAACATGGTGAAACCCCATCTCTACTAAAAATACAAAAAAAATAGCTGGGTGTGGTGGTGGGTGCCTGTAATCCCAGCTACTTGGGAGGCTGAGGCATGAGAATTGCATGAACCTGGGAGGTGGAGGTTACAGTGAGCCGAGATTGCGCCATTGCACTCCAGCCTGGGAGACCCAGTGAGACTGCTTCTCAAAAAGAAAAGAAAAGAAAAAAAGACTTCATCCTTGGCCTCTCCACATCTTACTCTCAATTCTGTCTCTATTCATCTCCTGCCATGGCCTTTACCTACCATCACCTCTATCTCAATGAGTCCTAACTCTACAGTTAGGACTCATTATAGATAATATATTTTATTATCTATTATACTATTATTATAGATATTTTTTCTGAACTGTAATCCTGCATCTCCAAGTGACAACTCAACACCTCTATCTAGAGGTTTTTCCAAAAGCAGCATGCGAAATGGATGGGAAGCAGCATGCCACTTCCCCATAATCAGCTCCAAGCCTGAATTCTTCCTTTCATCCCAGCTCAAACCTTGGCATCTTCCCTGATGCTTCTTCCTCTTTTCCAATGTCCAGTAAATCCCTACATCCCATAGCTCTTTCTTTGCAAGATCTCCCCAACCAGTTCTTTCTCCAAGGCAGATCCTCATCAGCTCATCTCAAACTCCTGGTAAGGTAGGCAGGGAGACTGGAGTCTTTGAAAAGGTAGTTCCTTACCCAAATACCTTCCTCCAAAGCCCAAAATTCCACATCATCAAATCATCATATTGTGTAAAGTACCACCATCTCCTGCAGTCTTCTTTTAAGATGCAAAATTCTTAGGAGGAAGGACGTGGTTTTAAAGTAAGAAGACAAGTTTGAATCCCAACTCTGTTCTTTAGTGTGTCGCCTTTCAGCAAGTCCTGAGCTTCATGGAACCTTTGTTTTCTGGTATTTAAAACAAGGATATTAATTCTTCCCTAGCTACCTCACAGCTAATGTTGCTTTGAAGAGAAATTTTAAAAGACCTACGAGCTCTTCAATATGTATTATTTGGTTATGTTCCCAGCAACTTTGTGTAAATGGTTTTGCTGTTTCTCTAAGAGAAAGGACAAGGGTGCTTGGTACTGAAGGATAAGGAGCCTGCCTGGTTCTGCTGGTTTGCCTCAGAGCAGCCCTATAACTCTATCACATAATTACATGTATGTATAATACATATCTATAATTATATGTATATGTACATATAAAATACATATATTACATAATATGTATATTATATATGTAATGTCATCTTAGAATGACATCTAAGATTATTTTTAAAAATAAACAAATTACACCTATTAGATATATGCATAATTATATATTATATAACATAATCACATATATGTATATAATCACTTGTAATGGTACCAGATTATGAAGAGAACTGAGGAATAGTGGTCTACTAAAATCTAGAAATATCTGTAAATATATTTAGGTAAAATGTGGTAGTTGGAAAGTATGTTAAAATACTCAGCAAAGACAAAGATGAAATGAAATGGAAAAATGTTAATAATTTTTAAATCTAGGTAGTGGATATGTGGATGCTCATTATGATGCTCTATCTACTTTTACATGTTTCAAAATTTGTATAATAAAAATCTGAATATATTAAAGACAGAAGTAATTAAAAATATTAAAATATTCATCATATGCTTTTAAACTTTTAAAATAAGCTATGAAACAATAAATAGAGTATGTTACCATACTTGTACCAAAAAAAAAAAAAAGGAAGAAAAGGAATATAAATTGTAGCACTGGCAGTAAACACCCACCAAGTTATCACTTTGTTATTGCTGGATGGGATTGTGATTCTTAAAAATCATCTTATTTTGCTTTTCCTGTTTTGTAATTTTTATCAGATAATTATTTGCTTTTTGTTTAAATTGCAGAAAATGCTATCTAAAATTCAATAAATAACACCTATTAGATGAATATTTCAGAGACTGAGGATAACCTGTCTTGGTGAAACTATAAAAAAAACAGGCACTTCCATTCCTATTTGATGAGAATGTAAACTATTATAATCTTTTTAGTGAGTAAATTGGCAATAACTATTAAAATTCTAAATGTTTGCTGGGCACGGTGGCTCACGCCTGTAATCCCAACACTTTGGGAGGACGAGGCAGGTGGATCACGAGGTCAGGAGTTCGAGACCAGCCTGGCCAACATAGCGAAACCCCGTCTCTACTAAAAATGCAAAAAATTAGCTGGGCTTGGTGGTGGGCACCTGTAATCCCACCTACTCGGGAGGCTGAGGCAGGAGAATCGCTTGAACCAGGGAGGCAGAGGTTGCAGTGAGCCGAGATCATGCCACTGCACTCCAGCCTGGGCAACAGGGCGAGACTTCATCTCAAAAAAGATTCTAAATATTTACGTCCTATTTTTCAGAAATAAATAAAAGAAGAAAGAAAGAAAATAAAGCCCCAAAAAGAAAAAGTGGAGATGAAATAACCCAGGGGGTCATCGATAATGGACTGGCTAAATCCATCATGGTTCATCCATACAATGGACTATTACGCAGAAGTATGTGAGGCAACAGTAAGTGGTATTTGGTGGGGTGATAGGTGCAGAAACCTTGTATAAAATGCTACCATTTGTGCAAAAGGTAAAAAGGAAGAAAAAAGGAATATGTGCTTATTGTATGTGGATAAAATGTTTCTGAAAGATACATTTTAAAAACTGATAACATTGGTGGACTCTAGAGAAGGAAACTAGGGGCTGGGTATGTGGGAAAATAGGATACTTACACATTTTGAAATTAGAAAAACATGAATTTAATGCCCATTCATATAAATATAATTACAATTAAATACAAAATACAAAAATAGGGTTACAGCTCTTTTAGAATTTGTCTAGCAGATTTTCCAGTAAAAAAAAAAAAATACAAAATATGCTAAAACAAAAAAGGGAGGGTATGGCATCAAGTAAGTACATTTCCAAATGAGTGCAATTACAAGAGAAAGAACAACCAGAATGACATCTAAGATCATCTTAAAAGCCTCTGGTTCCTTTTTTTTTTTTTTTTTTTTTTTTTTACCATGATTCTACCAATCAAGGCTGCTAGAAGTATTATAACAATAGATTTTACTATTTGCCCTATGGCACAGGTTTTAATGATGGGTTTGGAAATCAGGGTTCTAGCCTTGCGTTACCCATGGTAGCGCAATGGGAGATGACGGGTTTCTCCATCATTCTTCCTTATAATCACGCTTCGACCCTCCCCTCCAGGACCAAGCCTTTTCCAAATATTCAGAACTTTACTGAAAGGGGCAAAACCTGATGAGGCAACTTGTATACAGTTTGCTTTGGTGCCTCTGTGAGTACATAATCCATTGGGCAGATCACCTGTTAACGTCTCCTTTCCTTCAAGATCCCAGACTTCTGGGGTCCCCCTCTCCTCTTGGGAGATGTGTACTTAAGGCTCTGGAGCTGGCTGTCCTTAGGCCAGGCAAACACAAAGCTCAGAGAATGCCATGCGGAGCAAATATAGGCTGATTGGCTTGGGGGTTTTTCTGCACATGTGTCAGCTTGATTAGCCCCAAGGTGCCTTCCAATTCTAACATTCTGCTGTTCTAGAAATCCAGGATTTCCTCTATTACCCCAAGTGACTGAAAAGTTAGCTGAACAGCTAGACATACATAATGTCCTTGATTTTTGCAGCTTCTTACATAGGTCTGGCTCTTTTCTGAAATAAAAATTTTATGTTAGGATCCAGAATTTAACCTCACACCATAGCCCTACCTTTGTTTGTTTGCTATTTAGTTTTTTTCACCTCCCAATTATAAGACAAGGTAGAAGTAATAGAATCAAGAAGCTGAATTCCAAGCTAGCAATGGGGAAAGCTGAGAGCCAATCCAATGTGTACCATAGAATCCTCAAAGTCTCAGAACAAGCTGCATCAGGCATGAAAAATGGAAGATGCCTCCCTGAGAATTTGACCAGACCAAGAGGAAATACCTACAGATTCTGACATTGAACGTTATGCAACAAACAGCTCACCCAAATCACAATACAGTGAGGCTCAGAGTCAGAAGTCCCACTCTTCTTCGAGGTTCCCATCAGCACATTTAGATCAGATCTTAATCAGAAGTCTACATACATCCAAGTAGCACGAGACATCCAAGGAAAGCCATTATCATGAAATACAAAGATTAAAAAAAGTCAAATGTAACTTGAAAGATACAGCAATTATGCAGAGAGAAGAAAACAAAACTATCAATATTACCTTAAGAGAAAGAAGATATTGCAACCAGGAAACAGGAACAGAATGTTGTGTTTCAACAAAGTAGCATTCAGAGAACAAAATAAAGAGGAGCTCATAAAATTAAAAACATGAAAGCAACAATGAAAAACTCAGCTATTGAATAGGATACTACATAGAAAGTCTTCCGGAAAGTTAAGCAAAAAGTCAAAGAGGTTAAAAAAAATGACAAAATAAGAAAAAAGAAAGGCCACCCCAAAAGACCCAATATCCAAATAATTGAAGAGGAAAATAAAAAAATAGAGGGGACAAAAACCAATAAAATAACCTGAAAACATTTAGCAAACCGAGGGACATGAATTGATAAGCAGAAAGGATCCCCCAAGTGCTTAACACAACAGATGAAAATAGACCCACAGGATGGCACATTATGGTGGAATTTCACAATATTGAGGGGAAAGAAAGCTTCTACAAGAGTCCAGAGAAAGCAAAGGTGATTTAGGGAAGATTAGGACTTCTCAACACTTAACATGGGAAGCTAGAAGACCATGGAACCATGTTTTCAGCCTGTAATCCCAGTACTTTGGGAGGCTGAGGCAGGAGGATCTCTTGAGGCCAAAAGTTTGAGAACAGCCTGGTTAACATAGTGAGACCCTATCTCTAAAAAGAAAAGAATTTAAAAAGGGGAAAGGCTGGGCGCGGTGGCTCACGCCTGTAATCCCGGCATTTTGGAAGGCCAAGGCGGGCGGATCATGAGGTCAGGAGTTTGAGAATATCCTGGCCAACATGGTGAAACCCAGTCTCTACTAAAAATACAAAAATTAGCTGGGCGTGGTGGCGCGCCTGTAGTCCCAGCTACTCGGGAGGCTGAGGCAGGAGAATTGCTTGAACCCGGGAGGTGGAGGTTGCAGTGAGCCAAGATCGTGACACTGCACTCCAGCCTGGTGACAGAATGAGACTCTGTCTAAAAATAAATAAATAAATAGAAAATACATACATACATACATACATACATAAAAAATCACCCAGGCATAGTGGTGTGCACCTGTAGTCCCAGCTACTCGGGAGGCTGAGGCACGAGAATTGCTTGAACCCAGGAGGCGGAGGTTGCAGTGAGTGGAGATCCTGTCACTACACTCCAGCCTGGTGACAGAGCAAGACTCTGTCTCAGAAAAAGGGGAGACAGACAGATTTCCAAATAATGAAGAAAAATCATTTTCCAAACAAAAATTCTAGATCTAGACAATCCATCTACTAAAGATGAGGGTAGAATAAAAGTAATTCTAAGCTATTCAGGGTCTTAGATTGTTGATATCCCATGTATCCTCCCTTTTTCAAAAAGCTCTTGGAAGCAGTGTTCCTACAAAATAAGGCAGTAATCATGAAAAGAATGTGGGACACAGGAAAGCGGTGAGCCAGCATCGGAGAGGGGTGAAGGCAGTCCCGAAGAGACTGATGGAGAGTCTAAAAGAACAGTTTTGTTCCCATGAAGAGGGGTCTTGCCCATTGTCTCGTCCAAGATGGTGCAGGTAAACTCTCGGGAAAGCTACAGCAGGACTATGACTCCGAGGCTCTGTTCACCTTATCTCCTCCATAGCTCCATCATCTAATAGTGACAATATTGTTCTTTTCATAGGCAGCTAGATTTATGTTTGAGACTCAGGTTTTTTCCCCAGAACTTTGGCAATAGGGTGTTTAGAGAGACACAGATTGAAAAATTCTAAGGAAATAGACAACACAATAATATCTGGGGGTAAAGGAAGGCACACTATGAAAGAAGGGAACTTCCAAGTCCCAGCAATGGTTTATTTCTCTACCTGGGTGGTGAGTTATGTGTTTATATTCTCGTTGTTATTAAAACTGAGCATATGTTTTATATACTCCTTTCTATTTAGTACACACATACGCACAGTAACTACATAGAAGAAAAAATCCATACTCTTAATACCTAGTCACAGGTATTAACATTTTCAAGTATTTCCTTTCATCTTTTTTCTGTGTACTTGACATAACTGAGATGATACTGTGCATACATTTTTGATATGTTCTTTTTTTTGAGACGGAGTCTTGCTGTGTTGCCCAGGCTGGAGTGCAGTGGCGCAATCTCGGCTCACTGTAAGCTCCGCCCCCTGGGTTCATGCCATTCTCCTGCCTCAGCCTCCGGAGTAGCTGGGACTACAGGTGCCTGCCACCACGCCCAGCTAATTTTTTTTGTATTCTTAATAGAGGCGGAGTTTCACAGTGTTCGCCAGGATGGTCTCGATCTCTTAACCTCGTGATCCGCCTGCCTCGGCTTCCCAAAGTACTGGGATTACAGGCATGAGCCACCGCGCCCGGCCTGATATATTCTTTTGTGAGAACTGTTTAACATAAGCATCTTACGTTAAATTATTTGCATACTTATCATTTTAGGAACCATGTAATATTGCATTGAAACCCTTCCCTATTTCAAAGAGTATAACTCTGGGGAATGACATGATTGAATCTTTGTGTTGGTAACAGCTTGTATGTGAAAATGCTTGCAGGGAAATTCAGAATGTCTTCTCACCACCTCATCACCCTGTCAAAACCACACACCTCCTTGAAGGTCCAGTTCAAACCCCACCTCCTCCATGAATCATTCCCTGACCTCTGCAGAGAAGCCCTCTCCTCTAACCTTCCAGAATCCAGAGTTCTTGTCTATTCTGGCTTTTTTTTTTTTTTCCAAGACAGGGTCTCACTCTGTTGCCCTGGCTGGAGTGCAGTGGTGTGATCATGGCTCACTGCAACCTCCACCTTCTGGGCTCAGGTGATCCTCCTACTTCAGCCTCCAGAGTAGCTGGGATTACAGGTGTGTGCTTCCATGCCTGACTAATTTTTGTGTTTTTTTGTAAGGATGGGGTTTCACTATGTTGACCAGGCTAGTCTCAAACTGCTGGGCTCAAGAGATTCACCTACCTAGGTCTCCCAGAGTGTTGGGATTACAGGTGTCAGCCACCATGCCAGGCCAGCTACTCTGCCTCTTTTTAAAGCTTTTTATGTGCTCATTTCTTTTCTCTCTGGTACACTATAAGTTCCTGGGAACAGAAATCTGTCTCTAGAGGGGCCGGAATATATTAAGTGCACCATAACTAACAAGTAAATAAATTTGGAAGGCTGTTTTTTTATTTGCTTTAATATCCTGCATTGCAAATAGTGTATATGATTAGGTCATTTATGAGATTTCACTCAAATTGAAGGTTCCCAAGTGGAAACATTCTGCTTGTTCATAATTATCACATTCAGAAACTAGGAGTATGACCACTCCTGCTCTCTCTGATAATGGATTTTATATTTGCTTTGAGGGCTGGATTAAGCAATGGTTGAGTTCTAAAAATAACATTTATGTTTTTTGAGGGCCTATTACATGCCAGATACCAGCCCAAGAAGTTTTCATGCATCTGTAATTTAGTTCCTACAGTAACACTATAAGGTAAACCACTGAGTTTTCTCATTTTACAGCTGAGGAAATGAAGTCATCTGCAGGGAGTCAACTAGGTTGTACATGGAGGAATTAGAACTCCAACTCAGCTACACATGATTCTCGTATTTCTCACTTCTGAGCAAGGCTGCCTCCTCAGATATAAAAGTATAAAATCTAGGATTTGGCTTCCAACTCTCAGTTCCATATTGAAAATCATTCTCCATCAAATGGCTGACACTTGTGAATATATATTTTATTGATAAATACAAAGAATGTTAGATAATATTTAGAAGAGAAATAAGAAAGAAATCCACAGTTTCACCACCTAACAATTACTGTTATTTTAGAGTGTTCTCTTCCAGTCTTTCCCCATATGTATTCCTTTAAAAAGAAAAAAATAGGCCAGGCCTGGTGGCTCATGCCTGTAATCCCAGCACTTTGGGAGGCCAAGGTGGGCAGATCACCTGAGGTCAGGAGTTCGAGACCAGCCTGGCCAACATGGTGAAACCCCATCTCTACTAAAAATACAAAAAATTAGCCAAACGTGGTGGCAGGTGCCTGTAATCCCAGCTACTCAGGAGGCGGATGCAGGAGAATCGCTTGAACCTGGGGTACGGAAGTTGCAGTGAGCCAAGATTGCATCATTGCACTCCAGCCTGGGCAACAAGACTGAAACTCTGTAAAAGAAAGAAAGAGAGAAAGAGAGAAGGAGAGAAAGAAAGAAAGAAAGAAAGAAAGAAAGAAAGAAAGAAAGAAAGAAAGAAAGAAAGAAAGGAAGGAAGGAAGGAAGGAAGGAAGGAAGGAAGTGGGAGGGAGGGAGGGAAGGAAGGAAAGAAAGAAAGAAAAGAAAGAAAGAACGAAAGAACGAAAGAAAGAAAGAAAGAAATATCCTCAGATAGTTGTGTGTGTGCTTTTAAGCAGAAGAGTCTGCTTAGTGGTAGGGTGAAGACAAGGGTAGCACTGAAGACAAACTTCAGCTATTCTACCACCTGGGGCTCATCTGACATCAGATAGAAACACGAAAACATAACAAAGATTAAAGGGCAATTAACACAGATCTGATTGCCTGCACCTAGATGGCTTGTGTGTAGCAGGGGCTCCTGGATGAGAAGGGGGCAGAAGTTAATAGAGCTGACTCGTGCCTTGAGTGTCATGTCTTATGTATTCAGCTGCTGACTAAGCAGCAGAGTGTAATATAGTTTACTAGAAAAAGTTGACCTTTAGCTGCATTCTTAATTCTTAACTTTTCAGTTATTGAAAGCCCATTTTTCTGGTAAAGACATCAGGGAAATCCTTTTGCCCATCCTCCTCCTTCTCCCACTCCCTGATAGGCAGAAGAGTGGTTTCCAAAGATGCCACATCCTAATCTCTGGAAGATGTGAATATTTTACCTTACATAGCAAAATTTTGCACTGTGATTAGGAGTACTGACCTTGATATGAGGAAATTAACCTGGATTACCCAGGCGAACTCAATTCAATCACATCAATTTTTTTTCTTTTTTTTCTTTTCTTTTTTTTTTTTTAGATAGAGTCTCACTCTGTTGCCCATGCTGGAGTGCAGTGGTGCAGTCTTGGCTCACTGCAACCTCCGCCTCCCGGGTTCAAGCAATTCTCCTGCCTCAGCCTCCCAAGTAGCTGAGATTACAGGCACCCGCCACCACACCTGGCTAATTTTTGTATTTTTAGTAGAGACGGGGGTTTCACCATGTTGGCCAGGCTGGTCTCAAACTCCTGACCTCAGGTGATCCACCCGCCTCAGCTTCAAGTGCTGGGATTATGGTCATGAGCCACCATGCACAACCACATCAATTCTTAAAAGCAACGAACTTTTCCAATCTGTGGTCACAGAGAGATGTGACTACATAAGGTCAGAGAGAGAACCACAGAGATGGCAGCATGAGGACTTGGCCTATCATGGCTGGCTTTGAAGATGGAGGCAGGGGGCTACCAGCCAAGGAATGTGGGTAGCCTCCAGAAGCTGGAAAATTCAAAGAAATGGATTCTTCCCTAGAGCATCCAGAAAAGCTTATACCTTGATTTTAGCCATGTGAGATCTGTGTCAGATTTCTGACCTACAGAATTGTAAAATTAAAAATTTGCATTTCCAACAGATGAAAGACAGAAGAAATTGTGTTCTGTACAGCAAAAGAACCATTAACAAAGTGAACAGACCTCACACAATGGGAGAAAATATTTGCAAACTATCTATCTGACAATGGATTAATAATCAGAAGATATAAGGAGCTCAAACAACTCAATGGGAAAAAATTTAATTACCAATTTTTTAAATGAGCAAAAGGTCTGAAGAGACATTTCTTTTTTTTTTTTGAGACGGAGTTTTGCTTTTGTCGCCCAGGCTGGACTGCAATGGTATGATCTCGGCTCACTGCAAACTCCACCTCCCAGGTTCAAGTGATTCTCCTGCCTCAGCCTCCCCAGTAGCCAGGATTACAGGCTTCCGCCACCATGCCCAGCTAATTTTTGTATTTTTAGTAGAGACAGGGTTTCACCATATTGGCCAGGCTGGTCACGAACTCCTGACCGCAGGTGATCTACCCACCTTGGCCTCCCAAACTGCTGGGATTCTTAAAAGAAGACATATAAATAGCAAACAGGCATATGAAAAGGTGCTCAACATCATTGATCATCAGAGAAATGCAAATCAAAACTATAATGAGATATAATTTCACCCCAGTTAAAATGGCTTATATCCTAAAAACAGGCAATAACAAATGCTGGCAAGGATGAGGAGAAAAAGGAAGCCTTGTACACGATTGGCAGGAATGTAAATTAATACAACCACTATGGAGAACAGTATGGACGTTCCTCGAAAAACAAAAACAGAACTAGTATATGATCCAGCAACCCCACTGCTAGGTATTAATGTATACCCAAAAGAAAGGAAATCAGTATATCAAAGAGATATCTGCACTCCTATGTTTATTGCAGCACTATTCACAATAGCTGTATTAGCAGTTCTCACTCTGCTAATAAAGACATACCCAGACTGGATAATTTATAAAGGAAAGAGATTTAATTGACTCACAGTTTCACATGGGTGGGAAGGCCTCACAATCATGGTGGAAGGCAAAGGAGGAGCAAAGTCACATCTTGCATGGTGGCAGGCAAGAAGAGCTTGTGCAGGGGACCTTCTATTTATAAAACCATCAGATCTTCTGAGACTTATTCATTCACTACCACAAGAACAGTATGGGGGAAACTGCACACATGATTCAATTGTCTCCACCCGGTCCTGCCCTTGACACGTGGGGATTATTACAATTCAAGGTGAGATTTGGGTGGGGACACAACCAAACCATATCAATAGCCAAGATTTGGAATCAATGTAAATGTTCATCAACAGCCAGTAGATAAAGAAAGTGTGATACATATACACAATGGAGTACTATTCAGCCATAAAAAATAATGAGATCCTGTCATTTACAACAACGTGGGTGGAACTGGAGGTCCTTACGGTAAGTGAAACAAACCAGGCACAGGAATACAAACTTTTCATGTTTTCACTCATTTGTGGGAGCTAAAAATTAAAACAATTGAACTCATGGAGACAGACAGTAGAATGATGGTTACCAGAGGCTGGGAAGAGTGGTGGGTGGGTGTGAGGAGTGGGGGTGGTTAATGGGTACAAAAATATAGTTAGAATGAATAAGATCTAGTATTTGACAGCACAACAGGGTGACTACAATCAACAGTAATTTATTGTACATTGTAAAAATCACTAAGAGTGGTAATTGGAATGTTTATAACACAAAAAAGAATAAATGCTTGAGGTGATGGATACCCCATTTACCCTGATGTGAGACGTGATTATTACACATTGTAGGTGTGTATCAGAATATCTCATGTACCCCATAAATATACACACCTGCTATGTACCCATACAAATTTTGTAAACAAATTTTTAATTGCGATTTATAGATACATAGAATATTATTCAGCCATAAAAAAGAAGGAAATCCTGCCATTTGCAACAACATGGATGAACTCTGAGGGCATTATGCTAAGTGAAATAAGTCAGACAGAGAAAGACAAATACTGTATGATCTCACTTATATGTGGAATCTAAAAGAGCTGAACTCATAGAAAAAGAGAGAAGAATGGTGGTGGCCAGGAGCTGGGGACTGGGGGAAATGAGGAGACGCTGGTCAAAGGGTATGAACTTTAGTTACAAGATAAATAAGTTCTGGGGATTTAATGTACAGCATGATGAGCATAGTTAATAATACAGATGTTCCTCAACTTACAATACAGTTACACCCTGATAAACTCATCATAAATTGAAAATATCATGTCAGAAATGAATTTAATATACCTAACCTACCAAACATCATAGCTTTAGCTTAGCCTACCTTAAACGTGCTCAGAACACTTCTGCCTAGGTTGGGCAAAATCATTGAACACAAAGCCTATCTTATAATAAAGTATTGAATATCTCATGTAATTTATTGAACACTGTGCTGAAAGCAAAAAAAAAAGAATGGCTGGATGAATATTAATGTACACATTAAGTCGAAAAGTCATAAAGTTGAAAAAGTGTGAGTGAACCATCGTAAGTCAGGTACTGTGTGTACTGTATTGTACACTTGAAATTTGCAAAGAGAGTAGATCCAAAACTTTCTCCCCATATACACAAAAAAAAAAAAATGGGAGAGGGGGCAGGAATTTTCCTTTTAAGTCATGGTGGAAATTTGTTACAGTAGCAATAGAAAACTAATTTCTCTCTGTGTGTGTGTGTGTGTGTGTGTGTGTGTGTGTATTATGTCTTTACTGACTAGTGTATGTGACTACTGTATGCTTAATTCTCCAGTCCTTCATAGATCCTTAATATCCTCAAATGGAGACCATCTCAGTGACTGCGACAAGTTTCCCAGGCTTCAACTTCCAGATCTTCAAATCTACTCATCTCAAAAAGAAAACAAGAAAAGAAGCAGAAACTCTAGAAGTCACTCTCTTTGCTGTCTAAAGGGACTAGTGACAGAAACCTTGTCTGTCTGCTGAATCCCCAACACCTAGAAGAGTGCCTAGTACATAGTGGTAACTCAATGAACATTTGTTGATTGACTGCTTGATTGAGTAATAGTAATATAGAAATTTGTATCTTTTACCAAAGCCATGTACTGGAGCCCTTTGCTGCTGCAGACTCTGAGTCTCATCACGACCTCATCTTCCTCCAGGGAGAGAGATGAATGCAAATGACCCACTAGGGTAGAGCTGGGGTTGAAATAAACCCAGGAGTAGCTCTGCTTGGCCAATGAATACTTTGTGTAAGCGTAGCTTATGTTGTGCATGGAGATATATATACAAAGCTTCCTTAGTTATTTATTCAACCAAAATTAAGAGTCTACTATGTGTAGCAGTCTCTGCCACATTCTAAGAACACAAAGATATATAGGACACAGCCACTGCCATCCTAGCATTAACAACCTAGGAATGGCTGTAGGCATCCTTACAATGTGGTGGACACTCTTTTACATACAACAATCTCATTTAAATATTAGAACAGTAACCAGATAAGTGGGTATTAGTCCCACTTTATGGATGAGGAAGCTGAAGTTCAGAAAGTTAAATAACTTAGACAAGTTACTTAGCAAGTAAATGGTTCATGCCAGGTTTAGAATTCAGGTTTATCTGGCTCCAAAAGCACATAGTAGCTATTGACATTGCATAGTAACCTACAGTTTGCAAACCACTTTTATTACACATTATCTTACTCCTTCCAACAAAGGTTATGAAATAGGTATTACTATACCCATTTTACCAAACAAAACTCAAACTCAATTTTTCTACCCAAGTCACAAAGTTCTTCAGTGACAAAAACAGAATTGGAACCCAGATCTTTTGTCTCTAGCCCCTATTCCCTTTCCACTCTGCCATGGTTTCATTAATCTCTGAATTCTTCACACAGACCCACCTGCTATCATGAGTGTGATCTAAGACCCTGATGAAAGCACATGGGAGAATATAAACAAGGCAAACAGGACTGCTAGAGTTGAAGCTCATGCCAGGTGAACATTTATTAGTTAGAGCTGGGTTTACTCTGTGCTTTCAATTATAATCCCTTGCTTGATCTGGGGCTAGCAATTTCATAGCTATATTCAAGTGTCCTATTGAGTGTATCTTACCCATTTCTTAACATTTGGAACAAGCCCCACTTTGTTCAACACTTAAACATTATAACAGTGTTCATCAAAGCTCATGGTCTAACTAGTTACCTGTTACAACAGAGAAGACAGGTCCCCAATTAATCAATATACTAAAAGCTCTTCTCCTCCCTTCCAGTAAGACTTTGGCCTTGGCAACTGCACAAATATCAAATTAGGCTTGGCTCAAAAGAATGAATGGTTATCAAGGTTACTTAAGATTGATTGTGATTAGGCCAGGCATGGTGGCTCATACCTATAATCCCAGCACTTTGGGAGGCTGAGGCAGGAGGATTGCTTGAGCTCAGGAGTTTGAGACCAGCCTGGGCAACATAAGGAGACTCTCATCTCTACAGAAAAAAAATAATAATTAGCCAGGCTCCCACTTGAACCCAAGAGTTGAAGCTGCAGTGAGTTATGATCATGCCACTGCACTTCAGCCTGTCTCAAACAAAACAAAACAAAACAAAACAAGACAAAACAAAACAAAACAACTGATAGTGACTGGAGAATGTATCTGTGAAAATTCCTGAAGAGTAGTGATCATTTCTTGTTTTCATTTCTGTAGCTTCCATCGCATCTAGGTCAACACCTGGTCCATGGCAAGTAATTACTCATTGAGTGAAAGCTCCAAATATGCCAACTCAGGAAGACTCTGTAAAGGATGATAGAACCTAGGAACACCTGAAAGCAAATGGAAGCCAGTGCTTCAAGAAGAAAAAGTTATATCTGCCTTGCCACTGACCATGTGATTACACTCTGAACTCACCACCACCAAGCGTAAGAATTAAACTTGGCATTTAAGTCTAGTGGACTACCTCTTCCACAAACAATGTGGTCTTCAACAAGTTTCTCTTCTTGTGTGTAAAATATAGCATCAAGGTAGGAATGGGGATTCAGATTAAATACAGGATTGATTTCAGTTAATTCCTGAAGTCTTTTCAGAGCCTTTGCCAGCACTTTGGGAACCTTCACCAAGATGCCCCATCTCCACTTCCATCTCTGCTATTCCCACATGCCTCACCTGCTGTGCCCACCAATGTCACGTACACCACCTCCAAGCAGTCTCCACAGAAAAGTCTAGAATCCCTGCTTTCCCACCCACCTCCCAGCTCTCCAAGGAGATCTTCCTTTCATCATCCAAGCAGCCAACCAAAGTGTTGATGCTAATCCGTGAGGATCAGATGCAGTGATTCTTACACTTTTGTGTGAAAAAAATCCTCTGAGCATTAAGATGAAAATGCAGCATTCTGGATCTACCCACAGAGGAGGTCTTAGAAGGAGAAGAGACTCTAGAATCTTCTAACAAACACCCCTAGAAGATTCTGATGCAGATGATCCAAAGATCACTCTTTCAGATGAAGTGATCTAGGTTTTGATCCTAGACCACAGGTTCTTCACCTGGCAGTTTATGAATTCCCAAGGGATCTGAGGACCAAATCCAGGTCCTTAGTTAAGTACATGAACTTAAAAAGGGAAAAATACAGGCACACCTCAGAGATATTGTAGATTCTGTTCCAGACCACTGCAATCAAACTAGTGGTGCAATAAAGTGAGTTATATAAATTTTTTTGTTTCCCAATGCAAATAAAAGTTATGTTTACACTATATTATAGTCTACTGAGTGTGCAAGAGGATTGTACATCCCATAATTTAAAAATACCTTATTGCTAAAAAAAATGCTAACGATCATCTGAGACTTCAGCAAATCATAATCTTTTTGCTGGTAGACGCTTTTGCCTTGACATTGATGGTTCTTTTGACTGATCAAGGTGGTTGTTGCTGAAGGCTGGCATGGCTGTGGCGATTTCTTAAAAGAAGATGACAATCAAGTTTGCCATATCAATTGACTCTTCCTTTCACAAAAGGTTTCTCTGTAGCATGCAATGCTGGTTGATAGCATTTTACCTACAGTAACTTCCTTCAAAATTGGAGTCAATTCTCCCAAATCCTGCCACTGCTTTGTCAACTAAGTTTATGGAATATTCGAAATCCTTTGTTGTCATTTCAACAATGTTCACAGCATCTTCACCAGGAACAGATTTCATCCCAAGAAACCCCTTTCTTTCTTTCTTTCTTTCTTTTTTTTTTTTTCTGAGACGGAGTCTTGCTCTGTCACCCAGGCTGGAGTGCAGTGGTGCGATCTCGGCTTATTGCAACCTCCACCTTCCCAGGTTCATGCCATTCTCCTGCCTCAGCTTCCTGAGTAGCTGGGACTACGGGCGCCTGCCACCATGCCCGGCTAATTTTTTTATATTTTTAGTAGAGACGGGGTTTCACCGTGTTAGCCAGGATGGTCTTGATCTCCTGACCTCGTGATCCACCTGCCTCCCAAAGTGCTGGGATTACAAGCATGAGCCACCGCGCCTGGCCAAGAAACCACTTTCTTTGCCCATCTATAAGAACCAACTTGCCATCCATTCAAGCTCTATCCTCAGATTGCAGCAGTTTAGTCACAGCTCCACTTCTAATTCCAGTTCTCTTGCTATTTCTACCACATCTACAGTTATTTCCCTCACCAAAGTCTTGAACCTCTCAAAGTAATCCATGAGGCTTGGAATCAGCCTCTCCCAAACTTCTGTTAATGTTGATATTTTGACCTCCTCCCATGAATCACAAATGTTTTTAACAGCATCTAAAATGGTGAATCCTTTCCAGAAGGTTTTCAATTGACTTTGCTCTGATCCATCAGAGGAATCACTATATATTGGCAGCTATAGACTTAGACACTGAGTTTCTTAAATAAGACTTGAAAATGAAAATTACTCCTTGATCCATGGGCCGCAGAATGGATACTGTGTTAGCAGGCATGAAAATAACATTAATCTCCTTGTTCCTCTTCATAAGAGCTCTAGGTGACCGGGTCATTGTCGGTGAACAGTAATATTTTGATTTTTTTTTTTTTTTTTTTTTGCTGAGCAGCAGATCTCAACTGAGGCCGAGGTAGGCAGATCGCCTGAGGTTGGGAGTTTAAGACCAGCCTGACAAACATGGAGAAACCCCATCTCTACTGAAAATACAAAATTAGCCGGGTGTGGTGGCACATGCCTGTAATCCCACTACTCGGGAGGCTGAGACAGGAGAATCACTTGAACCTGGGAGGCAGAGGTTGCGGTGAGCCAAGATTGTGCCATTGCACTCTAGCCTGGGTGACAAGAGCGAAACTCTGTCTCAAAAAAAAAAAAAAAATTTAGTAAACCATGCTATAAACAGATGTGCTGTCATCCAGGATTTGTTGTTCCATTTACAGAGCACAGGCAGAGTAGATTTAGCATAATTCTTAAGGGCCCTAGGATTTTTGGAATGGCAAACGATCTTTGGCTTCAACTTAAAGTCACCAGCTGCATTAGCCCCTAACAAGAGATTCAGCCTGTCATTTGAAGATTTGAAGCCAAGCATTGACTTCTGCTCTCTCATGATCAAAGTCCTCAATGATCTCTTCTTCCAAGAGAAGGCTGTTTTATCTACATTGAAAATCTGCTGTGTGAACCCGGGAGGCAGAGGCTACAGTGGGCCGAGATCGTACCATTGCACTCCAGCCTGGGCGACAGGGCGAGACTCCGTCTCAAAAAAAAAAAAAAAAAAAAAAAGAAAGAAAAGAAAAAGAAAATCTGCTGTTTAGTGTAGCCACATTCATCAATTAACTTAGCTTGGTCTTCTGAATAACTTAGTGCAGCTTTTGCATAAGCATTTGCTGCTTCACCTTGCATTTTTTTTACATTACGGAGATGGCTTCTTTCCTTAAATCTCATGAACCAACCTCTACTAGCAACCAACTTTTCTTCTGCAGCTTCCTCACCTCTCTCCACCTTCGTAGAATTAAAGAGTTAGGGCCTTGCTCTGAATTTGGCTTTGGCTTAAGAGAATGTTGTGGCTGGTTTGATCTATCCAGACCATTCAAAATTTCTCCATATCTGCAATAAGGCTGTTTTGTTTTCTTGTCATTTGTATGTTCACTGAAGTAGCACTTTTAATTTCCTTCAACAACTTTCCCTTTGCATTCACAGCTTGGCTAAATGGTGCAAGAGGCCTAGCTTTTAGCCTATCTCAGTTTTGGACATGTCTTCCTCACTAAGCTTAGTCCTATTTCTAGCTTTTTACTTAAAGAGAGACACGTGACTCTTCCTTTCACTTGAACACTTACGGGCCATTGTAGGGTTATTAATTGGCCCAATTTAAATAGTGTTGTGCCTCAGGGAATAGGGAGGTTTGAGGAGGGGAGGGCAGAATGGCCTGTCAGTGGATCAGACAGAACACATACAACATTTATCGATTAAGCTCACTGTTTTATATGGGCACAGTTCATAGTACCCCAAAATAATTACAATAGTATTATCAAAGATCACTGATTACAGATCACCATAACAGATAGAATAATAATCCAAAAGTTTGAAATAGTACAAGTATTACCAAAATGTGACCCAGAGACATGAACTGAGCACACACTTTTGGAAAAATGCCACCAATAGACTTGCTCAATGAAGGGTTGCCACAAACCTTCAATTTGTTAAAAATGCATTATCTGTGAGGCATAATAAAACAAAGTGTAATAAAATGAGGTTACCTGTATATCTTTTTTATTTTTATTAGCTGTAACTAGAAGTTAACATTTTTCCTTCTTTCTTTCTTTTTCTTTCCTTCCTTTCTTCCTTCCTTCTTTCTCTTTCTTTCTTTCTTTACTTTTCTTTCTTTTCCTTTCTTTCTTTCTTTTTCTTTTTTGACACAGGGTCTCACTTTGTCACCCAGGCTGGAGTGCAGTGATCATGGCTCACTGTAGCCTTGACCTCCCGGGCTCTAGTGATCCTTTCACCTCAGCCTCCTGAATACCTGGGACCACAGGTACATGCCACCATGCCCAGCTAATTTTTTTATTTTTATTTTTTGTACACATGGGATCTTACTAGGTTCCCCAGGCTGGGCCTGAACTCCTGGGCTCAAAGGATCCTCCCACCTCAGCCTCCCCAAATGCTGGGATTATAGACATGAGCCACTGCACCCTGCCTAGCATTTCTTCTGAATGTCTTTTGATAAAGGCAATAAACCCAGTAGTATTAGTAGCACCTGTGACTCCGCCACCAATAGAAATCATTGATATTGTTAGAGAACATTACTGCTATGGCAGATACCTTGAAATTCTATTTACACTCATCACTGCTTTGAAATTATGGTTGTTGTTTAGACAGATCTGCCACTAGATTTTGTTATTTAATCAAATAATAAAGAATTGTGTATATTACCATATCATTATTTTTAAAAACATATTTTTATAATTGTATTTTAATGTCATTGGTTTCTTTTGTGATCTATGTATTTTATTTTATACATTTAAAAATATTATTCTGGGGGGGTGTCAATAGGCTTCACCAGACTGCCAATGGGGCCCTTGGCATGCACACACAAAAAGTTTAAACAGTCCTGCTCTAGGCAGAGCCAGTTACGCCAGGAAACAATTTCTGGCAACCCTGCTCTCTATTTTCTTTCTCTTGCTCCTCCCCAGAACCCAACCTTTCAGCCAGGTGGTGGACTGCACCAGAATTACAGAGTTCTCAGGGATAAAGAAGGAGGCACTCTGGGCATGGACTGTGTCCTGAAAGTGACTTTGGCAAGGGTTAGGAGAGGCTGGGTTCTCCTGCAGCTTCCCTGGGCCTGGACAACTTGTCCCTTTGTTTTCCCAGTCAAACTGAGCCACTCTTCCTAGTTCAGAATCCACTGTTTAATACAAATATTGATTTGAGGGGTTAAGAAAACCACTCCACAGATGAGCAGAAACTTCCTGGAACCATTCACAAAATATTCATCAGAAATAGAAACCCAGAGAGGTGGAGAACTAGGACTGCCCACTCTTGTGCCAGCACAATCATCTCTACATGATTTCATATTTACAGGCTGGCCCAAGAATAAATATGGTGGCCATATCATTTTGGAAAGACAGGCTAAAGAAGTAATGCCAAACAAGCCGGCCAAATACCTCCCTTGGCTTAATGGGTGTTTGGGCAGTGCCCACCAATTACAAGTCCCTCCGCTTTATAGACTCCTAAAGTAGCTGCTGAAAGCACTATCCAGTTTACAAATGAGAAAGAAGCCTGAACACAAGCATCCTGGTGGTTGGGCTGGCAGCTCCTGCTAAGAGTTTATCTTTGCATCCACAGCCGGAAAGGAATCGGCATTCCTAGGCTTGTGACTTAAAGAAAATTAATGACTGAGCCAGACACGTCCTGAGGACCCCCTACCCTTGCAGTCCTAACACTCCGGGGCGAGATTTCTAGGTTAGGGGGAATGCCCCATCTTCTGGCTTTGGCCAAGCCTGGGATTTCTTAGAAGGTTGCGGGGCCAATCAGCAGCCATAAATCTTAGAGAACCTTCACCGTTTTACAAGGGAGTTCGCAGGGGCTGCCCTTCTCCCTCACGCGGTCTATTTACAACGCCGAAATCTCTGTGTTAATGGACCTAGGATAATGGTGTTTACTTTACCGCGATAAAGCGCTGGGCTTCCTGGGGGAGCGGCTGTAAAATGTCCTGGAGGTAGGGATGGAACGGGCGCCGTAAAAGCGGGCGCTGGAAGGGCGGGGGCACCAGGTTCTCCTTCAGGCCGGCGCCCCCGCCCTCCACCCTCTAGGCCAGGCTGAGCAGCCCGGGCCTGGCGGGCGAGCACCGTTCCCACATAAATCACCAGCGCCAGAGTCTCGGGAAAAGGCGCATTTTTCATTGCTGGCTGCAGGGCGACTCCAGACCGCGAACGAGAAACAGAAGTTGTCTTTAGATAAACCGTTCACCGGAGCGCGCGTTGTGGCAGCAGGGTCCGCAGAGCACAGGGCAACCTGGGTCTGGCGCTGCGCCCCCGCCAGCCGATCACCTCCCAGAGGCCCCTCAAGAAACCCAGATCCTCTCAAGGGCTGGTACCACGTCCTCCTGCCAGAGAGGAGATAGGGAGCCAAGCGGGAAGGAAAAGGAGAACTTCAGGGTTTGGAGAGACTGGAGAAGTGGTGCTCGCGAAGGCAAAACCTCAAAAACCTGAAAGCCTAACTCCACGTTTACCAGCAATGTAATTTCGAGCAAGTGACTTTACCCCTCTGAGCTTCAGGAATCTTAAGGTGTAAAACAAAACTACTACCTTCTTATTCTGTGTTCAAAATTGACGTGAAATCAAATGCAAGTTTTATAACCAGACCCAGGAGGTTCCCTGAAGCCCCTGGAATTGTTGGCAAAGGGTCACGCGTATCTGGGGAGAGGATCCCGAGCAAGTGCTCAAACCACAAAACAGTGAGAACCACCGCCCTAGCTCTGTAGACACACTATATGGCTAGAATCCTGGCTCTACCACTTACTAGCTGTGAGATCTTGCTCAGGTTACCGAAGCCTCCTGTTTTCTCTTCTGTAAAAAGGGATAATCGTTCCTACGATTATGTGGAGACTAAAAGCACTAGGCACGGTGTCTGGCATGTAGTAAATGCTAAACGATTAGCTACATTCACGCATCAGCCCCTAGCCCTATAGCAAAGACACTTGTCTCCAAAGTCAAGAATTCCAGGCCTAGTCTTTTCAAACTGAAGGCTGCCAAGATCTATGAAACCCTACATTGGTCCTGGGCGCCAGTGGGCAACTCGCCCATTGTCAGATGGCGCCCTTTCCACTGCTTTGGATGGGTGCGCGGGTAGCGTTTTTTTTCCCGGGCCAGCAGTGGGTAAGCGTGTGCGCACCTTGCGCCGGGCGCTGCAGGGAGTCTCCAGCTCCTGGAGGTGCGCACTCGCTGGGCGGCCGCCCTTTGAAGGCAGCTCTAACCTTGCCGGCCGCCAGGCGCCCGGGGCTTGGCCGTAATCCGGATTTGGAGGCCGAAGCAGTAAGCAGGCCGTCACCGACTGCGAGGAAATCAAAGCGGCCGCCATCCTGGTAGCTCCCGGTCTTGTTTACTTGTTGACGCGCGCTCACCCAAGCAAGACGACCTCGAGTTTGGTATCTGCCTAGAGAGAAGAGGGGTAGGGGTCCCGGGAGCAGCCAGCCTCCACCCCGCTGGAGGCCAAGGTTTCCAATTGCGGCTGACAAGTTTCCTTCCCTTCTAAGGTCAGAGGTCGAGCCTGGGAGAGGCCCCGCTCCCCTTTCCCTCCAGGCCCACCCGGCGCGGTGTCCTGGAGCCCCGTTTCCAGCCGCGCCTTCTTCTCCCCTCCTAGCTCGTTATCCATTAGTATAATCCTCTGTCCAAACAGTGCAGCCGGGACGGCCAGACGTTTGGTGTAAACAGACCCGGGGGAACAATTCTAACGATATAAATAAAATAACCATTAATAGCGCAAATTGTTCGATGAACCGGAGGCCGAGCACCCGGACTCCAGCCTCGCTGGGGTTTGTGTACACAGCGTGGACGCCACGCATCCGTCAGGTGAATCTGAGGTTCTTGTCCCGGCCAAAATCTAAACCAGGCGCAGGTGAGGTCCCCTCAAGCGCGTCAAAGGGGACCCGGCTCCTAACACTCCCAGGCCGCGACACGCACGCGGCTCAGGACAGACGCACACAGCGAGGTCGCCAGGCGGCCGCAGCTCGCATTAACGTAACCGCCGGGGCCCGCCCCAAACAGAGTAACTGGGGTGAGCCCGGCTCTTCAAAAACTCTACCCCTCTCCCCGTGGCCAGCCGCGGCCTCAAAGGGCGCCACCTGGTCACATCGGCAGCCTCCGTGTGAGCAAGGACACAGAGCCCACACCCCAAACGGAAAAAAATCAACCTCCACTTGTCCCGGGCTTCATAATAATAAACTAACATTTATTGGGCGTTTCTTGTGCCAGGCACCACGCTAAGTGCTTCACAGAGGTAATTTCCTTGAATCCTTAGGCGACCTAAGAGGTAGATGCTTCTAGTATTCCCAGTTCCACAAGTCAGAAAAGCAGAAACCTCAGAGAGGTTACGGAATTTGCCTGGAGACCCATGGAGACAGAATTTGAATCCACAGCTCTGCTCCAGGAAGTGCACGGTGCCTCCCCGAGATGCAGCCACTTGCGCAGATTCCGGGATGCCTGGCTGCCAAGGTCTGAAGCCTAGCTCCAGCGCATTCCCGGCTCCGCCGGGCTGCAGGGGGTTTGCTTTCCAGTGGGAAGTTCCTACTTCTCCCGAGAGCGTCGGCAGAGTGGTCTAAGAGGTCAGGACAGAGGCAGGAGGGGAGCCTCCTTGGAAAGTCCTGTGACCTATTCCCAGGGACCCAGCAGTGGGCTCCCAGCGGGCCCTGCTCTGGCGTCGGGGTTGCAGATACCGCCCAGGAGGAGGCGAGCGAGGCCTCCGGGACAATAGGTCAACCCTGCGGGGGTCGCGGGGGGAGGCGGGGTCACTTGGAAAAACGCCTCCCTGGGGCCGGATGGCCGTGGAGTCATGGTTCCCGGAGTCTGGCTGGGGCAGGACGTTGTCTCCAGCCCACCCAGGCGTGGAGCGGAGGCGTCCTGCACCCACTCCTTACTTGCTTCGTGACCTTGGACAAATAATTTTATTTCTGGGGTCTCAATGTCCAAGGCTCTAACATGGGGCGGGAGGGGCGATGATACTTTTCTCCGAGGGATGTAGCGATCGGAAGAGACCTTTGTGTGGAACGCTTTGTTCACCGGTGGAAAGTTTATTATCATGATTAGTGTTAACTTGACAGTGGGCACTTCAGAAGGCGGGGACGAGGGCTGGCAGCCCCATACTGAACAGAAAGCGAAGGACGGAGGTAGGGAGAAAGGAAACTGCTCTGGGGGGCGGAGGTGGGGGTACGCGTAGGAGGGAAGGGGAGGGGGCTAGAGGAGGCTCCGCCCCACCGTCCGGCAGTGTTTATTTTCAAGGCAGCTTCCAGTCAATCCTGTCACCGGGGCACATTCTTTTCGGGGGCTGTGAACCACCGTCAGGGCTCTGCAGGAAGATTTGAGGAGGGGGAGGGCTGTCGAGTAGGGAGCAGGAATTCGCAGAGTAGAGAGAACTGCGTCTGGGCAGGCAGTCCCTGCGTGGCGCGGGGGAAGAGAGGAAGCTGAGTGTTCAAGGCAAGGAATTTTAACAACTTTGGGCAATTTACCTCACCCTTCTGAGCCTCAGTTCCCTCCTCTGAAATGGTTATATTAATAGGGCCAAAGACAAGAGCTGTTGCAAGAAGCAGAAGCAGTAACAATGGCGGACACTTAGCAAGAGTTTACAGCAGCCTGGAGATGTTCTGGGATCTTCATACCCAATGAGACAGCGGACTCTCCCAGCCCAGTAGAAGTCTCTTGACCATGGTCTGCCAGTTTATGTGGGGGCTGGGTGGGAAGGGGAGGCTCTTCACCTCTGAGCCCATTGGTGCTTGTAGAAAAGCCATGAACAGTAGCTAGTTCTGTCCATATGGTCATTGGTGGTGGGATTGCTAATGTTATTGTTGTCAGCTGTATTATTTCTATTGTTACAGCCACTCACTACCAACCCTAAAAGGTAGCCGCCAGTAACTCCTTTATGGAAGGGAAACAGGCTCAGAGAGGGTAAGTGACTTGCCTAAAGTCACACAGCAGGTGTGGGGCCAAGCGGAGAGATAAGAAACCAGGCAAATCCAATGGCCAGATGCTGTCACCCACCGCAGAGGTAAAAGGAGAGAGGGCACAGTTTGGTGCAGGGCAAGGCCTGGGTGAGAGAGGGACACCCACCGCCAGGGCAGGTCCCCAGCAGCTGATTTATTTGCATTCCAGTGGGGAGGCTAATTGGCCAGATCTTTATCTCAACACGATAACAATGACATGAGACTTCAGGGATTTGTTTACAGCAGCTAAAAATGATGCATTTGTGGGAGTGGGAAGCTGGGTTGGAGTGCGGGTTTTGTTTGCGGCTGCTTTAGCTTCAGAGGGTGGGGAGTGGCTACTGGGGGAGTGGGGAGGCTGAGAGGAGGCTGCTGGTCATTCTGAGAGTATTTCCTAAAACTAATGATTAAGAATTAGCGTCCTTGTTTGAAGACCCCCAAAAACACAAAATTTGATGGATAATTAAATAATGCTTTTCTAAGTGGGAAAACAGAGGGCCTGGGAACCCAACTCTCCGCCGATCTCTGCTCAGCTAGAGGAGAGGTTCGGCACCTCTGTGCCTAACAACGCCCCTCACCACGCACACCCCCAGCCGCCACCGCAAGAACCGTTTCTCCTCGCATAGGTGCAGAACGCTCTGTAAGTGCTTCTCTTAATCTTTAAGGCAGGCCTATAAAGTCCACACCATTATTATCTTCTTTTGTAAGTGAGAAAACAGCCATTTAACAAGGTTGAAAGACTGGCTCAAAGTCACAAGACTACAAAAACAGCAGGACTCCACACCTAGATCTGGTGGACTACAGGGCCAGTGCTCCAGCCCAAGACAGAGGCATGACTTATGATTATGACTTAGAGAAAGCAACATCTCCCTGGGCCCCATCCCAAACTCAACCTCCTCATCTATGGACTCTCCTTGCAGAGGAGGGTGTCACCGGGGCAACCTTTGCACACGAATGCTCAGGAGGTCTGTCTACAGCCATTCACATGCATGCTTACTGACTTACCAGTTGTGGGAGGTATAAGATATTCACATCTGCCTGTGTACACGCTCACTTATGTGGGGGCACAATACATACATATATATACATACAGGCCACCCTTCTACTATACTAATGTGGAGGGCATGACACATGGAGTTTTTAAAAGTCTAAATTTCAGAATATTTCAATGTAGTTTTATTACTTTCAACAACACACACAGTCATTACAATTCTGGCAATAAAATCTATTCCCTCTTCTCTGACTACAGCTTAGACAGGCCCTTATGGAACTACTTTGTACAAGACTAATTGTAATGATCCCATAAATTGCCTTATAGAAATAGTGCATCTGATAGTCATGGAACTTAATTTTCATCTTGGATCATATAAACATTTCTCTCCAAATCTCATGTCACTACCAGTAATTCACATTATTGTGGGGCGGGGTGGGTGGGGAAGGAGGGAGGGAATTTAGAATGAGTGTTGGCCAGCCCTGTGTTAATGACCACATGATCTGAAAGAGCAGAGCCCTAATGTGGAGTCTACATTTATGGGGAGTCCTGAGTGCCTTCTTCCCCATGCCCATCCACATGTGCACTCACTAATGTGTTTACACAGGAAAGCACTTTCCTCTTCATTCAAGGAGAAAGACAAGTCTGTAGAAACATTTATATCATGTCTCTATCCACCTACTGGAAACCTATGTTTCTCAGGAGATGAAACTGCCACCAATCTCAAAAGTATGGCTGCAGCTGGAAGGTAAAAGATAGAGGGTGGCTGGCTGGCTGCCTGCCATGCATCTGGGGAGCCCAGCTCCCAGGGGAGAATGCATGAGACTTAGTCCCCTCTCAGGAGGCCAGTGACTCAGTGGCCCCCACTGGCCCCAGTTAGGGAAAAGGTAGGAGATTATTGGTGGACCCAGAGCAGCTAGAGTGCTCTGTCCTTGGCTGGTGTGAGAAGCCAGGGACCCCACTCTTTTCTCTTAGATTTGGCCCCTGCATTTTAAGGCAATCTCTGAAACACCTTCCAGTTGGGGTGAACTCAAGACAATACAACCCCCAGTCTAAAGTGGGACTGTTGGGAAAGAAAGGAAAGTCAGTTTGCTCTCACCTGTGTGTGGTGCAGTGGGGGTGGGTGTTCCTGGTCTGGGAGCCCCCATCTGCTCTCAGGGATGCCTGGGGCCCAGGCCTCATGGTCACCTCCAGCTCTGCTCTGGTTCTCTTCAGACTGCCACAATAGAAGGAAACGGAGAAGGATCTGCCTGGAGTGGGGATTTCCATGGGGAGGGCAGCCAAGCCTGCCACCTGGAGCCCCACAGACCAGCTAGGGCCCACTGCTGAGGCCATGGGGGAGTGGGGGCTTGGGAGGTGGGAGAGGTCTTACCAGTTGGAACAGGGCACAGAGTAGCTTCCCTTTCACAAGCCCAGGGATGCATGGGCATTTTCCTGAGCAGCCCTGAGGGTCAGAAGCAGAGGGGTGGGATGGGGGAAGGAATGTGGGGCTCAGGAGTGGAGTCTTGCTCAGTTAGTCTCACCCCACCTCAGCGAAGCCCTCCTGTGCTGCCCTGATTCCCTTCACATCAAACATCTGCAGGGGCCACAATAAAAAAGCCTGAGAGCATCAGAGTGGAGGGGGTAAGAAGGGAGGGAAAAGAGGGGAATGAAACAAGATGAGGGGAAGAGTGAGAAAATGGGCAGGAGGGAAACAGGTGGGGAGGAGTGGAAACAGTAAGAAAGGAAGCTGAGGAGATGGGGGAGGAGGTGAGGAAGAAAGGAAGTGGGGGAAGGGCAGAAGGGAAAAGGGGTGGCAGAGTAAAATGGGCTCCGTCAGAGAGGAAGGGGCTACGAGGGGAAAAAGGCTAGCAGTGAGGGAGAGGAGGAGGACTGCAGGCGGAAGAGCGCGCGCGTTTTAGGATCCCCGACTCAGAAGCTCTGCCTGGCCTCAGGATGTGGCGAGCCTCAAGAGGTAAGAAGGTCCTCGCCTCTGGTTGGCAGGAGTGCGGAGAGGTGGAGGGGAGTTCGAGAACGTAGAGGCAGGTTCAAGGACAAAGGCACACCTTGTGCGGGCCGACCAAGTCTCCCTAGTCCTCTTCGCTAGGGCCCCAGGCCCTTGGCGGGCGGATGGAGAGAGATGCCCCAGGAAAAAGCCCAGCACTGCTAGGCCCTACGTGCACGGGCTTGGAGACGGGGCGCCAGTACCAGGCAGGGCACAATGAGGCTTGGGGCCCTTACAGTCGCTGCAACCTGGAGGTACCGAACCGGGGACCTCCGACCTGACATGCAGGCGAGGCTGCGAGGTCCAGAGCCTGGACCTGGTTCCTAGGGAGCGCCACTCCTTCTGACCCCTGTGGCGTGCGTCCTGGCGCGCCGCACCCGCCTGGAGCCTCGGCCCTCTCTGCTGTTCCCTGGCTGATTCTGAGCAAGGCCAGCAGCCCACGGCCCCACCCGACCCCCACATCTCCGCAGGGTCAGGCGAGCCGAGCAGGAACTGCGCCGGGGCAGTGGTGATGGCTGGGCGTCCCTGCAGCTTCAGGGGCCAAGGGCAATCGGGGGGCTAGGCCCGCAGACCTGGCCGTCCGCTGACGCAGCGAAGGTCTAGCGGAACCGTGGGGATCGCTCTCCCAGTGCCGACCGAAGGCCCGGACCTCCAGGCTGGACGCGGCGAAGGCCGCATAAGACGTTACTTAAACATGTTACTTAAACAAGACTGCAGTAAACGTTTCTTTCCAAATGAGAAAGGTCTTTTTCGTTCTCAGACGGTTTGAAGGTATTTGTGCCAACGTGACCCCCAGGGAGATTTGGAGGAAGCTTTCTACGTCCTAGGAGGCTGAGATCCCACGGAGCCGGTTTACGGTTGAGAGCAGACGGTTTCGAGTAGATAACGCTGGAAGAGACACGAAGAATCTCTCTTGCTTCTTGGAACGCGATAACCACATTTCTTTCTCTGTTCCCCCACTACTAAAAATCAGCAATCCGCACAGAGCAGGCAGCCGCTCTGATTCGAATGAATTAATTTGCCCAAGACAGCAGCCGCTCTTCTGAAGTCAGATTACATTTTTAAAAGTTTATACACATTGAAATTTCGCTACAGAAAGTTAAAAGCACGCTAGCAACAACAAAAAAAGTTAAGGAATGCATTCAGAATTCCAATTTAATCCTCAAGTTAAAACTGCTCACTGCACGCCCAAATAGCACACGCAAACAGTACAAATAAATGTCTGTATACAGGAGTCCTTTATTTAGGTGTTTTTCGTTTGAAAAAATATTGAATTGATTTTCATTCAACAAAGATACAGTCTTTTCGACATGTTTTATTAACAGAACTGGTTTTGGTAAAGAAAGGGTAATTTACATTTTTATCTTTAAAATTTTTGGAGGGGCAGATCCACAAAGATAGCTGTGAAGTCCTCTCCCTGAGAAATCGAAAGTCACATTCTCAGCAAGGACCTGTAATTTACAAGGAACTATACAAATTACTGTATTCGGACTAATTTTCTCCCAGGAAAGAGAAATAGTGGTTAATTTAGAAAACTCAATTCCAAATAAAATCTAGGAAAATTTGGCATTCCTGCAAACACATGCAAAACAAACTAGTGCTTAAAACAGCATTTCAAAATCTCTTTTATGAAATTCCTTCGACAAGAAAAAAACCTCCCAAGAAATTAGAACAGTTTAATGCCTTCTAGGACTCACTAACCTAGTTGACATTAAAAGCACAAAATGTATTCACCCGTCTCGCAATTAAAATGCTATTGCTTCTGAATTGCTTTAAAAAAAATGGATAGCTTTCTAACATTCCTTAACAAAAAACCAAAGCAAAGCACACTTGCGCATACACACAAACACACACACCCACCACCACCACCACCACCATCACTACCACCAACAAATTAACAAAAACCCATTTAGTGAGTCTCTCTCTCATAAGTTGACATTGAAAATGAAACTTATAGGAGAGCAATTAAAAAAATGAAAAGATTCACCTGAAATGTTTTCGCTATCTGAGTTCATCACAGGATGATTTTTTCAGGCTTTAATAGAAAAATCTCTTCTGATTGTAGTGTTACATTGTTACATTTTGATTAGAAAGCCACGATAACTTTCAACTTGTTTGCAGCCTTGGTTACATAATTAAATGACAATTTGAAAAGTTGAGAGACAACGAGATAAGCAGTGGCATTTACAACTAAAATTATCCATTATCTGCCTATATTTATATGTGCATTAAGCAATCTTTGTGTAGACAATAACAGCTATGAGAACACTTAACAGTTTTCAAAAAATTGTCACATTTTTCATTTGATAATGCATTTATTGTAATGGCTAGCATGTGGTTTTCCTTAAAAAAAAAAAAAAAGGTACAGACGTTTAGGCATCCATACAGCACTTCCCCTTCAAGGACTTTGCCACCATTTACTGATGATCTTTAATAATAGGGTGGGGGAGAGAGCTTGTATAAACGTATGAGGTGATGAAAGGGTAGGAAGGCAGATACACTCGATTAAAATAAAATCAAACGCTTCCATGGATGCAGCCATACTTACTTTATCTGACAGTAATTGGCTAAACTGTCTGGAACGAAAACCTATTATTAGTAGAGCACAGCTCGAGGATTTCAAAGATCTACTTTTCAGACAAGAGAATGCAAATGCCCCAGAAGGCGATCGTAACTGGATAGGCGTTGGAACCAGATCCCACTCTGATAAGAGACTCCTGTGGAGCGACTGCTGCTGTACAACTACCGCTCTCGAGTTCTCCTCCTTTCAGGCCCGCGGCCGTCGAGGGTACAGGCTGCGCGCGCGGGAAAAGGAGGCCACCTAGATGAGATTGGCCTGGCGGGGATCCCTGCGGGGAAGCACGGCCACTGGGGAACCAGACCAAGGGAGTCTGAACAATACTGAGGGGGTAGCTGGAGACAACCCAAACTCCTGCTCTGGGCATAAAACTCAGATCAACCTTAGGGATGCGGTAGCTGATAGAGGTTTTCCGCAGGCTGGAACAGCACTGCACTGGGCTGGGTATGAGGAAAGGAAGCGGCGATAAGGTCTAGGCGCCGCCCGCTAGGCCCCTTCGCCTGGAAGTCCTCACAGGCCCTGGTGGCCTACTGAGGAGCAACCTGCCCAGGGTCCTCAAGAGACAACCGCTTAGGCCTGGCGCAAGGTACCTGGCCCGGGAGCGGCTGGGGTGGCGGAATTTGGGGTAGAGGGGCACCCGTGGGCCGGCTGGTGGGGAGGAGACAGCCCCCTGCATGAGCTCACAGAGGCGCCCTGGTGGGCTCCGGCGGCTGCAGAGCGTCTGTGGGCGTGTATCGGCGATCAGGCGCTGGAGGGGCGCTTTGTCCTGGTCGCAGTTTTAAGACCTGGATTGTTGGGCTAGATTTATGAAAGGCCTAGGAGCGAAGCGAGATGGGAAGCAAGGGAATGTAACAAGGAGAAATGCAGGCTTCGGTTGGAAACTGGGGAGAGAGAGATTGTTTCGATAGCCTTTCTCCTTTTCTTTTTCCAGAATCATGAAATCACCGAGGAGAAGAAAACTGGGGACTAGAAGAAGCAGAAACATTTCCCCTGAGACAGTTTTGCCCCGGAGGTGGGGTGGGGAAGTGGGGCTGGAGCTCAGCTTCCTGCTTTTATGCTCGGCGGCCACCGTGATGCACACACACTCGAGGTCCGCCACCCCGCAGTGCCGTGCACCCCTCTGCCCCCACCTCGGAATCTTTGTGCCCGAGCGCTCGGGATCCACGGCAAAACCAGGCACATTCCTCCCTCTGCAGACTCACCGCCTGGTTTGTAGACACTGGTCTCCGCCTGGGGCGTCAATAGTTTCAGGATTTAAAGCAGAAAGACACCGGGCGCCCCTGTGGCTGAGGAATGGCGGTTCCAGCACAAGACCCTGCCCACAGAGGGTCTCTCCCTACTGCCTGCGGGCCGCCGCTACCCTAAGTACTCCGGGGCGCACGTGGCTCGCGCGGCATCCCAGCTCCCCGGGCGGACCCAGGGGCTGCCTCTCCACAACATTTCCGCTCCCTTCTGCAGAGCCCCGCCTCTCCCACCTCCCGACAGGCTGTTCTTTCTCCCTTCAACCTTGGGCACCCACTCCTGTCGCCGTTGCGGGACCCGCGTGGCAGCCCTCCACCTTCGTACCCACTCCCAGCCGGTGTCTTATGCCGCTCGGAGGCAATGTCCACCGTCCCTGCACCTTTCACCTGCCCCTTCCAGGTGAGACGGGTCTCTTTCAGCTCCGCCATCCTGACCGCCAAAAAATGCTTGGATTGGCTGGGGCCGGATGAGGACAGCCACGGTTGAGCTGGAACCGTTCTCTATTTTTTTAAGGCCAGCGCTGCACACGGGTCTTTCTGTGGCCCTCAAAGCAGCGCCCGCTGCTCCTCACTGGGCTAGGCCTGGTAGCGAGCAAATGCCTATTGTGGGAGAAGATGGTCCCAGAGTTTCCAGCTCAGAGTTTCCAGAATCTGTGGGGGACTGCATAGACTCCCCCAGAAAACAACCAGGGCCTCATGAAGGTGCCAGAAGGCGTGTAGGTAGAGAAATTTTAAAAGCCTGTCGGAGAGGCAAGGCCTACATTCAGGCTCCTGATTTCAATAGGCGGAAAAGAAGGCTGCCAAGGCTGGGTCACCTCCCTTGTGAGGACAGATCCTGCTCTCAGTATGTGCCACACTCCAGCCACGCACCACCAATGCAGTCAACAAACACTGCCTGACCTCCCATACAGAAAAGCAGTCGTTGACACGTACTGAGCGCTTAACACGCGTGAGGCCCTGCACTAAGATTCTGGCATGTTTTGCCTCATTCAACCCTAGCAACAACCAAAAAAGGTATTACTGCCTTCGTTTTATAGACGAGAAAACAGACTTAGAAATGCCGAAGATCACACACTGACTAGGCCAAGCAAGAGCTGTCGAATACCAAAGTTTAGTCATAACTCTATCTTCCTTTCACATACTGCTCTGTGCGGCTGCTGCCAGGGATACAAGGGCAAAAGCAACCCCGGGACACTGCCCTCATGGAGCTTACAGTCTAACTGGGGCGACCAGGCAGGCACATACAGCTATAGAATTAAGTGGGAAGTGATAAGTGACATGCATGTCCTTTGCTAACACAAGCTGCAAGTTCAGAGCCTGAAAGAGGGGACTTCCGGCTAGACGATCTAGGAGCTCTTCCTTGGAGAACATTTTCCACTCGTGGAGGCTAAGGGTCAGAAACATGTTCCAAGTGGAGAGAAAGCTTGAGCAAAGGCAACAAGTTGAAAAAGGACATGTCGCCCACCCATAGATAGATAAAACACTGCATCTCCTCGTGGATCCAGCGCCCAGTATTTACCCGCCAGGAAGTTTTCCTGCCCCGCGCAGCAGCTGAAAAAAACACACTCCTGGGGCATCCTTCCCTGGCGTTGGTTCGTGGACAGCAAGCCTCCCAGAACTGGCCTAGGTCGGGAAGGTGCAGCCACGCGGGAATCAATGGTTCAGGAACCGGATCAGTGCAGCCTCGCCCGCAGCGTCTCGGACTTCAGGACTCTATACTAGTCCTTGTCTATTTCTGGTAGAGCCGCAACATCCCACTCGCAGAGAGCAGGGGGCGTGGCCCACATGAGCCAGAACCTATAGGGAGGGAGGTTGGGGCGCCAGCCCCGCCCCCCGACGTGACGCAAGTCTCCCGGACAGAGGCTTAGGAGCCCGGGCCCCAGTCCCTGCAGTGGCTGTAACAAAACCCAGACCCCCAGGTCCCGGCCAATGGAGGCGATTTAGACTGGAGTGGGACCGCGTCTGTCAAAAGCCCGACTCGGCAGCAGCGGCGGAGTCCAGGAGGAGAGCTGGAGCCGCCGCACTGCCTCCCCGCCCCCGCCGGGATTTATTATTTGGACTGGACAATTAAGTGGCCCTGATGATGTTACCAAGCCCGGTCACCTCCACCCCTTTCTCAGTCAAAGACATTTTGAATCTGGAGCAGCAGCACCAGCACTTCCATGGTGCGCACTTGCAGGCGGACTTGGAGCACCACTTCCACTCTGCGCCCTGCATGCTGGCCGCAGCTGAGGGGACGCAATTTTCTGACGGAGGGGAGGAGGACGAGGAAGACGAGGGCGAGAAATTGTCCTATTTGAACTCACTAGCCGCAGCAGACGGCCACGGGGATTCAGGGCTGTGTCCCCAGGGCTATGTCCACACGGTCCTGCGAGACTCGTGCAGCGAGCCCAAGGAACATGAAGAGGAGCCCGAGGTCGTGAGGGACCGGAGCCAAAGTGAGTAGAGGGGGAAAGAAAACGCACCCGCACACCTGGAGCAATGGCAGAGCGCACACAAACAGCCCACAAACCTTGCCAGCGCAGCTGCCCACCCCTTTACCCTTTGGCTGGGGCCATGCCTCCGCCCTGGTCACCGACAGCTCCACAAAGCGCAGGTACCTGCAAGGGAGCCGGGGTGGAGAGACAAGGACGAGGTGACCCTGACAACTACTCCCCCACAAAGGGGGAAATGAGGGAAGGGAAGGTGGTTACTGCTGCCCTGATGCTGAGAGGCGACGTGGGCTCAACGCCTGGGTCCTCATAACTGGCAGTATTTTTGCTCTTCCCCCCGCCCCAAAAGCCTCTTCCCCCAAAAAGGGCAGGAGCCTGGACCTTTTTCGTTTTCCCTCTAGGGTGAGATGAGTTCTCTTAGCCCAGGGCAGCCACCCCTTCTTCTCCGAAAAGACAGCCCAAGCAGCCTGTGTCTCTCGCACCCGCAGGGGCAGGAACTTTGGTGGAGGCCAGCTGGGCGGTTTCCTCCCTTCTCTGCTTGGAGCTCAGCGTCCTTGAACCCGTGGCACTCAGTAGAGAGAGAGGAGATGATCGGAAAGTGCGTGGGAACAATGTCTATTCCGCGCGACCATAGCTCTCACATCCCTAAGGCGCCAGCCTTTTTTGAAAATCCGTAACGTTTTGCTTTGTGTCCCAGGCTGCGGGCCTAATAGAAAACGCGCCGAACTTGAGTCCGAGATCTTGGCTGCTCACATCGGACGGGAAGTGAATTGATAGGGAGATGGGATAATCAAATAAAGTCCCCAAGGAAGTGTATTTAAGAGGACAGAATCACAGTCTTTCCCCAAGAGGCGGTTTGATGTGGCAGAGGCCAAGGCCTATGCTCTCATAGTTCCCAGAGCCGAAAATCCGCATGAAACTGTCTATAACTAGTCAATCAAACTTCATTTTCAAAGTGCACACAGATGTTGTCATAACATTCGCATGTAGTCTTTTATAAGCCACACACACACACACACACACACACACACACACACACAAGTCCCTGAGCCATGCACAAGCGTTACACTCAGAACAGATTTTCGCGCAACCCATGCCCACCGGCCCACTCATACCAACACGCCTCACACCTTCAGTTATCCTTGGTGGAGTAGAATGCAAACGAGTTTGCAAATACTGTAGTTATTATGTAGTTGCAAGCCTTCATCCTGAAAATAGTCATTAGCACGTCGAGCCGCATATTTAATACAGAGTAATCTCTTCTCTCGCAGATGCTCAAGATCCAAATAAACACGCACTAACTACCCCTCTCCACGAAACGCGCCTCCGCCTGCTAAGGGCGTTCTTTGGGTACTGGGGCTGTCTCAGGGTCCCACAGCGCCAGGAGCCACAAACGTTCCCAAAAGTCCAGCCATTTACTACCGCACGCTCTGCGCAGCCACCAAAAAGGGTCACGGTGCTCCAGGACAGGAGCCGCGGTGCGGCCGGGAACAGCTAAGGACGCTGTTGTTTGCTTCTTCCGCAGAAAGCTGCCAGCTGAAGAAGTCTCTAGAGACGGCCGGAGACTGCAAGGCGGCGGAGGAGAGCGAGAGGCCGAAGCCACGCAGCCGCCGGAAGCCCCGGG
Organism: Pan paniscus; assembly: GCF_029289425.2. NCBI lineage: Eukaryota > Metazoa > Chordata > Mammalia > Primates > Hominidae > Pan > Pan paniscus. The sequence goes on from NC_073257.2 coordinate 111,440,752, forward strand.
TCCTCTTCTCGCAAGCCCAGGTCTTCGAGCTGGAACGCAGGTTCAAGCAGCAGCGGTACCTGTCGGCACCCGAGCGCGAGCACCTCGCCAGCAGCCTGAAGCTCACATCCACTCAGGTGAAAATCTGGTTCCAGAATCGCAGGTACAAGTGCAAGAGACAGCGGCAGGACAAGTCTCTGGAGCTTGGCGCACACGCGCCCCCGCCGCCGCCGCGCCGCGTGGCGGTCCCGGTGCTGGTGCGGGACGGCAAGCCGTGCGTCACGCCCAGCGCGCAGGCCTACGGCGCGCCCTACAGCGTGGGTGCCAGCGCCTACTCCTACAACAGCTTCCCCGCCTACGGCTATGGGAACTCGGCTGCGGCCGCCGCCGCCGCCGCTGCCGCCGCCGCAGCAGCGGCGGCCTACAGCAGCAGCTATGGCTGTGCGTACCCGGCGGGCGGCGGCGGCGGCGGCGGCGGGACCTCGGCGGCGACCACTGCCATGCAGCCCGCCTGCAGCGCGGCCGGAGGCGGCCCCTTTGTGAACGTGAGCAACCTAGGAGGCTTCGGCAGCGGCGGCGGCGCACAGCCGTTGCACCAGGGTACTGCAGCCGGGGCCGCGTGCGCTCAGGGCACCTTGCAGGGCATCCGGGCCTGGTAGGGACGGGGCGGGTCACGCGGCGGGCACCCCAGCGCAGCCTGGCGCCGCGGGACTGAAGCTCGAGAAGGGCCTGACCTAAAGGTCAGGTCCCCTCGTTAAAAAAATATATACGTCTAGCTCCTCAGGGCTTCGGATCGCAGCTCACTCGAGGCCTGGGGAAGGGGACTCAGGGGCGAGGAGGATGACTGGGTCCGGTCGCCAGGGCTGTCTCTGAGGCAGAAACGCCGGCTGGGCGCCGGGGAGGACGATGGCCCCGACCCTGGCAGCGAGAGGAGACCAGGAGGCTAGGACCCTGGCCGCGCTTGGTTCTTCCAAAGCGAGAAGGGCTTCTCTCCCTCGGCCTTTCCGCCGCCTCCGCGAAGCGTTGGCGGGGAGCCCAAGGACATAACAAATTAAAAGCATGAAGGAGAGAAAAATGGGGGTCGTGGCTTGAGAAATTCCAGGCCCTACCGATCCTCTGCCCCCTTTGCGGGCCTGGAGCGCCATAGCACAGTCGATTTCGTTTCGCAGCTGTCTCCCCTCCGCAGCAGATACCTCGGTCCAGATCTCCGGATTGTCGGGGGACGCAGGACTCTTCGAGGAAAACCAGCCGAATGAGATCAAAAGTTGGGGGTGGGGGGAGGCTGAACAAACTCGGGACCTGGTGGCCCACCGGAGGTGTTACCGGGTTTCCTTTCTGTTTCGTATTCTGTATTCAGCACATGTTATCTATCTATCTATATAACTATAACCACACGCCGTGTACACACCCGCTGCCACACACTACAGGAGTCAATAAACAAGGTGCAATATTTTCAAATCGTTGGCCGGCTACAGAATTGGTTTAGCCCCAAAGAGTGGAGAGGAATCCTTTAAATAGGGCGGGAAGGGGAGGAAAAGGTGCGAGGGGAAAATCATCCTCCCTGGGCGATCGCAGGCCTGGTCTCCCATGAGCCAGGCCCCAGGCTGCAAGTCTGATCTCTTCGGGGCTTTGTTCATTAATTTCTGTTTACTCTTACGGGCTGGACAGGTCGAAGGTTCAGGGCCATTTGAAGTCCCTGGCTTTGCAGTTCCCCCTAAGTTTTACCCAGATGCTTGGACTAGCTGTATAGACCTGCGTTCGGTCAAGTCTTGCACTCTGCCCCACCTCGAGGGTCGCCAGGGAGAAGGAAGCCTCGCTCGCAGTCCCAGCTGTTGGCCGCGCGAAGGCGGCTCCTTCCCTGGCTGCAGCCAGGGCTACCAACGCGCCCGGGGGCGCTGCGATGCGCCCCACTGCGGCCGAGCTCTCCCCCTTGGCCGCCCTCCCTTCTCCCCCGGCGGCCGCGGCTTTATGCGGCTCCTTGTCACTTGCGGAGAATGCCTGTGCGAGGGCTGTGCTGCCACACGGCCGATTGTGAGCGTGCCAAGGCGGGTGAATGGGGAGGCCTCAGAGCGCCGCGCCATTGTGGGGCCGGGCCTCGCTGAAAGGCGGCTCCGGGCCGGGAAGGTGCGGAAAGAATGGCTTTTTATTGGAGTCCCGAACAAAAGGTGTGGTAGGAAGGCGAGGTCCCCTGCGCGAACAAAAACCCCAGCGCGTCGGATTGACGTCCCCCCCGAGCTCCCCATTGCTTCTCAGAGCGGGGGCTTTGTGCAGCAGTCTGCTCAACAGAGGGACGGAGAAATGTGCGGGGGTTTTGTTCCCCACTTTTTGTGCGCTGGGGGAGGGGGCGGCAGGGGGACGGGGGCTGGGCGGGCAGCAGGGAGGGGCGCGCTGATTAGGCCGGGCCGGCCGGGGCGCTGAGACGTTCAGCGGGAGTCGGCGGCCTGAATGCTGGGTCATTATTGCTACAAGTTTAGCAATTTCTCCCTTACAGGAGGGGGTGGGGCTGCTAGGCTGTGGCGGGGCCGCCCGGCTGGGGAGCTGTAGAGACCCGAGGAGGAGGAAGAAAAAGAAGGAGGGAAGGGAGGGAGGGAGGCAGGCAGGCAAGGGAGCCCTCCGAAGCCCTCTGACCGCCCAGGATGCGACTTGGACACATCCGAAAGGGCCTAGCGGGAGGCTAGAGAAGCGGCACTTGGGGGGCGAAGACCTTCCCTCCCCTTGCCTCTCAGGCGGCAGAAAGACCCCAGAGCCGAGCGTGAGCCAGTGCACCAGACTGCTGGTCCCGCAGCAACTCGCGGCCGGGTCCCTCCTCTTTCACGTCGTCCCCGAACTGGGACACAGCCTCCCACCACCGTGATGCCCGAATCCCCTTCCCTACCGCGCTCCCTCTTCTGGAGCCGTTACCTTTCCATGGATTGCTTAGGCCAAGGGCTGGAGAGGAAATTCTTGGCTTGTTACTTGCTTCTCACAGCCTGCGGCTGCAGACTTTCATTCATTCATGCATCCATTCAACTAGGTATACTGAGCACCTACTATGTATTCACTTGTACTGTTGAGTTGCTGGGAACGGTGAAAAAAAAAGTGTCCCTAGACTGGTGGATTTTATTTTCAGGTGTGAAGGTGTGGGTGGAGGGAGGGTGAGACAATAAACAAATGCAAAAACAGAAGATGAATTCTAAAAAGGAAATAGAACCAAACGCTGGGAGCGGGGGTCTTTTCAAGTAGGCGGTCGGGAAAGCCTGTTGAGATTACATTTAAGTCAATGCCTGAATGACAAAACGAAGTCATTCCAACAGTGCTTTGCTATCTCAGCCTCCATGCCTCAGCACATGCCCTCCCGTCCAGCTGGAATGCCCTTCCACCCCCATTTTTCTGGTGAACTTTTGCCTCTCCTTCAAGGCCAAGCTTCTTTCCTGAACCACCTAAGTAGAGGTAATCACTCTTACATTTGTGCCACCAGAGTCTTAGGTACTTTCCAATATCATAACATGGTGTCATGCAAAGATTTATTTGTCTCTGTCCCTCCACAGGAGGTTGTGGAGGGCCAGGTTGGCATCTTTTCCCTCTGGGACAGGTACCACAGTAGGAGCTCATGGGGCCAGGAGGGTTGTGGGATGCCCTCTGGGCTCCGTCAGCACCTCTTCCCTGGTGCTTCATGGCTGCCTGAATTGCCTGGGTGCTGTTGAGCTGTGGCCTTGGCTGCTAGCTTCGAGGGAAATGTGGAACTGGAATCTTGGCTTCCCTGGGCCTAGTTCAGGACACTTGGCAACCCATCTCCAACCCAGCCGAAGGTCCCACCTCTTCTGTACCCCCTAATGCTGCCTAAGGATATCCCTGCCCACAATGTTGCACCTCGTCCTACAGCTCAATACCTAGAATAGGAGGGAGGCTAAGACCTTGGTGAAGACCTTGACCCCAGGGCACAAAATTTGGGGCCTGGGGAACACTAGGATGTGTAAGAAACCCAGGACCCGCGTCTGGGACCCAATTCGACTTCCCCTACATTCATTAGGTGCAGGGAATGGAAAGTCAGCAAGATCTGGGCAAGCACCCTGTGAGAGCTCACTCCCCAGGTGGAATTTCAGCACCTTCGCTCTTGGAACTGAAGTCTCTAGGAATAGCTGCCCTTGCTCCACTGGGGGTTTCCTAAGTAAGAAACTACTTTGCCTCCAATGCAGTCCCTTATCCTGCTGGGCCTTGGCCTCTCAGTGCTCCCAGCACCACACCCCCACTTTCCTTGCTGGGCTTCCTCTTGCCCTGCGTTGGTCTTCCTTCACTCTGCATTCCCTCTTGTTCTGGAAAAGTGGCTTGTGATCCTCACAGAGGAAACAGAACTGGTTCTGTGGATTGGCTTCCGCAAGTTTGCGTGTCTTGAGATACTTGAAGCCAGCCTAGACCAGCCCGCTCCCTACCCTGCTCTGGAGCCTGCAGTCTCCAGGTATAAATAGCTCCCACCACTTCACTGGAGGATTTCCCTACTGCTCCTTGCTGGGGTTCCTCCATCAGAGGTTGAAAACCCTTGACCAACGCAGGTACCTCTTCCTTGGGCTCCCTCTCCAGGGTAAAAGTTCCCCCTGACAGGACAAACTGCTGCTTCATTAAATTGTCCTGTGAGTCAGGAGGAATCAAAATCCAGGCAGGCCTTCTAATGACCCATGAGACTTGGGACAGGCCAAGTAAGTTGTTCCTCTGGGCTGTGGTTTTTGAGATCTATGGTAGAGAGAAGGGTGAACCATATGATTTCAGAGGTCACTTCAGGTTCAACCCTCCTGGGTTCCCTTGGATGAGTGTGTAACCCCTCCCCACCCAATAAGCTCAGGGTGGGTTGGCACCACTGAGGGAAGAAGTGGGATAGGTTTTAGATGGCTAGTACTTTTTCCTGCAAAGCCTGATCTTGAGGAGTTAAGAGGATGAATTCTGAAGTCAGACTGAGTCTATTCTATTCTCAGCAGCACCACAACCAGCAGTGGAAACCTTGAATAAGTTAGAAGTGCCCTGAACCTCAGTTTCTTCCTCTATAAAATGGGTATGCTTGTAGCACCTCTTTTTTTTTTTTTTTTTTTTGCCTACAGTAAAACATGCAAATAGTTAAGGATGCAACTCAGTGAATGTTTATATAGTAAACATTCGTGTATCAATCATTTTGGCTTTAAAAGTTAAATAAGATGATCAAGCTCAATACCTAGGATATTGCGTCGACGTTCTAGGAAGATGTCTAGGACTCTATTCCGCCCTCGAGGCACTCCCAGGTCCCCGGGGTGAGGGGGGTGGAAACAGGGGGGTGGGAACAGGGGCGCGGGGGGGTCGTGGGAAACAGGGCGGCACAAGGACCGAAAACCCCAGCTCCGCGGTCGCGTGTCACCACAGAGATCCGGCAGAGCCATTGCGGGTAAACCTGGGACAGGTGGCGCCCGGCGGGGTCTGCAGGGCTTTGATTTCGGCTGCATCTGGGACATTCGACAGAAGGGGAAGGTGAAAGGACGTTTCCTGGGGGAGGTTCGAGTCCTCTCTAGCCCACCACTGCAGGGAGGAAAGGGTAAGGAGTGGAAACCCGGCCCCTCTCCGCGGAGCTTCTCCTGGGCCCGCGCGCGCCGCCGGAGTGACTTGGGGCCGCGCCTCTGCCAGGGTGGGGCCGGGTGGGCAGGGGTTTCCCTGGAGACTCGCGCGGGAGACCGGGAGGTCCAAGGCCCCAGTTGCAGCCGCCCAGTTCCTCGCTTTCTGGTTCAGGACGCCAGTGGGGACTTCCCGGGCGCCTCCTCCCAACTCCAGGGGCCCGAGCCCTGGAAGGACTGTGATTTGTCCGCGACTGGAGAGAGTTCAGTGCAGTCTGGCCCCGCGCGAGAGGGAAGGATCCTTTCTAACCGCCCGGAGCAGCGCAGGTGCCACGGGGCGGGGCGCTCAGGGGCCGGCCGCTGCTTCCCAGGCGGGCCCGGGGCGGTCAGAGCCAGCTGGGCCGGGAGTGCCCCGGCGAGCCCCGGGAGAGCCTAGCCGACTCTGCAGGTGGGAGTCCAAACTGCAAGAGCCAGCAGTCCTGACGGTCGCGGAGGTAGGACGTCCTGGGTGGGGCTTAAGGGGCACGGGGAGGCCCCTGCAGGGAGTCCTGGGGAGGCGTCAGGGGGAGGGGGCACTGATCTCTAAACCACGTTTGCTTTGTTGAAAATATGCCCCCACCCCACCCCACCTAGATTGTAAGTAACAGATTAATAACAGCTGAGGTTTTCCAAAGGAGCGATTAGTAAACTTCTTATTGGAGTGGGAGATACATATAGAAAACCCCAAGCGTACGGCTCGCTCTATCTTTATAAACGGAACCCTTCCATGCTACCAACTCCCAGATGAAGAAGCAGAACATTATCAGTCCCCGGAAAGTACCCCCATGCTCTCTTCTTGTCACTACTACCTGGAGCCACTAAGGGTAACCACTGTCCTGGCTTCTAACAGCACAGGTTAGTTTTGCCCGTTTGGGAACTTTATCTAAATGGAATCATATAGATTGCACTCTTGTGCGCCTGCTTCATTCGTTCGTGAGATTTATCCTTACGGCTGCATGTAGTTGTAGGTCGTTCATTTCAGTTACTTTAGAGTGTTCCACGGTGTGAATATACCACAATCAATGTATCCATTCTGCTGTTTATAGGTATTTGGATTGTTTCTAGTTTTTAGGCTGTTGTGAATAGCACCACTACGATATGCTAAAACAGCGTCCAATAGAACTTCCTGCGATGATAAAAAATGTTCTATATCTGTGCTGTCCAACATGGTAGCCATTAGTGACATGTGACTTTTGAGCACTTGAAATGCTCAAAAGGTGACAGGTGTGACTGAGGAACTCAATTTTTAATTTTCTAAAATTGCAATTAATTTAAATGTAAATAGCTAATACGGCTAGAGCTACTCTATTGGACAGCACAGTTCTAGCTTGTCTTTTGGTGACCACAATACATATTTCTATTCAGTATATGCCTAGGAGTGCAATTGCTATTTTTTTTTTTTTTTTGAGACGGAGTCTTACTCACTCTGTCACCCAGGCTGGAGTGCAGTGGTGCAATCTTGGTTCACTGCAACCTCCGCCTCCCAGGTTCAAGTGATTCTCCTGCCTCTGCCTCCCGAGTAGCTGGGATTACAGGCTTGTGCCACCACACCCAGCTAATTTTTGTAATTTTAATAGAGACAGGGTTTCACTATGTTGGCCAGGCTGGTCTCGAACTCCTGACCTCAGGTGATCCGCCCACCTCAGCCTCCCAAAGTGCTGGGATTACAGGCATGAGCCACTGCACCCAGCTTGCTATGTCATAGACACAAATATTAGCCTTAATAGGGTCTGCCAAGCAGTTTTCTACAGTTGGTTAGACCAATTTACACTCCTACCAGTGTTGGCACCACATGCCCCAATACTTAGTATTTTTATTGCATTTCTCTTTCATTTTAGCCATTCTGGTGAGCATGTAGTTAAAAGGCTTTTGTTCACTTTTGTGTAAGATTGTGAAATTGCCATTTAACCATAGTGAAGAAGAAGAAGATGATGGTGGTGGTTGGGGGTTTCTTGGAGGCTGAGAGAGGCCATGTGAGTCTAAAGCCCACCCTTTTCATGACTCCACCTTGCAGTCAGACCTCCCGCTCAGTCGCTTTCTCCCGTAGGAACTAGACCTAGGGCATCAGCAGGACTTGAGGGAAGGGCTGTGTGTTTGGAGGTTATCTATCTCCCATAGCTCTTGTTACTTTATGCCTTCTCAAAATCAGTGTCTGCTCTTCTTTTACTGCTACTTATTAGAATGCCTCACCAGCGGAGATGGTGAGCTTGCTTGGCAGGCTGCAACCAGGATAGAGAAGCCAGGTTTTGTTCTGGCCGCAGTTTTAGTTTGTGGCTTGGCTTTACAACGTGTAAAACAGCATTAGCAATCCTTGGGGCTAGACACGATGGCTCACATCTATAATCTCAGCACTTTGAGAGGCTGAGGTGGGAGGATCACCTGAGGTCAGGTATTTGAGAGCAGCCTGGGCAACACAGTGAGACACTGTCTTTACTAAAAATAATAAAAAAACACTAGCTGGGTGCAGTGGTGCGTACCTATGGTCCCAGCTACTAGGCAGGCTGAGGCAGGAGGATTGATTGAGCCCAGGAGGTCGAGGCTGCAGGGAGCTATGGTCTCACCACTGCACTCCAGCCCAGGCGGCAGGGTGAGATTGTCTCAAAAACAAAACAGGCTAGACACGGTGGCTCATACCTGTAATTTCAGCACTTTGGGAGGCCGAGGTGGAAGGATCATTTGAGGTCAGGAGTTCAAGACCAGCCTGACCAACATGGTGAAACCCCATCTCTACTAAAAATACACACACACACACAAATTAGCCAGGCATGGTGGCACAGGCCTGTAGTCCCAGCTACTTGGGAGGCTGAGGCAGGAGAATCACTTGAACCCGGGAGGCGGAGGTTGCAGTGAGCTGAGATCGCACGACTGCAGTCCGCCTGGGTGACCCAGAGAAACTGTCTCAAAACAAAAGCAAAAACGAAACAAAAACAAAAAACAACCCTTGGGTGTGCTTGCTGGGAAGTAAAGCAAAGTCAACCCTGTGGAGGCAGCAGGGAGATTTCTTACTATGTGTCAGGCTGTGTGTGTGTGTGTGTGTGTGTGTGTGTGTGTGTGTGTGTGTGTGTGTGTTGCTTTGTAGACATTCTCTTTAATCCTCACAATAGCTATGTGAAGATTCCTTATTTACACATGAAGAAACTGAGGCTCAGAGAGATTAAGTCACTCTCCCCAAGGGCCACAGCAAGTAAACAGTAGCAATAACCTCAATAGGACTTTTCACCCAGTGCCACTAAGAACATTTCTGTTTTCTACCTCTCTCCTCTGGGTAAACTGACTAGTGCAGATTTTGAAATTCTGGATGAAATTAGACGCCCTATGCTACACTTCCTTTTGTATGGACCTAGGCTGACCATTGACCACCTATGTGTTGGAAATTAAGCAAAGCGTTTGTTATGTTAAAATACCAGTGAAATTCACTTTGTGTGATACAATGAGTTCTTGGAAAGTTGTATGCAAAGGGCTTTTTGCCATGGGTAGGGAGAAAAATTGAGTACATTTAAACTTATCACTGGAGTTTGTTCTTTAAAAATATCCCAAGCTGAATTATTTTTTAAAGGGAAGGATTCCTTTGAAATATGAATAATAACCCAGAATTTCTTTTTTAAGTTGAGGGTTACAAGTAATTTTTAAAAAGTGAGGAACAACTCAAAATTATATGCAAGATTCATCAATATTTCATACCTATTTCCTGGTTCATTGAGAAGGGTTATCTTGAAAGTTTCACTGGGGTCATCTTGAGAGTGAATTATCTGGGAGGTACGCAGATTTGTTCTCAATCCAGATAATGAGTAACTAGAAACCCATTGCCCCCATGGCTACTGGTGGATTCAGGCTCAGTATGGCTATATTTTACAGTCCTTGATCACTTGGTGAACCTCTCACAGAGGGGACTCAAGAGTCAAAGGATTATTATATTACATCACCTTTTGGGCCCCTTCCAGCCTTGAGAGTCTTTAAACTAAATTTGTTACATGCCTGTAGATTCAGCTGTACATTTCACCTAAGAATCACCAAAGTCTAACTCTTCCGATGCCCAGTTCTGCCTGCAGCATCCTAAGCAAGGCACTGTCCCATATCTCCTGGACACTACCCATAGGAGAACCACTCACCCCTCTACTCAATAAGTGTGAAAAAATTCTGTCTTATGTTCACATGGAATCTGCCTTCCTGCAACTTCCATCACTGGCAACTCCTGTTTTCACAGATGTCTACTTCTGCATGTCAACTCTTCACATATTTAAAAGTCAGCCATTGAATGCTGTGTAGACCCTCTCTTCTCCCAGTAAAATAACCTCGGTTTCTTTGACTATCCTCAGCCTCCTGGCCATTCCTCAGTAGATGTTCTCTAGCTCCCCTGTTTCTTCTGTGCCTGGGCTGTTCTGCTGTGTTCCTCAAGGGAGGGCCCCCCTTCCTAAGCCTTTAAACACATCTATCCATTCTCCCCCACTCTTCTGAGAAGGAAGGGGCCAGCTGGGAGGCTCTCCTCAAATTAAGTTTTTATTCCTTAGTCTTCAGAGGAATAAGTACCATTCTTCTCTCTACAAGTAATGCTTCCTTTTAAAGTCTAGATAAAAGCTTCTTTCCTATTTCTAGAAATAATGCTTCTGAGGCCAGGCATGGTGGCTCACACCTGTAATACCAACACTTTGGGAGGCTGAGGTGGGAGGATTGCTTGAGCCCAGGAGTTTGAGACCAGCCTGGGCAACATGGCCAAACCCTGTCTCTACAAAAAATACAAAAATTAGCCAGGCATGATGGTGCACACCAGTAGTCCCAGATACTAGGCAGACTGACGTGGGAGGATCACCTGAGCCTGGGGAGGTTGAGGCTGCAGGGAGCTGAGATGGTGCCACTGGATGACAGAGTGAGATCCTGTCTCGAGGAGGAAGAGGAGGGGGAGCAGTGGGAGGAGGGGGAGGCGGAAGGGGGAGGAAGAGAAGAAGAAAAGAAAAGAAAAGAAAAAGAAATAATTCTTCTAAATTTTGAGTTCTGAGGTCCTACCACCACCCTGCAATGTAATATTCTCTACCTTCCTTTCTCTCTCAAACATGTAGCCATCTCTCCATATTACCTTCTCTTAATACTGGTGCCTCTTTCTTAAATATCTTTCCTCCCTTTTTCTGTCAGTTTCTGCCTATTTTTTCACCAGCTCCTTCCCTCTCCCCCAGCCTAACTGATGTTTGCTTTCTAGGTGGTGGACACTGATGCCTGGTTGGAAGTTGCCTTTGTGGTCCTCTGGCTCAGTTCTTCCCAGACACCTGTGCCCACTTTCCAGCACTCCTGAGGAGTCATTCTTCTCAAAGAGTCACTCTTTGAGGTCAGCATTGGTCCAGTGGCTTCTCTTCAGGGTTGTCCTTTATTACTTCTCTTTAACATTTGGCATAATGACTTTTTTCCTGGAAAGTCTTCTCATAGTTTTGACACCACGTACTTGCCTGATTTCCTTGCACAAAGTATAGCTCCTCAGTCTTCCTTCTCCATCCCCACTTAAGGGAACCTTCCAAGGCTCAGTGGCTTTTCAACACTCTTTAGATCCTAAAGCTGGTCATTGTACAGTGTCAACTATCACTTTCATACTACGGGCCCCTGAATCTACAGCTTTGGCCTTGGTTTCCCTCTAATGTCATATTTCCAAATGCCTAGAGGATAATTCTACTTGTGCACCCCACTGTCATCTCAAGTTCATCACCACTCTCCAAAGGTACTCACATCTCAGCTTCGGCCAATGGCATGACCTGTCCTTGTTTTCTTCCCTTTGTTTGTTTGTTGAACCAATCAGTCAACAAATGATTTCCCCAAGAGTCTCTCTTCACTTAAAGCAGAAGGAAAGGGAGGACTAACGTTACTGAGCACCTAATGCTTTTCAGGTACTGGGCTTTCACCCTGACCCATTTCATACTAGAAACATTCTGAAAAGTAAGTGCCATTTTTCTCATGTTATGGATTAAGAAATCAAACTTTGAGAATGTTGAGACTTGTTCAATGACATCCAGCTCTAGAGTGACAGAATCAAGTTCAAATCAAGGTCTATCTGATTTTAAAGCCTAAGCACTTTACTGTAATAACCTCCTAACTTGCCCCCTTGGTGTGAGTATATAGTTGACAAACCCAGTCCTCATGCAGGCACTGATTTATTTTCCCCAGTGACTCTTACTCAAAGGTACCTATATTTTTTTCAACCACACTATGGCTCCTCGCTGTGCATAGGATCAAATATACACTCAGGCCACTAATGAACTCCTATTACTTTGCCTAGTCAACCAAATTTCCCACTTTTTTTTAATGATCTACACAATCTCCTTACCATCCTGCTCCCGCTACCCCTTTATTAACTATGCTCATTCCTGGGGAAACATCTCAGTTCTTCCAAAACTCCTCCGAACTTCAAGTCAAGTGCCTCTTAATGATGAAGTCTTTTCCAGCCAGCACAGCCCACAGTGATTGCACATTCTCTGAAGGTAGATGAAATAGTGACCGAATGCAGTGGCTCATATCTGTAATCCCAGCAGTTTGGGAGGCTGAGGCAGTGGATGGCTTGAGTACAGGAGTTCAAGACCAGCCTGGGCAGCATGGCAAAACCCCATCTCTACAAAAAAATACAAAAATTAGCCAGGCATGGTGGCATGCACCTGTAGTCCCAGCTACTCAGGAGGCTGAGTTGGTAGCATCACCTAAGCCTGGGAGGTTAAAGCTGCAGTGAGTTATGATTGTGCCACTGCACTCCAGCCTGGGCAACAGAGTGAGACTCCATCTCTTAAAAAAAAAAAAAAGTAGTCTTGTTTGTGGTCTCATTATTTCCATTCTCAATTAGAAAATAAGCTCCTTGAGGGCAAGGATCGTGTTTTTTGCTTCCTTTGTATTACCCACAGAGATGGATATAAATGAAATAATTTAGGGAAAAAAGATTAGAAAAGTATAAAATGCAATATAAATGAAGTATATTTTTCTTAATATTGCTAATGTTATAAACATTGGGAGAATTTATTGTCTGGTTGGAATTGTGTACAAGTTCAGCAAACAACAGTAACTTGAGGGAATTGATAAATAAAACAGGCCCAGAGTTCTTCTTCCTCCTTCTATTTAATCCTTAACAGCACTGTCTTGCCTACTCAGACTGAATGTGTTAGAGAGGCACCTACATTGTCCACTAGATGACTGGCTAGTTAAGGACATGGAAGGCCCAAATAATAGTTGCTCCATTTTACAGATGAGAGAAAACTGAGGGGTTCAGAGAGGTTAAGCAACTTGTACAAGGTCACGCAGCTAGTATCAGAGCTGGAGATAAAGCTGATCTGTTTGCCTTCTCCAGAAAACTCTTTGAGACACATTGACCAATTGTTGGCCGCTTCAAGTGGATGTCCATTTCCTCCTCAATAGCTGCTCTTGGTGATGTCTCTGCTAAGAACTGCACCCATACTTTGGCTCTATCAATGATCCTGTTAGTTTAGCATCTCCTGAGTGGTGAGAAGCAGTCAAGTGACCTGCCTCTGCCCTCTAGTGATGACCATGGGATGCACAACTCCTCCTGGCACTGTCTCTGAGGGACCTGTCAGTACCTTCTGATGTTGCCAGGGACCGGAGGCCACACAGACTAAGGCTACAGAAAGGTACAAGTCTCCTAGGCTTCCTTCCTGGGCTGTTCCTTGAGGGAAGTCTTGGGTTCTCTGGGCCCCCCACTCCTGCTGGTCCTTTAAGGAAGACCCACACATTCCTGACAATGACCAAAATCGGATAAGAGAGGGACTTGGTGATAGCCCCAAATTCCTTTTCAAGGAGTCAGCGAAAGCATCTGACTCAGAGTCCAGAGAACGGATGTCTGTTCTTAGCTTCCATGGCCCTTTGTTCACTGATACACACCTATGCCTGGTATTGTCATGAGTTCCAAAATGTACTTATTTTATGTGACCTTGAGCCAGTCTCTTAATCTCTCAGAGCAGTAGCATCCTAATCTGAAAAGGGAATGAAAATCTTCTTGCCTCGCCTACCTCTAGGGATGTGATGAGGATCAAGCCCGAGAGCCAGTGTAAAATGGGGTGAGGTTGAAGGTAGCTCTCCTTCCTCTTCCAACGTCGACTCGGGGCACTAGAGCCTACGTGCAGACCAAGCCTCCAGGGCTGTCCACCATCTCAGTGTTCCTTCAGATAAATAAGCTCACCACTCTGATTGGATGCTGGCTTACTTAGGACCACCAGTGCCTTTGGGTCAATTAGAAAAAGACATCATTTCCTCTGAGTGGATATGGCTTTTGCCAGGTGCTCAGCTTGGTGGATGGAAATGGATTTCTCTTGGGGCAGGTGTTCTCATTCAGTGAATAACCACACAGCCAAACATCATGGTTTTGATGCCATCAGCTTCTGTTTATCCCTCTCTCTATTCCCTGAATAACCAAATGGATATGCTGATCACATTTCAAGGACACTAAATCATTACATTAGGAAAAAGTCAGCCATAAATAGGTGATGTGGCCTCTGGGGGAGGAAATTCCCAGCCCTGTGACTGGGGTTGCTTGATTTCCTCAGGCATGGGGCAAACAGTGCTCTTGTCACTGGCCCTAGAGCCTAGAGAAGAATTCCTCCCTTAGCTGACCGTCATCCTATACTGTGATTGTGGACAATGATAAATTTCAGACTTGCACTTTGCGGGCAAGTGAGAATAAATGACCCTCTGATGGAAAATGACAGTACTGTGGGTAGCAGGGCCTGGCAGGGCATTTTATTTTTATTTGTTTTAAGACAGGTTCTCACTCTGTTGTCTGGACTGGGGTGCAATGGCACGATCTTGGCTCACTGCTACCTACACCTCCTAGGCTTAAGCCATCCTCCCACCCTCAGTCTCCCGAGCAGCTGGGACTACAGGCATGTACCACCATGTCCTACTAATTTTTGTATCTTTTGTGAAGACAGGGTTTCACCGTGTTGCCCAGGCTGGTCTTGAAGTCCTGTGCTCAGGCAATTCTCCTGCCTCGGCCTCCCAAAGTGCTGGGACTACAGGCGTGAGCCACCATGCCCAACCTTGTCCGGGCATTTTAGACTCTGTTGTTTTCTGTCTACCTGATACTAATCTCTTTCTCTTTCCACTTGTCTCTGCTCCCCTATTTTCCTCTCCCTGTCTCTCCTCCCTCTCTTCGCTTCACCCCCTTTTCTTTCTATGTATCTGTATTCCTCTGAAATCCTCTGCTTGTCATTCCTCTCTCCTTTTCCATTCCCTCTTTCTTCCCTCCCTCTCCTTTTGTCCACTAACTGACTTTATTTTATTTATTTATTTTTTGAGATGGAGTCTTGCTCTGTCGCCCAGGCTGGAGTGAGTGGCACGATCTCAGCTCACTGCAACCTCTGCCTCCTGGGTTCAAGCGATTCTCCTGCCTCAGCCTTCCAAGTAGCTGGGATTACAGGCGTGCACCACCACACCGGGCTAATTTTTGTATTTTTAGTAAAGACGGGGTTTTGCCATATTGGCAAGGCTGGTCACAAACTCCTGGCCTCAAGTGATCCACCCACCTTGGCCCCCCCAAAGTGCTGGGATTACAGGCATGAGCTGCCACACCCAGCCTAATTTTAATTTTTTTTATTATGTGCAGCTCGCTGGTGCCACTCTCCTCCAACTCACTGACTTTATAATATGGAATTAAAGCAGTGGCACACATCTGTGATCCCAGCACTTTGAGAGGCCAAGGCGGGTGGATCACCTGAGGTCAGGAGTTCGAGACCAGCCTGACCAACATGGTGAAACCCCATCTCTACTAAATACAAAAAATTAGCCGGGCGTGGTGGCGTATGCCATTAATCCCATCTGCTCAGGAGGTTGAGGCAGGAGAATCGCTTGAACCTGGGAGGTGGAGGTTGCAGTGAGCCGAGATCTCGCCATTGCACTCCAGCCTGGGCAACAAGAGTGAAACTCCGTCCCAAAAAATAATAAAAATGGAATGAAAGAATATACAATAGCTTTATACATTCTATTATTTATATTTTAAAATTAGACAACTTGAACCAGTCATGCTTCTCCAATAAAAATAGCAGCATATTAACTGGCTCTTCTATTTGTATATAAACTATAAGTGCTCTTTTCTGTGCATCAGTGATTTTTGTAAGGAAATCTCCCCCACCATGGTTTGTACAATAAACCGTGGTGCATGCCTATAGAAAGGAAGGAAGCCCGCAGGGAGGCCCTCGTCTGGTGAGCATCAATCCTCTTCAGGATACCAGCAGCAAGGAAGATTTCAGATCACAGAATGTGGAAGGAAATTTTCAAGGCTCTTTGCTTTGTTTCCAGGCTCTCCCTGCACCTTACCCACCCCCTGCAGGTCTAGAGAAGTTACATGATTTCTCCAAAGTCACACAGCCAGTTCATGGCAAAACCTCCAGCAGAACCTATTTGTCGAACACAACAAATATATGACAAGGGATATGTAATATCCTCTTCTGTAGGAGCTACAAGAATTCACACAGCTTAATAAGACCCAGTCACCTCTTAAATGAAATTTACTGCCTCCAGGGAGAAGATAGATTATTGAACCAACACTCATTTACCAGGTTGACAAAATCAAATTCAACCCAAAAGTCTACAGATTACGTGTCAAATTACATTCGCACACAATAGGTCATGCTAATGGAGGGTCAGGGATTTGGGCCATCCACACAGATGATGATCTGTTTTCCCTTCAGCACTTGGCACATACCCAGGGCCTCGCTCACTGACATGTTAGACAACAGCTCACCACAAACAGCTGCTCCTGTTGCTAGCAGCTTTTAGCCTTCTCTAAGTACCTTCTCCTGCAATAAGCCACATGACTCCTCTTCCCGGGGAGGCTGTGATCTGCAGTTAGTAGGCAGTCTTGCCGACTGACTTTGAGTTTCTGAAGTCCTAAATTCCCAGAGCATTTTGGTCTTTCTTCCTGCCTTTTTTTTTTCTTTTTTAGTGGCACCCATCACTTTCTGTTCAGTTCAAAAAATATTCATGGGTATTTACTACAGCCAAGCATTGTGCTGAGCACTAGGAATAAGCCAGGCTCCCCACCCTCCAGTGAGTTAAGTGTCATGGTGGGGTGGGGGCGACGACAGACTCGGGAAGAACATCTCCCTCCCTCTGCGATGGGAGGTGAAAACCTGGGGGCTGCACAGGGTATTATTGGCCCAATAGGAGGAGTCAGGACAGACTTCAGGGAGATGACACTTGAGTCAAGCCTTGAGGCATAAATAGCAAGGCATTTGCCAGGCAGAATGAAGGAAAGTAAAACTAGTTCTGTAAAAGGGGAGGTAGGAAATTAGAGGAGGGGGGTTGGAGGGGGAAGTAGGGGCCAGTTGTCCTCACTTGCTACATCACTACCAAGCTTCCCCACATGGACACCATCTCTCTATGTTGAGGAGAAACAGGCAGAAATGTGTAGGTTTTGTTTTGACTCTAACAACAATTTCCTTTGGCTTTAAAACTTATGTTGGACAGAAACACAACCACTATATGATCTCACTTATATGTGAAATCTTAAAAAGTTGAACTCAGAAGCTGAGAGTACAACAGTGGTTACCGGGAATGGGAATGGGAGGAGAGGTGGCAGACAAAGTTACAAAATTTCAGTTAAACAAGAGGAATAAATTCAAGAGACCTGTTGTACAACATGATGATGACAGTTATTAACAATGTATTGTATACTTAAAAATTGCTAAGAGGGTGGATTTTAAGTGTTTTCACTACAAATAAATGATAAATATGGGAGGTAATAGATTGTTAATTAGCTTGATTCAGCTATTGCACATTGTGTACACATGAAAATATCATGTTGTACAACATAAATACACACTATTTTTATTTGCCAATTAAAAATAATTTTAAAAAATTTATGTTGGAATGATAAGAGAAATCATGCAGAGGAGAGGGGCATATGAGAATTCTTGGCTGAGTGCAGTGGCTGACGTCTGTGATCCCAGCATTTGGGAAGCTGATGTGGGTGTATTGCTTGAGCCCAGGAGTTCGAGGCCAGCCTGGGCATCCTAGTGGGACCCCCATCTCTACAAAAATGAAAAAATTAGCCAGATATGGTGGCACACCCCTGTAGTCCCAGCTACTCAAGAGGCTGAGGGGGGAGGATCACTTGAGCCTGGGAGGGTGAGGCTGCAGTGAGCTGTGACTGTGCCATGGCATTCCAGCCTAGGTGACAGAGCTGAGACCCTTTCTCAAAAATAAAAATAAAAATGTAAGATTTAAAAAAGAGAATTCTCATACTTTCTGCTTAATTTTTGGTGACTCTAAAAATATTCCCCAAAATAAAGTCTATTAATTAAAAAAAAAACCCTTATGTTGGGTTAATTTATTTATTTTGGGGGACAGCCGAAGTTATCTCAGTTGTCATAGAAAACATGGAAATCCACAGAGGTTGTGATCAGGTGTCTCCCTTCCCTTCCCACTCCTATTTCTCCCTCGTCTCCCCCACCTCAGTGAAGGGCCCCACCATCATCTCTTAGCACAGGTTAGAAACCTGGGCATCTTCCTCAGTCCTTCCATCCTCCTCACCTTAGCCCATCGCAGAGTTCTGTAGATCGAACTTTATGCTCTTGCTGAAGTCCATCTCCTCTTTCTCTCCTCCAGAAAGAGCCACCCTCATCTTTCCCCCAGCCCAGCCCCTTCAGTAGGCTCTTTTTTTTTTTTTTTTTTTATGGAGTCTCACTCTGTTGCCCAGTGCAGTGGTGTGATCTTGGCTCACCACAACCTCCACCTCCTGGGTTCAAGTGATTCTCCTGCCTCAGCCTTTCAAGTAGCTGGGACTACAGGCACGCACCACCATGCCCCGCTAATTTTTGTATTTTTAGTAGAGACGGGGTTTCACTACCAGGCTGGTCTCAGACTCCTGACCTCGTGATCCACCTGCCTCAGCCTCCCGAAGTACTGGGATTACAGGCGTGAGTCACCATGCCTGGCTATGGGCTCTTAACTGGACAGCCCTCTGGTGTTCGTTTGCCAGGGCTGCTGTAACGGAGTGCCACCGTCTGGGTGGCTTGAACAACAGAAATCGACTTTCTCACAAATCTGGAGACTAGATGTCGAAGGTGAAAATGTCAGCAGGGTTGGTTTCTTCCGACACCTCTCTCCTTCCTTTGTAGATGGCGGTCTTCTTCTCCCTGTCTTCACGTGGTCTTCCCTGTGTGTGTGTCTGTGTCCCGATCCCCTCTTCTTATGAGGACACCAGTCCTATTGAGTCAGGACTCACCCTAATGACCTCGCTTTGACTTAATTGCCACTTTAAAGACTCTGTCTCCTAATACAGTCACATTTTGAGGTATTGGGCATTTGGACTTTAACACATGAATTTTGGGGGACTCAATTCACCACATAATGTGACTTCTCTTGTGTCCCTCTGAGCCAATCTTCAGGCAGTCACCAAAGTGATGTGCTAAGAATGTAAGTCAGATTGCATGACTTACCTGCTTAAAAGCCTTCAGTGACTTTCCTGTGTCCTTACAATGCAATCCAGATGCTTCCTCGTGGCCTACAAGGCACGGTCCAACCCTGTCTCTCTCCACCCCACACTCTCCGTGCCTCCCGGCGGCTCATCACTATGCAGCCACACGACTGCCTTCTGCTTCTCAAATGCATCAAGCTCCTTTGTGCTGTGCCCATTCTTCCTCCAGCCACCTCCTACTCCTTCTTCAGTTCTCATAGATGCCCCCTGAGTGTCTGGTCATAAGTAGGTGCCCACTATTATTCATCCTCCTCTCTTTCTCTCCTCTCTCTCTCTCTATCTCTCCTCTCTCTCCTCTCTCTCTCATAGCTATCTGTGATTCTGATACTCATGGTTATTCTTTATCCTAGCCCCCAGTTCCTTTACTTGGCAGCTTGTGTCACAACTTGATATTATGTTTCCTTGTTTACTTGTTTTGTTTCCCTCACTAGACTGAAAACTTCCTGAGGACAAAGACTATGTCGATTTCCTTCACTCCTGTATTCTGGATCCTGGCATAGTATACTTGATCCTAGGACACAGAATGTGCTCATCAAATACTTACTGAAAGAGAGACGGAATGAATAGGGAGCTTGGGCTTTATGTTGTGGGTGATGGGAAAGCTGCGGGCAGATTTCCACTGTGATTAGCTGTGCGCTTTAGAGAGATCACTCTGGCTGCAGTGGAGAGCGGGTGGGCTAAGAGGCTGATCCTGGATCAGGGAAACTCATGGGGAGCTATTGCAATAGTCCCAGCAAGAGACAAGGAAATACTAAACCAGGGTCATAGAAATGGGAAAGAAGGGGAGATAATATTTGGAGGATGTGATAGTTGATCAGATGTAAGAGGTGCAGGAGAGGGGAGACTCCAGGATGACTTCCTGATTCCTGGACTAGGTGAGAAGGTAAGTGACATGAGAGGATAAATGAATCTTCTTTCTAAGGGCAGGCTTTCTGCAGCTGGGAGGCAGGCTTAGTGGCCACACTTGTTCTCATTTTTGTTCCTCACATAAAGTGAAATGACACATTTACAGAGAGATTCTCATTCTTTTTTCTTCACCTTCTTTTTGCCAAATATTCTACATCTTTGGGCAATTATCTTTCATGGAGACTGGAGATATGTGAAGGGGAGAGGAGGAAGAACAGATTGATTGTGTGTGTTGGGGGTAAATTTGGGGGAAACCTACCCTATCCTTTTCCTATAAGCCTCTCCTCAAAGGTAGGGTCTGTGTTGAAGTTCCCATTTAAAAATGCTTTGCACGTAGTAGGCCCTCAGTCATCCCATTTGGGAACAGTGCATGGCGGTCCTTCGTCACAAGCACAGTGTCAACCGTGGAAACCCTCACGCGTGTCCACGAGCCCAACACCCTGGGAATGTCGCCTCTCCTAATTCCCCTGTCACTCATCCTCCAGCCCTGCTCAGCCTGTTCCATTCTCGATGGCCCCTCACCCAGTGCTTGTTTTCAGCACTTGCAGAAACAAAGCAAGCCCTAAATACAACGGCCAACTGGCAAGTGATGAGTGATGAGCGATGAGCCTCCTGGCTCTAAAAGGCTGAAATGAGGGGGCCTTTCAGTGTTAAGTGCAGTAACCCTAGCCCTCAGCTCGCTGTAACTCTAGATGGGGGTGGTCTGGGACTGGGCATGGCCCAGGCAGCATGAACAGGCCTGGAGATCCTCAGCCGGACCGCAAGAAAAGAGAATACTTCTCTGCAGTCAATCGAAAGCATGAAATTAATGCCCAAATGGAGGTAAATTAGATGCACTGAAATGACACGAGAAGAAAAATGCATTCCTTACTAAGGGCAGGCTCTCTGCAGGAAATGGGAGGCAGGCTCGGTGACCACACTTAGTCTCCTTTTTGATGCTCACCTAAAGTGAGATATTGCTTTTACAGAGAGATTCTTATTCTTTTTTTTTTTTCCTTGTTCCTCTGCCTAATATCTGACCACTTCGGACAAGTAACTTAACCTCTCTGAACCACAGTTTCCTCATCGATAAAGTGAGTCATACTCTGCACCTCAAAGGACTGTGGTGAGATGTAAATGAGCTGAAGGATTTAAAAAATTGCCTGGCTCATAGGAGGCTTTCTGTAATGTTAATGGACTCTGAATCTAGGTGTTTTGCTCTAAACTAAAAGCAAGTTTCTATTTCAGAAGTATGAAGCACTGGAGAAATGCAGTCAGCTCCCAGATGTCTGTGGTCTACAGTATAATAGCAAATATATGTTCACTTAAACTGTGCTCTAGAGGAGGTCAGCCCTTTAATCTGAGGTTGTACATAATACAGAAGTGATCAGCTAGCATTTAGTCAAACATTCACTTCTACTACATGGCCTTTTATTGTCTCCCATTAGCACCACAGCATTGTAATGAGCATAATAAATATGTTGGATGGGGATTCACTGGGGAAAAGATGTGTGTTAATAAGCCCAGTTAGAAATGAGTGCTCACCATTAAAAATCAATAATATCCAGACCGGGCACAGTGGCTCACACCTGTAATCCCAGCACTTTGGAAAGCCAAGGTGAGAGGATTGCTTGAGCCCAGGAGTTTGAGACCAGCCTGGGCAACATAGTGAGACCCTGTCTTTACAAAAATTTAAAAATTACCTGGGCGTGGTGGTGTATACTTGTGGTCCCAGCTACTTGGGAGGCTGGAGTGGGAGAATCACATGAGCCCAGGAAGTCAAGGCTGCAGTGAGATGTGGTCTTGACACTGCACTACAGCCTGGGTGATAGAGCGAGGCCCTATCTCAAAAACAAACAGGCTTGGCGCGGTGGCTCATGCCTGTAATCCAGCACTTTTGGAGGCCGAGGCAGGCAGATCACGAGGTCAGGAGATCGAGACCATCCTGGCTAATACAGTGAAACCCTGTCTCTACTAAAAATACAAAAAGTTTGCCGGCCGTGGTGGCACGCACCAATAATCACAGCTACTTGGGAGGCTAAGGCAGGAGAATCGCTTGAACCTGGGAGGCAGAGGTTACAGTGAGCTGAGATTGCGCCACTGTACTCCAGCCTGGGCGACACAGCGAGACTCCATCAAAAAAAAAAAAAAAGAAAGAAAGAAAGAAAGAAAAAGCCCCACGACTCAGTGGTATCCAAGATATGCAAGTTGGCTGGAATAGTTTGCAGTCACTCTCTGCCCTTTCATGATAAGAAAAAAGAATCTGCTGGGCCATATCCATTTCACCTTTCTGGGTGGTACCTGACGCTAGATTCTGAAATGTTCCCAAGTCCAGCCATGAGGCCAAGGGAGTCAAGTTGCCCAAAGCCTTAGGTTAACCTAATCCTGCCTCCAGATTATCGAGTCCCCCTCAAGCAGACCTTTCATGCAGGGCATGTTTAGAGCACCCAGAAGGACAGAGCTGTAATCAGCTTTCAAAACAGATTATTTTTGTGTGAATTGGCTGATAAAAGTGTGTCTTTTATCTACAAAATGTGGCAGAATTTGACTCAAAACTTGTGTGATGTGAAGTTGTAGGAGGAGTAGATAGCTTTCAGCAACCCATAATGTTTGCCAGCTACCTGTATCTACCAAAAAACACCTAATAGTTTTGACATAATTAAATGTGTTTAGCTCAATTGGAAATAGCTACCATTAATATATGATAGGCTAAGTGCTTTATTTACATTATTTGGTTTAATCCTCAGAACAAATCTGTGAGGTAAGTCCTGTTATTATTTCTTTTTTTTTTTTTTTTTTTTGGTGGACTGAGGTGCCCAGGCTGGAGTGCAGTGGCAAAATCTCGGCTCACTGCAACCTCTGCTTCCCGAATTCAAGCAATTCTCTTGCCTCAGCCTCCCAAATAGATGGGACTACAGGTGCCTGCCACCACTCCCAGCTAATTTTTGTATTTTTAGTAGAAATTGGGTTTCACCATGTTGGCCAAGCTGGTCTCAAACTCCTGACCTCAAGTGATCTGCCTGCCTTGGCCTCCCAAAGTGCTGGATTACAGGCGTGAGCCACCACACCCAGCCTCCTTTTTTTTTTTTTTTAACCAGGGAAAAGGAGGCTCAGAAATCTTAAAGCATTACCCAGGATCACACAGCCTTTAAGCAGTGGGTCAGTATTTGAACCCAGGACTGGCAAAACCCCAGACCCTTTAGCTTAATCACTACCTACTACTGCCTGAGAGTATTTGAGGGTTTAAATTTGAGGCTGGGCACAGTGGCTAACACCTGTAATTCCAGCATTTTGGGAGGCTGAGGCAAGCAGATCACCTGAGGTCAGGAGTTCGAAACCAGTCTGGCCAACATGGCGAAACCCCGTCTCTGCTAATAATACAAAAATTAGCTGGACATGGTTGTGGGTGCGTGTAATCCCAGCTACTCAGGAGGCTGAGGCACAAGAATCGCTTAAACCTGGGAGGTGGAGGTTGCTGTGAGCCAAGATCGTGCCGCTGGACTCCGGCCTGGGTGACAGAGCAAGACTCCGTTTAAAATAGATAAATACATAAATAAATAAACATAAATTGGAATAATGTTTCCTCAGGGTTTGTCTATAGTCTAGCTCTGCTAACAGCTATGCCGGCTTCATCTGTAGGCTCATCTGCTAAGAAACAGCCATCTTCACACTGAGAGGATGCCCACGGAGACGTCTGTCTCATGGATTCTGCCAGCACCCTCTCTGGACTCTCCCTTCTCAACAGTTTCTTCTTGTTTCCTCCTTCATCCTTTATATTGTCTCTGAGGATCTCTGTGTTGGAACACCCAGTCCCCTGCCAGGAGACTACATCAATATACAAGGTCCCAGATGTGGTTCTGCGGCCTGGCTTGAGTGCAGCCCAGGTTGGGCACTCACACAGGGCGTGACCCACACCACATCTGGACCGCTCCAGTCCCTCAGGACTCTTTCTTCTTATTGACCAGACTGTGTTGTCTTGTCATTTCCTCCACGGGTCCTATTTCTGCCCACTGGAGTCACTCAGAAGCCCAGTCCCTCTGTCCCATGACAGCCCTCCAGCTGTGTTAGGATGGATTCATGTGTCCCTATTTGTGCTCCCTTAGGAAGGACCGAGGGTGTCTGAGGTCTTGAGATGTCACTTGGGCTCTCCCCAGTCCCTGCAGGTCTCCCCACTGGAGGCTTTGGAAGCTGAGACTCTGGCTTTGTAGGAATTTGTCCCATCCTCCAGGCAAACAAGTGTTTCTGACCAACTTTCCAAAGTCAAGGAGGAAGCTGGTGAAGCCTTCTCCCCTTTTATTATTATCTTTATTGAGGTGTAACTTAAATACAATTATTTATGAAGCTCTTTTTCTGTCTTTAAACATCTTTGAGATACAGTTCACATACCATAATCTTCACCCTTTTAAATTGTGTAAAATTCAGTGATTGCTAGTATATTTATAGATTTGTACAATCATTACTACTGTGTAATTCCAGAATATTTTCTTTTTTAACTTTTTTTTTTTTTTTTTAAGACAGGGTCTCACTCTGTCACCCAGGCTGAGTGCAGTGGCATGATCTCAGCTCACTACAACCTCTGCCTGCCATGCTCAGGTGATCCTCCCAACTCAGCATCCCAAGTAGCTGGGACCACAGGCATGCACCATCACACCCAGCTAATTTTTTGTAGAGATGAGGTTTTGCTCTTTTGACCAGGCTGATCTTGAACTCCTGAGCTCAAGCAATCTGCCCACTTTGGCTTCCCAAAATGTTGGGATTACAGGCATAAGCGTGCGCCTGGCCCAGAATATTTCCATCACTCCAAAAAGAAACCCCATATTCTTTAGCAGTTACTCCCCATTCACCCTTTCCTCAGCCTCCTGGCAACCATAAATCTACTTTTTCTTCTTTTTTTTTTTTTTTTTTTTTTTTTTTTTTTTTTTTGAGACAGGGTCTCACTTTGTCATCAAAGCTGGATTGCATTAGTGGACCAATCATGGCTCACCGCAGCCTTGAATTCCTGAGCCCAAGTGATCCTCTCACCTCAGCCTCCCGAGTAGCTGGGACAACAGATGTGCTCCACTATGCCTAGCTAATTGATTTATTTTCATTTTTGTACAGTCAGGGTCTCACTGTGTCCCCAGGCTGGTCTTGTACTCCTGGCCTCAAGGGATCCTCCCACCATAGCCTCCCAAAGTAGTGAGATTACTGGCGTGAGCCACCACGCCGGCCCCACAGTTATTTTCTAATATATATCTCTGCTTCCCGCTTGCCACAGCAGAGAACTCAAGTAAGGTGGTGTGGATTTTCTTTCCAAAAATCTTACTATTTCTTTTCCATTATGTCATTATGTGCTTACACATTGAGAGGAACTATGGTTTAAGAGCCCGTGGCCTTGGAAAAGTCACTTAATCTCTCTAAGCCACCGTTCCATCACCCATTAAATGAGAATAGTAATAATAACACCAACGATAATAAAACCTAACTGTCAGTGTTGTACGGAGGAACACAGTATGATATGTAAGCATTACAGAAGGGCAGCTCTCACTCTTCATGAGTGAAAGTACTGCCAACATCCAGATTACCACGAGAAATAGAGTTGATCGGAATATTTTCAAAATTCTCCGCATTCCAGCCAACTGTCATGAATTAGTAAGGGCTGAGCACTGACCCCTCCACCAGCCTATTCCCTCGCTTTTTCTGGGAATCCTTAATGACTTGAACATTGTAGAGAACAACCACTAGGGGGCACACTTTCATCACTGGAATGCCTAGGTACCATTTCCCCAGTTTCTTACCAGTACATTTTCCCACCAAACCTAAGTGTTAGGGAAGCTTGCAGGTGGAGGGAAACCCACGGTCATAGGCTCACAGTTCCACCCTTTTATGGACCTCCTCTTACTTGCCTCCTTCCCTTCTCTCTGTCTTAACTGGTATCAGTTCACCTCTCTTGTAGTAGCAGAGCTTCACTAAACTTAGCCAGCTATTTCCAGAAAGGAACATTTTTTTTTTTCCTTTGTGCACTGTGCGGATAAATGTTGTTTGTTGTTTCAAAGTATTGACCAGGCTGCTGTGGAGAACTCTTTGGTTTGAAGGACCGTTTTCCTTGCTTTGACCCAACTCAGAGCGGCTCCCAAGATCAGAAACAGTCTCCTTGTTACACTTTCTCAATCTACCAACTTCTTAAATGGTAGATTTAAGACCATTCCTTTTTTTAAAAAGCTTTTCATGTGGGGGTGTGGGATGTATGTCGAACTTTCTCAATCTTCTATGGATGATACTTGTAGCCAAATCCTTTGCTTTGCTTCTCAGACTGAGAAGGCTCCCCACTGCTTCTCTTCCTGCTGATAAGACCTCTAAAGAGCAACAATTCTCAAATTTCAGTATAAATAAGGATAATATGGGAGTTCACGTCAAAAGAGCAGATTCTGCCACTTCATACTCATCAGGATGGCTATTATATATTTTTAAAAAAACAGAAAATAACAAGTATTGGTGAGGATATAGAGAAATTGAACTCTTGTGCATTGCTGGTGGGAATGTAAAACAATGCAGCCACTGAGGAAAGCAGTATGGTGTTTCCTCAAACAATTAAACATATAATTACCATATGATCTAGCAATTCCATTTCTAGGTATATACCCAAAAGCACTGAAAGGAGGGACTCGAACAGATATTTGTATATCTGTGTTCATAGCAGCATTATTTACAATAGCCAAAAGGTAGAAGCAACTCAATGTCTACCAACAGCTGGATAGATAAGCAGAATCTGGTATATGCATACAATGGAATATTATTAAGCCTTAAAAAGGAATGGAATTCCAATACGTGCTACAACATGAATGAACCCTGAAAATATTATTCTAGGTGAAATCAGCCAGACTCAAAAGGACAAATATTGTATGATTCTACTTTTTTATTTTTAAATTTTTGTTTTTATTTATTTTTTTTAGAGATAAGATCTTGCTCTGTCATTCAGGCTGGAGTGTAGTGGCATGATTGTGGCTTACTGCAGCCTCTAACTCCTGGGCTCAAGTGATCCTCCTGCCTCAGCCTCCAAAGTAGCTAGGACTATAGGCACATGCCACCATGCCGAGATAATTTTTGGGGGGAGGTAGGAAAAGGGGGTCTTGCTATGTTGCCCAGATTGGTCTTAAACTCCTGGCCTCAAATAATCTTCCCACCTCAGCTCCCAAAATGTTGGGATTGCAGGCATAAGCCACTGTGCCAGGCCCATGGTTCTACTTTTTGAGGTACCTATGAATTTGAGGCAAATTCATAAAGAAGGAAAGCAGGATAATGATTCCCAAAGGCTGGGAGGCAGGGCAATGAGTAGTTATTGCTTAACAGTACAGAGTTTTAGTTTGGGAAGATGAAAACATTCTGGCAATAGATGGTGATAATGTCTTTGCCACAATGTGAATGTACTTAATGCCACTGAATTGCACCTAGGAAATAATTAAAATGGGAAATTTTTATGTTGTGTGTATTTTACCACAATATACAAAGCAAAAAAAAAAAAAAAAATCAAGTGTAGATTCCTGAGTCCTATACTACTGATTCCACAGGTTTGTGATAAGGCCCAGGAGTCTGCAGTTTTAAGTCCCTGGGGATTCTGATCCAGGTGGTCTTGGAGGAACATTAGCCTTCTGTGATGGGAGCTGTTTATATTTTCCACAGACTCTGCTTGGGGAGCATCTACCACGTGGGTTTTAAAGGACTGACTGCCACTTCCAGTGTGTGACAAGCCACTGAGCCTCTCTGCACCTCTGATCCTTCATCTCTGAAGTAGGACTGACAGTGCTACCTACCTAGTGGGGTCTTTGTGAAGATTGAAGAAGTGATACATGTAAAGTGCTTTTTAAAAATATAGCAGGTGACTTGTGATTACTCCTTCCTTTAGTGATTAGGGTTATATACTCTCTGCTCCCTGAGACTTTATGCTTTAACAGTATAACCAGTAATCCATCTAGAATTATACCAATGGCAGTGTCTACTTTTTTTTTTTTTTTGAGACAGGTCTTGCTCTCTCACCCAGGCTGGCATGCAGTGGCATGATCACAGTTCACTGTAGCCTCAACTTCCTAGGCTGAAGGGATCTCCCACCTCAGCCTCCCACGTAGCTGGGACTACAGGCACATGCCACCATGCCCAGCTAATGTTTTTATTTTTTTGTAGAGACAAGGTCTCACTGTGTTACTCCGGCTTGTCTCAAACTCCTGGGCTCAAGCAATCCTCCTGCCTTAGCCTCCCAAAATGGTGGGATTACAGGTGTGAGCCATCATGCCAGACCCCAATTTTTTTTTAAATGACTGCTTCCAGCCTGGGCAACATAGTGAGACCCCATCATTACAAAAAATTAAAAAATTAGCTGGTCACAGTGGCTCATGTCTGTAATCCCAGTGTATTAGTCCATTTTCATACTACTATAAAGAACTGCCCAAGACCGGGTAATTTATAAAGGAAAGAGGTTTAATTGACTTGCATTTCAGCATGGCTGGGGAGGCCTCAGGAACTTTACAATCATGGCAGAAGGCAAAGAGGAAGCAAGGCACCTTCTTTACAAGGCAGCAGGAAGAAGTGCTGAGTGAAGCAGGGGAAAGAGCCCCTTACAAAACCATCAGATCTCATGAGAACTCATTGTCACGAGAACAGCATGGGGAAAAACATCCCCATGATTCAATTACTTCCACCTGGTCTCTCCCTTGACACATGGGGATTATGGGGATTACAATTCAGGATGAGATTTTGGGTGGGGGGACAGCCGGACAATATCACAGCTACTTTGGACGCTGAGGCAGGAGGATCACTTGAGCCCAGGAATTTAAGGCTGCAGTGAGCCATGAACATGCCACCATACTCCAGCCTAGGTGACAGAGCAAGACCCTGTCTTTAAAAAAATCAATTAAAATGACTTCTTGTTAATATTCTCAATGGCTGGTAAGCAGATGGCATTGGTTAACTAATTTAATGAAGCAGGATTAGGAGTTAGAGGCATCTCTGCTTCTGCAGCTTCTGCAAAGGGTTCAGTGGTAAGGATCTTATCCCATGAGAAACAATGACATTCCTTAAGGTTTATGGGGGCAGCAGGTGCAGGGGGTAGTGAGGCATCTCATAGTGTTCTAATGGTTTTACTTTAAATTATCCATATGTTTTTTGTTTTTAAAAAAAACCTTCTGGAAGAATTCACACTATGTTAATAGAGGAGTAGGATTTGTAGCAGAAGGTGAAAGGGGACTTTCATTTTTCACCCTGTGTCTTTCTGGGCTGTTTGTTTATTTTACAATGTGAGGCCCTATATTACTTTTGTAACTTAGAAAAAAAGGTGTTTGTTTGTTTTTTCTAAATGTGACTGTTCCTGTCCATTCAGGACAGCACCAGTAGTATAAACACAAATACCCACTCAAATTAATATCCTCACATGATAATACAGATGATGCCACCTTAGAAATTAGCAGTGTACAAAGCATGCTCACAGCCATTATCTCACGTAATCCATGGCATGGTTTTGTGAAGCAGGAAGTGTTTTACACTTTTACAGCTGAGAAATGCACAAGAAATGTGCGTCACTGTTGTGTAAGCTATATCTTTCTTACCTCCTTATCCTTTGAGTGTTGACTTTGGTTCACTTTGCTGTGGTATTTTGAGCACTTATTTTAGTTATATAATAAAATATATTTGCAATCTATTCAGTTGAGGATAAGCATCGTTAGCTGCAACTGCCCAGATTGAAAAAACTATTTGAACTTGAGATGGGCAGACCAAGGCAACCTTGGCCAGCTAGGAAGGAGCTAGGGCTGCTGTGTGTGTTTGCCTCCCAAAGTTATCACAACAACGTTCCAAAAAGCAAAATATCTCATGCACATATGTTTTAATGGGAATGGGATTTTGTTTAGTCTAATTAGCAGGCAGGCAGAAACCACATAAAATTTTGTGGGTTTTTTTTTTCTTTTTTGAGACAGTCTCCCTCTGTTGCCCGGGCTGGAGTGCAGTGGCACAATCTCGGCTCACAGCAACCTCTGCTTCCCAGGTTTAAGCCGTTCTCGTGCCTCAGCCACCCAAATAGCTGGGATTACATGTGCACACTACCACACCTGGCTAATTTTTGTATTTTTTTTTTTTTTTTTTTTTTTTTTTTTTAGTAGAGATGGGGTTTCATCATGTTGCCCAGGCTGGTCTGGAACTCCTGACCTCAGGTGATCTGCCCACCTTGGCCTCCCAAAGTGCTGGGATTACAGGCTTGAGCCACTGCACCCAGTTACCACATAAGATTTTTATTGTGCAGAGCTTCCTTTCACAGAAACCTGAAATGTCAGGTAGTTTTTGGAGAGTTATAAGTAGCTGTTGCAGTGTGGGCGGGGTACAACTCATCATTTGATATTCCTGCCAGCAAATGTGTGGCTTTTACTGATGAGGCAAATAGAGATGATTTTGCTTGCTTGCACTGCAATTGCAAATATTTACTTACTTATTTTTTAATTGTAGTCATTAATGGACACAAGAAAATGAAAATGTGGGCCAGGCGCGGTGGCTCACGCCTGTAATCCTAGCACTTTGGGAGGCTGAGGTGGGCGGATCACCTGAGGTCAGGAGTTCGAGACCAGCCTGGCCAACATGGTGAAACCCCATCTCTATTAAAATACAAAATTAGCCGGGCATGGTGGCAGGTGCCTGTAATCCCAGCTACTCAGGAGGCTGAGGCAGGAGAATCACTTGAACCCAGGAGGTAGAGGTTGCAATAAGCCGAGATCGCACCACTGCACTCCAGCCTGGGGGACAAGAGCGAGACTCTGTCTCAAAAAAAAAAAAAAAAAAGGAAAATGAAAATGTGTTTGAGCTCCAGAAGTGTCTCCTTTTAAATCAGGACAGCACCTGTAAACCAAGGGTCTCACCAGAACTGGCTAAATAATTTACAGGATCCAATGCAAGATGAAAGTGAAGGATGCCTTGTTCAAAAGTCATTAAGAATTTCAAGATGGCAACATCAAAGCATTAAGCCCAGAGCAGGGCCCTTTGCAAGTGTATAGGTTTCACATCCACTATGCCAATCCTGCGTCTTGCTTACATTTAAATTTTCTATTTATTTGTTTATCAATTGTTTGATTAGAGTAGGGCATTAACATATTACAAATTTTAAAAGATACAAACATAAGTCTCTAGCTCTCTCCCCTGTAGGTACTAGTTTGTGTATCTTTTTTCTTTTTTTTTTTTTTGAGACAGGGAATTGCTCTATCACCCAGGCTGGAGTGCAAAGGCACAATCATAGCTCACTGTAGCTTCAACCTCCCAGGCTCAAGTGATCCTCCCACCTCAGCCTCTAGAGCACCTTCCTTCAGGACACACACATACAAATGGTATCATACATTACACATTGTTTTGTATTTTGTTTTCTTAACAATATATCTTGGAGATAATTCCCTACCCCTGCAGACAGTGTCTCCTTATTCTTTCCCATGGCTGCATAATACTCCACTCTACTATATAGACATAACCAGTTCCTTTTGATGGATGTATAGATTGCTTCCGATTACCAAAAATGCTGCAACAAAAGTTGTTGCAGATCATTTTTCTACATGCCTGAGTGTTTCTGTGGGAGTGTCAAGTCAAAGATTATAATTTGTTTTACATTGTGATAGATATTGTCAATTACTCTCTAAAGAAATCGTACCAATTTATACCCCCACCAATAAAGAGTTATCAACTTTTTTAATCTTTGCCAATCTAATGGGTGGGACACTGATCTATTGTAGTCTTAATTTTCTTTCTTTGTTTCTCTTTCTTTTCTTTTCTTTTTTCTTTTTTTAGATGGGTTCTCATTCTGTCACCCAGGGTGGAGTACAATGGCATGATCATGGCTCATTGCAGCCTTGATCTCCCAGGCTCAAGTGATCCTTTCGCCTCAGCCTCCCAAGTAGCTGGGACTACAGGTGCACACCACCATGCCCAGTTAGGTGTTTTACTTTTTGTAGAGACAAGGTCTCACTGTTGCCCAGGCTGGTCCCAAAATCCTTAGGTCAAGCAATCCTCCCATCATGTACTCCCAAAGTGCTGGGATTACAGGCACGAGGCACCACACCCAGCCTTATAGTCTTAATTTTCATTTCTTTTATTATCAGTGGAGCTGGACATCTTTTCAAATGGCTAAGAGTCAGCCTCTTCTGTGAATTGACTGTTCACAAAGACTGTTATTCCTTTGTTGTGTTGTTAGATTTTTTATTAGTCTTTTTCTTATGATTTGTGTAAATGCTTAATCTATTGAGGAAATTAGTTCTTGGTTTGGGAGTTTTGAAAATATTTCCCCCAGTTTGTTTTATCTTTTTTTTTTTTTTTTTTGAGATGGAATCTCACTCTGATGTCCAGGCTGAAGTGCAGTGGCACGATCTCTGCTCACTGCAACCTCCGCCTCCCGGGTTCAAGCAGTTATCTGCCTCAGCCTACCGAGTAGCTGGGATTACATGTACCTACCACCACACCCAGCTAATTTTTGTATTTTTAGTAGAGATGGGGTTTCGACCATCTTGGCCAGGCTGGTCTTGAACTCGACCGCGTGATCCACCAGCCTTGGCCTCCCAAAGTGCTGGGATTACAGGCGTGAGCCGCCGAGTCTGGCCTGTTTCGTCCTTTTAACTTTGTTGGTTTTGCCATGCAGATTATTTTTTAATGTAGTTGAATTTATCAGTTTTTAATGGCTTCTGAATTTTGTATCATTCTCAGAAAGATCTTCTCCACTCCCATGCTTCCTTCTAGTATTAACCAGTTGTAGTTATATTCTCAGAAATAAACCTTTGCTCCATTTGGAATTTATTTTAGTGTAAAGTATAAATAGGCATCCAGTTTTATTTTTTTTCCAGATGACTACCTACATGTCCCAGTAATATTTATTGAATAATTCACCTTTCCCCCACTTATTTGAAGTTCTCTTTTTATCAAATAGTAAAATTCCTACTTGTATTTGTGTCTATTTCTGAACATTCTATTTTATTTATAAGAATGATTATGTATGATGTGTATATAAATAATAATAAAGAATTTTCTAAACCTCTTTCCAGTTTGGGGAGCGGTCATAGATATGGCTTGTCCAGAGTTACCCAATTCAATACAAGAATCCTTGAGAGGCCAGTCCCAGTATATGTTTACTTTCGTATGTATTTCAAGGAAAAAGATTATCATGATGTTTAAGAACATGGATTGGGGTGTCAGACTGACCTGGGTTGCAATCTCACCTCTAATCTCCAGCTTGGGTGGATTGTCTTATCTGATCCTCAGGTTCCTCATTTATAAAACAGAAATAAATCTAGAACCTCTCTCATTGAGTTGGTTAGGAAGTAAATGAATGTAAAATGCTTAAAACACTGCCTAACACATAGTAAATTATTGTCATTATGATTTACCCCTAGGGTGACCAGCTGATCCCCATTTTCCCAGACTTTCCCCATTTTATCACTGAAAATCCCAAGTCCTGAGCAAATCAAGATGTTTAGTCACCCTAAACCCTATTGTCATGTACAACAGTTAAGAATCTGTGTTTGTGGCCTGACGTGGTGGCTCACACCTCTAATCTCAGCACTTTGGGAGGCCGAGGCAGGCAGATCACCTGAGGTCGGGAGTTCGAGACCAGCCTAACAAACATGGAGAAACCCCATCGCTACTAAAAATACAAAATTAGCCGGGCGTGGTGACGCATGCCTGTAATCCCAGCTACTTGAGAAGCTGAGGCAGGAGAATCACTTGAACCTGGGAGGTGGAGGTTGCAGTGAACTGAGATCGCACTATTGCACTCCAGCCTGGGCAACAAGAGCAAAACTCCATCTTGGGGGAAAAAAAAGAAAGAATCTGTGTTTGTTTTCCTCTATCAAAATCATACTACTCAGTTCCTACATCGATTAACTCAACTTTTACAGAAATATCACAAAATGTAAGTTTTTTCAAAAACTTAAAATCCATGCTCTTATCTCATTCCAATTTTGTGCCCCTCCCCCCGAAAGGAAGACATTCTTTGGCCATCAGAGCCTAATCTAGGATTTCCTCTGGTTTCCACCTGAGCCAAGATCAAAGCGCCCCATGCCCAAGAAGTTGGGGGGAGGTGCGGGGGTTGGGAGAGGAGGAGTGGGGCTGGGGGTCAAAATAGGGCTATACAAAAAAACAAACAAGGCAGAGTGACTCCAGGACATTGGAGACTGAAATACTTTGCTTCTAGAGTTAAACACACACACACACCACACACACACACACACACACACACACAGAGCAGTCTCCCCAGGACTCACTTGCTGTAATGTAAAAGAGTAATCGTCTTCCTCACTCATGAATCATTCTAACTTTAGGCACTGTAAAAGCCTAGTTGAGGACATATCGCTGGGGAGGTAGTGTGTTATACAAGTCTCAAATCCTACCACTGAAGCAGTGCCTACTCTGCCAAGGTATGTAGCAGACTCTGAATCCACAAGGACAAAAGTGCCAGGTCCTGGCTGGTTGGAGGAGAGAGGAGGGAGAATTATTTGTGTTGGAGAAGTCAAGCCTTGGGCTTAATTAGGTTTAATTTAATGATGCAACGGAGAGAGGCCTGGTCTGAAATTTAGAAATCAAAGTTCTCATCCCATTCTTTTCATGAATTAACTCTGTAACCCCAAGTCAGCCACTTCTCCCAGGGCCTTCCTGCATAACTTCAAGGAGTGCATGTCACTCCCAGAGACATGTAGTGTTAGAGCCACATGTGGAGGCTGCTGGGGTTGTGGCTGAGGTGCCGGAGAAGCAAGCGAGCCTGTTGGCCAAAAGGGAAGGTGTGAAGGTGCCGGGCAGGTTGCTGGGCAGAGCCAAAGAAAGGCTTCCCTGACCGGGACAGGGCTGTGGCAGTAACAGCACCGAATCCTAACCTCTGGACCACCACTTGCCACCTTGTAGGTGGCAACACAGGGACCCCATATTGTCTCCAGCCCTCCATTTCTTCTCCTCTGTAAAATAAAAGACTAAATTTTAGGATAGTCTTCATCATTTGGCTAACATTCTTTACAGGTCAATAGTCACCAAACCAGGAGCAATTGGGTCCTGGCATACAAATCTCACTTAGTCTCAGTTGAAAGAGCACTGCATTCTGATGCTAGTACCAGCTGGTTTCTTTGACTTCTTCCCTAGAGAATAAAGTGGTAGACAGAAACTAACAAGATGAGGAAGAAAGTCAGAAGATGATGTGGTAAACATCTCTGTTTCAGCTTCACCTGCATCCATTCCCTCTTCTGGTGACTGTCCTTGATTTTGGTTTGGGAAAGCAAATCCTAGATTAGAGAAAATCTGGCCAGTCATGGGATCCCACCCTCCCCTGGCCAAAAAGTCATTGAGCGACCCAAGTTCTTTCTGCCAATCAGACGCTCTCTCCCTTGATGGTGGGAATGTAAACTCGTACAACCACTATGGAGAACAGTTTGGAGGTTCCTTAAAAAACTAAAAATACAGCTACCATGTGATCCAGCAATCCACTGCTGGGTATATACCCAAAACAAAGGAAATCGGTATATCTGCACTCCCAGGTTTGCTGCAGCACTGTTCACAACAGCTAAGATTGGAAACAACCTAAGTGTCCATCAGCAGATGAATGGATAAGGAATATGTGGTATTTATACGCAATGGAGTACTACTCAGCCATAAAAAAGAATGAGATTCAGTCATTTGCAACAACATGGATAGAACTGGAAATTATTACGTTTTTGTTTTTGTTTTGTTTTGTTTTTTGAGACAAAGTCTCGCTCGGTCGCTGGAGTGAGAGAGCTGGAGTGCAGTGGCTGGATCTCGGCTCACTGCAACCTCTGTCTCCCAGGTTCAAGTGATTTTCCAGCCTCAGCATCCCGAGTGGCTGGGACAACAGTCTCGCGCCACCGCGTCCAGCTAATTTTTGTATTTTTAGTAGAGACGGATTTCAACATGTTGGCCAGGCTGGTCTCTTGACCTCAGGTGATCTGCCCATCTCAGCCTCCCAAAGTGCTGGGATTACAGGCGTGGGCCACCGCCCCCACCAGAAATTATTGTATTAAGTGAAATAAGCCAGGCACAAAAAAGACAAACATCACATATTCTCACTTATTTGTGGGATCTAAAAATCAAAACAGTTGACCATGGAGATAGAGAGTAGAAGGAAGGTTACCAGAGGTTGGGAAGGGTAATGGGGTGCTGGTGGGGAGGTGGGGATGGTTAATGGGTACAAAAAATAGTAAGAAAGAATGAATAAGGCCTATTTGATAGCATAACAGGGTGACTGTAGTCAATAATAATTTATTGGTACATTTTAAAATAACTAAAAGGATATAATTGGATTGTTTGTAACACAAAAGATAAATGCTTGAGGGGATGGATACCTCATTTTTCATGATGTGATTTTTATGCATTGCATGCTTGTACCAAAATATCACATGTGGCCAGGCTCCGTGGCTCACGCCTGTAATTCCAGCACTTTGGGAGGCCAAGGCATGTGGATCACCTGAGGTCAGGAGTTTGAGACCAGCCTGGCCAACATGGTGAAACCCCATCTCTACTAAAAATACAAAAATTAGCTGGGTTTGGTGGTGCATGCTTGTAATCCCAGCTACTCAGGAGGCTGAGGTGGGAAGTTCGCTTGAAACTGGCAGGCAGAGGTTGCGGTGAGCCGAGATCATACCATTGCACTCCAGCCTGGGTGACAGAGTGAGACTCGGTCTCAAAACCAAACAAACAAGCAAACAAACAAACAAAAAAACAAATACCCCATAAATACATATACCTACTATGTACCCACAGAAATTTTTAAAAACATTTAAGATATTTTTTAAAAATCACACACACACACACACACACACACACACACACACAAATGCTCTCTCCCTTGAGTCTGAATTGAGCCAAGTAATGTGAGGATTGAAAATAGAGCAAATCCATGCCAAAGGAAATACCCTAAAGTGAAGTTGTTGAACTATAGCCGTGGATAAACTCTGGCCCTCTGGCTCTTTTTGTAAATAAAGTTTTATCAGAACACAGTCACAATCATTTATTTATGTATGCTCTATGGCTGCTTTTGTGCTACAGTGATAAAATTGAGTAGTTATGAGAGAGATTGTCTGTTGTATAAAACCTAAAATATTTACTATCTGGACTTTTACAGATAAAATTAATTCCTGCTACTTAGGTTCCAGGAGCTCTCCTGGTTCTTATGTATTTCAAAGCTTGCTTCTTCAAATTTTCCTTGGATTCTGTGAGCTACTCCATATTTTTCTGAGAAATTCCATTTTTGCTTAAGTTAGGGTGAGTTGGTTTCTATTGCTTACAACTTTTTAGCACTTAAACATATTTTTCCATAGTAATTCCATTGGAAATAATGGTTAGGACCCCAAGCTACCTCAAAAAAGAAAAATATATTCAATTTATATTTTTAATTTTTAAAATCATTTAGAAAAATAATAAGTATTTGATTTTATTATGGTGTCTGGCTAAATGTGACAGGGGAGGATCCAAATCTCCATGGGGCAGCACAGATGTGGCAAAGAAATCAACCCACGTTGGCCAGGCGCGCTGGCTCACGCCTGTAATCCCAGCACTTTGGGAGGCCGAGGCAGGTAGATCACAAGGTCAGGAGATCGAGACCATCCTGGCTAACATGGTGGAACCCTGTCTCTACTAAAAATACAAAAAAAATTAGCTGGGCATGGTGGTGGGCACCTGTAGTCCCAGCTACTCAGGAGGCTGAGGCAGGAGAATGGCGTGAACCCGGGAGGTGGAGCTTGCAGTGAGCTGAGATCGCGCCACTGCACTCCAGCCTGGGCGACAGAGCAAGACTCCATCTCAAAAAGAAAAAAAGAGAAAGAAATCAGCCCACCTTGTGTTCTGTCTTTGATCCTAAGCAGGATTTTTAAAAATTGTGTCAATGAATCCAACTGGAAGCTCACATTGACATCTAGTATGTCCAACCATCCTGCTTTACCCAGGACTGAGGGTTTGCCTAGGACTGACAGTTTTCTGGGACTGAGGAGTTTGTGGAATGCAGGATTTTAAGTTTTAAAATGGGGACAGTCCCAGCAAATTGGCACAACTTGATCACTACAGGATATTGTATGATTGAAGTTAAATATATGTCATTATTAAAAATCAATTGGCCGGGTGGGGTGGCTCATGCCTGTAATCCCAGCACTTTGGGAGGCTGAGGCGGGCGGATCACTTGAGGTCAAGAATTCGAGACCAGCCTGGCCAAATGGTGAAACCCCGTCTCTACTAAAAATACAAAAAATTAGCCAGGCGTGGTGGCGCGCATCTGTAATCCCAGATACTGGGGAGGCTGAGAGAGGAGAATTGCCTGAACCCAGTAAGCGGAGGTTGCAGTGAGCCGAGATCGCACCACTGAACTCCAGCCTGGGCAACACAGAGAGACTCGGTCTAAAAAAAAAAAAAAAATCAAATGGAGAGTTTTCTTTAAATCCCCACTGATCCAATTTGGTTTTAGCCACAATATTTTAAGTATTGTAAATATTCAAACAATATTAAAGGAGAGGATGAAATTTTTATGTTTAGCTAAAGGGAACATAAGTTTGCTACATTTAAGGAATCCTGTGTTGTAATGGAAATAGTAAAAAATGAGTCATGGCATCATGAAACACACATTGGAGCTCTGTATCCACATCCTGGCTCTGGGATAACTGTATTTTGTATGTGAACATTAATTCTGAGAAGCATAAGTTGCCACACAAATGCAATATGCTTATAATTATTGGTGGAAGGAAACGAGTACAATTTCACATTTCTGATGCCTGGGCCAAGAACCAGAGCCTGATTGGTGCCGGTGATTTCAGAAATGAATCCAGGGCCAATGCTTGTGTGAAGGAAGAAGACTGATCCTCTGGATTTGCAGAGTCCTGGAAAACACCTTCGCTGATGAAAAACATCTATTTGGATTAGGCAGCCTCCAATAAGTAGGCGGATTATCCAGCTTCCTTCGTTTAGAACTGACTGGACTTGTTCAGCGACTTCATAACTATCAGGAAGGAAGGAGGGGTGTGCATGTTAAATCTAGTGCAAATATGAAGCATGCTAAGTTGGAAGTTGGCAAGATGAACTTCTTTCTATGTATGTGCAGAGAATGACCAGGTGGTAGAAGTGGTTGGGGGCTGGGAAGATGGCTAGAGTTGGGAGAAACCCCAAAATTAATTCTGAATTATCCCATAATCATGGAAGCTGAAGGAGAAGCTAATGGTTTGGGTAGAAGGGATTTTTTAAAAAATGAAAGGGGGAAAGAGATTTGGAGATAATTTTCTCCCTTCACCTTTCCCAGGATAATACATGTAGAAATTCTCTAGAGTGGGACTCTGTTGACTTAGAACCCACTGACCTACGTAGAATTCAGGAGGTCTATGAACTTGGGTGGAGACAAAAATGACATCTTCACTAACTGCAAATGAAACGTAGCATTTGCTTCAGTTACCAATGTATGCAATGGACCATCGTTGTATGAATGAACTTGAGACTTGTCACTAAAAGAAATCACAGGTATTTTCAAATCACATTATTGTGTTGTAGGTACCATAACATGTCACTACTGCCGGGCGTGGTGGCTTGCGCCTGTAATCCCAGCAATTTGGGAGGCCAAAGTAGGCAGATCACCTGAGGTTGGGAGGTCGAGACCAGCCTGACCAACAAGGTGAAACCCTATCTCTACTAAACATACAAAATTAGCCGGGTATGGTGGTGCACGCCTGTAATCCCAGCTACTCTAGAGGCTGAGGCAGGAGAATCACTTGAACCTCGGAGGCGGGAGTTGCAGTGAGCCGAGATGGCACATTGCACTCCAGCCTGGGCAACAAGAGTGAAACTCCGCCTCAAAAAAAGAAAAAAAAGAAAAGTCACTACTTTGAGTTTAAAATAGAAATTAGATCCACTGCTGGAACCTTGTTACTTAATGCACAAAGAAGTATATACATTTTTTGCTATACTACATATTTGTATTTTGATAACTGTATTTCAAGGTAACTAGTTTCTTTTGTAATTCTTCATATTTTATGCATTTAAAATGGATAAATGCATTATTTGTCCATTTAAGGGGTCCAGGGGCTCCACCAGACTGCTAAGAGGTCTGTCCCTAGAGCTCTGTTCTAGAAACCGGCCCGTGGACTAGCCTAGCTCCCTCCCCTACCCCATGCCTTCCACTCCTTTCGACAAACCTTTAAGAGAACTCTGTGGAAACACGGACAAATGTTTCAGACACAATGCGATAAAGGAGGATTTAAGCATGGTTTTAACCAGGTACAAATATCTGTTCTAGTTTTTATATCTGAACAAGAATGGGAAAGTTATTAACAAAAATGAAACGCTGTGTTTACTTTTACAGTGTTATTACATTACCCTTTCAATACCAGTTTAAAAAATCATTTATGATCCATTTTTCACATAGGTAATATATCTTTTTTCTACTTTTTCTTCTTTTCTTCTTCTTCTTCTTCTTTTTTTTTTTTTTGAGACAGGGTCTTGCTCCATCGTCCAGGCTGGAGTTCAGTGGCACAATCACGGCTCACGGCAACCTTAACCTCCTGGGCTCAAGTGATAGTCCCACCTCAGCCTCCCAAAGTGCTGGGATTACAGGCAAGAGCTACCTCGTCTAGCCTAATATATCTCTATTGTTGAGGAATCACAAAGTACAAGTGAGTAAAAAGGAAAAATACTCAATCTCCATTACCAGTTAAGAAAAAATCATTCTGCATTCTATGCAGCCTCTTAAAAAATGATATAAAGCCATATATTCTGACATGGAAAGAGTTATATTATTTGTTAAGTGAGAAAGCAAGAACATCATGCCTGTAATCCCAGCACTTTGGGAGGCTGAGGTGGGAGAATTGCTTGAGCCCAGGAGCTCAAGACCAGCCTGGGCAACATAGAGAGACCCCATCTCTAAAAAACATTAAAAAAAAAAAATTCACAGCAGGGTGCAGTGGCTCACGCCTGTAATCCCAGCACTTTGGGAGGCCGAGGCAGGCGGATCACCTGAGGTCAGGAGTTTGTGACCAGCCTGGCCAACATGGTGAAACCCCGTCTCTACTAAAAATACAAAAATTAGCCAGGTGTGGTGGCAGGCGCCTGCAATCCCAGCTACTCGGGAGGCTGAGGCAGAAGAATCGCTTGAACCCGGGAGGTAGAGGTTGCAGTGAGCCGAGATCGCGCCACTGCACTCCAGCCTGGTGACAGAGCAAGACTCCATCTTGAAAAACAAAAAATTCACTGCATGTGGTGGTGTGCATCTGTATCCCAGCCACTTGGGAAGATGAACCAGCCGGGCGCGGTGGCTCAAGCCTGTAATCCCAGCACTTTGGGAGGACGAG
This sequence comes from Pan paniscus, assembly GCF_029289425.2. Classification (NCBI taxonomy): domain Eukaryota; kingdom Metazoa; phylum Chordata; class Mammalia; order Primates; family Hominidae; genus Pan; species Pan paniscus. The sequence continues at coordinate 111,481,953 of NC_073257.2, forward strand.
GCGGGCGGATCACGAGGTCAGGAGATCGAGACCATCCTGGCTTACATGGTGAAACCTCGTCTCTACTAAAAATACAAAAAAATTAGTCGGGCTTGGTGGCGGGCGCCTGTAGTCCCAGCTACTCTGGAGGCTGAGGCAGGAGAATGACGTGAACCCAGGAGGCGGAGCTTGCAGTGAGCCGAGATCGCGCCACTGCACTCCAGCCTGGGCGACAGAGCAAGACTCTGTCTCAAAAAAAAAAAAAAAAAAAAAAAAAAAAGATGAACCAGAAGGATTGCTTGAGAGAAGAGCCGAAGCTGCAGTGAGCCGTGACTGTGCCATTGCACTCCAGCCTAGGCGACCGAGCAGATCTTGTCTCTAAAAAATAAATAAATAAATAAAAGAAAGAAAAGAAGAGAAAAGAAAAAAGCAAGCAAGAACAGTACATAAAATAGAATCCCATTTTGCTTTTATAAAAGTATGTATCTATACATATGAAAATACCTAGAAGGCCACACATGAAACAGGCATCAGTGTTAACGGTTAGTTACTATTATTCAATACCAATTTTGTTAAAGGAAAGGAAATCCTTCAAGGAAAAACACAGTGTTGACGTTAGGATTAGCAGCTTCAGGGTGTCCCAGATATATCCTGTGGCAGCCTATACAGGTGGCTTCGTGTGTCAGGTGACTGGTGTCTGGGGGAGCCAGCTGGGCACTCCCATGGACCCTTGGGGAACTGGGCTTCAGCTTTGCAGGCTTGGAGGTGCTGTTTGGTTTCTAAATCTGGAAGAGATTTGCCTCTGGGGAAATATGGTTAAACTCACAAGAAATAAATGCATAAACCATAATTCAAGTGTTTTGAATTAGGATGGTAACACTGCCTGCCTTGCAGATGAAAGGATGAACTCAAAGCTGCGCAGCCCTTGGGAAGCCCTCAGGAAGCAGGGGCAAGGGCCATTGTTGTTATCAGGCTTCCCAAGACTTACCTGCAGGGGAGACTAACTGATTAGTAGCCATGAGTAACCTTGAGGCTTCCCACATGCCACACACTCTGCTATGTGCTTTGAGTACATCCTCTCATTTCATCTTCATACTCATGCAGGGCAGGTGTTCTTATCCCCATTTTAAAGACGAGGGACTGGGGCATAAAGCAATTAAGAACCTTAATTGGGACAGAGCCAAGATTTGAACCCCATTTGGCTGATTGGTAACCAGCATTGCCTTTGGGGACAGCTTGATGACCATGAGCTTAAGTGTGGGTTTCATTTGAATGGTCTTCATGACAATTCATGCAGCGGTGAATCCCAGATAACTCCATTTGCCCTGTCCAAACGTGGCTTTGGGTCAGTCACTTAACCTCTCCCTGCCTCCATTTCCTCATCTGTAGAATGAGGGTAATATTAGTGCCTACCTCCTAGGGTCGTTTTAAGGATTAAACGCTTTTTTTTTTGAGACAGGGTCTTGCTCTGTCACCCAGGCTAGAATGCAGTGGTGCTATCGTGGCTCACTGTAGCCTCGAACTCCTGGGCTTAAGCGATTGTCCTGCCTCAGTCCCCCAGGTAACTGGGACCACAGGCCTGCAACACTGCAACTAGCTAATTTTTTATTTTTAGTAAAGACAAGGTCTCACTATGTTGCCCAGGCTGTTCTCAAACTCGTGGGTTCAAGAGATCTTCTCACCTTGGCCTCCCAAATTGCTGGCATTACAGGTGTGAGCCACCATGCCAGCCAGGATTAAATGCTTTTAAAATGGTGCCTGGTACTCAGTATTCAATTAATGTTAGTTATTGATGTTATGATTGTGATTGTGGTTGTTACTGCCTCCAAAGCTCATCTCCAAATTGTAGATCTGGGTGAGGCAGGAAAATAGGGTCTGGAGGCAGGGAACATAAGAACAATTCACACTTCAGCTATGATAGGAAATATCCTCTCCATAGGGCGTACGCCGAGTACATGACTTTGTAAATTTACTTCATCCTCTTCATGCACATAGGGCGTACACCAAGTAAACGATGCAATCCTCTAGAAGGTATTTAAACTCCCAAAAATTCTGTAACGGGGCCCTTGAGCCCCCACGCTTGGCCCGCTCCCACCCTGTGCAGTGTAATTTCATTTTCAATAAAGCCCTTCATTCCTTCCTCGCTTTGTTTGTGCGTTTTGTCCAATTCTTTGTTCAAGACTCCAAGAACCTGGACACCCTCCACCAGTAACATGGGCATTTGTCCCCCACGTCACGCTGAAGACACAATGCCAAACCGCCTCCCTGAGTACACCTTCACGGCTGCCTCATATGCACTGTCCCAGTTCTAAGCACTTTCTTTCACTAGAGCCCCATACAATATAATCAGTTTAAGCTTCTGCAGTTACATTCATGATCAATTCAGGTCTCCCTGAAGTGAAGCACCAACTCCTCCCCTCCCCGTGGTGCCCCCAGATCACCTTGAATGGATTAGGGGTGTTCTCTTGGGACACTTTAGAGATAGCAACTCTCATAACTAACAACTGGATGCAACCCCATTTCATTCTCAGAGAGGGGCTGCCAGCCCATTATACTGTCCACACATCCTTCCTCCATCCCAGGTTCTCAGATCAGCCATTCCCCAGGGAGTTCTGAGTCTCAAATGACAGGTGTAAAGTGAGTGTACATGGGGTTTGCCTCATAGATCCCCGTGTGGCTTTTTAGGCAGTTACCACTGTGAGCGAAGTCCACCTGTGCTCTGGGCAGGAGCAGGGGCCGGTGAGACTGAGGAAGTCCTGTCCCTGGACAGCTGGAGCCAGGCTCTTTGCCCTCCTCTAGGACCTGCCCTGAGATATGGGGAAAGTTTGTAACAGGAGCTGAGGCTCTGGCTTGTTGGGCTTGAAAGGGTTGGAGAAGCTGCTAGTCTCTTTCCTCAGCCGGACCTTACTGTAGGCCTGGGGAGGATGAGGCTGTGCTACCTCATTCCTGGCCATTATTCCAAGATAATGGATTTCTTACAGCAGCAGTAATTTTTATTTAAAGAGTTGCTTCGGACAAAAATACTCTCACGTAAGCCTTCCCTTTCACCCCGACCTTCTGTACAAAGCACACTGTCCATCCATTCCCATCGTGCCCACAGGGGCACACCCAGGCCATCCTCACCATGTTTGCCATATCAAAGTCCCGCTTGTACTGTTATTTCTTTAATATTTTGCTTTAAATGGCTTTCCTTTCTTTTTTTTTATTGTCAGTTAATTTTGACAGGAACATTATGTCAGTAATAGCCGTGTAATTACAAATTTAATGAGCTACATGTTTCTTAAGACACATTAAAATAAATACATATATATTAAACATTTTTAAAATTTCCCCCAAATCACCTAAAATCACTAGTGGTATCCAGACCACGCCCTGGGAAGCCCCCGCAAGGCCTGTCAATGTTTGTGGAGGCTCTCCTGGGTCACCATCTTGTCACTGTTGCCTTCTCTCACTAATACCCCTCAGTCCGTGCCCTGAGGGCAAGGGTGGCTGGAAAGAGCTGTCCGGTTCCACCGGGAGGCCCCACCCTGGGAGTACTGAGTTCCATGGTGAGCTACCCTCTTCACTCAAACTTGGATTTCCTTTCTGTCTGCTAGAGAGAGGCGAGTTCTTTTATTGATCAGTGGTGAAAACGGGGTGAGAATTCTACTCATCTCTCCTTCCCAGGGAATGATGAGGCCAAACAAGGGCCTGGGAGAGGGAGCATCAGAGGCAGATGGAAGCCAGAGGCAGCTGTGGAGAGAGGATGGCCTTGCCGGACTGAGTAAAGGACAGATTTGCCTCTTTTCACAAAGGACTTGAGGCACAGATGGGGAAACACAGGGGCTGTGTGGAATCCTGGCTCCTTCAATTACTGTCTGTATAGCCTGTGGCAAATTCCTTCACTACTTCATGAACCTCACTTACCCTCAGCAAAATGGGATTGATGCTATTTAGTCACACTTGTCTTATCTGCTGTCCAGGTTGTGGTAAGGATTGAATAAACAAAAGAAAGTATTGCTGCTCTGAAAACTCTAAGGCAGGAACCTCAGTTCTAGATGTACTTTAGGATAACCTAGGAGAGCTTAAAACAGCAACAATAACAACCAATGCTCTAAGACCCAAACCCAGAGATTCTGATTTAATTTGAGGTTGAGAGTGAGTCCTGGGCATCTGTTTTTTGTTTGTTTGTTTGTTTGTTTTTTGAGACAGAGTTTTGCTCTTGTTGCCCAGGCCGGAGTGCAATGGCACGATCTCGGCTCACTGAAAACTCCTACTCCTGGGTTCAAGCGATTCTCCTGCCTCGGCCTCCCAGGCAACTGGGATTACAGGCATGCACCACCATGCCCAGTTAATTTTGTATTTTTAGTAGAGATGGGGTTTCACCATGTTGGTCAGGCTGGTCTTAAACTCCTGACCTCAAGTGATCCACCCACTTCAGCCTCCCAAAATGCTGGGATTTCAGGTGTGAGCCACCATGCCCGGCCTGTCATCTGTATTTTTAAATGTGCTTCTGTTGATTCTAACATGCTGCCAAGGCTGGGAACCCCTGCTCTAGGGCTGTGCTGTCCAATATGGCAGCTGCTAGCCACATGTGCCTATTTAAACTTAGATTAATTAGCCGGGTGCGGTGGCTCACACCTGTAATCCCAGCACTTTGGGAGGCCGATCTGGGTGGATCACCTGAGGTAAGGAGTTTGAGACCAGCCTGGCCAACATGGTGAAACCCCGTCTCTACTAAAAATACAAATATCAGCCGGGCATGGTCACGGGCGCCTGTAATCCCAGCTACTTGGGAGGCTGAGTAACGAGGATCACTTGAACCTGGGAGGTGGAGGTTGCAGTGAGACGAGATCGTGCCACTGCACTCCTGCCTGGGCGAAAAGAGTGAGACCCCATCTCAAAAATAAATAAATAAATACATAAATAAACTTAGGTTAATTAACTAAAATTAAAAATTCACTTCTTCAGTCACACTAGCTACACTTCAAGTGCTCAGTAGCTGCCGATGACTACTGGTTGCTGTATTGAACAGTGCAGGTATGGAACATTTCCATCATCATGGAGAATTCTTTTTTTTTTTTTGAGACGGAGTCTCGCTCTTTCGCCCAGGCCGGACTGCAGTGGCGCTATCTCGGCTCACTGCAAGCTCTGCCTCATCGTGGAGAATTCTATTGCCTCTCAAAGTGTGGTCCATAGACCAGCAGAATCAGCAGCACTGGGAGCTGGTCAGAAATGCAAATCTCAGGCCCAGGCCCAACCCACAGAATCAGAATCTGAATTTTAATAAAATTGAACAAAATCTCTAGGGTTTTTATTATACTTTGTGAAGCACCGCTGTAAAACATACATTCCATTCATTCATTCAACCAATTTATTAAATAACTGGTGTGTGCCAGGTATACACAGGTGATGGAGAGTGATCAAGGAAAAGCACAGCATGGTCTGTCATTCTAGCTGCAGGAAACAGACAGTAAGCAAGATAGCAAACTCATTTCAGAGTGAGAAAGTAAGACAAGGGGATGTGCTAGAGAGGCACTCTGGGGAGGGATGGTTACTTTAAGCTGGGAAGTGGTGGTGATGATTGATTGTCTCTCTGAAGAGGAGTTGCTTGAGTGGAGCCTGAGTGACAAGGAGCTGGCCAAGGGAGGAAGTGGGCATGGTGTTTTCTGGGCAGAGATAGCAGCAAGTAAAAATGACCTGAAACTTGGGAGGCCGAGGCAGGCAGATCACGAGGTCAGGAGTTTGAGACCAGCCTGGCCAATATGGTGAAATCCCATCTCTACTAAAAATACAAAATTAGCTGGGTGTGGTGGCGTGTGCCTGTAGTCCCAGCTACTTGGGAGACTGAGGCAGGAGAATCACTTAAACCCGGGAGGCGGAGGTTGCAGTGAGCCAAGAGTGCGCCACTGTACTCCAACCTGGGCGACAAAGCAAGACTCTGTCTCAAAAAAAAAAAAAAAGGCCCTGAAACAAGGTTGCTGGATTTAGCAAATAAAAATAAAGAATGCTCAGTTATATTTAAATTTCAGCTAAACCATTAATATTTTTTAGTACAAGTATATCCCACATATTGCATGGGATATATTTATACTAAAAAAGATTTGTGGTTTAGTTGACATTCAAATTTAACTGATCAACCTACGTAACATGGCGAAACCCTGTCTCTACAAAAAATACCAAAAAAATTAGCTGGGACTGGTAGTGAGCCCTGTAGTCCCAGCCACTTGAGGAAGTGGGAAGATTGCTTGAGCCCAGGAGGCTGAGGCTACAGTGAGCTATGATTATGCCACTGCACTCCAGCCTGGGTAACAGAACGAGACCCTGTCTCAAAAAAAAGAAAGAGAGACAGAGAGAGAGAGAGGGAGGGGGAGAGATGGAGAGAGAAAGAAAGAAAAAAAATTTTTTTTTTTTTGAGATGGAGTTTCACTCTTGTTGCCCAGGCTGGAGTGCAATGGCGCGATCTCGGCTCACCGCAACCTCCGCTTCCTGGGTTCAAGTGATTCTCCTGCCTCATCCTCCTTAGTAGCTGGGATTACGGGCATGTGCACCACGCTCGCCTAATTTTGTATTTTTGGTAGAGATGGGGTTTCTCCATGTTGGTCAGGCTGGTCTCGAACTCCCAACTTCAGGTGATCCGCCCACCTCGGCCTCCCAAAGTGCTGGGATTACAGGCGTGAGCCACTGCACCCGGCCGAAAAGAAAAATTTAACTGATTGTTCTGTATTTTATTGGGACCCTGCAAAAGGACCAAGTGGGGGAGTGGTGCTGGAGGGATATGAGGAGGAGCAGTGTCACTGGGATAGTCAGGAAACAGGGGTGCCATGAGCATAAAAGAGAGAGCAGGGCCCAAATCTTGGGCTACAGAAAAACAAGTTAGAAAAATAAAATAGTCTCCAAGGGAATGGACTGGCTGCTGCTGTTTCTTCCCCTTGATGAAATCATGGGCTTTACCTTCCTGCAACCCTATGGTTTCTGGGAAGGGCTTCTTGGAAGATGAACAATTGTCCAGGCTTGTTATGCCTGGGTGGTGCTTGGGGAGACCGAGGGCCACTGGTTGACCTGCTAAACATAGCGTGCGATATATATTGTTTGGTCTGAGCTTTTAAGTGCTCTTTCCCTGTTTGTTTGTTTAATTCCTGAGTTTTTGTATGTGATCTCCTATAAATCTTCCTCTTCTTAAGGACTATGTTTGACAACTTCATTTCCCCCCAACTGGAGACATTTCCCCTGCTAAGGGTCAAAAAGACTAATTATCCTAAACGGAGTATTGGAGACACCCTCAGGCTCACACATGACTGAGAAGTGCATGATCCCAGCCATATTAATAGAACGCAGCAAGAGTGTATCTGAGAACAGTGGCAGTGACGTCTTCAAAGCTCAACCGTATTCCTGTTGGAAAATAAACTCCTGACCCCTTCAACAATGCCTGTGTGGAACCTCACAGTAGAAGAGGCCACGAAAGATATTCTGTTCAAACACTTTAATTTATTCAGGAGGAAACTGAGGCTCTGGGCAGATTACGATTTGCCTAAGGACCCAGAATTGATGATGGGGCTGGGACCCGAGCTCAGAGCTCCTAACTCCCTGACCAGTGCTCTCTCCACCTTAGTTGGGTTTGGTGGGAGGAGGGTGAAGGAGAGGAATGGGTAGAGGAGGGGGGAAGGGTTGCAAAACATCAGCTGACTCTCATAAAGTGCTTTAACACAAAGCACTTTCCTATGGTTTCTCATTTAAGGTAGGTATAATTTCCATTTTGCAAGTGGGGGACCTGGAACTCAGAGAGGGCAAATGACTTGTCCAAGGTCACAATGTTCTTTAGTGGCAGAACAAGGAGTCAAGCCCAGATCTTCGGGCTCCTTGGTTGAGAGCTGTCTTCACCATCACCTGGAAAAGATGGGGGAGGAGAGCGCAGCACACTGGTTGCCAGTGTATCAGCGCTCCAGGGCAGGCAGGTGGAGGGAAACACGGCCTGAGAAGTCAAGAGGAGGACCACCTTCCTGGAGCCACACACGGCACTTTCCACGCATAACCCCCTTTAATCATTGCCTCAAACTCATGAAAGTGATGAGGAACTGAAGCTGGGAGAGGCTAAGCGGTCACCCGGCTAGTTAATAGCAGAGTTGTGGACCTGAATCCAGATCTGTCCAACTTGAGAGCCTCCGCAGGTCTCCACTGGGGCTTTTCAGGTGAGTGAAAGTCTATAGGCCGAAACTGGGCAAGAGGGAGGCACAGACAACACTGCAAGGAAAGAGGACCGGGAAGACTTTCAGGCACAATGACTGATCCTGGAGGTGCAGAACCTCTTCCTCAACTTCCATCGGCTCTCTCCTCTGCTGTGAATGCAAATATTGTCCCCAAAGCATTAGCCAAATCCCTGCTTATTCTCTGCACAGTCTGTAGATTTGCTTGGGGGCTGAACTAGGGCTCTCCCTGTGTTACGGTTGGGTTCCGCCCTTAGCACTGCAGTGTTCTGCCCCTTGCTTTCCGGGCCACACCTAACAGGGCCTCCTTCCCCCGGAGCCCTACCCCACCCCTTCCAAAGACCACCAGCACGAGGCAGGAAACAGAGCTGGATTGCCTTGTTTTCATGCGAGAACTTGTCCCGTCTTCTCCTGCCTGCCTCCCTCCCTCCCTCCCTCTCTCCCAATTTTTGTTTCCAAAATACTTGTGAGGTGCTTTCCCCACATGAGGGTCCCTGATTGACTATTGGTGGGGAAATTCCTACCAACACTCTTATCTTTTCTAGTCAGCCACCTCGTTTTTCTGATAGAGGCAGCATCATTGATAATATTACCATTTCCTCCAGCACCTGACACATAGTAGGGTCACAGTGAGTCTTTCTGCCCTGAGTTGACAGCACAAGAGAGGAAGAGGTGGAGTTATTCTGAGGGCCTACCGTGGCTAATGTTTCCCTTGTTTGGACGTCTTTTGTAGCTAATGAATCTCGTAAGGCCTGGTGTCTGGGACATTCCTCAGAAGACTTCCCGTGAGGCGAGTTACTGGATGACCCTCTTGTGCTTTGGGGGAATGCTGGCAATTGGCGCAGCTGTGTCGGGAGCTCGGGGTTCCCGCGTGGTGAGTGGAGCTTGCAGCCCACCAGCCAGGGCCACGCCACTTCTCCTTGCCCTCGGCAAAGCGCTGTGGTGGGTGAAAAACAAATGAAAATTTAAGTCCAAGGGAATATAAAAATGTAATCAGAAAATGTAATCAATATTTAGTCCAAGGGAATATAAAAATGTAATCAGAAAATGTAATCAATATTTACTCCCAGCAGTAAAATGCCAACATGTGGGGAATGTGGATGAGGGGGTATATGGGGATTTTTCGTACTATTTTTACAAACTTTCTGTTCATCTGAAATTATTTCAAAATAAAATATTAGGTAGATAGAAAAACAAAATATGTTTTGTGACCGAGTGAGTGAGAACAGGAGAAACAGCTTAGAGCAGATAGAGGTGGGAGTAGAGTAGTTAAGAGGGGGCTTAGGGTTGGGAGAGCTGGGCTCACATCCTGCTTTCCCACTTCAGAGCTGTCACACCTTGCGCGGGTTCCTTAACCTCTTTGGTTTTTTTTGAGACATGCCTGGCTAATGTTTGCATTTTTAGCAGAAACCAGGTTTCACCGTCTTGGCCAGGCTGGTCTCACTCTGTCGCCCAGGCTGGAGTGCAATGGTGCAATCTCAGCTCACTGCAACCTCCGCCTCCAGGTTCAAGCCATTCTCCTGCCTCAGCCTCCCGAGTAGCTGGGATTACAGGCGCCCACTACCATGCCTAGCTAATTTGTGTGTGTGTGTGTGTGTGTGTGTGTGTGTGTGTGTGTGTGTGTGTGTGTGTATTTTAGTAGAGACGGGGTTTTGCCATGTTGGCCAGGCTAGTCTTGAACTCCTGACCACAAGAGATCCACCCACCTCAGCCTCCCAAAGTGCTGGGATTACAGGCATGAACCCCTGTGCCTGGCCCCTTAACCTTTTTCAGTTCCAGTTTCTTCACCTGAAAAATGGGAATGATAAAGGCCTATTAGGAGGTTAATGCAACAATGCATGTATAGCTCTTTAGGACAAGCCCCTTTACATAGTAAGGGCTCCCAAACGATGAGAAGAGGGCAAAAAGAGACACAGAAAGGACAAAGTCCTCCCCTTATTCAATCCCTATGACTTCTTTGTCTTTGCCATTTAAGTCCCCAGATCCTACACCTCCTACACAAGGGACTCACCACGCTGCCATAACCAGTCCCTGCCTTTGGCCCTGTTGCCCTTGTAAAATAGGCAGAGAATAGTCCAGGGCTGCTGCCCATACAATGTTTCCTGACATTCTCAACTGGTTATCTTAAAGGGCCAGCAGGAAGGTGCTTATGAATACTTATCTGCTTGTGACCTTGGGGCCACAGTCTTTCATTCATTCTTCAACATACCTTCATAGAGTGAGGGTGAAGGGAACCATGGACCAGACATGGTACTTGGCATGGAAATACGGCATGGAGCAAAACTAACGTGGCTTGCCCTTGGGTGCTCACCTTCTAGGAACTAGTCTTTCCCTGTGTCTTTTCCAGATTCCCTCCCTCTGCAGCACCCAACCTTGGTCATTATTCCAGAGTACAGAAACTCCTTCCCTGCAGCATGCTGATGGCTCAGGCTCACGCAGTCACAGAAGGCAGGGCACATGGCAAGATGTTGGTGGTTACTGTGGCCTGATCATTCTTTAGCAGCTGTCCTTGGGTAAAATTTGGTCTTGGAAGGTACTGAGGGCACCCCAGTGGTCCAAAGCTGAAACTGCCTTATCTGCAAATCCTTCCACTCCAATTGGCGACCCACATCCCTTTTCCATGCCCACTGTATTTTCTAAACTAGTCTCTGCCCTAGACTTCCTTCACTGTCTGCAATCCACATTAGTCCAAAACCCCCTTTCTAAGCAGCTCTCCTTTTTTATTTATTTATTTATTTTTTTTACCATTTTATTTTTTTTATTTTTTATTTTTCTTTTTTATTGATCACTCTTGGGTGTTTCTCGCAGAGGGGGATTTGGCAGGGTCACAGGACAATAGTGGAGGGAAGGTCAGCAGATAAACAAGTGAACAAAGTTCTCTGGTTTTCCTAGGCAGAGGACCCTGCGGCCTTCCGCAGTGTTTGTGTCCCTGGGTACTTGAGATTAGGGAGTGGTGATGACTCTTAACGAACATGCTGCCTTCAAGCATCTGTTTAACAAAGCACATCTTGCACCGCCCTTAATCCATTCAACCCTGAGTGGATACAGCACATGTTTCAGAGAGCACAGGGTTGGGGGTAAGGTCACAGATCAACAGGATCCCAAGGCAGAAGAATTTTTCTTAGTACAGAACAAAATGAAAAGTCTCCCATGTCTACCTCTTTCTACACAGACACGGCAACCATCCGATTTCTCAATCTTTTCCCCACCTTTCCCCCCTTTCTATTCCACAAAACCGCCATTGTCTTCATGGCCCGTTCTCAATGAGCTGTTGAGTACACCTCCCAGATGGGGTGGTGGCCGGGCAGAGGAGCTCCTCACTTCCCAGTAGGGGCGGCCGGGCAGAAGCGCCCCTCACCTCCCGGACGGGGCGGCTGGCCGGGCGGGGGGCTGACCCCCCCCACCTCCCTCCCGGATGGGGCGGCTGGCCGGGCGGGGGGCTGACCCCCCCACCTCCCTCCCGGACAGGGCGGCTGGCCGGGCAGAGGGGCTCCTCGCTTCCCAGTAGGGGCGGCCGGGCAGAGGCACCCCTCACTTCCCCGACGGGGCGGCTGGCCCGGCAGGGGGCTGACCCCCCCACCTCCCTCCCGGACGGGGCGGCTGGCCGGGCAGAGGGGCTCCTCACTTCCTGGTAGGGGCGGCCAGGCAGAGGTGCCCCTCACCTCCCGGACAGGGCGGCTGGCCGGGCAGGGGGCTGATCCCCCCACCTCCCTCCTGGACGGGGCGGCTGGCCGGGCAGGGGGCTGACCCCCCCACCTCCCTCCCGGACGGGGCGGCTGGCCGGGCAGAGGGGCTCCTCACTTCCCGGTAGGGGCGGCCAGGCAGAGGTGACCCTCACCTCCCGGACAGGGCGGCTGGCCGGGCAGGGGGCTGACCCCCCCACCTCCCTCCCGGACGGGGCGGCTGGCCGGGCGGGGGGCTGACCCCCCCACCTCCCTCCCGGACGGGGCGGCTGGCCGGGCGGGGGGCTGACCCCCCCACCTCCCTCCCGGACGGGGCGGCTGGCCGGGCGGGGGGCTGACCCCCCCACCTCCCTCCCGGACGGGGCGGCTGGCCGGGCAGAGGGGCTCCTCACTTCCCAGTAGGGGTGGCCGGGCAGAGGCGCCCCTCACCTCCTGGACGGGGCGGCTGGCCAGGCGGGGGGCTAACCCCCCCACCTCCCTCCCAGACAGAGCGGCTGGCCGGGCAGAGGGGCTCCTCACTTCCCAGTAGGGGCGGCCGGGCAGAGGTGCCCCCCACCTCCTGGACAGGGCAGCTGGCCGGGCGGGGGGCTGATCCCCCCACCTCCCTCCCGGACGGGGCGGCTGGCCAGGTGGGGGGCTGATCCCCCCACCTCCCTCCCGGACGGGGCGGCTGGCCGGGCGGGGGGCTGACCCCCCCCTCCCTCCCGGATGGGGCGGCTGGCCGGGTGGGGGGCTGACCCCCCCACCTCCCTCCCGGACGGGGCGGCTGGCCGGGCAGAGGGGCTCCTCACTTCCCAGTAGGGGCAGCCGGGCAGAGGCACCCCTTGCCTCCCGGACGGGGCGGCTGGCCGGGCGGGGGGCTGACCCCCCCACCTCCCTCCCGGACGAGGAGGGAGGACGCTCCTCACTTCTCAGACGGGGTGGCTGCCGGGCGGAGGGGCTCCTCACTTCTCAGACGGGGCGGTTGCCAGGCAGAGGGTCTCCTCACTTCTCAGACAGGGCGGCCGGGCAGAGACGCTCCTCACATCCCGGACGGGGCGGCAGGGCAGAGGTGCTCCCCACATCTCAGACGATGGGTGGCCGGGCAGAGACGCTCCTCACTTCCCAGATGTGATGGCGGCCGGGAAGAGGTGCTCCTCACTTCCTAGATGGGATGGCGGCCGGGCAGAGACGCTCCTCACTTTCCAGACTGGGCAGCCAGGCAGAGGGGCTCCTCACATCCCAGACGGTGGGCGGTCAGGCGGAGACGCTCCTCACTTCCCAGACGGGGTGGCTGCCAGGCAGAGGCTGCAATCTCGGCACTTAGGGAGGCCAAGGCAGGCGGCTGGGAGGTGGTTGTAGCGAGCCGAGATCACACCACTGCACTCCAGCCTGGGCGCCATTGAGCACTGAGTTAAGGAGACTCCGTCTGCAATCCCGGCACCTCGGGAGGCCGAGGCTGGCGGATCACTGGTGGTTAGGAGCTGGAGACCAGCCCAGCCGACACATCGAAACCCCGTCTCCACCAAAAAAATACGAAAACCAGTCAGGCGTGGCGGCGCGCGCCTGCAATCGCAGGCACTCGGCAGGCTGAGGCAGGAGAATCGGGCAGGGAGGTTGCAGTGAGCTGAGATGGCAGCAGTACCGTCCAGCTTCGGCTCGGCATCAGAGGGAGACCGTGGAAAGAGGGGAGAGGGGAGAGGGGGGAGGGGAGAGGGGAGAGGGGAGAGGGAGCTCTATCTACCACACAGTCTTGGGAGCTGCACCATTTTATGTCTCCCTCAGCTCTCCTTTTTTAACCAAATATACCCTCTGCTCCCATCATCCTGCCTCACCCTCACCCTACCTCTCTGACTGTGGTTATGATATGCATCCAGCTCCACCAAGAGTGCATACTTCCTAGCATTAGACACCAGTCACAATTAGCATTACCAAACCTACCCAACCTCTCTATGTGGCAAATTTTTTTAAATTAAGAGACAAGGTCTCACTCTGTCACCCAAGCTGGAGTGCAGCGGCACAATCAGAGCTCACTGCAGCCTCAAGCTCCTGGGCTCAAGTGATCCTCCTGCCTCAGCCTCCCAAGCAGCTAGAAGTGCAGGTGCACACCACCATGCCTGGCTAATTTCTTTTTTCAATTTTTGGAAGAAATGGAGTCTCGCTGTGTTGCCCAGGCTGGTCTCAAACAATCCTCCTGCCTCAACCTCCCAAAGCACTGGGATTATAGGCATGAGCCACTACATCTAGCCTGAATGTGGCACTTTTTAAATTCATTTGTTTTATAGAAAAACTGGAGTAACAATACAAAGCACAAATTGAGGAATGAAGAACTTCATCTTTCTCACCCTCTTTCATATTCACAACTCTTAACCTCTCACTTGTGAAAACTGACCTTAGATATTCTCATTAAAAATAAATTGATATTATTTCCCTTTAGACCCTCACTTCAATATTATTTATTGAGAACTACTTCTGTTTACAACCTACAGAGAAAGTGGAATATATTCCTCACAGATAAAACCTACCATATAGCAAAAAATATAACTGAACATATATTAAAAGAGGGACCTGAATGAGTTCCACATGGCATGATATCTAAGTGTAACACAGTCTCAGAAAGGTGAACTTTGTGTGTGTATGTGTGTGTTGTCAACAAAAAGACATTTATCGATTTTGTGTTTTGTATCATGAAAAATAATTTTTCATGAAGTGTAAAAAGAAAAAAGAGTCCAGGCTCTGGACTTAGAGTCTAGCTCTCTCCTTTCCTATGTGTACCAGCTTGTAGAATTGGTATTAAAATTAAAAGAGATAATAGGTATAAATGAATTACCGCAGAACCTCAATCAATGATAGCAGGCTGGTAGACACATACCCCCAAATCTATTCTCTTTTTTCTTTAAGTAATAGAACACTGATTCTTATTTTGGATGTAGAAACTTCCTTGCATCTAGATGCAGCTGCCTGATGAAGCCACTGAGTCCTGAGCAAAAATGTTGCACAGGACTTCCAGGAAGTCTCCCTAAATGTAGGAGACACTCTATCATCCCTCTGCCTATTATTGGTCTGGATTCTGGAAGTGATGTCTGGTGCCCCAACTGCTCTTTTGGAGCATGAGGAGGGGGACCACAACCTGCGGATGGCATTGCAGACAGCTAAAGAGCTTGGTCCTTGATGAGCAGGAAGCTGCCATTCCAGCCCTGAATTTCCTGAGGATTTCTTTTCATAAAATATAATTTTTTTCTCATATTTAAGCCATTCTTTTTCAGGTCTTAGTTTCTCAAAGTGAAGCTAATCACAACTAATATACTATAATTATTATTTTCCTCATTATTTTGTCAGCCCTGGCCCACAATCCTACTGTCTCACAGATCCCCTCTTTTCGCCATTAGAAGCAGACTAAATGCCATCAATAACAAAGAACTTTGCCTTGGTTCTGATCTCTGTCACCAGTCCATCCATGCCCTTACTATGGTGCACCCACGTCCTCCTGGCCCTGGTGACATGCATGGCAACCCCCTCTGCTTTCTCTCCTTTGTTTTCCCCTCTCTCTGCATTTCCGATTCCAAGTCTTTTTCTGTTTTCCCTGGCTACTGTTTGCAGAATTCTCACACTGACTGGGTGGGACTGAACCACCCTGAAAGCAGAATATTTGGACTAACTAGAAAGGAAGGGGGAGCTTTCCAGGTGGATGAAAAAAATAAGCAAAAGAGAACACAGATGGGGCATAATGTGGGGACTAAGAGGGAAGTCGCTGAAGGTTTCTGTTGAGGGCGGCAGGAGGTGAGATTGAATTGGAAAGCGGGTGAGCCTATTACGGAGGACCTTTAAGGCCTAGTAGAGGAGTTTGGACTTGATTCTGGAAGAAATAGCCACTACGAGTTTCTGAGCAGAGCAGTGACATGAGGCAAGTGATGTTTCCAGAGGAATTCATCTGGCTGCCGGGTGCAAAACAGATTGAAGGCAGGAAGAGCCTGGAGACAGGGAGACCAATATAAATCTTCCACCCAGTAATCAGATGGTCAGACATTGTCAACAGACTTTGAAAGGGGCCTTGTGAAACAGCAAAAGTAAAATGCAATGATTTCAGCTAAGCAGCAGCTGCAGAAGAAGCCTTAAAATCTTTCCCCAGAATTTTTCACATGAAAGTAGCAAGCTTCCAAATAATGAAAATTGGTTCAATCTTTTTGTAAAACAGTCTGACAACTGTGGATCAAGAGCCTTAAGAATGTTCACACCCTTTGACCCGGTAATTCCACTTGTGGGAATGCTAGGGAAATAATCCAAACCAGGGAAAGGAAATAAAATGCATGGAGAACTTAATCACAACAGACTTGATAATAGCAAATAACCAGAAACAATCTCAATGTCAGCAAAAGGGGGGTGTGGTGGCTCACACCTGTAATCCCAGGACTTTGGGAGGCCAAGGTGGGCAGATCACCTGAAGTCAGTAGTTCGAGATCAGCCTGGCCAAGATGGTGAAACCCGGTCTCTGCTAAAAATGCAAACATTAGCCAGGCATGGTGGTGCATGCCTGTAGTCCCAGCTACTTGGGGGGCCGAGGCAGGAGAATTACTTGAACCTGGCAGACAGAGGTTGCAGTGAGTCAAGTTCGCACCACTGCACTCCAGCCTCGGCAACAGAGCAAGACTCAGTCTCAAAAAGAAAAGTTAAAAAAAAAAGAAAGTTCAGCAAAAGGGGAAAGATTAAGCAAACTCTGGATCTCGATTAACTCCATTACCCAGCCATTAACTCAGAGGGGTAAGAAGACCAGACAGATGACGTGAAAAGGTCTCACAACATAACTGGAGAAAAGCAGGTTGCAAAATGCATCTGGTGTATTATCACACAACAGACACCCGTGCAGGAACAAGACCAAAAAGTAATATTCTAAATTACTCCCCATTGTTTCATTAGACTGTAGGGACTTTTCTCCTTTTAAAAATTATTTTGATAGGCCAGGTGCAGTGGCTCATGCCTATAATCCCAGCACTTTGGGAGGCTGAGGTGGGTAGGATTGCTTGAGCTCAGGAGTTCGAGAGTAGCCTGGGCAACATAGAGAAACCCTGACTCTAGAAAAAATACAAAAATTAGCTGGGCCTGGTGGCACACACCTGTAGTCCCAGCTACTTGGGAGGCTGAGATGTGAGGATCATTTGAGGTTGAGAGTTCGAGGCTACAGTGAGCTGTGATCGCACCACTTCACTCCAGCCTGGGCGAAAGATTGAGACTCCATCCCAAAAAAAAAAAATTTTTTTTCCTCCAGGCCACAGATCGCTTGAGGTCAGGAGTTCAAGACCAGCCTGGGCAATATGATGAAACCCCATTTCTATCCAAAATACAAAAAAATTAGGCATGGTGGCATACACCTGTAGTCCCAGCTACTCAGGAGGCTGAGGCAGGAGGATCGCTTGAACCCGGCAGATGGAGGTTGGAGTGAGTCGAGATCACACCACTGCTCTGCTGCCTGGACAACAGAGTGAGACTCTGTCTCAAAAAAAAAAATTTTTTTTCTCCAATATACTTTACATTACATGTATACTTGCAATTATAGGGAATGTCAAGGAGAATTCTTACTTTTCATTCTATTCACTCTGAATTATTTTACATTTATAAGAATGTATTAAACATGCACTACTTGTATATTTTAAAAAGTAAATAATTTTTCAATGACAAAATATACTAATAAGACCAGGCATAGTGGCTCACACTTGTAATCCCAGCAGTTTGGGAAGCCAAGATGAGAGGATCACTGGAGCCAAGGAGTTTAAGACCAGCCTGGGCAACATGACAAAACCTTATCCCTGTAAAAAATAAAAAAGAATAGCCAGTTGTGGTGGCACATGCCTATAGTCCCAGCTACTCAGGAAGCTGAGGCAGGAGGATTGACTGAGCCCGAGAGGCCAAGGCTGTAGTGAGCCACGATTGCACCATTGCACTCCAGCCTGGGCAAGAGAGCAAGACCCTATCTCAAAAAAAAAAAAAAAGAGAGAATAAATGTAGGAAACCATGAGACATGCTCATGCCATCACCAGCACAGGTACTTACTATTTATCTTCTCGATGATGAGGTTTAAAAGAAAAAGATTTAGGCTTTGGAGCTTGTTGGGAGAGGGCTGAGTTTAATCCCACCTTAGCTGGATGACCATGGCAAGATTATCTTTGAAGTAGGGAATGATCACACATCCCTCGCATAATTTGGGGGAAATCAAGTGAGAGGATGATGAAAATCTCTTAACACAGTGTTCTGCACTTAAAAGACACACAGCAAACAGGGGCTGTAAATACGGAGAGCTATTATTTTCTCAATTCTGTTTTCTGCCTCTTGCGGTGGATAGCTGTGAGCTTCTGGAGCTGACTGTCCGAGGACAGAGGCAGAACCCTGAGCAGTGTTCTTGGCCTCAGCCACTTCATGCCGTTGCTGCAGCCACCAAGACTTTTCCCCACCGTGAACCCACCGGGCAATTCCTGCTCCTTAATCTGGCCTAGCAGTGCAGGTCCCTTTGCCAAGACCACACCTTGACTGTGGTGTACAAATGAACTGAGCGTAGAAGACAAAGTTTGTTTTCAAAAGGAAGTTTTATTCTCCACATACTCAACTAGCATGTATTTAAGAATAGTTTTATGTTTTAGACATTTAAGTTTGAACATAAAGTGGCCTTTGTTTTCTTAACTCATTTTGTTTTACCTCCCTTGACCCCAGTTTTTATGCAAGTCCCAGTTTACAACCCTGCTCAAAGCTGTATAAGTCCCTTTGAAGGACAGTATATGATTCTAAAAGGTCATTGAGATGAGGAAAGAGATGAGGATAGCTAGAAGACCACCTAGAGCAAAGCAAATTAATGCCAACAATGATTTTGGGGTGTGCTAAATGGCACCACCAATGTTCACAACTTCCTGCTTAATAAAACTTTCACACTCAGCCGGATTTTTCTTTTCTTTTCTTTTTTTTTTTTTTTAATGGAGTCTTGCTCTGTTGCCCAGGCTGGAGTGCAGTGGTGTGGTCTCAGCTCACTGCAACCTCCGCCTCCTGGGTTCAAGTGATTCTCCTGCCTCAGCCTCCTGAGTAGCTGGGATTACAGGCGTCTGCCACCACACCTGGCTAATTTTTTGTATTTTTAGTAGAGATGGGGTTTCACCATGTTGGCCAGGCTGGTCTCAAACTCCTGACCTTGTGATCTGCCCGCCTCCAGCTCCCAAAGTGCTGGGATTACAGGCATGAGCCACCACACCCGGCTCAGTCAGATTTTTTAAGTTTCTCAAAGACTACTCAAGTGGGAACCCATTGAAAACCTTATTAAAGACCAGAGAGATGACATTTATTGGCTCTGCATGGCCTACTCAGCCTGCAGGCTGTTGAGGGATACCTTGTATCAACTCCCTGGTATTCCCAGCATGCTGGGGAATGAGGCTCTGGGAGGGAAGAAAAGTCTTGTCTTTCCCCACCCTGGATTTTACTTTTGAAGCAAGGACATGCCCAGTCTGCAAACAGAAACATGATGTGACGTCTGGACCGCAGATCCAAATGTCAGGGAAGATGAGACTGAGGGTGACCATCAGATGGGCTAACATGGTGGAGCTGGGCCATGTTCTCTTTCCCTTGGGGCTGCTGCCAGCCCCTGTGGCCCCAGCTCTTCCTTACTAACTCATGGTTTCATTCTTTTCAGCCACAGTGATGCTGTGACTTTAGTCAAAGGTAGGGCCCTGGCGTAGGTGCTGTTGTATTCACAGCACCACAGCTGCTAGATGTTTGGTGATAGTTTGATGAATAAATGAATGCCTGTATGCATGAACAAATGAATAAAATTCCTTTCCAGCCAGATAGGGTGGCTCATGCCTGTAATCCCAGCACTTTGGGAGGCTGAGGCGGGCAGATCACTTAAGGTCAGGAGTTCAAGACCAGCCTGGCCAACATGGTAAAACCCCATCTCTACAAAAAATACAAGAAAATAGCCAGGTGTGGTAGTGCATGCCTATAGTCCCAGCTACTCTGGAGGCTGAGGCAAAAAAATCGCTTGAATCCAGGAGGCAGAGGTTGCAGTGAGCTGAGATCGCGCCACTACATTCAAGCCTTGGTGACAAAGAAAGACCCTTTCCCAAAAATAATATATATATTAATATATTATTAATATATAAATATATAATAATAAAATAAATAAAATTCCTTTCGATGAACCCTCACATTCTGACCTGTTTCTCTCTTGACATGTCTTAGCTTCAGCCGGTATATGAAAAAATTATGACTTCTCATTATTATATTTCAAATCATATTTCAAATCATCTTTCCTCATTGCTGACTCTTTTTTTTTTTTTTTTTTGAGACGGAGTTTTGCTCTTGTTGTCCAGGCTGGAGTGCAGTGGCACGATCTCGGCTCACTGCAAGCTCCGCCTCCAGGGTTCAAGCGATTCTCCTGCCTCAGTCTCCCGAGTAGGTGGGATTACAGGCGCCCGCCACCACGCGCAGCTAATTTTGTGTATTTTTAGTAGAGATGGGGTTTCACCATGTTGACCAGGCTGGTCGTGAACTCCTGACCTCAGGTGATCCACCTGTCTCTGCCTCCCAAAGTGCTGGGATTACAGGCGTGAGCCACCGCACCCAGCCTTGCTGATTTTTAATAGTTATGGCTTTAAAAGAAAAAAACTAGAATATATTTTAATACAAATAAGAAACCTGAATTATAACCATGTGGATCAGAACTGTCCAACAAACTGGAACCTCTGTGCTGACTGTATTGTGGTAAGAAAAAAAGTCTATGTTCTGAAGATAAAGAGAAAGAAAGGAAGGAAGGGATGGAGGAAGGAGAAAAGGCAGGTGAGGAGATAAAAGGATACAGAAAGAAAGGAGAGAGTTTGAGAAAGAAACTGAGTTCTGGTTCTGTGTCTCTGACTTGGCCGCTCATGGCTTCGTAAACTTGAGCCTCACTTTCCCTGTTGTAAATGAGAGGTTGGACGGGATCTGAAGTTCTCAGGCTTTCTGAGTGAATCAGAATCCCTTGGATGCCGAGCTACTAATTGTGCACATTCCTGAGCCCCACCCCTTTTGGACTTTGACCCCGTGCTGGGGCCCTGGGAATCTTCATGTTTAATAAGCCTCTTTTTTTCTTTTTCTTTTTTCTTTTCTTTTTTTTTTTTTTTTTTTTTTTTTGATAACAGGGTCTTGCTCTGTTGCTCAGGCTAGAGTGCAGTGGCATGCATGATCACAGCTCACTGCAGTCTCGAACTCTGGGGCCCAAGTGATCCTCCCACCTCAGCCTCCTGAGTAGCTGGGATGACAGGCATGTGCTACCATGCCTGGCTATTTTTATGTATTTTTGGTATTTTATGTTGCCCAGGCTAGTCTGGAACTCCTCAGCTCAAGTGATGCACTTGTGCCGGCCTCCTAAAGTACTGGGATTACAGACATGAGCCACTGTGCCCAGACAACAAGCTTCTTCTTGACCCAGCTGCAGAAGAAGCCAGAGCTCACGCTGAGAACACAGGAGCGGATGGCCCAGAGAGGCTGTGGCTCTGACTCCTCAGGGATGAGACTTTTGATCTGGGAGTTATACCATTTTCCCTAACTCTTGAAATAACAGTAAACCACTTTGGGGGCCATTTTAGCTCTGGTTTAGATGGGAATGACTCATGACTAAGTGCTGAAGGCAAGGGGAATTGTACGTTAGCATCTTAGAAACTAGCGGACTCTCTCAGGGTAGCCTTTGCCTTGGGTTGTTAGAACCTGTAAATGGGATGGGATTAATCCCTGGCTGTTCCTACCTATATGGAGGTGGATACGACGGTATTTCCTATCATCTGTGGGTGATTGGTGCTTTTTCTAGACGCTTTCCCATGCATGATCTCATCTGAGCCTCAAGGTGTAGGCTATTACCTCGTTTCACAGATGCGGAACCTGAGATGTGGAGGCTTCTTGCCAGAGTATTCGCTGCTCTTTATTGGCAAACACAGGAAAAGAGCGCCGATCTCCTTTTTCCCAGTGTGCCATGTTGCGGATAACTACATATTTCTTAAACTAAGGGACAGAGGAGTTATTAACAATAAGCTTCCAAAACTTCTTACATTTCCAGAGCAATGATAAAGTTCCAGTGAAGACTGAGGTTACTACTCTAATGATATTAATGATAAAAATTATTAGAAGCCCTCGAGGTACAGTCCATGCAATCCAGCCTTATGGTGAGGGGGCACATGCATATATAATATATATTTGCATACATGTGCTTTGGATAAATTATGAAAGAGGATATACAGGGGCCAGGTACGGTGGCTTACGCCTGTAATCCCAGCACTTTGGGAGGCCGAGTCGGGCAGATCATGAGGTCAGGAGTTCGAGACCAGCCTGACCAACATAGTTAAACCCCATCTCAAAAAAAATAAAAATATTAGCTGGGCGCAGTGGTGCATGCCTGTAATCCCAGCTACTCGGGAGGCTGAGGCAGGAGAATCACTTGAACCTGGGAAGTGAAGGTTGCAGTGAACCAAGATTGTGCCACTGCACTCCAGCGAAAAAGTGAGACTCCATCTCAAAAAAAAAAGAAAAGAAAGAAGATATACAAAATAATAACAGTGATTATACATAGTAGAATTATAGATTTTTATTTTCTTTAGCTTTTTACATGTTGATTATATTCATTATAATTTCTATGTGTCATTATTCCTTTTTTTTTTTTTTTTTTGAGACAGAGCCTTGCTCTGTCACCCAGGCTGGAGTCTGGAGTGCAGTGGCAAAATTGCAGCTCACTGCAACCTCTGCTTCCCAGGTTCAAGCGATTCTCCTGCCTCAGCCTCCCGAGTAGCTGGGACTGCAGCCATGCACCACTATGCCTGGCTAATTTTTGTATTTTTGGTAGAAACAGGGTTTCAGCATGTTGGCCAGGCTGGTCTCAAATCCCTGGCCTCAAGTGATTCACCCACCTTGGCCTCCCAGGAGGATCACAGGTGTGAGCCACCACACCCAGCCTGGATTTGATTCTTTAACCAGCTGAGTAGGTGTTATTTTATTATCCCCATTTAACAAAGGAAGTAACTTCCCTAAGTCACACCACACCTTTTATAAGAGGTGGACTTTGACACAAGCCCACATCTCCCAACTGCTTTGATATTTCTTTCCATTCTGAGACCCCATGTTTGTTAGCTTGTTTGAGTGAATGAGTGAGCTCTGAGCCTTCCCTCAACACACACACACCTCTACAGTCCTGTACTCATGTCCCCTTCCTTGCTATTTCCTCTGTGTGGCCTCTGCCAAGCACAACCCCGAACACTTATGTGGGAAGGAACCCAGGAGGGGGTCTTTACCCAGTACTCAGTCTTTGCAGAGCTGGGAGCAGCCTGCTGCCCCCACAGGGTAAGATGATTTCTTTCACGCTGCATTAGCCTATGAGACAGGCGTTCTGGCATGCTGTTCCAGGAATCCTCATGAAAGGCCTGAAGGGGTAGGGGGAAGCAGGTATTCATTGCAAAGCATGAGGTTGAGCTGCTCTTGCCACCTGGAGGGTGATCTGAGCTCAGCCCACTGCACTGCAACTGGACACCAGGCAGCAACTGGCAGGGAGGTCCTCGAAGAGCTGGTGACACTGATGCTGTGTCATGCTCCTCAGAGGACACGACCCTGCCCTGCCCAGGGATTATAAATGGCTCTCCCGGGTATTGTTGGGTTTCTTTCCTTTCTACAATGAACTAACAGTCTCTGGACCACAGAACTATGGAGTATTTGAGTCATGGGAGGAGAGGAATAGTGTTGGGCAAAGAGACTGGTGGGAAAGAGGGGGACCCGGGCATGTACCCGGGCTGATGGGTGTGCACTGTGGGACCTGGACCTGCCACATGACTCCTCTAGGCCTGCTTCCTTCCTTACCAGATGGCCATGAGCTTCACAATTTTAATGACACCTACCTTGCAGCATTGTTTTAAGGCTTAAATTGGTTTACTTGCTCAACAAATTACTTATTAAGTACCTATTGTGTTCCAGGTCTTGTTCTTGGTGCTGGAGAACAGAAAAAGTCCCAGTCCTCATTTGGGGGAGACGGATGATAAACAGATAAAAAACTTCGGACAGCGGTAAGTGCAATAAGAGAAATAAAGCGGAATGCAAGGGATAGAGCGGTAGGGGAGGCTATTTTAGATAAGGAATTTGGGGGAGATCTCTTTGGGGAGGTGAGACTGAAACCAAGACCAGGAAGAAGTGAGCGAGTGAGCCAGGCCAAGCTCAGTAGCTCACGCCTGTAATCCCAGCACTTTGGGAGACCAAGGCAGGAGGATCACTTAAGTCCAGGAGCTTGAGACCAGCCTGGGCAACATAAGGAGACCTCATTTCTACAAAACCATTTTTAAAAAATTAGCTGGGCATGATGTTTGCACCTGTAGTCCCAGCTACTTGGGAGGCTGAGGTAGGAGGATCACTTGAGCCAGGGCAGTCGAAGCTGCAGTGAGCTGTGATTGCGTCATTGTGCTGCAGCCTAGGTGACAAAGCAACACCTTTTCTCAAAAACATATGTATAGGCCGGGCACGGTGGCTCATGCCTATAATCCCAGCACTTTGGGAGGCCAAGGCAGGTGGATCATGAGGTCAGGAGTTTGAGACCATCCTGACCAACATGGTGAAACCCTGTCTCTACTAAAAATACAAAAATTAGCCAGGTGTGGTGGTGCACACCTATAATCCCAGCTACTCAGGAGGCTGAGGCAGGAGAATTGCTTGAACCCAGCAGGCGGAGGCTGCAGTGAGCCCAGATCAGACCATTGCACTCCAGCCTGGGCGACAGAGCGAGACTCTGTCTCAAAACAAAACAAAACAAAACAAAACAAAAAAAATGTATAAATAGGCCAGTTGCAGTGGCTCATGCCTGTAATCTCAGCACTTTGGGAGGCAGGTGGATCACTCGAGGTCAGGAGTTTGAGACCAGCCTGCCCAACATGGCGAAACCCTGTCTCTACAAAAAATGTAAAAATTAGCCGGACATGGTAGTGTGCACCTGTAGTCCCAGCTACTCAGGAGGCTGAGGCATGAGAACTGCTTGAACCCAGGAGATGGAGGTTGCAGTGAGCCAAGATTGTGTCACTGCACTCCAGCCTGGGCAACGGAGCGAGACCCTGTCTCAAAAAATACATCTATCTAAAAGTAAAATAAATAAAAGATAAAGAGAGAGTGAGCCAGGTGGTATCTGGGGAAGAGCGTTCCTTGCAGAGGGAACAGCAAGTGCAGCAGGGTAGGATCACACGAGACAATGGATATGACAGCCCTGGGCTGTCATGTAAACACAAGGACCCTCCAAGCCGGCCACTCCTCACTGGCCTCCTGAACCTCTGACAGCTAGCAAAGAAGTGACCAATTACAGAAACCTAAGTATTACACTTTACATTTCCAAAGGTCCTGGGTCCCCTCCCGTGAGCACCACTCCAGGAACAGGCAGAAAGAGAATGGAAACAACTTTCCTCATGCCTCTATTACAGCACTTACGTCTCATGATCTCTTTACAAATCAGTCTCACCCCTGGGACTGGGCTCCTGCAGGCAGGACTGCTTCTCACTTCTTAGGGACCCTGAGGGGCACTGGCGAGACACACTACCTTTGGAATCCTGCGTTGGAACGCTTGTTCTGTCATGTTCTTGCTGTGCGAGTTCAGGCATTTTTTTTTTTTTTTTTTTTTTTTGCCTTTCTGAGCCTGAGCTTCCTCATCTGTAAGATGGGGGCATTTTTATAGCTAATTCCCAGAACTGTTTTGAGAATCAACTGGGCCCAGCATATTGTAAGTGCAAAAGTGTAGGTAACTTATTGTCATTGCTCACATTCTGAATGCCTGACAGTAAGTGCTCAAAAAATTTGGTAGAATAGAACTCAAGAGTAAGAAAATCCTCCAGGAAGAATTTCATGTTTAGAGCTGCTGCTATTTCGAGGGGATGTGCTTACCCTGCAAGTACCCAGGGAAGGATATAGTCATCTGTCTGAGAACACCTGTGAGACACAACATTGACTCAAGTTCCTAATCTGATCCCTTGCTCCAGAGCCTGTTTTGATGTCCTGTTCTTAGATAGAAACCTTGTCAAACCATTAACATGATATGAACAGTTACAGTGTCTGATCTTCACTGGAAGCTAAGAAGTAGCATTCACTCCCCACATATCTTTGGCTGTCTTCCTGCTCCCACTAGCCTCCTCTGGAGCCATGTATGGGCCTTTCACTCACCCCACCCTGCCCCTGGCACTGTGTTGTAGCCATCTCTGAGATTTGTGGAAAGCAGTCTTAGAATAAGGTGAGCTAGGCAGAAGATAAAGCAGGAATCTCAGGATTTAGCCTTAAGTTCTCACGTCCTAGAGATGAGACCTGCAAGGACCATCTTGGCAATGTAATTGTGTGGGTTGGAAAAATGGAAAGAAGCAGCTCATCATCCTGGATAAGGGAGGATTTGCGGAAAAGGGAAAGAAGTGCTTGGTGCTTGGATTCTGACAGTAGGCTGATGGCTGGAGGCGGCTGGGCAGTGGAAGTGGATTCCCAGCGGCTGGCAGGAGTA
The DNA here is from genome assembly GCF_029289425.2 of Pan paniscus. NCBI lineage: Eukaryota > Metazoa > Chordata > Mammalia > Primates > Hominidae > Pan > Pan paniscus. The sequence continues at coordinate 111,508,274 of NC_073257.2, forward strand.
TATGGCAGACAGGGCTGAGGAAGGTGTCTCCCCGGGGATAGCCTCCTTGCTTGCTCAGATTCCAAGTGACCGTCAGCATTTTGTTTGCTTTCCTGAGACCCAGCCCTGGCATGAAGAAATAATGGTAACCTTGAGACCCTCAACAAGCTGAATTACTAAACTTTGGTAAATCAATGCCAGGAATTGAGAGTGTTTAGCTCAAGTGGGCAGCAGACCTAGGCCAAAATGGCATTACAAAAACATGGAGGTCACTGTTAACACTGTGCACATGAAGTCAAAGTGGAAGTAAGCTATTAAGATCTTAGTATGAGTCAAAAAGGGCCGGCTGACAGTCCTTGGCTATATGACTGGGAGCAAGTGCCTTAACCTTTCTCAACATCAGTTTTCTCATCTATAAAACAGGAATAATAATTCCTGCCACATCTGACTCATAGGGTTCTCATGAGACTCACATTTGAGCAAATTTAGAGCACATGATATCAAGTGATAGTACATGACTTCCTTTATGTTTCCCGCAGAGAGTGGTTGTGAGGCTCACCTGAGCAGCTACCCGCAATGATCAGCACATAATAGATGTGCAAGAATTATAATTCAATTGTTGCTTGTAAAAATGCTACATGTGAAAATGCAATATAAGTGCACAGAGTATTATAAAGTGTCAATTCTTATTTTCATCTTTTATTCATCTGCTAGCAGATAGGATTAATACACGATCCCACAGTCACCTGTCCAGCCAGGTAAATTTTTCCATCCCTGGTCCCAGGGGACCTCAGTAACTTCTTGCCATCCTCCTTACTCCTCAAGTCAGCCCCACACACGATCTCTTCCTCCTGAAGAACAATGCCTCTTACAGGCACAGGACTCCAGTCCCCTCCAATTTGGTCTTTGAAGCAAGACCTCCCTTTTCTGCTCTCAGGATCAAGCCACCTCTCCTCCATACCTCCGCTTCTTCCTTGAGCCATGACTGCCAGACGGAATGCCCTTGTCTCACCTCTCTTCTTTTTTCAGGCTCAACTCTTCTTCAAAATTCATACCCCTCCTTCCTCTGGGAGCTTCCTCTGATTTACCCCACCCCACAGATCACTCAGCTAGTGTGGGCTCGGTTTGTGTTGTACAATTTGGCTTTTGCTGACACTTGATTTTCTAAACGTTCTTTCAGCCCTGTGGCAGGGACTGCATCTTCTTCTGTCTTCACCTGTGCCTAGTGGAATATACTGTTTAAAGGAGGCAATCCAGGGAGAATATTCCTTGACCCAGTGTCCCTCACCTTATTGTTTGCCTTCCTAGGCCCCTCTCTAGCAGCAGAAGCTCCCCAAGGAGCAGTGCCACCCTTCAATGAAAAATCTTGCTTTAGATGTCAGTGGGGGTCCCTACCTCCCACCATACCCAGGGAAAGCTTTCAGTTAGTGCCTGCAGGGGACTAATTCTTCATGACTCATGGCTTTTCTATTCAGGTATAATTGCTCTTGTTCTCCAATTTGGCAGGGGCCTTGCAGCCAAAAGAAATCTGTGCAGGGAGTAAATCAGAGCATTGGGTCAGTTATCTTTGCAATGAACTGGGGTTTTTCTTCTAGTTTCTTTTTCTTTTTCTGTCTTTCTTTCTTCCTCTTCTTTTTTTTTTTTTTTTTTTTTTTTTTTGAGACAGAGTCTTGCTCTGTCACCCAGCCTGGAGTGCAGTGGCGCAATCTCAGCTCACTGCAACCTCTGCCTCCTGGGTTCAAGCGATTCTCCTGCCTCGGCCTCCCGAGTAGCTGGGATTACAGGTGTGTGCCACCACGCCCGGATAATTTTTGTATTTTTAGTAGGGAGAGGGTTTCACCACATTGGTCAGGCTGGTCTCGAACTCCCCACTTCAGGTGATCCGCCCGCCTCGGCCTCCCAAAGTGCTGGGATTACAGGTGTGAGCCACCACGTGCCCAGCCTAGTTTATTTTTCTTTTCTTTTCTTTTTTTTTTTTTTTTGAGATGGAGTCTTGCTCTGTGCCCTAGCTGGAGTGTGGCAGTGTGATCTTGGCTCACTGCAACCTCCGCCTCCGAGGTTCAAGCAATTCTCTGCCTCAGCATCCTCAGTAGCTGGGATTACAGGCACCCGCCACTATGCCCAGCTACTTTTTTTGCATTTTTAGTAGAGACAGGATTTCACCATCTTGGCCAAGCTTGTCTTGAACTCCTGACCTTGTGATCCACCTGTCTCGGCCTCCCAAAATGCTGGGATTACAGGCGTGAGCCACCGCGCCTGGCCTAGTTTATTTTTCTATGTATGCCTATAGACAGATGCCCAGGCTGTGTCCCCACCCCCACCATGGTGTGGTTCTAGGCATGCCCTGGGAGGACCAGAATCTAAGACGTCTGAGCTGATGTCACTGGTGGGGAAATGCTTAGAAAGAAAGAGCAATCCTGAGTTTGCTTCAAGGTACAGATTTGCTCCCACATTTCTCTTCCATTTTCCTTTGGTTTCTGTTCCCTCTGCATTTATGTGCATGCTCAGCAGTGGACATATAAGATAAAGAAGATCCTGTCTGTCCTGAGAGTCTCACAGTCTGGCAGAACTTCCTACCCCACTAGTGGGAAGCCTCTTAGAGGGTCCCTGGATTCCTGCTCTTCTCTATTGTGCTCCTAAATTTTGAGGTTAAAGATCATTTTAAGAATCTTATGGATTCTCTACCCTTGCTCCAAAGGCAGACATATTCAATATTTTGCATAAAACTCCGAGGGGTTTATAGACCCGGTAAAGCCCATCCACAAAATCCACAAGCTCCATTAAAAAAAAAAAGTCAACAAGGATGAGAAAGGGGAAGAAACTTAGAATGGAATACAAATAGAAACAAATGCATCCTTTTGTAGCCCATGAACATGATGATTTATTTGGGTTTTCACACACATGTGAGATGTGCCTCCTTCAAACCTTAAGACATCAGCATGTTACCTGACGTGAAAAAAAAGAAATGAACTTAACTCATTTTAAATAACTCTATTTTAAACAAATAATATTGCGATGCTGAAGGGAGGATAAAAACCAAATAAACAAGCCCAACAAATATTTAATTCTAGTTAGAAGGAGTTTTTTCTGTAGTGATATGGGTGAGCAATTCTGAAATACCTTTTGTGTGCTGTAGAGTTGCGCAAATGAGTAAATGTACTGAGGATATTGGAAGCTAGTTCTTGCTGTTGGAGAGGAGAGTTATAAATATGGAGAAAGGGAGGACTAAAATGAATTTTGTGGTGTTGAGTTGGAACTGGAGGTATCTATATGAATCCATGATTTTGTGTGTGTGTGTGTGTGTCTGTGTGTACAGATGTAGAAATTAAGATAAAATATGTATATTTCTTAGCTCTGTGGGCTAAAGGGCCTAGAAGTAGACACTACAGTAGCATTGAGTATACCTGGCACTTGGATCTTGGTTTCTAAATACCATTTTGTACTAAAAAAAAAAAAAAAAAAAAAAAAAACTAGGGCTCCTTGGATAAATGACTAATTCTAGGACTGAGAGGGGGAAAGTACAAGATAAGCTTAGAATATCGTGTTGTGCCAGAAAGCAAGGAAGTGCTTTTTAAAAAATGGAGATATAGAAAAAGAACACAGGAATCAGAAGGGACCCCCATTGGCCAAATCTGGGACTATTCGAACATCAGAATAAATAATGGTAATTATTTATTATCATCACAGTGGTATTACAGCACAATATTACAGTGGTAATATCACTATAGAATAGCCATAGAATAAAATAATCTATGAGCTCATATGAATATAAATAAATAAAAGAGAAGGGATAGCTCTCTCTTATAGCAGAAATGATAACATCAGAATATCATCTTTGTGCAACCATGATTTAGACAAGAATTATCAATGGATGCTAAAACTAGTGGATAGAAGTTTGATAAAGAAGAGGATATGTACACAGATTCAGAGCACCCCCATGAAAATAAGTTATTGATTACAAAGGGAAAATTAGTAACTCCATGGTGAGTTCCTCTGATGAACACAACCATAACCATTTAATCACAGTTAACAATACCAATAAAGGGATGCACTGACCTCACTGCCTTGAAAAGGACTCCATATCATTTCTATGGTACACCTGCCAAAACTCTATAACCTTAATCTAATTATGAGGTAGCATCAAACAAACCAAACTGAAGGGCATTCTACATAACAACTGGCCTGTAATCTAAAAACAAACAAAAAAATCAAGTTCATGAAAGATAAGGGAAGGCTGAGAACCTGATCTAGATGAAAGAAGATTAAAGAGATATGAACAGTAAATGCAATGTGTGATCCTGAATTGGATGCTGGATCAGAAAAAAACCAGCTATGAAGGACATTATTGGAGCAATTGGTGAAATTTAAATATAAACTATAGCTCAGATAAGCATTTTGTATCAATGTTACAAATTCCCTGATTTCCATAAATGTGTTGGGGTTATGTAAGAGAAAATTCTTTTTTTTTTTTTTTTTTTTGAGACGGAGTCTCGCTCTGTCGCCAACGCTGGATGGAGTGCAGTGGTGCGATCTCAGCTCACTGCAAGATCCACCTCCCGGGTTCACGCCATTCTTCTACCTCAGTCTCGCGAGTAGCTGGGACTACAGGTGCCCGCCACCACGCCCGGCTGATTGTTTTGTATTTTTAGTAGAGATAGGTTTCACCGCGTTAACCAGAATGGTCTCGATCTCCTGACCTCGTGATCCGGCCGCCTAGGCCTCCCAAAGTGCTGGGATTACAGGCGTGAGCCACCACGCCCGGCCGAGAAAATTCTTGTTCTTAGGAAATACTGACATATTTATGGATAAAGGGGGCATAAATAGTTCAGAAAAAATATGTGTATGCACATATATGGATTGATAGAAAGACAATAGATCAAATGGGGCAAAATTATAGCAATTAGTGAATCTGGTAAAGAATATACTGTTTTTGCAACTTTTCTGTAAAAGTGTGAAATTATATAAAAATTAGAAAGTAGATAAAAAGAGTATTTGCTCTAAGCTGGAGCTCTTTTTTTTGGAGACAGAGTCTCGCTCTGTCATGCAGTGGTGGCATGGTGTGCAGTGGTGCGACGTTGGCTTAATGCAACCTCCTGGGGTCAAGAGATTCTCATGCCTCAGCATCCTGAGTAGCTGGGACTACAGGCATGTGCCACCATGCCCGGCTAATTTTCATATTTTAGTAGAGAAGGGGTTTCACTATGTTGGCCAGGCTGGTCTCAAACTTCTGACCTCAGGTGATCCGCCCACCTCAGCCTCACAAAGTGCTGGGATTACAGGCACAATCCTACCATGCCCAGCTAAGCTGGAACTCTTTTTTTTTTTTTTTTTTTTGAGATGGAGTCTCGCTCTGTCGCCCAGGCTGGAGTGCAGTGGCTCGATCTCTGCTGACTGCAAGCTCCGCCTCCCAGGTTCACGCCATTCTTCTGCCTCAGCCTCCCGAGTAGCTGGGACTATAGGCGCCCACCACCACGCCCGGCTAATTTTTTTTTTTTTTTGTATTTTTAGTAGAGACGGGGTTTCACCATGTTAGCCAGGATGGTCTCGATCTCCTGACCTCGTGATCTGCCCGCCTCGGCCTCCCAAAATGCTGGGATTACAGGTGAGAGCCACTGCACCTGGCTGCTAAGCTGGAACTCTTATACATTGCTGGAGGGAATTCAAATTGCTACGACCTCTTTGGAACTTTGGTAATGTCTTCCAAGGCTAAACACATATATCCCTGTCACCCAGCAAGTTTGCTTTCATATTTAACCAATGGAAAAGAGTGCTTCTTTCCGCTAAAGGACAGGTACAAGAATGTTTATAGCAGTAAAAACTGGAAATAGTGAAACACTGGAAGCAACCTGTGATGGTTAATTTTATGTATACTTGGCTAGGCAATGGTGCCTAGTTGTTTGGTCAAATATTAGTCTGGATGTTATTGTGAAATATTTTATAGAGGTGATTAACATTTACAATCAACTAACTTTAGGTAAAAGGAATTATCCATAATGGCCTCATCCAATCTGTTGAAGGCCTTAAAAGCAAAAACTGAGGTTTCCCAGAGAAGAAGGAATTCTGCCTTAAGACTATGACATAGAAACTCTGCCTGAGTTTCCAGCCTCCTGCTCTACAGAACAGCAGGACTTTTGGACTTGCCAGCCCCCACAACCATGTGAGTCAATTTCTTAAAAAAAAAAAAAAAAATCCCTCCTCTTTCTCTCTCATACATGCATATAATTGGTTATATATAACATATATAATTGGTTCTGTTTCTCTGGAGAACCATGACAAATATACAACCCAAATATGTTTGGGTTGTGTATTAGTCAATGAGAGAATGCATACATAAAATGCATAAATACTCAAACTACACAGCAATGGAAAAGAACAAATTGCTATATTCACACACATAGATGAATCTTACAGACATAATGTTGAGCCAGACACAAAAGAATATATACTGTATGAATTAATGTTTACAAAGTTCAGGAACAAGCAAGACTAAGCTATAATGACAGAAATCAGAATATTGGTTACCTTTGAGGGATGATATTAACTATGAGGGGACACAAAGGAGTCTTCTGTGGTTTTGGAACTGTTGTGTGTCAGCGTGGTAGTTACGCAAGAGCAAATATATGTCAAATTTCATCCAGCTGTGCATTTTATGTGTGTTGTTTTTTAAAGAGGTTAAAAAAGAGTACTTACTTTAAATGCTAACTTTCTCCATCCCCTCTATGGCTAAGCTGTAACCTCTATACTGTATATTTCTATATCCATATTGCAGATCCTGAAAATCTACTCAGGCCCCAAATACATGTTCATAATTAAATTTCTTATTCCTATCCAAAAAACTGGTTTTCCTTTTAAAATTTGCAAGCCATCCAAGAATCCTCCTTCTCTGTAACCCCGAGTACATCTGATGGCCAAGTGCAGTTGATCAACTTCCTAAATATCCCTCCACTTTGTCTCTTCCTCTCCTTCCCATCACTGCCTTTGTTTAGGCACCATAATTTCTGCTTGAGTTGCATCATCACCTAGGTGACAACAACACCTAAATTAGTGTTTAAATAACTGAGGACTGTAGCTTTGCCCTACTGATGCATAAAACTGACCATCACATAGGCCTAGCCTCTACTCCAGTGCCCCCATCTGCTCAATCTATGTTTGTGAAATGAAATGGCTCATTTCTAACCCCAGTACCATCATGTTCCAGACAAGTCTTGGTGTCTGACCATGGGAAGCAAGTAGTTATCGTGCATCCATTATGTGCAGTGCAGACAGAGGGTGATTCCAGAAATACAAGATTCTGGATTTTAATCTAGAGAGACAAAACAGTCAGATAAGTGCAAGACAACCTACAGGTAAGTTCCCACATGAATGTCTAAACCATCGTCAGGTGCCTTTCATCTTGTAACAATTTTTCTCAGGTTCATCTTTGTTTAAATGATGACAGTAGCCCCTCTGCTAGAGTCCCTGTCTCTAGCTCAGGCTCTCCCTGTTCCAGGGTCTCCTGTATCTGGGCTGCTGGTTGAATTGTCCTCAGATATTACTTCAGATTTTTACTCAGCAACCACCTGCTCAAGAACCACAAGAGCTCCTCATTAGCTGCCAAGGCAAGTCTAAACTCTTTTGCCTAGCTTTCAGGATCTCCATGCTCTGACCCCTCCCAGGGTGATATGACAGCTGTCTTAATATTTTTGAAGGGCTGTCAGAGACAAGGATTAGTCTGATTCTGTGCTGCCCCAGCAAGCAGAAGGTACTATCACAGGTGGAAATTACAGAAAGATTTAAGTGCCTCGAAGTGTAAACATTTTCCATTCTACTTAGGGTGGCAGAGGTGGTGGTGGCGGTGGTGGCAATAAAGGGAATACTGTGTGTGACTCCAACAGAGCTTGTTCTCCACTTACCAGTCTAAGATTCCAGGAAATAACAAAATACTGCACATCCAGTATGTTGATGTATATATCATTAAGTATTTTTTCTATGTATAATTTTTTTGTAATTTTCAAAAATGAGATCTCACTATAACCAATTTCTTTCACATAACAGAATACAGTGTCTATCTTTCCACATCATTAAATTTTCTTCCATCATCTCAGTATAAATGGCATGCCACATTTCATTGTATGAATGTTCATTAATATCAATAGCTTATTCAATAAGTCCCCTGTGGCACTTTTTTTTTTTTTTTTTTTGAGACAGTCTTGATCTGTCACCCAGGCTGGAGTGCAGTGGCACCATCTTGGCTCACTACAACCTTCGCCTCCTAGGTTCAAGTGATTCTTGTGCCTCAGCCTCCCGAGTAGCTGGGACTACAGGTGCATGCCACCACCCTGGCTAATTTTTGTATTTTTAGTAGAAATGGGGTTTCACTATATTGGCCAGGCTGGTCTCGAACTCCTGGGCTCAAGTGATCTGCCTGCCTTGGCCTCTCAAAGTGCTGGGATTACAGGCTTGAGCCACCATGCCCGGCCCCCTGTGGCACCTTTATAATATCAGAAACATTGCTATGGGTAGGTAGAATCTGAATGATCAAAAAGAGAGTAGATAGGTTGGTGGAGAGAGAAAGTTCAGAGTGGTGAGACAGTCTGGCACCATCTCCTGACAGGCATTGAAGATATCTGGCCTGGAGACCAGGACGCAGGTTACAGGATAGTGGGGCTGAGGGTGGCCCTGAGAACATCTAGAGCTAGGAGGCTTCTTAGAGGTCATCTTGCTTTGCAACCCTCCAGGAGTTTGACTTCACTGTATAGCATCCCTGGCAGGGCTGACCAGCCCCAGCTCCTGTATTTTAGAGCTCGCTGCTGTGCAAGGCTATCCGTGTCATTGCTGCAAAGCTCTGTCTGTTAGAAGGTCAAGTTCTCTGGGTAATGGGATTCGAAGTATTTTCTTTTTATCTGTGCTTTCTAAATTTTATGAAATTAGCATGATTCAACTTTTATTGGCTTTTACGAAAGTATTTTTTAATTCTATTCATCAAAGCCACCTTCTTGTTTACTCTGACCTACACTTATCTTTCCTGTCTCTAAATCTCATTGTTAATTTCTGTATAATCTAGTACATGTCTATATAGTGTCTTGTGTTATTATAAGTTTGTTTCACTCATGTTGGTCTCAGCTCTCCAATGAAGAACATTTTCCTCTGGCCAAATTGTGACTTATTTTCTCATTTTCCCTGACACATAGCACTGTGCAGGAATTGGCCACTTGATGATGGCTTGGTATTGGATTCTCCAGGTGTCACATGAACTACCTGGCTCTCCACAGAGGCTCTGGACCTGGGGATGCCCCCAAACACCCACAGTTCTCCTGGGTCTGCTGAGCCCCTTGGAAATGACCCAGGTATCCAGTCACTGGCATTGCTAATGTTCAACCTGTCACATTATTCTGCCTCTATCTCCCCTTTGACCTCTAGTGACTGGGCCAAGAGACCTGCAGAACCTAGTGTCCTGTCCAGATTCCAAACTAAATGTCCTCCAGTAGCTACAGCACAACTGGAGGCTGGAAGATCACTTTTGTATTCTTTTCTCATTATTTGTGAACAGCATTAGAGCTGAGGTGGTCTCTAGCCGCTACCAATCTTTTAAGAAATTACCCCGCATTCCATTCTTGAAAAATAAGCCTTATTGCCATTGTGCCTACTGTGTGTCAGATACCATGCCAGACAGCTCTGTAAAGCCGACCGCAGAGACTAGGTCCTGACAGCCATCCCTTTGCTCTCTTGCTCAGTCCATACTGGGAGGCAGCTACTCAATTACATTTTTACTAGCAAACCCTCTGAAATGAGCTTTACAATGATATCATCACACTCTTTTTACTCAGCAACCACCGCTTAGCACTATTAATCTCTCCTCTCCATGCTAAATCAGAGGGGCAGCATAGCCTACTTAAATAAAGCTTAGGAGACCCTGCTGGTTTCTCGACAGTTTTTTTTCAAGTGCATTCAGACATGATTCTCCATAGATATTGAAGGGCTGTCAGATGGGAGGAGGACGAGATCTACTCTGTGACCGAATCCTATTGCTTCTACAACCCTAACATGGCTCCCGGCTCCATGCCACAGTCCTGCTTCAGACCACCATGCACTTGCCTGGATTACCACAGCAGCCTCCTAACCAGTTGGCCTGCCTGTCCAGTCTTGCTCCTCTAATCCTTTCTCCAGAGAGCCTAAGTGATCTGTTTACATTGTAAATCTGATCACACCACATCTCTGCTTAAAACTCCATAATGCTTTTGCATGGCCTTCAGGTTAAATCTAAACTCCGTAGCATCGCTTTGAAGACCCAGTGTCTGCTTGGCTCTCAGGCTGCATGTCTTGCCCAGATTGTTTCAGTCCTACCAAACCACTTGCACACCAAATCCCAAATACTTTTTAATTCTCTTACCTCCAGGTCTTTGCCTAGAACATAACCCCTCCCCTCTTCACCAAGTTAGCTCATTTGCCTTCCAGGTGTCACCTCAGATGTCACTTCCTCCAAATGTCTACCCTGGTCACCCAAGGCTACGCTGGGTATCCTTCTGTCTTCTGAGTATCCTAGGTTTATTCTATCTTCTCTCCTGTCATTTTGTCTTGTAATTGCCTGTTTCCATGTATCTTCCTCTCCAGACAGTAAGCTCCTTGAGGGCTGGGATTGTTTTATCTATCATTGTATTTCCAACACCAGTGCTTGCCACAGAGACACTCAATAGTTAATGAATGAATGACAGATGACCTAACAAGGATAGGTGGAAGACTCAGAGGGGTACATTTCTATGTACTGAAGAACTTGCTAATAACTGGTGATATAAAAAAAAAAAAAAAAAAAAAAAGGAACACACTGACCCACCAAGCACAGGGAAAGCCCCATCTCTGAAAAGTCTCCAAGCAGAGCCTAACTGGTCATCAGGCAGGGAGCTTCCTCAGTAGATGGCAGTAGATGTGAGACGCCCTCCACTCATTTCCCATCTGTAGGAAGCCACGCTTAGATTCATTCGTGAGGTCAAAACACTTGGGCTGGGGTCCCACTTCTGCACTGACTGTGAGACTTTGGACTAGTCACAGCCTCTGAGCTTTCTTGCTTGTGAAATAGAAATGACACCTGCACTGCCTACTTCAGAGATTTTGTGAGGTTCAAATGAGATCACACATGCTCAAGTACTCTGTGAAAGCCTTAAAATAAAATGAAATGTATTATTTACCATGTAATCTTCAGGACTTGCAGCTTCACTGAATAATTTGAGTTTCACAACTAAAATGGAAAACCAAGTGCCACACTGTAAAGCACTGCTGCAGGCAGAGCTGCGAATTAGAGCAGAGATCTGCCTCTTCTGTGCTGCACTACCGCCCTAGGGAAGACAGTGGGGATCTGGAGCATCTGATTGGTTGGGATCTGTCAAGGGCTTGTTGTTCTAGCCATCAGGGAGATTGCTTGGGGCCTACCACTGTCTTAAATTGTCACGAAAATCAGCAGAAAACTACAGACATACGCAATAAACCTTTCCTTTGGGTCCCTTGATTTATGCTTAAAGGAAAGTCAAGAACAGTTAACAGCATTTCACTTCCCCTTTAGCAAGACAAACCCAATGAAACCATTTAATTTAAAGGCTTTTTATTAGGAACCAGGGGAATGAGCTGCTTATCCCTCTATAACAGTCTAGAGCAGGTCATCAGGCCCAGGATGGAGAGAGGTTATCAAAGGTGCTGCGGTGTGCTTTGCTGCACGTGCTTAGGGCCTGGAAGGAAAGGTGGTGGCAACAGAGGTTGGCAGGAACTGGTGTTAGTCAAAACACCAAAATCCTGGGGGAGAGCCCCTCTACCTTCCTTCTAACTCCACTTGAGGTGGGAGCATTCCAGGAGACAGAGAATGTGAGCAGGATGCAGCAGTGTCATCTGAACCCCTGGCTTCGTTCAGTGCTACTTCACTTGCCAGCCCTCCACTCTTCTTGCCTTTTAGTGATTAGGTATTTGAAGAACTCATACACAGACCATGCGATGGCTGTGGAGGGGATCTGGTAAATTACTCTAGCCTGCACCCCTCGGAAGTAGGCGGTCACCCCACCTACTTGATATACCGTCCTGAAGGCACTAGCCATGCCTGTGATATGTCCTGTAATGTGTGAGTTCAAAGCCAAGGACTCCTGGGTGTTGAGCAGTGTTTTGCAAACGTCCAGTGGGGTTGTGGCTGCGGCAGCTACAGCTCCTGCGCAAGCTCCAGAGAGGACGTGGGAGCTTGGGTTGTACCGTCTCTGGGGGTTAAAGTGCTCCTGCAGGAATTCATAGGTCATGAAGTGAATGGCTTGGAAAGGAACGTTCATGGTCAGCTGGGTGGTGTAGCTGCGGTAAAAGGCCCCGGCCCCTTCATTTTGCCACACTGCCCGTACACAGTCTGTCACCCGGTGGTATGGTGAGTTGTACATCTGCATCCTCTGCTTGACCACTAGTAGTGCCATCAACGAGGAAGGAAATGGTGACAGCAGCCAACCGGTGATGGAGAGTATCCAGATTCAGAGCCCCAAGTCAGCAGATCAGCCAATGGAATAGAGAGAGAAAAAAGTATGAGTGAGCTGCTGGCTAACCTGAGAAGTCAGCTTCCCTTTTTTGAGGGGAAGGAGTAGGCAGAGGGTTGGTAACGAGTCAAAAAACAATAAACCCACTTCCATCAGGACTTCTGTAAAGCCAGCCAGTTCGCACACAGGACATATCTACAGTTTGGGAGCTTCAGAGAGTCTTCTTGAACTAAGTACCTATCTCTGATCTTACCCTCTAACAATTCCCAACAAGAAATGACTCCATGATAGTGATCATCATGAACACAGGCCCCTAACAATCCCAATCCTCACATACAAAGAGCACCTAACTTTTAAAATGTGAGATGGTGATCCTCCTAGAGGGCAGGAGACAGAAGTTCTACCAAAGAAAAGATTCTTAGCCAAAAAGAGTTGGCTTTAGTCTTCAAACACCTCCCACTCCCTCAAGTAGATAACATGGTGTGAGCTCTGTGGAGCTTCAGCTTAGCTTTGGCTCTTTCCACCCCATGGCCTTGCCCAGACAGAAAATGAACGTGGCAACAATGCTATCCCTTCATATTTGCTCATCCTCACATGGAGAATGTTTTTGGAGAATTTTCCTCCGACTGAAAAGCCAAGATCCCAGCAGAAATGCAAGGACTGAGTTCTACGATTTAACCTTTCATTCCTATCCCAACTAGCTTCATTCCAATAAGAAAGGCAATATATTTAAGTGTCAATTCCTGCAAATCATAAGGGGGAAAAAAAAAGTCAGAATCCATCTTCACCTCTTTGAAGAAAAATGAATCTGCTAAACTTTCAGGACAGATCAAATCTACGACAAAGGAGACTCCCAGGAAAGCCCAAAAACAGGCCACATGGAGACATCTTTTTCTAGGGAAGCCCCAGGGATTAGTAAAATCCCAGTGAATCTGCTTCCTGTCCAAGAGGGTGCCTCGTTAAGTACCAAAAACATGGAGGGAGCACCCTCTAGTGGTAAAACAAGGCAACAGAATTTCCCACCAAAACTGATGTGCTTTCTTCTGCAAACTGGAAAGAAATACAGGTGCAGCTGCCCACAGAGTGATAGGTTGAGGAATCATTACCTTCCGCAGGGTTCATGGCTGCATCATGAAGTAATGTTGCCACACACCCGGCCGCACCTGCAAACAAGAAAACAACTGCCACATGTAAGGCCAAGAGAGCTGACCAACTCATTGAGGTCCCCCAGTGAAGGGGAGTGGCTGTGCTACACTACAGCAGGGAAAAGTAACGTTAAGAGCTAGTCCAAAAGATGGGGACCCACTGCTCCTAAACTCCTGTTTAAGAAGGTAAAGTATCTGTTCCCACCAACTTTGTAAGGTCACTAATGTATTCCACATCCATGATAGGAAGGCCAGCTCAAGTCTTATCAATAAAGATCATTCTGAGAATAAATGCAGCTCACACCCCAGACAGGAAGCAGATACACTGCTGCCTAGGGATGCCAGCATATCACCTGCCACCAGTGGAGGGAGATACGGGGGCCAGGTGGTCAGATCTCACAGAACCTCACCACAGAATCCCACCTCTGTCCTGCCGCAGAACCCATTTGCAGAGCCTAACATTTGTCTACAAAGATCTTTCGTTCAGGTCCTGAACTACTCTACCCCTCATCCTCTCCACACTCAACTTGGTTTCCAGCCAGTCCTAAAGCCCTAGGCTGCTATCCTTTCTCTTACTTCCACACAACCTTCTGGTTTCTTCATGCAGTTCCTTGGCCCCACCCCCATTCATTTTGTCATGAGGCTTTGTCATGTTCTCAACACAAACTGCCTCTGGTGAGTTGGGATCCTGAAAAGGTGAGGTGAAAAGCAGGGGCTTCATTAGTATCTTCCTTGGGTGGCTGGCTGGGTCACCTCCAATCCTGCCCTAAGGAGCAGGACACCACCCAACTATCAAACATAGACTGGGGGTAGTTCAGTGTGTCTCCACATTACCAGGGCATTAGAAGTTGATGCCAGGGAGATGAGAGGAACAAGTCAAGCTGGTAGGTAAGGGAGGATACTGTAACCCTTTGTTGAGGTGCCCCAAAGGAAAAGGCAGGGTTGAAGCGGCCCGTTGTCTGAGAACATCAGGTTTGGAAGTCCCTCCCTTATAATCTGGCCTATCCCAGCCCAAAGCTTCAGCTCCAAACCATGCTGAGACTGGAAAGCACTGACAGCAGCAAAGCCCAAAGAGTTGGGAAAGTGGGGGAACCAGCACAGGAAGGCTCAATACCATTGGCAATATGGCTATTGCCCCCAGGGTGGATTACATCACTCAATGTCTTTTTTAACTTTTCGTAGCAGGCAAAATAAAGGGCGTGGGCAGGCCCTGCGCCTGTTGCTGTGACGTTCAGCCCCCTCATGGGCCTCCATAGGCCCTCCGTTCTTATAATCCTCCAGAGGGCCTCCAACACATTGCGATAGCGGGCAGCTGGGTCAGGCTGTAGACTCTGCATCCGGGTCTGAAATTACAGCAAGGAGAAGCGCAATGTCAGCAATGCCAACTTCTCGCCCCACCTCAACGCACTGGGCAGACCTTCTACATGGAGCTGTGCCAATCTGTGGGAAGGATATCTGGCTTTCAGCTTATTCCCAATCTATAGCTGATCTTTCTTCTAAGCCTTGGACCTTTCTTTTTCTAGTCATCTATGACCCTAAGAATGGAACACCATTATTTTCCCTGAAAAAATAATCCCACCTATTGCTAAGTGTCCTGGTACTCCAAAATGATTCAGAGCCCCAGCAACAAATATCAAGCCTGTGTTTCAGAAGTTGCTTTTGTGCCTTAATACACTCAAGCTGACAGTTCTTTACAAATGGATTCTAAACTCCAGTATTTACTATCTATGACATACTTTATGCTGTATACCTAAAGAGTGCCCCTGGCCCTGCTTCATGACCACACACTGAGGGGCGGCTAATTTTTTTATACTTTTTCAGACTATCTGGCAATGGTGGCTGGGTCTATACAGAGTCTTGGCAGAAGCAGCATTCTTAATAGATGCTTTTATTTCTTGGGAAAGAAAGTTTACCCTGAAACTGCAAAGGTGGGAGTGTCTAGCTAGAAACCAATGTAGTCTCCAATCCTGAAGGGCCCTTCCAGATTTCTAATTTAAATTGATTGAATCCCAAAATTGGCATTAGCAAATAAAATCAGTCCCAGTGAAACATAATCCTTGGAATCTCTCTAAAGGATTTGATGATTGGAATAAAAGCGTAGGGTGGACACTTTGTATGATGTTCCTGGACAAAGTTTTGTTGAAATTTGGGAAATTAATCTTATTCAAAACACCTCCCTAAATTAGACCTTTTCTGAAGAGTGTGTCTCCCCAGGAAAATTTCTCATCTACTGACCCAATTCAAGGTAAAGTAACATGGAAACTAATAGTTAATATAAAATCAATGTCTAAAAAGAAAAATCAATGTCTGGTGCCTGACACACAATAAGCACTTCTGATTTGTTTGCTAAATGAATGAATCTTTTGTCACATAACTGTATCAGCTACAATCACTGGTGAGCCAATGGAAGCAAGTGATGCCCAAGTACAGTTTAAATTTCTGCATCAATCTAATCACTAGATTCTATTTGGATTTAAAAGCTTGAACCTTCGGCCAGGCACGGTGGCTCACGTCTGTAATCCCAGCACTTTGAGAGGCCAAGGCGAGCAGATCACCTGAGGTCAGGAGTTCGAGACCAGCCTAGCCAACATAGTGAAACCCCGTCTCTATTAAAAATACAAAAAAATTAGCCGGGCATGGTGGTGTGCACCTGTAATCCCAGCTACTCAGGAGGCAGGAGAATCGCTTGAACCTGTGAGGCGGAGGTTGTAGTGAGCCTTCGCTGGTTTGAGCCACTGCACGGCAGCCTGGGCAACAAGAGCAAAACTCCATCTCAAAAAAAAAAAAAAAAAAAAAGCTTGAACCTTCCTCTTGGCCAACTGGAATCCAAGAGTAATACCTTTCCTCAAGAGCATGGGAGAAAAGAAACTAACCAGATGAACAGGTCCCGGTTAGCTGCAAGCAATCCACATTCCTCTGGTTATTTTCTCCTGCCTGCTACCAACAAAAAACCGGAAGCTTAAAAGGTTAGTTACTGGATGTTCAATCAGAAATACTCTACACAGTATCACTTATCACAATTTGACACATTCTTTCCTACTTCCCCCCACAAAACCTCATGTATTTCCAATAAAGGGTTTGTTTACTCATCTTTCACATCACACAAGGCAAATAAAATCCATCAGAAGAGTTGTTCATAGAGACTACGGGTCATATGCTGGCTAGAGCTACTAATAAGCAAAGATAAATTGAGCCTCTTAGCTTATCGTGTTTCCATGCATTTATTCAAAACTGATCTTGTATAGGGGGAATGTTCAGCAATTGCATTGCTCTGCTGCAGTCAATGGTGTATTTGGCTACCAATTCTGAACGGTTTGGCTTCGGAGGCCTGGAACTCCTCACCCCCAAGAGAAAACCGGACTATGGGAAGCTACTTTGAACATTCTATATACACATCTAAATCTAACTCAACAATTCTAACTCGATAAAAATACACCCTTATGGAGAGGACCTGGGCATAAGCTATGCCAAATATAAAAATGAATATGGCTCCCCAAATTTGTGGGCCAATAAATCTGCCTTTTACAGAAAGATGAAATATCTAAGTAAGAATTTCTGAAAAACCTCAATATGAAAAACTTCTACCTGGCTTTGGAGAAAAGCCAAACAACCCAGTAGAGAGGTAAGTGGTTTGGTAAAAGACAAGCCACATTTGAGTCAAAAAGCCTGAGTCTGAGCCTCAGCTTTGCTAGTTGTGTGATCTTGGGTATGTCACTTAACCTCTTTAAGCTTCAAAATTGTCATCTATAACATGAGGCCAAGAATGACTGGCTCATAGGGCTGTTGTGGGGATTAAAAGAGATAAGATATGTAAAAGCCATTGGTAATTTATAAGATGCTAGAAATACAAAGATTTTTATTGTATTCAAAATGATTCTATATTTGTTCATATCTAAGAATTTACAGATCATGGTAGCATTGCCTCCTGTATAAGTCACAAATATACGTGGGCAACTAACTGTCCTTAGCCACCAATAAATCAGGGTTAATTTTGTATTTTTTGTTTTCCTTTTAAAGTTTCTCTGTGGCTATAATGATTTACATGTCCCACTATTAATCTGAAGGTCATATGTTCAGGGACAAGCTTTACTGTGAAATTCTGTGCCTTGCCTGGTTCTTGTAATCTGCTTTTGGGAAGCTATATGGAAGGCTTGAGAGTCTGATACACTGAGTTCAAATCATAACTGTGCTACTTAAACTGTGTGACCTTGGACAAGTTATATAACTGTTCCCTAAGCCTCCTTTCAACTGTAAAATAATGAAAATGGTTTCTACTTCATGAAGTTGCTTCACAGATTAAATGAATAAATGTATGTAAGGTACTTCAGATAGTGCTTGGCACACAAGATCACTGAATACTTATTACTAGATGCAAGAAAATCAAATAAGCTAATGTTTCCATTTCCTAATCTTTCACAGGTGAATATGTATAGATACCATTTACATCTGGAAATTGGAGATTTATCTCCCTCTGCTCTTCCCCTCTTTATTATATAAGTGGATATTTGCTTTACCACTTCAGAGCCAACAACAGCAGCTTGATGATAGGTGGGTACTTAGCCAGAGGATTTTGAGAAGGGTTCTGACTGTTTTGGGTTGCAGAATGTCCCCATAGATAAAGTCTGGCGCTTGCCTTTGAGGCCCAGAAAAGGAAACTGGGATTTATCTGGGCTCCCAAGCCTCTCCATTATAGCCATGGAAATAGCTGGTTGAATAACCATGATCCAGCAAGGCTACACTGACTTCTCATGGTCCCTCTCAAGGATATTTAAAGTCAACTTGACCCTGATAAGTAGCTGCGGATGGACAGGCCTGCATGCCAAAAGGCAATGTCAGCTTTCATTTGCAAACATTGTGGTTGCCCTTTAGGCTCCAACAACATGGATATCTGCCTCCAGTCTTAAAGACTGGGCTGCTTTTCCTCCCCACCATCCACTTATTAAAAGAAGAAGGATAGCTGCTGGGGACAAACAAACTGGGAAGTCTTTTCTGAAGGAAGAGATTTGAATTTTACTTTCATGCCTGCACAAAAGTGTTTAACATACTCACTGACACTAAATCATACTGGCCTCACCTAGTTCTTCCCTCTAAGTCATTTAAATCCCAGCATTAAGTGCAAGTGAAAATGAGCCTTCTAAAATAAGCTTTCGTATTGTTGACAACTCCTGAGCATTTTTTTCTCAAATCATTATTTCCTTAATGGAGGGCTTTCAGGCATAACTGCTATGTTGTATGACTAATTTTTAAAAACCAAAAATTCCAAAGTTTATGTAAACGAGTAAGAACTGTTCTTCAAAATAGTTACCTTGGAAGGCTACAATTGACTTATTCCAGCAATGCTGTGGTTATGCAAAACCTTTCTGGAACTTCTCTTTCAGAGGTGTTTCCTCAACGGGTTTATAGGCCTCAGAAGTAAAGCAGTCTCCTTGCTTTCCAGTCCCACCTTATTTTGACGCCAAGCAGTATTACCCATTTTGACCTCCCACTTTATTCACCATATTTGATTCTGAATAGTCTTTGTTCCTGCAAAATCAATTCCATCTTGTCACAGGGCAAAGATTTGCCTCCCTTAAGGACATGCACCCAAATATTCTAGAAGCATTTTTAACAGGGATTTATAAAATGTTTATAGCAACAATAGCACTATGTAAATATATGGAGTAAGGAGATAACCTCCCGTTCTGTTATAATGGAACAGTGGTTAAATTGATAAGTTACAGTAATATTTCTAAGACAAATTATTACACTGTATTTTTCAAGCCATTAAATAATTTTCACTGTTTTCATTGATCTGTTTTCCATTCAATACTCATCCAGAAAAACAGCATCCTAAACCCTGCACTCTACTCACAGTCTAAGTCTAGGGAGGTTACTCTGCAGCTAGATTATATTAACTTTTGGATATACGGCATTATTAACTCACAAGTCATTCAACCTAGAGTCTATACATATAATGTGTGCATCTTTTTTATTTGTACTTACTTGTTTTACATTTCAATGTTGTTACTTCTCTCTCATGGATTTTACTGTTTATTTCTATTTCTCCCAATTGACAAGGGCATTTAACATTCTAATGTCCATTTTAGTCAAGTGCATTTACCCCGTTTTCAATGGATATGGCCCTTGTTAGGAGTTACCTTGTGTTAAAATACTCCTGCCAGTTTGCTGTCATTCACAAAGCTTAATGAGCGCTCCCCTCATTTCCTTATCCACATTCTAATGAAAACATGAAACAGTACTGGAACCAAAGGGAAGTAAAAGGGATCTACTTTGCCTTTCCCAAGTTGATTCTCTCCTCCTTTTGAATACATAACACTTTCCTGATTTGAAGAGAAAACATACATCAAAAAGCTGCCAGGTCACTGTTTGACTATTACCCTTCACATGTAAAGGAGGCATCGGTCTTTGTCATATCAACAGTCCCCTCTAGTTTACCTCTCCCTCAATTCAGTCCTCACCTTTAATGGCTGGCACCTTTACTAATGTACAAGAATAAGAACTGTAAAGAACAATAATCTGTTTCTTTCTTCACCCAGCTTTCTTCAGAAGGACCTGACTTCAGTACACATAAATCATCCTGCTTGGTTGTGAATGCAATTAGTTTTACTTTCACAAGAATCGTGTCCTCTTGTTGATCTCATTCCATTTTCTTCATACTTACATCTACTTTCTAATACCGTCACACTTCCTTTCTAGGCAACTTCTCCCTTTTTGCCAACTTCAGGTGGCCAAAGAAATATGCTATCAGTTTCATCTCTCTTGTTTGGAGGCTGATGTGCTCCCTGAACATACAGTCCTAATCCCAGCTCAATTTTCATGTTCAGGAAATAGGTGGGGTATCATGCTTGCTTCACAGAGAAACTGAAACCTATTCCTGAATACGATCTTTCCCACATTACTTCCAGTCTGGAATTCTGCATTCTCACTGCACAATGATTTCCAATCACTCATGTGTTAAGATTTAACATGTAAGTCCTTTATCTAGCTGAGAGATCCCAGATTCGGGTTCCTGCCCCGTCAGTAAGGGAAGATACAGTAAGGAGTTTGTAAAAGCACTAGCCCAGAAAACATCTCAAGCCGTTAGATCCATTTCAGGGTCTGGTTCACGCCAGTTGGCTTCACCTTAATCGAGTTAGTAGCACTTACCTGAGCTTCGGGATACCCCATCCCACCCTATTCCTGTTTAGTCCCAGGTGGGGTCCAGGGCTTTGGCTGACAGATTTTCGATCCTGAGTCCCGATTCAGATTTCACTGACGGTTAGAAATAGGTCCTGGTTCCTGACTGGGATCAACTCCCAGCTGGGACCTTGCTTGAATGGAGTGTCGGTTCGAATCATGTGGTAGTGGCAGGAGCCAGTAAGGAACCCATGTCGGCTCCGGCTCTCAGCCGGGATCCTGGCTCCGGACAAGACCCAGGGGTCGGGTCAGCCCCAGGTCGGGTTCGAAGCCGGGTGCAGGTCTCACCTTGACGCAGTCGATGGGGTACATCACGCAGTGCTCCAGGATCCCTGCCACGGCGCCTGCCACCATGTGCGTGGTGACAGTGGCTCCAGCCGGCAGCGCCTCGTAGTCCGGGCCGGAGTCCGGATCTTGTCGTACCGGGGGCCTGCAGGCCCCGGCCTCCCCGCCGCCGGCCCCCCGGCCCACGCCCCGCTGCAGCCACCCGTCCAGCAGCGCCGACTCCCCGGGGCTCCGCCCGGGCCCTGCCGCCGGCCCCCCCGCCACACCGCCAGCACCCCGCCCCTCCAACTCCATCCACCCGGGCCAGCTGCGGCGCCCACCCCCGCCGCCGCTGCCACCACTGCCGCCGCCGCCCCCCGGCCCCGTAGTGTCCGCCTCAGGCGCGGCCCAGAGAGCCCGGGGCCTCCGGCTCCCGCTTGGCCCCGCGGACACGCCCCCCAAGCAACCATTGGTGGAGACGCCAAGTTAGACCCACCCCTTTCCTTACGTACGAAAAATCAGCCGGTAGTATTAGCGAAGTCGCCTGTCATTCCTCCGCCCTGAGGCGTTGCTAGCGCCTACATCCCACCTTTTCCCCTTTGATCTTAGAAGCTTCTTGTTTATTGGTCACTGATTGGCCGACATGTGCGATCAACCCGCCTCTGACTTTTAGAAGGGCGGGAGAAACTTAAGGCTGAACTTTGATAGGCTCAACCACTCTTGATACTTTGACCGCGGCCATTGGCCCGCACCACGTCGGTCCCCGATTGGCTACAGAAAGAGCGACGCGCCCAGGGACTCTAGGGGCCGACTTCGGGCCCCTCACTAGCGCCTGCAGAGCTGCGGTCCCTGTGCGCGGGATCGCGTCGGGGGCGGGGCGGCGACAGGCCTTCAACGTCAAACTGCTGACGGGCGCCGTTACGACCCGCGCTCCAGTGCGCTCCTCAAATTCTGAGACGCGTGGCTGGAGAGCAGGCGGCCCTGGCCCCGGAGAGCCGTGTTCCCGCGGGATCTCGTCGCGGGCGTGAGGCGGGGCCGGCCTGGGCCGGTCATCCCCTGGCTGGCGCGACCCGCAGCCTGTCCGGGAAGCCGTTGCGACATGCGGGCTGGGAACCGCCTCACCTCCAGGGGGGACCGCGGCGGCCCGCTAGACTCTGGTCGGGTCTGGAGTATTGGGCCCTCTGGCCGGACCCGGTGCTCCTCAGGCCCCAGCGCCCGGCACTGAGCCTCGCATCCACATTCGCACAGTAAACCCAACAAGTGTTGAATGAATGAGGTTCCCCGGGCCCCGGCTGTCACTGGGCTCTGCGCCAGGCCAAGAGCCGAAGGCGGGGGAGGAAGATGTCGAAATGGGCGGGATGATTCACAGATGACGGCCGGTGGCGAGGCGGGGCTGGAGGCCGCATCCCAAAGGCAGCAGGGAAGTGCGGCGGCTGTGGGGAAGCTCGGACGCACGGCCTGGCCGAGTCTGAAGCATCAGTATTTTGTCCCTGAGCCGGCGCGCTGATGGGTCCCCCGCCTGGCGATGAGGGCTTCTCCCTCCCTCGGGTCAGCCCGGGTCCTGAGAGGCAAGGCCAGCGATTCCCGGCCTTAGGACCTCCTGCGCTAGGGAGCACGGGCGTCTTCTTCCGTTTGCCTTCCCCGAGCGTGTTGGCACAAGCTGCCCGCGGTTTCCAGCTCTGTCTTCTCTGTTTTACCCAGATGATGCAACTGTGGACTTCTCCATCTGTTTATAGGTTTTCCTTGGACAGGAAAGATGTTTTCCTTTTTTCTTTCTAAAGTTTAGCCCTTCTCTGGGCTTCCTTTTTAAAAACTTTTTCTACTCTCTTCAGCAGTTGTTATTAACCTTTAGGTCGCGACCGTTTGGAAAATAATAAAGCTACGAATTCTCTTCTCCTACTTCCACCTCCCATCCCCTGTGTGCACGCAAAATTTTGCATATCATTTCTGCGTTTCAGAGTCCCTGAAGGTGCCATGTGGACACCCTAGGGGTCCATTAACCTGGTTAACCTCTCCCTGGCCGGCGCAGTGGCTCATGCCTGTAACCCCAACACTGTGAAGGCCGAGGTGGGACGATTGATTGAGCTCAGGAGTTCGAGACCAGCCTGGACAACATGGCAAAACCCCGTCTCTACAAAATAATAAATACAAAAAAGTACAAAAATTCAAAAATTAGCTGGGTATGGTGGTGTGCACCTGTAGTCTCAGCTACTTGGGGGAGGATTGCTTGCGCCAGGGAGGTCGAAGCTGCAGTGAGCCGTGTTCATGCCACTACACTCCAGCCTGGGTGACAAAGCAAGACTTTGTCTCAAAAAAATTTTTTTAAAAGGAACTTCTCCCCCACAGCATGTTCAGTCTCTCCTTTTCTCTAGCATATTTAGCTTGAGAAATGAATAGGTCTCACAGAAACCCATTCAATCCTGCTAGAGTACTAATTCCCTTTACTGCCAGATTACTCCACTAATGACCTATCCACCTCTATGTCCTTTCTCTCCTTAAGCTCTTTACATTTTTTACTCTTTTATTCATTGGTCATAAATGACCTTTCCAAATCCATCGGTCTTTTTCCTATTCCCGTTTTTCTTAACAGAGATAACACTTGCCGCCACACCACATTGGCACTTTTTACTAGCTTCAGAAACCACTCTACCTTTTAGACATCTCAGTCGCTTACACTTCTCTAGCCATTGAAGTGGAACATCCCTAAACGTTTAATGCTTCTTGGTCATCTTTAATACCTTAGAGAACTTTGCCATTCCAAACCAGTTGTCCTCATTGGAACCCTATCTTTATTTCCCTTATTGCATACTTTTAACTGAAATTTCCATGGGAACATTCAGTAATGTTTATTGTGTACCAACTGTGTACTTGAAGCTGGGGATACAGGACAGACATAGTCCATGTTCTCATGGAGCTTTTTAATGATGAGGGTGGGGAGGTGGGACAGAGAAAAATACACACAAAAAATGTCAGCTCTGGATGCTATGCTGATCTTTGAAATAGGGTGGTATGATATAGTGTGACTGGGTGGCTACATTTGTATGGCCAAGGAGGGCCTTTCTGAGGAGACGACATGTATGGTGAGTTCTGAATGATAGGCAGGAGCCAGTCATGACAGACTTGGAGAAGGGCATGCCAGCAGAAGGAACAGTAGGTACGACAACCCTAAGGTGAGAACAAGGTTGGTGCATGAGGAACAGAAAGAAGGCCAGTGTGGCTGGAGCATGGTGAGTGAGTGGGGAGGGGATACAACACGAAGTTGGAAAGATAAACAAGGGGTGAATATCCACCTTGATTTCTGACTCAGCGTGTCCATTCCAAGCTCAGCCTTTCCACTCCCCACCCCAACCCATTCCTCCAAAATGTTTGTTTTCCATGAAAGTCTTCACTATTTGCCCAATAGATGAGACTCTAAAGCTGGAGTCTTCCTTGACTGCCCATTCAGAATCATCATCATTCTGAACTGTTTCTTCTGTTTATGCTCTCCTTTTCCTTCATATTGATATACTTTCCCTGAATCTGATTACATCTGTATTGTCATAACCCCTTGAAAGGCCTGCCTGCCTCGAGGATCCCCTAGCTTCAGCAGTATTTTGATTCTCCTCCTTCCAGGTACACAGTAGGATGTTTTTTCCACCTCCTTGAAGACAGGCATGGCCCTGGGATTTGCTTTGGCCAGTGAAATACGAGGGAAGCACAAGAGTCACACATTTCCTCCTCTGCCACATGACTAGTGATTGTTCAAATGGTGGAGACTCTGTCAGCCTGGGGCCCTGGTGAGAATGACATGAAGCAGAGTTCCCTACTTGCTACCTGCTTGCTCCCAGACAGACTTCAGCATCAGTGAGAAATAAATCTTAGTTGTTTCAAGACACAGAGCTTTTAGGATTATTCCACACCATAGCATAAACTAGCCCAGTACTTCTGAGACTTTAATGTGATGATAAATGATGTTACCTGAATAATTTGTTAAAATGCAGATTGCAGTTCTGTAGGTCTGGTTGGGGCCTAAGATTCTTCCTTCCCTCTCTCCCTCCCTCCTCCCTCCCTTCCTTCCTTCTCTTTCTTCCTTCCTTTCTTCTCTTTCTTTCTTCCTTTCTCCTTCCTTCCTTTTTTCCTTCCTTCCTGTCTTCTTTTTCTTTCTTTCTTCCTTTCTCCTTCCTTCCTTTTTTTCTTCCTTCTTTCTTTCTTTCTTTCTTTTTCTTTCTTCTTTCTTTTTTCTTTCTTTTTCTTTCTCTCTCTCTCTTTCTTTTGTAGAGACAGGGTCTTGCTATCTTACCCAAAATGGTCTTAGAACTCCTAGGCTCAAGCAATCCTCTTGACTCCGCTTCCCAAAGTGCTGAGATTACAGGTGTGAGCCACCACGCCCACCTAGATTCTGCATTTTTGACAAGCTCTCAAGTGATGCTGATGCTGCTAGACCTTGGACCACACTTTGAATAGTAAGCACCTAACCTGCACACAAACCCATACACACTGTCGTACATCTCACCAGCACTAAACCTGCCTAAAAAATTATAAAAGTAAGCAGGCCAGGCACGGTGGCTCATGCTTGTAATCCCAGCACTTTGGGAGACCGAGGCAGGTAGATCACTTGAGGTCAGGAGTTTGAGATCAGTCTGGCCAACATGGTGAAACCCCGTCTCTACTAAAAATACAAAAATTAGCCAGGCGTGGTGGCGTGTGCCTGTAATCCCAGCTACTCAGTAGGCTGAGGTGGGAGAATCACTTGAACCCGGGATGCAGAGGTTGCAGTGAGCCAAGATTGGGCCACTGCACTCCAGTCTGGGTGATAGAGTGAGACCCTATCTCAAAGAAAAAAAAGTAGGCAAGGAACTTTATTGGTGATATTCTTCTCAAACCCTCAACAGTTTCCTGCACCTGCAACTCCTCAGGTACTATAGTCATGTTTTCTTGTATTCCAGTGTCTGGAATTTATTCCTTCTGGTGGATTCTTGGTCTTGCTGACTTCAAGAATGAAGCCGCGGACACTCGCGGTGAGTGTTACAGTTCTTAAAGATGGTGTGTCTGGAGTTTGTTCCTTCAGATGTTCAGATGTATCCAGAGTTTCTTCCTTCCAGTGGGTTCGTGGTCTCGCTGACTTCATGATTGAAGCCGCAGACCTTTGCAGTGAGTGTTACAGCCTTAAAGGTGGCGTGTCCGGAGTTGTTTGTTCCTCCCAGTGGATTCGTGGTCTCGCTGACTTCAGGAATGAAGCCGCAGACCCTTGCGGTGGGTGTTATAGTTCATAAAGATATTGCCGACCCAAAGAGTGAGCAGCAGCAAGATTTATTCTGAAGAGTGAAAGAACAAAGCTTCCACAGCACGGAAGGGGACCTGAGCAGGTTGCTGCTGCTGGCTAGGGTGGCCAGCTTTTATTCCCTTATTTGGCCCTGTTCCCCCACATCCTGCTGATTGGTCCATTTTACAGAGCATTGATTGGTCCATTTTACAGAGTGCTGATTGGTGTGTTTACAATCCTTTAGCTAGACACAGAGCGCAGATTGTTGTGTTTACAATCCTCTAGCTAGACAGAAAAGTTCTCCAAGTCCCCACCTGACCCAGAAGCCCAGCTGGCTTCACCTCTCATTCCCAGTACAATTGTTTTTTCACATTCTCCCTTCTATCTTGTAATTTTCTACATCTCTCTATGAGACCACTCATTTTTTTTCTTTAGTAATAGAAACCTCAAGTTTCAATTTGGGCATGTGGCTTCCCAGCTAAAGCCCATATATTTTTCCCCAGCTTCCCTGGCAATCAACATTGGAGGTGTGACTAAGTTCTAGTTAGTGGGATGTGAGGGAAAGTGATGTTTGAAACACCTGGGTTGTACCTTTAAAAGAAAAGGATATGTTCTCCTCTTGCTCATTTTCTCCCTTCTCGTCAGAACACAGACCCAGAAGATAATTATTTTTGGCCGTGAGGACAAGGCCTATACTTTAGCTGGTGGCAGAGCAAAAGTTAGAAGAAACCTGTGTCCTTAACACCATGAGGCATCCTATCACCTCAGACCACTTGTGCTCAGACATGAGAAAGCTTGTTAAGCAATTGCTGTTAATGGGAATCTTTGTTACAGCAGGTGAATTTATATCCTAGAGAAGCTGCTCTTCCTTAGAATGCATTTCCCCCTTTGTTCTTATCAAATTTCTCATTATTGAAGGTTCAAAACAGGTCCTACTGCTGCGTCCAGCTTACACTACCCCCTTCTCTGAACTGCCATCATACCTGGGCATGTGATATGAGTGTAGTATAAAATGAGATTGATTCCAGCAGCCACACATGAAAATAAGACTGCTAACCTTACAGTCACTTAAAAAGAAACTGATTCCTAAATGGTGAAGAAACAGAACATAAGAGCTACAGGAATTCAGAGATGGGGTAAGCAGTGAGGACTGAAAGGATCAGGAGATATCATTATTTATCTCATTAGTTTTCAAACTGGAGACTGTGTACAGGAAGACTTTCCAAGGGTTATTTAGGAAACATTGTTTCAAGGGAATTAATTTGCTACTCCTCATCTGGATTAATTCTTTCCTAAAATTCCTCTTCCTGAAAAAGCCGTTGAAACAATTCTTCTTTCCTCTCTCCCCTTTCTCAATCTGTCCTTTTATCTTACAAAAGAAAAGTGTGACCTGACTCACTTCTCATCTTATTATCATTTATTCGCTGAGTGCATAAAAACACCCAGGTTGTCAAACAATCCTTGTGCTGGCAAAGCCTTCAATCAAGATATAACAGTAGACTTCATGTCTTTCCCTGACTCACATATATTCCTGTTAAGGGCAAAACATGGCTTTAAGAATGGATATTTCAGCCCATGTGGGATATTCCGTGTACATAAATATGGTACAGTGGAGCAGTGTTTTTTTTTTTAATTTGTAATTCTCATTTATTGAGGAAAATATAAGTAGAGGGCAGTTTTCTATCCCACCGTTAGTCCTTCTTCCCCAGATTCCTTATTCCACTTTTGTCTGTCTGATGAGTCACTTTCATTCTTTAACCCTGCCCTTTGTATTTTTTTAAAAAAATAATTAATTTTATGGCCAGATAGGGTGGCTCACACCTCCCAGCACTTTGGGAGGCCACAGCAGGCAGATCACTTAAGGTCAGGAGTTCGAGACCAGCCTGGCCAACATAGTGAAACACTGTCTGTACTAAAAATGCAAAAATTAGCCGGGCATGGTGGTGCATGCCTGTAATCCCAGCTACTTGGGAGGCTGAGACATGAGAATGGCTTGAACCAGGGAGGCAGAGGTTGCAGTGAGCCAAGATCATGCCACCGCACTCCAGCCTAGGCAACAGACCGAGACAATCTCAAAATAAAAATTAAAAAAAGTGTTTTTTTTGATACATAGTAGGTGTATATTTATAGGGTATGTGAGATGTTTTAATATAGGCCTGCAATGTGAAATAATCACATCATGGAGAATGGGGTATCCATCCCCTCAAGCATTTATCCTTTGAGCTATAAACAATCCAATTACACTCTTTATTTATGTATTTGTTTATTTATTCATCTTGTTTTTGTTTTTTTTTTTTTTTTTGAGACAAGATACTGCTCTGTCACCCAGGCTAGAGTGCAGTAGTGTGATCATGGCTCACTGCACTTCAACCCCCCTGGCTCAAGCGATCCTCCTGCTTCTGTCCCCCAAGTAGCTGGGACTATAGTTATGCACTAATACATCCGGCTAATTTTTTTGAATTTTAGTAGAGACAAGGTCTCATTATGTTGCCCAGACTAGTCTCAAACTCCTGAGCTCAAGTGATCTCCCACTTCAGCCTCCCAAAGTGATGGGATTACAGGCATGAGCTACCGTACCCTGCCCACTTTTAAGTTATTTTAAAATGTACAATTAAGTTATTATTAACTATAGTCATCCTGTTTTGGTATCAAATAGTAGGTCTTATTCATTCTTTCAATTCTTTTTTGGACCTATTAACAATTCTTACCCACCTCCCGCAAGTTCCCCGCCACCCTTCCCAGCCTCTGGTAACCATCCTTCTACTCTCTATGTCCATGAGTTCAATTGTTTTGATTTTTGATCCCACAAATAAGTGAGAACAGAGCAGTGAGTTTTTGATTTACATCACCGATACCAATCTCTGACTATTATCAAAGAATACATTGCTTCTGGAGGGAGATTCTCCTGAGAGCAAAGTAAAGAGAGCATAATTAAATATTAAAGGTGAGAGAGCCTTATTTCATTTAAGTGGCACATTTATGGCAAGGTTTGTGGCCTATCTCTCTTGGGACTATGATATGTAAGACTTACAATTTTTATTTTTATGCTGGGAAGTAATAAAGGGCAATGATCCCTCTCTGGTCAGAAACAAGAAAAAGCTGAGTAATACTCCTCATTTACTCATGTCTCGACTTGAGTGTCAATTTTATATTTTGCATTACTTCTAGGAGAAGTATGGGGAAAGTACATGTTTACATGTTTTCACAGATCAACATTATGCCATCAAGTAAAAGGAAAATATGTCAAAAACAAATTTGTCTTTTATATTTTCTTGAATGTTTATTCAGGCTTGCAGTAAAAACGTTTTCATTTTCCTTTGTCAAAAGATTATTGGCTATGCCACTTCATACCTATGCAGATGGCTATAAGAAAAAACACAATCATTGGGCGGTTGCAGTGGCTCACGCCTACAATCCCAGCACTTTGGGAGGCTAAGGTGGGCGGATCACCTGAGGTCAGGAGTTCAAGACCAGCCTGACCAACATGGAGAAACCCTGTCCCTACTAAAAATTAATTAGCCGGGTGTGGTGGCACATGCCTGTAATCCCAGCTACTCAGGAGGCTGAGGCAGAAGAATCGTTTGAACCCGGGAGGCAGAGGTTGCAGTGAGCCGAGATCACGCCATTGCACTCTAGCCTGGGCAAAAAGAGCAAAATTCTGACTCAAAAACAAAACAAAAAACCCCACCACAATCATTGTTGAAAATAACAACCATTAGCAAGAAAATAACAACCACTGAGGAAATTGGAACCCTCATACATTGCTGGTGAGAATGTAAAATCATTCAGCCACTATGGAAAACAGTTTGGCAGTTCCTCAAAAAGTTAAACATAGAATTACTATATGACCCAGCAATTCCACTCCTAGGTATATGACTGCTATAATTTGGATGTCTGTCCCCTCCAAATCTCATGATGAAATTTGATCTCCAGTGTTCCAGGTGGGCCTACTGGGAGGTATTTGAGTCATGGGAATAGATCCCTCATGAATAGATTAATGCCCTCTGTGGGGGACAGGTGAGTGAGTTCTCATTCTATTAGTTTCAGTGAGAGTTGGTTGTTAAAAAGAGCCTGGCACCTCCTGCCCCATGCCCCTTGCCTCATCTCTTGTCATATTATCTCTGCAGAAGCAGCCTGAGGCCCTCCCCAGAAGCTGGGGAGATGCTGGTTCCCTGCTTCTTGTATAACCTGCACAACCATGAGCCAAAAAACCTCTTTTCTTTATAAATTACCCAACCTCAGGTATTCCTTTATAGCAACACAAGACTAAGACAATTTCCAAAAGAATGGAACACAGGTACTCAAGCAAGTACGTGCATGTTCACAGCAGCACTTTTCACACTAGGCAAAAGGTGGAAACAGTCCAAATGTCCATCAGACAAATAATGGATAAACAGATTGTGTATACATGCAATGAATATAATTCAACCATAGAAAGAAACAAAGAACTGATACATGCTATAATGTGAATGAATCTTGAAAGAAGCCAAATGCAAAAGGTCACATATTATTCCACTTATATGAAATATCCAGAATAGATAGCTCTATAGAGACAGAACACAGATTGGTGGTTACCAGATGCAGCAGGCAGGGGAGAATGAGAGTAACTGCTTAATGGGGATGGGGTTTCCTATCAGGGTGATGAAATGAGTCAGAACTAGGTAGATGTAGTGGTTGTACAACATTGTGAATGTACTAAATGCCACTGAATAGTCCACTTTAAAATGGTTAATTTGGCCAGGCACAGTGGCTCACGCCTGTAATCCCAACCCTTTGGGAGGCCAAGGTGGGTGGATCGCTTGAGCCTAGGAGTTCAAGACCAGCCTGGGCACCATAGGGAAACCCCCATCTCAAAAAAGAAGAGGGAAAAAAAGGGTAGTGAGACTGTAAAGCAGTTTCTTCCACTTCTTTCCTTTCTTTCCTTCCTTTCATACCAGTGGCTCTCAAATCATCCAGGGGAGCTTGGATGCAAACTTTTTCTTTTCTTTTTGAGACGGAGTCCCATTCTATACCCCTGGCTGGAGTGCGGTGGTACAGATCTCAGCTCACTCAAACTCTGCCTCCTGGGTTCAAGCAATTCTCCTGCCTCTGCCTCCTGAGTAGCTGGGATTAACGATGCGCACTACCACCCCCGGCAAATTTTTTAAAAATATTTTTGGTAGACACGGGGTTTCACCACGTTGGCGAGGCTGGTCTCGAACTCCTGACCTCAAGTGATCCACCCACCTAAGCCTCCCAAAGTGCTGGGATTACAGGCATGAGCCACCATGCCTGGCCCATGCAAACTTTTTGACCCTAACATAGGCCTAAAAATCATCTTCAGAGTGAGGCATGAGAATCTGCATTTTATAAGCAGGTCATTCTGACACAGGTGGTCCCTGGACCACATTTTGAAAAATATTGCTATGATATCACCACACTAGTTCTGAACATCCAATTGGTGCTAGTTTAATAGGCTAAAAGCCATGACTCAGCAGGGGGCAGCAAAGCTTAATAGTGCTAGCCAATTCATTTATTCTCTCAATATGTGCCAGGCCTTAAACGAAGTCCTAGGGATAAAAGATGCATAAATCCACGCATGGTCTCTTCTCTGGTGGAGCTTAAAGTCTTCTGGGGAAGACAGGCATTAACCAAAGATTCATGAATGTAAAATTACAACTGGGATGTGTGAGATGAAGGAAAGGCACATGATATACTAAAATCATATGTTAAGGGGAACTAACTTAGCCTAGGGGGTTATGTCACACAAGGGAAATGACATTTGAAGTAATATTTTAAAGATAAGAAGAGTTAATTAGGTTACATCAGATGGAGGGGTAGTGGAAGGAGTAAGGGAGGTAGTGGAAGGAGTAAGGGAAGGAGTAATTTTCTGGACAAAGAAAACATAATAGCAGGAGTCCTGTGGTCACAGGACAAGAACAGTGTTTGTGAGGCCAGATGAAGCATGTCTGAGTCCTGGGAAGTAAGTAAGGAGCAGTCCTTGAGAAGCTTTGAAAGTCATGTTTCAAGGGATTGGTTTATATTTTAAGAACAATGGGATTCCATTGTGGAATTCTAAGTTGAAGTTGGGCAACATGGTCAATTTTGCATTTTGAAAAGGTCACTGGTTTCTGTGAAAAAAGATTGAGGGCAGCAACCCTAGAAGCTGGGCTATTATTCATATTTTATAGATAAGGAAATGAGCTGTAAGAAACATAGCTTCCTCAAGGTAACACAGCTGGTTAGTGGTGAAACCAGCTTTCAAACACTGGTCTCCTGACTTCGTCTATTTTATTTAATTTTATATTATATCTTATTTTAAATTTTTATTTATTTTTCTTTCTCAGAAATCCTTGCTCTGATCTGCCTGACTTCAGAGTGTAAACTCTTAAATACACAGTCTGCTGCTTCTCCAGATCAAGGTAATAAACTAACAAAACAGAGTTAGTAAAAATGATTTTTAAAAAGTATAAACAGAAAGCCTCATCTCTTGACTCATCCCATCTTTGCTTTGGTCATGACTCCTCACCAGAAAATGAGAATGGGAAGGGTAGCCCAGGGTAGCTGAAGTTCCCTTACTTGACCTAAGCTTCACTTTCCTCATCTGTAAAGCAGTAATAATACTCTAATAGGCCGCATAGAATGCCCTCTGTATCCATGGGTTCTGCATTCGTGGATTCAACCAACTGGGAGAGAAAATAATGGGAAAAAATGCATCTGTACTGAACACGCTCAGTATGTTATTTTTTAAGCAATAAAGTATAATGACTACATAGCATTTACATTGTATTAGGTATTATAAGTAATCTAAAGATTATTTAAAGTAGCTGAGAGGATGTGTGTAGGTTATTTGCAAATACTATGCCACTTTACATTAGTGACTTGAGCATCTGCAGATTTTGGTATCTGTGGAGGCTGGCAGGGGGTGGGTGTGTGTCCTAGAACCAGTCCCCCATGGATACTGAGGGACAACTGTACTTCACTGGATTGTTTAAGGATTAAATTACAAAAAGAATGCTAAATGCTTAGTTTAGTTTAGTATCAGGCATACTATATACTATAGTTAGAACTCAACAAATGTGGATTATTACTATTATTATAATGATTACTTATTTTTTCCTTTCTATCTGTCCATCCACCATCATAGAAATCAATGGCATCACATCACCTAACTCCCAAGCAAGAAACCAAAATTATCATAGTTACTGTCCTTTGCTTTTATTCTTTCTACTTCTTTTTTTCAGGTCAACTGTGAGCAAGGAACTTTTGCTTGTTTAGACAATCAACTTGTTGCTAAACTACAGCACCAAATTTTGGGTATCTCACAAATTAGCTTCCTTTTCTTCCTACAATAACATCCTTACTTTGGGACAAGGTCATATGTGACCTTAGTTGTTGCATTGACTTTGTATCATAAATAGTAGACCAAATTCTTAAGTGAAACGGCTAGAATTACAAAGCTTTCCTTGAATGTTATCAAATAACATAAGGGTCTATCATCCTTGACATACAAAAACGATAAGCTATCAGCACGGGATAAATTTTGAGTTGTTTATGGAAGTAGATGTGATGTATTTTTAGTGCTCTGTGGTATTGAATACTTTATACATATGGGATGCATTATCAAAGTAACTAGCCAGTTATGAAGGCAGCAAACATGGACACAACATTTTCATTTAAAAAAAAAAGTTGGCCTCAACCCCATAAGCCTTGAATCCCCAAGTTATCTGTGTGCGTGATTTTCCTGGCTGTTCTCCAGGTCCTATTCCAATTTCTTACTACATTTTTATTACAGGCACATTCCCAACACTCATACCTGGTCTTCTGCCTTATCCAATGCTGATTTCTTCATTGCCTTCTTTTAATCAACCAGCTCTTTTCTCTGTATTACTTAGCCTTTCTTGCCTTCACAACTTACTCATTACAAAACTAGCATATAAAAGCCTAGGCAGGCCAGGCGCGGTGGCTCACATTTGTAATCCCAGCACTTTGGGAGGCTGAGGCAGGTGGATCACCTGAGGTCAGGAGTTCGAGACCAGCCTGGCCAACATGGCAAAACCCCATGTCTACTACAAATACAAAAAATTAGCTGGGTGTGCTGGTGCATGCCTGTAATCACAGCTACTTGGGAAGCTGAGGCAGGAGAATGAACTGAGATCGCATGCCATTGCACTCCAGCCTGGGCGACAGAGGGAGACTCTGTCTTAAGAAAAAAAAAAAAAAAGCCTAGGCAGACCTATGAGCCTTCCCTATCCACCCTAGTAGCTGAAGACAAAGGGCATAAACTTGGGAGTTCTAGGGCACCACTCGCCGCAGGAGTTCTAGGGCACCACTTCTCCATACTACCACAGCTGATGCTCTCTGGAAAGCACCACCTCCCAGCAGGAGGCAAACCAGCACAAAAATAAAGCACTAAACCACCAAAGCTAAGAATCCTCACAGAGTCCATTTCACCCCTCTGCCACCTCCACTGGAACAGGTGCTGGTATCCATGGCTGAGAGACCAATAGACAGTTCACATCACAGGACTCTGTGATAACTCCCAGTACCAGCCTGGGGCTGGGTAGACTTGCTGGGCAGCTAGACCCAGAAAAGAGATAAAAATCATTGCAGCTTGGCTCACAGAAAGCCAGATCCATAGGAAAGGGGGAGAGTACTACATCAAGGGAATGCCCTGTGTGACAAAAGAATTTGAACAACAGCCTTCAGCCCTAGACCTTCCCTCTGGCAGAGCCTACCCAAATGGAAGGAACCAGAAAACCAAGTCTGGTACTATGACAAAACAAGGCTCTTTTACACCCTCAAAAAATCACACTAGCTCACCAGCAATGGATCCAAACCAAGAAGAAATCCCTGATTTACCTGAAAATGAATTCAGGAGGTTAGTTATTAAGCTAATTAGGGAGGCACCAGAGAAAGGTGAAGCCCAGTGCAAGGGAATCCAAAAAATGATACAAGAAGTGAAGGGAGAAATATTCGAGGAAATAGATAGCATAAAAAAAAGCAATAAAAATTTCAGGAAATATCGAACACACTTATAGAAATGTAAAATGTTCTGGAAAGTCTCAGCAATAGAATTGAACAAGTAGAAGAAAGAAATTCAGAACTCAAAGACAAGGTCTTTGAATTAACCCAATCAAACAAAGACAAAGAAAAAAGATTAAGAAAATATGAACAAAACCTCCAAGAAGTCTGGGATTCTATTAAATGACCAAACCTAAGAACAATCAGTGTTGCTGAGGAAGATGAGAAATCTAAAAGTTTGGAAAACATATTTGGGGAAATGATTGATGAAAACTTTCCTGGCCTTGGTAGAGACCTAGACATCCAAATACAAGAAGCACAAAGAAAACCTGGGAGATTCATCACAAAAGGATCCTTGCCTAGGCAACATTGTCATCAGGTTATCTAAAGTTAAGATGAAGGAAAGAATCTTAAGAGCTGTGAGACAAAAGCACCAGGTAACCTATAAAGGAAAACCCATCAGATTAACAGCAGATTTCTCAGCAGAAACCCTACATGCCAGAAGGGTTTGGGGCCCTATCATCAGCCTCCTCAAACAAAACAATTATCAGCCAAAAAATTTTGTATCCAGCAAGACTAAGCATCATATATGAAGGAAAGATACAGCCTTTTTCAGACAAATAAATGCTGAGAGAATTAGCCACTACGAAGTCACCATTACAAGAACTGCTAAACAGAGTTCTAAATCTTGAAACAAATCCTGGAAACACATCAAAACAAAATCTCTTTAAAGCATAAATCACACAGGACCTATGAAACAAAAATATTAGTTAAAAGGCAAAGCCAAAAACAAAAAAACCAAGGTACACAGACCACAAATAGCACAATGAATGCAACGTTACCTCACATCTCAATACTAACATTGAATGTAAATGGCCTAAATGCTCCACTTAAAAGATACAGAGCTGCCGAATGGATAAGAACTCACCAACTGCTGGGCACGATGGCTCACACCTGTAATCCCAGCACTTTAGGAGGCCGAGGCGGGCGGATCACGAGGTCAGGAGATTGAGACCATCCTGGCTAACGTGGTGAAACCCTGTCTCTACTAAAATACAAAAATTAGCCTGGTGTGGTAGCACACACCTGTAGTTCCAGCTACTTGGGAGGCTGAGGCAGGAGAATCACCTGAACCTGGGAGGTGGAGGTTGCAGTGAGCAGAGATCATGCCACTACACTCCAGCCTAGGCAACAGAGCATGATTCCATCTCAAAAAAAAAAAAAAAAAAGAGCTCACCAACCAACTATCTGCTGCCTTCAGGAGACTCACCTAACACATAAGGACTCACATAAACTTAAAGTAAAGGGGTGGAAAAAGGCATTTCATGCGAATGAACACCAAAAACAAGTAGGGGCAGCTATTCTTATATCAGACAAAACAAACTTTAAAGCAACAGTGGTTAAAAGAGACAAAGAGGGAGACTGTATAATGGTAAAAGGCCTTGTCCAACAGGAAAATATCACAATCGTAAACATATATGCACCTGACACCAGAGCTCCCAAATTTATAAAGCGATTACTAATAGACCTAATAAATGAGATAGACACCAGCACAATAATAGTGGGAACTTCAATACTCCACTGACGGCACTAGACAGGTCATCAAGAGACAGAAAGTCAACAAAGAAACAATGGATTTAAACTATACCTTGGAACAAATGGACTTAACAGATATATACAGAACATTTCATCCAGCAACCTCAGAATACACATTCTATTCAACAGCACATGGAACTTTCTGTAAGATAGACCATATGATAGGCCATAAAACAAGCCTCAATAAATTTAAGAAAATTGAAATTATATCAATCACTCTCTCAGATTACAGTGGAATAAAACTGGAAATCAACTCCAAAAGGAACCTTCAAAACCATGCAAATATATGGAAATTAAATAACCTGCTCCCGAATGAGCATTGGGTCAAAAACGAATGGAAATTTAAAAATTCTTCAAACTCAATGACAACAATGACACAACCTATCAAAATGTCTGGGATACAGCAAAGGTGGTGCTAAGAGGAAAGTTCATAGCCCTAAATGCCTACATCAAAAAGGCTGAAACAGCACAAACTGACATTCTAAGGTCACATCTCAAGGAACTGGAGAAACAAGAACAAACCAAATGCAAACCCAGCAGAAGAAAGGAAATATCCAATACTGACACCGCTGAAATACAAAAGATCATTCAAGGCTACTATGAACACCTTTATGCACATAAACTAGAAAATGTAGAAAAGATGGATAAATACCTGGAAAAATATAACCCCTAGCTTAAGTCAGGAATAATTAGGCACCCTGAACAGATCAGTTACAAGCAGTGAGATTGAAACGGTAATTTAAAAATTACCAACAACAAAAAAGTCTAGGACCAGAGGGATTCACAGCAGAATTCTATCAGGCATTCAAAGAAGAATTGGTACCAATCCTTTTGACACTATTCCACAAGATAGAGAAAGAGAGAACCCTCCCTAATTCATTCTATGAAGCCAGCATCACCCTAATACTAAAACCAGGAAAGGATGTAACCAAAAAAGAAAACAACAGCCCAATATCCCTGATGAACATAGATGCTAAAATCATTAACAAAATACTAGCTAATTGAATCCAACAACATATCAAAAAGATAATACACCACGAGCAAGTGGGTTTCATACCAGGGATGCAGAGATGGTTTAACATACACAAGTCAATAAATGTGATACACCACATAAACAGAATTAAAAACAAACCACATGATCATCTCAATAGATGCAGAAAAAGCATTTGACAAAATCCAGCCTCCCTTTATGATTAAAACTCTCAGCAAAATCAGCATACATGGGACATACCTCAATGTAATAAAAGCCATCTATGACAAACCCACAGCCAACATTATACTGAATGGGGAAAAGTTGAAAGCATTCCCTCTGAGAACTGGAGCAAGACAAGGTTGCCCACTCTCACCACTCCTCTTCAACATAGTAATGGAAGTCCCAGCCAGAGCAATCAGACAAGAGAAAGAAAGGACATTCAAATAGGTAAAGAGGAAATCAAACTGTCACTGTTTGCTGACAATATGATCATTTACCTTGAAAACCCTAAAGACTCCTCCAGAAAGCTCCTAGAACCGATAAAAGAATTCAGCAAAGTTTCTGGATACAAGATTAATGTACACAAATCAGTAGCTCTCCTATACACCAACAGTGACCAAGTGGAGAATCAAATCAGGAACTCAACTCTTTTTACAGTTGCTGCAAAAACAAAAACAAACAAACAAAAAAACTTAGGAATACACCTAACTAAGGAGGCGAAAGACCTCTACAAGGAAAACTACAAAATACTGCTGAAATAAATCATAGATGACACAAACAAATGGAAACACATCCCATGCTCATGGATGGGTAGAATCAATATTGTGAAAATGACCATACTGCCAAAAGCAATCCACAAATTCAATGCAATCCCCATCAAAATACCGTCATCATTCTTTGCAGAATTAGAAAAAGCAATTCTAAAATTCATATGGAACCAAAAAGAGCCCGCATAGCCAAAGCAAGACTAAGCATAAAGAACAAATCTGGAGGCATCACACTACCTGATTTCAAACTATATTAAAAGGCCATAGTCACCAAAATAGCACAGTACTGGTACAGAATGGCACACAGAGCAATGGAAAAGAATAGAGAACCCAGAAATAATCCCAAATACTTAACAGCCAACTGATCTTCGATAAAGCAAACAAAAACATAAAGTGGGGGAAATGATACCCTTTTCCACAAATGGTAATAATTGGCTAGCCACATGTAGGAGAATGAAACTGGATCCTCATC
The DNA here is from genome assembly GCF_029289425.2 of Pan paniscus. Lineage (NCBI taxonomy): Eukaryota > Metazoa > Chordata > Mammalia > Primates > Hominidae > Pan > Pan paniscus. Next base: position 111,547,361 of record NC_073257.2, read on the forward strand.
TCTCACCTTATACAAAAATCAACTCAACATGGATTAAGAATTTAATCTAAGACCTGAAACTATAAAATTATAGAAGATAACATTGGACAAACCCTTCTAGACATTGGCTTAGGCAAGGATTTCATGACAAAGAACAATAAAGCAAATACAATAAAAACAAAGATAATTACCTGAGACTTAATTAAACTAAAGAGCTTTTGCACAACAAAAGGAACATTCAGCAGAGTAAACAGCAACCCACAGAGTGGGAGAAAATATTCACAATCTATACATCTGACAAAGGACTAATATCCAGAATCTACAATGAACTCAAACAAATCACTAAGAAAAAAACAATCTTATCAAAAAGTGGGCTAAGGACATGAATAGACAATTCTCAGAAGAAGATATACAAATGGCCAACAAACATATGAAAAAATGCTCAACATCACTAATGATCAGGGAAATGCAAATCAAAACCACAATGTGATACCACCTTACTCCTGCATGAATGGCCATAATCAAAAAATTAAAAAACAGTAGATGTTGGCATGGATGCAGTGATCAGGGAACACTTCTACACTGCTTGATGGGAATGTAAACTAGTACAGCCACTATGGAAAACAGTGTGGAGATTCCTTAAAGAACTAAAAGTAGAACTACCCCTTGATCCAGCAATCCCACTATTGGGTATCTACTCAGAGGAAAATAAGTCATTGTATGAAAAAGATACTTGCACACACATGTTTATAACAGCACAATTTGCAAATGCAAAATCGTAGAACCAACCCAAATGCCCATCAATCAATGAGTGGATAAAGAAACTGTGATATATATATATATTTCTCAACATATATAAATATATATATATTTCTCAATAATATATATATGATGGAATACTACTCAGCCATAAAAAGGAGTGAACCAATGGCATTTGCATCCACCTGGATGAGATTGGAGACCATTATTCTAAGTGAGGGTAACTCAGGAATGGAAAACCAAACATTGTATCTTCTCACCGATATGTGGGAGCTAAGCTGTGAGGATGCAAAGCCATAAGAATGATACAATAGATTTTGGGGACTTGGGGATGAGGGTGGGAGGGGGGCGAGGGATAAAAGACTACAAATAGGGTGCAGTGTATATTGCATTGATGATGGGTGCACCAAAATCTCACAGATCACCACAAAATAACATATGTAACCAAATACCACCTGTACCCCAATAACCTATGGAAAATTTTTAAAAAAATAAAATAAATCCCATTTTCTCAATTTCAAGGAATGCCCAATTTTAAACTCGACCTAAAAAAAAATTCCCTGGAGAGGACCAAGCTTGATCCACTAGGTAATAACTCTTACTCAACCTCATTGCTTCATGAAATCTCATTGACTCCCTGCCCCCCCATCCCCCTACTCCACCCCAGGCTACCTTCTTGGCACTGATCTTATTCCAAGGACTGGGCCAGCCCCATGGGTAAACACACACACACACACACACACACACAGCCTAGGCATTTACATCAACTGCATCAAAAGAGATAATCCCATATTTTAGGAAATGGAAAGTTATTCTCATAGCGACAAAGTTAAATCACTTATCCTTTGGATTTAATTCACTTACTTCATGACTTACTTATCAGGCTTCAGTTATGTGTGTACCCAGCAGTATGTTAAGGGACTGAGAAGGATAAGGAGGGGCAAAGAGTACAAAAAAAGAAAAAAACAAAAAAGCTAGGAAGCTATAGTCCTGCTTTTCAAGAAACTTGAAATCTCTGGTGAAAAAAGACATGCATGTGTTATACAACAATGGTAACTGACAGCCAGCATTTATGAGCGGCTCACTATGTGCCAGCCAATGTAGACATTATTATTTTCTAATCCTATATTGTTGTATATTAGTTATCCATCACCCCATAACAAATTACCACAAAACTTAGTAGCTTAAAACAATAAATATTAATTATAAGTTTCCTTGGATGTGGCATTTGATATAATTGGCTAAGGCTACAGATACCTGAAGGATTGACTGGGGATAGAGAATGCACTTCCACAGTGGCTCACTCACACATCTGGCAAGTTGATTATGGCTATTGGCAGGAGGCCTCAGTTTCTCCCCATGTGGGCATCTCCAGAGAGATGCTTAAGTGTCTTCATGACATGGTAGCACATGGTACCACATTCTAAGCAAATTATTGTACATCTTTTGATTATATCCATTCTAGAGGATATGTACTATCTCATTGTGGTTTTATTTTTTACTCTTAAAATTTTGTTTTAATGTTTATATATTTACGGGATACAAGTGCAGATTTCTTCTTTTTTTTATTATACTTTAAGTTCTAGGGTACATGTGCACAATGTGTAGGTTTGTTACATATGTATACATGTGCCATGTTGGTGTGCTGCACCCATTAACTTGTCATTTACATTAGGTATATCTCTTAATGCTATCCCTCCCCCCTCCCGCCACCTCATGACAGGCCCCGGTGTGTGATGTTCCCCATCCTGTGTCCAAGTGTTCTCATTGTTCAAGTCCCACCTATGAGTGAGAACATGTGGTGTTTGGTTTTCTGTCCTTGTGATAGTTTGCTCAGAATGATAGTTTCCAGCTTCATCCATGTCCCTACAAAGGACATGAATTCATCATTTTTTATGGCTGCATAGTATTCCATGGTGTATATGAGCCACATTTTCTTAATCCAGTCTATCATTGGTGGACATTTGGGTTGGTTCCAAATCTTTGCTATTGTGAGTAGTGCTGCAATAAACATATGTGTGCATGTGTCTTTATAGCAGCATGATTTATAATCCTTTGGGTATATACCCAGTAATGGGATGGCTGGGTCAGATGGTATTTCTAGTTCTAGATCCTTGAGGAATCGCCACACTATCTTCCACAATGGTTGAACTAGTTTACAGTCCCACCAACAGTGTAAAAGTGTTCCTATTTCTCCACATCCTCTCCAGCATCTGTTGTTTCCTGACTTTTTAATGATCACCATTCTAACTAGTGTGAGATGGTATCTCATTGTGGTTTTGATTTGCATTTCTCTGATGGCCAGTAGTGATGAGCATTTTTTCATGTGTCTGTTGGCTGCATAAATGTCTTCTTTTGAGAAGTGTCTGTTCATATCCTTCGCCCACTTTTTGATGGGGTTGTTTGATTTTTTTCTTGTAAATTTGTTTAAATTCTTTGTTGATTCTGGATATTAGCCCTTTGTCAGATGGGTAGATTGTAACAATTTTCTCCCATTCTGTAGGTTGCCTGTTCACTCTGATGGTAGTTTCTTTTGCTGTGCAGAAGCTCTTTAGTTTAATTAGATCCCATTTGTCTATTTTGGCTTTTGTTGCCATTACTTTTGGTGTTTTAGTCATGAAGTCCTTGCCCATGCCTATGTCCTGAATGGTATGCCTAGGTTTTCTCCTAGGGTTTTTATGGTTTTAGATCTAACATTTAAGTCTTTAATCCATATTGAATTAATTTTTGTATAAGTTGTAAGGAAGGGATCCAGTTTCAGCTTTCTCCATATGGCTAGCCAGTTTTCCCAGCACCATTTATTAAATAGGGAATCCTTTCCCCATTTCTTGTTTTTGTCAGGTTTGTCAAAGATCAGATGGTTGTAGATGTGTGGTATTATTTCTGAGGGCTCTGTTCTGTTCCATTAGTCTATATCTCTGTTTTGGTATCAGTACCATGCTGTTTTGGTTACTGTAGCCTTGTAGTATAGTTTGAAGTCAGGTAGCGTGATGCCTCCAGCTTTGTTCTTTTGGCTTAGGATTGACTTGGCAATGTGGGCTCTTTTTTGGTCCCATATGAACTTTAAAGTAGTTTTTTCCAATTCTGTGAAGAAAGTCATTGGTAGCTTGATGGGGATGGCATTGAATCTATAAATTACCTTGGGCAGTATGGCCATTTTAGCGATATTGATTCTTCCTATCCATGAGCATGGAATGTTCTTCCATTTGTTTGTGTCCTCTTTTATTTCATTGAGCAGTGGTTTGTAGTTCTCCTTGAAGAGGTCCTTCACATCCCTTGTAAGTTGGATTCCTAGGTATTTTATTCTCTTTGAAGCAATTGTGTATGGTAGTTCACTCATGATTTGGCTCTCTGCTTGTCTGTTATTGGTGTATAAGAATGCTTGTGATTTTTGCACATTGATTTTGTATCCTGACACTTTGCTGAAGTTGCTTATCAGCTTAAGGAGGTTTTGTGCTGAGACGATGGGGTTTTCTAAATATACAATCATGTCATCCGCAAACAGGGACAATTTGACTTCCTCTTTTCCTAATTGAATACCCTTTATTTTTCTCCTGCCTGATTGCCCTGGCCAGAACTTCCAACACTGTGTTGAATAGGAGTGGTGAGAGAGGGCATCCCTGTCTTGTGCCAGTTTTCAAAGGGCATGCTTCCAGTTTTTGCCCATTCAGTATGATATTGGCTGTGGGTCTGTCAAAAATAGCTCTTATTATTTTGAGACATGTCCCATCAATACCTAGTTTATTGAGAGTTTTTAGCATGAAGGGCTGTTGAATTTTGTCAAAGGCCTTTGCTGCATCTATTGAGATGATCATGTGGTTTTTGTCTTTGGTTCTGTTTATATGCTGGATTACGTTTATTGATTTGCATATGTCCAACCAGCCTTGCATCCTAGGGATGAAGCCAACTTGATCATGGTGGATAAGCTTTTTGATGTGTTGCTGGATTCGGTTTGCCAGTATTTTATTGAGGATTTTTGCATCGATGTTCATCAGGGATATTAGTCTAAAATTCTCTTTTTTTGTTGTGTCTCTGCCAGGCTTTGGTATCAGGATGATGCTGGCCTCATAAAATGAGTTAGGGAGGATTCCCTCTTTTTCTATTGATTGGAATAGTTTCAGAAGAAACGGTACCAGCTCCTCTTTGTACCTCTGCTGAATTCAGCTGTGAATCTGTCTGGTCCTGGACTTTTTTTGGTTGGTAGGCTATTAATTATTGCCTCAATTTCAGAGCCTGTTACCAATCTATTAAGGGATTCAACTTCTTGCTGGTTTAGTCTTGGGAGGCTGTATGTGTCCAGGAATTTATCCATTTCTTCTAGATTTTCTAGTTTATTTCCTTAGAGGTGTTTATACTATTCTCTGATGGTAGTTTGTATTTCTGTGGGATCGGTGGTGATATCCCCTTTATCATTTTTCATCACGTCTATTTGATTCTTCTCTCTTTTCTTCTTTATTAGTCTTGCTAGCGGTCTATCAATTTTGTTGATCTTTTCAAAAAAACAGCTCCTGGATTCATTAATTTTTTGAAGGGTTTTTTGTGTCTCTATCTCCTTCAGTTCTGCTCTGATCTTAGTTATTTCTTGCCTTCTGCTAGCTTTTGAATGGGTTTGCTCTTGCTTCTCTAGTTCTTTTAATTGTGATGTTAGGGTGTGAATTTTAGATCTTTCCTGCTTTCTCTTGTGGGCATTTAGTGCTATAAATTTCCCTCTACACACTGCTTTAAATGTGTCCCAGAGATTCTAGTAGGTTGTGTCTTTGTTCTCATTGGTTTCAAAGAACATCTTTATTTCTGCCTTCATTTCATTATGTACCCAGTAGTCATTCAGGAGCAGGTTGTTCAGTTTCCATGTAGTTGAGTGGTTTTGAGTGAGTTTCTAAATCCTGAGTTCTAGTTTGATTGCACTGTGGTCTGAGAGACAGTTTGTTATAATTTCTGTTCTTTTACATTTGCCAAGGAGTGCTTTACTTCCAACTATATGGTCAATTTTGGAATAAGTGCGATGTGGTGCTGAGAAGAATGTATATTCTGTTGATTTGGAGTGGAGAGCTCTGTAGATGTCTATTAGGTCTGCTTGGTGCAGAGCTGAGTTCAATTCCTGGATATCCTTGTTAACTTTCTGTCTCGTTGATCTGTCTAATGTCGACAGTGAGGTGTTAAAGTCTCCCATTATTATTGTGTGGGAGTCTAAGTCTCTTTATAGGTCTCTAAGGACTTGCATTATGACTCTGGGTGCTCCCGTAATGGGTGCATATATATTTAGGATAGTTAGCTCTTCTTGTTGAATTGATCCCTTTACCATTATGTAATGGCCTTCTTTGTCTCTTTTGATCTTTGTTGGTTTGAAGTCTGTTTTATCAGAGACTAGGATTGCAACCCCTGCTTTTTTTCATTTTCCATTTGCTTGATAGATCTTCCTCCATCCCTTTATTTTGAGCCTATGTGTGTCTCTGCCCGTGAGATGGGTTTCTTGAATACAGCACACTGACTCCTTATGCAATTTGCCAGTCTGTGTCTTTTAATTGGAGCGTTTAGCCCATTTACATTTAAGGTTAATATTGTTATGTGTGAATTTGATCCTGTCATTATGATGTTAGCTGGTTATTTTGCTCGTTAGTTGATGCAGTTTCTTCCTAGCATCAATGGTCTTTACAATTTGGCATGTTTTTGCAGTGGCTGGTACCAGTTGTTCCTTTCCATGTTTAGTGCTGCCTTCAGGAGCTCTTGTAAGGCAGGCCTGGTGGTGACAAAATCTCTCAGCATTTCCTTGTCTGTAAAGGATTTTATTTCTCCTTCATGTATGTAGCTTAGTTTGGCTGGATATGAAATTCTGGGTTGAAAATTCTTTTCTTTAAGAATGTTGAATATTGGCCCCCAATCTCTTCTGGCTTGTAGAGTTTCTGTGAGAGATCCGCTGTTAGTTTGATGGGCTTGCCTTTGTGGGTAACCCGACCTTTCTCTCTGGCTGCCCTTAACATTTTTTCCTTCATTTCAACTTTGGTGAATCTGACAATTATGTGTCTTGGAGTTGCTCTTCTTGAGGAGTATCTTTGTGGTGTTCTCTGTATTTCCTGAATTTGAATGTTGGCCTGCCTTGCTAGGTTGGGGAAGTTCTCCTGGATAATATCCTGAAGAGTGTTTTCCAACTTGGTTCCATTCTCCCCATCACTTTCAGGTACACCAATCAGATGTAGATTTGGTCTTTTCACATAGTCCCATATTTCTTGGAGGCTTTGTTAGTTTCTTTATACTCTTTTTTCTCTAAACTTATCTTCTTGCTTCATTTCATTCATTTGATCTTCAATCACTGATACCCTTTCTTCCACTTGATCGAATCAGCTACTGAAGATTGTGCATTTGTCACAGTTTTCATGCCATGGTTTTCAGCTCCATCAGGTCATTTAAGGTCTTCTCTATGCTGTTTATTCTAGTTAGCCATTCATCTAATCTTTTTTCAAGGTTTTTGGCTACTTTGCGATGGGTTCGAATATTCTCCTTTAGCTTAGAGAAGTTTGTTATTACCGATCGTCCAAAGCCTTCTTCTCTCAACTCGTCAAAGTCATTCTCCGTCCAGCTTTGTTCCATTGCTGGAGAGGAGCTGCTTTCCTTTGGAGGAGAAGAGGTGCTCGATTTTTAGAGTTTTCAGCTTTTCTGCTCTGGTTTCTCCCCATCTTTGTGGTTTTATCGACCTTTGGTTTTTGATGATGGTGACGTACAGATGGGGTTTTGGTGTGGATGTCCTTTCTGTTTGTTAGTTTTCCTTCTAACAGTCAGGACCTTCAGCTGTGGGTTTGTTAAAAGTTTGCTGGAGGTCCACTCCAGACTCTGTTTGCCTGGGTATCACCAGCAGAGGCTGCAGAACAGCAAATATTGCAGAATGGCAAATGTTGCTGCCTGATCCTTCCTCTGGAAGCTTCATCTCAGAGGGGCACCCAGCCATATGAGGTGTCAGTCAGCCCCTACTGGGAGGTGCCTCCCAGTTAGGCTATTTGGAGGTCAGGGACCCACTTGAGGAGGCAGTCTGTCCATTCTCAGATCTCAAACTCCATGCTGGGAGAACCACTACTCTCTTCAAATCTGTCAGACCGGGACGTTTAAGTCTGTAGAAGTTTCTGCAGCTATGTTCAGCTATGGCCTGCCCCCAGAGGTGGAGTCTACAGAGGCAGGAAGGCCTCCTTGAGATGTGGTTGGCTCCAGCCCGTTCGAGCTTCCCAGCCACTTTGTTTACCTACTCAAGCCTCAGCAATGGTGGACGCCCCTCCCCCAGCCTCACTGCCACCTTGCAGTTCGATCTCAGACTGCTGTGCTAGCAGTGAGCAAGGCTCTGTGGGCGTGGGACCCTCTAAGCCAGGTGTGGGATATAATCTCCTGGTGTGCCCTTTGCTAAGACCGTTGGAAAAGCGCAGTATTAGGGTGGGAGTGTCCCGATTTTCCAGGTACCATCTGTCATGGCTTCCCTTGGCTAGGAAAGGGAATTCCCCAACCCCTTGTGCTTCCCAGGTGAGGTGATGCTCCACCCTTCTTTGGCTCACGCTCCATGGGCTGCACCCACTGTCCCACAGGCTCCAGTGAGATGAACCCAGTACCTCAGTTGGAAATGCAGAAATCACCAGTCTTCTGCGTCACTCATGCTGGGAGCTGTAGACTGGAGCTGTTCCTATTCGGCCATCTTGGAACCTCCCCAGAAGAGACAAGTGCAGATTTCTTACATGCATATATTGCATAGAGGTGAAGTCTGCGCTTTTAGTGTACCCATCACCCAAATAGTGAATATTGTACCCAACAGGTAATTTTCCAACCCTAACCCTCCTCCTACCCTCCCACCTTCTGTAGTCTCCAGTGTCTAATAGTCCACACTGTATATCCATAGGTACCCTTTGTTTAGCTCCCACTTATAAGTGACAGCATGCTGTATTTGACTTTCTGAGTTATTTCACTTAGGATAGTGGCTTCAAGTTCCACCAGTGTTGCTGGGAAAGATATGATTTTATTCTTTCTTATGGCTGAGTAGTATTCCATGCTATATATAAAATACATTTTCTTAATCCAACCTTCTGTTGGTGGACACAGTTTGATTTCATCTTTGTTATTGTGAATAGTCTGCAATAAAGACATTAATGCAGATATCTTTTTGATATAATCATTCTTTTCCATTTGGATATATACGCATTGGTGGGATTGTTGGATCGAATGGTACTTCTATCTTTAGTTCTTTAAGAAATCTCCATACTGTTTTCCATAAAGGTTGTACTAATTTACATGCCTACCAACAAAGTATAATTGTTCCCTTTTTTCCACATCCTTGCCAACATTTGTTGTTTTGACTTTTTAGTAATAGCCATTCTGACTGGTGTAAGATGGTATCTCATTGTGGTTTTCAGTTGCATTTCTCTGATGATTAGTGATGTTGAACACTTTTTCTTATATTCTTTGGCCACTTGTATGTTTTCTTTTGAAAAATGTCTGTTCATGTCCTTTGCCCAATTTTTAATGGGATTATTTGCTTTTTTCTTGTTGAGTTCTTTGAGTTCCTTGCAGATTATGGATATTAGTCCTCTGTTGTATGCATAATTTGCAAATATTTTCTCCCATTCTGTAAATTGTCTGTTTACTCTGTTCTTTTGCTTTGCAGAAGGTTTTTTGTTTAATCAAGTCCCATTTGTCTATTTTTGTTCTTGCTATGTTTGCTTTTGAGGACTTGGTCATAAATTCTTTGCCTAGGTCAATGTCCAGAAGAGTTTTTCCCAGATTTTCTTTGAGGATGTTTATAGTTCATGCATTACATTTAGGTCTTTAATCCATCTTGATTTAATTTTTGTTTATGGCGAGAGGTATGGGTCTAGTTTCATTCTTTTGCATCTGGCCATCCAATTTTCCTAGCACCATTTGTTGAATAGGGTGTCCTTTCCCCAGTGTTTATTTTTGTTGAGCTTGTCAAAGATCAGTTTGTTATAGGTATGTGGCTTTATTTCTGGGTTCTTTATTCTATTCCATTGATTTTTTTTTTTTTCAGAAAGTCTCACTTTGTCACCAGGCTGGAGTGCGGTGGAGTGACATCGGCTCACTGTAGCCCCAGCCTCCCAGCCTCAAGCAATTCTCATGCCTCAGCCTTGCAAATAGCTGGGATTACAGGTGTGCACCACCATGCCCAGCTGATTTTTTTTTTTTTTTTTTGTAGTAGAGATGAGGTTTCACCATGTTGACCAGGCTGGTCTCCAACTTCTGGCCTCAAGTAATCCACCCTCTGTCTTCCAAAGTGCTGGAATTACAGGCATGCACCACCATGCCCAGCCTATTCCATTGATGTATGTGTATATACTTATACCAGTACTACACTACTTTGGTGACTATAGCCTTGTAGTATAATTCAAAGTGAGTAATGGATGCCTCGAGCTTTGTTCTTTTTGCTTAGGATTGCTCTGGCTATTCAGGCCCTTTTTTGGTTACATATGAATTTTAGGATTTTTTTATAATTCTGGGAAAAATGACATTGGTAATTCGATAGGGATTGCATTGAATCTGTAGATTACTTTGGGGACTATGGTCATTTTAACAATATTGATTCTTCCAATCCATAAGCATGGGATGTTTTTCCATTTGCATAATCTACTATTTCTTTCATCAATGTTTTGTAGTTCTCCTTATAAAGATCTTTCACTTCCTTGGTTAAATATATTCCTAGGTTTTGTTTTTTTTTTTGTAGCTATTGTAAATAGGATTGCCTTCTTGATTTGGTCATCAGCTAGATTGTTATTGTTGTATAGAAACACTACTGATTTCTGTACATTAATTTTGTATCCTGAAACTACTGCATTCATTTATCAAATCTAAAAGCTTTTTTGGAGGAGCCAAAAAACCCCAAAGGGTTTTCTAGATAGAAGATCATATCATCAGCAAACAGGAATAATTTGACTTCCTCTTTTCCAATTTGGATGCCTTTTATTTTTTTCTCTTGCCTGATTGGCCTGGTGAAGACTTCCAGTACTAAGTTGAATAAGAGTACTGAAAGTGGGCATCCTTGTATTGTTCCAGTTAGAGGAAATGCTTTTAATTTTTCTCCACTAAGTGTGCTGTTGGCTGTGGGTTTGTCATATATGACCTTATTATGTTAAGGTATGTTTCTTCTATGCCTAGTTTATTGAGGATTTTTATCATGAAGGGATGCTGAATTTTATTGAATGCTTTGTCTGTATTGAAATGATCATATAGGTTTTTGTCCTTAATTCTGTTTATGTGATGTATCACATTTATTGATTTGCATACATTGAAACATCCTTGCATTCCTGGGATAAATCCTACCTGATCATGGTGTATTATCTTTTTGATATGCTGTTGAATTTGATTTGCTAATATTTTGTTAAGGATTTTTGCATCAATGTTCATCAGGGATACTGGTCTATAGTTTTCACTTTTTGTCATGTCCTTGTCTTGCTTTGGTATCAGGATGATACTGGCCTTGTAGAATGAGTTAAGGAGACTTCCCTCTTCCTCTATATTCTGAAATAGCTTCAGAAGAATTAGCAATAGTTCTTCTTTGTATATTTGCTAGAATTTGGCTGTGAATCCATATGGTTCTGGGCTTTTTTTGTTGTTGTTGAGAGATTTTTTATTACTGATTCAATCTCACTACTCATTATTGTTCTGTCTGTTCAGGAGTTCTGTTTCTTCCTAGTTGGATCTCAGAAGATTGTATGTTTCCAGAAATTTACCCACTTCTTCTAGGTATTCTAGTTTGTGGGCATACAGTTGTTCATAATAGTCTCTGATGATCTTTTGTATTTCTGTGGTATCATTTTAATGTCTCATTTTTCATATCCACTTGTTTATTGGGATCCCTTCTTTCTTGATCTAGCTAGTGGCTTATCAATTTTGCTTACATTTTCAAAGAAGCAACTTTTCATTCATTGATTTTTTTGGTCCCTATTTCATTTAGTTATGATCTAATCGTCATTATATCTTTTCTTCTGCTAACTCTGGGTTTGGTTTGTTCTTGTTCTAGTTCCTTGAGATGTGACATTAAGTCATTATTTTGTAATCTTTCTACTTTTTGGATATAGATATTTAATGCTATAAACTTCCCTCTTAGGATTGCTTTTGCTGTATCCCACAGGTTTTGATATGTTGTGCTTTCATTTTCATTCATTTCAAAATTTTTTAAAATTTCCATCTTAATTTCTTTCTTTCTTTTTCAGACAGGGTTTCATTCTGTCACCCAGGCTGGAGTGCAGTGGTGCGATCACAGCTCACCACAGCCTCAACCTCCTGGGCTCAAGCAATCCTTCTGCTTCAGCCTCCTGGGTAACTGGGACTATAGGTGCACATCACGATGCCCAGCAAATTTTTAAAAATTTTCTGTAGAAATTGGGTCTTACTATGTTGTCCAGGCTGGTTTTGAACTCTCACAGGGCAGTGGCAATTGTTCTATGTATGTGTAGGAGAGCCTGGTTTCCCTGTCTGTTCTTGGATGGGCAGCAGGTGCAGCTGCATCAGTCTGAACTCAGCCTAAGGGCAGGATGTAGCCCAACATTAAACTCTCAAAATGGTGCCTTGGGCCTGGGACCAGAGAGGGTAGGGCACGTTCCAGGCAAGCAGTGTGAGCAAGAAGCTGTGGGGAAATGCAATCCGCTCACATCTCAGTCACACAGCAGCCCACTGCAGGGCAGTGGTATTGTCTTAGATACGTATAGGAAAGCCTGGTTTCCCTGATACTCCTTGGCTGGGTTCATGTCTCAGTCTCAACGGCAGCCCACAGAAGGGTGGTAGGGACTCTCCCAGGGGTGTGTGAGAGCACTTGGTCTCCCCTCTCCCTTTTTGGAGCAGGGCAACAGCTGCAGCCATGTCTGTAGATCCCCGGTATCTAGACTATCAAAATAATGCCTGGCTGAGGCTGCTCTAGTCTCAGATGCCTGTAGGATTCCATGTGGATTTCTTTTCTGGAGCAATATATCTGTGCAATTTTAGGCAGCTCCATATATCAGGCCTGAGGTCCTAAGCTAGTTGGGGTTTTCTTGCACAGCCAAGATCATAAAAGCTCTTTTTGGAGTGTGGAGCCCTAGGGATTTCACTCTTATTGTTTCCCAGCATCCAGGAGCCTCTTGGGGCTCTCAGTCAGTCCCCAAACCCTCTCCTTATTTACTTCTGGTGCTTCCCATCACTTCTCTGGTGAGTCCTAGCATTCTCTACTAGACAATCTCTTTAAAATATATCTACTTACTCTTCTGGTTCCTCTCCATGAAGGAGGCACATACTACCTGTGTCTAGTCAGCCATCTTCTCATTGTAGTTTTAATTTGCATTGCTCTAATGACTAATGATTTTGAACATCTTTTGAACAGATTGCTTATTTGCCATCTGTATATCTTATTTGGTGAAGTGCACAAATCTTTCGTCTATTTACACCTGGGTTGTTTGCTTTCTCATTATTTAATTTTGAGAATTCTTTTCATATTCTAGATACAAGCCCTTTATCAGATATGTGATTTGCAAATATTTTCTCCCACAGAAGGATAACCCACTGTGTGGCTTATCTTTTCATTCTCTTAGTAGTGTGTTTTGAAGAGGAGTAGATCTTAGTTGCCTTTTTCTTTTCTTTTCTTTTCTTTTTTTTTGAGGTAGGGTCTCACTGTGTCACCCAGGCTGGAGTGCAGTGGCACATTCATAGCTCACTGCAGCCTTGAACTCCCGGGCTCACATGATCCTCTCACCTCAGCCTCCTGAGTAACTCGGATGAGAGGTCCATGCCACCATGCCTGGCATATATTTTTATTTTTAAACTGTTTTTAGAGATAGAGTCTGACTGTGTTGCTCAGGCTGGCCGTGAACTCCTCCCACCTCAGCCTCCCAAAGAGCTGAGATTACAGGCATGAGCCATCATGCCTGGCCTAGATCTTAGTTTCAATGGAGACCAATTTATTAAGGTTTTCTTTTGGTGTGTGAGTGTGTATCTTGCTTTTGCTGTTGAATCTAAGAAATTTCAAGGCTACCAAGATTTTCTTCTCTATTTTCTTTTACAAGTTTTATCGTTTTAGCTCTTACATCCAGGACTATGATCTATTTCAAGTTAGTTTTTATAAGTGATGTTAGATTTTTTTTGTCACTGTCAGTTTTTACTCATTAATATTTCTCTGCGATCTTATCATATGTGTACATAAAGAGCTTCCTTTTGTTTTTCCAGGTACAACAGCAGGTTCTTTTCTGATTCCGCAAAGTCCTGCATGGGGTGGAGGCAGAGACAGAAGAGAATGTAAACACTGGGTTCCACCCCCTGGAAATTAAGGGAAGACCCCTTACCCAGATAGGGACTGATTGGAGAGGTGGAAGGGAACAAGGTGAAAGGTAGGGGTCCTGGTAAGAGAAAGCAGGGGGGCCTGAGAACACAGAGGAAAGTGGTTGAGAAATGTTCTCTCATATGCTCTTTAAGAAAAGCAAATGCCCCTTTTTTTTTGTCCCAGAAAGCATGTCTCTTTATCTAGAATTAGGCCATGTGCCCACTCCTGAAACAGTAGCTATGACCAAGGGATGAGATTTTGCCCAATACCTCAGGCCTGGCTTGCATGTGCCATTCCTAGGGCCAGGAGTGGAGTCAGAATCCTCAAATGACATGCTACACATGAGGAGGGTGTCCACACTCAAGTAAAATTGGGATGGATACCAAGAGAAGGGGTTACGTTCCCTTCTCACAATGCCTCTGTTCAAGTACTACGGGCTTTTAGAGTTTGCCATACTGTACCCCCACCCCAGCCTCCCTCACCCTGGTCTCTCTGAGGAGGGGCCTTTTACTTCTCTGAATGACCTGTGGTACTGATTTTCTGCATTTTTCAAATTTTCAATCATCCTACTTGTTAATTTACTTTCTGCAGATGCTGTCATCTCCCTGCTCTGCTATGTCTTCATTCCTCACAGTACCTGAACACAAAGCTGTGGTGTTATCAGACTTTAACTGAAGGTTTGGGGTCCCAAAGAGGATTATAACATAGCACAAAACTCAAAATTGAACATTGATGATGTCATTATGAATATCCAAAAGTTCCCTGACCAAACTCATTTTAAGGACTGCGGTAATTTAAAAGTATGTCTACAAATTAGTTGATACTTCTTTATTCAAAAGGTGGAGCCGAATTCCCCTCCCCTTGAATGTGGACTAGGAGTTAGTGACTCACTTTCAACAAATAATCTGTGGCAGAAGTGAAGATATTTGACTTCTGAGGCTAGGTCATACAAAGGATAAAGTTTCTACCTGGCTCGTTCTCTTTAGGATCACCCTGGGGGAAGCCAGCTACCATGTAATGAAGATACTCAAGCAGCCCTGGGAAAGAACCATGTGAAAAGAAACTGGGGCCTCCCACCAATAGCCAGCATCAACTTGCCAGCCATGCATGCCATCTTGGAAAGATATCTCCTAGTTCCAGCTAAGACTTTAGCCGCCTATAACCCCAGCTGACATCTTGTTTGCAACCTCATGAGAAGATCCTTAGTTGAGGGGCAACCAAACTCCTGACCCACAGAAATTGTGAGAGATAATAATGCTTATTGCTATTTTAAGCTGCAAAGTTTTGGAGTAATTTGCTATGTAGCAACAGATAAGTAATACAGAGAGTCTCTCATGGGCCATTTTCTTCCGTCTTATCTGCCATCTTGCCTTGATCCTTCCGCTTTTTTCATCTCTTTCTCTTTTTTCCTTGCCAGAGCTCCCCAAACCCAGTCTCTAGAGGGAATGCTCAAAATTACTGTATTTCACTTTGCAGAGTAATTTAAGTCTTCTTGGTCTAAACATCTCCCATCTAGATTAAGCCCAAGGGATTCCATCTTTTCGGACCAAACATACCTGTTAAGGTCCAAAACAGATATTCTGTCTTCCTACCAGGCCCAGTGGCATCAGGTCCAGTCAGACAGCTGCCAGCTTGCCCTAATAGAAGTAGATATAGGCAAAGTACTATAAGAACAAAAAATAAGAAGCATATAAACTGACTTGGGGGCTTATGGAGGAGGTAACATTTGAGCTGAGTTTTTAAGGATATGTAGGAGTTCATTTGGTAGAGAAGTGAATGAAAGTTAGTTATGCAGAGTAAAAGCAAGTAAAAAAGCTCAGAGGTGAGAAAAGTTATAATCAATTCTGAGAACTTTAAATATGTAAGGGTTCTGGGTGACAACATCTATTAGTGAGCTTGGAAGCTGTTGGGGGCTAGATAATATCAGACATTGAAAGCCACACATATCAGGAGACTACAGACAACATAAATCCCTGATTCACTGACTTAAAAATAAGAACAATAAGGAATTTAGTATTTCAAATAATAAGCCCAAGGTAAGACTGCTCCAATATCTTAATTTAGCAGCTTGATGATGTTATCAAGAACCCAGTTTGCTTCTGTATTTCTATTCTGTTATCCCCAGTCTTGTACCCCCATGATTATAAGATGGTTACAGCAGCTCCAAGCATCATGTCCTTAAGATTACACCTGGACAGCCTGGGCAACATGGTAAAACCCCGTCTCTACCAAAAATACAAAAAACTAGCCAGGTGTGGTGACGTGTGCCTGTAGTCCCAGTTACTCAGGAGGCAGGAGGATTGCTTGAGCCTGGGAGGCAGAGGTTGCAGTCAGCCGAGATTGCACCACCACACTCCAGCCTGAGTAACAGAGTGAGACCCATCTCAATAACAACAACAACAACAACAAAAAGATCACACCTGGAAGTAGAAAGGGGGCCTTCTCTTCTTTTTCGGTCATTATATAAATTTTTTTAAAAAAGAAATGGGCTCTTGCTATATTGCCCAGGCTGGAGTGCGGTGGCTACTGATAGGCACAATCATAACATGCATCCAGAGAAAACTGCAAATATAATTGTAAGGCAAGCCTTTAAAGAGCAGTTAAAAACTTGTTTTGAAATACGGGTTTCTAGAATTTGTTTCAACATGTTGAGTTACAGCAAATGAAATGGAGAAATAGTCTCAATGCTTTTTAACTCGCCCTGCTGACTGGAAACCTTAGAACTCAGCCTTATGAGCTGTTAATCAGATAAGCACTGCAGGTTTTTGCAAAGAATCATGCTTGACAAATGCTTGAGGGCATACGGATTTATTGAAGGAAGTATTGTCCAAACAAGATTGACAAAATTTTACAAAGAAAATAGAATTTTAAAATGTTGGGATTAAAATGTAGATCTTATCAGAGTATGGCGGTGTGCGCCTGTAATCCCAGCTACTCGGGAGGCTGAGGCAGGAGAATCACTTGAACCCAGGAGGCAGAGGTGGCAGTGAGCCAAGATAACACCACCGCATTCCAGCCTGGGGGCAAAGCAAGACCCCTTCTCAAAAAAAAAGGTAGTTTCTTTTCTGTTTTGAGATGTAGTTATGAAATGTAAATTAGAGGATGTTTCAATGAACTTTTGAATTATAAGTTAATATAGTTTAAAAACCATATGAATTAAGTACTATTTAAAAAATAGGTAGGAATTATACTTCCACTCAAAAACACCTTGAACTCCTGGCCTCAAGGGATCCTCCTACCTCAGCTTTCTAAGTAACTGGGATTACAGCTGCATGCCACCACGCCCACCCCCATTATGAAAAGTTTTCATTGACTTATACCTGTATCGTTTTTTTCTTTCAATAACTTTCGTATGAATGTATCTCTTTTTAAGATGAAGAAAACTTCCCCTAGAAATGTCTTCCCTCCTCCCTGGGCATTCTTCTCAACAGCTGACTTCCCTTTCATATTATTAGCTAAAATTGTACCATATGCCCATTTAAACCAATATTTTGTGAGGGTATGGGCCCACCATGATTGACTTAGACAATCACAATTTATCTCCTGGGACTGAGGTTGGAGCCTAGCACCCTTCAAGCACATGGCCAAGCATATTCAGTGTGGTTACTTGTCAAGCTAACAAGGTAGAAGAGAGAGCCTACTTCTGGAATAGGCTGTCAGTGGGATCTCCCACGCCATGCTAAGGAATTTGGACCATATCTCGTCAGAATAAGAAACTACTATGGGACCACAAGATGGGCTAAAAAAAAAATAAGGAACTAGTGAAGGATTTTAGATCAGGAAGTAGCATGATGAGGTTTCCCAATGGTAACAGAATCAAGGGGCACTCAGGAGGGGCATGGGTCTGGGGGCAGGGCCACCAGTTGGAAGGCTTCATTAGAAGATCTTGGAGAGGATTTTAGGCAGTTGAATTAAGCACCCCTAGTGACTCATTGGATGGAAAGGGAGAAAGAAAGTTAGAAGGAAGATATTCTAGGATGACTCCCATACAGGTTCCTGCTCTGGTGAATCACAGGGTATTTTGTCAAGATGGAGAATATGAATGGAGGAGGTTTGGGTGGATATGATGAGAGTGGAGAGATAATGAGTTTATTTGGGACAATGGGGGTGCCTGAAAGACAGGTGAAGAGAGATGGGTAAACTTGGAAGGGAGAGTGTAGACCACATGACACTCCTCCAAATTCCTTTAGAGGGTAGGGTGGGATGGAGTGTGGAGGGAAGGAGAATCCACAAGGGGAAATGAAGCAAAGCAAACAACTAGCACCTAATATGGGACCTGTTGGGCTGATTTTGCTCAGGGCTGGGCATCAAGCACATCTGGAGAAAAATTGCAAATGTAATTGTAAGGCAAGCCTTTAAAGAGCAGTTAAAAACCTGTTTTGAAACATAGGTTTCTATAACTTGTTGCAACATGTTGAGTTACAGCAAATGAAATAGAGAAATACTCTCAGTGCTTTTTAATTTGCCCTGCTGACTGGAAACCTCAGAACTCAGCCCTGTGAGCTGTTAACCAGATAAGCATTGCTGGTTTTTGTAAAGAATTATGCTTGACAAATGCTTGAGGGCATATGGATTTATTGAAGGAAGTATTGTCCAAACCAGACTGACAAAGAAAGTTTTACAAAGAAAATATAATGAAAAAATGTTGGGATTAAAATGTAGGTCTTTTCTGTTTTATGATGTAGTTATGAAATGTAAATTAGAGGATGTTTCAATGAACTTTTGAATTATAAGTTAATATAGTTCATAAACCATAGAAATTAAGTACTATTTTAAAAATAGGAATTGTACTTCCACTCAAAAACACCTATTTTGTGGAACACTAAAGTTTGAAATATATATGTATAGAGATTAGACTTAGAACTCACAGAAGGTAAATTCAAGAAATTTTTAAAAATTACTCCAAAACATTATTTTAGTTCTTTCCATATCTATTTTGTTCTAGGAACTGAACTGGGTTCTGAAATAATAAAAATAACTGGTATCTGTATACTGTTGTGGTTAATCCCAACTTTATGCAACTATTCTATTCAACGTGGTTTCTGGGGGTCCAGATAAAATATAACACTTGAAGCAGAGTGGGGATTGAGGGACAGAGAAAAAAAACTGAGAACTGAGAATTGAAGAAGAAAGGCAAATTAGGAAGTTCAACAAGGTTAGGAGAGTAGTGGAGCCAAAAAAACAATAGTCATGAGAACTGAATATAGAAACTGGACAATGGCTAGATCTTATATGACAATTAGAACTCTGACCCACAACCTCTACAGCAACCAGCCGAGAATAATCAGGACTTGGTCAATGACTCAGTTTCCCTGTTTTTTGCCGCCTCCTTTCTTCAACTCAGAACCCACTAAAGACAGCCAAATATGCTACCTACCCCAAACCAATCACCTAAGAGACACTACTTTTGTTAGCCCACCTCCAGCTTTCCCATGCTAATACCCTCAAGTCAGAGTATACATGAAACCTTCCCTTTTTGTTCACTACTAAGCTTTCCTGGCCAGGTGCAGCTGCTCATCCCTGTAATCCCAGCACTTTGGGAGGCTGAGACAGGAAGACTGCTTGAGCCCAGGAGTTCAAGACCAGCCTGGACAACATAGTGAGACTCCATCTCTACAAAGAATTAAAAAAAAAATAAGCCGGGCATGGTGGCACGTGCCTGTAGAGCCAGCTACTCAGGAGGTTGAGGTGGGAGGATCGCTTGCTCAGGAGGTCGAGGCTGCAGTGAACCATGATCGCATCACTGCACTCCAGCCTGGATGACAACAGAGTGAGACCCTGTAGGTAAGTAAGTAAGTAAGTAGTTTTCCTAATGTCCTGACAGGCTTTGAGTCGGCCAAATGCAAGTGATGGTGACTGACTCCCTTGTCATAGCAAGCTTTGAATAAATAAAGCATTTGGGTGGTCTTCCTCCCCGATCCCCCCCATTCATTCATTTGCTTATTAATTATACATTAGTTGTGTTTTATCTGCCAGGCAGTGGCCAGTATTGGGAATATGTGGAAGCAAATAGTCCCTGCCTTCAAGGATATTCTGTCTAGTGGGACAGACAGACAGATACATACGTATAATAGTAATTCAGCGTGCTAAGTGAAACAATAGGCATGTATAAAAAAGGTGTAGTAGGTCAAGTAGGGCTTTTAGGGGAAGGCGACCCTTAAGATGGGTGGTAAGGGATGAGTAGGAGGTGATTTGGCTAAGAGGCCGGGACGGTTATTCAAGGCAGGTGGAGGGGCAGAATGAGCAAAACAGGACGCGTTACTGGAGCGTGGTAAGGAAGGCAAGTAGCGGCAGAGGACGGCGGTAGGGCGGATCGTGGGGCGCAATGGATGTGCCACGTTGGAAAGAGCTTGGACTTTATGCCGTCCTCCTGGAAATGAGATAACGGCTGGTGTAAGCAAGAAAGAAACACACACACACCCACGCGCGCGCGTCGTTTCCTTTGTGTTACTGTAAGGTCAAGGAGGGCGGCGACACAGAAATTCATGACGACTGGCATAAGCAGACATTCAATGAATGAAGGAATGGACATAAGCACTTTGGTGTAAACGTCATTGTCTTCGATTTATGTTTTCTCACGGGGCAAGACAGTGAGGTCGGGGCATCAGTTTGGGAGGTGATAGGGAAAGTTTAAGGTGAGAGAACTGCCATTCTGGTAGGGAGGGTCAGTGGCCACAAAACCAACAATAGGTTATGGGCAAGGGATGCGCTTCGGTCGCGAACACCCCGAACCCACCTACCGGAGCTACTCTGTCCCAGGAGCGGCCGTGGAGAAAGCAACCAGCCGAGAGTTCGCGCCCCAGGGAGGGAAGCGGGCGCAGGGCCGCCCAGCGCCACTCACCTGTGAGCTCTCCGCGGGCCCTGCAGGCGGAGCCTCGGTACGACGCCTTTCCGATTGGGCGCGGCTCAAAGTCCCGGGGCGGGCATTAGAGGCCGAGCGCTCTAGGGGATTGGCCACCCTGGCGGACGGACGTGCTGCTGACCGAGCTGGTTCGCCCCCGGTTCGGCTCGTGGAGAGCCGGCCCCTCTCCGTGAGTCTTCTGTCAGTCATTGGCTCCCTGCGGTTTCCTTGGGGACGTGGCGCCGCCGCCGGCCCGGCCCTCCTTCCGGCTGGGCAAGGGGCCGCGGGGAGCAGCTCGGGACTGAACCGAGCGGTGCCGAAGGAACCGGCGGGCCGCTTGATCCCGTGAGTGTGGGCGCGAGAGGGCTGTGGGACCCGGAGGGACGGGGAGAGGAAGCGGGACCCACACCCCGCCACCTAGGGACGACCGGTTCCTAGAGGACAGAGCTGGCCCACGAGAACGCCCCGCTCCCAGGATGCCCGGGTAGGGTCCCCTGGGCCTGAGGAACCGGAGCAGACGGAGCGGGAGCCTGGGGAGGAGGTGGGAGCCGTGGAATTCCCGTGCAGGTTTGTCTCGTGGGCTCAGTCGGACAGAAGCCTGAAATCAAATCTTTCTAGGCTGCAGACGTAGGAGATGCCTGGGACAAGGAGGCCACCTTCTCAGGGCAAAAGAAAAAGAAGGTGACAGGCGTTGAGACCACCGAAGGGAACCCATGGCTAGGTAAGGCTGCACACTTTCCCTCCGGCTGGGAGCACGGCAGAGGATGGCAGGCAGGTTGGGGGGCCCTGGGAGGCTGTCCCAAGTGAGGTTTGCCCTGGAGCTGCACTTGGACTTTGTATCCTGGTTAGTTGGATGCAGAGACGATCAAAGTTGTATTATTTCGAGGGCTGATAAATAATAGTTTCTAGCCCATAGCCCAGGAGTGGTAGAGTGAGTCGGCTTGCTCAGCTCTGTAAAGTGCAAGGTTGTAACATTGATTCAGATTCGCATCTGAGCAAGGCTAGGTGCCACTTGAGGAGGTTAAACAAAGAAGTTTTTTGTTTTTTGTTTGCAGTGAACTTTAAAAGCAGACAGACCGAGGTCCTTTTGAATCAATATACAAAGTGAACTTCACAGATGAATACACTTATCCATACATTATAATACCCTGAAGCTTTTAAAAAATATTAATGTGGATCTACATGCACCAATAAGGGAAAGTTATAAAATAAAGTGGGGGAAAGATGCAGAACAGCAGGTATGGTGGACTACCATTTGTGTAAAACCGAGGGAATGGATATGCACACACACACACACACACACACAGAGAGATATTACTGTAAATATATTGGTGTATATTTATGCTTGTGTATCCGTAGAATATCCCTGGAAAGATAACACAGCAACGGCCAGGTGCAGTAGCTCACGCCTGTAATCCCAGCACTTTGGGAGGCCAAGGCAGGCAGATCACCTGAGGTCAGGAGTTCAGGACCAGCCTGGCCAAGTAGAAACCCGGTCTCTACTAAAAATACGAAAATTAGCCGGGTGTGGTGGCAGTCACCTGTAATCCCAGCTACTGGGGAGGCTGAGGGAGAAGAATCGCTTGAACCCAGGAGGTGGAGGTTGCAGTGAGCTGAGATTGCACTACTACACTCCAGCCTGGGCAACAGAGCAAGACTCCATCTCAAAAACAAAAAAAATTACACAGCAACTGGGTAGTAATGTTTGCCTCTGAGAGATTGTGGGGTCAGGGCAAGAATCACTTTTCACTATACAATATATCCTTTTAAACTGATTTGTCTTTTACTATATGCGTGTATAATCTGGTAAAACATTTTTAAAATCAGTTAAATAAATTTTCTGACCATCCTGTTTCTTGACAGAATTCTTGGTTGGGAATACTGTAGTTGCTCTGATTCTCCAATGTTATGAGGTTGCCCAGGGAGACTGGTGATCTTTTCACTAACATGAGATTAAGTCTTTGAATTGCACTCAAAGTGCAGTTTGGAAAAAGTGCAGATAAGGCTTTTCTGATTTATACAGTAGAAGCACCATGAGCTTCTTCTAAAATTAGAGATGACAAGAACATTTAGACTTCTGTTGGCATGGATTTTTGCCTTTATTAGGAGGGTTTTATCCAATTTTAAAACGATATTTAAGCACTCAGTTGTAGAAATGTTTCAGACTTACTAATGTTTGTCTAATTTCAGGATCAGTTTTTCCTACCTCTGCCCAGCCTCCTGGTACTTCACTGTGCCCACAGTGAGTCCATTTCTCCGTCAGCGGGTGGCATTCCTGGGACTCTTCTTCATATCCTGTCTCCTTTTACTTATGTTAATCATAGACTTTCGACATTGGAGTGCTTCATTACCACGAGATAGGCAATACGAAAGGTGAGTCAGCTTTAGATTTTGGCACTCAAGTCATAAATATTTTCATAAGCTGTTTAACACACTACTAACTTTGACCCTTTTGGGTGATACTGTACTTTTATTAGTAAAATTGCATGCCATTTATTACATAAAGAAGATTTTAAGCCCTATTTTGGCAATATTCAGTTTGGTACAGGAATACTGATACTGCATGAAAGGCATCTTTGTGTTTTCTTGTTTTGGTGGGCTGAAACTTATTGTGTGTATAAATGTTTAGGACTGTATTATACCTTTATGAATGGACCCCTTTATCATTATTAAATGATTTTCTTTATCCTTGATTATAGACTTTGCTCTGAAATCTACTAGTCTGGTATTAATATAGCTACTCCAACTTTCTTTTGATTAACATTAGCATGACAGATATTTCTTCTATAGTTTTAGTTTTAGCCTATTGGTGTCTTTATATAAGTGGGCTTCTTGTAGTCAGTGTTTGGTTGGGTCTTGTTTTTTTATGCAATCTGACTGTCTCTGCAGTTAATTGGGGTGTTCAGGCCATTTATATTTAATCTGATTATTTAGTATGTTTAGTTTTAATCTTGCTATGTGTTTTTCATTTGTCACATTTGTTCTTGTTCTTTTTCCTCTTTTCCCCTCTTCTTTTCAGTTGAGCACAGTTTTTATGTTTCCATTTTATCTCTCATGTTGGCTTATTAGATATAACTTCTTCTTTTTTTAGTGGTTACTTTAAAGTTTATAGTGTCATCTTTAATTATCACAATCTTCCTTCAAGTAATATTACTCCTCTTCACATCTAGAACAAGAACCTAACAACAGTATACTTTCATTCCTCCCTTCCCCTTGGTCTTTCTGCTATTGTCATGTATTTTATTTCTACATGTTATAAGCTCCACAATATATTGTTATTATTTTTGTGTTAGTCAATTGTCTTTTGAAGAGATTTTCAATATAAGAAAAAAAGGCTTATGTATTTAACCATATTGTTGCCTGAAAGGGTCATATAAGCAAAGTGACCCTTGAATGCTGAAGGGACAGAGAAACCAAAGGAGGAGGCAGCCAAATTGTTCGTTGGTATTCATTGATTTATTGAGGGAATTTGCAGACAGAAGCGTGGCCCTGGGTAGCTGCAAGACAGGTAGATCTCCATACTGTTACTCCCCAGACCCAGGGCTTATATAGTACAGGGAGACGGTATATGCACCCTGTGCAAGACAATTAAAGACAGCCCTCCAGAACAGGTAAGAATGCTGCATGTGCCATATCCTGTCATTTGTGTGCCAACACCAAGGTTGACATGTTCTTACAGTAGTAAATAAAGCAGGAATCAAGAGGCATTTACGGGACTGAGGCTAGTCAGAAGTCAATGTGGCAGATTAGCATCCAAGATGGAGTCACTTTTGTCTATATTTACCATTTCTGGTCTGCTTCATTCCTTTGTGTAGATCCATATTTCCATCTGGATCCATATTTCCATATTTGCTTTTACCTCAAGAACATTCTCTAGCATTTCTAGTAGAGCAAGTATGCGGTGATAAATTCTTTCAACTTTTATATGACTGAAAAAGTCCCTATTTTGCTTTCCTTTTGAAAGAAATGTTCATTGGGTATAGAACTCTAGGTTGATCATTTTTTTCCTTTCATTACTTTAAAGATGATGCTTCACTGTCTTTTGGCTTGCATTCTTTCTGAGATGTCTGCTGTCCTTTTAATCTTTGTTCTCTCTGTATAGAATGTATCTTTTTCCTCTGAATACTTTTAGAATTTTCTGTTTATCACTGGTTTTAAGCAATTTGATTGTGATGTGCTTTGATGTTGTTTTCCACATGATTTTATTTGTTTATTTTTTTTTTGCGACTATCTCGCGCATCTCCCAGGTTGGAGTGCAATGGTGCAATCATAGCCCGCTGCAGCCTCAATCTCCTGGGCTCAAGCTATCTTCCTGCCTCAGCCTCCCGAGTAACTGGGACTACAGGCATATGCCATCATACCTGGCTAATTTTTTTTATTTTTAGTAGAAGTGAGGTCTCGCAGTGTTGCTCAAGCTGGTCTCAAACTGCTGAGCTCAACCTATCCTCCTGCCTCAGCCTCCCAAAGTGCTGGGATTACTGGCATGGGTCACCGTGCCCTGCTTACATGATTCTTGTGCTTGTGATTTGTTGATTCTTGGATCTATGGATTTGTAGTTTTAATCAAATTTGGAAACATTTTGTCCATTACTTCTTCAGGTTTTTGTTGTTGTTGTTCTCCCCTGCTTTTCCTCTGGGGACTCCAGTAACATGTATATTGAACTATGTGATGTTTTCCCACAGCTCACTGATGTTCATTTTTTTTCCAGTCTTTTTTCTCTCTGTGTTTCATTCGGATATTTTTTTGCTGCTTTCAAATTTGTTAGTATTTTTTTCTGTAGTGTTTAATCTACTGTTCTATCCAGTGAAAGTTTGACATCTTTTTTCACAGATAGTACATCTGAATTATTTTATATACTTTTAGCTATACCAGTTGCACAGAAGGTCTATATTTCTTTATAGCAGTGATTCATTTTGCTATTTTTTTGAGATTAGTTTTTGATGAAGCTACAAAATTAAATAATGGCATGTTATGTTCATTATCTTCAACATGATTTTCTTATTAAAAAATTTTTTTCTTTAGAGACAGAGTCTCACTCTGTCACCCAGGCTGGAGTACAGTGGTGCGATCATAGCTCACTATAACCTTCAACTCCTGGGTTCAAGCAATCCTCCTGCCTTGGCATCTCAAAATGCTGGGATTACAGATGTGAGCCACTGTGCCTGGCCTCATTTTTAAAATATTTACATTTTCTTTCTTTTTTTTTTTTTTTGAGACAGAGTCTTGCTCTGTTGCCCAGGCTGGAGTGCAGTGGCGCTGTCTCGGCTCACTGCATCCTCTGCCTCCCGGGTTCAAGTGATTCTCCTGCCTCAGCCTCCTGAGTAGCTGGGACTGCAGGCACATGCCACCATGCCTGGCTAATTTTTTGTATTTTTAATAGAGATGGGGTTTCACTGTGTTAGCCAGGATGGTCTCGATCTCCTGACCCTGTGGTCTACCCACGTTGGCCTCCCAAAGTGCTGGAATTACAGGCGTGAGCCACCATGCCTGGCCTAAATTTTCTTTTTATTGCTTCTCAGATATGTATTAGTTAAGAGGCTTTGGGCTGCAAATAACAGCCCACATTGACTTAAACAATAAGAATGCTCACATACCTGGAAGTCCAGGGGTAGAAGGACTACAAGTTCAACACTGGCTGACAGGATGAGAGGCTCTGTCTCTCCTGTCTGTTGTCCACAGTGTCAGTTTACTTAATGGTTGAAAAACAGCAGACTGCCGGGCATGGTGGCTCACGCCTGTAATCTCAGCACTTTGGGAGGCGGAGGCAGGTGGATTGCACGAGCTCAAGAGTTCGAGACCAACCTGTGCAACATGGTGAAACCCTGTCTCTACAAAAAAATATAAAAAGTAGCCAGGCATGGTAGCACGCACCTGTAGTCCTTGCTTCCCAGGAGGCTGAAGCGGGAGGATCACTGGAGCCTGGGGAGGTAGAGAATGCAGTGAGCTGGGATCACGCCATTGTACTCCAGCCTGGGGGACAGAATGAGACCCTGTCTCAAAGAAAAAAAAAGAGAAGAAAAACAGCAGACAGTAGCAACCAGGGCAGCATATATATTCACTTATGTCCCGTAGGAGACAGAAAGCCTTTCCATGACTCTCTTCTAAGAATGGAGAAGAGCCTTGCCAGAAACCTCTAACAACCATTTCCTGGAATCTTTTTTGGTCAGAATTGGGACACATGCCTACCCTCCTTTTTATTTCTGGATTCTGTCCCCAGATTTTCTCATTTCCCATTCACTTTGGTCATTCATTCATTCATTCATCATTCATTCATTCATTCAACAAAAATTTGAGCAGCCACTATGTGCAGACGATAATAGGCATCAGACACCAGATACAGAGACTTTGGTACATTTTCTCAAGAAGCTTATGTTTTCAGCCTTGCCTTCTTCTAGCAGCCCTATTCATTTGTATTTTTGGCTTGCTTTTCTTTTTTTTCTTCTTCTTTTTAAATGTTACTGAAATAGAGATGGAGGTCTCACTATGTTGCCCAGGCTGGTCTTGAACACCTGGGCTCAAGCAATCCTCCTGCTTTGGCCTCCCAGAGTGTTGGGATTGCAGGCATGAGTACCATGCCAGCCTCGACTTTCTTTTCCTTTCCAGAAGAGGAAACACTGTTTGGATGATTATAGTAATCAACAACTGCCCTTAAGAAATGTACTAAATTTGGAGACCTAAATCCATAATTTGAGTTTGTTTAATGCTTATGGAATTTTCTTGACAGACCTGCGCATAGTTTCTCACTTGAAGACGACATGGTCTAATTATGGACTTCCATGTAGGTTAGTTAATATGGCTAAAGACAATTAGGGAGTGAATGGTGAGCTGTATGGCTGGAGAGCTAGATCAAGCTGAGTCTGTTAAGCTATTTTAGAGGGTTTAGGCATTACCCTCAGGGCAGAAGGAAGGCTTTGAAAGGTTTTGAAGAGTGAAAAGGTTGGAACTGCTTTTTAATTTTTTTTTTTTTGAAGCAGAGTCTCACTCTGTCACCCAGGCCGGAGTGCAGTGGCGCTATCTCGGCTCACTACAACCTCCGCCTCCCAGGTTCAAGCAATTCTCCTGCCTCAGCCTCCCAAGTAGCTGGGATTACAGGCATGTGGCACCATGCCCAGCTAGTTTTTGTATTTTTTAGTAGAGATGGGGTTTCACCATGTTGGCCAGGCTGGTCTCGAATCCCTGGCCTCAAGTAGTCCACCTGCCTCGGCCTCTCAAAGTGCTGGGGTTACAGGCATGAGCCATCGTGCCCAGCCAGAACTGCTTCTTAAAGAAAGCTCACTTTGGTGGGATTGTGGAAAAAGAATTGGAGAGGAATAAAAAAGAAAGCAGGAAGAGTAATTGAACTAGAGATGCTCCTTGACTTATGATGGGTTATGTAAATTGAAATATCATAAGTTGAAAATGCATTTAATACACCTAACCTAACAAATGTCATAGCTTAGTCTAGCCTACTTTAAAGGTGCTCAGAACATTTACGTTAGCCTACTGTTGTGCAAAACCACCTAACAGAAGGCGTATTTTATAATAAAGTATTGAATATCTCATGTAATTTATTGAATACTGTACTGAAAGTGGAAAACAGAATGGTTGTGTGGATACTCACGGTATACTTTCTACTGAATGTGCATCACTTTTGCACCATCATAAAGCTGAAAAATCATAAGTTGTACCATTGTAAGTCAACAACTGTACCTCAATAGAGAGATGGTTGTGGTTGCAAGAGGATGGAGAGAGGTAAAAGCATTTAAATGTATGTGGGTGGCAGAGTGATCTGATAATTCTTGTCTATCACTGTATCCCAAGTGGTCAGAGCCAATAAATACTTGGTAGGTTGAATTAATTGAAACAAGTTAGCAATAGAGCTGAGGAACACATAGACTGTGCCACTGTGGCGACCTCACCGAAGTCCTAACACCCTGGAATGCTGTGGCTCAGAGCTCATTGTTACTTAATGAAAGGTTCTGTATATATTGCCACAAATGACCATTTATCATTAAACTTCACTCAGGGCAGCCTCCATGAGTCATTTAAGAGGCAAACATTTATTGAGGGTTTGCTGTGTCGATGACTCTATGATAGCACTGGAGTGCAAAGATGACTAAACATAGCCCCTGAACTCAAGGAGTTCGTAATCTAGTTAGAGAGGCAGGCATAAAGGAAAAATTATTTCCCAGTGAGATAATAGTTTAGGTACGGTTGTATAGAATCAGGAGTGAAGAATCAGGAACTATGTACAAGGTTAAGAATTAGGAACAAAGCTAAGAATCAGAAATTAAACAGAAGAAGTTCTTGAGCAACCAAATTTGATATCACTAAGTTCATGTGCTAAAAGCACCTGTACTTTACTGATAAGATAGGCTCTCACATAAAGCCTGTTAGCTTTTATTTTACACACTGTTCTCATTTGCATGGTTCTCACTTGTCTCAGAACACAGTAGATAACAGCAAATTGGAATGGTGGGTGGGGTGTGTTGTTAGATGTGGGCACATTATGACAATAATCAGTTATATCTGGCATCTTGACAGTGAAGCAGGAGAGAGGAAATTTAATAAAGATAGACTCAATAACTCAAAATTTCTACAGACAGTTTCTATAGTGGTAAACAGTTCTACATATGTTGTTAAAACTGTTTTATTACATAGTCTAAAAATTTATGTTAATGAAATGATAATCTTTTTTTTTTTTTTTTTTTTTTTTTGAGACAGAGTCTCACTCTGTTGCCCAGGCTGGAGTGCAGTGGCATGATCTCAGCTCACTTCAACCTCCACCTCCCAGGTTCAAGCGATTCTCATGCCTTAGCCTCCTGAGTAGCTGGGATTACAGGTGCGCACCACCAGGCCCGGCTAATTTTTGTATTTTTAGTAGAGACAGGGTTTCACCATGTTTGCCAAGCTGGTCTCAAACTCCTGGCCTCATGTGATCCACCCACCTCAGCCTCTCAAAGTGCTGGGATTACAGGCGTGAGCCACCATGCCTGGCCATTAATGATAATTTTAAATCAGAGGTTTTCAACCTTTGTGTATCTAAATCACTTGGGGACCTTTAGAAAAATGCAAATAATTGGGACTCTTCTCAAGGTGAATCTAATATACCACCTGGGTTGAGAAAAACTGCTTTAAGATTCGGTTACATTTACTTAAGGAGGTACTGTGAGGTAAGGGAAAGAATGTTAATTTTAGAATTAATCAGCCCATCATTTGCTAGTTGGGTAATCTTGGGCAGGTTTCTTAATATCCTGGAATTTCATATTCTTTATATATAAAGTGAGAATAAAAATAGCTGTCTTTTAGTCTTGTCATTTGCATAAGAAGAGTAGAGCATCTAGGAATGTCAGGTGCATTGATTGACTAATCAAATGTCAATCTATTATTTGAAATAATCTTGATTTTTCTGTTTTCCAATTCTCTTCTCTGCCTGAAAATATACACTGAAGATAATGGGCGTTATAATCTCTATTTAAAATTTTGATGAAATGATTAAGCAAGTAACTAGGAATTGGTAGAAACACTTGCTACCTTAATTTAACAGCTTAAAAAAGTTTTAACACAAGTGCCTGTAGTTGTGATTTTTTATATTATATTCATATATAGACATATTTTTTCTACTTAAATTGTTCCTAATTCACACAGTGAAATTATATCTGTACTTTGTGGTGTCCCTCAGAAAGTGTGCTGTCTTCCAGGAACCCACTTACACGTGTCTTCATGGGAGCAAGTTTGCAAACCTTTGATCAGGAAAATGTGCCTAGAGGAACACTACATTCATTCTTTATTTTATTTTATATATCTTTTTTTTTTTTTTTTTTTTGTAGAGACAGTGTCTCCCTATGTTGCCAAGGGTAGTCATGAACTCCTAGGCTCAAGCAATCCACCTGCCTTGGCCTCGCAAAGTGCTGGGATTACAGATGTGAGCCACTGTCCTAGGCCCATTCATTGTTGTATGGTCTTGACAAATAAGGCATTGCTTTAATTAGAAATGATAGAGTCTCTCTTGCACATTGCATCTTTGTATTTTAATATATATGAAAGCAGTTAATGTTTAAAATATTTTAATTACTTTTGCATTGAAAACAGATATTTCAATGTGAACTTTTTCTAGGCATTGGTGGAATTTAACATATCACTTTTCAGGGGATATTAACCAGGACTTTAGAAGCCTGTCAGGGGGTTTTCTCTCTGTAGTTCCAGAACTAAAGACTTACATTTTTTTTCTTTATTGTGAACATGTATCCATATTGCTTCTGGAAAGAGAAAGTAGGAAGTTTGCATCAAAACTAGAACTTATTTGATACAAAAAAAGTAAATTTAGAGAGATGGGGTGTCAGTAAGGATAGAATCCAAAACTGTGTTTTTTTTAATACACTTTTTTAAGAGCCATTTTAGTTTTACAGCTCATTTGAGCTGAAGGTGCAGAGATTTACCACATATCCCCTGACCCTACACATGCACAGGAGAGCTGTTTTTGAGAATAATACTTGTGTTAGATGTGTGGTTTTTTTTTTTTTTTTTGAGACAGAGTCTTGCTCTGTCATCCAGGCTGGAGTGCAGTGGTGCGATCTCGGCTTACTGCAAGCTCCGCCTCCTGGGTTCACGCCATTCTCCTGCCTCAGCCTCCCAAGTAGCTGGGACTACAGGCACCCGCCACCAGGCCCAGCTAATTTTTTGTATTTTTAGTAGAGACGGGGTTTCACCGTGTTAGCCAGGATGGTCTTGATCTCCTGACCTCATGATCCACCCGCCTCGGCCTCCCAAAGTGCTGGGATTACAGGCGTGAGTCACTGTGCCCGGCCGAGATGTGTGTTTTAATCAACTATTTTTCTGGCATGTGCCACATAAGACATGCTCCAATATTTTCTTCAGACTCAATACATATCTTATATCCATTTATTCATTTATCTGTTTACTTATTCAACAATTATCGAGTGTCTACACTGTGGTATCAAATAGGGTAGTCACTACCCACAAGTGGCTAATTAAATTTAAATTAATTAAGATTAAATGAAACAAAATTCAGTTCCTCACTTGGACTGGGCACATTTCAAATGCTCAGTGGCCACATGTGGATATATGGGACAGTGCAGATAGAGAACATTTTCATCATTTCACAGAGTTCTGTTGACAGTGCTAAGTGTACCATGTTTTAATTTCTGTGGATGCTGGGTAATTGTTAAAATTTATTAATTTTTCATACAGTCGTGTGTTATATAATGATTGGGATATGTTCTAATAAATGCATCATTAAGTGATTTCATCATTGTGTAAACATCATAGAATACTTACACAAACCTAGATGGTACAGCCTACTACACACTGAGGCTGCGTGGTGTATATGCTCCTAGCCTACAAGCCTGTACACATGTTGCTGCACTGAATACTATAGGCAACTGCAACACAATGGTAAGTATTTGTGTATCTAAACATATATAAACATAGAAAAGGTCCAGTGAAAATATGGTTTCAAAGATAAATTGGGTCTGGTATGGTGGCTCATGCCTGCAGTCCCAGTACTTTGGGAGGCTGAAGTGGGCAGATCTCTTGCGCCCAGGAGTTCCAGACCAGCCTAGGTAATAACATGGTGAAACCTCATCTCTACAGAAAATTTAGAAATTAGCTGGGTGTGGTGGTCCATGCCTGTAGCCCCAGCTACTTGGGTGGCGGAGGCGGGAGGATCACTTGAGCCCAGGAGGCCAAGGCTTCAGTGAGTCGTAATTGCTCCACTGCACTCCATCCTGGGCAACAGAGCAAGACCCTGTCTCAAAAATAATAATAATAATAATAATAATAAAATAAATTGTACACCTGTATAGGGCACTTACCATCAATGGAGCTCACAGAACTGGAAGTTTCTCAGAGTGAGTGAGTGGTGAGTGTGAAGGCCTCGGACATTACTGTAGACTTTATAAACACTGTACATTTAGGCTACACTAAATTTATTTAAAAATTATTTAAAAATTTTTTCTTTCTTCAATAATAAATTAACCTTAACTTACTGTAACTTTTCCACTTTCTAAGCTTTGAAATTTTTAAAAACTTTTTGACTGTTTTGGACTAACACAACTTAAAACACAAACATATTGTAAAGCTATAGGGAAATATTTTCCTTATAGTATTCTTATTCTATAAGTTTTCTTCTATTTTTAAAAACTTAAAGTTTTTTTTCCTTTTAAAACTTATTTGTTAGAAATGAAAACAGAAACACACACATTAGCCTAAGCCTGCACAGGATCAGGATCATCAAGACATCATTAAGTAATAGGAATTTTTTCAGTTCCATTATAATCTTATGGGACCACTGTTGTACATGTGGTTTGCTGTTGACTGAAACGTCATTATGCAGTGCGTGACTGTGTAAGAGGAACTTCTAGCATGTATACATAGTGTACAAGACACTATGGTAAACTGTTCTTAAATGTTCTATTTAATACCTTTCCTTTTTCACATTCATGTTTAATATTGTTCACTTTTTGGTAGCCTCACTGTTATCTTCATTAGTGAGATAACAGTGTTATCTCACTAATGTTCCTTTACCTTCATGTTCCTTTACCATCTGGAAATAACTGAATGAGAGGTTCTGTGTCAGCAATTGGCTTGGTACTGGCCTTCCGTAGGTGTTTCAATTCTGTTTAATTAAAGCAAGTCAAAGAGAAGCATTGCTTTTGGTTAGAATGCTCTTTAGCATATACAGATGAAATGATTAGGTTCTTATGTGCAATAGAACAGTTCAGAGATTTTTGATGGTGAAATTGAAAGCATTTATTCACGTTTATTTTATTATTTATAGAGTGACTCAAGCCATCCTCCTGCCTCAGCCTTCCTAATAGCTGAGATTATAGGTGCATGCCACCGTGCCTGGCTAAATTTCTTTTTTTATTTTTAGAGACAGGGGTCTCACTATGTTGCCCAGGTTGGCCTTGAACACCTGACCTCAAGCAGTCCTTCCACCTTGGCCTCCCAAAGTGCTGGGATTACAGGCATGAGCCACTGTGTCTGTCCCACATTTATTCAGTTACTTGATCTTTTTTTTTTTTTTTGGAAACAGGGTCTCACTTTGTCACTCAAGCTGGAGTGCAGTGGCGTGATCATAGCTCACTGCAGCCTCAACCTCCCAGGCTTAAGCAATCCTCTCACCTCAGTCCCCCAAGCAGCTGAGACCAAAGGCAAGCACCACCACACCCGACTAATTTTTATATTCTTTGTAGAGATGGGGTTTCACCATGTTGCTCAGGCTGGTCTTGAACTCCTGAGCTCAAGCAAGCCACCTACCTTGGCCTCCCAAAGTGCTGGCTTATAGCCATGAGCCACCACACCCAGCCCATTTATTTGATCTTAATGGTGTTTTGAGCAGGACTTTAAATTATAGATGTTCCTGACTGCTCTGATTAATTTTGTTAGGAGGTAAGCAGTAATCTTACAATATACTTTTCTGGGTATGTATTACTATCATCAGTCATGCACAGCTACTTTAACTGTAATATCATTATATTTGGTTCTGAGCTTTGAAGAGAGTTGAAGAGTATGATGACATTCAGCAAAGAATTAGTAGCCCCATACTCATGGGGGCTACTTCAATTGACTTTTGGCCCATCACTGAGCTCTGTTTGAACTCTAAAGTGGTATAATTAGTTTTGATTTTGTAAGCTAGGTAATGGTTTGCTTAGTTACAGCTCTAACGCTGTTAATGCTTTCAGGATAATGGCAGTGAAAAGCCATTGTCTTCCAATTCCAACCTGGGTGATATATTTGTGGGTAACTTTCTTTTCATTGACTCAGCAGTGACTAGAAGGAAATCATGTTTCTTAAACAGAGGAGGTGTGTGTGTGGGTATGGTATTGGGGTGAGTATGTGTGACAGTGAATCAGACCTCTTTAGGGAAGGTGGATGTGAGGGATGCCAAGGCTTTTGAGACTTTTCTCTTGGGCTTTTGGTCCTCTTTAGAGATTTGCTAGTGTGGCATCGGCAAAACAGGAGGGTCCAGCAATGCAAATAATTGGCCATGATGGCTAAGGCCATGGCTACAAATTATATATGACAAAAAAAAAAGAAACTATATATGAAAAAATGCATGAAAGGTCTGGTGATCCATTCATTTTAGGAGCCTAAATAGAGGAAGGCTTCTAGTTGGTTGAAAGTGTAAGAAACCTGATTAGGTCATAAGAGGTCAGAGTTCCAGAAAAAGGTAATATGGCTACTGCCCAGAGGGGAAAACTGTTCTTTAGTTACTAGTTTGTAAGCACAATGAGAAAAATGGAGACTTTCCACTGCATAAATGCCATTTAGGCCTATCTTCCTCTTTAGTGATCAAAGGTCAGCTGACATTTTAGCCAAAGCACACATGGAGACTTCGAAAGGAAGAGAAAGAAGAGTTGCACCAAAACTGGAGCTGTAAAGTTGCTTATTTTGGCAGGAATCAGAGAGGATAACAAGATACTTTATTTGGAAAGCAATTAAAACTTTCTAAGAAAGAGACCAGTTGATTTTGAATAGAGCTGTACAAAGACACGGAGGAGTTAACAGACCAACAGCTCCATTTTGTGAGCTCTAGGACCAAACCAATCAATACTATTTGATACATCTTTTGGGCAGAGAAACATGAGAAACTCTGTGACAATATCAAGGTACTATAGATAAGGTACATGTTCTTGAGAAACTTATGGTCTAAACAGGTAGAGCAAGCAAATATGAAAGAAATCTTAGGGGCTCATACTGAAATATAAACAGGGAATATTGACGTCCACATTTTAGAACAGAAGGAAGAGGCCTTTTCAAATCATTCTGGGTATACCAGTCAGCATTGTTGGGTAGAGGCTTTTTAAGAACTGAGAAGCCATGTCCAAGGAGACAGGAGAGGGGAAGGAGTACGTAGAGAAGCAGATGGATGTTAAAGAGAAAAGGAAGGTTGTATTAAAACGGTGGTTCTCAAGAGTGTTTAGTGGCCTTTGGAGGGTCTCTGAGACCCGTTTGGGAGTCTGTGAGGGTGAAACTATTTTTATAATAGTACTAAAATGTTATTTTGCTTTTTAAAACTATGGTTCAAACATATACAATTTACCATTTTTAAGTGTACAGTCAGTAGTATTAAGTATATTTACATTGTTGTGACACAGATCTCCAGAATTTTTTCATCTTGCACATCATAACTCTGTATCCATTAATGAACTCTCCTTTTCTCTCTCTTTCCAGCGAGCTGCTGGTAACTACCATTAAATTTTCTGTTTCTACTTTAGATACCTCATATAGGTGGAATCATACAGTATTTGTCTTTTTGTGCCTGGCTTACTTACTTAGCATAATATCCTGAAGATTCATCTGTGTTGTAACATGTGACAGGATTTCCTCCTTTTTAAGGCGGAATAATATATCATTGTATGTATATACAACATTTTGTAGATCCATTTATCTGTTGATGGACATTTGGGTCGCTTCCATCTCTTGACTGTTGTCATGTTTTTTACCTTTTTCACTGAGTTGATTGATACTTGCTTTGATGGTGCAAAAGCAATGGCAGGTAAAACCGCTAATAATGCCTTAGCGCAAATCAAGATAGAGGCACCACATTGTACTAGTAGTTACTATATTCTTCATTGCCACACGATTGCATTGGAAGAAAAGATTCAGTTCCACTTATGAATATCTTTTCAATATTCTATGTGATGAAAGGGGAAATAGGTATTAAGCACTTCTGCTATATGCTGAAGTTGTCTAGAGTAAAAGCACTTGGGCAGTTTTTTGAATTATGAGGTAAACCCAGCTGCTTTTATCATGGAACACTATTTTTAGTTAAAAGAACGACTGCCAGAAAAACTAAGGTTTCAGACTTGTGTATTTTATAGACATTTCCTTGAAAATGAATGAAATAAACCTGTCACTTCATGAAAAACAGTTTTCAGTATTTATTGCCAATGTTAAAATTTGAACTTCCAAGTGAAAATTAGTATTTTGGAAAACTGTATCTGCCACTGTGAAATTGGATAGCTTCCCAATACTTAAAAGACTTTTTGAGTAACATTGGTAGTGATATTAATGAATGTGTGTGTTTTTTTTAAGGATTTTAGAATGAAATGTATCAATGTTAGGAAGATTTACATAACTCAGTGAACCAATTATTTTCCAATAGATGATGTTATGAAATCATGCTTGGATAACAGCCATTCAAAGTGCATGTTAAACCCATGTTTTTTAATGGATTTTAATGTAACAGAGTATGAAAAGTTTTTAGATAGGGTTTTAGATTCCAATTGCAACTCATCTTTTTTTGGGGG
Organism: Pan paniscus; assembly: GCF_029289425.2. Taxonomy (NCBI): domain Eukaryota; kingdom Metazoa; phylum Chordata; class Mammalia; order Primates; family Hominidae; genus Pan; species Pan paniscus. The sequence continues at coordinate 111,584,463 of NC_073257.2, forward strand.
GTGGGGTGGGGTGGGGTTTAGATTCCAATTGCAACTAATCTTTTTTTTTTTTTTTTGAGATGGAGTCTCGCTCTGTTAACCAGGCTGGAGTGCAGTGGTGCGATCTCGGCTCACTGCAAGCTCCGCCTCCCAGGTTCATGCCATTCTCCTGCCTCAGCCTCCCGAGTAGCTGGGACTACAGGCGCCCGCCACCACGCCTGGCTCATTTTTTGTATTTTTAGTAGAGACGGGGTTTCACCATGTTAGCCAGGATGGTCTTTACCTCCTGACCTCATGATCCACCCACCTCGGCCTCCCAAAGTGCTGGGATTACAGGCATGAGCCACTGCGCCCAATCGTGACTAATCTTTAAGAAACGCTACTTGTTGAGTTTTAGTATAGTATCAAAGAAGAGTATTCAGAATGATCTGAAAGGGCTGTTTAATACTCCTCCTGTTTCCAACAGTGTGTCTGTGTGAGGCTAGATTTTCACACAAATGCTTCAATTTGTGTGAAAAATGAAAATGGAAAATTTTCAGTATTGTTTTGATATATTGTAACAGATTGAATACGGAAGTAAATGCGAGAATCTAGGGTCTTCTGTTAGTTTGGCTACTAAAGATATTTGCAAAATTATAAAACAATGCCACTCTTCTTTTTTTTGTTTTAGGAGATATGCTTATTTTTATAAAAATATATTTATATGTAATGAGTTTATTTTATTTAAATGAAATGATAAATACTTAACATTTCTATGTTTTATTTTCTAATATAGTAAATATAGATAGATACAACCTATGTCTATGAAAGCTCTTTGGGGTTCAATAAGTTTTAAGATTATAAAGGAGTCCTAAGGCCCCCAAATTTGAGAACCAGTGCACTAGAGAAAAGTTATTCATTATGCAGAAGGGGATGGGATCCAGAATCTTGCAAGAGACAAGCAGAGTGGGTGGTTTTCAGAGAAGGGAAGCAGGAAGATTCTGTGAAGCATGTGAAATAGAAAGATTGCTATGATTGGAAATGAAAAGTCACTTTGGAATGGGGGTGGATTATCTTGCCTATTTCTTTTTTATCTTTGGCCTTTTGTGAGGTCAGTATTTGCAAGAGTTCTGTGACTTGAACCCAGACTTTTGCCCAGCTCTCATATGATAGAAGTGAGCTGTTGCTAGTTGATTGGTGGATTCTAGCCCAGTTCAGCCCAGTAATTTGATTTATGGGAAGATATGTGGTGAAATGGAATCTTTAGGATTAGAAACTTTCTGTTATGTAACAGATTTTTACCATCTGCTTCATTTCCCTCAACTCACTACCATTTCAGATCCAGAAAAAAAGTTCTACCTACCCCTACTCTCAGTAATAATTTACAACATTATATTGAAGCTCAGTTCCCTGTTCTTCTCTTTTTAAAAAAATGCATTTTGCATTGTAATATAGGAAAGGTACTCTACTTTTTTACTTCAGAATTATTTCTACATGCACTTCTTTTTATCAAGTTTGCTTTTCTGCCCAAATAAGGAATAGTGTGGTTTTGTCTAACGATGTGAAATCACCAATAAACACTGGCTAGATTGGTTTCAGAATCGTGATGCGTGGTTTGTTGTTCTGATTGGGGGTGGGTTTACTGTGAAGCTAATGATCCCTATACCTTAAAGCCCCTCACTTACATGGGCTTTTTTCTATTTGTAATGCTGAATCTTGTTTTTAAAAGAAGGCTTTCCAAATTCTGTTAGCTTCAGACATCACAAAAGCTGGTTCTGAGGGGTTCTGTGTAAGAGCCTTGGAGATCTAGGAGTTGGCTTTAAAGACAATGTTGGATGAGCAGGGCAGATAGCTTTTTTTTTTTTTTTTTTTTTTGAGATGGAGTCTCGCTCTGTCACCCAGGCTAGAGTGCAGTGGCACGATCTCAGCTCACCGAAACCTCTGCCTCCCAGGTTCAAGCGATTCTCCTGCCTCAGCCTCCTGAGTAGCTGGGATTACAGGCTCCCACCACCATGCCTGGCTAATTTTTGTATTTTTAGTAGAAATGGGGTTTCACCATATTGGCCAGGCTGGTCTCGAATTCCTGATCTCAGGTGATCCGCCCACCTCAGCCTCCCAAAGTGCTGGGATAACAGGCGTGAGCCACTGCGCCCAGCCAAGTGCTCAGAAGTATTTTAATCAACTCTTAGTCTTCTTTATTTTCTGAACTTTTAAGCCTTTTTCCTCAGAGTCTTCTACTATTTACTTTCCCAGTGATTATTCTGTTAACAGCGGCAGCACAGTTCTGCTATGTGTATGATCTCTGTGAGTGTAGATACCCTTCACTCTCCTTGTTTTACAGATGAGGAAACAGTCTGAGAGAAGTTTATTAACTTGCCTAAGGTCACACAGCATAGAAAGCAATAGAGCTGAGATTCAAACCTTGCTATGTTTCATGGAACACCTTTACTTGTTTCATCTTCCTGATGTCAGCCAGCCAGATATCTTGGAATGAGAATCTGAAAAAATTCCAACACAAAATACTAATGTCCTAGGGGCCAAGAAGAATTATTATTATTTTTTAAAAATATAATTTGTTTTTTAAACTTGGTGGTAGGTACACAGGCATTTGTTTTATTGTTATTCTTTATACCCTATACATATTTTATTATCATTCTTTTTATGTTTATAAAATATTTAGGCCAGGCGCGGTGGCTCATGTCTGTAATCCCAGCACTTTGGGAGGCCGAGGCAGGCGGATCACGAGGTCAGGAGATCGAGACCATCCTGGCTAACACGGTGAAACCCCGTCTCTATTAAAAATACAAAAAATTAGCCAGGCGTGGTGGCGGGTGCCTGTAGTCCCAGCTACTCGGGAGGCTGAGGCAGGAGAATGGCATGAACCTGGGAGGCGAAGCGTGCAGTGAGCTGAGATCGTGCCACTGCACTCTAGCCTAGGAGACAGAGCGAGACTCCATCTCAAAAAAAGAAAAAAGAAAAAAAAGATATATGTATATATATAAAATACTGTAGAAAAGAATAATTATTGTTTTTATGAATTACATTTTTAATGCAATTCTAGCAATATAAATACAAAACAAAAAGCAAAACCAAAAAGCCCAATCAAAAATATCACCACCCAGGCGAGGTGCAGTGGCTCATGCCTGTAATCCCAGCACTTTGGGAGGCTGAGGCAGGAGAATTGGTTGAATTTGGGAGGCAGAGGTTGCAGTGAGCTGAGATTGTGCCACTGCGCTCCAGTCTGGGTGACAGAATAAGACTCCGTCTCAAAAAAAAAAAAAAAATCACCTCCCAGAAACACATTAAATGAGAAATCATTCCACAATATTCTGGATGCATCTATACAGAAAGATAGAAAAGTGATTAAGATTGTCTCAGTTATCTAGTGTGCGTAACAAGCTACCCCAAAACTTAAAAGCATATAACAAAAAACCAATAATTTATTCAGGGCTACAAGCTCTAATGCTTGAAAAAAGATTGCTACCTTAGCCAGTTTCAGAGCTGCCCCCACACGTGGGGACATCTTTTAGTCATCTAATTTCAGTGGCTTCTAGGCAAGTGAACCAGCTATTGTCTCAAGCACATCAGTAAATCTGTCAATATTGCTTCACTCATTGGTTAGGACTGGTAGTCCCATGTGCTTAGCACATGTAGGCACTTAATGAAGATTCATGAACAAATGAAGTAAGTGAGGGCGCCTTTCATGGACCTGACTGCTTAGCACTGATTTCTCTTTTTGCCTGACTTAGGTATTTGGCTCGAGTAGGGGAGCTTGAAGCTACTGACACTGAAGACCCAAATCTGAATTATGGACTTGTTGTTGACTGTGGCAGCAGTGGTTCCCGGATTTTTGTTTATTTCTGGCCAAGACATAATGGGAACCCCCATGACTTGCTGGACATCAAACAGATGAGAGACCGCAACAGCCAACCAGTGGTTAAAAAAATCAAGCCAGGTACTAATCAGAATATATTTTGTTGTCAATCTCTTTTAAGGCATGAAAGAGGAGACAAAAGAAGCAGAAAGCAAGCTACCCCTTTCTTCTTGAGAGTCTGGGTAATGGGAGGGATATCTCTTTCATTGTCACCCCCTACCTCTCAAATAAATAAATGTTTAGGACCTTGAGGAGAACTTTATAGGGTATCAGTTTCCTGAGTCTTATGTGAGCCGCTTTTTAAAGAAAGTTTTGTCTGTTTGTTTGTTTTAACTTAAGGAATCTCTGCAATGGCAGACACTCCAGAACATGCCAGTGATTACCTTCGTCCTCTGCTGAGCTTTGCTGCTGCTCATGTGCCTGTGAAGAAGCACAAGGAGACCCCTCTTTACATCCTCTGCACAGCAGGCATGAGGCTTCTCCCTGAGAGGTGAGATGCAGGGTACAGGAAACACAGGAAAACGGTGGCACAAGAGATGAAAGGCCAGTTTCATGCACTGTCCTCTGTGGTTCCCTGGTCTATACCCCTAAACCCAATTATGACACAATCATTCATTCCCAACTTCTTGTCATTTGCTGCTTTGGGATCAGTATCTATCTGGGATGACTATAGTGATTCTTAGTTTGGATTGAGGGTTGGGAGTAGTGGTGATGGTAATAGATTTGGATCATCGGGCACATAGAGAACATAATTACAGAATAAATTAGGAAGAGGGTCACCTGATGATCTGGATACTTAGGGACTAGTCAGAGAGCTCTGGTAGGAACACTACCTTTCCTGTAACTCTGCCTAGAACCCTGGCAATAACTGGGGAGTCCCTCTTCTTGCTGCTACTGCAAAGCTCAGTCTCCATTGCCTTAGGCCTGTTTTCTCAGCCCCAGCCAGTCACATCATTTCCACTTGACCTTTGCAATTCAGCCTGACACCTTGCCACCTGATCCCTCTTCCTGCATTAGAGGAAGAGGAAGAGACGGCTGTATTTAGGCCAGACTCCTTGTTTGTGATTTCTCTCCTTTGGTACCACCTTGATCCGTCCATACTTACGTAGGCCTGGGGTAAGAATGAGCTCCCTGAACTTTTTTTTAAATGATTTTTATTTTATTGTGGTAAGCATACAACATGAGAGCTACCCTCTAACCAGATTTTTTTCTTTTTTTTTAGAGACAGGGTCTGCTCTGTTGCCCAGGCTGGAGGGCAGTGGTGTGATCACAGCTCACTTCAACCTCTGCCTCCCAGGCCCAAGTGATCCTCCCACCTCAGCCTCCTAAGTAGCTGGGACTACAGGTGGGCACCATCACACCCAGCTAATTTTTGTGGAGCCAGGTTTCACCATGTTGCCCAGGCTGGTTTAGAACTCCTGGGCTCAAGTGATCCGCTTGCCTCAGCCTCCCAGAGCGCTGGGATTTCAAGCATCAGCTACCATGTCTGGCCCAACAAATTTTTAAGTATACAATACGTTATTGTTGACTGTGTGTACAGTGTTGTACAGTGGATCTTCAGTGCTTATTCATCTTGCTTAACTGAAATTTTGTGCCTATTTATTTCCCTTAGCATATTGTCGTTAGTGTTCATCCACCTTGTCACATATTGCAGAATGCCCTTTTTTATTTAAAAAAGTCTAAATAGTATTCCACTGTGTGTATGTACCATGTTTTCTTTACATATTCATCTGTCAGTGAACATTTAGGTTGTTTCCACATCTTGGTTATTGTAAATAATGCTTCAGTGAACATGGGAGGGCTCATATCTCTTTGAGATCCTGATTTTAAATCTTTGGAATAATTAGCCAGAAGTAGGATTGCTGGATCATATGACAGTTTGATTATTTATTTATTTATTTATTTATTTATTTATTTATTTATTGAGACAGGGTCTCGCTCTGTTGCCCAAGCTGGAGTGCAATGGCATGATCTCGGCTCACTGCAACTTCCACCTCACAGGCTCAGGTGATTCTCCCACCTCAGCCTCCCAAGTATCTGGGACCACAGGCATGCGCCACCATGCCTGGCTAATTTTTTGTATTTTTTTTGTAGAGATGGGGTCTTGCCATGTTGCCCAGGCTGTTCTTGAAGTCCTGGGCTCAAGCAGTCTGCACATCTTGGCCTCCCAAAGTGCTGAATTACAGGCGTGAGCCACCGTACCCAGCCTATATTTTTAATTTTTTGAGGAACCTCCATACTGTTTTGCAGAGCTGCTGCACCATTTTATATTCCCACCAGCAGTATGCAGAGTTTCCAATTTCTCCACAGCCCTGCCAACACTTGTTGTCTTTTGTTTTTTGGATAACAGCCATCCTGACAAGTGTGAGGTGATATGTCATCGGGGTTTTGATTTGCATTTCCCTGATGACTAGGGATGTTGAGCAACTTTTCATATGCCTGTTGGCCATTTCTGTGAATGGAGAAATGTCTATTCAAGTCTTTAGCCCATTTTTACATTGGGTTAATAGGATTTTTGCTGTTGAGTTGTAGGAGTTTCTAAAATGTTTTAAAGATAAACCCCTTACCAAGGTATAGTTCGCAAATATTTTTTCCCATTCTGTAGCTTGCCTTTTTACTCTGTTAATTTTTTCCTTTATTGTTCAGAAATTTTTAGTTTGATATAGTCTTACTTGTTTATTTTTGGTTGCCTGTGCCTTTTGGTGTCATATCAATGAGACCATTGCCAACCTTAACTTTAGAATTCATCCTCCTGGAATGTTCATGGTCTCATAGGCATCAGGTATTTCCTTATTAGCTTAAATATTTTCCTTTGGTCAACAACAGTTTTTTTTTTTTTTACGACGTTTAAATTTTATAGTTGGCTTTCTTTCCTTAAAACAACAGCAAACAACAAAAACCTCAGCCATACATGTAAGGCTCCAAGGCTTATGTCAGACATGTAGACAACATAACATATAGCAGCAATGCTTCTTTCAGTGGACTTTTTTTCACAGTTACTGGTTTACTGACTGGTTTACTGTTGAGAAGCAGATTATTTATATAGCCATTTGTCAACATGAGAGGTTTTTTAGTTCCTTATTGCCCCATACATTTCAGTCTTTAAAAAATTTTTTGTTTTGTTTTTACTTATCTTTAAAACCAAACTTTAAATATTGTAACTGCAGCCTTAACTCCTTAAGGGAAATCTTAAAAATGAACAAAACAAAACAATACAACTTACAACCCTGCTACCCCATCAAAACTGTTTCATTTTGTTGTATTCCCTCCTTTCTGTTCACATATATGTAATTTCCACAAAGTTGCAATCATACTGTGCATGCAATTAAGAATTTTTATTTGACATAGGTGATATTCATATTGTTCAAAAATTTTAGAAACCCTGGGAAGAATATAGATGACACAAGAGCAGGTGCCACATCACAAAGTCTATAAAAGGCCAAGGAAAGGGGAGGGAAGCCAGAGAAAAAGCTGACTTGGAGGTTAAAAAGGCAGAATTGACCAGCTGAGCTGGGCAGAGGAACCCACTTGGTAGTTTGGCTACCTTTAGTGTGTTTGGAGGAAAGGAGATTGTTGCCTCACCTCCTGGCACTGTTCGGTATTACCTCTGTCAAAGAAGTTTCCATCCAAACAAAACCCACTGTGTAGTTCCACCCTTTTTGTCTAAGATGTTAGTTGTCAATGTGGAAACTCTGAATATTAATATTTATTGTATCTAAAGAATTTTTAAAGAAATTTGCCTTTTTTTTTTTTTCTCTTTCAACTTGTTTTCTGGTCACCTCTCTAAATAATGCATACATCTGTTCTAGGCTTATAAAATCATTGCTGCCTCTAAGTCCAAGCTAGTTGTTGGCATAAATGTGACTATCAGTATAAGAACCTGTTTTGTATGATTAATGGTTTGCTAATTTATTAGCATTTGTAAGCAGATTCAAAATAGGGTTGAACCATTTAGACTATATTTTGAATTTATTAGCATTTGGTTTTATTTCTTTGCCAAAGGCCTGGACTAACAGAATTTTTTCTACCTCCCTTTTATTTTGCAGTTAAAAAAAATCCCTTAAAAATTACACCATAATACAAGGTGGTGTTTAATAAAATAATAATTTTTATTTTAGGAAATTTCACTTGTGTATAAAAGTAAAGAGAACAGTGCAGTAAATCCCCATTTACCCACTACCCAGCTTTAACACTTACCAACATTTCGCCATTTTAAAAGCATTTTAAATAAATAAACAATATTGAATTTTAGAAGATGAAAGCTTTATCCTGTCACTATGTATACATGAAGAATGATTTGGGTTTTTGTTTTTTTAGCATAAATGGAATCACATTATACATACTGTTTTGTAAAATGTATTGGACATCTCTTATCTTTTCATGTCTATACATGTAGATATAAGTAGACTTCATTTCTTTTAACATCTGTATAGTATTACATTGCATGGCTGTGCCATAAGTTATTTAACCAATCCCTATGGTATGGTATTTCCAGTTTTTCATTGTTATAAATAATTTTCATTGTTATAAATAATGCTGCAGTATTTCTCTTCTTTATTTTATTGTTTGATGATTTCCTTGGAATTAATTTCTAAAAGTATAACAGCTGGATCAAAGGTTAAATACATTGAAACATTTTGAAGCATGGTCCTGGATTGCCCTTTAGAAAGGTTGTACTAGTAATTTATTTATTTATTTATTGGAGATGGAGTCTCCCTCTATCGCCCAGGCTGGAGTGCAGTGGCATGATCTCGGCTCACTGCAACCTCCACCTCCCGGGTTCAAGCGATTCTCCTGCCTCAGCCTCCCGAGTGGGATTACAGGTGTCTGTCACCATGCCTGGCTAATTTTTGTATTTTTGGTAGAGACGGGGTTTCACCATATTGGCCAGACTGGTCTCAAACTCCTGACCTCAGGTTATCCATGTGCCTCACCCTCCCAAAGTGCTGGGATTATAGGCATGAGCCACTGCACCCGGCCTGTACTAGTAATTTGCATAACTAACAGCAACATATGTTGGTGCCCATTCTTCCATATCATTGCCAAAACCAACGAACCCTCTCTTTGAGGAGTTTAGAAGCATATCCAATAGGGACAGAAGAATACCCCTTCTTGGTCCCCATTTGAAATTCTTATTGCAAGAATTTAATATGTATAACAAGGAACTTTTTTAAAGAAACTATACTTGACATTATACTGGAAGATTATTACTTCAAATATAGATCTTCACTTTGAAGTGCTGACAACATTCTTCATCAAGTAGTACTGACAACTGTCTGAGCCAGCAGAATATTTTTGTATTGAATATTTTTTAATCCAAGATAACTTGTCTTATTTTAACTAACATTTTCTCTAGATGCATATTATTACTTCTAGCTTTGTTTCTTTGCTTTCCTTTGCTTGATAATATTGATTACATGCTTAAAATGTTAGAGGAAAGACAACCCTATAGATACAAAGTTTCAAATGTTTTCCCCAAATTGGAAATGTTGTTATGTCCTCTGGATTTTGATCCTGATCTAGGGTTTTCAAATGGTAAGATTTTCACAATGAAAAAAAAATCAACCCTTGAAATATGGAAAAGGAGATTAAAAAGTTAATTGTGGCTGGGCGAGGTGACTCACACCTGTAATCCCAGCACTTTGGGAGGCCGAGGCAGGTGAATCACCTGAGGTCAGGAGTTCGAGACCAGCCTGACTAACATGGTGCAACCCCGTCTCTACTAAAAATACAAAATTAGCCGGGTGTGGTGATCCATGCCTGTAATCCCAGCTACTTGGGAGGCCGAGGCAGGAGAATCACTTGAACCTGGGAGGCAGAGGTTGCAGTGAGCCGAGATCACGCCATTGCACTCCAGCCTGGGCAACAAGAGTGAAACTCCGTCTCAAAAAATAGTTAATTGTTAGCTTATGTAAAGGATTACATTAAAACTTGTGGAACCAACAGTACATCTTGTGTGGTAATGTGAAGCATTGTTTCTATGTTGTGTAAGATTTGAGGATGAGATTGTGTTCCTTAATTTAACATCTTTGTTTTACAGTAGTGAGGAATAATGTAATTACATCAATTTTATAGTTTATGCAACTTGGCTGCAGTTTCCTGTGGCTTGTTTGTACTCAGCCTGTGAGAGTCATAGAACCGTAGTCTCATAGCCTCATCTTTTAACACTCTTTGAATAATAACATCATATAAGGGGAAAGTATTACTATTACCATGTTGCCTTTTAGGTAGGAGGCTATACCTGGAGGCAGTTTAAACTTTTAAAATCAAAGGCGGTACCAAAAAGAAGCAGGGCTGGACAAGTAGATGAGGTAGGTGAACAGTGAGGTCATGACAAGGCTAAGTAGAAGGACAAGTTGAGGCAGTTTATGAGAAGAGAGTTTAGTGACTAACTTTGGGATTTTTTGTTCTTTCTTGCAGGAAGCAGTTGGCTATCTTGGCTGACCTAGTGAAAGATTTACCACTGGAGTTTGACTTCCTCTTTTCACAGTCTCAAGCAGAAGTGATCTCTGGGAAGCAGGAAGGTACTGGGCCTTAAGGGGTGCAGCTGGTTCACCTCTAAGCCAACCATGGCACAGCCTCTCTAACGGGTGTTTAGAATTATTCTATATATCTGATTTTAATTTTTCTGCCAATAATTTTCTTGATTCTGCTACATAGTTGATTTGATTATTTGCATATTTTGCATTGGCATCTGTTTTAGAATGCTGGTTCTGGAAGTCAAAAATGTGTATCTCTTTTTAACTTAGTGCTAAGCAATATGTTTATAAGAATGTATTAGTATTTAATGATTTCAGTTGGATATTTGGTTAGCTAACTATACTTTTGAAAACATATATAGTTCTAGGAGTTGTATTGAGTTTGTCAAAGTCAAATGTAAGGTAAATTATTAAAGTAAGGAGAAACTTTAATTCCAAGGGATGATCAGAATGAGTTACTTTTGTTTTGTTATGCCTTCATTGCAATTACTATGCAGTATTGATAATTCCCTGGAATCTCACACTATTGGGTTTGTACTTTTAGAGTGAATATGTGTTCTCATGCAGCCAAATTGGCCAGTTTGATGAATTATATTTCCATTTCTTATAAACGAGAAGGAGATTTATATGTCTTCTAATTGCAGACATATACATGGGAAAAGATTTACCTTTTAAAATTTCAGTATTGCATTTTTCAGTTGTAAAATTTCTATTTTGATCTTCTTAATATTCTACTTCTTTTCTTTTCTGTTTCTTTGCTGAGACCTTCTATCTTTCCATTCATTGTAGGACTGCCCATATTTCTTGGTTATATGGTTGCTCTAATATCTTTGATAATTCCAATATATGTGTCATCTCAGAGTTGGCATCTTTTGATTGTCTTTTCTCTTGTGAGTTGAGATTTTCCTGGTTCTTTGTATGCCAAGTATTTTTATATTCCATCCTGGACATTTTGAATATTACATTATGAGACTCTGGGTCCTGTTTAAATCAAAGAGAACTTTTTTTTTTGTTTTAGGAGGCAGTTGATCTCAAGTTCTGAGCTGCTTTCTGTAGGCTGTGAATCTTTTTTTTTTTTTTTTTGAGACAGAGTTGCACTCTTGTTACCAACAATGAGTGCAATGGTGTGATCTCTGCTTACTGCAATCTCCACCTCCTGGGTTCAAGTGATTCTCCTGCCTCAGCCTCCCAAGTAGCTTGGATTACAGGCATGCACTACCATGCCTGGCTAATTTTGTATTTTTAGTAGAGACAGGGTTTCACCATGTTGGTCAGGCTGGGCTCAAACTCCTGACCTCGTGATCCGCCTGCCTCAGCCTCCCAAAGTGCTAGGATAACAGGCGCGAGCCACTGCGGCTGGCCCGTGATTCTATTAGTTCATTTTTCTTTTCTTTCTTTCTTTCTTTTTTTTTTTTTTTTTGAGACAGAGTCTCGCTCTGTCATCCAGACTGGAGTGCAGTGTCGTGGTCTCAGCCCACTGCAACCTCCGCTCCCTGGTTCAAGCGACTCTCCTGCCTCAGCCTCCCGAGTAGCTGGGACTATAGGCGTGTGCTACCACGCCTGGCTAATTTTTTGTATTTTTAGTAGAGACGGAGTTTCACTGTGTTAACCAGGATGGTCTCGATCTCCTGACCTCGTGATCCACCCGCCTCAGCCTCCCAAAGTGCTGGAATTACAGGTGTGAGCCACCGTGCCCAGCCTATTAGTTCATTTTTCAAAGCCTTGGCCACTGCTATTTGGATTTGTCCTGTGTGTCAGCCAGTGGCTAATCTGGAACCTGGGCAGTGGCCTAGCCTGTAGTTCAGCTCTCAGAGCTGTTTGGATATTGTTTAGGGTCAGATCCATGTATTTGTAGCTTGGAGGTGAGCCCAGGGGTTCATACACAACTTTGCTCCCTACTGTCTGTGATCCCTCTGCCACTTTCTGGTTCCTTGGAGCTCCCTTTCATGATCCTCCTGTCAGAATACCAGGGCTTTAATTTGCCCACTCTCTGCCATGCACTTCTCATGACTGCATCTGCATCCAGGGCCAAGCGGTAGGAGGACAGAGGGAGCCTAAATAAACAATAGGATTTGTTTCACAGTCTTGAAGCTACAGCTTCTCTGGTCAGAGAAAAGAATTCAAAGCCCTCAGAGTTTTAGGTACCTGCTCAAATTCTACCTCTGTTGCCTGAGGTTAGAGAGAACAAAATAAGAAAAAAAAAAGCAGGAGATTTCCCTTATTTTCTCTGAACTTTTGGCATTCCTTTTTCTGTTCTTTGGACCAGAAAATGAGTTGAAGTTCCTCTGTTCACACCTGGTGTTTACTTTCATGTTTCAAGCTGCTCTTAAGTCTAGACCAGGTAATATCTGAGGGGGAAAAAATGGGACACTCACTACTGGCTTGGTGGTAGTTTAAACCCTGGTCTCTTTCCCGGTGTGCTCATTATCATTTACTTTCAGAGTTTCCAGAAAGCTGCTCCATGCATTCTATCTAGAGTTTATATTTGTATTCAGTGGGGAGACAAGATTGCCCAGAACTAGAACTCCAAAATTTTAATTTTTTCTTTTTTTTCGATATCTTTGTGACATTCAGATGATTTATACTTCTTAGACATTTGTTATACAATTAATTTCTATTCATTGAGGAAATTTAGAAGATGCAAATAATTTTAAAAGGGAAAAAAATCACAAGATGAAAGATTTGAAATTCCTACATTGAGAGTATGGAATAAAATACTATGATTACTTTTTCCAAGAAAAAGAGGAAAGAGAAGCCCTAAGGGAGAGGTGTATACATGGCATAGCAGTAGAGAATTAAGTGAGGGCTTTTCTGTTTCTTACTTAGGGGTTTATGCATGGATTGGAATCAACTTTGTTTTGGGAAGATTCGACCACGAGGATGGTGAGTAATATTGTCTTTTTATGACAGTTTACCTAAGGGCTGAAGATTTAAGTTATAACCTATCAGTAGCATGTAAATGCAAATTTTGAGTTGTTTTTCTTTTTTCAAACATAAGATGCTTCATTTTCCAGTCCTAATTTGCTTTCTTTGATTTCTTTTTAACTTTTTAATATGGAAAGTTTCAAACATTCACAAAAGTAGAATAATAAAATGAACCTCCATGGACCCATTACCCAGGCTCAATATTTACTAATGTTTTGCCATTTCTCCCCCATATCCCCCCATGTATTAAAGGTTTTTTTTTCTCATTGAATGTTTTAAAAAGCAAACCCCAGACATGTAATTTTTATTTTCATGTATGTCAGTATGTATCTACAACAGATAAGGGGTTTCAAAATGAACAAAAAATATATCCATAATGCCATTTTTAAATTTAATAGAATTAACAATTTCTAATATCATACAATACGTATCTAATACCCTATCCAGGTATAGATTTTCCTGATTTTCTCAAGAATGTTTATTTGTAGTGGGCTTGTTCAAATCAGAATCTGAACAAGGGTCATGCATTGCATTTGATTAATATGTCTCTTTAGTCTCTTTTAATCTATAATTGTTAACCTTACCACTTCACTCCCCTGCCTTTAAAAGCAAGAAAAAATTGGATCACCTGGTAGAAAGAATTTGCCACATGCTAGATTTGATTGACTGCATCTTTGTGGGGTTAACATGTTTTCTTTAACATGTTTCTTATCCCCTCATATGTCCTTTAAACTGGAGGTCAGATATAGATGTTTGATTAGACTCAGATTCAATTCCATCTGCAAGACTAAATCATAGAAGGCGCTGTGTGTTTTCCACTACTCACATCAGGAGTTTTGTAATGTCTGGTTGACTCACTTTTTGTCATGCTCAGACTGATCAGGTATTGAGAGTTCAAGTATTATCAGCCTGATCTAACTTAGTATTAAAATTCCTTATCTCCCTTTCATGGAATTGTGGTAATAGCCAATTGTGATCATTGCTTGGACATGTTTTTCATTAGAGATTGCAAAATGGTGGTATTTCTAATTCTGTCATTCCTTCTGCATTTAACAGCTAGAATTTTTATGTAATGAACTTTTCTTGATCAACTCTTTGGTTACCCTGACATATAGTTCTTATGGGAAAGACAGAATAAATCCTTGATTCTTTTTATTCATCACATTTCTGAATAATGAGTTGGTGTCTAGCAACTTCCAAAGGTAACCAGTGGAAAAAAAGTTTTAATTATTATTATGAACTCATGGATTTTAATATATTAGATGCATTAGAGCCCATCACATTATTACTATTTTAAGGAGCATCTTTAGGTTGGCTCCTGTATCCTTTTAATATGACCCCAATACTCTTTTATATTCCCCTTGCTATCTGGTACAGCAATGTATTCCAGGGTCATCTTGTATACTTTCTACCCTAGACCTGGCATTGGCCTGTTTTTAAAAGAGCCCTGGTTTCTTTTAGTAAAAGATGGTATTTAGAGATTATTGGTCCAGATACCACAGGTGGTCATTACTCCTGGGATATCATTGCTTCTAGGCCTTTCAGTGAACACAGCTAGGAAATATGTATTTTTTAGAAAGAGAAAAATAAATGAGTTCATAGTCATATTTCTGACTCATATGTAAGATTATAGGGTGCTATTAATTTATTTGATTTTTATACCTATATCCTTTTTGTTCTGTTATGCTGAATCTTTGTTCCTAAAGATATCGAGATAAACATTTATTTGTTTTATTCCACAATATGTTTCATAATTTTTTTTTTTTTTTTTTGAGACAGTCTTGCTCTGTCACCCAGGCTGGAGTGCAGTGGTGCAATCTCGGCTCACTACAACCTCCACCTGTCGGGTTCAAGCGATTCTCCTGCCTCAGCCCCCTGAGTAGTTGGGATTACAGGTGTGCAGCACCATGCCTGGCTAATTTTTGTGTTTTAGTAGAGACAGGGTTTCACCATATTGGTCAGGCTGGTCTCGAACTCCTGACCTTGTGATCTGCCTGCCTCAGTCTCCCTTCATAATTTTTAAATAATAAAACCAACAATATTGTTAACAAGACTACTGCGATGTAGCTTAAGATATTTGTTTCTTTTGTCCTTAGGCTATATCCTACTAGGGATACGTAGTCAAAATGTCATGTTTAAGTAATTCGCAAGAATTATTCTTTGTGTATTATATAGTTGATTCAGTTAGTATACTTGTTTGCTTTCTTTTTTTTATTTTGAGACAGGTTCTCTGTCACTGAGGCTAGAGTTTAGTGGTGCGATAATAGCTCACTGCAGCCTCAAACTCTTGGGCACAAATGATCCTCTGGCCTCAGCCTCCTGAGTAGCTGGGACTACAGGTGTGCACCACCATGCCCAGCTAATTAAAAAAAAATTTTTTTTTTTATGAGAGTGTCTCACTATGTTGCCTAGGCTGGTCTTGAACTCCTCGGCTCACATAATCCTCCCACCTTGGCCTCCCAGTGTTTTGGGATTACAGGTGTGAGCCATGGCACCTGCCTGCTTTCAAATTTTCAAGGGATTGCTGTTTTGGGGGTTTGACTTAATTTTATTTTTTAATTACTAGGGCCTTTTTGTTCTCTTATTTATTTCAGAATCAGATGCTGAGGCTACCCAGGAATTGGCAGCAGGACGGAGAAGGACAGTAGGGATACTGGATATGGGAGGAGCCTCTCTCCAAATTGCTTATGAAGTTCCTACCTCAACCTCTGTCCTTCCTGCAAAGCAGGTACTTTACCTTTTAGGGAAATTTAGTTGCTAGGAATGCTAGTATTTGAGAAGGAAGGACACTGTCTTTGGACTTAGACCAACCTACCTGGCTCTAAATATTTGTTCAGATACTTGCTAGCTTGCGTTATCTTGAGTAGGTTACCTCTCTGAGCCTCAGCTTCCTCCTGTGTGAAAAAGGAATAATAATAGTATCTACCTCATAAAGTTATGAGGATCAAATAATACCATGTTTGTAAAGCATTTAGCAAACTGTCCAGCATAAGTGTTCGATACATTTTAACAATTATAACTATACTAGGTATCTCCTGCCATTGCTGAGGATAAACATGATAATGCATTTACATTCTGGAGCACAGTATTTGATACATATCTATTGTTCAATAAATGTTATTCCCTTTCCCCTTACTGATGATTCCATTCTGGGCCTTCTAATAATCCTTACCCCACTAGAATGTAAAGAATGTATTTTGAGGGAGAAGTTTCATCCTACACAGACACTTTTTGTACAGCCATTATGTACACCTATTATGTACACCCATTATGTGCAAGGAATAGACAATATTATGTACAAGGAATAGACATGTGAGTTACACTGTCCCTAAAAACTTATAATTTATCTGTCAGTGGAGACAGCTTGTGATATCAGGGAGACTGTAGCAGTGCTTAACTTGATCTAAACCAGGGCTTCTCATCGTTGGCACTCTTGACATTTTGGGTCAGATAATTCTTTGTCATCAGGGGTTATCCCATGCATCATATGATATCTCTTGCCTATACCAGATGTCAGTAACAACCCTCCCCCTTCCAGTTGTGACAATCAAAAGTGTCTCCAGACATTACCAGATGTGTGGGTAAGGGTGGAAATTGCCCATCATTGAGAACATCTGGTTTAAACAGAGAGCTGTGGCAATATGGGGACTGGCAGCCAACTTAGTTTGCAAAGTTGAATGGGAGCCATTCTTGCTTCATGGAAGGTAAAGTATTTACCTGGGCCTTGGATGAGAGTAGGCTTTTTTTTTTTTGCAGAGTGGAGGCTGAGGGAAGGCCACCTGCATGGAGGGAACACTATATACAAAGGCATAGAAAAAGCAGCACAGAGGCCAGAATGTCCAGGGAATGACGAATAGCCTTTTGCAGTATAGGATTTTCAGGTGTGCTAGTAGTTAAGACTGGGAAGATAAGATGGAGCTAAATCATGAGCAGTATTGAGTGCTATCATAGGGGGACTGGCTTTTATTTCCATAGATAGTGGAAAACCACCAAAGGTTTTTGAGTAAGGCAGTCACATGGGCCTCAGTTTCATTTATAAAATAATTAAACTGTGAAGGTCCTTCTCAGCTCTGAATTTTGTGATGATGTCAGTTGTGTGACTGTGATCTGATCTTTTTGTAGTGAAAAAATTTTTGTGTCAGTAGGAGAAAGAATATAGGTCACGGAACCTTGAGTGAGAAGTAATAAAGGGCTGAGTTAGACAAAGTAAGTGGAAATGAAAGGGAGGGGACAGATTTCAGGGGATAGTTTGGAGTGAAAACCCAATGTAATTGAGCGATTGATTGTGGTAGTGTGAGTAGGGTGGGAGGATGGCCAGCAGTGCTGAGGATCTATCCTAGATAACCAGAAGACTGAGGAACCCAGTAACTGAGAGAAGAGCAACAGGGGTAAGGGCAGGGGTGATATTAAGCAAACAGTATTGTCCTGAGAGATCTGGATGAGAGCGTCTATCTGGTCTTCTAGTTCAGAAGTTGTAAAACTAATGACTTCAATTTTGGATATATTGAATTTAAGATACCCAAGGAACATATATGTCAGAATATCCACAGGACTGTTGGAAATGTGAGTTTAGCAGTCAGCAGAGAATTTCATGCTGGGGTTGGAAATGTGGGGGACTAACTAGGTTGTGATACTTTTTAGTCTATATTCGTTAGTATGTATTTAACAGGTAAAACGAAGGCATGGATCTGATACTAAGAAATAGGTGACAAGTGGGACTGGGGCTTCAAGTCTTAAAGAAATGACTTTTGTGTGTGTGCAGATTTAGAAAGGAACACGGTTATGGAAAGCAACACTGGTACGGAATGCATACTTGCAAGCAACAAATTAGATTTACATATAGCAGGCCGGGCACGGTGGCTGACGCCTGTAATCCCAGCACTTTGGGAAGCCAAGGCGGGTGGATCACCTGAGGTCAGGAGTTTAGGACCAGTCTGGCCAACATGGTGAAACCCCATCTCTACTAAAAATACAAAAATTAGCTGGGCAGGGTGGGCAGGCACCTCTAACCCTGCTACTCAGGAGGCTGAGGCAGGAGAATCGCTTGAACCTGGGAGGCAGAAGTTGCAGTGAGCCAAGATCGCACCACTGCATTCCAGCCTGGGTGACAGAGTGAGACCCCATCTCAAAAAAAAAAAAAATAGTAATTACACATAGCAATATAATGGCTCTTCAAGATGAATCTTAGTGCTTGGTAAAAATGGAAGAAACTGTGAGACAATGGCATTTAAAACATTTTAAATAATCCTGAATGCCTAATATATTTTTTTGTACAACTCACAAAGTTATGTACATTCACAAAGTTGTGCAGCCACCACTATTGAATTCCAGAACATTTCATCGCCCCAAAAAGAAACCCCCCCCTATATTCACTCCCCACTCATTTCCCATTAGCAGTCACTCCTCATTCTCTCCTCTCCCTACCCCTGACAACTATTCATCTACTTTCTCTCTCCAGTGGATTTGCCTATTCCGGACATTTTGTATAAATGAAATCATACAATATGTGGTGTTTTACGTCTGGCTTCTTTTACTTAGCAAAATGTTTTCAAGGTTCAGCCATCTCGTGGTATGGGTATTTCATTCCTTTTTATGGCTGAACAGCATTCCATTGTATGACCAACCATGCTGTATTTTGTTTATCCATTTATCAGCTGATGAACATTTCAGTGGTTTTCCCTTTTTGGCTATTATGCACAGTGCTGCTGTGAACATTCATATACACATTTTTCTATGTACATAAGTTTTTTTTTTTTTTTTTTTTTGAGATGGGGTTTCACTCTTGTCACTCAGGCTGGAGTGCCATGGCACGATCTCGGCTCACTGCAACCTCTGCCTCCCAGGTTCAAGCGATTCTCCTACCTCAGCCTCCTGAGTAGCTGGGATTACAGGCACCCACCACCATGCCTGGCTAATTTTTGTATTTTTAGTAGAGACGGAGTTTCACCATGTTGGCCAGGCTGGTCTCGAACTCCTGGCCTCAAGTGATCCACCCTCCTTGGCCTCCCAAAGTGCTGGGATTATAGGCATGAGCCACCATGCCCACCCCAGTTTTTGGATCTCTTGGTATATACCTTGGAGTGAAATTGCAGGGCACAATGGTATTTTCACAAATTAAAAAGAAATACATTCAAAACAAGAATCCTCATTTTATAATAATACATATATACAAAAATTATACATAACACATTAGAATGGTTGCCCATGGCAGAGAGTGGAATGAGATTAAGTATGAAGATAAAAGAGAATAAATAAATAAAGCAAAAGAGAGGCTTTGCCATGATAATGTGGAATGAGCTGAGGAATATGATTAATTCAGCCTCTGCCCTTGAGGTTCAAGAAAATATATAGCACCTTTTCATTGGCAGTACAATAAAATTGAACTTTCCCAATCCCCAAACCTGTCACAAGGAACCTTAGGGCTTCTTGGATAATGTTAGAAAAGGCCACAGAACTGGGCACGGTGGCTCACACCTGTAATCCCAGCACTTTGGGAGGCTGAGAAGGGCTGATCATGAGGTCAAGAGATCGAGAACATCCTGGCCAACATGGTGAAACCCGTCTCCACTAAAAATACAAAAATTAGCTGGGCATGGTGGCACGCGCCTGTAGTCCCAACTACTCAGGAGGCTGAGGCAGCAGAATTGCTTGAACCTGGGAGGCGGAGGTTGCAGTGAGCCGAGAGCATGCCACTGCACTCCAGTCTGGTGACACAGTGAGACTCTGTCTCAAAAAAAAAAGAAAAGAAAAAGAAAAGGCCACAGAATAGATCTTATGATGATCCACAGAGTTCCTTAAATTTATTTTTATTAAAGGATTTTTTCCTATTAAAATAACACATTCCCATTGTGGGGAATTGGAAAATACAGAAAAATACATGTGAGAAAATGATATCTGTAGTAATTCTACCTCCTATATAACTACAGATAGTGTTTTGGGTTTCTAATTTCATATTTAGTTTTTAATTTAGTGTCTAATTTGTACCTTTTAGTGCAGTCTTGTCATTTTGTGTCTTTGTTTAAAATAATGCTATGAGGATGAAAGAATGCTTAAGATGTTTTAAAGAGTAGTCATAGAAATGAAGCCTCGTGTATTAGCAATGTCATAGCTTTCTAGAAGGCAACCAAAACTAAAATTCCCTTTTTCTCTTGGTATTGTATTATAGGAAGAAGCTGCCAAGATCCTGCTGGCTGAGTTCAACCTGGGCTGTGATGTGCAACACACTGAACACGTGTACAGGGTTTATGTCACAACTTTTCTGGGTTTCGGAGGCAACTTTGCCCGGCAGCGCTACGAAGACCTTGTTCTGAATGAAACTCTTAACAAAAACAGGTACATTTGATATGGGATCTGAGTTTCTGAAATATAATGTCAGGCTGCAGATATTAGGGAGAAATATTCACATCCTCCTAAGACAGATAAGTCCCTGCTTCCTCCTTCTTTCTGACTACCCCTGCCAATGGGGTAGCATCTCTTAAAGACCTCTATTAGCAGTCCCACTCTGGGTGAGGGTGCATTCTGATCTTTGTTATTAGGACTCATAAAGTACAGTAGCTTATTGTGATCTCTTGCTGTTTCCCATATTCAGACCTGACATCATGGGAAAAGGGAGATGAATTAAATTGCCAGTTTAAAATGTACAATATATAGTGTAGCTGCTAGCAGTTCCTTCTGCATGGAAGTGTTCAAGACATATTTGTTGAATTACAGTGCAGTTGCATCTTTTGTGAGAGTTCAGTTCTGTAGTATGTCTAAAAGATAAAAAGCAAGCGTAGTTAAAATTAACTTTTAAAATGGTCTCTCATCAAATTCATAATAGTCAGTTTTTCCTTTAGCATTGGACAGATCACAGATTCTTCATTTGAGTACCAGATGAAGTAGTTAGACCTTAATGTACAAACAGTGGTGGGATTTCTTGTTTCTTTTTTGTTTTTTAAGTCTGTAAAATTATTTATTTTATCATTAAGCACACTGAAGGAAAGCATAAGAGAAAGCAGAGTTCTTTTCCATCATTAAATTTACACAAAATTTTGGAATGAAACCAGTTTAAGTAATGGGGTGATTGATTGTGGTGGCGTAGGTAGGGCAGGGAGGATGGCCAGCAGTGCTGAGGGTCTAGCCTAGGTAACCAGAAGGGTGAGAAACCCAGTCACGGAGAGAAGGACCACAGATGAAAGGGCAGGGCTGATACTAAGCAAACAACACACTTACCTATGTATACTTAACCATTTAGCTACGAACACTAGCTTGAAGAAGTACTGGTATACCCCGTTTGTAATAATTTATCCACAGCAATCAATTATCTTATATTTACAGCATGTTGAAGTAAATATTGTCCCATAAGTCTATTTTGTTTTTGTAAGTCTTAGTCTCTAGGAGTTCAAGGTGCTTTGGGAGAATCCTGGTGCCCTGGATGATTGACTAATGCATTAAAATCAAGTGGTGTGTTTGTATTCTGAAAGTACTCCTAAATCTATACAAACATTGCTTGGGTTGAGGTGCTCAGATGTCTCCTGCAGGCACCATGATGTTTGAAGATCATTTGTTTTGAAAGTTTCACACCAGTTTTGGTTTTCCTTCTTCATTAGCTGCTGTGCTTCCTTTTCCATTTTCTTCTTTTGTTCTACTCCTTTCTTTTCTGTCTGCTGTTTTCTGCTGCCTCCAAACTACTTCTTGCCAGACTGCATCTTCTTCTTCCCATGCGTTGGTATTTTCTTGCCAAGTAGCTAAGTCACCTACATCAGGTGACTGATGAGTAAAAGGCATATCTTGTGTAGCTGCCAGTCTATTAACCTATTTCCTGAGATGGCAAAATGATCATTGTCTCTTCTCAGTAACAATTTTCTGAGTTTTCCTTACAGTTGGTGTCACATCCTTAAAATAGTCGGTTCCAGTTGTTGTAAAGTGTTCTGTTGTACTGCCTCATTCCATTCTCACTCTCGGTCTTTACACCTGTGGGTGCATCCTCATTCTAAGAAGTCCACTCTTCAACATCTGTCTGTTTAGGAACTGATGAATAATTAACTGCAATTGGCAAAGTTACTTGGACCCCAACTTAATTTCTGTCCTTGGACAGATCTTCATACTCATCATTTTGAGGAATGAGAATATGGTTGCTAGGCAAGTATAAACTCGAAATAACTGGACCTGTGTTACGGCCATGGTGGGAATCAAAGCTTTCCAGTCTTCTCCCCACTCAGAGGCTCCAGGCTCTGCAGGTGGCTTCCTGGAGCTGGTGCTGTGCCTGTTCTGTTCCAGCACTGCTCATTCAGAGGCAGGCATGGGCTCCATCACCATTGCCAGCCATTGCACATGGGCCACTGCCGTGGTCTGCTCTTCAGGAATCTCTCCCCACAGCCCTTCCCACCTCACCCCCTACCAGTTGTATTTTTAAACATTAGAATCACACTCCGCACGATAAGGTCCTTGCACTTTTAGGAGGTACGTGGGAATGAAGACCAGATGGAGAACAGCAGATTCACATCTCCAATTTCACTACAGACTAGGAAATACACATGTTGACTAAAACGTCGAACAGAATTGATCACCATATTCCTCTTTTTTCTAAATTTAACTTGCTGAAGTTAAATGTTTATGTGATGAAATTGCACTCCATCCTCGTTTCTAGAGATATCATGAAAACCAGTAGTAAGATATTTCTGATGCACATTGTGTTTCTTAGACTAGGTTGAATACAGGCATGACGTGTTTTTTTGTTTGTTTGTTTTTGTCATTGTGGCAGATTGCTTGGTCAGAAGACAGGTCTGAGTCCCGACAATCCATTTCTGGATCCCTGCCTGCCAGTGGGACTCACAGATGTGGTGGAGAGGAACAGCCAAGTCTTACATGTCCGAGGAAGAGGAGACTGGGTGTCTTGTGGGGCAATGCTGAGCCCCCTGCTGGCTCGCTCCAACACCAGCCAGGCCTCACTCAATGGCATCTATCAGTCGCCTATTGACTTCAACAACAGCGAGTTCTACGGCTTCTCTGAGTTTTTTTATTGTACAGAGGATGTGTTGCGTATTGGTGGCCGCTACCATGGGCCAACATTTGCCAAGGCTGCTCAGGTAAATTATTAATGATAAACATGGCTTATGCTGGCAGCAGCCATTTATTGAATGCCTCACTCTGTGCCAGGTGCTGTGCAAAGGGCTTTGCATACAGAATCTCACTTGTTCTTTGCAGGAGCCCTTTGAACACTCATTTTACAGATGAGGAAGTGGACAGAGAACTTAAGGATCTAGCTATGCTGTACTGCCTTCTAATTAACTAAATTTATTTTCCATGGATGTCATACCACCCAAATTATTACCCAGGCATAAAATTTTTGTGTTGGCTAATGGTTTTTCTTCCAACTTTCCAATAGTCTTGTTTAATGTTTATGCCCAAGAAATGTCACCTCCAGTATTTTTCCTCTTGCTAGCTATTCTCTGTTGTAATGTGCTTTTGGAGATGATATCACCCAGAGGGGCAAGCCCATCTTTCTTTTGGTTTGAGGTATTAAGAGGCAGAGTGGTATGGGGTCCCTGGGAATATTAGATGTTGTAAAAAGCAATGATGGTGGAAGTTTGTTTAGATTTAAAATAGAGGAGTAAAAATTCACTCTGAGCATATATAGGACTTAAGCATCATATAAGTTTAAATCATTGGTACCTGGACAGATGAAAGTTTAGCCAGCTTTCTATCATTTTCTGCTTTATTTAGGGCCATCTCTTTGAATTGTTGCGTGTCTCTATCTTTTTCATCAGAGAAACGAATGGGAGAATCTGTCCTCATATTTCTTTTTTTCTTGAGATGGGGTCTCGCTCTGTAGCCCAGGCTGGAGTGCATTGGCATGATCTCAGCTCACTGCAACCTCTGCCTTCCGGGTTCAAGTGATTCTCCTGCCTCAGCCTCCCGAGTAGCTGGGATTACAGATGCCCACCACCATGCCTGGCTAATTTTTGTTATTTTTAATAGAGATGGGGTTTTGCCATGTTGGCCAGGCTGGTTTGGAACTCCTGGCCTCAGGTGATCTGCCCGCCTTGGCCCCCCAAAGTGCTGAGATTACAGGCGTGAGTCACCGTACCCAGCCTCTCCTCATATTTCCCTCCCTCCCTCCCTTCCCTCCTTCTTCCCTGCCTACCTTTCTCTTTCTTTCTTACAATTCTCTAGGGTTCTCTTAGTGTAAGGCTTCCAGCAGAATAATATCTGCAGTATCTGTACTATTCTGCTCCCAAAAGACAGTCCTTAAGAAATACTGTGGGACACCTGGTTTGTATTTGCTCCTTTCTCTCCAGCCTCCAGGACGACCTTCATGCTCCCTTTTTTTCTGGAGCCCAGAGCTCCCTAACTATCCATGGCCTGACTCTTTCTCTTATCTCAAAACTTCTTCAAATTCTATTCCCTTGAACACCAAAAGGCTCAAGTTATTGGGCTTAACATATTATCTTTTCCACGTAAAAGCGATTTTTTTCCCTTACCTTTTTAACTTTGACTCAAACGTTATCTTCCCAGAGCCACCTTCTGGGACCACTCTATCCAAAATGACAACGCTCCCCATATTACCTGTTGCCCTTTCCTGCTTTATTTTCCCCTGAGCATTTATGTTATCCAACGTACCGTGTGTGTGTGTGTGTGTGTGTGTGTGTGTGTGTGTGTGTGTGTGTGTGTGTGTGTGTTTATTGTCTGTCTCCTACCACTAGAATGTAAGCTTCCTGAGGACAGGAATTTTTGTCTGTTTTATTTACTGCATGATTCCCTGGCATCTAGAACAGCACCTGGCACATAGCAGACATTCAGTAAATGTTAGTTTACTGAACAAACCAAAAGGAATGATTATTTTGGTGAGAATTACAACACCGAGGGAGGCCAATGACAGGTTTCTAACCATCCTCTTCCATCTGCTCTCCCTGCTCATGTCAGTCCTATGTGGAGTAGAATGAAACTATCTTTGTCTTTTGACGTTGCTATTTGTTAGTCCTAACCTCAGCCCCTCTGAAGCCTAAGAGGCTCAGAAGCCACATCAAGCTGGCTTGGTGCTAGACATGGGATGACGGGAATAAACAGGGGTATGACGCAGTGTTTAGTGAATGAACACACCATTTCTGTTTTCCTTTGTCAGCTGGTAGCCCACAAGTAACTTTAGAAATGGAACAGCTGTGACTGTGGGGAAGGTAGAGAGTTTGCCTTCAAATTCATGTTGCACTATTTCTCTGTGGTTGATCCAGGATTACTGTGGCATGACTTGGTCGGTACTAACTCAGAGATTCAAGAATGGCCTCTTTTCATCACATGCAGATGAGCATCGACTCAAGTAAGTTACTTCCCTTTCCTCCTTAGATGTGGACTTAAAATCTAGATGGCAGATTATAATGGAGAGTGAGCAATAATGCAGATTAGATTTCATGTTGAGGGAGCATTTGATTATTCCAGACTTGATTTTCTCAGGGATAGGGGCCAAAATAGTGAGCCTATTATAGCAAAGCCAGAAGAAATCAGTGGTTACCAAACAGAGTTCTCATCAAGTGATTTGACAACAAAAGTGATTTTTTTTTTTTTTTGAGACAGAGTCTCACTTTGTTGCCCAGGCTGGAGTGCAGTGGCATGATCTTAGCTCACTGCAACCTCCGCCTCCTGGGTTCCAGCGATTCTCCTGCCTCAGCCCCCCAAGTAGCTGGGACTATAGGCACGTGCCACCATGCCTGGCCAATTTTTGTATCTTTTTTGTAGAGACGGGGTTTCGCAATGTTGCCAGGCTGGTCTTGAACTCCTGAGCTCAAGTGATCCGCCTGCCTCGCCCTCCCAGAGTGCTAGGATTACAGGTATGAGCCACTGGGCCCGGCCAAAAGTGATTTTTTTTTTAACTTTGTATTATAGGTAATATCAAACATATAGAAAAGTAGAGAGAATAGCAACATAAACCCTCATGTAACTATCACACAGCTTCAACAAATAACATTTTGCCAGTATGGTTCATTGGTCCTTTCATTTTTAAATGTTTTAGTTAAAAATTGTTTAAAATTGCCGGGCATGGTGGCTCACACCTGTAATCCTAGCGCTTTGGGAGGCTGAGGTGGGTGGATCACCTGAGTTCAGGAGTTCAAGACCAGCCTGGCCAACATGGCGAAACCCCCTCTCCACTAAAAATACAAAAATTAGCAGGGTTTGGTGGCAGGTGCCTGTAATCCCAGCTACTCGGGAGGCCGAGGCAGGGAGAATTGCTTGAACCCAGGAGGTGGAGGTTGTAGTGAGCTGAGATCGCGCCACTGCACTCCAGCGTGGGTGACAGAGTGAGACTCTGTCTCAAAAAAAAAAAAAATTGTTTTAACATAAACAAAACTAGAATAGTGTAATCAACTCCTGTGTACCTGTCACCCTGCTTTCCTACTAACATTTATCAGCTCCTGGCCCATCTTGTTTTTATCTGTTTTCCCATCCACAATCCCCCTCTTACTTCAACTGGGTTGTTTTGAAGCTAATCCCAAACATCATATAATTACATTTGCAGATATTTTAATATGCTCTCTGAAGATAGGGACTCTTAAAAAAAAGAAAAAGAAAAACACAGCCACAGTATCATTATTGCCTTTGTGGTAAACACAAGATAAGTAGGCTGACTTAGAAATAACCCACTTAGAGGTGAGGAAGGTGAAGCGGGAGGAGGTAGGTCTTTTAATAACTTGTGGGAATACGGAGTGGCTTATTGCAAAGGAAAGTATTAGAATTCTTTTCTCTTTTTTTAAAATTTAATTATTTTTGTCACACAGATATCAGTGTTTTAAATCGGCTTGGATGTACCAAGTCTTACATGAAGGATTCCACTTTCCCTATGACTACCCAAACCTGCGGACAGCCCAGCTGGTGTATGACCGAGAGGTTCAGTGGACGCTGGGAGCCATTCTATATAAAACACGATTCTTACCACTCAGGTAAAGTAAGACTGACCAATCTGGTATCTTGAGCTCAGAGGATATCAGTTGATGCCTCAGAATCGGTTTCTTTCTTTTTTTTTTTTAACCAGCTTAGAATAGGTCTTAAGTGACCTTCCTCTCTACCCCCTCACAAAAACAAACTCCTTTACTTCCATGTGAGCCACTGTTACTACCAGGCATGCTCGAACAGAAAGAAGGTTGAGCATTACTGGTCTGGAGTCTCAGCTTTGCTGTTTCAGAAATCCAGCTTTATTTGTTTACTCACAACAAACCAGTCTTTAGGACTGAGCTCTTACTAATCACTTCCAAGATACTGACAAGCTAAAATGTCATTCTTGGGTTACCCTGGAAAACACATCTGACTAAAGAACAGGGGTAGGATGTCTAGAGCAATCTTTCATAACATACAGAGGCACTCCAGACATTGTGTCATTGACTTAGAAGGCTTTTTGGTGGGTCAGAATTAGAATAAAGGACGTGAGATGTTTTTAGTGGGGCTACTTTCATCAAACTCTGGTAGCCTGATGCCTTACTTTTATGTACTGTCAGATATTTGGGACAATTTTTAGGTACTCTGTACCCTGGACTATTTCAGATAAACTCAGATGAATTTTGTATCTTTGATGTCTGTTCCTCTAAACTCAATACCGTCAGCAGCCAGGCAGGCGACAGAAGTGAGGGAAGTGGGCTAGGTGGGGGTTGCCCACAACTGGAGCATGTATCCCAGTTAATGGGCTGGTTACTGTCACGCACAAGCACTGTCCCAGCATTTGCCAGTTCTCATCTGTCCAGAAAAGTCAGAAATCCATATTTTTTATGAAGTCTTTCAGTTTAGAGATTCGCATTCCAGAAGAACACTGCAGGTCAAACCAGACAAAACTAGATCTGGATCTGGACTGCTGAAGAGTGGCTTCTGTTCTAGCCAGGTGGACCATTACACTTGGTTTTCATATCGCCTTATTTTTATCTGACTGTAATACAGTTGATCAGGTAACAGCTTTATTTAGATATATCCTAGATCCTAAGGAAACATAGTACCTTTATTTTTTTTTTTTTTTTTGAGACAGGGTCTTGCTCTGTTGCCCAGGCTGAGTGTGGTGGCAGTGCCGTGTTCTTAGCTCACTGCAACCTTGAACTCCTGGGCTCAAGTGATTCTCCTGCCTCAGCCTTCTGAGTAGCTGGGAATACAGGTGCTCGCCACCATGCCCAGCTAATTTTTTGATTTTTCTTTTGCAGAGATGGGGTCTTGTTATGTTGACCAGGCTGGTTTTGAACTCCTGACTTCAAGCAATTCTCCTGGCCTGGCCTCCCAAAGTGCTTTGATTACAAGCATGTGCCACTGCACTTGGCTGCACAGCAACTTTAAAAAAAGGATTTAGACACACTCTGATTTCTTTATTGGATTCAGGGGATACCCTATTCTCATTAGTACTGTATTTATAAGCCATATTTTAAGACTTATGTTACAGGTGATCAATCTAGCCTTTCTGTTCATTGTTTGGGATTCAATTTCAAAGGCCTTCCCATCTTGGCTTAGATTCTGGAGGGTGTAAGCCTGGAGGTCCCTTCTGGAGGCCGTGGGAAGGAAGACACAGAAGGGCTCCTGGGGCGGGGGATGTTCTTCAGCTTTGCCTGCTCTGTGGAGCTGGTGTCATAAAATGTTTACGTGGATGGAATAAATGTGATAACACTACTGGGCCTTTCAAATCAGTAAATGTCTCCCTCTGAAACTTAACAGTTTTTTCCACCTACAAATTCTTAATTCTTCCCTAGGGATCTTCGGCAGGAAGGTGTCCGACAAGCCCATGGTAGCTGGTTCCGTCTCTCCTTTGTATACAACCACTATCTCTTCTTTGCCTGTATCCTGGTGGTGCTACTGGCCATCGTCCTATACCTTCTGCGGCTACGCCGAATTCACCACCGACAAACACGAGCCTCAGCTCCATTGGACTTGCTGTGGCTTGAAGAGGTGGTGCCCATGATGGGAGTACAGGTGGGGCCGTGAGGCTGGACCAGGACTAGAGAAGCTTGAGCACCCCCGAGTTGCTGCTCATTGAATTCCTCCACTTTCTTATATAGCCTCAGATGCTGTGATGTCTGACCTTGTGGATATTTGCCCTTGGAATTTCTACTTTACTTTCTACCGTAATTCCTTCTCCGTACCCAGGTCTTCTCTGAGAGAAGCTATAATTTAATCTGTGAGGAACTAAATGACAGGAGATTGGTGCTAATACGGGGGACCAAGCTTTGTTCAAGTGAAGCAGGCTTCGACTCCTTCTGAGAGGTCTGGTGTGTTCCTAGAATCTCACCTTTTCTTCCCTTGCTAAAGCATGAAGTTTGGCATTTGGCACACTGGAAGCCTGGTTGAAATGAAACTTGTAGCATCTGATACAAAGCCAGAGACATTCTAGCAAGTGCAGCAGCCCCTTCTTTCTCTGTAACAGAGATATCATTTATGTGGAGATCCACAGCCTTTAACAGGGATCCAAGATCTTTGCAGTTCAATCGACCACATAGGAATTTCCAGGCACCAAAATGATATAACTTCCTTGCTTACTTGACAAAGAAGCCATCATGGGTGTGATCCAAGATCCCTGTCGTAGTGTTGATGATGTTAGTACATGATTTTAAAGGTTAGAACCCCTTCTAAATGAATGGTCTGTGGAAGATTTTAGTATCTTATCTGATGCCTGGTATGACGAGGATAGAAAATTTTTCCATTTTTATGTGCCTCACAGGCCGTTTGGGCATTAATTTTGCTTTTTGAGCCTTAAGTGTGTTAGTAGGATGGAGAAACTGTGATGGGGACTGGGAACCTGGATTTGTCTGATTTTAGGTCACTGTTCCCTGGGCCTGTTTTTGTGAGCCTTTACACAGGAAGATACAAAGAGAGTTCTTTCATTTCACTGCTAAAATCAGTATGTAGTTTGGGGAATGTATTTGGGTTGTTTTTAAAGAAAAGGGGAACAGAATCAGGAGAGTGGGCAAAGGCAATAAAATCAAAGTTCTTATTAATTATTTCTGAGAAATAGAAGTTTCTCAATTTCTGACTCTTGGAATGTCTGAAAGGGAGCAAATTTGGAATAGATCAATCTGTTAATAAGCCATCTGGCAACTTTCAGAACCTCTATTAAGAGACTGCTGAGTCACAAACAGCACTTCCATTAATGAAGCGAGAGGAAAAGCCATAATAATTACATCTTCACCCACTACCCTTCCAGAGCTTTGCTTCTCCTCCACATTTAGCCATTAAATTGCATGAGGATTTCTCTTCATCAGGGTCCGCATGGAATCTTTCTTATATTTTACCCTTTCCTACATGTAGCCTTGAATGTCCTTTCCACGAATATGCTCCCACGGCTGGGAGCATTTTCTTTTCTTTTCGTCACCTTTGATTTCTGGGATTAGATTAATAGGGGGGAATGTCCCTGGCTTTAAAGAAAACAAAAGTAGAATTCTTCAAAAATAAATTTCATGCTGGGAACAGAAAGGAACTAAATGCTTCATAAAACAGGGAAAAAGAAATTAAGATCATCCTAGAAATAAACTAAGATAAAAATAAGTATACTGACCCTTGGTTGGTAGATAAAAAGATGACCAGTCTTGTATTGTTTTAAAATTAGATAAACATGGATTAAGCATGCAAAGACTCTGTTCCTTTTTTTTTTTTTCTTGGAGACAAGGCCTCACGCTGTCACCCAGGCTGGAGTGCAGTTGTGCAACATCATGGCTCACCGCAGCCTCAACCTCCTGGGCTCAAACAGTCCTCCCAACTCAGACTCCAGAGTAGCTAGGACTACAGGTGTGCGCCACCACACTCAGCTAATTTTTTATTTTATTTTTTTAGAGATGGAGCCTATGTTGTCCAGGCTGGTCTCAAACTCTTGGGCTCAAGCAATCCTCCCGCCTCAGCCTCCCAAAGTGCTGGGATTACAGGCATGAGCTACTGCACCTGCCCTCTGTTTCGTTTGGAAATCTCTTAACCTTTCATTAGGGTTTCTTTCATAGCAATTTCCTTTGGTTTTTAAGACTTCTACATTGCTTTGATTTTCTTTTATTATCTGTGCTCCGTGAACCTTATGAATGCTGCTTAAAAATAATGTCAAAATATGTTTTAGCTGCCTACTCAGGTAACGTTTTCTTTTGCTCTCATCTTGGTTTCCATATATTGTTTTTGGTTTTTTTGTGAGATCTAATCAATGATCTAGTCAGAAGCTACTTCACTGGCTAACAGTGATCATGTTCATGTGCTAAAAATGAACTTGAATCAGGGAAGTAGTGGTTGGTCCAGTTTGAAAGCTCTTATTAGTATTCTTCATCCTGGCTGTAATAATAGCCATTATTTGTTATGCCTTTGTTATGTAGCAGACACTCTTAAGGATTTTATGTGTATTATTCAAATTGCTATTACTGTTCTTTTTATAGTTGAGAATCTCAGGATACCTACATTTATCACTTTTTCAATATATATGTATTTCTTATTCTTATTTTGTCTTGGAGTATTTAATGTGTTATTTCCTGTTCATTACTTTGATATTATGGGATCTAGGCCATGAGCAAGGTCTCCAGGAGTTCCACAGTACTGAAGGAAAATTTTGTCATATCCCTCAGAAGAACTGAATATTTATTATTGGTATGGGCTCCTTTGTTTATTCTCTTCTCCCAATTAATAGATTTTAAATGAAATCTTATTAGCTAGAAACAAAAGCCACTTACTCCTTGCTGAGGGCCAATTACTTAAATATATTTCTTCCTTATAATAAAATAATTTGCTTCTAGGAGCAGAAATCTATCTTGCCATACCCTTTGGTTTTTAAAGATTTCTCTTCTATTTGCATTTCTGCACTTTGGTGGTTCTCCCATGAAGATAATTATGGTGTCATAAAATTCACATTCCACTGGTTCCTTTGAATCTTACCAACCACTCTTGTTAACAGAGACAATGAACCTGAACTGTTTTAGGACTCTTGTTATTACTGAGACAGGTCACACACGTCAAAATAGGAGTCCGCGGCTTGTAGTGATGCTTTTTAGTCTTGTGATAGCACAATCCATCACTTTCCCCAAAATTCTTGTCATAAGAACGTAATGAAAAATATGTAAAATACCCATTTATGTGGCATTTCATTCACTTAAGTTGCAGTTAACTCTAAGCCAAATTATACCATTTTTTCTCTCTGTACTTTAGCTCCTTGAATTTCCTTAATCTGGGAAACTTTTGTTCCCACACCAAGGAACAAATTCAGGGGGTACAAGTGCAGGTTTGTTACATGAGTATATTGAGTGATGCTGAGGTTTGGGGTACAGATCCCATCACCAGGTGGTGAGCATAGTACCTAACAGATAGTTCTTTAATCCATGCCCTCCTCTCTCCCTCCCTGCTCTAGTAGTCCACAGTGTCTATTCTGGTCTGGGAAATTTTCATCACTTTCCACCAATCTTCTATTTATTCTCCAAATGTCTTCCAAAGTATCCTGCCCCACCCCCTCCTCATCCTAAGAGATTCCTTTAACTTCAAGATCATATCCAGTGATTGCTGAAAAATGTCTGCCATGCACTTGCTAAGCTAGTGTTTTTAGGCATTAACATTTATTATCACATCCATATTTATATTTTTGAAATAATTTATACTTCTCACTGGTATCATCTAAACAGATGCTTCTCACAGTTTTATGTTTTGTTTTTTGTCAGGGATGAAAGACAAGTGAGTGGTATCACTTAAGGGAAAGAACAGTAGGCTTAACGAATAGCAGACCTGGATTCTAGTTCTGGCTTTGTCATTTACTAGCTCTGGTACCCCAGGCCAGTCACTTACCATCTCTGGTTCGGTTCTCATCTATCAAACAAAGAGGCTAGACAAGATTAGAAACTAAAGGCAGAAGACAAGGTAGAAAAATCATATGATTTTGGGAAGAGCATTTTGTCCTTTGGTTTAGAAGACCAGGCTGCCCAAAAGAGCCTCCTATTTTATCCATAACCCCTGATGATAAGGTTGGTGGGAACAGAGTTTCTAATAGTAATCATAATAAATTTCAGAAGAGTTTTAAAGCTTCTGGTCAACCCCCTTGATTTATATGGGTGATAAAACTGAGGCCTAGAACAGTTGTAATATGTGCAAAGTCATAGTGACTGGCCTCCTAGGCCCCAGTTTTCTCTGTAACACAGACACCCCAACTACTTTGTCAGCTACAATGAAATGCTCATTAACAGAATCTTTCTGCAAGTATAAACAGAATCTATTTTTTATAAAACAGCTGGCCACAACTAACCATGCCCCATCTTTACAACTGCTTCTGACATTCATTTATGACTGCTTTGCTCACATTTAGGAATAAACTTTGAAAAAAATACTTTGTCAGAAATAGTGCCAAGTTTTCACTACATCTATTCTTGTTCCTGTATTTCTTTTCATACTTTTAAATTTTATACATCTTTTTAAAACAATTTTATACAATTTCCTTTACTACAACATCCAAGCAATTCATTAGATGACTACAGCCTGGATGAAGGTATAAATGCCTATTACATCTACCTCATTAAAGAACTTCGTTGTAATTCTTGGGCAGTTTCCAGACTCTGTTACAGAAACAGAGGGCTGTTTCTTTTTGTTGTCTTTAAACTTTTCAAATTAATTCAAAACTAGTATCTAATTGTCCTTTTTGCTGTGGTATGTGGTGTAATGTTGATTGGGAATAAGAATTATGGTAGAAATAGCAGATGTTTCAAATTCTCCCATATTAGTCTCTTAGGGACGCTAGCTCCAGATTCCAGCCCCTGGGGCAATAACTTGTGAGGATTTTCCTGGTATTACAAAAAATATTGCTGTTAAAAAACTAAGACTCAAAACCAAAAGTTGTGATTAATAATAACAGGATTATTAGTCAATAATATTTTGATTAATACTATAGAATAGCAAACAGTGAATATACCTCAAATTGAAAACTTTTAGGTTGTGTTCTTGGCTCATTCTCTCATAACCTGGATCTAAGTTGGAAAGCTGTGGCACCACCCTGTTTGGGTGTCCCATCTACCCTGTTTTCTGTTTCTGCAGATGGCTTGTTCAAGCTTCATTTTAAGCCTGCTCTGTCTACTTATCTTCCTTATATCCTAATAGACTTCTCTTGTGTTATTACACATTTCTCTTTTGCTCTAATATTTCATTATTTTCCAGTTTGTCAGTACCGTTATCAGAGGGACGAGGAAGGAATAACACACCAGTTGACCATTTTCTCTCTCTGAAAATCTGAGCAATACGGAGATCCTTTTATTAGTAAAACTGAATCATTACTCATACTACAAGGGCTTTCACTTTTAAAATGTAATCCATCACTGCTTGCCATTTTTATGAAAACCAAAGTTGAAAAGTTTTCTGAATCACAGGCTATGTATAGCCACACATGCATGACTTCAGGCTAGCATAAAGACATGTCTGCTCCTGAGCCTCTTCTTTTAAAGGGCAACCACTTGTATACCCTCTGGTGGCCACTCCTCCTTCTCCACTCCAAGGCAGCCCTGGTACTTTCCTAAGTGGCCCCTCCTACAGAGCACTTGCCGGCATTTGGCCTGCTGCTGGTGAAGACCGCCCCTTACTAGCTTCATAAATGTTTTTCTGCAAGCAGGGATCCCAGACACATACTTTGGTTTCTAATGTTTCAGTTACTATGTTGTATTTGAAATTCTCATTCCACAATTACCCTTTAGTTGAAGTCCTGAAGTACATGCCGTGTACTCCCCCTTTATTTCTACCTTGATCAATGGCCTCTGCGGAGTGTAGTGAAAGACATCTTTTTATTATGATCTACACTTTAAAAAACCAAAGGCTGCCTGTATTACATTGCTTTGGGGAGTTGTTAAGACTCTGTTTTTCTACTGCTTCACATTAAACAATAATTTTGTTAAATTTTGAATTCTTAAAATTCTCACTGACAAACATTTTAGGTCAGTGTTGAGGAAAATGTGTGATGCATGTTAGAGAGGTGATGCATTCTCCCTTATGCAGGGACATGGGTATATGTGTTACATATGCTGATATATAACCCACCATTCATCCCAGGACCACAAGGGTAGCTGTAGATAAACTGGTTATCCTAAAATCATGATTATCAGTGTTGATCTCTGCAACCAACATTGCTTTAGGGAGTTGCTAGTCATTACCCCGGCTACAATAGATAGTATTTGTCAGTCTAAGTTACAGACAAAAAATTCTAGGTTGACTGATTAAGAAAGCCATGTGTTTTAATTTCCTTCATGTTTTAAAAACAATGGACGTAAGTGCAGAGAGACCTTTGAAAATATTAAGGGAAATCTATTTAATCCTATAGGTATGTGATGACTTGTTTTTTTGGAAAAAGGTATTTGGAACATCAATCTGTAATTATCCATTTTCCATTCATGCATTCACTAATTCAATATTTGATATGTGTCTGGGAGTGCTGGGAATAACATAAATACAAAAAAAAAAACCCTAAGATAATCATTCACCAGAAGCTCATAGATATAATACAGTTATATAGCTAAATGCAACCAGTTGTTTTTCCAAATGTATTCATCATCTGTAATAAAAGAAAAATGAAGTAAAACATCTGAAACCTTAACTTACTCATGAGTTGCTACTTCCTTGGAGGCAACTGTAGAAGCATTAATATATGGTTCTTTGGGTTGGGTCATACTGCCCTCTGCTGACTCAGTTATTAACTAACGACAACCTGGGTTTGAGGATCAGGAGAGGATGGTGTGGGAACCTGCCTCAGGAACTACAGTTCCCTTTCTTTGAAGGATTCTATCCAGAAGAGACCATATCCTACTAACATACTAACAGGAGCAACATAGCAGATCAAATGATAAGGTGGGGTGGAAATTAGAAGGGAATGGGAATAAGCTAGTCAGAACTTTCTAAGGTAACTAGGCTATTAGGACCTAAGCCAGTGGTCCCTAGACTTGTCTGCACATTGGAATCACCTGGGGAACTTTAAAAATATGCCTTTTACTTCCTCCAGGGATTGTGACTTAATTGGTCTTAGATGAGGCTTGGGCTTTGGGATTTTTCTAAGATTCAAATAAGAGAGAAGTTGGGAATCTCTTCTAGGCAATAGCATAAGCCCAGCCAGGGTCCAGCATTTATGAAAAATTGACAAACTGTTTTGCTAAGAATCACCTGTGTTAGTTGGCTTGCATTGCTATAAGGAAATACTGACAATTTTTAGAAAGAAAAGAGGTTTATTTGGCTCACTGTTCTGCATAGAACTGTATAGGAAGCATGGCGCTGGCATCTGCTTCTGGTGAGGGCCTCACGAAGCTTACAATCATGGCAGAAGGTGAAGGGGAGCCAGTGTGTCACATGGTGAGAGAGAGCAAGCGAGAGAGGAGGAAGTTCCAGGCTCTTTTAAACAACCAGCTCTTGCATAAACAACCAGAGTGAGAACTCACTCATTACTATGGGGATGGCACAAAGTCATACATAAGGGATCCGCCCCCATGACCCAAATACCTCCTACTAGGCCCACCTCTAACACTGAATGTCACACTTTGAACATGAGATTTGGAGGGGACAAAACATCCAAACCATATCACCACCTGAGAATGGTACACTACAGGTCACAGAAACTTACAGAGTACTGGAGTTGAAAGAGAACTGAGATCGCCTAGTTCAGAGACTAATGGGAAACGTTAGGTCATTTATGGCTCTCAGACATGTTAAGCCTGCATAACATTTTTTAAAATCTTGAAATTAGTTCCCAACACTTAATTGAGAGCTTTCACAGAAAAATCTAGACATGTGGCTTATTTTTAAAAAACAGAAGATTTGCTGACTTAAACACTGCAAAATTAAACATTTATATCTGAATCCAGCATCCCTTTTTGCTTTGTAAATGAGGTCAAGGATGAAATCCAGATGTTCTTCCTTTGTATTTGTATTGTCACTGTATGGAATCTAGGTATATCCAAGGAAAAATAAACTTAAGATAAACTTATTTTCCTTATTTCAAAAAGCAAAACAAAAACCCAGAAGATCTAACAACCCTGGACCTGTAGAGTGGCAGCAACAGACCAGAACTCAGCAGTATAGTCCGAGCTGGGGCACCTGCTCGCCAGTGTTACTGTCTCCATCAGCCTGACCCCAGTGAGCATTTGATTTGGTCTACCCTACTCTTGCCTTCTACAGAACTAAAACTAACTTCCTGCAACTTTCATCCATTGCTGCCAGCTCTGCAGCATAATGGAAGCTCATCCCCTCTTCTGCATGAGATGGCTTCAACTTCTCAAGGACAGGAATCTTGCTCTCTCCCCAGATGTTCTCTGCTCCAGTTAAATATCCCTAGTTCCTTCACCTATTCCCTGTGTGACAGGGGTTCTGGACTCATCATTCTGATCTCTTCTTCTGGATACACAGTGGCCATCAATATCTTGCTTAAATTTGGTACCCAGAGTGAAATGCAGTATGTTAGGGGTATTCTGACTATGGCTGTGACACTTCTACTGATAAAACCTGAAGTACCACTAATTTTTCTGTGTTATCATATAATAACAACATGAATACTACTTGGTTCATATTGAACCTGAGGACAACTAAAATCCCCGTCTTTTTTATATGAAATGATACAAGGCCAGGTTTCTTCAGCCCAAACTTATACAACTTATTTAATTTAAATGAGTATGTTACATTTCTAATCTGTTTAATTTCATCTCGATGGGGTCATTCTGGGACTGTTTTCAGTTGCCACTGTCATCTATTATATTAGCAATATTGGGTTGCTCCATCCTCAAATCAGATGTTTCTGATGCCTTCATCCAAATCACTGATTTTAAAAGTAAAGTTGAATAAGACAGGGCCCTATGAAATATCAATAGAGACCAAAATCACATTAATTCAGCAGTCAACAATTTGTTTATCTGGGTAGATGTCCATGCACTACACCATCAAGGCCATATTTTTCTTATTACAAAGCTGTTAGGAAACCCTCTCAGGAACCAATTTATACTGTCGATTCCATTCCTCTCTCTGACCTTGTAATGTTAACAGCCTTATCAAAAGAGGAACTAGCTGGGCGTGGTGGCCCACGCCTGTAATCTCAGCACTTTGGGAGGCCGAGATGGGCGGATTACCTGAGGTCAGGAGTTCAAGACCAGCCTGGCCAATGTGGTGAAACCCCTTCTCTACTAAAAATACAAAATTAGCCAGGCATGGTGACTTGTGCCTGTAGTCCCAGCTACTCGGGAGGCTGAGGCATGAGAATCGCTTGAACCTGGGAAGTGGAGGTTGCAGAGTGAGCTGAGATCACGCCATTGTACTCCAGCCTGGGCAACAAGAGTGAAACTGTCTCAAAAAAAAAAAAAAAAAATGGAACTATTTGGCGATTACCTCCTTTTCCAAGTACTTAAAAACCATTTTGCTACATATACACATTAAGCTTGTCAAAATCTGCAATTTCCCCATTTCTGAAAATCAGGATATTAGAAGACATTAGCTTTTTTTTTTTTTTTGCTGAAGACCAGCTGGCTACTTTGGGTATGTCAATCCTATCCTTTCAACCTTCACCTAATGGAAGTGAAGTTAAGATCATAAAGAAATTCTATTTAGGCAGAATTAAGGACTCAGGAGAACAGGGAGACAGAAATCATCCACGTAGAACCAAGAGCTTGCCAACACTGAAAAACCTGACACAAAGCCTGTTAAGCAGCAAATGGCAGACATTTCTTTCTCTACATTAAAACTGATTTTCAACATGAAAAGCAGATTTAAAAGGGAACATTTAGGGTAACCACACTTAATGCATTCTTGATCCAGTGACTATCTCAAAACAGGAAAAGATTTTTAAGTAAGTTGACCATTTGGAAACCACTTGGTATGTCAAGGTCATCTCGTAGAAAAGCCCAAGTTCTTATGATCTCTGAAGAGCTCTCAAAAGCAGTCACAGTCCCAGGAGGCTGGTCCTCTAAGAATCATTTTGGGACTCTTCGGAGTTCATTCATCAGCCAAAGAGCGCCAGTGAGCAAAGCCAAGGAGCCTGACTGGTGAGTGGCGGCCAGAGGAGTTGGGACATACATCAGCAGCGTGCTGATGCCCAAGCCCACCTGTCACAAAGGAAAGAAGGCAATAGGAAAGGCAGTAACCCAAAGTTCACATTGAAAATGGCCAGGCGTGGATAACCACACACAAACCTCCACATCCTCCTATCAGAGCACTTAAAATACACACATTTTTAATTTCACAAGCAAATATGCTTACAATGAAAGAAATTCGAACAAAATTGATAAACCTAAAATTCCCCTTATTCTTCAATCCATCCCAGTTCCCCAGAGTAGTCACTGTTACCAGTTTCTGCATACTTGTACTTTAGTATGTTTATAGAGAAATATATAGTTTTGTGCTTTTAAAAAACATATTGTTCTGTCACTTGCTTTTTTTCACTTAGCAATATACACTATGTATTGAGATCTTATTAAACTGCTGTGCAGTATCGCACAGTATGGATATACCATAGTTTTTTTTGTTTTGTTTTGTTTTGAGACAGAGTTTCACTCTGTCTGCCAGGCTGGAGTGCAATGGCATGATCTCGGCTCACTGCAACCTCCACTTCCAGGGCTCAAGCAATTCTCCTGCCTCAGCCTCCCAAGTAGCTGGGATTACAGGCGTGTGCCACCCCGCCTGGCTAATTTTTGTATTTTTTAGTAGAGACAGAGTTTCATCATGTTGGCCAGGCTGGTCTTGAACTCCTGACCTCAGGTAATCCGCCCACCTCGGCCTCCCAAAGTGCTGGGATTACAGGCGTGAGCCACTGTGCCCGGCCCATAGTTTTTTAACTATTTAGGTTGTTTCCAATTTTTCACTATCACAATTCTATGATGAATTTTCTCATACAAAAGGTCTTTGTGCATTGGACTGTTTCTAGGACTGACACTAATAAGTTCATTTGCTGGGCCAAAGAATTATCCATTTAACTTTTAAAAGATATTGCCAGCCTGGGTGACAGAGTGAGACTCCATCTCTAAAAAAAAAAAAAAGATATTGCCAAATTGCCTTCTGGAAAAAACTGTACTGACTCATGCTCTCACCAGGAATATTTGAAAGTATCCATTTTCCTATGCCCATGGCAATACCTGATTATCTTTTTTTTCACTTTTTTCCAATTTGATAGGCACAAAATGGTACTTATTTTTTAAATTTGCTCCTCTCTGATTATAAGTGAAGCTGAACAGCTTTTCATGTTTACTGGCCATTAATCATTGTTTTTGTGGTAATTGTGTATTGATGTCCTTTACTTATTTTCCGGTTATTAATCTTTTAATTTATTATAAATATGGAAAATATTTTCTCCTAGTCTGTCACCTTTCCTTTTTTTTTTTTTTTTTTAAACAGACAGGGTCTCACTCTGTTGTCTAGGCTGGGGTGCAGTGGTGCGATCTTGACTCACTGCAGCCTCAACCTCCCTGGCTCAGGTGATCCTCCCATCTCAGCCTCCCAAGTAGTTTGGACTACAGGCACACACCAACATGCCCATCTAATTTTTGTATTTTTTTGTAGAGATGGGGTTTTGCCATTGCCCAGGCTAGTCTTGAATTCCTGGCTCAAGTGATCTGCCCACCTAGGCCTCCCAAAGTGCTGGGATTACAACCATGAGCCACTGTGCCCAGCCCCTTTTTTAACTTTGTATTGGGGATACTGTCAGAACAAAAAGAAGTGGTTTATACCTGTGTATACGCCAAAGCCAGCAGAGTCACTGCTGCCATCTTGGTCCTTCTAGGAAGGGGAATTCTCCGAGAGAGGAAGTAGAGCACTGTAATGGCAGTGACTGAAGTGATTCCCTGCAGGGAAGAAAGAGTCTATCACATTAGATACAAGTGCCAGGTTTCTACTCACCTTACATGTATCTCCTCTAGAACCACTCAGCAACCATGAAGTACTTTCCTGTACCAGTCACAGAGAACCTCCCTGCAGTCCCAGCCTGATCACTCCTCCACAGGCTGTCTCTTCCACCATCCTCTTCTGCTTGCCACTTAAACGTCAGTATCACCCAGGCTCCACCTAAGATTCTGTATGTACTTTATACACCCTCACTCCCAGTGATCTCATCCACCTTCCAATGTGGGTGTCCCCCTCATTTTTAATTCTTTGCATCCTTATCCCTAACCATATCTCTAATCCTATATTCTTAAAGCAGGGCTGACCCCAGCACATGAGGGTTATTATTTTCCTGGGCTGTGAGTGGAGAAAGTGCTGGTGCTGCCAGCT
The DNA here is from genome assembly GCF_029289425.2 of Pan paniscus. NCBI lineage: Eukaryota > Metazoa > Chordata > Mammalia > Primates > Hominidae > Pan > Pan paniscus. The sequence continues at coordinate 111,625,842 of NC_073257.2, forward strand.
GGTGCTAAAAAAGACCTAAAGTCTCATTTTCATTCCTATCTCTTCAGAACAAGGGTCCAAGACTGGCAATAATGGTCTCCTTCCTCTTCCACGGTATCAGGGAGAATGTTTTCTATCATATTTCTACATTTATTTCACTTCATTTCCTTTTCAGTGCTGTCCACAATGACAATTTCAACCAGGCTTTACTTATGCTAAAATACTGTGCGCAGGTGGGGACTCAGCCCACACCAGGTAACGTGCCTCAGCCCAGCCCCCGTTGGACAGCTGAGCCCTCTGGCCCCCTCTCTCTGGATGTGCTGCTCTCACCTCACACTCAACATGCCTCCATCTGATGACATCCTCCCACCTCTAGCTCCACACTCATTCTGAGGGTCCCATCCCTGTAGGTCATGTTTCAAGCATGCTGTAGAAGAAACTTTGGGATTTCACTTGATCTTTCTTCACCTTTATTCCTGACAGCCAATCTTATTAACTCTTTTCCTTTATTTATTTATTTATTATAGAGATGAGGTCTCCCTCTGTTGCCCAGGCTGGTCTTGAACTCTTGGGCTCAAGCGATCCTCTTGCCTTAGCCTCCCAAAGTGCTGGGATTACAGGCATGAGCCATTGCGCCCAGTGCTCTTATTTTTAAATTAAATTTAATCTTTTAAGAGACAGGCTCTTACTGTCTCCCAGGCTAGAATGCAGTAACGTGATCACAGCTTGCTGCAGCCTCAAACTCCTGCTCAAACAATCCTCTCGCCTCAGCCTCCCAAAGTGCTAGGATTATAGGTGTGAGCTACCGTGCCCAGCCTCTCTATTCCTTTAAATTCTCTCTCAAATGCATCATTCTTCTCAAGTCCCACTCCCACCATGTAGGCCCCATCTCCATCACTCTCCCTGGCATTACGCAGCAGCACTATGCTTCTCACAGTCTCCTTACTGCTCATCTTTCCCCGCTCCAATTCATCACACACAGGCCTCCAAGCCAATCTTTGAATGGCCCATAGCAGACCCTCAAAACATATTCGCTTAAATAGAATGAAAAGTACTGGTGAAGCTCCTGGCTCCTTGAGCTTCTGGTTTAGCTCCGAGAGCTACGTGCTTAGCAGCTATGGTCTCCGCATTCGCTTCTCTACTCAACTACATTTCTGCTGAAATGACTTTCTAGGTACGTGCAGGATTGAGGGAGGTTATCATTTGCCAAGTGGTAAAAGGCACATTTGAACTTTTAAGAAGCTGGCAACGTCCTGAAAGCTAGAATTTGGCTGGGGTGGGGGTAGGGGGACAGGGGTGAATAATGAGGACAAAGACATTAGATTAGAGAAATGGTCCTAAAATTTCTTCCGAAGAGAGCAGGAAATATAGTTCCTGCTCTACCCTCTCAGTGTTGCCATCAGTGCTTCACTGACACCCCAAAGCCTATGATAGGCTCCTGTGCTCTCTGGCAGGTAACCACCAACTACACTTACCAGAATCCTGTGATCAAACTGCACCATGGTGGGATTCTCAAAAACATTCCTCAGGATGGGGGAGAAGGTAAAGAGGTCCTCCGGGATCCAGGATTCTCCCATTTTGGGAAAGGAGTTATAAACAAGCCCAGCATCTAGCCCTGCCACAAAAGCCCCTGTAGTCCAAGGTAAATGGTATTTATTAAAATGAGAGGAAGAAGAGACCAAATACTAGTTCTGATATAGAAAAAGTCTGTTATCCCAGAGTTAAACTAAGGGAACAGTCAGAGAATAATAGACATATCTGCAACAGGAGTTCTCCAACAGAGAAGATACATCACAATCACCAAGGAAACTTCAAATCTCTGCATCCTTACCTGCTCCCACCCCAAGATTCTGCTTCCTCTAGAGAAGTGGAGTAGAGGCTGTGGTGTGGGGGGAGGGGAGAGGCTTATTAGCTTAGAAAAATTCCCTTAGTGATTTTGATGCCCTCCTCACCCCGCCACTGAGTGCTACTGATTTATTTTAGAAATGCTCTCCCACAGATGTCTGCATGACTGACTCCCTTATTTCCTCAGCTTCCACTCAGATGTCACCTTACCAAAGAGATTTCGCTTGATGATCCTAGCCCACTTTCTGTCTCCTGACCCTAATTTATTTTTCTTCATGGCACTAAATATCATCTAGCACATTATGTTTCTATTGTGCGTTATCTGTCTTCCCCAAATGCTCAGTAAATGTTTGTTGACTGAATACAGAAGTGAGAAAAATCCCAAAACTTATAAACTAAATCCTGGATAAACAAATAAAGAGGGTATTCATGAATTAATGGATGTCTGATCCATTATTTATTATCAAAGAAAATCCAGAAATGTTTGGGTCACACTCGCTTTTTTCTTTCTTTCTTTCTTTTTTTTTTTTTGAGACGCAGTCTGGCTCTGTCCCCCAGGCTGGAGTGCAGCGGCATGATCTCGGCTCACTGCAACCTCTGCCTCCAGGGTTCATGCAATTCTTCTGCCTCAGCCTCCCGAGTAGCTGGGACTATAGGTGCGCCCTTTGGTAGAGACGAGGTTTCACCACGTTGACCAGGCTGGTCTCGAACTCCCAACCTCAGGTGATCCGCCTGCCTCGGCCTCCCAAAGTGCTGGGATTAGAGGCATAAGCCACCACGCCTGGCCTTTTTTTCTTTTTTTGAGTCAGGGTCTTGCTCTGTCACCCAGGCTGGAGTGCAGCAGCGCAATCTCCGCTCACTGCAGCCTCAACCTCCTGGGCTCAAGCAATCCTCCCGCCTCAGCCCCCTGAGTAGCTGAGACTACAGGTGAATACCACCACACATGGCTAATTTTTGTATTTTTTGTAGAGACGAGGTTTCACCATGTTGCCCAGGCTGGTCTTGAACTCCCTGGCTCAAGCAATCTACCTGCCTCAGCATCCCAAAGTGCTGGAATTACAGGTGTGAGCCACCATGCCCAACCCACTCCATATTTTTTTTAAATGTCCCTTATGAAGTAAAAATTCATGCTCTTATGCCAAAAATAAAAGTGTTGAGTGGCTCATTGGTTTGAATCAATATTATTTTTAGTCCAGAGCAGTACTATCAATAGAACTTTCTGTGAGAGTGGAAGTATTCTATATTTGTGCCAACCAATATACTAGCCCCTAGCCACATGTGCCTGTGGAGCATCTGAAATGTTGCTAGTGTGACTGAAGAACTAAATTTTAAATTTTATTTAACCTTAATTAATTTAAGTTTAAATATCCACATGAGGCTACAGGCTCCTCTACTGGATAGTGCAGTTCTAGAATGAGAGCAGCAGTGGTGGAAGTGTGGGTTAAAGAATGAAAACGGCCAGGCATGGTAGCTCATGCCTGTAATCCCAGCACTTTGGGAGGCTAAGGCGGGTGGATCACCTGAGGTCAGAAGTTCGAGGCCAGCCTGGCCAACATGGTGAAACCCCATCTCTACTAAAAATACAAAAATCAGCTGGGTGTGGTGGTGTGCACCTGTAGTCTTAGCTACTCGGGAGGCTAAGGCACGAGAATCACTTGGATTTAGGGAGGCAGAGGTTGCAGTGAGCTGAGATCATGCCACTGCACTCCAGCCTGGGCAACAGAGTGAGACTCAGTCTCAAAAAAAAGAATGAAAAAATCCTGTGTTGGTCTCTCTGTGCCAATGAACTCTCCACCTGCAACCATCTCTGAGGGCAAGCCTTTTGTCTGACCCATGTTGATGTAATGTGATGATAACAATGTTTATATATAGTAACAGCTAACACTTATGTAGCCTTTGCTACATGCCAACAACGATGCTACACATTTCACATTTAGCAGTCATACTGTTGTCGTAATCTCCATTTTATAGATAAGGTCTCTAAGGCCCAGAGAGGTTACAGAGCTTGCAAAGGTCATATAGTTCACAGGTAGTGAAGCCAGGATTTGAACCTAGGCCATCTGGATCTAGGTAGATGTTCAATATTTTTGTTCAATTGACAGTAAAGTAGAATTTTTGGAAGAGAGAAAGGAACAGGAAACAGAGGGTGAAGATGGGGGAATGAGAGAAACAGATGTGAAAAGGAAATATAAAGATGCAGGAGGAAGGGGCAAAGCATTAGGCAAGAGGTCCCAGCTTAGAGTGCAATGCAAACAGGTCATCTTTGATGAGCTGAGTCCTACCTGAGAGGGCCGTAAGGAACACCAGACCTGCTGTTCCATGAGCAAATCGTCTCAACTGTAGGAGTTGGTGGGTTTCAGGCAACTAAATAAGAAAAAAAATCATTCAGTTAAACTGTGTTGCAGGAACAATGAGAGGCAGCAAAGATCTCTAAGGCCAAACCCAAGTGACAAATTAAGATCAGATATTCTCTGACCCCTAGACTAGGTTAAGTACTCCTGGCAGATATTCTGTTCCAACATGCACTGTATTTTATTATAATTATAGATTACTATCTGTTTTCCCTTCTACCCCATAAGTTTTGTGAAGGCAGGAACTGCCATCTTTTTTACTAGAGCAATCTTAGCCTAGTGATTGGCACATAGGTACTCATTATGCATCTGTTCAAAAACTGAATGATTTACATTATTCAGGAAACAATGCTTCATCACGGTTGAAAGGATGTAGCTTAAGATCAGGACTGGATTTTCATGTGTGTGATATTAGTGTTTAGCAAATATAGTCAGAATCAAAATTGCATAAAGTGCTTAGAGATTCCTCCATTTAGTGTTTTTGATAAAATCAAAATTTGTTTTTATTCTTATTACCAACTTCTAATACTAATAAGTGAATCATCAAATATGAATAAGAACTTTATAAACAGGTGACTATGCTACCCTCAAATGGCTTACACTCTACTATATGAAAAGTTAGGTATCATTACTAACATATTATAGGACAGTATATCAGCAGTGTCCAATAGAACTTTCTGTGATGGAAAAGTTCTATCATCTACCTAAGGAGAGCTTGAAACATGTGGCTAGTATGACTGAAAATTAAATAAAAAATTAATTTTATTTAAATATAAAGTTTAAATAAACAAAAAGCTTATGTAAATAAATTTTATTTAATTAAAAAAATTTTTTTTCTCACTTTGTCGCCCAGACTGGAGTGCAGTGGCACAATCTTGGCTCACTGCAACCTCCACCTCCCAGGCTCAAGCGATTCTCCTGCCTCAGCCTCCCAAGTAGCTGGGATTACAGGTGTGCGCCACTATTGCCCAGCTAATTTTTTAACTTTTAGTAGAGATGGGGGTTTCACTATGTTGGCCAGGCTGGTCTCAAACTCCTGACCTCAAATGATCCACCTGCCTCAGCCTCCCAAAGTGCTGGGATTACAGGTGTGAGCCACCATGCCCAGCCTTAATTAGTTAAAATTTAAATAGCCATATGTAGCTAGTAGCTACTGTGTTGGACAGCATAGCACTATATGGCTCATTGGCTAGCATCTCAAATCCTTTTTGTAATTAGGTGAATCTAAACTAACAGAGAAAAACAATTGATAAAGTCATCAGTAACCTTTAAGAGTACAATTTCAGTAGCAAGAGTGTGTGGGTTTATGTGTAAGTGTGGGTAAATGTGTGAGTGTGTATGTATTGGGTTGGGTGAGGAAGATAATTACAGGGATTGAAAAGAAGGAATAGATTGTCAGGAAGCAGCAGCTATAGATGCAGGCAAAATGAATTCATTAAGATGAATTCATTTTAGAAGTCTGAATTAAAATGAATTCATTTTAGAAGTTTGGCTTTGATGGGCACGGTGGCTCACACCTGTAATCCCAGCACTTTGGGAGGCCGAGGCGGGTGGATCACCTGAGGTCAGGAGTTTAAGAGCAGCCTGGCCAACATGGTGAAACCCTGTCTCTACTAAAAATACAGAAAATTAGCCGAGCATGGTGGTGTACGCCTGTAGTCCCAGCTACTCGGGAGGCTGAGGCTGAAGAATTGCTTGAACCCAGGAGGTGGAGGTTGCAGTGAGCCAAGGTCACACCACTGCACTCCAGCCTGGGCAACAGAGCAAGACTCCATCTCAAATAAATAAATAAATACATAAATAAATAAATGAAGTTTGGCTTTGAAAGTCAGGAGACTTTCAAATAATTCCTTATTTTTCAGATGTGGAATTATTCAGTGGTTGTCTACTGTATCAATATTTCAACCCAATTTGGCTTCTCTGTGGGAATGACTGCCAAGACAACACGTCCAGTCCTTACTGGGATCTAGCTACTAGCTCCAAGTACCTAATGGATGATTCGACTTAAGAGTCCTGCTGTCATCTCAAACTTTTCTCCAGGAACAGCTTACTCAGGTCAACCCATGATTTCAATACCTAATATAAGACTCTTTTTTTTTTTTTTTTGAGATGGAATTTCGCTCTTGTTGCCCAGGCTAGACTGCAATGGTGCCATCTCAGCTCACTGCAACCTCTGCCTCCCGGATTCAAGCAATTCTCCTGCCTCAGCCTCTCGAGTAGCTGGGATTACAGGCATGTGCCACCATGGCTGGCTAATTTTATATTTTTAGTAGAGATGGGGTTTCTCCAGGTTGGTCAGGCTGGTCTCAAACTCCCAACCTCAGGTGATCTGCCTGCCTCTGCCTCCCAAAGTGCTGGGATTACAGGCGTGAGCCACCGTGCCTGGCCAAGACTCATTTAAAAAAAAATTCTAGTGAAAAAAATGTCCTATAAGGGTGTGGTGTCTTGGAACCTCTATTATTAATGAAGGCCTCAAAAAAATGTTATACCTTGCTTTTAAATCAAAGCATAAAATGAAAAACTAGTACTTTGCTTTAATCAGCAGACAGAAAAATACTTCAGACAAAATCACTAAGGTTTACTATTAGACTTAACTGGCAGGTCCCCATTTAACGAACAATATAGCTCTTGTCCACACCAGAAGTTCAGAAACACCTCTGTTCTGATCTTTCTCACTTTGCCATCCACCATCCCTTCTAGGAGTCAGAGGTAAAGCGACTGGGATATTTTTTGTTGTTGGTACTCCCTCCCACTCTATTTTTCAATTTGTTTCACCTTTGCCAATAGAAAATGTTGGCAAAATATTCAACTCCTATATGATCCAGCAATTCTACTTCTAGATATATATCCAAAAGAACCGAAAGCGGGGTCTTGAACACAGATATTTGCACACAACTCTTACCTTGTGCGGAGGGAGTAGCAGTGAGAGTGAGGTCCACAAGCTGGCACAATAAAGAACCAGGGCTGATCCCAGGTGGGCAGCAAGGCGGTACTGACTGACCCGAGGGATGTCATGGGAGTCTGATTTTTCTTCTAGTCCACTTTTCACCATATACCATCCCAACAGACCCTAGAACCCCCAAGAGATGAAGCAAACAAAACAAGGTTAAAATGATCTGTTCAACTTTCTTTTTTTTGTTGTTTTTTTGAGACAGAGTCTCACTCTGTCACCAGGCTGGAGTGCAGTGGCGGGATCTTGGCTCACTGCAATCTCCGCCTCCCAGGTTCAAGTGATTCTCCTGCCTCAGCCTCCCAAGTGGCTGGGACTACAGTTGCGCATCACCACGCCTGGCTAATTTTTGTATTTTTAGTAGAGATGGGGTTTCACCATGTTGGCCAGATGGTGTCAATCTCTTGACCTTGTGATCCGCCCACCTCAGCCTACCAAAGTGCTGGTATTACAGGCGTAAGCCACCACACCCGGCCTGATCTGTTCAACTTTACTGAGGAAATGAGCTATCAGGAGTACTCTCTACCCCACCCCTCCTCTTTCCATACCCTCCCCAATACGCAGTGTCCCAAGATTCATGATTTATCCACAGTTCTTCACATATCACCATTAATACTTAACTACTATTTAGATCAGAAGTGTCTGATCTTTTGGCTTCCCTGGGCCACACTGGAAGAATTGTCTTGGGCCATGCATAAAATACACTAACACTAACAGTAGCTGATGAGCTTTAAAAAAAAAAAAGGTCCATGGATATATCTCATAAAACTAGATTGAATGTTTTGGAGAAACTTAGTAAAGGTAAATGCTTAAAAACATCTACTGTCAAGTTAGGTTGGAATAAGACAATTATAAAAGTTTCAGGGGAAAATCATAAAAATCAATAAGGTTTTGCATGCAGATCGCTTTGCAAATATCTAAGTTCCCACTCCGCTTTAAGCAAAACCACAGTTTATGGGGATATAAGAAACCTGCAGTTGAATGCCAATCTGGGGACGCATAGTCAAAGAAAAGGCCTTGATTTTGTAAAAGTTGGTAATGAACATACAGATTTAAGTTTAAAAGTTTATGTTATGTATCATATTCTATGATTCTCTGCTTTAACTGGCTTTTTCAATTAACCAAACAATTGTTAGTTCCAATCATATGAAATAAGACAGCCCTTTCACTCCCACTTGCCCAGCTCAGTAGAATCAGGTCAAAGAGGTGGACTCTGCCACTTCTAAATATATACTCTTCAGGAAATCTTTTTGGGCATTTCTCTCCCCTTTCAAGATTACCCTGGATATTCTAATTACCTTGATTTCATCTGCAAGAGACATTGAAAGATGAAGACGTACACAGTTGATTCACTAGCCCACTTTCTTCTCCCATACCTTATCTGACATCTTTAATTTCTGCCTCCCTAATAGTGTTTTCAGTGTTGGCTTGCTTTTCTAATTCTAAAATGTTAACTTTCATTTTGTTCTACATGCCTTTCTCTGGTTACTATTAGACTTTGATTATTGTTTCTGCTGCCTCTATTTCTTCTCTCTCATCTCCCTCCTTAATCCCTTCTTTATTTATTTATTTATTTTTGAGACAGAGTCTTGCTCTGTTGCCCAGGCTGGAGTGCAGTGGTGCAACCTCTCAGCTCGCTGCAACCTCCGCCTCCCCGGTTCAATCAATTCTTCTGCCTCAGCCTCCGAAATAGCTGGGACTACAGGCCCACGCCAGCACGCCCAGCTAATTTTGGTATTTTAGGTACAGACAGGGTTTTACCATGTTGGCCAGGCTGGTCTGGAACTCCTGATCCCCCACCTTGGCTTCCGAAAGTGTTGGGATTACAGGTGTGAGCCACTGCACCCAGCCTTAATCCCTTCTAACTGGCTCATTTTCTTACCACTTCTGAGTTAAATTAACCAATTAGCTTCCTCCTGATTAAATTTTGATGTTTCTTTGATGCCCTGATAATCTCCTTTAGGATCTCTAAACCTTGACCCAAATACTCCTATGTGTCTTCTCTTTTAATTTGTGGCTCAGTTTCACCCAATTTTTTTTTTCATCATTCTAGCAGTACTAACCTGTTAACTGTGGGAGTCTTTCCTTAAGAGGCGCTCAACTTACGTGATTTTAATTGCCATTTATATCTGAATATCTCTCAGCTACATGGGTATTCTACAATCCTTCATCCCACAAAGTGTTTCTCTCTTTTGGAATTTTCCTGTATGCTTCTGTGGCATTCTAGCACAGGGATCCCTCTTTCCTATAGCAGACAAGTTAGAAAAAGAGAAGAGACAAGAACCTAGGGAGACACCCATGATGGGAAACAAACTACATCTTGCAGCACATGAAAATATACTACTGAGTGCTTTACTGATTCCAGGCACTAAGCTAAGTACTTTAAATATGGATTATCTCATTTAATATTTACACGACTGTACATGGTGGCACTGTTATTATCCCCATTTACAGGTAAAGAAATCATAGCTTTCAGAGGTTAGGTAATTTACCCTAAGTGTCAGAGCTGGGGCTTGAAGCTAGGCCTGTGACACTAAAATGCATGCTCTTACCTATTCTATTAAAGTGCCTCAGAGATTATTTCCTTAAAAACAATGCCAACTAGGGGCCGGGCGCGGTGGCTCACACCTGTAATCCCAGCACTTTCGGAGGCCAAGGCAGGCAGATCACGAGGTCAGGAGATCCAGACCATCCTGGCTAACATGGTGAAACCCCGTCTCTACTAAAAATACAAAAAATTAGCCAGGCATAGTGGCAGGTGCCTGCAGTCCCAGCTACCGAGAGGCTGAGGCAGGAGAATGGTATGAACCTGGGAGGCGGAGCTTGCAGTGAGCCGAGATCACGCGCCACTGCACTCCAGCCTGGGCGACACAGCGAGACTCCGTCTCAAAAAAAAAAAAAAAAAAACAATGCCAACTAGGAAGCTCCTGGGAGCATTTCTGGTTTCTCAACCTTGAATAAATCTTACCTGGAAGCAGACGAGGCCACAGAGGGCAAGAACACGTCCTTTCATGCCACGGCTGAGCCAGCCCTTTCTCCAAAAGTAGGCAGCAGGCAGGATGTACACAAGGCCTACAAGGCGACCCCACATTCGGTGTGAGTACTCCATGTACCAGATGAACTTGAATTCTGTCAGTGTCATATCATGATTCAAGCTGGGTGAAATGGAAAGTCAAAAAAGGAGGAGGAGGAAACATCCTTCTGGTTTTTATTTTCTTACGGAATGCAAAACCTTTCTTTCTCAGTCCTGCAACTTGGTAAGTCTGCCCTCTTCCTCATCAACGACCTCAGGATGACTTTGGATTTGGGGGCTTAGAAGACAAGCTGACTAAACATAACTGAACCGAAGTTCATGAAATAATCTAACCATTCTGAAGGGTTTAAGTCCAAAAGATCAAATGGGCCTACTGGGATGTTTACCTAATTTTCTCTAATACTTACATTTTAAATTCTGGAAATTGCTGGTATCTTTGGAATTCTGCTTCCCATTCCTCTTGGCTTGTAGGTGGCTTCATCTCCTTTATTAAATGCCAATCTACCATCGAGAGGCCAGACTCTGTCAACCTTAGGATAGGAAAGAAATTTTGGGGTGTATGCGTGAGGCTGGATTACTCACAAAAGGTTTATAGCAACAAGTGGATCTGAACTTAACCTTGTTAAAGGTAAACACATTGTTTCCTTGTTTCCTCTTTTGAGACATTTCTCTGTTACTGCTTGGAATTTTGTCAGAAACAGCTGCCATCAGATACAAATTTATTTACCCTTATATTCTCTCAATCCTTTTATTCAACTCTCCCCAATTCTTTTTTTTTCCCCAATTCTTCCTTTCACTAGCATTCCTCAACAGGCAAAATCAACCCCTACAGCCAAAGAAATGTGTTCTAAATGCATAACCAACATTCCTTACCCAGGGAAAAGAGACCTGTTACATGTATACAGGTTTAGATTCTTGGGTGAATTTAAAGACAATAAAATTCAAATTTGTTGCACTTGCTCATAACAACCTATATAACACATAAGGTATTTTGAAATAAGGGACGTGGAATGTGAAGAGAATTTGAGGAAGACACATTTGATTAAAACTAGAAACTTTTTCACCAAAAGGAATTAGGATTCCTAGAGTAAAAGCCTGATTTTAGGCCTGAGGCAAGAAATGTACAAGATGAGCTTGGAACATCTTGTCATACTAGAAAGTAAGGAAACTATCAAAGGTAATTAGGGCCCTGCCAAAAAGTCACTAGAGCCAATTTCAGGAGATGCCCACTGACTGAAGATGGGACAATCTGAGCAAATCACTAACACCATCATCACAACGGACCGAAACATTATCGAGTGTGTTTGAACCTATGATCTCATAATGAGCCTTAAAAATTCAAATCCTTTATTTGTTGCCTTTGGAGGATTTGGGGGACCAATTTATTATTTTGAAAATTGGTAAATAAAGGGAAAGAAGAATCAAGTACGTATCCTGCCTTTCCTATACAAACTATACCTTGGGATATCCAAACTGATGATGAGGGAAAGCTTTTTAGAGTTGAGCTAATAAAATATTATAATTTTGCTACGCTAATGAAATAATGGATCTAGGCAATGGTAATTAATGGCTGTTAACATCTATAATAGACACCAGATATTCACGAATGTTCTATTCACCTACTGAAGTATTTTGCTCCCTCATCCCTAATTTGAATCTGATCAAGCAACTATTCATTCACAGGAAATAGACAGCACAAAGGAACATGTTAAATATCACACAGTTATGCAGTCAGCAAAATCTAAACTGTGCATAACCATAGGACAAATGACTAGAGTTTCCTCAGCAACTAGAAGAGGGGGAAAGGGAGGAGTGTCTAAATCTATAGTCTCTTGATAGATTTAAACAAACCTAAGAAACATGAACCAATTGTGATGTACAGAACTTCTTTGGGTTTAATTCAAACAAACTGTAAAAAAAGTTTTGAGACAAACTTGGACTCTGATTGAAAGAGAAAAGATACATAAACAATGCACAGGTACCAGTTAAGACATAAACCAGTCTTTATAGAAGGCTCCTACTAATAAAACACTCAACTGTTCTATGGCAGGGCAAGCCATCAGACATGTTCCTTCTTTAAGGCCTCGGTTTCTCCATCTATACAATGAGGGAGCTAGACTAGATGCTCTGTAAAATTCCTTTCTCCAGCTGGGCATGGTGGCTCATGCCTGTAATCCCGGCACTTTGGGAGGCCGAGGTGGGCAGATCACCTGAGGTGAGGAGTTTGGATCAGCCTGGCCAACATGGTGAAACCCTGTCTCTACTAAAAATACAAAAAATTAGCCAGATATGGTGGCACGCGCCTAGTCCCAGCTACTTGGGAGGCTGAGGCAGGAGAATCGCTTGAACTCAGGAGACGGAGGTTGCAGTCAGCCGAGATTACACCACTGCACTCCAGCCTGGCCAACAGAGCAAGACTCTGTCTCAAAAAAAAAAAAAAAATCCTTTCTCCTCAGTCAACCTGTGCTTCTACTGATGATCCAAATACCTGACTCACTACGAGCAAATTACTTACCTAGTTACTCCACCAAGAATAACTGCTCCAGCCACTGTTCCACTGCAGACCAGGAGCCATCGGCCCACCACCCGCTCAGCAGCCTTTGAGGGAAGGGACACTGTACCCCTTCCAGATTGCAAAGCTACTTCAGAGATGGTGCTGTATTGCCCTGGCCTCAAAGGGCGCCTGATGCAATCACACTAAAGATCAAGATAGACAAATTACAACTGGAGAAACAGGGAATGGCTGCTACCCACACTCAACCCCATTCTGATTAGCGTGAAGTACCATAGCATCCCCACAGCTATGTCTTGTTAAGTCATCATCTCTTATCTGGATTACTGCATCAGCCTTCCAACTGGTTTTCCAATTGGTTTTCAAATCTAGCCTCACTCAAACCCATCCCCAACTACATGAATCTTCTCATCTCTGAATACTTCCCTCAGACTTCACTCTACTTACAGATATGGAATATTTTCTTTCACCTCTAGGTCTTTCAACATTTCTCTCTGGCTTGTACACTTCCTTTCCCCTGATTAATAATACCTACTGCAGATCTCTGCTTACATGTCACCTCCTCTGGGATGTGTTCCCAGGCTCTTCAAGGTCTGCAATAGGTCACTCCCACAGCACACTGGAAAGCCCTTAATACACTGTAATGTACAGTCAAGCATCACTTAACAACAGGGGCACATGTTCTGTGAAATGCATTCTTAAGCAATTTCATCATTGTGTGAACCTCATAGAATGTACTTACACAAATCTAAAGGCTGGGTGTAGTGATTCACACCTGTAATCCCAGCACTTTGGTAGGCAGAGGCAGGGAGATCACTTGGGTCAGGAGTTCAAGACCAGCCTGGCCAAAATGGTGAAACCCCATCTTTACCAAAAATACAAAAATTAGCTGGGCATGGTGGTGTACGCTTGTAATCCCAGCTACTTGAGAGGCTGAGGTGGCAGGATCACTTGAACCTGGGAGGCAGAGGTTGCAGTGAGCCAAGGTCTCACCACTGCACTCCAGCCTAGGCGATGAAGTGAGACTCCATCTCTCAAAAAAAAAGGTACTTACAGAAATCTAGATGGTATCGCCTACTACACCCCTGAGCTATATGGTATGACTTATTGCTCTTAGGCTATAAATCTGTATGGCATATTACGTACCGAATACTGTAACACAATGGTATTTGTTTATCTAAACATAGAAAAATTACAGTAAAAATATGGTATAAAAGATTTAAAAATGGGGCCAGGTGCAACGGCTCAAGCCTATAATCCCAAGGCTTTGGGAGGCCAAGGTGAGAGGATCACTTGAGGCCAGTAGTTCGAGACCAGCCTGGGCAATGTAGCGAGACCCCCTATCTCTATTTTTTCAAAAATTAGGCACAGTGGCACACACTTGGAGTCTTAGCTACTTAAGTGACTGAGGTAAGAGGATGCTTGAGGCCAGGATTTCCAAGCTGGAGGCTGCAGTGAGTTATAATCATGCCACAGCACTCCAGCCTGGGTGACAAAGTAAAACGCTGTCTCTAAAAAAGAAATTTAGAGAAAAAGATTAAAAAAAAAAAAAAAGGTACACTTGGAAAGGCAGCTCCATTATAATCTTATGGGACCATGACTGTATCTGTGGCCTGTTGTTGACCAAAATGTTGTTATGCAGCACATCACTCTACCTTCAGGTTCATCTGTTTGTATCTCCCACTAAACTATGAGCTTTGGGGTGGCAGTGTCTGGTCAGTCTTGCTCTCTCCCTTCTGCTAGCTTTGTTTCTAACACTGTTCCTTTATATAACGAGACCATGATAAGGATTTCGCAAATGAATAAACTGACTTCCTCCAGGGCAGGAGTCTTGTAATATTTATCTTTCTTTTTCCAGTTCCTAATATATAATAACCACTCAATAATTACTAGTTAAGCAAATGCATGCCTTCTTCTGACTATACCCCTATGAGTCCAAAGATCCATGCTCGGTTTCCTATTTCTGATTAACTGAGTCACCTTTAGAAAAGTAACTTTAAGCCTCAATTTCCTTCTCTGTAGGATGCAGTAATACTTCCTCATCTGACTACTTGGAACTTTTTAAGCAAAAATAAACTATATGGGTAAAAATTACTCAGCTTTTACCATGTGCTAAAGGCCTGATGTATATTAAAGAATGTAATCCTCATAACAAACCTTAAAGTAGGTATTGTTATCCCCATTTTACAGATAAGGAAACTGAAGAACAGAAAGTTTAATTAACTTGGCCAATACCACACAGCAGGTCAATGTTCCAGATCTGAACCTAGGGGCTCTGATCTGAACCTATGCGTTGTGAGTGCACTGTAAGGAGCTCCGGAAACGTGATGTGGGGCTCTACATTATCTTTATCCCGGCCCTTTCACTCCATCCCCGCTCCCGCGACTCGGAGTCCGCTGCAGTGCGGTACCTGTGCTCTAGGCGCTGCCCTAGGAGCCAGAAGCGGCAGATACTGCCTCCCCTTCAAGGCCCTCAACGGCGGAAAGAGCAATCGCTGCATACTGATGACAGGGAACAGCCACCTCTTCCACAACCCAGGGCTCTGTGGTCTCCCTCCTCCGCCAAGGAAAAGAGAAGCACTTCCGGGTCGGGCAGCGGGAGCCCCGCCTTCTCTGGGGACCGGAGCGAACAGAAGTGCGCCTGCGTTGCGACTCCGCTTTCGCGGGGGCTGCTGGGGCGTAGGTATCGGGGACGCGCGCACGGGCGCGCACAGCTGTTGACGCGCTTCTTAGCTGGTGCGCGCCGGAGCCCAAATTCCAAGTGGAAACTGCAGGCGCACGAGGGAGGAACGCGTGGAGCATGAAAAGGCAGGGGGCCTCCTCTGAGCGAAAACGGGCGCGGATACCGTCCGGGAAGGCCGGTGCGGAAGGTGGCGGGGGAGGGGACGGTCGGCCGAAGGCTCCCCGGGGCGGGCCGGCGGGAGTCGTGGTCAGTGGTGATTTCTTCTGGAGTCGTTTCCTCAGCTCCTTCCAGCCCCTTGGGCGGCACCTTCTATCTTTGAGGCGTTAAAGGTGTGGAAACGGAGGGCGTGACGAGGGGCAGGTAGCGAGAATGGCTCAGCTGTGGAGCCAAGGTTCGAGTCCCGGGGTCCCCTCATAACGGCCCTGCGACCTTGTGCAAGTTGGTTAACTTCAGCTTCACGTTTTTTCCGTCGCCACACGAGGATGCCAGTACCGCCCGCACCAGCAGCCAGTACTCCGCTGGGATAGTTAATTGTCGAGCGCGGAGCCCAGTTCCTAACCTGCAGTTACCTGTAGCTGCCACGGCGGGGACGGGGCTTGGTCCCCAAAGCCTCGCAGCTACCAAGTGGCCGAGCTTGTCTGGCTGCTCCAAGACCCGAGTTCTTCCTGAGTGCCAGGGTAGCATGGCATGGCAGGTGCCAGAGAATTTGGCAAGTCCCTCTTCCTCTTCCTCCGTGAAGAGGAACCTTCCTAAAAGTTATCAAGAATCCTCAAAGATTTTTTCTTTATGTGGATTACATCTATCTATTTTGACTGTATTAGAAATTAAAACAAATTTTTTTTTGGGAGGCCGAGGGGGACAGATCATCTGAGCTCAGGAGTTCGAGACCAGCCTGGCCAGCATGGTGAAACCCCGTCTCTACTAAAAATACAAAAATTAGCTGGGCATGGTGGCAGGCGCCTGTAATACCAGTTACTCGGGAGGCTGAGGCAGGAGAATCACTTGAACCCGGGAGGCGGAGGTTGCAGTGAGCCGAGATCGCGCCACTGCACTCCACCCTGGGCGACAGAGCGAGACTCCGTCTCAAAAAAATAAAAATAAAATTAAAACAAAATTTTAAAATATTGATTAGAAAATAACCATAGTAAACCCATTACATATTGACATAATATTTTTTTGAAAAAGAAATGTTCCTAAACAAGAACAACAAAAAAAGCAAAAGAGTGGAAATATATTTTTGCAAGTTTCTTCAGTATATCTTAATGGAAGACAGCTGGATTCTCATGCCCGCTGCTTCATTCAGTCTAACATGTCAAGTAGCCTCTTGAAAACGCCTCTTCACGGAGGTTGCAGTAAGCCGAGATCGCGCCAATGCACTCCATCTTGGGTGACAGAGTGAGACTCTGTCTCAAAAAAGAAAACGCCTCTCACTTGTGAGAGAATTAAAGTGAAAAAGTCAAATAAAGTGTTAGAATTATTAAGAAAACGGTTGTAGCCCTGCAGACTCTGAAAAGTCTCAGAGGCTCCCAAAGCTCTCTGGACTACTACACTTTGAGAACTGCTGCTGCTTCTCCTTTGATCCTATAACTTTGTTGCTTGGGACAACTGCCTTGCTCTGCCTTCTGTCATAGCCTTTTTTATACATCTCTCCATCTTCTCCTGCCTAGGGTCCTTTCTTGTGTGAGGCAAATAGTCCCCCGGCAGCATCAGCATCGGCCAGTGCCACTGATCTGACAGCTGGTCTGGTAGCTACCAGGAAACTCATGGAGTTAATAATGCAGAGCTGTTGGTTAAGAGCATAGATTGACACTTAACCCTTTCACAGTTTGGGACTGATAGTATTTTTTTTTTTTTTTTTTTTTGAGACGGAGTCTGGCTCTTGTCGCCCAGGCTGGAGTGCAGTGGCCTGATCTCAGCTCACTGCAACCTCCACCTCCCAGGTTCAAGCAATTCTCCTGCCTCAGCCTCCTGAATAGCTGGGATTACAGGCGCCCGCCACCACGCCCGGCTAATTTATGTACTTTTAGTAGAGATGGGGTTTCGCCGTGTTGGCCAGGCTGGTCTCAAAATCCTGACCTCAGATCCGCCCACCTTGGCCTCCCAAAGTACTGGGATTACAGGCGTGAGCCACCGCACCTGACAGGGACTGATAGTCTTAAATAAGTAAGGCAATTGCAGTTTGATGTTAGCAGATGATAGGTTTTTGTTTTATTTGTTTTTCAAAGTAAAAATTGCTTTTTTAAATTATAAAAGCAATATTGGGTAGAAAAAATAAAGCAATAAAGAAAAGTAAAAAGAAGAAAATAAAAATAATTTCAAATCACACCCCACCAGAAGTGACCATTACCAGTATGTGAGGAACATTCTATTAAGTGTCATTACATGAAGTGTGCATTGTTTCGTTCATTTTTTTAAATTATGTGCTCCCGGAAAAAAACTCAAAACTCTGTTTACATCACACTTTGTAATATAAATACATTAATTTTGTTGTAATTATTCAGCTTTTAGTAAATATTTTATTACTGTGTACCATGGTACATACTGTGCTTGGTGTGGGTGATGATAAAGATTTCTCACATAAAGACCTTAACTTAGGAGGCCAGACGTGGTGGCTCATGCCTATAATCCCAGCACTTTGGGAGGCCGAGGCTGGCAGATCGCTTGAGTGCAGGAGTTTGAGACCAGCATGGGCAACATGGCGAAACCCCATCTCTACAAAAAATACAAAATTAACCAGGTGTTGTGGCACATACCTGTAGTCCCAGCTACTGAGGAGGCTGAGGCACAAGAATTGCTTGAGCCCGGGAGGCGGAGGTTGCAGTGAGCCGAGATCATGCCACTGCACTCTAGCCTGGGCGACAGAGCAAGACTCTGTATCAAAAACAAACAAACAAACAAACTTAGGAACTCTAAGTCAAGTAGAAGTGATCAGATATTTATCTGCATAAATAATAAAAGGTAGAAAGTAATTCATATTTTAAGAAGGAACAATTGGGGTTTCATAACTCATGAAGAGTTAAATGAGTTCAAAAGAGGGACATAAAATTTTCTACTTTGGGAGACAGAAAAAATCATGGAAATGTTCCTTGAAAAATTTTATTCAGAGATGAAGCCAGAAGGAACTCTGGGTTGAGGAGAAGGCATTGAGGAGCCAGCGGTAGGGACTGGAGAGATCTGGAAGCATAAGAAGGAATGAGACAGAGTATCGCTCTGTCACCCAGGCTGGAGTGCAGTAGCACAATCTTGGCTCACTGCAACCTCCACCTCCTGGGTTCAAGCGATTCTCATGCCTCAGCCTCCCAAGTAGCTGGGATTACAGGCGCATGCCACGATGCCTGGCTAATTTTTGTATTTTTAGTAGAGACAGGGTTTTACCATGTTGGCCAGGCTGATCTCCAATTCCTGACCTCATGTGATCCACCCACCTCGGCCTCCCAAAGTGCTGGGATTACAGGCGTGAGCCATCACACCCGGCCAGATAACTAATACTTTTTGATTCTTGAGACTATGTACTTTACATGAATTATCTAATTTAATCCTCACTACTCTGAGGTACATACTAAAATCTACCTTGTTTTATAGAAAACTTAAGTAACTAATCTAGGATCTCACACTAAGTAGTTGGTGGGACATGGATTTGAAGTCTGTCCTGCTTTTAAACCTATATTCCTTATAAAGAAGTTTAAATATATTCTGCAGGCATTGAGAAGCATTGTAAGAATCTCAGCTGGAATGTGATGATGAGGTCTATGTTTTAGGAAGATTAATTTGGCATTCGATAGACATTTTCTCAGTATAATTTTTTATACATCTGTCTGTGTACCTATTTCAGTCTATAGGCATCAATTCAATGATTAATGTGATATTTTATTGCATTCATGGGCCCTAGTGTACTTATCTATTACCTGTTATTGGACATTTGCATTTTGGCAGCAGAATGTAAACCCTTTGTCGTAAATTGGTCTGGATGGATAGAACCTTTATGAACTCTTACCATTCTCCATGTATTTTAGGAGCAGCAAATGGATTTCTCATGGAAGTTTGTGTTGATTCAGTGGAGTCAGCTGTGAATGCAGAAAGAGGAGGTAAGAGAAATTAGATAGTGAATGACAGTTGGCTACCCTTTTAAGAGTCTGAAAATTAATCCTGTGTGCTTATCTCAGAAGCCCTTGTGATCTCTAAGCATCCCTCATAATGCTTTCAGAAACAACCAATTAGAAACCCTACTGGAAAATTATGATCTAGTCTCTCCCTTCCTCTCCCCAAGTGGGTCACATTTTAAGTCAAGTGTCGACAATAGTACTTACTCAATGACTTGATCTTTTATTGAACTTAGCAAAATTTTAATTTTTTTAAACCATTAACTTAAAGATGACTTCAGAGACTTCATCATGAGGAATTTTATCTTTTTTACTTTTGAACATTATCTATTTTTCCCTCAAAGTTTCTGTTGTACTCTGAACTTGTTTTAATGGGAAGCACAGACATTTCCATCATCTCAGGTTCAGAAAAATTAAAAAAAAATTTTATTATGGAAAAATAAACATATACAAAAGTAGAGTAAATAGGATAATGAAGCCCCATGTATGCATCACTCATCTTCACCCATTTTCAACACATGGCCAGTTTTTCATTTATTTCAGGGGTCAATAAACTTTTTCTGTGAAGAGCTGCATAGTATATATATTTTCAGCCTTGCTGGACACATTTGATCTTTATCACTTATTTTATTTTTAAATCTTTTGAAAATGTAAACATCAGCCGGGTGCAGTGGCTTACGCCTGTAATCCCAGTAATTGGAGAGGCTGAGGCTGCCAGATCACTTGAGCTCACGAGTTCGACACCAGCCCAGGCAACATGGCAAAACCCTGTCTCAACAAAAAATAGAAAAATTAGCCAAGCGTGGTGGTGAGCACCTGTAGTCCCAGCTACTTGGGAGGCTAAGGTGGGAGGATCACTTGAGTCCAGGAGGCAGAGGCTGAAGTGAGCCAGTCACACCACTGCACTCTAGCCTGGGTGACACAGCCAGATCTTGTCTAAAAAAAAAAAAAAAGTTAAAAAAATCCTTCTTACTTTGGCAATAGAAAAGAATGAAGTACTGATACATGCTATAATATAGATGAATCTTGAAATATTATTCTAAGTGAAAGAAACCAGTGGAAGAAAATACAACATATGATTCCATTTATATATGTCCAAAATAGGTAAGTTTATGTAGACAGAAAGTAGATTAATAGTTGCTTAGGGCTGAGAGGCATGAGAAGGGTAGGTGACTGCTAAAGGGTGTAGGGTTGTTTTGGGGATGATGAAAATGTTCTAAAATTACTTGTGGAGATGGTTGCAAAACTCTGTGTATATACTAAAGAGTACTGAATTGTACACTTTTAAATGGGTGAATTGTATTAGTGAATTATATGTCCATAAAGCTGTTGTTTTTCAAAAAGAATACAAAAACATTCTTAGTTTGCAGGCCATAGCCAAAACAAGCTATGTGCCCATAGCCCACATGCCATAGTTTGCTGACCCCTGATTTATAGTCCTACCTTCCTCTCCCAACCTCAGATTACTTTGAAGCAAATCCCAGACATCATGTTATTTAATTTTAAATATTTCAGTGTGTGTCTCTAAAAAATAAAGACTTGCCGGGCGCGGTGGCTCACACCTGTAATCCCAGCACTTTGGGAGGCCGAGGCGGGCAGATCACCTGAGGTCGGGAGTTCGAGACCAGCCTCAACATGGAGAAACCCCGTCTCTACTAAAAAATACAAAATTAGCTGGGCGTGGTAGTGCATGCCTGTAATCCCAGCTACTCAGGAAGCTGAGGCAGGAGAATTGCTTGAACCTGGGAGGCGGAGGTTGCGTGAGCCGAGATCACGCCATTGCACTCCAGCCTGGGCAATAAGAGCGAAACTCTGTCTCAAAAAACAAAAAAAAAGAACTCTTTTTTTGTTGTTTCAGTTCTTTATTGTTTTCAAAGGCCTAGTATGCATACATATATAAGAAATCCATAAATAATGTGGAATTATTAATGTATATTGTTTAGGATAAGGTCCCTTTTAAAGAACAAAACACCACAATGTCACTAACACACCTTTAAAAAAATCATTTCTTAATATCGTCAAATAACCCAGTTTTCAGATTTCTCCAGTTGACTCATACAGGGTGTGTGTGTGTGTGTGTGTGTGTGTGTGTGTGTGTGTGTACAGTTCTTTGAATCAAGAGCCAAACATTTCATTTGTTTTATATGCCTCTTAAGTCTCTTTAAATCTGTAAGTTTCTCCTGCTTTTTTCTTTAATTCTTTGTTTACTTTCTTAAGATTTATTTGTTAAGCAACTGTGATATTCATCTTTTAGAGTATCCCATACTCTCAATTTTGCTAATTATATGTGTGATATCGTTTAACATAGTCCTCTGACCACTGTATTTCCTATAAAGGTAGTTAGCCCAGAGGCCTAATCAGATTCAGATTTCAGTTTTGACAAAATTTATTTATAGATAACATTATGTACTTCCTGTTGCATCACATCAGGAGGACATAACATGTTGGTTTTTTCTGTTTTTGTGATATTAAGATTGAACAGGGAGTTCAGGTATTGCCAGCCTAATCTATCCTTAAGGTTTTCTGTCAGCTTTTCACCTAATAAATTTAGCAACCCATATTTTAGTGTAGGGGTTGCAAAATGGTGACATTTATTTTTCACTTATGAACTAGAATAGTTCTGTAAAGAACTTTCCCTCATCCTCTGTTTGGTTATGCTGAAGTATGGTTTGTATAAGAAAGGCAGAATAAATGCTTGCTTATTTTCCCTTATTTATTATAATACTTTTTAGAATAATGAATTTGTTCTCTGTCTTCCCTTGAATTGTTTTGTCATTATGAATCTAGATTTAGATATATTTTGTGTGTTTTAATCCATTGTAGTTATTCTGCTTATTGATGAACAAAATGTTCTATCTTTGGCTAGTGAGAGCTTCTTCAAACTGGTTCCTGAGATCTTTTGATGTGACCTTGGTAGCCTAATAATTCTTTTGGTTTCAGCATTTTCTTATTCTTGAAATTATCTTGGTTTAGCTACTCAAAAGTAGCTTTGTGTTTTTTAAAGCTTAGAATTATAAAGACCCTTTTGGGAAATATTATGTTATTTTCTTATCAACAAAGACTCAGTATTCCACTATAGTCAGTTTTAAGAAACATCTTTATTCTATGTTACTTTCCTGTACATAGAGAGGCAACCCTATAATACAAAAATTTAAGAGAACTAGCTTAACTTTAATTAATTTTTAAATTTGAGTATGAGTAACACAATGTGGGCTGCAGAGTATAGCTGAGTTAAAAACAGAGTTTTACTCTAGCTTTATAATTTGATTTCTCTGAGATGATAGGAATCTAAGACTGTTCTATATTTGGAAAAAATATATATAAACAGGTTGCTGTTTAATAACAGCTTATTTTTTAAAAATGTGTTGAGCAATGCTTTTATATTACAGGTGCTGATCGGATTGAATTATGTTCTGGTTTATCAGAGGGGGGAACTACACCCAGCATGGGTAAGTGTCCATTTTTCCCAGGTTTTCTGATTGGAGTTCATAGAGCCCGGAAGCAACTGATAATCAGTTTCTTTGGGGTCCTTTACTAATGTCATGTTAACTATGTTATGGATGTTGTATCAGAAATGTTTATGGTTGTAAAAAAATCAAAGATTTGATCAAACATATTTCTTTCTCACATCAAAAAGTTGAAAGGTAGGTAGGTAATTGTTAATACTGGTTCAGCTGCTCTGTAGTAACATCAAGGATTAGGCTTTTATAAAATCTTTCCATGCTGGCATCCTTAGTATATTGAAATCCCCTCCTGGTCTTTGTGCTATTGTTGTCATATATTTTACTCATACATATATCAAAAACTCCATGCTGTATTGTTAGTTTTGTTTGAAGAGTCAATTATCTTTTGTTAAATAAGAGATTTAAATAATAAGAAAAAAATCATATATTTACCCACATGCAACTACCATTTCTGGTGTTCTTTATTCCTTTGTGTAGATCCCGTATTTCTGTCTGGTTTCATTTTCATTCTGCCTGAAGTACTTTCTTTAACTTTTTTTGTTAAAAAGTATGCTAGTGATTCATTCCTTCAGCTTTTATATGTCTAAAATAGCTTTTTCCTTCATTTTTGAAAGGTATTTTTGCTGGGTATGGAATTCTAGGTTGACAGGTTTTTTTTTTTCTTTGAAGATGTTTTTCCATTGTCGTCTTGCTTGTATTGTTTCTGACAAAAAATCTATCATCCATATCTTTGTTTTTCTCTATGTAATATGTCTCTTTTTTCTACCTACTTTTAAGATTTTTTTATTACTGGTTTTGAACAATTTTCTTATGGTGTACTTGAGTATAGTTTTTTCATGTTTCTTGGACCCGTGCATTTATACTTCTCATCACATTTGGAAAATTTTCAGCTTGCAGCTTGTTCTCCACTCCCTCCTTTAGAGACTTAAGCTATTCTTACATTAGACTACTTGAAATTGTCCCAAAAGTCACTGATGAACTTCTCTATTTAAAAAAAAATCTCCTTTCTGTGTTTTCATTTTGCATAGTTGCTATTGTTTTGTCCTTGAGCTTACTGACCTTTTCTTCTGCACTATCTAATCTGCTATTAGTCTCGCCTGGTATGTTTTCATCTCATACATTGTAGTCTTCATCTGTAGAAATCTGAGTCTTTTTATGTCTCTGATGTCTCTTAACTTTTTTGAACATGTGGAATAAAGTTATGATAGCTGTTATAATGACCTTGTCTGCGAATTCTAACATCTATATCAGTTCTGGGTTTGTTTCATTTGATTTATCATCTAATAATATATCTTATTTTCCTGCCTTGTAATTTTTTTATTGGATGCAAGACATTGTGAATTTTACTTTATTGGTTACTAGACATTTTTGAATTCCTACAAATGTTCCAAAACAGTTTGGTCCTTTTGGGTCTTGCTTTTAAGATTTGCTGGGCAAGTCTGGAGCAGTGGTTAATACAGAGCTAATTATTCCTTACTACTGAGTCAGGATTCTTCTGTGAACTCTACCCTGTGACCACGAATTTTGAAATTTTCCTGTCTGGCTGGTGGAATAGGCATTATTCACAGCTTGGTATGAATGACAGGCACATTATTTCTAATCCTTTTTATTGGTTCTGTCCCAGGCCTTGCGTAGTTTCTTTGCATGCATGCACCGGTCAGTACTCAGCTGAATATTAAAGGAGGTTCTCTGCAGACCTCCAGAGTTATCTGTCTTCCTTTCTTCTTTCATTCCTTCCTTTCCTTTCTTTTCTTTCCTTCTCTTTTTCTCTCTCTTTGCTTTCCTTCCTTCCTTTCTTTCTTTTCTTTCTTTCTTTTGCCAGGGTCTCACCTGTTGTCCAGGCTTGACTGAAGTGGTGTGACCATAGCTTCCTACAGCCTCAAACTCCTGGGCTCAAGCAATTGTCCTGCCTCAGCCTCTCAAGTAGCTAGGATTACAGGCATGTGCCACCATGTCCAGCTACATTTGTTTGTTTGTTTGTTTGGTAGAGATGGGGTCTCACCATTTTACCCAGACTGGTCTTGAACTCCTTGCCTCAGGCAATCCACCCATCTCAGCCTCCCAAAGCACTGGGATTACAGTCATGAGCCACTGTACCAAGCCTATCTTTTTTTTAAAAAAATCCTTTTTTTAAACCATTGAGATAGTCTTTGCTACTCCAGTGTTATCTTTCTGTCCTCCCTGTACTGTCTCCTATAAACTCTAGCTACTTCAGTCTTCCTGAACTCTAAGCTTTGTCTCCTTAACTCAGGGAATTGTTTTGGCTCCATGTGGGTCCCCCATCCCTGTGCTTTGGCCTAGAAACTCTCAAGGCAGTAAATTGGGTCAATCAGAATTGACTTACTAACTTCATTGTTTGTCATTTTCAAGGATCATTGCCCTTCACTGCTTAATGTCCGGTGTCTTGCAAACCACTGTTCCATATATTTTGTCTGGTTTTTTTTTATTATTATTATTATAGGTGGGAGGGTAAATCCAGTCACTGTTACCCTTTCTTGGCCAAAAGCAGAAGTCTGTGTATGAATTGTGGTCTCCTAAGTTATGCTACTCTGAGGTTGATAATAGCATTATTTAATGTAAAAAGTTTGTATACACAACAGCCCTTTGGAATCTTCACACGAAAAGAGGGCATTCCTGGCCATTCTAAAATCCCTAGAGCATGTCTGTAAATTTGAGTACAGTCTGTTTTTGTAACACCAATTATGATTCATTGCTTAGTATTGGACAACTGCTATCCTATGCAAAATTGGAGTTCTTTTAGCAAGAAAAAAGAAGGAAATTCATACTGGGTAAACAACTGATGGGGCCTGTCACAGCTTTATACTATTGATGGTTTATGAGCTAGCCACTTATTATGGCATATTTAGGTACTTTTATGCATAGATCTCTGCATAAAATCACAAATAAGTAGAACTTTGCTCCCTTTCACGTATCTTGTTTAAAAAAAAAAAAAAAAAAAAGGTTTTGCTAAATGTCTTTGCCCATTAAAGGAATATGAACTTTGAAGCTATTTAACCATCTCTCCAGTAGGTTTTAAATAGAGCTGTAATGAATTAGAAAGAAGAAATTGGATCTTGGGGAATAATGTACTGGCAGAACATCGAGCCTGGTAGTTATTGCACTTTCAAATGTCACATACCAATAAAAGGGTTCTGAGTCATAAGGATTTTTGTTGAGTCAACTGACAAGTGCTTTTAAATTGTAGCATCTTCTGTTTTCTAAATTGTTCTATTTAACCCTTTGCTATTACTTACCTTCTACCATATATACATTTTTCTTCTCAGTGTCCGTCCTACCTTTTAGAGCCGTCTTTGTCTGGTAAATGACCAATAATATATCATTGGCTTTTAGCTCACATTTGAATTTTAATCTGCTTTCTTTTCTTGTAGGTGTCCTTCAAGTAGTGAAGCAGAGTGTTCAGATCCCAGTTTTTGTGATGATTCGGCCACGGGGAGGTGATTTTTTGTATTCAGATCGTGAAATTGAGGTGATGAAGGCTGACATTCGTCTTGCCAAGCTTTATGGTGCTGATGGTTTGGTATTTGGGGCATTGACTGAAGATGGACACATTGACAAAGAGCTGTGTATGTCCCTTATGGGTAAGAATTTGTATCTAAGACGTAAAAGTCTCTAATGATAATTGTATTTATGCTCACAATATAGAAAAACAACATCACAAAACTGACTTTGCGGTCATAGCTACAGACACTTATACTAACCTAAGTATTTCAAATAGTAGTTATTTAGATGTTTGGGGTGGGGTGTATGTGTGGCAAAGCCGTCTTAACTCTCCTCAATTGCTATAGATTAGGCTCCGCTACTGTTCCCATACAATAGAAATTTAAGGGAAATTTACCATGGTTCCTTTAACCACTGCACCAAGAACTTCAAAAGTATTATAGTTGGTGAGGATGGACACCAAGTTGGAAGATGCAAAGAGGACAGAAGCAAACTACCTATGTTACTAAACCAAAGTACTTATTGAATGACCTCAGAGGGACAAGTATTAGATGTAATGCTGCCCTTATAGTTGTCAGATTAAATGGTTTTCATTTGGTGATAAGCCATGACCATTTTTTTGTATAAAAATCAGAGATTTGTGGAAAGATAAGACTTTTGAATTTGTAAGGCTGCCATTTTATTATTATGTTAGTTTACTGTCTTGTTAGGCGAAGAAAGTATTAAAAAGTTTCAGCTAACATGGAGAATTCTATATATAGTAATCAGTGATGACATCTTCATTCATGTTGTTATATGACTTTCTTTTTATAGCTATTTGCCGCCCTCTGCCAGTCACTTTCCACCGAGGTGAGTCATTTTCATTTTAAAAGTTCTATTGAACAGTGTTAGTTTTCTAATTTCAACAACTGCCACTACCTTTTTATGGAACACAATTCTGTAGTGTTCCAAGGTTACCAATTGGTTTTTTAGATCCTAGGACTAAAAGTTATAAAAGTAGAGATGTGCAATTTCTAGAAAATTTGAAGCCTTAGTTATGAAAAGTTGTTAAAAGTGGGTGTAGGTGGTGGTGGGATATAAGAGAGCGAGGGAGAGAGCAAGTATTGCCTTCAAGTGTGTGTACCTATCATAGCATTCCAAGCAAGAATCCTGAGACTCATTTTAACTGAGACTGTATTAGGTCATGTGCAACCCCAAAAGAATAAATTGTTGTGGCTGGTGAAATGGAAGGTACTGTCTATCTTAAGCCAGGCAAAACCATCCCTGGGGCTAGCAGTGAGGTGGGGTTTCACAGATAGAGACTTCTTAAGGGGAGAGAAAGTTGGGTATCTGGAGAAGAATTGGGTCTTATTAGGAAGGGAGAAAGGAGAAACAGATGCAATCTAGTGTTGACTATCTAGTCAATGAACAGATGTCCACAATAGTATACAAAATTATTTTTCATTATAGCTTGTCTGCACCACAATGATTTTTTAATGTGATAGTTTCTTGTAAAGAAATATTTCCTGTAAAAAATCAGGTAGATATAATTTTGTTTGTTTGTTTGTTTGAGACGGAGTCTCACTCTGTCGCCTAGGCTGGAGTGCAGTCGCGCGATCCGGCTCACTACAACCTCTGCCTCCCGGGTTCAAGCAGTTCTCTGCCTCAGCCTCCCGAGTAGCTGGGATTACAGGCACCTGCCACCATGCCCAGCTAATTTTTGGATTTTTAGTAGAGACAGGGTTTCACCATCTTGGCCAGGCTGGTCTTTAACTCCTGACCTCGTGATCCA
This sequence comes from Pan paniscus, assembly GCF_029289425.2. Classification (NCBI taxonomy): domain Eukaryota; kingdom Metazoa; phylum Chordata; class Mammalia; order Primates; family Hominidae; genus Pan; species Pan paniscus. The sequence continues at coordinate 111,653,989 of NC_073257.2, forward strand.
CCCGCCTTGGTCTCCCGAAGTGCTGGGATTACAGGCGTGAGCCACCACCCCTGGCCAAAAAATCAGGTAGTTATAATTTCTATACTCTTTGGCTACACCTTGGTAAAATGGAAGAACAAGTATCTATTTTGCCTTCAGAGAGCACTGCCATTGCATATGAAAAGAAGTCTACAGTCAAAAAAATTTTTTTACTTCAAATTTCTGTTCTTTTCTTTATTCCAATAGGTTTAACAAAAATGTTCTCATATTTTCAAAATTTGTAGAATTTTTGGGTTCCACATTTTTCTCACTAATGTATTTAATGAGATATCATAATATAGTTATAGTGGTGAGAAGGTGCTGCCACCAAAATAGGGAAATCCTCTGTGGTAGATTTAGTTGCCTACATACACTAAAGGGTGAAATGAAGGGGCCTGTCCCAGAGGACCACTACCACCTAATCCACTGCAGGCTAGAGCTTCAATATCATGTAGCAGTATGAGAACCAAAGCAGAAGTAGATTTTCTGTTTTCAGTTTCCTGATACCACTTTACTCTTTGAGGGCTCTGAGGAGGGGAGAAATCTCTTAGAAAGTAGGATGGGGCTGGGCACAGTGGCTTACCCCTATAATCCCACCACTTTGGGAGACCGAGGTGGGTGGATCACAAGGTTAGGAGATTGAGACCATCCTGGCCAACATGGTGAAACCCCGTCTGTACTAAAAATACAAAAATTAGCTGGGCGTGGTGGTGCATGCCTCTAATCCCAGCTACTCGGGAGGCTGAGGCAGGAGAATCACTTGAATCAGGGAGTCAGAGGTTGCAGTGAGCCGAGACCGTGCCACTGCACTCCAGCCTGGGCGACAGAGCAAGACTGCATCTCACAAAAAAAAAAAAAGTAGGTTGGAAGTGAAACTTCATATAGTCTGTTGAAAACAACTGTCCTTATGCTATGAACCTTGAGTATGTGGGGTTAATAGCTTAATCCAAAATATTAGTCAGTAATGAGAATGTGAGCCAAGGCTTTTTCTAGAACTGGTGAGTACAGTGTTTCATTCTACCTAGTCCAATATTTCTGAAGCCTTAGAACAGTTTCCCAAATTTGACTCACCTGCCTATCACATTTAAAATTTTACCATATATGAGTGCTACCTGTGCACATTTTTATTTAATCATTTTCTTTAAATAAAATCTTAAGTATGCACCCATAAAAAAGAACAAGATCATGTCCTTTGCAGAGGCATGGATGGAGCTGGAGACCATTATCCTTAGCAAACTAACATAAGAACAGAAAACCAAATACCACATGTTCTCACTCATAAGTGGGAGCTAAATGATGAGAACACATAGACACATAGAGGGGAACAACACACACTGGGGCCTTTCCAAGGGTGGAGGGTGGGAGGACAGAGAGGATCAGGAAAAACAACTATGAGTACTAGGCTTAATACCTTGGTGATGAAATAATCTGCACAACAAACTCCCAAGACACGGGTTTATCTGTATAACAAACCTGCACTTGTACCCCTGAACTTAAAAAAAAGTTAAAAAAAAAGTAAATTTATTTTAAATAGAAACTTTTGTAATTACTTTGTATTGAAAACTTTTCATTTCTTATCTGCATTTAAGTAAATATACTATTTAAATGTGTACCATTATTAAAATGATTATGCACAGTGGTATGTAGACTGTGGTGTGCTGATGAACTGGCTCCTAGAAAAAAGAGCCCTGATTTGTAGCATTTTTAAATTTCTGTGGTTTAAATACTCTACCTTCACTAAATTTTTTTATTATTATTAATTAAATTTTTATTTTTCTTTTGAGACAAGTCTTGCTCTGTCGTCCAGGCTAGGGCACAATGGTGCAATTGGCTCACTGCAGTCTCGACCCCTTAGGCTCAGGTGATCCTCCCATCTCAGCCTCTCGAGTAGCTGGGACTATAGGTGCACACCACCATGCCCAGATAATTTTTGTATTGTAGATATGGGGTCTTGCCACATTGCCCAGGCTGGTCTCAAACTCCTGCGCTCAAGTGATCTCCCCACCTCGGCCTCCCAAAATGCCAAGATTATAGGCACGAGCCACTGCACCTGGCCCTACCTTCACTAATTTCAGGCTGCCAGTGGATTAACAATCTGACTTGCAGAATTCTTGAGTGTTTAATAATTGGCCTTTGTAAGCCAGTACAAGCTAGGTCCAGCATGCCACTGCATGTATACTACATTTTGGGAAACTCTGCGTTAGAGATAACTGTTCAAAATTCACATCAGTTTTATTTATTTCAGCCTTTGACATGGTTCATGATCCAATGGCAGCTCTGGAGACCCTCTTAACCTTGGGATTTGAACGCGTGTTGACCAGTGGATGTGACAGTTCAGCATTAGAAGGGCTACCCCTAATAAAGCGACTCATAGAGCAGGTACGTGGACTTTATCTTTTTTTCCCCTAAGACTCTGTTGTGGTTACTCCTGACATTCTGCTGTTTAGCCAGTTTGTGAGACTATATATTACTGACTTTGTGGTTACTCTGTAGGAAAAGCAAGCAGGCAATAATGTATATAATTCTTATTTCTTTCACACAAGCCTTTTTAATAACCAAGGCTTTCAAGATCAAATTATATATAGATAGTGCCTAAAGATCTGATCTAACTTGGATAAGCACAGCAAATTTTACCTTTTCTCTGCCATTGGCATTGCAGTTTTTTTTATTTTTTATTTTTATTTTTTAGTTTAGATATAAGGTCTTGCTGTGTTGCCCAGGCTGGTCTCAAACTCTTGGGCTCAAGCCATCTGCCTTCCTTGCCCTCCCAGAGTGCTGGGATTACAGGCATGAGGCACTGCGCCCAGCCAGCATTGCAGTTTTAAGCCACATCTTTTCATTGTCAGCCCATGTATATTCAGGGGATCCCATATAAAATTATCATCTGGAGGTAAATTCCAAAACTAAAATTATAATCTTATTTCTTCTCATCTGTCAATATAAGAGGAAATATATTTTTCTATTTTATGAGTTTTCCTGGTGAGCTAGCATCATTTGTAGAGCACTCAGAAGGTGACTTTGTAATTAATAGTATGTGTGTTTTTCTGATGTCGGTCCAGAGGCATTATAAGTTAGTGAGTACAGACTTTGAGATGAGAGAGTTGAGCGTTTGAGACTCGGGTTTGATACTTGCTATGTGATGTTGAGCAGGTTAATAGTCTTTAAGCCTCTCTTTCCCCCTGTGTGAAACTGAGATGAGTTTAATACTTATTTTAGAGTTTCTCAGAAGATTGCTAAAGATGGGATGTGTTAGAGGCTTAGCACAGTGGTTGGCATATATTAGGTCTTAATAATGTTAGGTTCTGTTATTACTGCTATTATTAATAATATTAATGTTCCTGTGTAGACATCTGCTTATTTTCACTTTTCTATAGCCATGAAAATAATTTTCAGAAATTTCTCCTAAAGATCTGATGTGACTTTGCTATTCTGGGATGTAATGGTTTGACAGACATTTATTAAATATATATTAGATGCAGGACATTTGTACTGTGGGGGTAACCAAGGGCTAAGTGTCTGTGTGTAGTCACAATCCTTACAATTTAGTGCAGAACAGGCACTTCTAATAGAGCAGGCAATTTTAATAGAGCTCTATTTTTAAAAGGTACTATAGGAGTACATTGGAGAGGAATTAACCCCAAATTTGGGGAAATGAAGGTTGGCAATATTTAGAGGAAGCTTCCCAGAAGAAAAGACATCCAGACTGCAGTGTTTTACTCATTTGAAGGATGTTTGGGAGTTATCTGTGTAAAAGTTGGGGGCAGTGGGAGTGAGGGTGAAGGGGATGTTGGTGGAATTGTTCCATACAAAACAAATAGTATAAGCAAGGGCTATAAACAAAAGCAAGCATAACTTAAAACACTGAGGAATGACCAGAATATTGAATGTGGACAGAATGATATCCAGAGCCTTGAAAACCTTATTAAAGTATTTATTTTCATGGTGCAGCGGGGAGGCCTAAAGTGTTTTAAAATAGAAGAGTTGATGAGTCAGGTTTCCAGTTTTAAAAGGTTACTCAGTAAGGTGTAGAAAATAAGATATAACCGCCATAGTAATGTATTGCATTTCAAAATGTGTATGTGTGTGTGTATGTCTGTTATTTGTATGTTAATCTATTGGTTAGTAGGAAGAGCTACTCAAATATTCTCATACATTAACTTTACTGAAGTAACTACCTAGTAGTGTAACATAATAGTTAAAGCATAGACTTTGTGATTGGACAGGTCTGTGTTTAAACCCTGGCTTTGACACTTACTAATAGTGACCATGGATACATTACCTAGCCATCCTAAACCTCAGCTTGCTCTTCTGCAAAGTTAGGATAATAATAGCACCTACCTCCTAGAATAGTTGTGAGGGATTTCTTCAGGTTATAGCACTTAGTAATTGTTCTATATTATTAAATCTGACATTTAGTGACTGCTCTATATTATTAAATCACTTTGATAGCCTTAGATAAGCATATACTTCTAAATAATCTTGTATGGAAGGCAAAAAGAAATGGTAGAATTCATTTCTTTAAAAATATTATTTCTCTATGTTTTGGAAAGCCTTGATTTGGAAGAAACAGGCAAACATGACTTTTTTCCATTCTGAAGTGATTTCAGCTTTTTAGATAGTCAATGTTTTGTTTTATGGATGCTTTGTTCAGGCCATTTGAGAATATGAAGCATCCTTGTTCCATTTATTTCCCTAACAATTTTTAAATTATTTGAAATAGCCACTCCCCTCTTTCACTCTCTTGTTAACTTTATTTTTTGCTTTATTTATTCACTTGCTTTATTTTTTCTTTGTTATACTTATTGCTACCTGGAATTTTATTGTATAAATATCCCTGTGCATTGTCTCGTCTTTCTTGAATGTGTAAGCTCCATGAGAGCAGGAACTTTCTCTTACTCACCATGTCAGGGAGGAAAAACTTTTCTTCTATCCTCAGGGTTTGTTATTGGGGGCCTGCAAATTAAACTGACTAAAGACAGATTAGCAGGAGTAAAAACAGATTTTATCACATAAGTACATATATATGTAAGTAGATACAGAAGTTCACAAAGAAATATGACTTAGAATTGGGGGCTTATATACCATCTTAATAGGTGAAGGGGAGGGAGAAAATGGCACTTATTGGGGGGAAAAATGACTTTTTGGAAAGATAATTTTCTAGAGACAAATTTACTATGCTGGACATCTTACTTGTCCAAGATCCCAAAGAAATAGAGAAGATCTAGTAAAAATTAAACATTGATAGTAATTTTTAAAATTTAATATATTCTGACTTATGTTTCTATTCTCACTGCCTTATTATCCCATTCAAGAGAGAGATATTAAAATTCACTTGTTTTTTTTTTTTTTCTTTTTTCAGGCAAAAGGCAGGATTGTGGTAATGCCAGGTATTTATTTATCTATCAATTCACTAGCATAACACTGAACTATAGTGGAGGAAGAGCAAAGGAGGCAGGAAAATGTGAGAGAGAGTATTAGTACATTACATATTAGTACATGATCTTTAAAGAGAAGAATATATAGTTTGATTAAAATGTTTAAAACTGGGAGATCTGTGCTAGAATTTAAAAGTTTAGATAAGAAGGAAAATATTGTAATAGGCATTAGCTCAAAGAGGAGCAAATAAGGAAGTAGATAGAGATTGAGGTTTCTCCATATTTGCTCTCCCATTATATAGAACTTTATGAATTTAGATGTTCATCTCTGGTGAGGCACATCAAATTTGATGCTAATCATATTTTGTTTAGGACAAATGTCCTAATAAACAGGGTTTAAGCAAAGGTTTAGGCAACATCCTTGGGTAAAATATAATACTGTCTCAGTTCCTGAAAATCTCTGATTGCCAAATTATTTCTTGTAACCAGAATTTAATCATATGATCCTGATGATAACCATAAGATCAGTTAAGTTCATAATGGCTAACTAGAAATGAACAGTTGGAGCAGTTTTTAAAGAATTAGATAATACAACGTAGAAGAGTGAGACAAATGTAAAGACAATCTTAATTTTTTAAATTAAGTTTCTCAAACATATAAAAAAGTAGAAAATAGCATAATGAATACTCATATGCTCATTCCCTAGATTTAACATTTTGCCAAATTTGTCTCATCTTTTTTCTATCCTGAGGTATTTTATTAAAGTTAAATTGAAAGCATCATGGCATTTTATCTTTATTTATCTCTAAAAAGGGTGGGATGTTACCATAATAACAATTCCATTATCACATCTATCACAATAAACATTTAATACTCAACTTTCTCCAATTGTCCCCACAATGGTTTTTATAGCTGATATGTTCAAACTAGGATCCAGTCAAGGAACAAGCATTACATTTTTTGTTATCTTTTGTTTGTTTGTTTGTTTTTAGAGATGAGGTCTTGCTATATTGGCCAGGCTGGACTTGAACTCTTAGCCTCAAGTGATCCTCCTGCCTCAGCCACCCAAGTAGCTGGGACTACAGTTGCACGCCGCCATGCCCAGTTCTATTATCTTTTAAAATATCTTTAATATAGATGTTTTTCCTTTTATTTTTCTTGCTTTAAAAAAAGTTACATTTACAAAGTTTGGGCTGGGCCCAGTGGCTCACGCCTGTAATCCCAGCACTTTGGGAGTCTGAGGCAGCCAGATCACCTGAGGTCAAGAGTTCGAGACCAGCCTGGCCAACATGGTGAAATCCTGTCTCTACTAAAAATACAAAAATTAGCCGGCCATGGTGGCATGTGCCTGTAATCCCAGCTACTTGGGAGGCTGAGGCATGAGCATCACTTGAACCAAGGAGGCGGAGGTTGCAGTGTGCTGAGATTGCACCACTGCACTCCAGCCTGGGTGACACAGCAAGACTCCGTCTCAAAATAAAATAAAAGTTTGGATCACTTACCCTGTAAAATGTCCTACTTTCTGGATTTATCAGATTATTTCCTCATGATATTGTTTAGCTTGTTCCTCGTGCCTCTGTATATCCTATAAACTAATAGTTAAATCATAAGGTTTGAATAGACTCTGCTTAAATATTTTTGGTCAGAATACTTCATGGGTGATTCTGCATACTTACATCATATGACATCACATCAGAAGGATTCAGTCTCTGGTCATCTCACTACTAGTGATGTCAAGACTGACCAGCGTTCAAAATAGTGACACCTAGATAAAGAGTAACTTTTAAAAAGAGGCCGTGAACCTGGGCAATATAGTAAGACACCATCTTTACCAAAACGTAAAAAAATTAGTTGGGCATGGTGGCGTGCTCCTGAAGTCCCAGCTACTCTAGAGGCTGAGGTGGGAGGATTTCTTGAGCCCTGAGGTCAAGGCTGCAGTGAGCTATGATCGCACCACTGCACTGCAGCCTGGGCAACAGAGTGAGACCCTGTGTCAAAAGAAAAAAAAAAAAAGGCCATATAAGGGGTATTGTCAGATATTTAGGAAGGCTTTGACCTATAACAAGCCCTTGAAACATAAGCAGAGAGAAAGTATATATTATCTGTCAAATTGTGGTCCTTTTTGGTTAATCAAGGAATGTTAAAGAGACTGTCTGAGTGTGATGCTTTTCCATTTAGCACTAAATATATATAGTTTTGACAAGTAATACTTAGACAATTGTTGACATTAAGAGTACCTTTGTTTAATATGCAATTGTTATCAGCTGTGTGCAAGGCATTACTTGGGATGCAAAGCTACACAAGAAACTACGTTCTCAAGAAGCTGACTCAGGTCAAAAGATGTTACATACAAAAATATTTGTGATTAATTTCTTTAACAAACCTTATCAGGTAAATGTTAATTGTGTGACAATTATGTATATTTTATGCTAATTGTGTGATAGATATGAAAACAGAAATAAAGTAATCCTACTTGAGGAGCTCACAGAATAGACTTATAAACACAAATGTATTACAATTTCATGTGAATAAGTACCAGCAAGTAAAAACTCCTAGGTAAGTCATTCTGAATGCCTAATAAGTATTCATCATTGAGAAATACAAAGAGATAGTTGCCCTCTAGGAACCTTCATAATGAAACCTACAACATATTTAGGCTCTGGTTTCTTCATCTATAAAGAGAAGAATATTAAACTAGTTCTGTGGGATCCTTTTTAACCATAGAGCTGTGTTAGTCTGAGTCTGGAAAGATGTATTACCTATGTACTTAAGTTGCTGATAACTTAGCAACATGTGTTTCAGTGGCCAGATGTTTTGTTATTTGTTAGAAGGAATAGAAGGAAATAATATATTTGTCTCTTAATCCTTACAATAAGCTTGTGAGGTAGCCAGTATTATCCCTCTTTTATTGGCAAAAAAGTTGAGGTCAGTGGATTTAAATAATTTATCTAAGATCACATAGCTGTGAAGAGCTACAGTGATAAAGCCAGGATTTCAGTCTAAATCTACTCAGCCTGTATTTTTTCTATTTCTTTCTTTTTTTCTGAGACAGGGTCTCACTGTGTCGCCCAGGCTATGGTGCAGTGGTGCAGTCTCAGCTTACTGCAGTCTCTGCCTCCTAGGCTCAAGCGATCCTCTTACCTCAGCCTCTTGAATAGGTGGGTCTACAGGCACCCACCACCACATCCAGCTAATTTTTGTATGTTTTTGTAGAGACGGGGTTTCACCATGTTGCCCAGGCTGGTCTCAAACTCTTGAGCTCAAGTGATACTCCTGCCTTGGCCTCCCAAAGTGTTGGGATTACAGGTGGGAGCCACCACACTCAGCGTTTTTTCTATTTCTTAAGACTCAGTGATATTACTGTACTACTAAGGAAAAAAAGACAAGTTAATGAGTCTGAAAGAGTGTGTAAAAATAGGTTATTTCAGCATCTTTAATGGCTTGAGATACAAAGTACATAGTTTTAAAATATTGAGTACATCCTATAGGGAGATAAGGATATAAAGATGAATAAACTAATTTCATATTTATGATACACTAGTATCAATTCAGAATATGATTCTTTATATATAAATATTTAAAAGATTGTTCATCAAAACAAATGTCATAAAATATTTGGTGGTACAGTTTTAATAAAGTAGAATCAGATTCTTCTGTGAAATGAAGTATAAAGCTGATATCGTAACTAATAACCTGTATAATACCTTGCATTATTCCTGTTTCCAATGAAGTCAGTGTAGTCTTTACATCTGGGGCTAGAGACAGAACAGAGGTTCTCTTTCAGACACATCTCTGAGGTTGTGCTTTTGTAGATTTTTTTCCTCAAACCTATCCTTACCTTTCTTTTTAATTTGATTTTGCTTTAATTGAGGGACAAGCAGGGATAGCATTGTTATATTAGCCAATGGACAGATAAGATTCTATCATACATGTTCTATAAACTTAATGGTACTTCCCCAGAGTCTGTAGCCTATATATCTTTTATCACTTCTCTAATCTCATTCTAGCTGGGTAGGGAGAGACTAATTTTTGAATCAATGAGAAATTCAGTTTGGGGATTCCAAGTAAAGTAAGCAGTTGTTATTATTCCTTAAATTTTATGCAAAATTCTGTTTTACTTAATGTGTTACTTATTCTTTGCAACAGGAGGTGGTATAACAGACAGAAATCTACAAAGGATCCTTGAGGGTTCAGGTGCTACAGAATTCCACTGTTCTGCTCGGTCTACTAGAGACTCGGGAATGAAGTTTCGGTAAAAATGTATTCTTCGATTCAAATAAGAAGGATGAGATTAATTTTTACTTTCTCCCAAATAGAAAAACTTTGGATGGGGGCATGATTAATCAATGGAATATTGTGACTACTACATAAGTATTGTAGTTGTTTTTGTAGTTGAAAAACATTTCTAAAATGGTTCTTGTCCTGTCTTAAATAAACAGGCTCTTTGAACATAGGTGAACCTTGCCTTGTAAAGGCATTGCTGAACTTAGACCAGTTAATAGTAAACAAATTCTGCAGTTGAGCTTCAAATGAGTCAGATATGCACATGTGCCCATTCGCCTATGATTTCCTGTAGCAAAGTTAATAACTATGGTGTAAGGATGGAAGAGTCATAGTCATTTTTCTCCCTCCTACCTTTAGTACTTAGTCTTCCCTCACATTTGTTCTCTGTTTTCAGTTATTTTGAAATTATATTACCATTAAGAAATTGTGAGTATTATATGGGGTTTTTTAAATACTTAAGAAGACTCTTACAATTTAATAGTAGTTGAATATTTCTGTTTATAAATTGGGAAAAACACAATGTAAAAGAAGCAAGATGGCTGGCTGGGTGAGGTGGCTCACACCTGTAATCCCAGCGCTTTGGGAGGCCAAGGCAGGTGGATCACTTGAGGTCAGGAGTTCAAGACCAGTCTGGCCAACATGGTGACACCCCATCTCTACTAAAAGTACAAAAAAAATTAGCTGGGCGTGGTGATACATGCCTGTAATTTAAAAAGGAAAAAAAAAAAAAAAAAAAAGGAAGCAAGAGCCTTAGAACTTACAATTCCAGATATAAAATCAAGTATACTGTCCGGTGGATTCAGCTGCTGGATGTTTCAAGTAATTAATTGATGAAAATTATGGAATATACTAGTCCAGCGTACTTGACCTACCCTTGTATCATGAAATAGTCTATAAAATGAAGCAGCAGTAGGAGGGCCCATTTAATAACATAATTATCTGTTCCTTTATTATTTCTGTTACAGAAATTCATCTGTTGCCATGGGAGCCTCACTTTCTTGCTCAGAATATTCCCTAAAGGTAACAGATGTGACCAAAGTAAGGACTTTGAATGCTATCGCAAAGAACATCCTGGTGTAGCCAGACCTCTCTGAGAGACATGGATATCACAGGATGAAGGTAGAACTATAATCTGCAATTCTCTATGACACAGCTTTAACCTTCTTCTCTGGCCAGGACAGTCGCAATCTTTGTTTTAAGTTTCACGTGGCCATGGAGAATGTGCCCAAGAAGAAAAAGAATTTGAAACAGAGATACAGTCACTTCCTTTGCTTAGTCTTACCAGTGATTGTCATCATGGTTAAAGCTGGTCTGTGCTTCTTCCATAGACAGAAGCTTAGTCTGTTTTCAGTGGAATTAATTGATGAACTGGGAAAATTTTAACTGCATGGTATGAATTCAGAGTGTGACTTAAGGGTCAATTCAAAGCAGTATTTTGACTTTTCATTTGTAAAATAAAAATTTCCACTATTACAGTATAGTCTCTTATTCTTGCACTAAATACAGTCTGTAGCCTACAAGTATGAAAGGAAAAGTGTTGTCTTATTTGGTTCCGCACTTTCTCTTTTTATTATGTGCTGATTGGATATGCTGCTTTGGGCAAGATGCTAAGGGTACAGAGTAAAATGGTGCAGTGTGAAAATTCCCAGACTTGGAAACAGAATATCAAAGTTCCTAGACTTACGAAGACAGATGTGAACTCTGGCATTCAGCAGGTTACTTATCCTGCAAGTGGAAAGAAATGGCTTAACTCTAAGATCCATCTGACAATTTTCAAAGACCTATAGTAAAAACTAGCAGGGGGTTAGGAAAGTTATCAAAGCAGCAGTTTCTTTCTACTGAAGTCACAGATGGGAAAGACGGATTCTAGTGATGAAATATTTTTCTATGACCAGGTCCCAATGGTAAAGTTCATCACTACCTGTGTCTGTCACTTTCATATTTATAATCTCATTTTACACAAACAACACACTGATAATAGAACTGTTGTTCCTATCTTAGGAGAGTAACTGAAGCATAAAGAGCTTCCCCTTGGCCAGGAAGCCTCTGAATAACATGCACAGATTGTGTACTAATGAATGTTTATATGAAGAGTCTTGCCTTTATTTATTATTTATTTATTTTTGAGACAGAGTCTCACTCTGACATCCAGGTTGGAGTGCAGTGGCACAATCTTGGCTCACTGCAACCTCCACCTCCCGGGTTCAAGTGATTCTCCTGCCTCAACCTCCTGAGTAGCTGGGATTACAGGTGTGTGCCACCATCCCCTACTAATTTTTTATATTTTTAGTAGAGATGGGGTTTCGCCATGTTGGCCAGGCTGATCTGGAACTCCTGGCCTCATGATCTACCTGGCTCAGCCTCCCAAAGCGCTGGGATTACAGGCTTGAACCACCACACCCAGCCTAGATTTTAGGGACTTTGATCTTTCAGGATTTCAACATTCAGGATTATAGCATTCAGGATTGTGTCTTTGGGGATTATGATCCAAACCCCTCTTTATGTATAAAGCAAGATATACATACAGTCCATAACAAATATACAGTGTATTTATGGTATTAAAATTTCAGGAGAGAGGAGTGTTTAGGGAAAAGGAGTGACCAAAAAATCTCCTTAGACATGATAGTCAAGAAACACTGAACTAGAATAAGGTACCAACAAGGGAGAAAGTCATGGTTAAAGGCATAGTCATAGTTAAAGCGAAAGCAGTAAAAATGTGATATAAAATGGATTTAATGTGAACTTATTTTGCTTAAAATGTGTCCTATTAAGGAATACATCATATGAACATTATCCAGAAGTACAAAAATAATGCAGATGTTTTAAGAAATCCAAATACTGAAATAGGATGGTATTCACATCTTTTCCTGTCTTACAAAGAATTATTTATATTAAATATTTATTAATCTTTGGACTTTTTTGGTATAATGAGGACAGTGGCTGGAGAGAGGAAAATTGGAAGAAGCCTAGAGAGGCTACGTGATTTATATGAAAAGGGCATAGAGTTACCTTAGGAGGAAGAGAAGAGATCTAGGAGCAATAGGGGCGGGGAAGTAACCACAGGTGAGCTCAAATAGCCTGAGATCTTTTAGGAAAAAGAAAGGAGATTCAGTGATACGAGAACTTTGAAGAGAATGGCAAGGAAGTTTTAAAGAAGGTTTGTTTTCGGTTCACATTATCAGATGTTATAATTGCCCATTTGCCATCTCTTCAAAATAATAGAATTTTGTAGTATTTGCAAAAATTTTGGAGTGTGACACTGTTGAAAAACAAACATGAATATGTATTTATTCCATTGTATAAAAGCAATAATTTAGAAATTAAAAGAACGTTGCAGAGATCTCTAAATAGAGCTAAAGATTTTTTTCTAAAGTAATGTTTTTGTTTTGTTTCTTAGATAAGCTGTTTTTCCCCCAAATAGTAGAAAAAGCCCATGTAACGTGGGCTTATTACTTTGCAAACCATTTTTTCTAAATACCCCTACCAACAGTTTAAGCAGAGCATTATGCTTGATCTTATATTTTACTAGCCAGCTGTTCTCCATCACTATTTGTCTTTCTGTTCTCTGCCAGGAAACCTCATTTATCAGCCTTAAATCCTAATTTACATGCATTCACTATCTTTTTTGTTTAATCTTGGTAAATCAAAAATCAGTTAATCTGTCCCTGGATAATTGTATCTATTACAACAACTAAGAGGAAATATATTCTTCTGTCTTTGGAGAAATACCAGTTAAGATTACAACATAGCACTGGGAAGTACAGCTAATCCCCAAACAATGAAGGCATTAGGAGTGTTGACCCCCTCATACAGTCTAAAACTTACATAGAACTTTTGACTCCCCCAAAACTTAAGTTAAATCCTGTGAAGTCATGCACAACATCTGGACAGTTTTCCCTAGCAGGAATTTGTTTTTATCTTGATGGCTTTCATGGGTTTTTCTGTTAACAATAGTGACATCTTCAGTAATGTAATACCTTCAGATTTTCGTGATGTTGAATCAGGGTTCTCTTCCATAATGTTGACAGTCCTTTTCATAGAGGACCATGTGTAATGATCCTTAAAGGTCCTTATGATCCCTTGATCTCGAGGCTAAATTAGAGACATTGTGTTTGGGGGCATGTAGACCACTTTGTTGCTTTCAGGGTTGAACTCTTGGGGTTCTGCATGGCCAGGGGCATTGTTCAATATCAAAAGAACTTTAAAAGACAGTCCCTTATTGGCAAGGTCCTTCTGACTTAGGGACAAAGTGTCTGTCTGAGTCCATTTGTGTTGCTATAAAGGAATATCTGTGGCTGGATAATTTATAAAGAAAAGAGGTTTTATTTGGCTTACAGTTCTGCAAGCTACCTGTTCCATGAAAGGGCCATATATATTCAAAGCCAGAAGGAGTTGAGAAAACAAACGAGGCAGACAAATCCAATTTGTCAGTATTGTATGGTTTATTGAGGGAATTTACAGACAGAAGCATGGTCTTGGGTGGCTGCAAGACAGGTAGAACTCTGCCCCATAACCCCCCAGACCCAGGGATTATATCTTAGGAAAAAGTATAGGTGGTCTGGTAAGAATGTATAGGTGGCTACAGGAATTGCAGCGTATGATTTCTGCAGCAACAGGGATTGTTTTGGAGGAAACTTGTAACGAATAGGTGTTTCTACATAAAGAGTAATACATCAACTAAACATTTTGGAGGCATTCCTGGACTCAGGGTTAGCCAGGTGGATTAGCATTTAAAATAAAGTCACTTCTGTCTCCACACTGTACAAGAAGCATGGCACCAGCATCTGCTTCTGATGAGGGCCTCAGGAAGCTTCCATTCATGGCAGAAAGCAAAGGGGAGCCAGAATGTACAGATTACATGGCATGAACAAAAACAAGAGAAGGGGGAGGAGGTGCCAGGCTCTTTTTAGCAATCAGTCTGGGGAAACTAATAGGGTGAGAACTAATAGGACAATAGGACAGCACCAAGACATGCATGAAGAATATGCTGCCTTGACCCAAGCATCTCCCATTAGGCTCCCACCTCTAACATTAGGGATCAGATTTCAACATGAGACTTGGTGGGGGCCAAACAAACCGTATCCAAAGCATAGTATTCTGCCCCTGACCCCCCAATCCCATGTCCTTCTCACATTACAAAATATAATCTTCCCATCCCCAAAGTCTTAACTTGTTCTAGCATCAATTCATAAGTCCAAAGCCTCATCTGAGACTCAAGGTAAGTTCCTTACAGCTGTGAGCCTATGAAATGAAACATATTATTTGCTTCCAAGATACAGTGGTGGTACAGGCACTGAGTAAACATTCCTGTTCCAAAAAGGAGAAATCAAAGAAAGGGGGCAATAGGCCCCGTGCAAATCTGAACCCCAGCAGGACAGACATTAAACCTTAAAGCTCTAAAATCTACTTTAACTTCACATCCTACAACCTGAACACACTGGTGTAAGGAGTGGGCTCCAAAGCCTTATGCAGTTCTGTCCCCGCAGCTTTTCTGGGCATGGCTCAAGTGAGCTGCTCTCATGGGTTAGAGTTGAATGCCTGTGACTTTTCCAGGCTGAGGGTGCATGCTGTTGATGGTTCTACCATCCAAGGTCTGGAGGGCAGGTGGCCATGTTCCCACAACTCCATTAGGAAGTTCCCCAGTGGGGACTCTGCAGGGGTTCCAACCCCACATTTCTGCTTTGCATTGCCTTAGTAGAGTCTCTGTGGGGACTGCCCCTGTGGCAGGCTTTTACCTGGGCATTCAGGCTTTCTAATACTCCTCTGAAATCTAAGTGGAAGCTGGCAAGCCATGACTTGCATTCTGTGTGCCTGCAGACTTAACACGGAAGTTACCAAGGCTTATAGCCTACATCCTCCAGAGAGGCTGGAGCCAGAGCAGCTGGGATGCAGGGAGCAGCATCCTGAGGCAGGAGCCACACAGCAGCAGCACCTGGGATTGTTCCTCAAACTATTCCATCCTCCTAGGCCTCTGGGCCTTTGATAAGAGGGGTAGCCTTGAAGATTTCTGAAATGGCTTCATAGCCTTTTTCTCATTGTTCTGACACCTGGCTCCCTTTTATCAGTGCTAATCTGTCTAGCAAGTGATCGGACTCGGCTAATCCAATATTCTTGGATTCCTCTCCTGAAAATGCCCTTTCCTTCTCTACCACATGGCCAGGCTTCAAATTCGCTAAATTTTTATTCTCTGCTTTTAAGTTCTGACTTTAGGTCATTCCTTTGTTCACATATTTGATTGTAGGTTGTTAGAAGCAGCCACACTTTGTTTTTTTTGGAGACAGGGTCTTGCTCTGTCACCCAGGCTGGAGCAGTGGCAGGATTATGACTCACTGCAGCCTTGATCTCCTGGGATGAAATGATCCTCCCACCTCAGCCTCCCAATAGCTGGAACTACAGGCACATACCACCACACCCAGCTGATTAAAGAAAAAAAAATGTAAAGTTGGAGGTCTCACTGTGTTGCCTAGGCTGGTCTCAAACTCCTGGGCTCAAATGATCCTCCTGCCTCAGCCTCCCAAAGTGCTGGGATTACAGGCATGAGCCACCATGCCTGGCCTCACCACTTATTGAACGCTTTGCTGCTTAGAAAGGCGTGGCCTTTACTGTCTGTATTTCTGTCAGCACTTTGGCCACAACCGCTCACACAGTCTAACAAATCCCAAACTTTCCCTTATCTTCCTGTTTTCTTCTGAGCCTTCTAAACTCTTCCAACTTTTGCCCATTACCCAGTTCCAAAGCCACTTCCACATTTTCAAGTATCTTTATAGCAACCACCCTCTCCTTGGTACCAGTTGTCTTCCTTAGTTCATTTGTGTTGCTATAAATGCCTGAGGCTTTGTAACTTAAAAAGAAATTTTATTTGGCTCACAGTTCTGCAGCCTGTACAAGAAGCCTGGTGCCAGTATATCCTAACCACAACATCATTGATTGGACCAATCCAGAAAAAGGGTTCTGATTGTCCAGGCCCTCTTGTACAGTCAAAAGACTGGCAGCTGGTGTTTATCTTTTCCTTTGAAGGCTCAGGGGTTAGCTGCTATGTAGACAGGGGCTGTCCTGATAATAAACCTGACTGCATTTGCACAAAACAGTAGAGTTAGCTTTTCCCTTTCTGCCTTAAATCTTGATGCTCGATTCTCTTCCTTACTAATGTGTTTTGTGGCATTTTTTCCTTACTGATAAATGTGTTTTGTGGCATTTTTTTGTGGCAAACTGATGCAGACAGAAAACCAAATACCCCATGTTCTCACTTATAAGTGGGAGCGAAACATTGGCTACATATGGACAAAGACGGGAGCAATAGACACTGAGGACTACTAGAGTGGGGAGAGAAGGAAAGAGGGAAGGGCTGAAAAACTACCTATTGGGTACTATGCTAACTACCTGGGTGATGGGTTTAGTCATACTCCAAACCTCAGCATCTTGCAATATATCTTTGTAACAAATCTGCACATGTATCCCCTGAAGAGTACAAGTTGAAAAGAAAAAAAAAAGCCCCTGTAGGCTGGGCATGGTGGCTCATGCCTGCAATCCCAGCACTTTGGGAGGCCAAGGCGGGTGGATCACTTGAGATCAGGAGTTCAAGACCAGCCTGGCTAACATGGCAAAACCCCGTCTCTAGTAAAAATTTAAAAAATAAAAAAAAATTAGCCAAGTGTGGTGGCACGCACCTATAATCGCAGCCACTCAGGAGGCTGAGATAGGAGAATAGTTTGAACCTGGGAGGTGGAGGTTGCCGAAAGCTGAGATTGCGCCACTGCACTCCAGCCTGGGTGATGGAGTGACTCTGTCTCAAAAAAAAAAAAAAAAAAGATAATAAACATGTTTATTATATTAAACATGTTTCCCTGAGTTCCGTTAGCTACTCCAACAAATCAATCAAACCTGAGGAGGGGGTTGTGGGAATTCAGATTTATAGTTGGTCGGTGACAAGCACAGGCAAAATAATCTGGGGCTTGCAATTGATGTTGGAAGTTGGCTGGTGAGGAGTGGGAAGTTGGGGGACAGTCTTGGGGACTGAGCCCTCAACCTGTGGGATCTGATGCTATCTTCAGGTAGATAATGTTGAGATTGAATTAGAGTACACCGAGCTGGTGTCTGCTGCAGAAGTGATTGCTTGCTTGGTGTGTGTCAGGGAGACCCTCACTCCCCACATTTGGTCATAAAAGTCCTCTGTGTTGATTGTTGTGAGAATAGAAAAAACACTTTGAGTTTTCCTACTCTCGGAAAGATCAGTATATGAAATAAATTGTATTGCTTTACACTAGCAACAAACAATCCTAAAATGCAGTTAATAAAAATTCAGTTTATAATAGCATCAAAAAGATAAAATGCTTAGGAATAAATGTAATCAAAGAAGCGTAAGACAGGCCAGATGCAGTGGCTCACACCTGTAACCCCAGCACTCTGGGAGGCCGCGACGGGTGGATGATGTGAGGTCAGGAGTTCCAGACCAGTCTGGCCAACATGGTGAAACTCTGTCTGTATTAAAAATACAAAAATTAGCCAGGTGTGGTGGTGGGCACCTGTAATCCCAGCTACTTGGGAGGCTAAGAAAAGAGAATCACTTGAACCTGGGAGGCAGAGGTTGCAGTGAGCCAAGATCGCACCACTGCACTCCAGCCCAGGCAACAGAGCAAGGCTCAGTCTCAAAAAAAAAAAAAAAAAAAAAGTGTAAGACAGTATACTGAAAACTACAAAACATTGTTGAAAGAAATTTTAAAAGACTTAACAATGAAGAAATAAATGGAAAGACATCCCATGTTCATAGATTGGTAAACTTACTACTTTTAAGATTCCAACACTCTTCAATTGATCTACGGAGTCAATGTAATTGCTAGCAGAATTCCAACTGCCTTTTTGTGTAAAAGTTGACAAATTGATCCTAAAATCCATCTGGAAACGCAAATGCCCCAGGATAGCCAGAAAATCTTGAAAAAGAAGAACAAAATTTGATGACATACTTCCTGATTTCAAAACTTACTACAAAGCTATGGTAATCAAGGCCATGTAGTACTGGCATAAAGATAATTATATAGCTCAATAGAATACAATTGAAATTCCAGAAATAAGCACTTACATTATAGTCCATTGATTTTTGACTAGGATTCCAAGACAATTCAGTGGGGGAAAGAATGGTCTTTTTAACAAATGATGCTAAGACAACTGGATATCCACATACAAAAGAATAAAGTTGGACCCTTACCTTACACCAAATGCAAAAATTAACTCAAAGGGTCATAACCTAAATTTAAGAACTAAAAAACCTTTTAGAAGAAAACGGGTAAATCTTTGTGACCTTTGGGTTAGGCAAAGCCTTCTTAGACATAACATCAAAAGCATGAATGACAAAAGAAAAAAATTGGATAAATTGGATTTTATCAAAGTTGGAAACTTTTATGCTTCAAAGTGGCATCAATAAAGTGAAAAGACAACCCTCAGAATGGAAGAAAATCTGCGAATCATATATACAATGGGGTCTTGTATCTAGAATATGCAAAGAACACTTACAACTCAACAATAAACAATAACCATTTCCCATCCTGGCTAACATGGTGAAACCCCGTCTCTACTAAAAATACAAAAAATTAGCCGGGCGTGGTGGCGGGCGCCTGTGGTCCCAGCTACTCCGGAGGCTGAGGCAGGAGAATGGCGTGAACGCGGGAGGCAGAGCTTACAGTGAGCCGAGATCGTGCCACTGCATTCCAGCCCGGGCGACAGAGCGAGACCCTGTCTCAAAAAAAAAAAAAAAAAAAAAAATGAAAATAACCATTTCTCCAAAGAAGGTATACAACTGACCAACAAGTACATGAAAAAATGCACATCATTCGGGAGGCGGAGCTTGCAGTGAGCCGAGATTGCGCCACTGCACTACAGCCTGGGCGACAGAGCGAGACTCCATCTCAAAAAAAAAAAAAAAAAAAAGCACATCATTAGTCATTAGGGAAATGCAAATCAAAACCACAATGAGATACCACTTCATACCCGCTAGGATTACTGTAACCCAAAAGTCTGACCATATCAAGTGTTGGATAGAATGTGAAGGAACTGTAACCTTCATATGCCACTGATGGGAATGTAAAATGGTGCCACTCCTTGGTAAAACAGTCTGGAAATTACTCAAAATGTTCAACACGGACTTGCCATATGACCCAGCAATTCCACTCCTAGGTATGTACTCCCAGAGAATTGAAAACATATGTCCTCACGAAAACTTGGTACATGAATGTTCATAGCAACATTATTTATCTCTTAGAATTAGAAAACAGTTTTGTAACTAACTCCAAATGAAATAAATCAGTCAAAGATTACCAATGCTAAAACCATTTGGTAAATGTTGAATGGGAGCTGAATATCCACAGTGCCAAAATATCACCCTATAGGTTACTTGCTAGTCATAAAAATAGAAAATGTCATAATTGACTATCTGGTTGTTTTCACCTTAACCCGGTAATCAAACTTAACATTACTAGTGGGAAATTATACTGCTGAAGGACAGAATACAGGTTGGACCACTTGGAAAGCAGCTGAAATATTGAAAACTCTTTTTTTTTTTCCAAGACGGAGTCTTGCTCTGTCGCCCAGGCTGGAGTGCAGTGGCGTGATCTCGGCTCACTGCAACCTCTGCCTCCCGGGTTTAAATGATTCTCCTGCCTCAGTCTCCAGAGTAGCTGGGATTATAGGCGCACGCCACCACACCCAGCTAATTTTTGTATTTTTAGTAGAGACGGGGTTTCACCTTGTTGGCCAGGCTGGTCTCAAACTCCTGACCTCGTGATCCACCCGCCTCAGCCTCCCAAAGTGCTGGGATTACAGGCGTGAGCCACCGCACCTGGCCCATTGAAAACGTTTATGGTTAGCCTTTGATCAAGCAAGAGTGATTTACAAACAGCACCAGTTCATAAGGTGGCCAGCCATCCTTGTTTGCTTGGAACTTTTCCGGTTTTTGCATTGGAAGTCCCACATACTGAAAAATTCATCATTGGTCCCTGAGCCAGCAAAATTACTTTTGTACCCCTTCTCCAGGTTCTCACCTCCCTGCTCGAATCCTGGAATTAGGGAAGGAGGAATTGAATAACAAGGAAAAATGATAAAAAGGAATGAGACTTTGTTCCCCAGAAGTAACTGGTCCCTGAGCCAATAAAGGAGAGAAGCTTTTTTTTTTTTTTTTTGAAGGAGGGATATTTTTACCTAATGAAAGCACATGTCATGAAATTTTAAAAGGCAAAAGCATCGCAAGTCATAATGAAAATTCTCATTTCCTCCTTCCAAGCTTGTTTATTTTCTAGCAAAATATATTGTTTCAACTCCCAGGCTTAAGGGAAATAATCTTTGATATAAGAAGTTATTGTGGAAAGTCATTAAGCTGTTATGCCCAAAGCAAATGTTCATACCCCACTCCTTATCAAAGAGCACCAGAAAATGCACCCACACAAGATCCCCTGCAAGCAGAGACCATATGCTTTGTTGAAATGGTTGAGCTAAGCGATCAAAGAAGCTTTAATAGAAAACCAAAGCCATGCTCAAACCATCCTGCAGCTAAAACAGAATCTCAGCATGTCAAAGCAGAAAGGAAAATCAGCATGAAAAGATATTTTATTTAACACTCACAGGACACTGCCTAGGAACCAGGCACTATTCCAGGCACCGTCCAAGTGTTCACTCATCGAATCCCTGCTGCAAACTGTGAGGCAGGTAGTATTAGCTCAGTCATCCCCATTTCACAGATGGGGAAACTGAGGGACGGAGCAGTTAAGTCCTGTGCACCCAGGTAGCTAGATCCAGAGTCCACGACATGCATGTGACCACTCTGCTACACAGCCATGTGGTTGTGGTCTAGAGGTGTTAACTAACTTCCCAGCGGTTAGCACTGAATGATTGTGTGGGTTTCATACAGGACTACGACCCATCTTTTTAAAAAGTTCTTGCTAAGAATTACCACAAAAACAAACATGTGTATGGCATCTGAAAACTAAAACAGTGCTAGGCATGGTGGCACGAGCCTGCAGTCCCAGTGACTTGGGAGGCTAAGGTGGGAGGATCTCCTGAGGCCTGGACTTCCAGACCAGCCTGAGAAACATAGCAAGGTCCCATCTCTACAAATAAATACATAAACAAATAAATATAAATAAAGCATATGCAGCCTCAGCGACATTTTAGGCAGTCTAAGAACATCTCTACTCTACTATTTTTCCTTTTTTTTTTTTTTTTTTTTGAGACAAAGTCACTCTGTCACCCAGGCTGGAGTGCAATGGCACAATCTCGGCTTACTGCCACCTCCGCCTCCCGGGTTCAAGCGATTCCCCTGCCCCAGCCTCCTGAGTAGCTGGGACTACAGGCACGTGCCACCACACGCAGCAAATTTTGTGATTTTAGTAGAGATGGGTCTTCACCGTGCTGGCCAGGCTGTTCTCGAACAGGAGAGAAGCTTTAAATTGGATGTTGGCTTTGTTGTTGTTGTTGTCGTCGATGTTTTTGGTGGGTAATAAAAATGTTCCCAAATTGGTTGTGGCAGTGGTTGCACAACTCTGTGAATATGCTAAAAACCATTGACTTGTACACTTCAAGCGGTTGAATTGTATGTAATTTCATCTTAATAAGGCTGCTTAAAAATGGATGTGAGAAAGAAGTTTCAGATTAGATTAGCCTGGACCTTTTTATACCTGAGAGAGACCAAAAAGCTGTAGGATCTGCCTTGAGATGTGGTCAAGACAAGGGAAGGGGCTGGGCGCTGTGGCTCACGCCTGTAATCCCAGCACTTTGGGAGGCCGAGGCTGGCGGATCACCTGAGGTCAGGAGTTCAAGACCAGCCTAGCCAACATGGTGAAACCCCGTCTCTACTAAAAATACAAAAATTAGCCCTGTGGCTCACGCCTGTAATCCCAGCACTTTGGGAGGCTGAGGCAGGCGGATCATGAGGTCAGGAGATCAAGACCATCCTGGCTAACATAGTGAAACCCCGTCTCTACTAAAAATACAAAAAATTAGCCAGGCATAGTGGCATGTGCCTGTAATCTCAGCTACTCGGGAGGTTGAGGCAGGAGAATCGCTTGAACCCAGGAGGCGGAGGTTGCAGTGAGCCGAGATCGCGCCACTGCACTCCAGCCTGGATGATAGAGCGAGACCCTGTCTCAAAAAAAAAAGAAAAAAAAAAGTTAGCTGGGCGTGGTGCCGCGTACCTGTAATCCCAGCTCCTCGGGAGACTGAGGCAGGAGAATCGCTTGAACCCAGGAGGCAGAGGTTGCCACAAGCTGAGATTGTACCACTGCACTCCAGCTTGGGCAGCAGAGCGAGACTTCATCTCAAAAAAAAAAAGAAAAAAAAGACAAGGGAAGAGAGTTTCACATGGCACAGTTGAAGACACAGGTGGGAACAAAATACTATTTCTTATTTGTTCTCTAGTTTACGTCTTTCAGTAAACTGGCTACACTGGTTTGATTGGATATTTTTTCCCCTACAACCAAGAGTTGTGACGAAAATATTCAATCCACCCATTCCTGTGCAGATGAAAAATTTTATCCTTTAAAATCACAATGTTGTGTATTTGGATTGTATTGCTCTGGTTCCTCACAGAATTTTTTTTAAAAATATCAGACCACATTGGCATTATGCCACTAGTCTATATTGAAAATGTATTCGAGGCCAGGCACAGTAGCTCATGCCTGTAATCCCGGCTCCTTGGGAGGCTGAAGCAGGCGGATCGCTTGAGCTCAGCAGTTTGAGATGAGCCTGGGCAACATGGCAAAACCCCATCTCTACAAAAAAATACAAAAATTAGCTGGTCATGGTGGTGCGCACTTGTAGTCCCAGCTACTGGGGAGGCTGAGGTGGGAGAATCACGTAAGCCCTAGAGATGGAGGTTGCAGTGAGCTGGAGGTTGCAGTGAGCTGAGATCACACCACTGCACTCCAGCCTGGACAACACTATCTCAAAAAAAAAAATTAGAAACAGCTGTATAAAATATTTATATAGGTGTGTCATTGGAGCCCTAGAAGAGAATGTTTTTCTTAAGTGTTAGCCTGAGGAGTAGCTGGGCTTCTGAACAATTGGTTTGTATATGGAATTATATCATTATAAAGACATTTTTTTTTGTCTGCCTAGCTCTTTTCCTTTCTGAAGCTGCCCCTGAATAATGATGCTTTCCTGGTGCGATTGTTAATCACATAGATTTAATTCCCCTGCCCATGGGAGGGGAATTGGCTAGCCAGTCAGAATGCCTCATTCCTTTGTCCATATTCATTGGTCCAGAGCTGGGAACACAACACAAACAGGGCTGTTCAGAATCCTATGAAAGACTTTTTCTGGAGCTGTCAGGAAAGAGACACTCTTTTTGCTAGGATTACTGGTCATGAGGACCATGTAAGTCTAGAGCTTTCGTAGCCATTTTTACCACCAAGTGGGAAGAGCCTACTTGAGAACGAAACCAACACAGTTGCAAACGTCCTAAGGATGTTGTTTGAGACTCTGAACCCATCTGCGCCTAAAGCTAGATCATTCATGGACTTTTTTATTAAATTAGCCAATACATTTTCTTTTTCATTTTTTTGTTTATACCAGTTTGATTTGGATCTCTGTCCCTTGCAACCAAAAGAAGCCTCACTGATATAGTCTCTGATTAAGTTTCCCTCCTTTCATTGGTAGGAAGGAAGCTCAGAGTCAAAATTGCAGCCCACATGTAGCAAGTGGACAGGATCCTATTGAATGAATTTTGTATAATGGGCTTGTCCCTCGTTTTATCTTCTTTTTTCTATTCTTTTTTTCTTCACTCACATTGTATCTTGTTATATTTTACATGTTTTTCTAAGCCACTACAAATTCTTTTTACAATATGACAATAAATAGTAGAGATTGTTTCCCACATTGTCCTGAATCTGGACTACAATAAAACTAAAGGTTTATTTCTAACGTACATCATTGTTTTCCTGTCCAGACTTCATCTCTCCCTTCTTTTCCAACCCTGGTTTTGTCCTAGAAATCACTCTTCTTCCATGTAGCCCATGTGCTTTAGGGAAGGCTGACCTTACCACAGCTTCAGGATGGGCCTGATTAATCCAAGAGTAACCTCATCCTTGTAAGGAATTGATTCAGGAATTTACACCACTGAGATACCAGGAGAAGTTTGCTGGTGGATTCTACCTCTGGGAGACCTACTGAAAATGACCTTTTCTGTCTTTTACTATATGTTATGGTGTGTGGGTGTGAGTCCTGAAACTGTTGCAGCCATCTCACCCACCTATTTGAGGATTACGCTGATGGCGAAAGAGAACAAATCAAAGAATGAGAGGAAGTTGGAGCAGAGCCACTAGAGTAAGTCAAGCCTGAGAACTGGTCTATTTGTGGGTTCTGGTTACTTGAACCAATAAGTATTTTCATTCAAGCCACTTCGAGTTGGTTATACCCTTTTTTTTTTTTTTTTTTTTTTTTCGAGAAAAAGCCTTGCTCTGTCGCCCAGGCTGGAGCACAGTGGCATGACCTCAGCTCACTGCTGTCTTCACCTCCTGGGTTCAAGTGATTCTTCTTCCTCAGTCTCCTGAGTAGCTGGGATTACAGGCACATGCCACCATGCCCGGCTAATTTTTTTTTTTTTTGTTAGAGCCAGAGTTTCACCATGTTGGCCAGTCTGGTCTCAAACTCCTGTCCTCTAGTGATCTGCCCGCCTCAGCCTTCCAAAGTGCTGGGATTACAGGCGTGAGCCACCATGCCCAGCCGAAGTTGGGTATACCCTTCAGAAGAATTTTAATATAATTGGAGAATAAGTTCATTTTCCTTCTAGCAGTTGCTAGCGACCTTTGTTAGTAGGGTTAAGAACCTTCCAAAGCTCTGTTACAGTATGACAGTCATTTGCAAGAGATATCCTATCTTTAGGAAAACTATCTTACTAGTTAAGTCATTTGGGTTGGCTGAGTTCAATGGCTTTTAAACCACCATACAGCTTACATAAGTCACTCAGAGTTCAGTCGACTTCATTAAGTACTTTGTACCTTGAAATTGTTTAGAAGTCAATTATAGTTTCTGTGAAGATAAGACACCTGTAAATAAGTGATCCTATTTGAAGATCTTTCAACTCATTCACAAGGGTCCACTTACAAGATACCGAAGTAATGGCCCTTACCTTCTTTATAGGTCAAAAGAAACAGAATCTCCTTCTCCTGGATACGTGATACAACACAGTTGTCTCTCATGTCAGAAGTCATGATTACAAGAATAGCACACTTTAGCCCGTATCCTTGTACCCAGCACTGTACTCGATGCTCTGTGGATGCAACCTCAATGGTAAAATAATTTAAGCTCAAAGTAAGATATTCTTTAAATAAGATGTAGACCTCTTACTGCAAACTCCTTTTGCAAATTACCACTTGGTAATCTCTCTCAAATTTACCAAAACAACAAGTTAAAAAAAAAAACTAGCTGAAAAGCTAAGTGCTAATAAAAGCACTCTCAAAATTTCTACTTATATGTCTGAACATATATAAACACACAGAGAAATACATATTTTACAGTGCTAATATTTTAAGTGCTAATAAAAGCACTCTGAAAATTTCTACTTGTATGTCTGAACATATATAAACACACAGAGAAATACATATTTTACATTCTTGGCAGTAGGCTTAAAGATATTTGTACAGCAAATTTTCTTGGGCCCACTAATTTGGCCATTCTCATGTTCTCAATTCACAAAACTATCTATAATAATAGTCCAAATATAAATTATAAGAATGAATTTGTTATTATGCACTTAAATAAGTTCATAGTAAAAAGACCAACATATGTCAAGGTAGTGTTTTTCCTTACCATGATAAAAATAAACACAGCTTTGTGTTATCAACAGATTGTTTTGATCAACAGGTTGTGTTGGTGATGCTTTCAGGGAACTAATATGCTAATATCCTACAACATTCAACATCTTATATTTCTCTTTCTTTCTTTTGAGAGAGAGAGAGAGATCGAGAGACAAGGTGTCTTGTAAGGTCTGGGCTTTCTGAAAAGAAAAAATAAAATAGAGACAGGATCTCGCTTTGTCACCCAGGCTGCAGTGTAGTGGCACAATCAGCTCACTGCCACCTTAAACTCCTGGGCTCAAGCAATCCTCCACCTTTAGCCTACCAAGTAGCTGAGACTACAGGAATGCACCACCACAACTGGCTAATTTTTTTTTTTTTTTTTTTTTTTTTTTTTTTTTTTTTTTGTAGAGCTGGGGTCTTGCTATGTTGCCAAGGCTGGTCTCAAGTGATCCTCCTGCTTTGGCCTTACAAAGTGTTGAGATTACATAAGCGTGAGACATTGCATCCAGCCCTTATATGTGTGGGGTTTTTTTTAGCTTATTTTTTTCAGTCTTCTAGCTCTCCTGCAATTAACCACTATTAACAGTTTCTTTCAGAAATGTTTGATAATTTACTTGTATTTAATTGCTTGTGAAGCTATCTATATGTTTTTCCATGTGATAATTTACTGTTTATATTGCCCCCCATGTTATTTATATCAGATATATTTTCAGTTTGGCTGCTTTCAATATTAATATTTGTTTTATAACATTGTCTTTAAAAATTATGTATACATATTTCTCTTTTATAATATTATCCTTTGTTTCCAGTACTCAGAAGAGTATTTTTTTGTCTAGTGCATCTTTTTATGTTAGTTCATTTTTTTCTGGTATTTTATGACCTATCAAGGATGTACTGTATGGGATGATATGAAGTAAAGACCTAAATTAATCTTTCTTTCTTTCTTTTTCTTTCTTTCTTTCTTTTTTTTTTTTTTTAATTTGACAGAGTCTTGTTCTGTCACCCAGGCTGGAGTGCAATGGCACCATTTCGGCTCACTGCAACCTCTGCCTCCTAGGTTCAAGCGATTCTCTGCCTCAGCCTCCTGAGTAGCTGGGATTACAGGAGCTCACCACCACGCCCAGCTAATTTTTGTATTTTTTAGTAGAGACGGGGTTTTGCCATGTTGTCCAGGCTGGTCTGGAACTCCTGACCGCAAGTGATCCACCCGCCTCAGCCTCCCAAAGTGCTGCGTTTACAGGCAAGAGCCACCATGCTCGGCCTAATCATTTATTTTCTATGTTGATATCCTGTTGCCCAAAAAATATGGAACAATTCAGCCCATTTGCGGTAGTTTGTCACAAGTTAAAAGTTTATCCTTTGAATATACAAGGAACATCATTCTGTACCACTGATAACTTTCATTATTTGTAAAAGTATATACTCTTTGTAAAAATTATCTAAAACTGAATAGTTAACTCTTTTTTATAGAACCTAAGTCTAATTCAATGAGTTCATTCATTATTTAACATATTCTTTGAATTTATTCAAAAGAATTTCACTGTATTTCAATTTTTAATAATTACAGGAAGAATAGTTTTACAATAGAAGAAAGTTTTTTTTAAAATTCATGTTAATTCAATTATCTGTATGTCTTTTTTGGTCCCTGGATATTCCAAAACTATATATATATTTTTTTTTCTTTTTTTTTTTTTTTTGAGACAGAGTTTCGCTCTTGTTGCCCAGACTGGAGTGCAATGGCATGATCTCGGCTCACCACAACCTCCACCTCCCAGGTTCAAGCCATTCTCCTGCCTCAGCCTCCCGAGTAGCTGGGATTGCAGGCATGCACCACCACGCCTGGCTAATTTTGTATTTTTAGTAGAAATGGGGTTTCTCCCTGTTGGTCAGGCTGGTCTCGAACTCCCAACCTCAGGCGATCCGTCTGCCACGGCCTCCCAAAGGGCTGGGATTACAGGCATGAGCCACTGCGCCCGGCCTCTAAAAAGATTTTTGTTTGTTTTGGAAGTATAAAAATGTTAATATTATTCTTGGGGGGAGAATTTGGGAGTAATTATTTTATTATTTCCTAGTTACAGTTTTTAATTTTTTATAGGAACATGAATTACTCGGCTCAATTTAAAAAATGTGAAGGGAAAACAATGTTTTTACTGTTCCCACTTAAATTTGGATATGTGTTCCAAGATACTACACAAGAATGAAAATCCTTATTAAATCTATCCCTAATGATTAACCAAAAGTGTACCACTCTGTGCTTATCTTGGACATTGAACTTTTGTAGATTTTTCAAAGTTATTTAAGTGCAAAACTTAATTAGTTAACATTTGCTTGCTAAATAGAAATGATACAGCATATTTTCTCCTGAATCATGTAGATGAGTCATTCTTTTCTATTGAATTATCTCTGTGCAATCAATGATTTACACTGCAGCACACCCACACTGAGTCATTAAGAAGAGATATTTTGAGACCATTAAGAGGAGATTTGGGATCAATCTTTTTACATAGGACCAGCAGAGCTAAGTTTAGAATTCAGGTTTCCTGACACCTTTATTTATGTTTTGCAGTGTTTCATTGTACAGCCTTCCTATCCCTATTAAAAACATCAAGGCATTCGTCCCATCTTTTGATGCTTTTATGATTCTCAGTGATTCCAGAAGATTACAGATCATGGTTCTGCAATGCTTCTGTCAGTCCTTTTAGAACCCATTTTGGGCTGCAGGAACTTTCATATTCATTCATTTCATTTTTTACATTCATTAATGTAAAAAAGATAGGCTCAGAAGCCCCTGCCTTCCCCCACCCCAAGAATGACCACTACGAACAGTTTATTTGAATCAACGTTTATATTGTTTGAATCTGTTAAGTGTAAATACATAATTTTTTAAATCAAAATGGAATCACACTATTCTACCACTTGCTTTTTTAAAATAGACTTTATTTCTTAGAGCAGTTTTAGGTTCACAGCAAAATTGAACAGAAAGTATAGAGACTTCACATAATGCCCTGCCCCCATTATGTATAGCCTCCCTCATCATCAATTTATCAGCAGCCCCCACCAGAGGGGTACATTTGTGTCAACTGATGAACCTACATTGACATAACACTATCACACAAAGCCCATAGTTTACACTAAGGTTCACTATTGGTTTTCTATATTCTATGAGTTTGGACAAATTTATAATGACATCTATTCACAACTATAGTTATCATACAGAATAATTTCACTGCCCTAAAAATGCTCTGAGCTCCACCTATTCATTCCTCCCTCCCTGCTAACCCCTGGCAACCTGTGATCTTTTTACTGTCTCCCTAGTTTTGACTTTTCCAGAATGCCGTCTAGTTGGAATAATACAGTATGTAGCCTTTTCAGGTTGACTTCTTTCACTTAATAATATGCATGTAAGTTTCCTACACATCTTTTCATGGCTCAATAGTTCATTTCTTTTTAGCACTGAATAATATTCCATTGTCTGGTATATTATGACTATTGATGTTTAATATGATGATTGATACAGTTGGATTATTATCTACCATGTTTGTGGTGACTATTTCTCTTTGTTGTCTTTGTTCTCTTTTCCTATTTTTTCTTCCACTCTTTTTTTCACTTTTGTGGTTTAGTTGACTGTTTTATATGATTACATTTTCTCTTCTTTCTTAGCATATCAGTTATACTTCCTCTTTTTCTTTTTTACATTTTTAGCAGTTGCCCTAGAGGTTTTTTGTTTGTTTGTTTGTTTTTGGTTTTCTTTTTGAGACGGAGTCTAGCTCTGTCGCCAGGCTGGAGTGCAGTGGCACCGTCTCGGCTCACTGCAACCTCCACCTTCCGGGTTCAAGTGATTCTCCAGCCTCCTGAGTAGCTGGATTATAGGCATGTGCCGCCACGCCCAGGTAATTTTTGTATTTTTAGTAGAGACGGGGTTTCACCATGTTGGCCAGGATCATCTGTAACTCCTGACCTTGTGATTTGCCCACCTCAGCCTCCCAAAGTGCCCAGGATCCCAGCCATAGAGTTTTAAATACACATTTACAATGAATCCAAGTCCACTTTCAAAGAACACTATGCTGCTTTACAGGTAGTGCGAGTACCTTATAATAACAAAATAACCCTAATTCTCCCTCCCATCCCTTATGTCTTTGCTGTCATTCATTTTTGTTATACATAAGCATTTAAAAATATACACAGAAATATGCATGATTGA
Organism: Pan paniscus; assembly: GCF_029289425.2. Taxonomy (NCBI): domain Eukaryota; kingdom Metazoa; phylum Chordata; class Mammalia; order Primates; family Hominidae; genus Pan; species Pan paniscus. The sequence continues at coordinate 111,684,645 of NC_073257.2, forward strand.
GTACATTGTTGCTATTATTTTGAGTGAACTGCTATTTTTTAGGTCAATTAGAATTAAATAATTTATTTTACCTTATTTCTTCTCCAGTGCTCTTCCTTTCTTTATGTAAATCCAAATTTCTGACCTATATCATTTTCCTTCTCTCTTAAGCAGGGGTCCCCAGCACCTGGGCCGCAAACTGGTACTGGTACAAGGCCTGTTAGGGCTGCACAGCAGGTGGTGAGCAGCAGGCTTCTTAGCTCCACCTCCTGTCAGATCAGCAGAGGCATGTGATTCTCATAGGAGTGTGAGCCCTATTGTGAAGTGTGCATGTGAGGGATCTAGGTTGCACACCCTTATGAGATCTAATGCCTGATGATCTGAGGTGGAACAGTTTCATCCTGAAACCATTCCCCACAAAATTGGTCTCTGGTGCCAAAAAGGTTGGGGACCACTCCTCTATAGGAATTCTTTTAACATTTCTTGCAAGGCAGGTCTACTGGCAACAAATTCCCTCAGTCTTTGTTTGTGTGAGAATGTATTTATGTATTTTTTATTATATATATATATATAGAGAGAGAGAGAGAGAGAGACAGAGAGAGAGAGAGAGAGAGAGAGAGTGTGTCTCACTATGCTGCCCAGGCTGGACTCAAACTCTTGGATCAAGCAATCCCTCCACCTCAGCCTCCTGAATAGCTGGGACTATAGGCATGCACCACTGTGCCTGGCTTCTCTTTACTTTTAAAGAATAATTTTGTGGGTACAGAATGCTGGCTGTTGGTGGCTTTTTTCTCTCACCACTGTAAATATTTCATTCCATTCTCTTCTTGCTTGCATGCTTGCTGAGGAAAAGTTGGACATAATTTTCATCTTTTCTCCTCTACAGGTAAGGTCTTTTTCCCCGGGCTTCATTCAGAATTTTTTATCTTTGATTTCCTGCAACTTATATATGCATGCCTGGTTGTAGGGCTTTTGTTTGTTTGTTTGGCATTTGTTCTACTTGGTGTTCTCTCAACTTCTGTGATCTGTGATTTGGTGTCTGAAATTAGTATGAGAGAAATTCTCTTCCATTATTGCTTCAAATATTTATTCTGTTCCTTTCTCTGGTTATTCTCTTCCTGCTATTTCCATTACACATATGTTATACCCTTTGTAGTTGTCCCATAGTTCTTGGAGATTCTGTTTATATAGTCTTACTTATTTTTGCAGTTTTAGCAGTTATTTTCAAGTTCAAATATTCTGTTTTCAGCCTTGTTCAGTCTACCAAAAAGCCCATCAAAGGCATTCTTTATTTCTATTACAGTGTTTTTGATCTCTAGTATTTATTTCTTTTTAGTTCTTTCTTAGAATTTAAACTCTCTGCTTACATCGACCCATTTGTTCTTGTATGCTGCCTACTTTATCCATTAGAGCCCTTGGCATTGTGATCATAGTTGTTTTAAATTTCTGGTCTGATAATTCCAACATCCCAGTCATATCTGAGTTTGGTTCTCATGCTTGCTCTCTGTCTCTTTAAAGCCTTTTTTTTTTTTTTTTTTTTTGCCTTTTAGTATGCCTGGCAATGTTTTCTTCATAGCTGGACAGGATATACGGGGTAAAAGGAAGTGCTGTAACTAGACCTTTAGTAGTGTGGTATACAGTGGGGGAGGGGGAGAGGAAGAGTTCTATAGTTCTGTGAAGAGGTCTCAGTCTTTTCGTAAACCTGTGTCTCTAGACTGAATTTCACAAGTGCTTCTCAGTTCCTATCTGCCCCGATCCCTGTTAGGTGGGACGTGATGGCTAGAGTGGGCTGCAGCTGGGTATTTTCAGTTTTCATGTGGAAGGCTAGAAGAGACTGGAGTTCTTATTTCCCTTCTCCTGCATCATTTAGGCTCCTATAAATCACGAGCATTAGGCTCTATTTAAACAGGTTTTCCCAAGGGCAGACTTTGTTTAGAAGAGAAGAATAGAGTGTCCAGGTATATTTCAAATGGTTACTTTTCCTATCCCCTCTGCCAGGAACATGGAAGCAGGAGGAGATTTTTCTCTAATAAAAAGAGAACAATATTTGAGAACCTCTTTGAATTCCTATGGGTAAACTCATGAAAGTGTGGAGATCATCCCCTCCTTATGGCTGAGTCACTCTGGAATTTTTCTCTCTCAAACTTATCTACACTGGGCCTCCGGCAATTCAATTACAGTTCAGGTTTTCCTGCCCTAGCCCTGGTTCCTGCTGAGATTTCTTTTTTTTTTTTTTTTTTTTTTGAGACAGAGTCTCTGTCGCCCAGGCTGGAGTGCAGTGGCGTGATCTCAGCTCACTGCAAGCTCCGCTTCCCGGGTTCACGCCATTCTCCTGCCTCAGCATCTCCGAGTAGCTGGGACTACAGGCGCCCGCCACCACGCCCGGCCCCTGCTGAGATTTCTGCGCCAGTAAATTGTGATTTTTGATATTCTCTTGTTTATCTCTTCAGTTTGCCCTGTAACCTTATCTCTCTACAGATCTAAGAAGAGTTGTTGATTTTTCTATTTGTTCAGATTTTTAGTTATTGTTAGGAAAGATTCGTGACTTCCTGGCTCCTTACTTGCTTTTCTCATTCAATATTCCCTATGAGTACATATTTTATACTTCAAGCAACTTGTTTTGATGAACATTTAGATTCTCCACCCTCTCTTTTTTTGATTACTTAGAACGTTTAGGCCAGACACGATGGCTCATGCCTGTAATCCCAGCAGTTTGGGAGGCCGAGGCGAATGGATCGCTTGAGCCCAGGAGTTTGAGGCTCTACAAAAAAATTAAAAAAAGAAAATTAGGTGTTAATCCTTGACCTTATATTTCTCAAAGTTTTACCAAGAGTTCCCCCAGACCCCGAGTCCTACCACCAGTGCCAAGAGAAGTATGCAGCCTAAAGGTGCACCCTGCCCCAAGTGAGATCTCTTAGTTCCACAGCTGACCTTTCCTGGCTCTTCTGGTGAGTGGTATGGAAAATGATGGAGAAACTGCCATATGTTTTCATAATGGTCAGACCAATTTACATTTCCATCAACAGTATACTAGGGTTCCCTTTTCTCCACACCCTTGCCAGCACTTATCTTGTTTTTTTTTTTTGTAATAGCCATCCTAATAGGTATGAGGTGGTATCTAACTGTGGTTTTGATTTGTGTTTTCCAGATGACTTGTGAAGTTGATTCAGTTGTCATATACCTGTTGACCATTTATATGTCTTCTTTGGAAAAGTGTCTGTTCAAGTCCTTTGCCCACTTTTTAATTTGTTAGTGTATGTTTGCTATTGAGTTGTATGAGTTCCTTATAGTATATTGTGGATATTAACTCTTCATCAGTTATATGGTCTGCAAATATTTTCTCCCACACTGAATGCTGCCTTTTCATTTTTTTTATGTGTATACTTGACTTTTAAAATCAGTAACAAGGTCCATACAATTCACATTTGGCTGATATGCCTCTTGATTCTCTTGTAATTTGTAAGTTCCTTTGACTCCTTTCCTTCTTTTAATTTATTTATTAAAAAATGGAATCATTTGCACTATAGAATCTCCCATATTCTGGATTTTGACAATTGCATTCCAATGGAGTCCTTTAGCATGTTCCTGTGTTTCTTATAATCCGGTAGTTAGATCTAGAATTTGACCAGATTTAAGGCCAATTTTTTTTAGCTAGGATACTGCATGGGTGGTTATATTTTAGCTAGGATACCGCATGGGTGGTTCATGATATCATGAAAAAAGCATGTTCTTAAAGCAATTTAAGTGACAGTACAAAAGGTTGGGTCAGGTGGGGCATGGTAGCTCATGCCTGCAATCCCAGCCCTTTGGGAGGCCAAGGCAGGAGGATTGTTGAAGCCCGGAGTTTGAGACCAGCCTGGGCAACATAGTGAGACCCCGTCCCTACAGAAAACATTTTTTTAATTAGCTGGGCTTGTTGGCATGTGCCTGTAGTCCCAGCTACTCAGGAAGCTGAGGCAGGAAGATCGCTTGAACCCATGAGGTCAAGGCTGCAATGAATCATGATGGCAACACTGCACTCTAGCTCAGGCAACAGACCAAGACCCTGTCTCGAAAAACAAAAAACAATAACAAAAAAAGAAAAGGTTGGGTCGATGACAGTTTCTACCGACTGATGCCACCACTCTGTTTACAGAATCACCCCTCTCCTCTGGCCCTGATGTTTTATCATGATATCATATTTACAATGCCTGGCAAAGGCTTCATTCCCATTTGGCATACTACCTCTCAGGCAGATAGACCTTTTGAAAGCCTGTATTATGTATATAACATATAGGCTCACACTGGATAAGCTATTTTATAACCTGACTTCTTCAAAGAAAGTTTACATCATATTTAAACCATGTTTTAGATTCTATATTTTTAATTAAAAATCTAAGGAAGAAGGATATTTCACATTTCTATAAACTCTAAGATCTTGTAGCAGAAGCGAAACTGCACATTTAGGGGTGCCTGCCCCTCTACTGATGCTGCCCTTTGTGGGTCATATGTCCTTAGGAAAATGAAAGACTGTGCACTCTTGATTTGTTGGCCAGCTCTGTTGACATCTTTCAGTGGTTCCTTTTATGTAAGGCCACTCCTACAGAGGCCTCTTGTACTTTGGGAACTGGTGAGTCTCCCTGTCCCTAGGGCTTTTTAGTCACATGTCCATCCACTGTTTCAATGTAACATGCATCTAGGCAAGGTTAACGATTAAATGGTTGGGATGAAAGGTCATCCTTTACGCAGAACATCAGAATGGTAGATAATTCCTGTTCCACTTTCTTTGACGAAACAAGTAAAGAAGAAACAACACAATCATATTAATAGAAGAGTCTTCGTTCCAGACGCAGTCCAGGAATCATGCTGGAGAAGTTCTGCAACTCTACTTTTTGGGTGAGAAATTACATTTATCTTCATATTGACTCTTCTCAGACTCAGAACAAGTGGTAGTTAGTTAACTTAGGGTGGTCACCAACAAGAACCAGAAATGTTAGCTGTGCAATTGGTCTAAAGCTCAGGCTTTTTAGAAAGCATAATTCATAATATCTCCAGAGGATATAAGATCTGGGAAATGTAATGCAAATTATTCTCTGTCGTATGTTTTTTTATATCAGACTCTTGTACTAGCTAGTTGCAAAATTGCCTTCTCTAAAGAGAAACAGGTAAAAACCTTCCAATTTAATGCGTGTGAGGAAGGAGAATTGTTGTTGCATACTTTGCTAGTAGAAGGAAGAGAAGGTCCGTGACTGAGTCTTGCTGAGACATGTTGATGTTGAAATGATAATGATAAGTTCTGGAAGAACTGGCAACTAATGATATGGACTAGAAGTTGAGTCTAGGGATGCAACTTTGGGCATCATGAGCACTGAAATAATTTTTGAACAACTAGAGTTGGGTAATATTGTTTTTAAGGAAAAGAAGAGACACCACTTAGAGGGTGAACAAGAACAGTGTAACATTACGGAGTCATAGATAGCAAAAAATTTCAAGATAGGGGCCAATCAACAGTATCAAAGGTCTAGTGGAATAGAAAACAAAAAAGGACCTTAGATTTAGTGATTTTAGTAAGGGTTTGGTGAGAAAGTGTCATCTGCAAACTCCTGGCCTCAGCATCAGAATCACCTGGGGCAATAAATATAGTTTAAGTATCTTAAGTGATTCTTCTGAATTCTAACATTTGATAACCTTATATAGAGGTGAGGGGGCAGGGATGAGATAGCAGAGCACCTGGGCAGCACCTTGTGTCTTAGAAAGGACCTGGGTCCCAAGACCCTCGAGGCCAGGAGTGTATACCACGGCAAGGTGGATCTTCATGGGCTGTAGTATCTAGACAGGCCATCTCTTGAGAATTCTTTCTGAGAACTACCTGACAAACTTTCTTGGTCAGGGCATCGCAAGCAATTCTTTAAAGAGTCTGTATAAATAATCATATAAAACAATTTTTAACTATTTATAGGAAAAGAAAAATCTACACTCATGTGACTCAGATACAAGAATTGGTGCCCACCCCCCACCCCCCAACTTCCACTTCACAAGACACTTCCATTTATCGCAGAATGCAAAGACTGCACAAAACTTGCTGGTTGGAAGCCTTCTGTCCAACAATGCTGTTGTCACTGCTGTGCTGAAACTGGCCAGGTTTTTAATGTAAGCGCTTTGGGCCATCAGAGAGCAAATGTTACAGTATGACTAAGCATTCTCCCTGCATGGCGCCTGCATGTTTGAATATCTGCCAGTGAGTTCAGTTAGTGCTAGAAACTTGAATAATTTTTTATATCCCAGGGAACTATTCTGTCCTTTAAACTGGGGAACAGTCCTTCTTCATCCTATAATTTGGCAAATGCAGTGGTGAGGTTTACTCAGAATAGCTGGTACAAAATTCACTTAGAATCACAAGAAGACAGGTTTTTGGAGGGTGGGTTGGCCAGAAAGTAACTACATTTGTCATTAAATGGTGAATTTGTATCCATGTGCACAAATAGGAAAATACGGATAGTTAAAGGGTAAGGCTGGATATGGATATGGAGTTGAGTTTAAATTGTGTGAAAGCAGTGGGATGTGCTGCAGGGTGGTTTTCTGTCTTCACAATGCATGTATGCAACAATCCTTCCCCTTTGGTCTCCAGAATTCCTCATTCCTGGACAGTCCGGAGGCAGACCTGCCACTTTGTTTTGAGCAAACTGTTCTGGTGTGGATTCCCTTGGGCTTCCTATGGCTCCTGGCCCCCTGGCAGCTTCTCCACGTGTATAAATCCAGGACCAAGAGATCCTCTACCACCAAACTCTATCTTGCTAAGCAGGTAAAGTTAACACCACTGTTTCTGAACTCTAATTCCTTGGTGCACAGTAGAGACATTTTCTTGGTGGTTAGTGTTCTCTTCCTTGTCTTTAAGCAGCTGTCCCAGGTGCCATTGTCTCAGGTAGAGCCAGGCTCTAGGTTTCCCTCTCTCCATCTACCCTAATTCTCATGGGTCCCTCGCTGCATTTCTTAAATCAAAGTGGCTTTGATTTTTGCATAAGAATGGTGACTCTTAATTCTTGTGGATATTGGGTTCCCTAAACACAAAGGGCATATAATCAATCAAATTATCTTTATAGCATTTGAGAAATGAACACTGGATCACCTGTCTTTAAACAGCTCTAATAAATCAGTGGACTGTAATTCAGTTGGCATCTACCTCATGAAAATGAGCTAGATAATGGATCTCCTGCCCCACTGAGGCAATCCAACTATCACTCATCTTCAAAAACTTGGGTCCGAAATAAGGTTTCCATTTTCCCCGCACATTTGATGAGTCAGGATGATCACTCACAGTAGAAGGAGGAGGGATAAGTGTGCACAGTGACAAGCACGAGTAGGGAAATAATGGAAAGGACAGGTCTGCAGGAGAGGCCCAGGAGGGGCCAGGAGGGGAGGAGCCCTCAGCCAGCTGCACCAACTCACTCAGGGAAGGGTCTTGTGGGAACCCAAGACCCTCATTCGAGGTTGTAAAATTATCTCATAAAATCTTCCATCTGCTTCTTTTCACTATTTTTTTTTCTGTCTCTCCTTATTATCATTATTACTACCATTTTAAATGGAGTCTCACTCTGTTGCCCAGGCTGGAGTGCAGTGGCACTATCTTGGCTCACTGCAACCTCCACCTCCTGGGTTCAAGCAATTCTTATGCCTCAACCCCTCCCGAGTAGCTGGGATTACAGGAGCACGCCACCATGCCCAGCTAATTTTTGTATTTTTAGTAGGGCGGGATTTCGCCATGTTGGCCAGACTGGTCTCGAACTCATGACCTCAAGTGATCCCTCCTGCCTCGGCCTCCCAAAGTGCTGGGATTACAAGCCTGAGCCACCCGCACAGCCTCTGTCAGTCCTTATCTTTCAATAGGTTTTTAGAAAGGCAAACTAGATTCCATTGTTCTACTAGCATACCTAACAATGACTCAGGTTACCTGGAATCTTTTTTTTTTTTTTTTTGTTAACCAGAATAACCATTTTATTTTATTTTATTTTATTTTATTTTTATTTTATTTTATTTATTTATTTATTTAATTATACTTTAAGTTTTAGGGTACATGTGCACATTGTGCAGGTTAGTTACATATGTATACATGTGCCATGCTGGTGCGCTGCACCCACTAACTCGTCATCTAGCATTAGGTATATCTCCCATTGCTATCCCTCCCCCCTTCCCCCTCCCCACCACAGTCCCCAGAGTGTGATATCCCCCTTCCTGTGTCCATGTGATCTCATAGTTCAATTCCCACCTATGAGTGAGAATATGCGGTGTTTGGTTTTTTGTTCTTGCGATAGTTTACTGAGAATGATGATTTCCAATTTCATCCATGTCCCTACAAAGGACATGAACTCATCATTTTTTATGGCTGCATAGTATTCCATGGTGTATATGTGCCACATTTTCTTAATCCAGTCTATCATTGTTGGACATTTGGGTTGGTTCCAAGTCTTTGCTACTGTGAATAATGCCGCAATGCACACGTATGTTTATTACCTGGAATCTTAAAGGAGGAAAGAGCTTGGCCAAAGGAAGTGGATTTCACCTTGACACTTTGAGGTTGGGGTTGATCATGGGTTTTATTAGATTCTGATTCAAAAAAGAACAGTCTCAGAGCTTGGGACAGTGTCACTGTCTCCCTTGTTGACCTGAGTGCCCATCACAGAGGACCTAGCATGTTTCAAACACTCCCACTGGAATTCAACATTTGTTGAATGTTGGTGTTAAATGCATTCTAGGAATAGTGGTTGATTCAAGAGTAGGTTAGAGCTGACCTCAGTGGTACATACCTGTAATCCCAGTTCCTCTGGAAGCTAGAAGTGGTAGGATCACTAGAGGCCAGCCTGGCAACATAGCGAGTCCCCATCTCTTAAAAAAATAAAATAAAATAAAAATAAAAAGGAAAGAAACACATGTTAGACTTTGAACATTCTGAACATTAAACAACTCTGAACATTTAATAACATTCTCAGTACCCTTGGAATTGAGTCATTGTTCGAGGTTAGAAGCAATCAAGTTGGGAGGCTTCTTCTACTTTCTGGAGCTTCCAAGAAGAAGCTGGTTAATGAGCAAACCAATATCCCATCCTAATAAAAGCTATTAGTTAACTCTTTTACAAAATACTTTATTGAGATATAATTTACATACCATACAGTTCTCTCATTTAATACAATTCAGGCTGGACGCTGTGGCTCACGCCTGTAATCCCAACACTTTGGGAGGCTGAGGTGGGTGGATCACTTGAGGTCAAGAGTTTGAGACCAGCTTGGCCAACACAGTGAAACCCCATCTCTACTAAAAATACAAAAACATTCGGCTGGGCATGGTGGCTCATGCTTGTAATCTCAGCACTTTGGGAGGCCGAGGTGGGTGGATCACGAGGTCAGGAGTTCGAGACCAGCCTGGCCAACATGGTGAAACCCCGTCTCTACTAAAAATACAAAAATTAGCCAGGCATGGTGGCGGACGCCTGTAATCCCAGCTACTCAGGAGACTGAGGCAGAGAATTGCTTGAACCTGGGAGGTGGAGGTTGCAGTGAGCTGAGATCATGCCACTGCACTCCAGCCTGGGTGACAGAGCAAGACTCCGTCTCAAAAAAAAAAAAAAAAAAAATTAGCCTGGTGCAGTGGCACACACCTGTAACCCCAGCTACTCAGGTGGCTGAGGCATGAGGATCACTTGAACCCGGGAGGTGGAGGTTACAGTGAGCCAAGACCGTGCCACTGCACTCCAGCTTCAGACTCTGTCTCAAAAAAAAAAAAAAAAAAATGCAATTCAGTTTTTTTCAGTATGTTAACACATATGTGCAACCATCACCACAGTCAATTTTAGAATATTTCATTATCTTTAACCCCGTCTCCTCATTCCCCTTATCCTTAGCAACCGCTAAATCTCTTTTCTGTCTTTATAGATTTCCCTGTTCTAGACATTTCATATGAATGGAATTATATAATATGGGTCTTTTTTGATTGGCTTCTTTCACTTAGCACAATGTGTTCAAGGTTTATCTATGCTGTACCATTGCTATACCATGTATTGATATTTTACCCCTTTTTTTTTTGGGACGGAGTCTCGTTCTGTCGCCCAGGCAGGCTGCCAACATAGATTCCTGCCAACAGTGTGTTAAAGTGCATGTCCTTGCACCATTGTCAGCATTGAGTTATTTTCAACTTTTATGTGTAAACATGACATCTCACTGAGTTGCTTTGCATTTTTATGAATACTAACGCAATTGTTTTTTTAATTTGTTAAGTGTATTTCATTTGCGAATTGTCTGTTCATATCACTTCCTTATTTTTTTAATGGGGGTGTGAGTGTATTTAACTTATCTTTTGAACGGATAATTCTCAGAGGATCACAAAGTTCAAAAAGTACAAAAGGAGCTGGGCATAGTAGCTCATGCCTGTAATCCCAACACTTTGGGAAGCTGAAGTGGGAGAATTGCTTGAGCCCAGCATTTCGAGACCAGCCTGGCCAACTTGGTGAGACCCATCTCTACAAAAAATAAAAAAAATTCACCAGGCATGGTGGCATGTGCCTGTGGTCCCAGCTACTCGGGAGGCTGAGGTGGGAAGATCACTTGACAAGTTCAAGGAGGTCAAGGCTGCAGTGAGCCATGTTCACACCACTGCACTTCAGCCTGGGCGACAGAGGTAGACCCTGTCTCAAAAAAAAAGAAAAAAAAGGACAAAAAGGTACCCAGTACTCTAGTCACTCATTCATGTCTTAGTTGGCAACCATTGATACCAGTTCCTCATATCTGCTTCCAGAAATAGCCTGTGCTTTTACAAACAGCTACGTACATATATTTTTTCACACAAATGCTAGTGTCCCATATGTGCTTTTCGGTGTCTTAGAGCTCCTTCCATTTTAGCACATAAAAATCTGCATTTTTCTCTCTTTTTGTGGATATTTTATTCATTTGTACCTAAGCAGCCAAACTCGTACTGATACCACCATGTAGCCAAGGTTACTGAAACCTCTTTGATTAGACTTCAGTCATATCCCACCCCCAAATCGACCCAATAGGTACAATGAAAACCAGTATATCAAGGCAGAATACAGAGCTGTAAAACAAGAAAAATCCTATGAGGGAGGGAGGGAAAAAGGAAGAATTCCGCCACTACCCAGACCAAAATCGAGTTAATATATTCATCTCCACACGTTTTCAGGCTACATGTTCATGGAGTAATTTAGGAATAAACCTATGATTTGTGAAGCACTGAAATACTTAGTGGTTTGCTGTATTACATCATAGCTTTCCCCAGCAGTTTCCAAGACAGTTTCCAAAAACTGGCAGGAGAATTTCGCTGGAGCTGCATGCAGGACTACCAAGATTCCTCCCCACAGTTATGAAACCGATTTTTCCGGGACTGGTTGTTCTAGTCTTCTGGGTGCCAAGTCTGACTTTTCTGGGAATGGTTGATCCACACTGGAAGGTTTCCAGATGTGTTCCCCAGGCATTCCTGGTGGTAGGAAGAGTAGAGGCCTGGGTATTCTGTAGATGCTGAGCCCTGAGTCATATTGTTGCTTATTCTTTGGTCAGTTGGCTTTCTACCACCTCTTAGCTTTCATTCTCTGTAACTAGCTTGTATGCTGTTTGTAGCTAAGATTCAGGGTATTGGAAAGTTCTTGCGGCTGCTGGAGGCTGCGGTGTTTCTGTCTCTGAAATCCATCATTAATTACACACAGCTGGGCCGGAGAGAACATGATTCTGGTCTTCTGCTTCTTCTCCTGGATCTTATCTTCATTCTTCACTGTGCTCTTCTCTGCAGAAATGTGTAGTTTTACTCTGGGACTAGTGGAAGAATTAGAGCTTTCCTGAATAAATAGATCCACGGAGGAAGGAAGATGAGAGAGCCTCTGAGTGGGACACCTCCTCATATGTCATTTGCAAGGATGGATAACTTTCATCAGGGCCACGAGTCACAGGCATTGGTGAAAGAGTCCCTAGAATTGGATGCTTTAGAATAAGGCAGGCTTTGGAGACAAGCTGGACTCACACTCATGTTATTGAAAAGGAGCGGGGAGGGGCGGGTGCAGTGGCTCACGTCTGTAATCCCAGCACTTTGGGAGGCTGAGGTGGGTGGATCACCTGAGGTCAGAAGTTCAAGATCAGCCTGGGCAACATGGTGAAACCCCATCTCTACTAAAAATACAAAAATTAGCCGGGCATAATGGTTCACACCTGTAATCCCATCTCCTTGGGAGGCTGAGGCAGGAGAATCACTTGAACCTGGGAGGCGGAGGTTGCAGTGAGATAGCACCACTACACTCCAGCCTGGGTGACAGAGCGAAACTCCGTCTCAAAAAAAAAAAAAAAAAAAAAAGGAAAAGAAAAAGAAAGAAAAGGAAAGGTGGAGGAAAATTAAAGAGCTGGACTGTAAAAATGGCTAAGGCTTTAAGATTTAAGTATCTAGGTAGAAGATCTTAGAGAAATATGTAAAATTTCTCCAAATGTAAAAGTATCAAAAAGCCAGGATGAAGTCAGTCCCCTCCACATTACTGGGAGACAACCAGCTCAATCCCACAAAAGGTCTGCTTCTTTCTTTGTAGTGATTCCTTGAGATGCTGTTATTTGAATGTACCATAATTTATGTGTCCTATATGACATGAATTTCATTGGTTTCTAATATTTTGCATCATGAGCAATGCTGCCATACACAGCTTTGTATATACTTGTGTATACAAGTGTGTCTATAGGATAAATTCCCAAAAATGAAATGACTGAGTTAAGGATATGTGAACTCAGAATTTTTATACACAGTGCAAACTGCCCTCAAAGAGGCTTTCCTTGGTCTCATCAACTTTGTATCACATTTTTTGATGTTTGCTAATTGGTTAGGCAAAAATGTTACGTTTCAAATTATATATACTTTCAAACTGTATTCTCATATTAATGAGGTTAAGCACATGTTCATATGTTTAAAAGCCTTTTGTGTTTTTTTAAATCCATTTAATTTATATACTCATTTTTTTACATTGAGTTATTAGGGTATTTTTAAAAATTACTTTGTAGAAGTTCTTTATAAAGTTAACTGGTCTTTTTTGATATGAACTGCTCAGTGTATTTCAAATCCATTATATGCGTTTAATATATATAAGCTTATGGCAAGACCCCCTCCTTTTCCCTGGCCTGGGGAATAGGCTGCTAGTTAGTACCCTCTAGTCATCTCCAAGGGCAGGTGCCTTACCTCTATCTTGCTCTATTTTACCTCCTAATTTACCTAAAGGCAACCATAGCTTACCGCCTATGAAGCTACATTTTTTTCCCAAAACCTCATAGTCTCTTGTGAGGAAAACACCCTATAGTGTATTATATACTTGAAAAAATGCATTTCAGTTATTAACATGTCTTTGACTCTACTCCTTACTAAATAATAGCACTGATCCTATTAGTTAAAGTAAAGGCGCATTCATCTCCTTTCTTGGCTGGTTTTCATTACAAAGGGCCCATTATCTCTGCCTGTGCCATTCTGGATAAATTAGACTTAAAAGAATGAATAAGGGTAGATGGATAGGGGCATAAAAGCATGAGGGGAGGGGAGATGGTGCCACATAAATATCTTCATTTTGATGGCTAAGATGCTGGTATACTCAGTGGAGGCAGTAATTTTCCCCCTGATAGGTGGGGATGTGGGCCTTTAAAACAGTGTAATGTGTATCATGTCTTCTGAGCTCATAAGACAAATACTGATTGGCATTGTCTGGGATCAAGACTGGGGCTGAGTGTGGTGGCTTATGCTTGTAATCGCAGCAGTTTGGGAGGCCAAGGCAGGCAGATCACCTGAGATCAGGAGCTTGAGATCAGCCTGGCCAACGTGGTAAAATCCTGTCTCTACTAAAAATACAAAAATTAGCCAGGTGTGGTGGCGCACACTTGTAATCCCAGCTACTCGGGAGGCTGAGGCAGGAGAATCACTTGAACCCAGAAGGTGGAGGTTGCAGTGAGCCAAGACTGCGCCTCTGCACTCCAGCCTGGGCAACAGAGTGAGACTCCGTCTCAAAACAAAAACAAAAAACCTATGGCCTAAGAAAGGGAATAGTGCCTTTTAAACCTAGTACTTTCTGTTGCTATATAACAAAATACCCCAAAACTTAGCAGCTAAAAGAGAATTCTTTAAATCTTAACAGTTTCTGTGGATCAAGAATTTGGGAGCAGCTTACCCAGGTTCTGCTTCAAGGTCTCTCAGGAGGTTGAAGTTAATATGTGCTGTCTGGGGTTACTGGCATGTGAAGTCTTGACTGGGGCTAAAAGATCTGCTTCTAAGACGACTGTCACATGGCTGGTGGCAGGAAGCCTCAGTTTCTCACTGGCTGTTGGCGGAAGGTCTCAGTTCCTTACCAAGTGGACTTCTCCAAAGAGCTATTGGAGTGTCCTCATGACTGGACTGGTAGCTTTCTCCAGAGTGAGCAATCGGAGACAGAGAACAAGGAGAAATAATCCACATTGCTTTTTCATGCCCTAGCCTTGGAAGTCACACACTGTCACTTCTGCCATTTTCTATTCACCAGAAGTACATCCCTAAGTCCCCAGCCCACACTCAAGGGAGAGGGAATTAAGCTCTGCTCTTTGAAGAGAGGAATATCAAAAAATCTGCAGACATATTTTAAAACTTCACACTCAGCATTCCTCAAAAACAGTGATCATGGCATACTTCGAACATTATTCTATCACTTGAACTGTATGTATCCATTCTTTCCAGAAATATTTATTGTGTTATCTGAAACACTGCATACCATTTTTCCTATCCATCACTGGAAACTATTCTGTTCTAAGAGCCTTATAAAGAATGATATCCTCTTAACAGTGGTCTTTTTCCCTTCTCAGGTATTCGTTGGTTTTCTTCTTATTCTAGCAGCCATAGAGCTGGCCCTTGTACTCACAGAAGACTCTGGACAAGCCACAGTCCCTGCTGTTCGATATACCAATCCAAGCCTCTACCTAGGCACATGGGTAAGACCTACACCACTTCTGCCCTGTTTACCTTTTCATTACCCATAGGCATCTAGCTGAAATGTACTCTTTGGGGATGAAATTAATTCCAAGGTCATCTGTCTTTTTCACGGGATCCATAGTGAGGCAAAGCTTGGTTGGAATGGGGTGAAACAAATTTTAGCTTTTCATCTTTATTTGAACATTAATGTATAGAGGCTTCTTCCTAGGTTAAGTATTAGCTTTCATGACTAAGATGTATATCTTATGTCCGCACATCTTGCCATCTAAGGGTCACAGAAGAGAGCTAAGTTTCTTGATGTAAAAGAATATTTTAAATCTGTAAATATTGTTTTTAAATTGATTGATGACTCTAAACAATGGATCAGTGAGCTTAGAGTTTATATAAACTTGATATCAAAAAACTAATGTCTCTCTTGCAGGCATTTTTTCAGGGGGTGGGGCCTAGACAGTGTTTAAATAGCAATTGAATTAATTGCCATCAATTCAGTGGCAACTAATGACACATAATTATTTGAACTTTCAAACTTTATTGAAAAATCAAAATGTCTGGCAATCGCAAACCTACGTTCAGGCAGAGCAATGTCAGCTGGGCCTCAGTAGCAGTGGCTCCTTTAGACCATGTGCTCGGCACAATCCTTCCTGGGCAAATGTTATAAATCATGGCTCTTTCCCCACCAGAATGCTGTTTTAGGAGCACAGCACTAGGTCTAGGAAATCAACATTTAATTTATTATATCTAATGTGAGATGGTATAAGGCAAGATTTTTTAAAAAAATTAATTGCTTAATCTTATATTAGAAAATCAAGCTACAGACACCTTGCACCTAATTAATTAGAACCTGCCTTCCGACCTTACTACTGCAATGTCTGAAATTAATTTTCATGGGTCTTGGAAAGGTTTTTCTAGCTCTCAAAGTAACTCCACTAAAATGCAGATAGTGACCTTCTACATTCTTGGCTAACATCCCACTCAAGTGTGGTCCATGGAGATGAGGCACTAAAAGAAAAAGCTGGATGGCATGGGGGTGACATTTTCAACCTGGCATCTGTGTGCTCTCTATCTGGCCAGATTAGTCACGACAGTCTCCTCCCTCAGCCCTCCTTTCTTCCCATGTTCTCTGACATCCTTCTCCCCTCAGTCCTCGGTTAGTGGCAGTATTCTTCAGAACATCATGTGAATTTCTCTCCAGCTCCTGGTTTTGCTGATCCAATACAGCAGACAATGGTGTGTACAGAAAAACTCCTGGTTCCTGTCCCTATTCTGGATTCTCTCGATACTCTGTGGCACTTTCCAATTTCAGACTCTGATCCGGACACTCTTACAGGTAAGGAAAAAAAGAGTGGATGACACGAGGAGGTACCATGGGGCAACCTCTAACTCATAGTAAATGGCATCAAGTTGAGCTCCAGGATCGAATTGTATTAGAGGGATTTGATCATAGGCTTTAATCACAAGCATTGATATATACGGGCCATGTAGACTTCCTTTGGACAAAAGGCTCATTTTTCCTCTTTGTTTTTTTCCTCATAGGGTGACAATTCTAATCTAGCCTACTCCTGCCTGTTCTTCATCTCCTACGGATTCCAGATCCTGATCCTGATCTTTTCAGCATTTTCAGAAAATAATGAGTCATCAAATGTGAGATTCTAAATATGCCCATCTCATATATTACTTAATTGGATGATATCTTAATGAATATAACTTTAAGATGTCTGGGTCTCACGGAGGCCCCACAAGCCCAGAATAAGGTAGTACAGACCATTTTATGACAAGGAAACAGATAGTGATGAGAGTAGTAAAATACTGACTTTTACTTTCACCTACCAATTATCAGCGTAGTTAATTCATTCATATATCTATGCCAGAAAATCTGATTATCATTCTACTAGTGGCTTTAGGGTCTCCAAATAAACACATGTTGATAAGCTGACTTTAACATCATATATAGTTTCTAGCACAACATTATATCATTAAAAAATCAGTTTCTGATTTTAGAGTCCCATGAAGTTCCTGTCTCCAATTGGTTTACATTTCGGTTTTTTTGTGTCTTTCAGAATCCATCATCCATAGCTTCATTCCTGAGTAGCATTACCTACAGCTGGTATGACAGGTAGGAAAGCCTGGAGTATGGATTGGCTGTATCCTTACTCTCTCACTCCTCTGAAAGTGTCAGAAAGATTTTTTATTTTATTATTATTTTTTTTGAGATGGAGTTTTGCTCTTGTTGCCCAGGCTGGAGTGCAGTGGTGTGATCTTGGCTCACTGCAACCTCCACCTCCTGGGTTCAAGTGATTATCCTGCCTCAGCCTCGCAAGTAGCTGGGATTACAGGTGTGAGCCACCATGCCCAGCTAATTTTTGTATTTTTAGTAGAGACGGGATTTCACCATGTTGGCCAAGCTGGTCTTGAACTCAAGCTCATGATCCACCTGCCTTGGCCTCTCTACGTGCTGGGATTACAGGCATGAGCTACAGCGCTCAGCCGAAAGATTAATTTTTTAAAAATGCCTCCTGTGACCTCCATTTCTCTTCTACTTAGAGTCAGAGAGTGTTAAAACTTACAGACCAACTTAATCCAAGCCCTCCATTGGGCAGATTGGGATGCTGAGGAGAAGATGGAGGGGGATTTGTTTTTGGTAGCCTAGGGGTCCCACAGGAGAAAAGAAAGGAGGCAGTAGGACAGGAAAGGAAAAATTTGGAGGCAGGTTTGGAGGGTAAGGGGTGAAATAGCTGGCTTGGGCTACCAGAGGCTCTGGAGCAGGCACCCTTGGCCTTTATAGTTGCAGGGACCCATTTGGCAGGCTGGTGAAGTCTATGAATCCCTTCTCAGGAAGTGTTTTAAATGCATGAAATAAAATGAAAGACATTGGATTCTAAAGAAAACCAAATATATTGAAATATAGTTACCAAAATATTTTAAAAACAAATGTGTGATTTAGTAATACAAGTACTTCTTTATTAATGCATTAAATAACAAGATCTAGTGATGAGTCTAATAATTACCATAATTTTAAAGTAGTGATGAGCATAAGTGAGCTATGAGAACATGTGGGATTTCTCAGCCTGGCACGGTAGCTCATGCCTGTAATCCCAGCACTTTGAGAGGCTGAGGCGGGTGGATCACCTGAGGTCAGGAGTTTGAGACCAGCCTGGCCAACATGGTGAAACCCTGTCTCCACTAAAAATACAAAAATTAGCCTGGCATGGTGGCATGTGCCTGTAATCCCAGCTCCTTGGGAGGCTGAGACAGAAGAATTGCTTGAACCTGGGAGGCAGAGGTTGCTGTGAGCCAAGATCGCACCATTGCACTCCAGTCTGGGCGACAAGAGCAAAATTCCATCGAAAGAAAGAGAGAGAGAGAGAGAGAGAAGAAAGAAAGAAAGAAAGAAGGAAAGAAAGAGAGAAAGAAAGAAAGAAAGAAAGAAAGAAAGAAAGAAAGAAAGAAAGAAGGAAAGAAAGAGAGAAAGAAAGAAAGAAAGAAAGAAAGAAAGAAAGAAAGGGATTTCTAAATGCTAGATTTCAGTTAGATGCTATTACAAATAACAATATAATTTAGGCCAGGTATGGTGGTTTACAACTGTAATCCTAGCACTTTGGGAAGCCAAGGCAGGAAGATCACTTGAGCCCAGAAGTTTGAGGCTGCAGTCAGCTATGGCTGTGTCACTGAACTCCAGCCTGGGCAGAGAAAGACCATGTCTCTAAACATATATATAATTTATTTTCCATCCATATTCTCAAACTCCTGGCTAAGAGCCCTGATCAAGAGAGATGGCACAGTGGCTAGACATAGTGGCTCACACCTGTAATCCCAGCACCTTGGGAGGCTGAGATGTGCAGATCACTTGAGGTCAGGAGTTGGAGAACAGCCTGGCTAACACGGTGAAACCCCATCTCTACTAAAAATACAAAAATTAGCTGGGGGCCTGGTGCAGTGGTTCACGCCTGTAATCTCAGCACTTTGGGAGGCAGAGGCAGGTGGATCACCTGAGGTCAGGAGTTTGAGACCAGCCTGGCCAACATGGTGAAACCCTGTCTCTACTAAAAATACAAAATTAGCCAGGCGTGGTGGTGTGTGCCTGTAATTCCAGCTACTTAGGAGGCTGAGGCAGGAGAATCGCTTGAACCTGGGAGGCAGATCTTGCAGTAAGCCGAGGTCGCGCCACTGCACTCCAGCCTATCGACAAGATCGCAACTCCGTCTCAACAGAAACAAAAAAAGAAGAAGAAGAACAAGAAGCCATGTGCAGTGGTGCAAACCTGTAATCCCAGCTACTTGGGAAGCTTAAGCAGGAGAATCACTTTGAAGCCGGGAGATGGAGGTTGCGGTGAGCCAAGATTGCGCTACTGCACTCCAGCCTGGGCAACAGAGTGAGACTCTGTCTCAAAAAAAACACAAAAAACAAACAACAACAACAACAACAACAAAAAACCACACACAAAAAAAACAAAGATGCCACAGGGGCTGCTTTATTTCTTGAGGGCATCAAGGAGGCCCCCAAGGAGATGCCAGAGTGGCAGAGAGGCAGCCAGTGTTTGAGGAGGAAGGAGCAAGAGCAGGGTAAGGTGATGCTCTTTTAGCTGTCTTCCCCTTCTCTTGTCTTCTAACACATTCTTTTGCCCCCACCCATTCCTTTTGCTGCTCTCCCCACTCCTCTGTCAAGTTCAAAGGGCCAGGAGATGGGGATAGTCCCATTCTTCTGTCCCTCTATCCCAGAACCTGGAGGTAGGTTCTGATAGAAGTGGTGGAGATAGCCTCTGACCCAGCCTGGGGGTCTCAGCCTGTGGTTCGCTCTTGTTCCAGCATCATTCTGAAAGGCTACAAGCGTCCTCTGACACTCGAGGATATCTGGGAAGTTGATGAAGAGATGAAAACCAAGACATTAGTGAGCAAGTTTGAAACGCACATGAAGAGAGAGCTGCAGAAAGCCAGGCGGGCACTCCAGAGACGGCAGCAGAAGAGCTCCCAGCAGAACTCTGGAGCCAGGCTGCCTGGCTTGAACAAGAATCAGAGTCAAAGCCAAGATGCCCTTGTCCTGGTAACTTTCCCTTGAGTGTCTGTGTGAGCGCGCTGCATGTTTCAGGCAAGGGTACATCAGCATCATGGCGATTCTGTCCTTACATTTTTATAGCACTTCATACTTCTCAGTGCACTTCATATTATTAATGGTATTCACAATACTGATACTACCTTAGTGATGGATACATGGAGTGTAATGTACTGTTCTCTTTCCTTTGGGGTACTTTTGAAATTTTCCAGAATGAAACGTGGTTTTGAAAAAAATAATACCTTAGCATTTCTAGATTTTGTACCTTGGTACAAATTAGCATAAGCAGCCAATTTGTTGATTCATTCACTTGAAAATATTTATTGAGCACAACTGTGTGTCAGTGACCATTCTGGGCACTAAAAGATTGCTCATCTTTTGTGAGCTAGAAAATATATAGTAAGCCCATACATAGATTACTCTTTGAAAGTAATAATAGCTATTAAGAAAATAAAACAATAGTGTATTTGGAGTGAAGTGCAACTTGAGACAGGGTAACAGGGGAAGCTTCTCAGAGGAGATGACATCTGAACAGACACTCAAATGATGAGATCAGGCCCTCTGAGGGACAGTCAGAGGGAAGTGTGTTCCAGTCAGAAGGAGCAGGCATGCGAGGCTGAGAGGGGAACACATTTGGCTTGCTCAGGGAATGGCAAGAAGATCCAGGACAGGGTGCGCATGGGGTGAGATGGGCTCAAGGAAGTGGACAGGGATTAAGCTATGTGGACCCCTGTGGGCCACAATAAGGAATCTGGACTTTGTCTGAAGTCTGATTGCCAGCGGAAGATTTTGAGCAGAGGAGTAATGAGACTGGATTCATGCTGTGAAAAGCTTACTTGGGCAGCTCCCCAGAGGATGGATCATTGTGGGCAAGAGTGGAAGCTAGAAGGGAGGCCAGGGCAGTTGTCCCGGCAAGGGAGACCCATCAGATGGGACCTCAGTGAAAGACATTGTGAGAGAGTATCACTGGTAGGCTGAGAAGCTGGAATTTGGGGCAAGATGAGACTCAGGAGGGCATAATGAGGAGGCCAAAGCATAGACAAAGAGGCTGGTGACTGAGTCGTAATGCCCCATGTATTAGTTTCCTAGGGCTGCCATGATAGAGTACCACAACTGGATAGCTTAAAACAGAAATGTACTGTCCCCAGCTCAGGAGGCCAGAAGGCTGAAGTCAAGATATCAGACTCGCTCCCGCTGAAACCTGGAGGGGAAAATCCTCTCTTCCACCTTCTAGTGTTCGCCAGCAATGCTTGGCATTCCTTAACTTCTGGATGCATCACTCTGACCTCTGCCTCCACCATCACAGGACCATCTTCTCCCTGTGTCTGTCTCTTCTCTTCTTGTAAAGATACCAGTCATACTGCATTAGGGCCCCAGTGACCTCATCTTAATTTGGTTACATCTGCAAAGACCCTCTTTCGAAATAAGGCACATTTTAAGGTATTGGGGGTTAGGGCTTCAACATAGCTTTTGGGGGTGGGGATACAATTCAACCCATAACATCTCACAGCAACCATGAAAAGAACAAGCATGAAAAGAACAGAAAGGACCTCTCAGCATCATGCCCAGGCCCTTCACTCTCAGGACTGCCCCTCAGGCCCCCACGCAGATGGGTCTCTCTTTTTACATGGGACTCTTACCAGCTTAGTTGCCTGGTTTTCTAATCTAAAATAGATTACAAGTATCAGTTAGGAGCGGGAGAGTGGAACAGTGAAGGCAGCTAGAAGGGCAGAGGCAACTAGGCCAGGGAGAGATGATCAAAACCTGTACAGAGAAGGCCACGGGGCTCACAGGCTGACCACCCTGGAGCTGCTCAGGCCAGTAACAGACATAACTCTGTGGACACTACTGTTTGGTTTTGTACCTAGGAAGATGTTAAAAAGAAAAAAAAGAAGTCTGGGACCAAAAAAGATGTTCCAAAGTCCTGGTTGATCAAGGCTCTGTTCAAAACTTTCTACATGGTGCTCCTGAAATCATTCCTACTGAAGCTAGTGAATGACATCTTCACGTTTGTGAGTCCTCAGCTGCTGAAGTGAGTCTCCAGGCCTCAGATGGTCCTTTCAGGGCCTCCTCTGCCACCCTCCTTTTTGCCCCTGTGTATGCAAGCAGGAGCTTTTCTTAAATTCCCATTTTTAAAAAATGCTCGTAATTTTCTTCCACCTTAACCTTACAGCATTGTGTTCATGAAGACCGCAGGCAGTTTTCAAGATGTATGATGATATGTACTTTAGCCTCTCTCTTTTCCATGTCTGTCTCCTCATAGGGGGCCGGGTAATTGTT
The DNA here is from genome assembly GCF_029289425.2 of Pan paniscus. Classification (NCBI taxonomy): domain Eukaryota; kingdom Metazoa; phylum Chordata; class Mammalia; order Primates; family Hominidae; genus Pan; species Pan paniscus. Next base: position 111,706,899 of record NC_073257.2, read on the forward strand.
AGGGGCTGTTTCTTGTTAAACTGCTAAGGGCTGAGCCAGGTCCAAGTGGCGGGTAGCATACCCCTGGAGAGTAACTGACTTCATCTCTCCATCGCAGCCTTCCACGGGAGGTTCAGGTTAATCTTGACAAGACTTCACAATCTGCCATGACCTGTGGAGTGAACCACCTGCAGGGAAAGACAGGGCCAAAGCATTGCAGTGACAGCTAGGTGGAGCATTTCTGTCATTATCCATTCTCACAGCCGTGGGTTATCAACCCTAAGCTCTTGCTGTTCATCTCCAAGTAAAAGCCAGAACGCCAGGCTAGACATGGTGGCTCATGACTGTAATCTCAGCAGTTTGGGAGATTGAGGCAGGAAGATTGTTTCAGGCCAGGAGTTAGAAACCAGGCTGGTCAACATAACGAGACCCCATCTCTACAAAAGAAAATAGTTAGCTAGATGCGATGGCATATGCCTGTAGACCCAGCTATTCAGGAGGCTGAGGTGGGAGGATCACCTAAGCCCAGGAGTTCGAGGCTTAATGAACTATGATCCTGCCACTGCACTCCAGCCTGGGCAACAGAGCGAGACCCTGTATCAAAAACAAAACAAAGCAGAAAGGACACTGGTAAAACTGTAGACTTAGGTCTTTCAAAGGCTTTGGACAATTCTGGTCACTTTTGTTACCTACAGTGTAAAGATAGTGTAGTCTAGCTGGCTGTGCATGAGGAGAGAGGCATCCTTGGAGGCCTTATGGGTATAACTAACTTGGCTTTTCTCTGGCAGATTGCTGATCTCCTTTGCAAGTGACCGTGACACATATTTGTGGATTGGATATCTCTGTGCAATCCTCTTATTCGCTGCGGCTCTCATTCAGTCTTTCTGCCTTCAGTGTTATTTCCAACTGTGCTTCAAGCTGGGTGTAAAAGTACGGACAGCTATCATGGCTTCTGTATATAAGAAGGTAAGCAGAATACGGCAGGTATCACCAAAGAAAATCCCCTCAGTAAATATGAGCATTGATTCCAAGGTTGAGGAAAACGTGATGGAAATGGTAACTTATCTCAACACTTAATTTTGACTGGCCATACAGCCTCCTTTAGATGTTTCTTTGGAAATTAGATTTTGAGAAGTGTATTCACAGACAATGGGTGGAGAGGCCAGGAGGGAAAACGTACTCCCCAGGGAGAAGCTTGCAAGCTGTTCTGGTGCTCAGGATCCACCTTGCAGCCCTGAAGGCTTGGCTACCCATCCATCTCTTCCTGCCTCTCTTGACAGGGTGAAATGCCTTGGAAAAGAATATAAGGTCAGAAAAGAAGCTGGTGAAGGGTCAAACTCTTAAAACCACCAACATTTAACTCAAATACTTAATGAAATCCAGCTCAGAGACCTGGTGTATCCATCTCAAATTGCAGTCTTGCCGGAGCTCCATCTCCCCAGACCAAATTTCACCTCGCAACTTCTTTTTCTAACCTTTAGTGCTAACCCAAACCTCCTCTGTCTGACTTCTTTTTTCAGTTTGTAAATACATTCATGCCGATTACTGAGTTCTGCAGACCTGGAAGCTTTTTAATTTCCTTAAGATGATTTTGCTCATCTTCCCTCTGATACATTGTTTGTTGTTGTTGTTGTTTTGTTTTGTTTTGGTTGTTTTTGAGATGGAGTCTCGCTCTATCACCGAGGCTGGAGTGCAGTGGTGCAATCTTGGCTCACTGCAACCTCCATCTCCTGGGTTCAAGCGGTTCTCCTGCCTCAGCCTCCCAAGCAGCTGGGACTACAGGCACGTGCCACCACGCCCGGCTAATTTTTGTATTTTTAGTAGAGATGGGGTTTCACCATGTTAGCCAGGATGGTCTCGATCTCCTGACCTCATGATCTGCCCACCTCAGCCTCCCAAGTGCTGGGATTATAGGCATGAGCCAACGCACCTGGCCGATACATTGTTTTTAATGGTTAACTTTCTCAAGGAAACTGTATGTTCCTCATGTCCTCCATACCAAGATGAAGTCCCATTTTGTTCCTTAAGAAATGAAAATACAGTAGTTATGATCAGTGACTACAGGCTTGAGGAGAAAATTCATCCAGGAGGAGATAGGTTCCAATCTTTTTATAAGTTGGAATACTAGTTGACTTTCTTCCTTTTTTTCTTCCATCACTGGAAAGTTCCATCATAGTAACTTCTCTATTACAGTTCCTACTTTTCTCCTTTGCTTTCCTCTCTAGAAACACCACTGTGTCTTTGTCTTCCCTGAGTAGATGTTGGTTCGTTGAGAGACAGTGGCAGATAATCCAAGTGTCTTTAAATCAGAAGTCTGGTCAAGTCCTTTGAACTCCCAGATACCCCCCCCACTGGAATTTGCCTTCCTCCAGTTGATTTTTAAAATCTCCTTATTCCTTCTGGAGATACTGAGTTTCTGCTGGTTTACAAGTTACGAGGTCACTAACCAACCTGTCTCAGCCATTGCTAGTAAAGTACACTTCTACAATTTTTTCATAATTGTGATTATTCATTCGCACTATTTTGGTTCTTAATATTCCAGGTTTTGCAACTATTACAATTAATAAAGAGATTTATAAAATAGAACCCTCAATGATACTTTTATTCAAATAAATATCGCTATTAGAAGAGTGGAAGAAAATTACTAATTTATATGTTTAGACAATGCTTCACTACTTATGAAACATTTTTTACATTCATTATCAATTCACAGGGCTATTGCCCTGTGAAATAAGTACATTATACCTATTTTACAGAGAAAAATCAGGCGTAGATAATTTCAATGCCTGCAATCACATAGCCAGGAGTTGTCCCCAGACAAGGGCTACTGGGACTATATTTATTGAAAATAGAAATATATAGTGATTACCTTGAAGGGCAACTAGATGTTGTTAGTTGTTTGTTTGTTTTTTTTTTTCCCCTCTTCCATACCAAAGGGAAGGCATAGCAGTGGGTTGATTCCTCTAGAACCTTGGTGGTCTAACATTTTAGAAAACTTTCTTCTTTTTACTGTACAGCCAAGAATCCTAATATGTTCCAAAGAATGTATTGGTGGATTAAGATGACAGTAATGCTTCTAGGAGGAGATGGAAGTAGTATGGGCCACTTGTAGCCTGTACACTGTCTTTGTGGGAATTACAAGGTGGCTCTCCTTCTTCTAGAAAGATGCAGCCTACTCCAGATGGTGCCTTGGTGGCATAGTGCAAGTTGGTTTCAGTGCTGTGGTACATTTGTGCAAGGCATTGTTGTAAGTGACAGACCTGTGGGTATCAGCCTCTTGACCTCTCTAACATGAGAACAGGAAACCCATACTACAAGATCAGGCATCTAGATAGTGCCTGAAAAATCCTGACAATACGAAAGTCTTTTATTTTATTTTATTTATTTATTTTTCAAGACGGAGTCTCGCTCTGTAGCCCAGGCTGGAGTGTAGTGGCATGATCTCGGCTCACTGCAACCTCCGCCTTCCAGGTTCTAGCAGTTCTCCTGCCTTAGCCTCCCGAGCAGCTGGGATTACAGGTACCTGCCACCATGCCTGTCTAATTTTTGTACTTTTAGCAGAGATGGGGTTTCGCCATATTGGCTAGGCTGGTCTTGAACTCCTGACCTCAGGTGATCTGCCTGCCTCGTCCTCCCAAAGTGCTAGGATTACAGGCGTGAACCACTGCACCCAGCCTACAAAAGTGATTTCATTTCAAAGTATGAAGTCTGAAGTTTTCCTCTTCATTCTAAATTCTCTGTCCTTCTTGGGAATGATTGCAACCTCTTCATAAGAGTATGACTCCAAATAACATTGCCACATCAAAAGCCTCTGAGGTCAAAATCAATACATGCTGTTTCCCTCCTTCCCTTCTCCCTTTCCTCCTTCCCTTCCTCCCTCTCTCCTTCCATCCATCCATCCCTCCTTTTCTTCCATCCTTCAGTATTTGATTCTGTACTATGTGCCACATAATATAGTAGTGAAATAGACAGATGTTGCCCTCATCCTCACAGAGTTTACATCTAGTGGAGAAACAGAAAAAAACAAAGTAATTATGGTTCATTGTGATGAATGTAATGACAAACGTAAGCTCAGGATATTATGAGAGTACACAGGACGAATATCTAACCCCAACTTGGTAGTCACGGTGGTTTTCTTACAAGAAGTTACATCTCAGCTGACACCAAAGGATAAATAGGAGTTTTCTGGGCAAAGAAGTGTGTGGATGGGTAGAGTTGGAGGAAGGTGGGGATAAGAGGAAAGAGTGGTCAAGAATGAGAGAATACCATGTGTAAGACTTGGAGGCAAGAAGTCACAGTGCCTTGGAGAAGCTGTGTCCATATGGAGCACATCCTTCCATTGTAATCTCACTTCCTGAGCTTCCTCTTCTACTCCCTAGTATCCTTGGCTTTGTCCATGGGTCCTAATTTCAATCCTTATCTTTAGGCATTGACCCTATCCAACTTGGCCAGGAAGGAGTACACCGTTGGAGAAACAGTGAACCTGATGTCTGTGGATGCCCAGAAGCTCATGGATGTGACCAACTTCATGCACATGCTGTGGTCAAGCATTCTACAGATTGTCTTATCTATCTTCTTCCTATGGAGAGAGTTGGGACCCTCAGTCTTAGCAGGTGTTGGGGTGATGGTGCTTGTAATCCCAATTAATGCGATACTGTCCACCAAGAGTAAGACCATTCAGGTAAAGAAAAAGTCACCCAGAAGAATATAAGCTTTCTTTAAAGTGTAAACCCCTTTTCTTACTCTACTCTAATTCTTAATGGGAGTTTGGGCAAGGCAAAGCTGGTGGAAGACTTTCTACCATCTCAGTTGTACTTAGCTGTCTCTGAGTTCCCTTTTCAACTTCTTATGACTCTTAGGGTTTATATATACTCCTCTGCATTCATGTTAGAGGGAAGAGCCTGACTGGGGAAGGAAGGGCTGCCCCAGAGATGCTGCACATAATTCTTCCATCTTGCTCTGCTGGGCTGCCCTAAGAACAGGGATTTGGGGCCCTGCTTCTCCATTATGGCAATCTAAACCAACCACAGAGAGCAGTCGCATGAGTGATCCAAATTTCAGCCTGAGCCTTGGCAATCACCCCGCTACCACCAGGTGGGAGGGCTCCGTGTGGACAGTGTCCTCAGTCCTGCCAGAAGTCACAGGTTGGGTGGGTGGACTTGACAGTGTATATGATTTATTCACTCATTTGTTTTGCATTCAAGTTACAAATAATTGTTTTGAAAATATTTCTTGCATATCTTACTTCTCTGAGAACACAGCAGTGAGTTAGGGCTCCTGTTCTCATGGATCTTACATTCTACCTGGTAGGGTGGTGGAGAGACAGGCAATACACAAAGAAGAAAAATATCAGATCATGATAAGTATTATACAGAGAATTCAACAGGGTGATGAGATAGTGAGTGAGTGGGTGGTTATTTTCAATGAGTTCAGGGAAGGCTTCTTGGGGAGTGGACATTTAAGCTGAACTCTGAATGATACAAGCCTGACTGTAAAGGAGAAAGCCTTGGGAAGGGCAGGGGAAGAACAGCCTGGGAGGTGGGTACAGTCAGGCAAGGGCTATGGGGCAGAAACAAGCTTGGAACAAGCAAGGATCAGAAAGAAGATGGGTGCGGCAGGAGCAGAGTGGGCAAAGAGGAGAGTGGAGGGAGGTGAATCCCATCACTGGGCACCTCAAGTTCTTACTAAGTGACAGCCACAAAGTAGCAGTGAGGCCTGATGTCTGCAGCAAACCTGAGCCCTCTCTCATGGAAGCGTATATTGTTTTTCTTTTGCTTTTTTCCTGGCAGGTCAAAAATATGAAGAATAAAGACAAACGTTTAAAGATCATGAATGAGATTCTTAGTGGAATCAAGGTGAGAATCTGAGCATAGGTGGCTCTCTGTGGGTAAGGACAGAAGCAGTGGCTCTCTTGGCCTTTGCAAACCCCGGTAGAGGTGATGGATTCTTGCTTCTGGGCCGGTTGTGTCACATGACTTTTGTTTCATGTCCTCCTGTCCCTCTCAGGTCCTCCGTTGAACCCCGATTTCTATTTATTCACCCTAAATAGCTTGTTTTGTTTTGACACTTTACTGTAGAAGTTTTTAAACATGTAGAAAAGTAGAGACTATCATGAACCCCTACGAACTTTTCACCCAGCTCCAGGAATTATCAGCATGACCGAACTAGTTTCATCTATAAACCCACACCCCTCACACTTGCTAGATTATTTTAAAGCAAATCTCAGAGATCTTGTCATTTCATTCATAAATACTGTGTATGTAGCTCTAAAAGAAGGACTTATTTTTAAAATATAGCCACAATACCATTATCATACCTACAAAAAAAATTAACATTCTTTGATACCATCAAAGTTCTCCAGTTGCCTCATATGTGCCTTTTGTTTGTTTTGCTGTTGGTTAGATTGAATAAGGACCCAAAAAATGTCCATGCATGGTATTTAATTGATAGTGATTTTAATCTACTACAGTCTCTCTCTCTCTCTGTCTCTGTGTGTGTGTGTGTGTGTGTGTGTGTGTGTGTCTTGGTCATTCCAAAAAAACTAGGTTATTTGTCCTATTTCCTGTATTTCCTGTAAATTGATAGTTAGATCTAAAGGTTTCATTGATTTAGATTTGATTTGGGGGTGGGAGTACAAGGTTGCTTTCAAGTGGTGCTGTGTGCTTCCCAAACTGCGGCGATGGTGACTTGAGTGGGCCCAGGCGCTGTCAGCCTGATCCATCCCTTACAAGGTTTCCTGCTGGTCTTTCACTAGAGCAGTGGTTTGTGATGCTGGCAACACATTAGAATCACCTGAGAAATTTGAAGTTTGTAAAACCCACTGAGGCTGGGGGCCTACTTCAAACCATTTAAATTGGACTCTGGGAGTGAGGCCCAGACATGTATATTTTTTTAAGTTCCCTAGATGATTCTAATATGCCACCAAGGTGAAAAACACTATTGTAAGAATTTTATGATCATTGCCTAGGTCTGTTACTTCATTAGGAATTGCAAAAGAGTGAAATTTTTAAATTCTGTTATTCCCTTGACATTGATTAGCTGGAATTTTATGAAGAAGAATTATCTTTCATCAACTTGTTGGTTACCCTAAAATGAAGTTTGTATGGGATAGACAGAAAAAATGCTCGCTTCTTTCCCTCTATTTACCAGCTTTCATGATAATGCATTTCATCCTCCAGAGGTGACCAAATAAGTTCTTTTAACTAAATATTGTTTTGAACTAATGCATCTTAACATTATCCTAAACTTCTTAAAAATGAAACAGAGCCCCCTTTTAACTCCTTGTTAATTCTCCACACAGAGCTCTGACATATCCTTCTGTGAATGTGACAAAACTAAAAGAGAGAGCTGGTTTTGAATCTCAGCTCTACCACTGGGTAGCTTAACTTGCCAAAAGTTTGGCAAGGTTCCCTTGCCTCTCTCAACTTGTTTCCTTATAGTTTAAATGAAGATAATAACTCTACAAATGTAAGGTGACTAACTCACCTCAATTTGCCCAGAACTTTTTAAGTCTTAAGACTGGAAGGCCTGTGTCCTAGGCAGCCCTTTAGTCCCAGGCAAACTGGAACAGTTAGTCATACTAAGGTTGTTATAAAGTGAGATAATGTATTTAAAATTCTTTGTACATAGTAGGTTGTCAACAAATACAAGCTACCTTTCTGTAATCATACTTTATAATCTGGATTTCTATTCCCCACATTTTGGGGACTATATCTTAAAACATGGGTGGATCAGATACACCTGGTGCCCTTTCAGGAGCAATCATGTGAGCTGTATTTTTTTTTCAATTTATTAGATCCTGAAATATTTTGCCTGGGAACCTTCATTCAGAGACCAAGTACAAAACCTCCGGAAGAAAGAGCTCAAGAACCTGCTGGCCTTTAGTCAACTACAGTGTGTAGTAATATTCGTCTTCCAGTTAACTCCAGTCCTGGTGAGTAGCAGAGGGGTCCATGGGCTGGGTATTCACCTGGACCTGCATCAGCTTCCTGAAGAGGAAGTTCACTTTTGATAGACTAGCTGGCACCTCTAGGCCTGACCGCAAGATCCAGGGGACTTGTCCCTCTCACCGCCCCATGCTGCTTTTCCTCCTTTGTACCATACCCCCAGCTCTAGTTTCACCTTCGTGTACTGTACGATGGTCTGGCACCCAGAGCAACTTTTCAGGATGCACAGCAAGAATGTGGTATCAGGAAGGATTGGCTTAGGAGGCTTTCTTGTCTTCTTTGGGAGGTGGTGTAGGTCTATAGTGGAAGGAACACTGATATAGGATCCAGGAGACCTGAGCTCTGGTCCTAGTAATCCATTAATTGACTTTGTGACCTTGGAGAAGATATTTCCTCCTCTCCTGGGCTCAGTTTTCTCATCTGTAATATGGGGAGGCTGGATGATCCTTAAGGTGCCTTTAACTCTGATATATGGTGTTCCTGAAACTTAGCACAATGCTGCTTGGTTCCTTTTAGGAATAAATTACTCATGACCTTGCCCTTTCCAGGTATCTGTGGTCACATTTTCTGTTTATGTCCTGGTGGATAGCAACAATATTTTGGATGCGCAAAAGGCCTTCACCTCCATTACCCTCTTCAATATCCTGCGCTTTCCCCTGAGCATGCTTCCCATGATGATCTCCTCCATGCTCCAGGTAGGTCGGCATTCTCACTGCTAACTGCCTGTCTCTGGTTAAAAGCCTTGGAGTCCAGAATGACTGGCTATCACATCCCATGTCTAACTTTTGCTGGTAAACTTTCAAGAGAGAGATCTGTTTGGTCTCTGGAGACCAATGGTTTGACCTTAATAAAATCATGAGTTTTCTGAGCCCCAGTTTATCTAACTATAAAATGAGGATAATCATACCAATCTCATCTACCTCACAGGGAGACAATCTTGTGAAAGCATTTAGTGAGATTATTATGTTTAGTCCTAGTACTGGGAACATTTCCCAGCCCAGTTTCTCTCATATTTCTCCAAGGCTCTTGAGGTGTTGAGATAGCATTAGGCAAATATGGCCCAAAGGGAGAAGAGAGACCCACCCTTTGCATAAACCCATGTGTTGGTCAAACCAAATGCAAATTGAGAGCCTCAAGCTATCAGAAAATGAGTCTGGAGTTCAGGAAACCTTGGATGGACCAGAGGGAATACCTGGGTTCTGAAAAACTGAGCATAGTCACTGATATGCGACAAGTACCAGATCTGCAGAGGAAGGTCACCGGACAGGCAGCAGACTGATGAGAAGGCCTGAATGACAGGAGTGTGGTGACTTGCATTTATCCCCTAAGTGGCTGGCTTCAGAAAGCTCAGACCATGGGAAAGAGAAGGCCTCCCTGTCCTGGAGGGTGTAAAGAAAAGCTGGCAGATTTGGCAGGTAAAGAAGCAACAGGATCTTTTTAGATACAATTTATTGCATAAACAGCAAAAGCAAGATCAGCAAAGGTATCAGCTCCCTGCATTCCTGGTCCTCAGGATGACACTGAATCAAAAAGGGTCAGATGGTGGCTGGGCTCACACCTGTAATCCCAACACTTTGGAAGGCTGAGGCAGGCATATCACCTGAGGTTAGGAGTTTGAGACCAGCCTGGCCAACATGGTGAAACCCCATCTCTACTAAAGAAACAAAAATTAGCCAGGCATGGTGGCACACACCTGTAGTCCCAGCTACTCGAGAGGCTGAGGCACGAGAATCACTTGAACCTGGGAGGTGGAGGTTGCAGTGAGCCAAGATTGCACCCTCGCACTCCAGCCTGGGCGACAGAGTGAGACTCCATCTCAAAACAAAACAAAACGAATCAAAACAAAAGGGTCAGATGGCGATGCAATGTGAGCAGTGGGGTACTCTGTTTTTGAGGAGCTGATCCATGCAGCAGTTAAGTGGTTCTATAGTCTGCTTCTGTACCCTAAGGAGGGAACAGGCAGAAAGCCTAAGACTTCATCAGAGCCTGGGTGGCAATGAAAAACCATCTCATGACAGCCTCTTTGGAAGAGAGGGAAGTAGGTGAGAAACATCCTTGTAGAAGTGCCTCGAAATCTTCCCAAGTTCTCAAGTTCCAGGGACTGCAGGGTATTCTGCCAACACTTACCTCACCTGCCATTTAAGCTTTGGCTATCTGGCCTATGTGGAAGTGTGCAGGGTCCCCCTGATGCCATAGCCAGTTCCTCTTTAGAGGCTCCCAGGAGTGGCTTAGTTAGGATGCTGGGTGGGCATCAGGGCATAGACTTAGTTAAATAAGAGAAAGCCAGGGGCCTAGTTACCAGAACCAGATAGAAGTTAATTTTTTGTCTTAGAAGGCAGGAGGTAGTTTCTGGAATTAGGGCCAAAGACTGGCGAGAGACAGCAGAAGAGTTGAACTCCATGAGTTTGCTCAAGGACTGAAATAGAACATCCACTTCCATCTGTCTATGGTGGGATAGCTTCCAGGGCTGAGTTCGGTGGAGATTAGGAGATGCCAGCTGTGGCAAATAGAAAATCATGGACTAACGACAAAGTCAAAATCTCTCTGCTTGTGCTCATTACTGACTTTAATTCTTGAGATCCTTTGTGTCCTTCTCTAGGCCAGTGTTTCCACAGAGCGGCTAGAGAAGTACTTGGGAGGGGATGACTTGGACACATCTGCCATTCGACATGACGGCAATTTTGGTAAATAAATTTGGAAGTTGCTTCCCAAACTTATTCGCAGTACTGGTGCCAGAATTTTGATAATACAAGAGCTTAGTAGCAGCAAACTGAGAGAGAGTGTGGAGATTTGTCTTGAGCCTATGCTTGCATAAGATACAAACTGTTCTTACTTGAATTATGTTTACACTTAGAGCAGATTGCTCAACTAGATTGCTAAGTAAAGCTGGGCCAGCTCTTCTGAGGATAAGCAGGGAATCCTGCAAAAGATCCAGAAAGCAGAAGTCAGGATAGAGCCAAGTGTGTGGGATTGGGAAGGTAGCCTGGAGTGAAAGAATACTCAGATTCTGAAGGTTTAAAGATTGGGGGCCAGCCATGGCCAGAGTGGGCATAGGACTGGAATCCATAGTGGGGAGGATTTATATATGGAGGTGGAATTCATACAAGGCGACTGGGCAACAGAGGGCCTGAGAGTATACCCAGAGTATCCATAGGTCAGGAATCTGGGCTACCAGTAGGCTTGGGAGTTCTGAATAAAAAAGGACTTTAGCCAGGTGCGGTGGCTCACGCCTGTAATCCCAGCATTTTGGAAGGCCAAGGTGGGTGGATCACCTGAGGTCAGGAGTTCGAGACAAGCCTGACCAACATGGAGAAACCCTGTCTCTACTAAAAATACAAAATTAGCTGAGTGTGGTGGTGCATGCCTGTAATCCCAGCTACTCAGGAGGCTGAGGCAGGAGAATCACTTGAACCTGGGAGGCAGAGGTTGTGGTGAGCTGAGATTGTGCCATTGCGCTCCAGCCTAGGCAACAAGAGTGAAACTCCATCTCAAAAAAAAAAAGAAAAGGACTTTAGGCTGGATGCAGTGTCTCATACCTGTAATCCTCACCCTTTGGGAGGCTGAGATGGGCAGATTGCTTGAGTCCAAGAGTTCGAGCCTAGCCTGGGTGACATGGCGAAACCCTGTCTCTACTAAAAATACAAAAATTAGCGGGGCATGGTGGTGCATGCCTGTAGTCCCAGCTACCTGGAGGCTGAGGTAGGAGAATCTCTTGAGCCCGGAAAGTCAAGGCGGCAGTCAGCCAAGATTGCACCACTGCACTCCATCCTGGGTGACAAAGTGAGACCATGACTCAAAAAAAAAAAGGACTTCATATGCAGGCCACTTCTGGTCTCATGGTCTCATTCTAGGAGATTTCCTTCGCCTCCTGTTAGCGTAGGAGCCAGCACTTAGCAGAAACAATCCTGGGAGCTGATGGAGAAAGCGGAGAGAGACACATGAGGGCAGACAGTCACGTGGGGACCTACATTGGACTAAAAGAGGGCTTTTTCTCAACAGACAAAGCCGTGCAGTTTTCTGAGGCCTCCTTTACCTGGGAACATGATTCGGAAGCCACAATCCGAGAGTGAGTTGCCTTCTTTCCATCCTAATGTTCTTTAGCATTCTCACTGCCTGGCCTATTCTCAGAAAATTCCATGTAATAGAATACATGGGGAAATGAGCTATGTGCATGTCTTCGGTTAGATACTAGTGCAGGATAAACCCCTGGAGAGATGAGCTGAAAGCAAAGGTTCTCAGCCCCTTCCCCTGATAACTGCATTTGCCACGCTGCTTTCCTACTATGGGACCATGAATATCCAGCTGTGATCCCATGAGGACATTTGTGTGTGCAGATTGTGGATGGAGGTAGTGCAGCATTGGCAGGTGGCCGGCATCTCTGGGTATGGTAGAAGACAAACACAAGAACCTGAATTCAGTATAAGTTCATTCATTCAAGAATAGCAATCAGGAACATTGGAATCTGGCTTCTCAGTGTGTATCTTCTGCACATAGTGTGTCTCTTAAGCACCATGTGTAATAGCACACCCAATTCATCCACTGAGCACAGCACACAGAGTACACCAGGAGGCTTAATAGGCCATACCTTTGTTTCTTCACAACTGAGCACATCTTACTGTCTCCTTACTATACTCCTGACTTCCCACTCCTCTATCTTGTTCCTACAGCCTTTAACATGGACTCCAGAGCTAGCCCCAGGATGAGTTGGGGCAGGAGCACATGCTCTGAACCTTCCTAACCCAGCAGTTTCCCTTTCCAGAGAGGAAACTGGGCAGGGCTTCCACTTCACTGTTATAGGTCTGGAAGAAATTCACCTCAATGCGCAGATTCAGAAAGACTGTGAACAAGTTCCCAATGTTCCTAATGTTCTAGAAACTCAAATAACAGGGCTGGCACACACAGTTTCCGGGAACCTATCCCATTGTGGGCCCCTACTCAGCCAGATACAGTCAAATATTTAGGAGAAGGGCCAGGGAATCTACGTTCAGCAAATGTTCCAGGTGACACATTTAGTACCTAATTTGGGAAATGTTAATCTAGTCCAATGCCATTAGTAAGAAAGGAGGGGTCCTTAGTCCAAAGGAAGTGACCTTCCAAGATAACATAGACCAGCAGTGTCAGGGTTGGGACTTGAACCAAGCCAGGTCTCCAGGCCTCCACTAGGGTCTTGTTCAATGGGTAACCATGTTAGTTCTAGGAGAATTTTATCATTGGAAATGCACATTTGTCACAAACAGCTTATAGATGAGTTGGATAAATTAGGGCTCATTAGGGCTCATTCTCTAGCCTTTTAGAGCTAAGAAAAGAAAAAGAAAAAGTATTAAAGAAGCACTTTGGGGTCTTGTATATCTAAGGCAAATTTTCCAATCTTGAGGGGAAATCTCCTAATACCAGACTTCCTGGAGACTCAGAGAAGTGACTTGAACTACTCTTCAATACCCAACCCCTGCTATCTCCTTCAAAGACATTCCTCTCTTTCAGTGTGAACCTGGACATTATGGCAGGCCAACTTGTGGCTGTGATAGGCCCTGTCGGCTCTGGGAAATCCTCCTTGATATCAGCCATGCTGGGAGAAATGGAAAATGTCCACGGGCACATCACCATCAAGGTGAGAGGGAATGCCAATGCAAAAGCCTCTGACTCCCGAATGTCAGCAGCTTCGTGCTTTTGCCTCACTGGGGAGAAGGCACTGAGGGCTAGTAGGTGAGGTCTTGGAGACATCTGATAGATTTGTGGACTGTGATTCTCCTTCCCATTTCAGCTTTATATAATCAGTTGCTGGGGGTAAGATTTGGGAATCTGCATTTTTAATGAGCTCTAAAGGTGATTCTCATATGCATACTACAGTGTGAAAACTGCTGATTAGAGATGTCTTCCTTCAAAATATAGGCATTTCTGGCCAGGCACGGTGGCTCACGCCTATAATCCCAGCACTTTGAGAGGCCGAGGCAGGCGGATCACCTGAGGTCAGGAGTTCGATACCAGCCTGGTCAACATGGTGAAACCCTGTCTCTACTAAAAATACAAAATTAGCCGGGTATGGTGGCATGTGCCTGTTATCCCAGCTACTTGGGAGGCTGAGGCATGAGAATCACTTGGGCCCAGGAGGGCTGCAGTGAGCCAAGATCATGCCACTGCACTCCAGCCTGAGTGACAGAGAGAGACTCTGTCTCAAAAAAAAAAAAGTATAGGCATTTCTGCTTTATCTATGTATTTGTTTCTGAAAAATCATGCATCCTGCAAAACTGTACAATAAAAGTAACAGGACCTAGGGGAAAAGAATTGTAATAGATCACTAAAAACTTATATAACTTTGTAACCAAACTACCAACAGAAACAATACCAACCATAACAGTAATATCAAGAGCAATAAAAACAGTAGATTGTACAATCATCACTGGCATTTGCACCCAACATTGCAATTACTCTTGGACCTCTCTCTTCCTCCTTTGAGAGCTAAATCTTTGATGGCATTTGCTTCCAAAATAAAAATCTGGTGTAGGGTGTTGTCTTCTTCATCAATTTTGTATATATATATATGTATGTGTATATATATGTGTGTATATGTATACACACATATACACACATATATGTGTATACACACATATACACACATATATGTGTATACACACATATACACACATATATGTGTATACACATATACACACATATATGTGTATACACACATATACACACATATATGTGTATACACACATATACACACGTGTATATATGTGTATACACATGTATATATACACACGTGTATATACATATACACATGTATATATACACACGTGTATATACACATACACATGTATATATACATATATGTGTATATACACGTGTGTATGTGTGTACATATATGTATACACATATGTGTATATGTGTATATATGTGTATATACACATATACACACATGTATATACATATATACACACATATATACACATATATGTGTATACATGTATATACACATATATGTGTGTGTAAGTATATACACATATATGTGTGTATATGTATATACACACATATGTGTGTGCATATGTATATACACATATATGTGTGTGTATATATGTATATATGTGTGTGTGTGTGTGTGTATATATATTTTGAGACAGAGTCTCACTCTGTCACTCAGGCTGGAGTGCAATAGCACAATTTCAGCTCACTGCAACCTCCACCTCCTGGGTTCAAGCAATTCTCCTGCCTCAGCCTCCCAAATAGCTGGGATTACAGGTGTGTGCCACCATGCCCCACTTTTTTTTTTTTTACTTTAAGTTCCAGGATACATTTGCAGAACGTGTAGGTTTGTTACATAGGTGTACGTGTGCCATGGTGGTTTGCTGCACCTATTGACCTGTCATCTAGGTTCCCTCCCCTCGCCCCTCACTCCCCAACAGGCCCTGGTGTGTGTTGTTCCCTTCCCTGTATCCATGTGTTCTCCCTGTTCAACTCCCACTTATAAGTGAGAACAAGCAGTGTTTGGTTTTCTGTTCCTGTGTTAGTTTGCTGAGGATGATGCTTCTAGCTTCATCCATGTCCCTACAAAGGACATGATCTCATTCCTTTTTATGGCTGCATAGTATTCCATGGTATATATGTACCACATTTTCTTTATCCAGTCTATCATTGATGATGCCCGGCTAATTTTTGTACTTTTAGTAGAGGCGGGGTTTTGCCATGTTGGCCAGGCTGGTCTCAAACTCCTGGCCTCAAGTGATCCATCTGCCTCAGTCTCCCAAAGTGCTGGGATTATATGGGTAAGCCACTGGGACTGGCTAATTATGATTTTTTTTTAACAGAGGAAAACGTTTTCATGGCATCTTCATCAGTACTCTGAACTTTTCCAGAGAGCTAAATTTAGGGAAAATTATAGTTATTTTTGAATTGTTACCACTACTTGTACCAAACAGAGGAGTATCTATAGATTTTCAGCTTTTTTTCTTAAGATCTTCATATATATATTGCTAAGGGTTTCTTTTTAAGTATGAGAATGCTTCCTCCAATTGATTTATATTGACCTGTTTGAAAAAAAAATGTAAGAACCAGCTGTTCTACCATATACTGACATCATTTCCTGATTTAGCAATCACTAATGAACTAATCTGCAATTTAAAAAACATGCGCTATAGCAGAGCAGGCTACAGATTTAAGTCTGTCTTCTAACTCCTTTTGGGAAGCTTTTTTCTTGCTAACTCATAACTGGGTTCTTCCTCAAACACAGGCCTTTGTTGGTCTCCATTTCTGGTTTTGTTTTTGTTTTTTTTTGAGACGGAGTCTCAGTCTGTCACCCAGGCTGGAGTGCAGTGGCGTGATCTCGGCTCACTGCAACCTCCACCTCCTGGGTTCAAGCAATTCTCTGCCTCAGCCTCCCAAGTATCTGGGATTACAGGCACGTGCCACCATGCCCGGCTAATTTTTGTATTTTTAGTAGAGACAGGGTTTCACCATCTTGGCCAGGCTGGTCTTGAACTCCTGACCTCGTGATCCACCTGCCTCAGCCTCCCAATGTGCTGGAATTACAGGCGTGAGCCACTGCGCCCGGCCTCCATCTCTGTTTTTTGTTTGTTTGTTTGTTTGAGATGGAGCCTCACTCTGTCTCCCAGGCTGGAGTGCAGTGGCCCAATCTCAGCTCACTGCAGCCTCTGCCTCCTGGGTTCAAGCGATTCTCCTGCCTCAGCCTCCCGAGTAGCTGGGATTACAGACTTGTGCCACCAAGCCCAGCTACTTTTTGTGTTTTTAGCAGAGATGGGGTTTTGCCATGTTGGCCAGGTTGGTCACTCCCGATCTCAGGTGATCCGCCCACTTCGGCCTCCCAAAGTGCTGGGATTACAAGCATGAGCCACCGCGCCCAGTTTCCATCTCTCTTTGGTTATAATCTTGCTTCTTAAGATGTCATCTATACCATGGGTCCCCAACCCCGTGGGCCTCAGACTGGTACTGTTACATGGCCTGTTGGGAACCAGGCTACACAGGAGAAGGTGAGCGGCGAGCGAGCATTATCACCTGAGCTCCACCTCCTGTCAGATCAGCAGCAGCATTAGATTCTCATAGGACCACGAACCCTATTGTGAACTGCACATGCCAGGGATCTAGGTTGCATCTACTGCCTGATGATCTGAGGTGGAACAGTTTCATCCCGAAACCATCTCCCACCACCACCCCATCTATGGAAAAATTGTCTTCCACAAAACCGGTCCCTGGTGCCAAAAAATTGAGGACCGCTGATCTATACCATTCCCTTGTCAGTGTTAGCCTTTCGTTGGTCCTAGTAAACTCAATTGGGTTTGACTAAAACCCTCTTCTAGAAGCAACACACACATTTATCATCTAATTTTTAGGATCATGGCTGAAAAACGATAGTCCAACAAAAGTGGGTGGGGCTTTTAACGGTGAAGAGGATATTGAGTCCTGAGAGTGGAATAACTACAAGCACGTGAATACATATCAGATCCTCAGTCATCCTGATGCACAGTTATTCAAATTTAAGCTCCATTTGTTTCTTCCCCTCTCCAGCCACCCCGTCCTTCAACCCTGCGTTTCTGGAGGTGCAGCTGTAACATGATGTGATCCTTTTTCATCTAGGGCACCACTGCCTATGTCCCACAGCAGTCCTGGATTCAGAATGGCACCATAAAGGACAACATCCTTTTTGGAACAGAGTTTAATGAAAAGAGGTACCAGCAAGTACTGGAGGCCTGTGCTCTCCTCCCAGACTTGGAAATGCTGCCTGGAGGAGATTTGGCTGAGATTGGAGAGAAGGTACTTGGGATAACAAGGGATCTTCAAGGGTGAAGGCATATTGAAGAGAAAAAGTGAGGATGGTGGTGAAGAACTACACAGGGGTAATCTAGTTGATTAATTTAGGTAGTCATATTTGGAACAAACACCAGAAATCATGTGTTTGTACTAAGTGGCCACAATATTCCATGTAAATAACTCAGAATTTCAAACTTTCTGCTTGGAAACAGATACAGGAATTATGTAATTTAAATCAAAGATGATGAGGCAAAGGCCATGAGAAGTTGACAGTGACTGGCCCAAGGTTGATCTCACAGGTGGTGGGGCAGAAGTGGGACCAGAGCCTAGGTGTCCTGATTCTACTTCTGTATCAGTGAGGCCAGAGGAAGATTCTACTAATCTGCTTTGAACACTTAGATGTTTATTGTGAATTATCTTTTGATGTTATTAAAGGCCTTTCCTAAAAATAGACTTTTAGGGTTGGGCACAGTGGCTCACGCCTATAATCCTAGCACTTTGGGAGGCCAAGGTGGGTGGATCACCTGAGGTCAGGAGTTCAAGACCAGCTGACCAACAAGGTGAAACCCCATCTCTACTAAAAATACAAAAATTAGCCGGATGTGGTAGCAGGCGCCTGTAGTCCCAGCTACTCGGGAGGCTGAGACAGGAGAATTGCTTGAACCAGGGAGGCAGAAGTTGCAGTGAGCTGAGATTGCGCCACTGCACTCCAGCCTAGGAGATGGAGCAAGACTCCATCTCAAAAAAAAAAAAGATTTTTAATGACTGTATTGTATTTATTATATAGATCTAGCATAATTTATTTTGAAACCTCTAAATAAAGACCCTGCATATTTAGGATGTTTTCATCCTCCCTCCCCATTACTAGAAATAAATGTAGCAATCTTGGGGAACAAAAATCTTGAGATGTTAGAAGATTAATGAAGATACAGCTCTGGAGTAATTTTGTTCATTAATTAGCATATGCTTATTGAGCACCTACTATGTGCCAAACACTGTTTTAAGTTCTGGAATTACATCCATGAACAAAATAGAAAAAACCTCTGCTCTACATTGTCACAGGGTGACAAGCAACAAAACTATTAAATAAGTAAATTATCTGATAAAAAGTGGTAAGTTGGCCATATCTAATTATTAGGCCTAAAGTTATTTATTTGAATCAGTTCTTTATTTGTATAAAGGAACTTGTAAGAT
Organism: Pan paniscus; assembly: GCF_029289425.2. Classification (NCBI taxonomy): domain Eukaryota; kingdom Metazoa; phylum Chordata; class Mammalia; order Primates; family Hominidae; genus Pan; species Pan paniscus. The sequence goes on from NC_073257.2 coordinate 111,725,777, forward strand.
TTTTAACCCCTTGACACCTTATTGAGACAAATTTCTTCCTTTTACCCCTCCCTATTAGATTCTGTGAAGGTGGATCTAGGGAGTAGTGCTTAATATGAATTATTTTCTTCTTCAGGGTATAAATCTTAGTGGGGGTCAGAAGCAGCGGATCAGCCTGGCCAGAGCTACCTACCAAAATTTAGACATCTATCTTCTAGATGACCCCCTGTCTGCGGTGGATGCTCATGTAGGAAAACATATTTTTAATAAGGTCTTGGGCCCCAATGGCCTGTTGAAAGGCAAGGTGAGAAATCATTGAACATGATGAAGATATAAAGGTGGGGTGGGAGGGAGAGGGGAGGACATGTCTGGCAAGTAAGACAGGGAAGATGGTGGACATATGGTAATCAACACAACTTCATATTATTTTTATAGACTCGACTCTTGGTTACACATAGCATGCACTTTCTTCCTCAAGTGGATGAGATTGTAGTTCTGGGGAATGGCACAATTGTAGAGAAAGGATCCTACAGTGCTCTCCTGGCCAAAAAAGGAGAGTTTGCTAAGAATCTGAAGACATTTCTAAGACATACAGGCCCTGAAGAGGAAGCCACAGGTATGTAAGAAGGACTGGGACAAGATAGAACTTGGGCCATGGGTGGAATGGTAAACCAATATCTAATTCCTGAACTGCTCAGTATCCAGTGAACTAGATTGGGAAGCAAACTACCCAGAGATTCAAACTCTGCTTTCTGGGTTCTGAGTCTCTTTGAGGAAACATAGAAATTGAAACTCTATGCCTGGGCCAAACTGGTGACTTATCCTGCTCATCTGATGTCTGACACACAATCAAAGGACACTCTTTAGAAGGGTACAACTGAAAGTCTGAGTGAGTAACCCTTGTGGAAGAAACACCAGTGGCACAACGGTCCCTCTTTTAGGGATGCCATGTTCCTATTGACTCTAGTCACACATGTCACCCCATCTACCCCAAATCCATTAAAACCACTTCCTCAACAGCTTCAGGGGTTGGCACTATTAGTGTACTGCTAAATTCTTGGTAGATCCTAACAAAGGGATTTTGATTAATATACCAAAACCACTGGGTGTTTGAACCAGAAAAAAATTATGGCAGTTGCGTAGTCTCAGAGTATACCATAGCAACAGCCTCTAATATCACCACCATTGGGTTCACCAGTTAGCCCCAGTCAGCAGTGGAGCTCTGTTTACTGTGACCCTTCCCAAGGACCTGCCAACAGCAGTCCTGTGCATTGGTCTGGTTATCACCCTCAGGTGGTTGTCACCAGCAGGAGTTCAGGTCTGAGAAAGCCAGGGCAGAAGGCTGTAGAGGCATTCCAGAAATCAGTCAGATGAGGGAGTAGCTACACAGCCTACAAGTGACAGCATGTTCTGACCATGAGGTGAGGACAAGTAATGGTTTAAAACCACCCTGGGAGGGCCAGGCACAATGGCTCACGCCTGTAATCCCAGCACTTTGGGAGGCTGTGGTGGGTGGATCACCTGAGGTCAGGAGTTCGAGACCAGCCTGACCAACATGGAGAAACCCCATCTCTACTAAAAATACAAAATTAGCCGGGCATGGTGGCGCATGCCTGTAATCCCAGCTACTTGGGAGGCTGAGGCAGGAGAATTGCTTGAACCCAGGAGGCAGAGGTTGCGGTGAGCTGAGATCGTGCCATTGCACTCCAGCCTGGGCAACAAGAGTGAAACTCTATCTCACACACACACACACACACACAAAACACAACAACAACAAGAAAACCACCCTGAGAAGCCCAAGAGTTTGAAAGAAAAATCTAAGCCAGGGCTGGATGTGGTGGTTCACACCTGTAATCCCAGCCCTTTGGAGGCCAAGGTGGAAGGATCACTGGAGCCCAGGAGTTTGAGACCACCCTGGGCTATATAGTGAAACCCCATCTCTGCTCAAAAAAGACAGAAGAAAAATCTAAATCAGGAAGTCTGTAGCTTTGGAGGGAGAAGGCGGGAACAAAGAACAGGATGGTGTAGGTGACAGGAATTGGGAGCCAGGCCAGGAGAGTGGGGCAGGAGTATCAGGGACCAGCAGAAAGGAGCGATTGAAAGCTTTGCATCAGCCTTTATGTGCTCCAGGTAGTAGCGTGGAGAAAACAAAAAGCACCTGCCTGGAATGGAGGGTGAAGTTCCCAAGGAAAGAACAGTGTCTAATGCTAGAGTTCTCTGAGTTATTGCTCAGTCAACCACATCACCACGGTTACCGTAAGAAAATTGGGCAGTTTTCCCATGCTAATGGTAAACATTTTTTTCTGATTAGCCTGGATCTGAGTTTCTGGATTCTGTTATAAACCCCTTCTCCTTTGAAGAATCCTGTCTTTAATGTGCAAAGAACAGTTTGCAAAACATCCCTGTAAGCCCTTTTTCTGGTGAACACTGAGAGAACATTTCTGAGCAGTTTTGTAAGCTCCAGAGCCTAGGATGCTGCTGTGTTGGCCCTGGGATCTGGGACTTGGTGGAATGAAGAGAAGGGCAGGAGGGCAAGGTGAGCTGCACTGAGATTGGTTCTGTGTATGATTTTCCTAATTAGCTGCCTTAACAACACATCACAAACTGAATGGCCACACATTTCTGGAGGCTAGAAGGGCAAAATCAAGGTGTCAGCAGGATTAGTTCTTTCTTAAGGTGTTAGGCAATAATCTGTTCAAGGCCTCTCGCCTAGTTTCCGGTGGTTTGGTGATCTTTGTTGTTGCTGTTTGTTGTGGTTGTTCTTCCTATTTGTTTGTTTCATTTCCTGAACTAATTCTGTTAAGTCTGTATTCTTTGTCATTGTCATGTGTGACCACTGAAGTCTATTTGGTTGGCTTAGTGGTCAGCTAGTGATTAGACAGATACTCCCTTAATTGCTTGGAAACAATAAGTGTCTCAGCCTTTGCTGAGAGGTTCTGTGTGTGTGTTGTGGGTGGTGGGGAGCATGTCTTCAGCACTCCAGCAATTTACATCTCTGCCTTAGCCTTCACTTCCTGCTTATACAGAGCCACATAGTCAGCCGGAAGTGAAAACTTAGAGCCCTCTTCCGTGTTTCCTGGACATGTGCACAGCTCTGCATGTGTAGGTGGCATTCTAGATTGCTGGGAATATATCAGAGAGATCAGAGCCCCTGTGAGCATCTTATTCCCCAGCTTTTCCTTTTAAGTTTTTGGTCAGCTTCTTATTTGCCCCAAGTATTATCACCACCTCAGGCAGCTGCTGTGATGTTAAATAATTGCTGCTGGTTTTTCGAGCTAGCTCAGTGTTAGGTCAAATAGGCCCTATAAATGGGGGTTTTCAGAGAATTCCAGATAGATGAGATGAGGTCAGTTCTCCAGGGATGGGGCTTTTGGGAGCATTCTGAACCCACTCTGCCCCCTCCAGTGGCTGCTAGGCTGCTGGTTTTCATGGCTGCTATGATTCTATGGCTGCTAGTTTTCTAGGTTATAGCAGCCAAGGAGAGGGGGGACAGAAATAGGGTAAGTTAAACTGCCACAAAACTTACTGTTCTTACTAAGTTTCAGCTCTTCAAAAACACAAATGCTCCTGGGATTGTTGCAAGCCTTTGGTTAATTTCAGAGCTCTGAAAAAGTTGACTTTGACCATTTTTTTTATCATTATTCTCATTGCTTTTATGGAGGAGTAGATATCTGGAGGTTCCTATTCTACCATCCCCACTGATGCCCACACTGTGTCTTATATTTTATTTTATTTTCAGGGTATGTCTTTTAAGTGATTTAAATTAATATAAGTTTGTTAAATTATTTGAATTTCAAGATGAGCATTTTCTTTTCTTTTTTGAGAGAGTCTCACTCTGTTGCCCAGGCTGGAGTACATTGGCACAATCATGGCTCACCTTCAACCTCCTGTGTTCAAGTGATCCTCTCACCTCAGCCTCCCAAGTAGCTGGGACCACAGGCATGCACCATCACACCCTGCTAATTTTTAAATTTTTGTAGACATAGAGTTTGCCTATGTTGCCCAAGGTGGTCTCAAACTCCTGGGCTGAAGTGATCCTCCCACCTTGGCCTCCCAAAGGGCTGGGATTACAGGTGTGAGCCACCACGCCTGGTCAAGATGAGCATTTTCAATTTACAATCACTTCTTTAGTCAATTCTGAGAATGTGACTCTTCTATTTGTCTACCATAATCCTTAAAAGCTCTTTCCTCCTCCAAAGGAACCTGGGCATTTCTAGGAATTTTCTTCTCCATTTTGACCATTTTCTCTTCCAGTGGAATATTAATTCATCTCTCCTTTATCCTGATATTTCTTAATAACAAGATGTACTAATAACTATTTATGGAGTATTTATGGAGTAAAGTAGTCCATGCTGTATGTACATCTGGGATCCCTTGCTGAAACCAGCAAGATCAGAGGAGGCTTCTCTCTCCTTGTTCATAGGACTGACAGGGATCTATGCAGCTCTTTCCCTAACCTCTACTGTGTCTCCCTAGTCCATGATGGCAGTGAAGAAGAAGACGATGACTATGGGCTGATATCCAGTGTGGAAGAGATCCCCGAAGATGCAGCCTCCATAACCATGAGAAGAGAGAACAGCTTTCGTCGAACGCTTAGCCGCAGGTTGGCCATCTATTCAGCTGGCAGCCCTCGTCAGCTCTATATTTCCACTTGATCTTTTTCTTTTTCTTCCTGGGCTTTTCCTGTGAGGGTTAACACCATGGACACTCCAAGCTCTTCCTTTGTTTCTTTGTTGTGGGGATGGGGAAAGATCGGGGTTGTGTCAGTTTCCCCTGGTCATCTGCCCTGAAATGCGCTTTGATGCCAGCTGAGTGACTGTGACATCTGCTTGTAAGAAGACCCTTGGGAATCACCTGCATGCTCAGGGAAGCTTCCCTCTCTCAGTTCTAGGTCCAGTGGCAGGCATCTGAAGTCCCTGAGAAACTCCTTGAAAACTCGGAATGTGAATAGCCTGAAGGAAGACGAAGAACTAGTGAAAGGACAAAAACTAATTAAGAAGGAATTCATAGAAACTGGAAAGGTGAACACCACACAGAAAAGTAGCATTTGAGGTGTTATAAGGTTTAGAACCCAAAATTTTTAACGTTCAGTGAAAATTGAACGCATACTCACAGGAGCAATATGTCCTCTGTCCTTTGCAAATCTTCAGACTCATTATTAACCTGTTAGCAGAGGCTGTGGGCTTTCTACCACATCATATTTCCATAAAGAATGCTATGTTTCCTGTGAATGTCCTCATCCTACACTTCATGAGTGTTTGATTCCATTCTGATGTTTGGAGGAACAGGAAAACTCAGACCTAGAGCACATAATTCAAATTAATGAAATTTAACCACAAATTTCAAGGTTGGCAGTAGAACCCCATCATCTGTTCCACTCTGATTTTTTGTTTGTGTGTTTATTTTAGATACAGGGTCTCACTATGTTGCCCAGGCTGGACTAAAACCTCAGGGCTCAAGAGATTCTCCCACGCCAGCCTTCTGAGTAGCTGGGACTACAGGGGCATGCTACCATGTCTGGCTTGTCCCAATCTGTTTTTATATCTTCTCCTCTTAAATGCCTTTAGCTTTGATGATTATTTACCCTGCATTGTATTTCAGCATTGTTCTATTATCCTTCCTGGCACAGTGCAGAAATGGTGACCACAGACTACCAAATTTTGCTACCTGCTACCCATGCTCCCAGGGGACTCCACTTCTCCTTGTGGTTGGCATTCTAGGTGATTCCTTATCAAAAACCATTAGGGAGTTCTACTAATATTGAGGTGGGGACTTTGCAGGTGAAGTTCTCCATCTACCTGGAGTACCTACAAGCAATAGGATTGTTTTCGATATTCTTCATCATCCTTGCGTTTGTGATGAATTCTGTGGCTTTTATTGGATCCAACCTCTGGCTCAGTGCTTGGACCAGTGACTCTAAAATCTTCAATAGCACCGACTATCCAGCATCTCAGAGGGACATGAGAGTTGGAGTCTACGGAGCTCTGGGATTAGCCCAAGGTATGTCTGATGGCTATGACATCTTACAGAATCTGTCTGGACCCTGTACTTTTCCTGGACTCAGGAATGCATTTGCCGTTATGTCCTGGGCACAAGTCTTCAGGGATTCCTGTGCATGGTGCTGACAAAACTGCTTCCATCTCTAGGTATATTTGTGTTCATAGCACATTTCTGGAGTGCCTTTGGTTTCGTCCATGCATCAAATATCTTGCACAAGCAACTGCTGAACAATATCCTTCGAGCACCTATGAGATTTTTTGACACAACACCCACAGGCCGGATCGTGAACAGGTTTGCCGGCGTAAGTATCTCAAGAACTGTCAGGTGGTGTGTTTATATACTGAGGATCTTCCTGACAGGGAGGAATTATTGTGTCCCCCTAGACAACACTGTTCAGTTCCAGTTCTTTTGTCACTCAACATGCAAGTGTTTCTTGAGTACCTGCTGTGAGCTCCCAAGAATCCTGGAGATTGAGGGATGAACATCTCTGACCCTTCAAGTAGCTCAGCATCTAGTGAAGAAGACAACCAAAGAAGTGAAGGATTATAATAGAATATAGTAAAACCAGTAACAGCAGTGTGTAGAAAGGTGGTCTGGGAGTACAAAGGAAAAAAAGGCACTAGCCCAGCCTGCGTGATAAAGGTGGGAAATGTCAGAAAAGGTGAAACTTAAGTCATAGAAGCAAGCCAGGGAGATGGCAAGGGTTGGGGGATGGCAGTAGAGCAGGGTGAGAAGGATTATTCTGCAGAGGAAGGAACATAAATAAAAGCACTGTCACAGCCTGGGACAGGAAATACAAGAGATAGTAGGATAACCCTTTGCTTGGCCTCTGCCTCCATTCCTGAAACTTCTATCTTGAATGCTTTAACAATGAGTAAATTTGGTCTGGACTATGGAATAGAGCCATCAGTGATTTTAAAAAGTTCTCAAATATTGTTTCCATCTACCACAGATCCTGGAACCCTTGGCATTCACTCATTCATTCATTCATTCAACAACCGTTATTGAGCACTTTCTATGAGCCAACTACTGTACTAGGCACTGGGGCACTCAATGAATGTGAAGATCATAGATGTCTCTCTTCCATGGGCCAGACCCAACTCATTGATTTTTTAGTGTATCTGAGATGGGAATTCAGGAACAGAGGCAGAGATCAGGCAATTCTGAATGATAAGTAACTATCACCAGCACAGTTTTTAGCCCTGTGCTTATGGAGCAGCTCTGGACTCTTGTTTGTTGGTCTTGGGGCAGACATAGAAAGTATAGCTCACAGTCCACAGCCAGGTTCTGGGGACACAGTAACTGCTTCAAAAGTGGGCCGTTAACTGGTCCCCCTGTGTCATCTTCCTCTGGGGCAGAAACAGTGGGCATGATGTCACTAGAGACAACTTCAATGGCCTTTCTGCTCTTTACTAGAACCTAAAAGAACACTCAATTTTGGGTGAGAAATTTGTCATAGTAATTTTGTAAAGATCACAGTTTTCCCCATGTTGTAATATATATAATCTTCTGAGAAAGAGAACACAGAGGTTTTCTGTGAGTTACTTAGGCAACAGTCATAGTTTGAAGACTGCTTTTGCATGAGAAAGGAAACTGTCATTAATTATATAGTATGTTTCGTTGGGGAGGTGGCTCAGACCTATTAAGGGGAGTTTGATCAAGGGGCCTCTGGGATCAATGGCTGAGTTAAGAGGAGATGGAGTGGAGGAAGGAAAGATGGAGACTCTGTGCCAGGTAAGGATCAAAAGTAATCTGCATAGAACTGATAACTGGTAGGGATTTCTTTTCTCTGCCAACTGTGGGTATAGTTATTTGCATTCTGATAGGACTTTGGGAAAGGTAGGTTAGACTCAGGAGTCATCCATGATTCAGAGCTTTCCTGGAAGACCATTATCCCTGATACAGTTTGAGAAATTCCAGAGATAACTTAAACTCACTTTGGTACTCACATATTACCAATCATAGAATCAATATAATCCCCAGAAATTTAGGCAAGGGCAACCCAAAATATAAACCAAGCTTCTTGAGTGTTCTCCAAACCATCCATCCATTCATTCATTTTTCTTATTTGTTCATTTATTTCACATGACACGAAGGCAACATGGCAGTAAGACACATCTGTTCCCGCTGGGTTCCTTGGTTAGAACACTGTCCAGGCAGGCTCACATTCAACCCAGCTCCCTTCCCCTTGGTCCTCTATGCTTAGCAGAGGAAGCAACTTCCTGAGTATTTTTAGTAGAGATGGGATTTCACCATGTTGGTCAGGCTGGTCTTGAACTCCCGATCTCAGGTGATCCACCCGCCTCAGCCTTGCAAAGTGCTGGGATTACAGGTGTGACCACCACGCCAGGCCTAAATGAAGAAATTATGGAAATGAAATTGGTTATTGGGGCAAGCAATGCAGCCTATTGCAAATGAACACAATGAAATGATTACATGAAAGAGTACTGGGAACACACAGATTCCAACAGATTCCTTGCTAGAACTAGGAAGATGTAAACTATCTTAGGAAGACCTCAGTGATGGTGTATCTCTCCTAATCGTTTTCCTAGGATATTTCCACAGTGGATGACACCCTGCCTCAGTCCTTGCGCAGCTGGATTACATGCTTCCTGGGGATAATCAGCACCCTTGTCATGATCTGCATGGCCACTCCTGTCTTCACCATCATCGTCATTCCTCTTGGCATTATTTATGTATCTGTTCAGGTAGGTTTGGAAATGGCTAAGTCATCCTTCCTTCCTCTCTATCTATAAAAGCCCAGCCTCTTTCCTGAGAATCTTCTCTCTGATTCATTGCTAGTCACTCACTCCTCCCCTCAGCATCTTTGCCATTTAGTCATATGTTGACATACCCAGGAGCCCACAGGCCACTGTCTGAAGCTGAAGTGAGAGCATCAATGGGTGCACCATTTATGGCAAATGTCACCCTAACTGCTGCCCACCCTTCACTCCCTGGAAGCTTAGGTCGGACAGATTTACGTTTGGATCCAAGACTACTTTGAGATTGGCTCTGGACACAGTCTTGCAGCTCCATAAGAACCCCCATGACGATTAGGTCGGTTCCAGAAGAGCCATGCTATGGTGCTTCCTTGGTTGACTTTGGACAGGCATAGCTGCTTGGAGATGTCTCTCAGCAGCAGCTGGGTCTTTCTTTTTACTTCGGCAAAGTTCTAGTTTCACTGGGGTGTCTGTGGGTGGTTTAGGCTCAATTCCAGTGTATTCTTCGAGGGAATGTGCAGCTTGAAAGCAAAACAGGGAAACTGGAACGAGTGGAAGGAACCCTATTCCCACAATAAAATGGGTGAGGGAAGGGGAGGCTGTGGAGGAACTCTGGTCCCACCAGCTGCTTTTGTGGTGAATTGTTTACCTGGGGAAACAATTCTGAAGACACTGATCAGGGGCTCGTGGCCTTGTGGCCTGCGATTGGCGGCTCGCCCCCATGTCCGTGTACAGTTCCTCAGGCACATTGTCACCATAGCGGCCTTTTAACTATTAATAACAAGCCAACAAACAAGAAGCAGGGTTATTGGAGGGAACATCTGTATGTCCATGTATAACATTTTGCATCCCATCTCTCTAACGCCCCACTCTTCCCAGGTTTCAACAAATCCTCACAGAATCTAGTAGCAGTGCGGACCCATTCCACTCCCCCTTGCCCTCAGGCCACAGGGTTCTTCCTGCATTGGATTCTACCCTGTTCCAGTTCTTACCCCCTCAGCACTCTGCATACCTCCAGAATTCTCTGTACCTTCACACACCACCGAGGCACAGTTTTGGTCACTTAACTGAACAGATTCTTCCCTTTTTACCCAAACCTAGGCATGCCTTTTTCTGGCCATTTCCTGCCCATCCCCACTTTACACACCCCACGGGCCCCACTGCCTTTACAAAATCCTTTTGGGGACCTTTTCTCTAATGAGTACAGAAACTGTCACATGGATGATAGCCGTAGATCTGGGGGATATGGGTTAGGCTGACGGAACTCCTTAGGAGGTTTGGAGACTCAAAGCTCTGAGGCTGCAGTGTGCTCTCCTCATGTTCACCCCACTCTGTTCCCCACCAACCCCAGTCTTCTCATTGGTCTCCTCCTCGGAGCGTCTCATCATTCTGCTCCCAGACATGGCACTGCAGGCTTTTGTCTTGTTCAGACGTAAGCTATGCCCATCAAGGGGAAGAATGCTGGGTTGTGGCCAGAAAGGAGGAAGATGGTGGATGCCTCATGACTGCGGGACTGGCTGATTCTTTACTTTTTGTGTCTAGATGTTTTATGTGTCTACCTCCCGCCAGCTGAGGCGTCTGGACTCTGTCACCAGGTCCCCAATCTACTCTCACTTCAGCGAGACCGTATCAGGTTTGCCAGTTATCCGTGCCTTTGAGCACCAGCAGCGATTTCTGAAACACAATGAGGTGAGGATTGACACCAACCAGAAATGTGTCTTTTCCTGGATCACCTCCAACAGGTGAGGCTTCCCCTGGGTATTTACCCATGTGTGTACTTTGGGGTTCTATATGTTTGATATTAGCGGTGGGAGGGCAGGCATGGCTAGTGGTGTGAAATTCACTCTGGCCACACACACTGTCATGCTATGTAAGTGGAGAGAAGAAAGCATGAGCTTTGGAGTCAGAGACTGGGTCCCCATGACAGCTCTGCCGTTTACCAAGCTGGGTGAATTGCCTTGACTTCTCTAAGGAGAATCTCCATTTCTTTGTTTTTGTAATGGCCAGAACACACCCTATCTCACAGGGTTCCACCTGTCTCATGGTGGAAGTCAAATGACATTTGTGAGCATTTTGTAACCCAGTACCAAATAAGTGCTGGGTGAACTGAACATCCTCTGTTTACTTTTCTGAGAACGGATGTGAGATTCTCCATAGTCATGACACTCTTTCTGGGTAGTGAAGGCAGTGGAGGTTGGAGAGAGGAGAGTTGGGAATTTTTAGGTAAGACCATTGATGACAGAAAGGGAAGCTTCCGTCCTGTGAACAGGGTGAGCATTATTCTCCAGTATCCTTAAGCCCTGGCAAGCAGTATGTCCTGGAAAGAGGAAGATCTTTTTCAGGAAGAAAAATTCTTGAGTGGCTTCCAAAGTGTCTTGAGGTGCTAAAGATGCTCAGTATTATTTGGAATGTGGACAGGTCAGGAGTTTGATTGTAAAGATATTTTATTTCTTAGAGACTTTCTAAGAAGGAAAAGGCATATAAGTAAATCTTATTAGACCTTCACTGTAAAGGACATATCATATTTATTCATACACATGCTGGAATTATTGGTGCAGACATTTAAATACATTTTCTTTGAGAAAGTCCTTTTTTTTTTTTTTTTGATGGAGTTTCCCTCTTGTTGCCCAGGCTGGAGTGCAATGGTGCAATCTCAGCTCACAACAACCTCTGCCTCCTGGGTTCAAGCAATTCTCCTGCCTCAGCCTCCCAAGTAGCTGGGATTACAGGCATGCACCACCACGCCCAGCTAATTTTTTTAATTTTTTTTTTTTTTTTTTTTTTTGAGACGGAGTCTCGCTCTGTCGCCCAGGCTGGAGTGCAGTGGCGCGATCTCGGCTCACTGCAAGCTCCGCCTCCCGGGTTCACGCCATTCTCCTGCCTCAGCCTCCCTAGTAGCTGGGACTACAGGCGCCCGCTACCACGCCCGGCTAATTTTTTTTTGTATTTTTAGTCGAGACGGGGTTTCTCCGTGTTGGTCAGGCTGGTCTTGAACTCCTGATCTCAGGTGATCTGCCCGCCTTGGCCTGCCACAGTGCTGGGATTACAGTCATGAGCCACCACAGCTGGCCTGGGAAAGTCCATTCTTATAAACTGTGTCTATACACATGTATTCTTCAGTTCTCTATGAAACCCCAGTATATCTCCCTGTGGCCAACTTGCACCTAACTTCCTTTCACCCTCAGCTTCTTCTTCCCCTTTTACAAATACTGAAATCAAACAGGGCACGTTGACCCTTCCTATGGTGCTTACTTTTTAATCTTACACATGGATTCACTATGGCATTGCTTCCCCAGCCTGATCAAAAGAAGTCATTTGGAGCGTTCATTTAAAATGCAGATTTTTGGCCAGGAGCAATGGCTCATGCCTGTAATTCCAGCACTTTGGGAGACTGAGGCAAGCAGAACACGTGAGCCCAGGAGTTCAAGACCAGCTTGGGCAACATGATGAAATCCTGGCTCTACAAAAAATACAAAAAAATTAGCTGGGTGTAGTGGTGTGCACCTATAGTTCCAGCTACTTGGGAGGTTGAGGTAGGAGGATGGCTTGAGCCCGGGAGGTCGAGGCTGCAGTGAGCCATGATCACGCCACTGCACTCTAGCCTTGGTGACAGAGCAAGACCTTGTCTCATAAAACAAAAACAAAAAAAAATGCAGATTCTTGAATCCCATCCTAGGCCCCCTGAAATCAGAATCTTAAAGGAAAGGGTCCAGGAATTTTCCACATGAATTTGTAACATTGTATATTAACAGTTGCCCTAGGTGATTCTTATGATTTGGCGAGTTTGGTAGACATTGCACTGTAGGATTCCCTTAGTTCAGCAAAGACCTCTAGGATCTTTAAAATGCAATTTATTTTCTTAAAAAATATATCAATAGGCTTTTAGGAATACATGGTGTTTCTAAGTCAAATTGAGGCATTGCCTAAGAGTGCGGCCCGATCAAGTCAAACCCTCTGAGAATGTTCTGTGAACGCCAAGGTTGCTGGTTAAGATGAGGACGTGATCAGTGACACGCACTCTCTGGTTCTGTTGCCCCACAGGTGGCTTGCAATTCGCCTGGAGCTGGTTGGGAACCTGATTGTCTTCTTTTCAGCCTTGATGATGGTTATTTATAGAGATACCCTAAGTGGGGACACTGTTGGCTTTGTTCTGTCCAATGCACTCAATGTGAGTTTGAAGGTTGGGAGTTTGGTTTCGTTAGTGTGCTTATTCTTAAATTAAGCCTGATGTATACTGTGGAGTCTGTGCTCTTGATTCCTTCTTAAACCCAGAGGGACTAAAGAAGACTGAGGTTCAAACCCTGGCTCCATCTTTTACCCATGGACATATTCCTTACTCTTCCTAAGTAGACATGAATGCCATCTAGAAAACTGGACATAAATATTGACCTTAGGGCTTAAGAAGGCAATTTCATATGTTTCAATCTAATTGTTCCCTGTCTGCCTCTTTGCTTGGTTCTAGTGAGAGAATAAATAACTTTCTTCTCTAGAATGTAGCAGTAATCAGAAAGGCTTTTTGAACAAATAATTCCTCCTGTGTTTATTTTTCTTAGATCGTAGAATAATTGGAGGTAATTCTAATAAAGAACATAGAGTCTGATAAAACTATAGAATGTGTCTCACTGCAGCATCCCCAGCATGACTAGAGGATACATGGCAGGCATGATTCTTTTCTAGCACCTAAGACAGTGGCTGGCACTACCGTAATTATTCAATCAATATTTGTTATAAATGAGTCATTTGACCATCTTTTTGAACTAATTTTTTTAGTTCAAAGAGATTTGCATAGTTACATGTGGGCATTATATAATAGTGCTGTCTTCATTAGAAGTTAATAAGGCTTGTGGAGCACAGTGGCTGACACCTGTAATCCCAGCACTTTGGGAGGCCGAAGTGGGTGGATCACCTGAGGTCAGGAGTTTGAGACCAGCCTGGCCAACATGGTGAAACCCCATCTCTACTAAAAATGCAAAAAAAATTAGCCAGGCATGGTGATGAGTGCCTGTAATCCCAGCTACTGGGGAGGCTGAGGCAGGAGAATCACTTGAACCCAGGAGGCAGAGGTTGTAGTGAGCCAAGATCGTGCCATTGCACTCCAGCCTGGGCAACAGAGCAAGATTCCATCTCAAAAAAAAAAAAAGAAGTTAATAAGGCCCAATGTGTTCCTGCCAGGGCACCTAAAAGGACTTTGTTATTCACTAGAGTCACTTAGTTCCTTGTGTCACTGCCCTTTCATACCCCCATTTCTAGGCTTTTTAGCCCAGGACAGACAAGGCAAATAGTCAGGAAACTATTAGATTGAACCAAAACAAAATGACTCAAACACCAGCAATTACATATGCTTCAATCTACACAAAGTGGATACTCTGAGTCCCCATGATTCCGTCCTCTGCTTTCTGTGGCTCCCTTTCTTTAACCACCATTTGCTCAACAAGAACTCTCTGTGCATATATGCAAACTCCTGAGTCTTTTTCTGAAAGAAGTTTGCATCTGAGTAATCTACAGATTCCCTGGCCTGGATCATGCCTTTCCCTGACTCACAAAGAACACTAGGCATCCAGGCAGGAGGCCTGAGCTCTGCTCCCACTCCACCCATTGCCAGACTCTCAAATTCCAGCTTTAGTCCCAAACCACTAGACACTCACATTGCCCTTCGCGTGAGCACCTAATTAGTCTGCAGCCATTCAATGCACTGCTCTTAATTCCTTCCCCAAGGAGGCAAGGATTGTCTTTCTTACACTTTTCCTTACTCCCTTGTAGAGTCCAGCACAGTGCTGGGTACAAAGTCGGCACTGGATAGTCCTTGTGGTTTGAGTGGTTGAGTTGGTTTCTGTGCCTATGATGATTTTCAGTCTTCTGGTTTTTCTGTAGATCACACAAACCCTGAACTGGCTGGTGAGGATGACATCAGAAATAGAGACCAACATTGTGGCTGTTGAGCGAATAACTGAGTACACAAAAGTGGAAAATGAGGTAAGGAGGAACTGGAAAAATCCAGGAACAAGGCAAAAACCACATGCAACTCCTTCGAGAGTGCATCTTTAGAATTTCTCCATATTTCACATGGGCCCATAGTGGGTCCCTAAAGTTTCCTTTCCTCTAACTCAAAGGACCTAATTTCTTCAAACTTAGAATAGGAAATGGTTTAGGGGATGTCGGGTCTTGGAACATACCGAGGAGATCTACAGCACAAGCTCATGGTGTATTTTTCTTTAACTGAATAAGGTAGGAACTTTCCAAAAGTGCAAGTCTAGTTCAGTCTATTAAATGCAGAGGCCATTAGGTAGCTGGGACACTGCTACCCTTCTCCTGTTCTATGTCACGAGTCCTGGGTGGACTGTTCGGCTGAGTTGCCACCTTATAAAACTTACTTCTCATCTTGTCTCCTTGCCAGGCACCCTGGGTGACTGATAAGAGGCCTCCGCCAGATTGGCCCAGCAAAGGCAAGATCCAGTTTAACAACTACCAAGTGCGGTACCGACCTGAGCTGGATCTGGTCCTCAGAGGGATCACTTGTGACATCGGTAGCATGGAGAAGGTAGGTGGAGTGAAGGAAGGCCTGGATGGGAGGCCTTGTGATCAAACAACAATTGGACAGAGTGGAGAGCAGCTGGGCCCTAAGCCTTCATCATTTGGATGGAGGGAGAGGGTCAGGGCACTTCCTCTGCCCTGGGGAGGTGTGGAGACACAGTATCAGAGGGAAGGATAGCAGCCAGGGATCACACAGACTTACCGCAGCTGTCGGGGCCCTCTGCTCAGCTCCTCCCTGCCTCCTAGCCAGCTGACCAGGGCCCCTTTCCTATAAGGTCCACAGTATGCAGAGAGGAAGTCAGGAAGGAAACAAGGGGGCGGCCAGGCCTGGTGAAGGAACTGTTGAGAATAGCAGTGTGGAGGTTGTCCCTGAAGGAAGAATGGCCCAGTTCTCCTCCCAGTCTTCAAAGTCAGGCACCCTCCTTAGGTGCTGTTGTTTTCCGAGGACCTGGGGTCTGATGAGCAAGGACGCTGAGGTCCAGATCAGAGTCTGGCTCTCAGCTGGTGGCAGACCTAATCTTTCCCTTCTTCACTTCTAAACAAGCATTTTTCTTTTTTCTTTATTTTTATTTATTTATTTATTTATTTTCAGATGGAGTCTCACTCTATCACCCAGGCTGGAGTGCAGTGGCACAATCTTGGCTCACTGCAACCTCTGCTTCCTGGGTTCAAGTGATTTTTCTGACTCAGACTCCCAAGTAGCTGGGACTACAGGTGCACGCCACCATGTCTGGCTAATTTTTTTTTGTATTTTTAGTAGAGACGGGGTTTTGCCATATTGACCAGGCTGGTCTTGAACTCCTGAACTCAGGTGATCTGCCTGCCTTGGCCTCCCGAAGTGCTGGGATTATAGGCATGAGCCACCACGCCTGGCCTAAACAAGGATTTTGTTTTTATCTATAATTTCCAATAATAATTATAACAACAGCTGCCAAGAGAGTCCATTTCAAACAGTGACTATAGTTCTCAGCAAACAATGATTTTTGGCATCTTTTTCTGACATCTGGGTACTTTTTTCCTCACCAAAACCAAAATCAGTTTAATATCTTAGAGATGGAGTGGCCAGTCACTGCCTCTTACCTCCTGTGACTGTGAATGCCCAGGCTAAATAACTTTTCCCCAAGAATTATTTGTGGAACTAATGTGTAAGGGAACTATATTCGCAGATTGGTGTGGTGGGCAGGACAGGAGCTGGAAAGTCATCCCTCACAAACTGCCTCTTCAGAATCTTAGAGGCTGCCGGTGGTCAGATTATCATTGATGGAGTAGATATTGCTTCCATTGGGCTCCACGACCTCCGAGAGAAGCTGACCATCATCCCCCAGGTGAGCTCTAGAACTTACTCGGGCACATGCCGTGGGGAGCAGCTTGTTTTACAGGAAACATATGCAGCTTCTTCTTGATGTCTGTTCAGTCAGCACTGTCAATTCCACGGTCTACTCGGGATACTTGAGCTAGTTCCCTAGGATGGACACGTCGTTTCCAGAACTTTGAAATGTTTGGTAATATGCATTTGTGGCTGCCTGTATCTGACCACTAGGTGGCAGCAACACAACAGAAGTCAAGTACAGCAGACGATTCTTTAGCGTTGCTATAGCCCATCACGGTTTGCAAGACTTTTGCAATCAGCATTAGCAGTTTTGCCGCTGAAGCTTGAAGCCATTAAGCTTTATACTCCCCATTTGCTATGGTTAAAAGATAGAGGAGGGAATTTGCTGCAGGTTTCTGCCAGCAAGCGGAACGCTTCGTGCATCAGCAAGAAAGAGTTCCCGTCGGCTTTCTCTCTGGATCCTGCCAGATAAGGACTGCCGCGAGGCCTCTCCGTTCCCCGCAGCGGCTCCTCAGGAGAACCTTTCCTCCTCCGCCCACTGCAGCCCAGTTCCTCTGGGGGTAGTTTTGGTCTGTCTGGTGTTTGCTCAGTTCGATAGTCTTTTCTCCAGCCTCTTCAAAAGCGTGACACCTTCTTCTCATGCAGCTGTACTATTCTTTCCTCTACCCTCCTCTGATCCCTCTACCTTGAAATCACGATTATGGGTTTGGGAGGCCGAGGCAGGTGAATCACTGGAGCCCAGGAGTTCAAGATCAGCCTAGGCAACATGGCAAGAACCCATCTCTACAAAAAAAATTTAAAAAATCAGCCAGGCATCGTGGTGCGTGCCTCTGGTCCCAGCTACTCGGGAGGCTGAGGTGGAAGGATCACTTGAGCTAAGGATGTCAAGGCTGCAGTGAGCGGTGTTCGTGCCACTGCACTCCAGTCTGGGCAACAGAGTGAAACTCAGCCTCAAAAACAAAAAATAAACCGAGGACTTCTAACCCTGTGCCTAGCCCCTGGCTGGTAGCCACTCCGAGCCTTAGGAGGGAAAACCTTGCGGAAGCTCAACCACAAACCAGCTTCCTGCCTCAGGAATCCATCTCAGGCCAGTCCTATCCACCATCTCCCAGTCCTGAGGAACTCCGAGGTCCTTTTCTGGCATGAGCCCCAACAGCCCCCTTGTCCTTTCACTTGCAGGACCCCATCCTGTTCTCTGGAAGCCTGAGGATGAATCTCGACCCTTTCAACAACTACTCAGATGAGGAGATTTGGAAGGCCCTGGAGCTGGCTCACCTCAAGTCTTTTGTGGCCAGCCTGCAACTTGGGTTATCCCACGAAGTGACAGAGGCTGGTGGCAACCTGAGGTAATGTTCCATAGCCTGCTACCCCTGCAGGCAGTGAGAGGATGTGAGGGGGCCACTCCTCGTGTTCCTCGTGTTAGGTGATGCCTGGCATAGAATTTTCATCCAGGTCTGATTCCTAAAGTGTAAAATGAACCTGTTGTAAAGTTCACAAGATAAAATAGATGTGAAAGTGCTTTAAAACTCTTGAAAACTGGTCGAGCACAGTGGCTCACGCCTGTGATCCCAGCACTCTGGGAGGCTGAGGCAGGTAGATCACCTGAGGTCAGGAGTTTGTGACCAGCCTGGTCAACATGGTGAAACCCTGTCTCTACTAAAAATACAAAAAGTAGCCGAGCATGGTTGTGGGCACCTGTAGTCCCAAGCTACTCAGGAGGCTGAGGCAGGAGAATCACTTAAACCCAGGAGGTGGAGGTTGCATTGAGCCGAGATTGCGCCACTGCACTCCAGCCTGGGCAACAGAGCAAGACTCTGTCTAAAAAAAAAAAAAAATCAACTCTTGAAAACCTTTGTTATTGGCCGGGTGCAGTGGCTCACGCCTGTAATCCCAGCACTTTGGGAGGCTGAGGCCGGTGGATCACGAGGTCAGGAGTTCAAGACCAGCCTGGCCAAGATGGTGAAACCCCGTCTCACTAAAAATACAAAAAATTAACTGGGCGTGGTGGCAGGCGCCTGTAATCTCAGCTACTCAGGAGGCTGAGGCAGAGAATTGCTTGAACCCGGGAGGCGGAGGTTGTAGTGAGCTGAGATCACACCACTGCACTCCAGCCTGGGAGACAGAGCAAGATTCCATCTCAAAACAAACAAACAAACAAAAAACCTTTGTTATTAAATGTACTCCTCATATGACATTACACAATGTGTGCTTACACATCCCACAGAAAGCAGAGGCTCCCAGCTGTGCACAATCAGGATGAAAATAGTCTGGCTGCCTGGTCCAATCCTAGAGTCTGATTTAATTGTTTGAGGCTAGACTGGACATAGGGAGTTTTAAAGGATCCCCACGAGGCTGTTAAGGGCATCGCAGTTAAAGAACCACTGATCTAAAGAGCATGCGGATGACAGGGAACGTGACATCTGTAAAATCCGTAGGCACTGTTGAAACACCTGAAATCAACAAAAGACTCTCTTGGCTTTCACAGTTATTTTTAACCTTTCCAAAACATTTTTATATAATTGACAGTTCACTTCTGGCCTTCAGTGTATGTTTGCCTGTCCATTAATAAGTTGATCTGGCATTTTTCCTGTAACATTTTTGTTTTTCCTTCCACACACTGAAGTTCTGCCCTCAGCCAAAGCCCACCGCTCATGGACAGGTCTTGCTCCTGCCCCAGGGGCCTCAGGGGTGGTAGGCAGGGAATAGGCCGTTGGCAAGTTGAAGCTCAGGAAGGAAGGGAGGGCTCAGTAACTGATTCAGGGGCCAGCCACTCTGGCTTCACCTGGGAGCTTGTGACACGTGCAGAATCTCAAGGCATAGACCTACTCATCAGAATCCGCACTTTAGCAAGATTCCCAGGTGATTTGTGTGCACATTACACTTGAGAAGCACTGCCTAGAGTGTTGTGATTAACTAGGCTGCAAGCTAAAATCACCCAGGAAGCTTTAAACCTCCCAACGCCTAAACTGTAGCCCAGACCAACTGAATCGGGGACCCAGGTGATTTCAGTGTGTAGCCCCAGGGAACAAGCCCTGGTAGAGAACATCGTCAGTTTACTTTCCCTCCACAACAGATCTAGCAACTAGCAGGACTCAAGTAGGTCTTTAGGCCAGTGTAAAAGATCATTCAAACATTCAGTCAGCAAAAATGTAATAACACCGGCCGGGCGCAGTGGCTCATGCCTGTAATCCTAGCACTTTGGGAGGCCGAGGCAGCCGGATCACCTGAGGTCGGGAGTTCGAGACCAGCCTGACCAACGTGGAGACACCCCATCTCTACTAAACATACAAAATTAGTGGGGCATGGTGGCACAGGCCTGTAATCCCAGCAGTAATCCCTCAGGAGGCTGAGGCAGGAGAATCGCTTGAACCCGGGTGGCGGAGGTTGTGGTGAGCTGAGATTGCGCCATTGCACTCCAGCCTGGGAGACAAGAGCAAAACTCCGTCTCCAAAATATATATACACCTACTATGTGCCAGGTACTGAAAATACAGAGGCAAACAGAGACACAACCCTGACTTCCTAGCATTTACAGCATAATGAAGACAGACCTCTGTCAGTAAATGCCAGTACAGTCTGTGCTACAGAGGGTACATTTGGGACGCTATGGTAGGGTACAATGGGAGGCCTTGACATTTCTGGTTTGTAAAAACAAAAATCATGCCATCTTTCTCCTGTCCAAGCTGAGAGATGCTTAAATGGTATTACCAATGCCTTGATTTCAGACCTGAGTTTCAAACCTGGCCTGGGGGACTAAAACTTACATTTCTCTGTTGAATGATGGGTAAGTTCAGCTTGGAGAGAGCAGCTGAAAGACAAAGTGGCGCCTCAGCAACAGTCTGTTACTCTAAAGTCCAAAGTCTACGTTACACTTTGGGCCAGGCAGGAGTTTGGTACAAGCTAAGTAAATAGTTTTTCAGTGTCTCTGACCTTACATTGCAGGGGAAAACTGGAAGTTCATCTTGGGTGACTTCTCATCTCCTGCAGAAATTTTCTTACAGAGAATTACAGCACTTTGGCCACCCCCTGTTTAATATGTTCCCTAATGGCCACAGCAGGAAAGAGCAATTAGCAAATTCCTGAATATTTCCTTCACATCATTTCCCAAAGCTTCTTTATGTTAAGTAAGAGGTCCAGCCTTCATTACAGGCTTTTAGCAAATTAAAGCTATTTGCATTTTAGAAGCATATTTGAATTCCACATACATTGCATCTCACACCAAGACATCACGTTCATTAGACAGCTTCATCTCTAATCAAAGCAGAAGGCCTTGAACAAATAATTAGCCTTGAGACTAGAATTACACATTAAAATAATAAATGGATTTGCTAAGGCCACAAAGAAATGCCACTGGGGCATTCTAGTGTTGTTCCACCCTATATTAATGGTTTCAGGTCAAATGCTGCTAAAGTAAACTTGGTGACACTCATGTTGTTTTGGAAATGTTGATATCACGGCAACCAAATACAAAGCATGGTTCCTGGGCCATTGTTATCCAAACTTGTTTAAGCATAAAAATGTGCCTGGGGTGCTTAGTAAAAAGGCACGTTCCTAGGCTCCTGCCGGCTCTGATTGAGCAAAGCAAGGGCCCAGAAATATGACTTTTTAATTAAGTACTTGGGGTGGGTTTCAATTGGGAAAGTTTGAAAAACGCTGCTCACAGCAGCAAGGTACAGCTAGTTGAAGAGGCCCAAACA
Organism: Pan paniscus; assembly: GCF_029289425.2. Classification (NCBI taxonomy): domain Eukaryota; kingdom Metazoa; phylum Chordata; class Mammalia; order Primates; family Hominidae; genus Pan; species Pan paniscus. The sequence continues at coordinate 111,747,033 of NC_073257.2, forward strand.
TTCCAGGGGAATTTTGGAGGGGGGGTTTTGAAAGTCTGATCTGGAACATGAAAATGGTCCCCCTGCCCTGCGTCTTTCCTTGGTCTTTAGGAGCTAACACATGGTTGCTTCTATTGGCTGCAGCATAGGCCAGAGGCAGCTGCTGTGCCTGGGCAGGGCTCTGCTTCGGAAATCCAAGATCCTGGTCCTGGATGAGGCCACTGCTGCGGTGGATCTAGAGACAGACAACCTCATTCAGACGACCATCCAAAACGAGTTCGCCCACTGCACAGTGATCACCATCGCCCACAGGCTGCACACCATCATGGACAGTGACAAGTGAGTGTAGGGGGACAGGGCTTGACATGGATGGCTTAACCCTTGCTCAACAGTAACAGTGTCAGCCGGGAAACACCTGATGGCAGAAGCTTTAACCACCACCACATTACTGATGAAGAAACTGAGACTTAGAGATGTCAAGTAATCTGGCCAAAATTTTACATCATGCGAGTGAAAACGAACAAGGTTAAGGGAACTATTCATATCTTGAGGGCAAAATAGGAAACTGTGTGTTGTAACAATTAACTGGGTGTGGGGAGGTGGAAGCTCAAGCCGTGAGAGGCAGATGTTGACCATAGACCTTCCTAACTGTCCTGAGCCCCAGCTGCTGCTCTGTAAAACAGCCAGAAGCTTTCTATTCCTTCCAGCTGTGTCATATTACAATCAAAAGTCAGTAATCTTAGAAAGCTGTTTGGAGATGATAGGCACCCTTTGTAAACCAATCTATCCTTAAACAATGTGCACTTCTTTTAAAAACTCATGTAAATGGACTCATACTGCCTGTATTCTTCTATTACTTGATTCTTTTGTTCAATATTATTTGCAGAATTCATCCATGTTGATGTGTGTAGCTGTGGCTCATTGATTTTCACTGCTTTGTAGCCTTGTCTGACTATACCACAACTTAGTCCTGGTTATTCTTATAAATGCCTAGACTTGAGATGCTGCTTCCTAAGACTTTTATTTCTTTCTTCCTTGTTTCAGGGTAATGGTCCTAGACAACGGGAAGATTATAGAGTACGGCAGCCCTGAAGAACTGCTACAAATCCCTGGACCCTTTTACTTTATGGCTAAGGAAGCTGGCATTGAGAATGTGAACAGCACAAAATTCTAGCAGAAGGCCCCATGGGTTAGAAAAGGACTATAAGAATAATTTCTTATTTAATTTTATTTTTTATAAAATACAGAATACATACAAAAGTGTGTATAAAATGTACGTTTTAAAAAAGGATAAGTGAGCACCCATGAACCTACTACCCAGGTTAAGAAAATAAATATCACCAGGTACTTGAGAAACCCCTCGATTGTCTACCTCGATCGTACTTCCTTGCTACCCACCCCTCCCAGGGACAACCACTGTCCTGAATTTCACGATAATTATTCCTTTGCCTTTCATTTCCGTTTTATCACCTTTGTATGTATCTTTAAACAACATATACCCTTTTTTACTTATGTAAATGGACTGACTCATACTGCATACATCTTCTATGACTTGATTCTTTTGTTCAATATTATATCTGAGATTCATCCATGGTGATGCAAATAGGTGCATTATTTTTTTTCACTGCTCTGTAGTCTGGCATTGTATGAATACAGCACAATGTATCAGTTTTAATATTGGGGATCATTAGCATTATTCTCAGGTTTTTAAAAATTATAAGCAGTACTACTATGGACATTCTGGTCTACATCTCCTGGCACATATGTAAGAGTTTCTCTAGGGTATAACCTAGGAATGGAGGGTATGAACATGTTTACATGCACAAACTAGCTGATGCCAAACTGGTAATGCCAACTGAAAACATTGCTGTCAATCTGATGAATATGAATTGATGTATCATTGAGAATTTCATTTGCATTTCCCTAGTATCTATTGGGGATGAATATATTTTCATGTTTCTGGGGCATTTGCATTTCCAATTGTTTTTTAAATATTGTGTCTGATAATTCCAATGTCTGGATTCTTTATCTGTTGTTTCTGTTGGTTTTTACTCATGGTATTTTATTTCCTTGTATGTCTTGTGAATTTTTATTATAAGCTCGTTCTCCTTAAAACTTTATCTGTGGACATTCTTTGAGGCCTAAGTTGACCGTGAATTCTTCCTAAGGGAATTGGGAATGCTTTAGCCTGCTGCCTGGGGCATTACCCAGAACCTCTTTGAATGAAATTCTTCACTAAGGGGTTTCAAACCACAGTGCAACTTCAGACCACAATCCTGTACAAGAGCCAGCTTGTGATTTACAAATTCTCCAGGGAAAGTGACAGGTTGGAGATAGGCATGGGGTTTTGTTGTTGTTCTTGTTGACTCCTGCATTCTGCATGGCAGGACCTAGGCCTCTTTACCTGTACATTGCAGGTATAACCCTTTCATGACACAGGTTCATCAGAGGGTTTTAGTCTGCACTGTGGCAGACCTTGGCTTTATCTCTTGCCTTGACCTCCTACATTATCAACAAAGTGAGAGTTTAAGATCTCCTGGGCAGGAGATTTCAGAAGCCAGCCTAAGTTTTGGGCCTTCCTCACCTCCTAGGGCCTTTGTGTCAGGTTCTTTTGGGTTCTTCATATTCCTTACCTCCCTTTCAGTGATGTAATGATAAAGATTTTGATTTATTCAGCATTTCACGGTCTGTTTAGTGAGGTGCTTAACATTAAACTTCTGAAATGAAGGGCATATAGCTAGTGTAAGCATACCTCTGGTTTGCCCTGAATAGTTATGGGTTACATCTGTTTTCCCAAAACAATAATAGCTCCCCCTTTCACACACGCACAAAAATTGTCTCATTTGTATGATAAACTTGTGTGCCTCCTACACATAGCCCTGTGAATTCGATTTTGAATCACAGCATGGATGGCGATCAACAAAGTTGTATAGATATTGAAGTGTTGGCTGGGGGGGCGCTATTCATGGAGAATCCCCTCCTTAATTCTGCAAACTAGATCTAGTACATTGTCAATATTCTATAGTCATTGGCTATTTTTTACAGCTAGCTTTTCAGATCTATACCTGCTTATGTACATGAAATGTAGCTCCTGTAAATTGCAGATTAGTGTATATTAATCTAAGATGCCATCAATTGTAAAATACCTGTTATTTTCTATACCACGAAGAAAGGATACTGCCAATTAAACTTTGGTATGCATTGTTGGTAAAATGCATCCTATTTGTGGAAAAAAATTAGCATTTTAAGATTAATACAATACAATACCTGTAAAGCTCTATAAGAGCTAAGTCATGTCCTTTATTTCTGCTATTGATCCTTGTTCTTTTTTCCTGATTGTTCCAGTCTGTATTGCTCTTTTAATCCAATATCATCATCAGCAGCAGCATCAGCATCATCATCATCATCATCACTTCCCTTATCTCTTTTTCTCAACTATTTCACTGCTAGGTAGCTAACTACTGTTTTTACCATCTATTCTTTCTAATCATTAGAATTTCAAAAAACTACTTTTTCCTTTTTTTTAGTGGTGTTTTAAAAATTTATTTATTAGCACCACTCTTAACAGTTTCTTCACTGTTTTTCACTGATCTTTTGGGCACTTTCTGTGCCCTTCCCAATTCTTCTGGGTGCATGGAATCATAGTGTTCAGAAGTAAAGTTGCCTATGCCCATCGTTAAGCTACTATCTCTTAGTTTCAAACCTACCCTTTTAGATTTTGCTCTGTGATGCTGGGACTTATAAGTCTCATTTCTGCTTTGCCAACTATTCCTATTAAGTTCTGACAATAGGAGGTGCTGGAGGGACACTGGACGCAGCCTGGATGAGGAAGAAAACGTGCTCCTTCTCGTTGGCTCTGTTGCTATTAGCACCACTCTTAACAGTTTCTCTGCAGCAGCAGTTCTCACAAGTAGCCACATTGATTTTAGTTTGCAGTTTTTCAACATTCACAGAAAGTGTCGTCAGGCCCAACACCAACACCAGCTGAGCAGCGTCCCCTTTTTCAGAAGCAATAAACAGACTGAAAGAAAACAAACTAATTTTACATTGATACATTGGCACAAACAGGAAGAATAAGTCTATAAAAATATAAAGAATAAACCTATAAGAATAAACCATCAGGCCTACATTTCTGGCAGAATAATTTTGCATAAGCACTTTTGGAAACATCCTCAGAATAAATTTGTCCTGTTTATATAGTAGAATGAGAATACATTTAACCACAAATGCATACCGATCATGAATTTATTTTAGAATTAGCAAACAATATTGTACAAACATTGATATTTAAATCTCTAAGCTCCTGCAACTTAGATTTAGTTAGCAAAGACTATATTCTACTCTGAGTTTGGTCTTCCACATGGACTAGACACTAGACTGGTTTTTTGAAAGGTTTCATATTGTTCGAAAATACCATAAGTAGGCCAGGCACAGTGACTCACACCTGCAATCCCAGCACTTTGGGAGGCCTAGGCAGGCCGGAATGCTCGAGCGCAGGAGTTCGAGACCAGCCTGAGCAACAAGGTAAGACCCCGTTTCTACAAAAAAAAAAAAAATACAGAAAGTTAGCCAGGTGTAGTAGTGCATGCCTGTAGTCCCAGCTACTCAGGAGGCTGAAGTGGAAGGATCACTTGAGCCCAGGAAGTCGAGGTTGCAGTGAGCTGAGATCACACCACTCCATTCCAGCCTGGGTGACAGAGTGGGACTCTGTCTCCAAAAAAAAAAAAAAAGAAAACATCATAAGTAAAAGATTGTAAAAATGCATAAAACAATTGGCTGTAAAAAGCACTCCATTGTCATAGCCCTCCTTTTAATTTCATATGCAAGTAGTTAGTTATGCTGTAGAATTTAACTGTTACAATATAAAAAGCAACTATTTATGGAAAAAGTAGAAAAAAGGAGAAAATGGCCAGGTGCAGTGGCTCACACCTGTAATCCCAACACTTTGGGAGGCTAGGCAGGAGGATCATTTGAGCTCAGGAGTTCAAGACCAGACTGGGAATATATGTATGGCAGTGTTTCTTTAAGGTAAATGAACATAAAAATAGAGTTTCAGGAAGAGAAGAAAAACTAGGCTAGTTTGGTTCTTACTGAATTTTGAAAATGAACTACAATAGAGCTCCTTCTTCAATTCTAACAATCAAGGCCTTGGTCACCATATTGGTAATCTCTTGATTAATCCTCTTGGTTCTCACTTGATTTCCATCTGGCGATTATGCCTGACAAACACTATCACGGATTTCAGATCCATCTGCCCTGTTCCTTGGCAGCCATCTTTGGGACAATTACTTGCTGCTCAAGCCTGGAGACCAGGGTTGTCCAATCTTTTGGCCTCCCTGGGCCGCACTGGAAGAAGAATTGTCTTGGGCCACATATAAAATACACTAACACTAATGATAGCTGATAAGCTAAAAAAAAAAAAATCGCAAAAAAAAATCTGATTATGTTTTAAGAAAGTTTACAAATTTGTGGTGGGCCACATTGAAAGCTGTGGGTCACACGTGGCCCACAGGCCATGGGCTGGACAAGCTTGCTATAGACACTCGTTCTTCTCTGGGAAACAACTTGGTTGTCAGGAGATTGTGGATAGCACTGGTTGTACTATTAGCTCTGGTCACAGGTATTGCTCTTGATACCTGGTGCTAAACAATAGCTTTGCCTGGCTGCTTCTTTTTCAGTGCTCATCTGCGGAAACCTGTGGTCTGGTTTGTCAGGGTTTGCATTCTGGTAATATAAAGGTACCTTCTGGTATAATAAATATTTGCCTGGTTGACACAATTATTAGGTCCAATCTGCAAACCAATTACTCTTTGGCCAGCTTTTCATTGTCCTTAATCCAACAGTCTAATTTCTCTGCAAACTTGACTCCAATGTTAATGGTTGAACAGAATTCTTTTATTTTAGTTGGACCTAGAGTAGGGGTATGGCTCTAGGGCCAAATTTGCCCTTCTACCTGTTTTTGCACATAAAGTTTTACTGGAACACATCCATGCTGCTTTGTTTCTTTGCCATCTGTGCCTGCTTTCATGTTACAATACAGAGTTGAGGAATTGGCCCACAAAGCCTAAAATATTTACTATCTGGCCCTTTAAGAACAGGTTTGCTGACCACTGCTCTAGAGCCACCAATGTAGTCTGGACTGGGTCACGATTCCATGCTCAAAAAGACTATTTGCTGGCCGGGCGCGGTGGCTGACGCCTGTAATCCCAGCACTTTGGGAGGCTGAGGTGGGCGGATCACCTGAGGTCAGGAGTTCGAGATCAGCCTGACCAACATGGAGAAACCCCGCCTCTACTAAAAATACAAAAAATTAGTCGGGCATGGTGGTGCATGCCTGTAACTCCAGCTACTCGGGAGGCTGAGGCAGGAGAATCACTTGAACCTGGGAGGCGGAGGTTGCCGTGAGCTGAGATTGTGCCATTGCGCTCCAGCCTGGGCAACAAGAGCAAAATCTGTCTCAAAAAAAAAAAAACAAAAAACTATTTGCCTTTAAAATGTCATGTGGCTTCACACCTGTGATAGAATAATGGTCCTCAAAAATGTCCACATCCTAATCCTCAAAGCCTGTGAATATGCCACCTTCCCTGGAAAAAAGGACTTTCACTGATGTGATTAAGTTAAGGGTCTTCAGATGGGGAGAGCACCGTGGATTGGCCAGGTGGGCTCAATATAAACACAGCGTTCTTATAAAAGAGGCAGGACAGTCGGAGTGAGAGCGTGCTGTGATGACAGATGGAGTGAGACAGTTGAAGGTGCCACGCTGCTGGCTTTGAAGATGGAGGGAGTGGCCGCAAGCCAGGATATGCAGACCTTAGGAATCGGAAAAGGTAAGGAAATGAATTCTCCCCTGGAGCATCCATGAGGAACCAGCCCTGCCAACACCTTGACTTTAGCCCGGTGAGACTAATTTTGAACTTCTGACCTCTAGAATGCTGAGATAAATTTGTTTTCAGCCACTAAATTTGTGGTAACTTGTTACAGCAATAGGAAACTAATAAAAGAAAGCCCAAGTAGCTGTGATAAAACTGCCACAGTTCTTCAGCTAAAGTCAGTTTAATGACAATTCATGGATCTTCTTCATTAAATCCCACTGTAGTTCGAGTATGTAGAGGGTCATGCTGCCTTTTAAGCCCAGCTAAAAGTTGGTTGCAGTACTCGTGCCTGGCATCCCTTCTATCAAATTGCAAAAATCTTATTCAGTTTGAACAGAGTTGCGGGTATTTTCTTGGTCTCAACTGAAGGCTGTAGTGAGGGCTCTTGTCAAAGTGAGTCCTGTTTTTGACGACAGTAGATTGAGAATTTCTCACCCTCAGCTTTCCTAATTCTGGACCTCTGGGGTGGTTGCTGTGAGAAATGCTTGGTGAGATGCCGAGGTGTGGCGGTTCACAGGCATTGCTGTGTGCCGTGGTCCTGCTCCGTCTAAGGACCTGTCAGGGTGGCTGCAGGGTCTCACCCACCTGACTGCTCCCCAGAAATGTTTCCTGAATGAATACATTGCCGAGACTCTAACCAGAGGCTTGCTCCCTTCCACCACCACCCCACAGCCTATCGCTGGGAAGGCACTAATTCTGCCCCTCTCTGCTTGAGGGTCATCTCTTGAGTGTTAAGGCGTAGGTGTCCCTATGTAGCTTGCAAAATCTGCAACTTGTGGAAAACTCCTTTCTTAACATATGTAAAATACTAATGCTGACCTGCACCAACAATTGCAGCAAAGTTCTAGCAGAGGCTGTGGGACATAAGCCAGGGGCTCAGACAGATCGGAGTCCACTGCCCCTGCTCTGAAGCACTGGGTGATCTGCTACACATGGCAAAGGTAAAACCGTGAAGACTTCAGCAGTATCATGTACCACCAGGTGGGAGAGTTTAATGCCCCGTGAGTTATGTGGCGACCAGAGAGGGGATTTAGCATGAAGTATTTAAAGCTGGAGGTTTCTCGGTCCTCAAGCATAAGGTTCTGCAAATGAAACACAGTTCAGAGCACAACTGTTTTCTTCTAAGGCCCGTTTGTACTCCTGACCCTGAACTAACACCCTCATCAACAGAATCCAAGCTTCACAATTAACTAAAATGGGGTGACACAAAATTCAATCCTTATTGAAACTGAGCTCCTCTGGAGCTCACATTTCATGAAAGTTTGTGGACATCATCTCACTGGATTCTCACATCTCATTGGATCTGTTCCTGAGAGGAAGAGATATCTATACACAATAATCAGAGAGGAGGCCCCATATCTATGTTTACACGATAGGTTCCCACCATCAGCCCCTGTCGTGGGACTCGTGGATGAAAGCACAACTGAAGAGCTATTTCCAGACAGAAGGGGAGAAAAATCAGGAGGTAAGCCAGCAAGCTGGATTTAAGAATTTTCTTTGACATTTCCTTCTAGAGTGTCTGAAACATCTGACACCCTCTCCTTCCTTGGTTTTTGTAAATTCTACTTTTCTGACAGCAAAAAGTCCTACTTTAAAAAGTTGTCTAAACAGGTGCTTCTCAAACTTTAATGTGCACACAAGTCACCTGAGGATCTTGTTAAAATAGACTTTGATTCAGTAATGCTGCGGAGGTGGGCCCCTTGCAGTTCCAGCGAGCTCACAGATGGTGGCGATGGCAATGCTGCCGGCCTGGAGACCACTTTTTTTTTTTTTAAGAGGTGGGTTCGGGTAGGGCTGGGCACGGTGGCTCACACCTATAATCCCAGCACTTTGGAAGGCCAAGGCAGGCAGATCACCTGAGGTCAGGAGTAGAGACCAGCCTAACCATCATGGGGAAACCCTGTCTCTACTGAAAATACAAAATTAGCCAGGCGTGGTGGCACATGCCTGTAATCCCAGCTACTCGGGAGGCTGAGACAGGAGAATTGCTTGAATCCGAGAGGCGGAGGTTGCAGTGAGCTGAGATCACACCGTTGCACTTCAGTCTGAGCACCAAGAGCGAAACTCTGTCTCAAAAAAAAAAAAAAAGTGGGTTCTTGCTGTTGCCCAGGCTGGAATGCAGTAGTGCCATCATAGCTCACTGCAGCCTCGAACTCCTGGGCTGAAGGGGATACTCCTGCCTCAGCCTCCCAAGCAGGTGAGATTAAGGGCTTGAGCCACTGTGCCTGGATCCGCAGGTCACATTTTAAGGAGGAAGAGCCTAGAAGACATCTGGTATTTAAAACAAAACTCATCTTTTTTTTTTTTAATTATCAAAAATGATTTCTTTGAGATGAAGTAACTACATAGATTTTGCAGTACTATGGAATACTTATATTTAAAGTTACAAACACAAAGACTCATCTTATAAACTTGCTCCCATCCCAATTATCTCCCTTGTGCCTGTGATTCCATTATTCAATTTCATATTTTTGATAGATGCTGATTTTTTTCCATTCTCAATCTTATGCCCGAATCAGTTGATTTCTTTTCCCCATTCATTGGCTTTTCCTGCCTTTGGTCTGTTGTCCCTCCACAGCAGCCTGTTGCTATTTAGCACTTTTTTTTTTTTTTTTTTGAGATGGAGTCTTACTCTGTTGCCCAGGCTGGAGTGCAATGGCGTGATCTCGGCTCACTGCAAGCTCCGCCACCACTACGCCCAAATAATTTTTTGTATTTTTAGTAGAGACGGCGTTTCACCATGTTAGCCAGGCTGGTCTCGATCTCCTGACCCCATGACCCTCCCACTTCGGCCTCCCAAAGTGCTGGGATTACAGGCATGAGCCACCATGCCTGGCTGCTATTTAGCTTTCTTAAAACAGGTCATCCCCTTAAAAACTTACGGGAGTTGATTACCTGACTCCTCAAATTGAAATTCCTTGATTTGGACCTCAAACCTCTCCAATGTATTGTTTGTGTCAGAAAATGTTGTAGCATTCTTTTTTTAATGGACCCAAAAAATGTACATATTTGTGTACATGTTTTAATATACGTATGCTGTAAAATGGCTAAATTGAGCTAATTAACATAGGCACACCCCATATGCTTTTCATTTTTTTTGTAGTGAGAACACTTAAAAATCTCAACGATTTTTAGGCCAGGCACGGTGGCTGACACCTGTAATCCCAGCACTTTGGGAGGCCGAGGCGGATGGATCGCTTGAAGTCAGGAGTTCGAGACCAGCCTGGTCAATGTGGTGAAACCCTGTCTCTACTAAAAATACAAAAAAATTAGCCAGGCATGGTGGCACATGCCTGTAGTCCCAGCTATTCGGGATGCTGAGGCAGGAGAATGGCTTGAACCCTGAGGGCAGAGGTTGCAGTGAGCCAAGATTGCACCATTGCACTCCAGCCTGGGCCACAGAGCGAACCTACATCTTTTTTAAAAAAAATAAAAAATAACAGTGATTATTCAATATAATACATTAGGTATAGTTGCCATATTGTTTGATAAGTGTCTTGAACTTACTCCTGTCTAACTGGAATTTTAAATTCTTTGACCAGCATCTACCAACCCCTACCTCACTCCCCCAGTGCATCGTAACCACCATTCTATTCTCTGCTTCTGTGAATTCATTTTTAGATTCTGCATATATATGACATCACATGTTTGTCTCTCTGTGCCTCGCTTTTTTTTTTTTTTTTTTTTTTTCTTGAGATAGGGTCTCACTCCATCACCCGAGACTAGAGTGCAGTGGCACAATCACGGCTCCCTGCAGCCTCGGCCCCTGGGGCTTAGGTGATCCTCCCACCTCAGCTTCCCAAGCAGCTGAGACTATAGGCATACACCAGTATGCCCAGCTAATTTTTGTGGGGTTTTTTGTTGTTGTTGTTGGTATTTGTTTGTAGAGATGGGGTTTTACCATATTGCCTAGGCTGGTCAAACTCCTAGGCTCAAGCCATCCCAAAGCGCTAGGATTATAGGCATAAGCCCCCCTGCCCAGCCCTGCCTGGCTTATTTTAATTAACAAATGTCCTCCAGGTTCATCTAAGTTGTTGCAAATGATAAGACTTCTTCCTTTTTAAGTCTGAATAGTATCCCATTGTGTATATGAACCACAATGTCTTTGTCCATTCATCTGTTGAAGGACATAGGTTGATTCCGTATCTTGGCTCTTGCGAATAATGTTGCTATGAACATAGGAGCGCAGATACCTCAACACAGAGCTCATTTCCTCTGGAATCCCAGTAGTGGCATTGCTGGATCATGTGGTAGTCTTATTTTTAATTTTTTGAGGAACCTACATATTGTTTTCTATAGTGGCTGCACTCATTTACATTCTCACTGACAGAGTGTACAAGGGTTCCCTTTTCTCCACATTCTTTGAGCTATTTTGAAATATAGAATAGACTTTTGTAAATTATAGTCACCCTCCCAGTCTATCAAACCCTAGAGCTTATTTCTTCTATCAAACTGTATATTCGTACCCATGAATCAAGCTCTCACCTCCCTTTCCCCTACCCCTCCCAGCCTCTGGTAACCATTAATCTATTCTCTATCTTCATGAGATCTGCTGTCTCGGCTCCTACATATGAGTGAGAACATGCAATATTTGTCTTCCTGTACTTGCCTCGTTTCACTTAACGATTCTAGTGCCATCACGTTGCTGCAAATGAGTGCCATACTTTTTATGGCTGAATATTCTGTTGTGTATATATCTCCCCAATTTTTTTTTTTTTTTTTTTGAGACAATCTTGCTCTGTTGCCCAGGCTGCAGTACAGTGGTGCTATCATGGCTCACTGCAGCCTCTGCCTCCCAGTTTCAAGCAATTCTCCTGCCTCACCCTCCCAGGGAGCTGGGACTACAAGTGTGCACCACCATGGCTGGCTAATTTTTTATTTTTAGTAGAGATGGGTTTTCACTATATTTCCCAGGCTGGTCTCGAGCTCCTGATCTCAGGTGATCCACCTGCCTCGGCTTCCCAAAGTGCTGGGATTACAGGCGTGAGCCACCACGCCCGGCCTGTACCACATTTTTTTGTATCCATTCATCCACTGATGGGCACTTAGGTTGATTCCATATTTCAGCTGTTGTGAATAGTGCTGCAATAGACATAGGAGTGCAGGTATCTCTTTGATATATTGATTTCCTTTCTATTGGATATATACCCAGTAGTGGAATTGCTAGATATATGGTAGTTCTATTTTTTTAGGAATTTCCATATAGTTTTCTATATTGGCTGTACTAATTTATGTCTCATCAACTGTGTACAAGGAATTCCCTTTCTCCACAACCTTGCCAGCATCTGTTACTTCTTGTCTTTGTGTGTGTGTGTGTGTGTGTGTGTGTGTGTGTGTGTGTGTGTGTGTCCTTTTTTAAAATTTTACTTTAAATTCTGGGATACATGCGTAGAACACGCAGGTTTGTTACACAGGTATACATTTGCCATGGTGGTTTGCTGCACCTATCAACTCATTATCTAGGTTTTAAGCCCCGCATGCATTAGGTATTTGTCCTAATGCTCTCCCTCCCTTTGTCCCTCACCCCCCAAAAGGCCCCAGTGTGTGGTGTTCCTCTCCCTGTGTCTATGTGTTCTCATTGTTCAACTCCCACTTAGAACATGTGGTATTTGGTTTTCTGTTCCTGTGTTAGTTTGCTGAGAATGATGGTTTCCAGCTTCATCCATGTCCCTGCAAAGGACATGAACTCATACTTTTTTGTGGCTACATAGCATTCCGTGGTATATATGTGCCACATTTTCTTTATCCAGTCTATCATTGATGGGCATTTGAGTTGGTTCCAAGTCTTTGCTATTGTAAATAGTGCTGCAATAAACATATGTGTGCATGTGTTTTTATAGTAGAATGATTTATAATCCTTTGGGTATATACCCAGTAATGGGATTGGTGAGTCAAATGGTATTTCCGGCTCTAGATCCTTGAGGAATTTGCCATGTTGTCTTCCACGGTGGTTGAACTAATTTACACTCCCACCAACAGTGTAAAAGCGTTCCTTTTTCGCCACAGCCTCGCCAGCATCTGTTTCCTGACTTTTTAATAATGGCCATTCTAACTGGCATGAGATGGTATTTCATTGTGGTTTTGATTTTCATTTCTCTAATGACCAGTGGTGATCTTTTTTTCATGTTTGTTGGACGCATAAATGTCATCTTTTGAGAAGTGTCTGTTCATATCCTTCGCCTACCTTTTTACGGGGTTGTTGTTTTTTTTTTCTTGTAAATTTGTTGAAGTTCCTTGTAGATTCTGGATATTAGACTTTTGTCAGATGGATAGATTGCAAAAATTTTCTCCTATTCTGTAGGTTACCTGTTAACTCTGATGATGATTTCTTTTGCTGTGCAGGAGCTCTTTCATTTAATTCGATTCCATTTGTCTATTTTGACTTTTGTTGCAATTGCTTTTGGTGTTTTAGTCATGAAGTCTTTGCCCATGCCTATGTCCTGAATGGTATTGCCTAGGTTTTCTTCTAGGGTTTTTGTGGTTTTGGGTTTTACATTTAAGTCTTTAATCCATCTTGAGTTAATTTTTGTATAAGGTGTAAGGAAGGGGTCCAGTTTCTGTTTTCTGCATATGGCTAGCCAGTTTTCCCAGCATCATCTATTTATTTTATTTTGAGATGGAGTTTTGCTCTTGTTGCCCAGGCTGGAGTGCAATGGCATGATCTCAGCTCACTGCAGCCTCTGGCTCCCAGGTTCAAGCAATTCTCCTGCCTCAGCCTCCTGAGTAGCTGGGATTACAGGCATGAGCCACCATGCCCAGCTAATTTTTTTTTTTTTTTTTTTTTAGTAGAGACGGGGTTTCTCTATGTTGGTCAGGCTGGTCTCGAACTCCCGACCTCAGGTGATCCACCTGCCTCGGCCTCCCAAAGTGCTGGGATTACAGGTGTGAGCCACTGTGCCCGGCCTTCCCAGCACCATTTATTAAATTAGGGAATCCTTTCCCCATTGCTTGTTTTTGTGGGGTTTATCGAAGATCAGATGGTTGTAGATGTGTGGTGTTATCTCTAAGGTCTCTGTTCTGTTCCATTGGTCTATATATCTGTTTTGGTACCAATACCATGCTGTTTTGGTTACTGTAGCCTTGTAGTATAGTTTGAAGTCAGGTAGTGTGATGCCTCCAGCTTTGTTCTTTTTGCTTAGGATTGTCTTGGCTTGTCTTGGCTATACAGGCTCTTTTTTGGTTCCATATGAAATTTCAAGTAGTTTTTTCTAATTCTGTGAAGAAAGTCAATTGTAGCTTGATGGGAATAGCATTGAATCTATAAATCATTTTGGGCAGTATGGCCATTTTCATGATATTGATTCTGCCTATCCATGAGCATGGAATGTTTTTCAATTTGTATCCTCTTACTTCCTCGAGCATTGGTTTGTAGTTCTCCTTGAAGAGGTCCTTCACATCCCATGTAAGTTGGATTCTTAGGTATTTTATTCTTTGTAGCAATTGTGTGTGGGGGTTCACTTGTGATTTGGCTCTCTGCTTGTCTATTGTTGGTGTATAGGAATGCTTGTGATTTTTGCACACTGATTTTGTATTTTAAGACTTTGCTGAAGTTGCTTATCCGTTTAAGGAGTTTTTGGGCTGAGAAGATGAGATTTTCTAAATGTTCAATCATATCGTCTGCAACCAGAGACAATTTGACTTCCTCTATTCCTATTTGAATACCTTTATTTCTCTTGCCTGATTGCCCTGGCCAGAACTTCCAATACTACATTGAATAGGAGTGGTGAGAGAGGGCATCCTTGTCTTGTGCTGGTTTTCAAAGGGAATGCTTCCAACTTTTGCCCATTGGCTATGGGTTTGTCATAAATAGCTCTTATTATTTTGAGATGTTCCATCAATACCTAGTTTATTGAGAGTTTTTAGCATGAAGGGATTTTGAGTTTTATTGAGTATCTTGAACCAGTTTTGCATCCTAGGGATGAAGCCGACTTGGTCATGGTGGATAAGCTTTTGGATGTGCTGCTGGATTCAGTTTGCCAGTATTTTATTGAGGATTTTTGCATTGATGTTCATCAGGGATATCGACCTGAAATTTTTTTTTGTTGTTGTGTCTCTGACAGGTTTTGGTATCAGGATGATACTGGCCTCATAAAATGGGTTAGGGAGGAGTCCCTCTTTTTCTATTTGGAATAGTTTCAGAAGGAATGGTACCAGCTCCTTTTTGTACCGCTGGTGGAATTCCATCTGGTCCTGGGCTTTTTTCGGTTAGTAGGCTATTCTTGCCTCAATTTCAGAACTTGTTATTAGTCTATTCAGGGATTTGACTTCTTCCTGGTTTAGTTTTGGGAGGGTGTATGTGTCCAGGAATTTATCCATTTCTTCTAGATTTTCTAGTTTATTTGTGGAGAGGTGTTTATAGTATTCTCTGATGGTAGTCTGTATTTCTGTGGGATCAGTGGTGATATCCCCTTTATCATTTTTTACTGTATCTGATTCTTCTGTTTTCTTCTTGATTAGTCTAGCTAGAAGTCTATTTTGTTAATCTTCATAAAAGCAGCTCCTGGATTCATTGATTTTTTTTTTAAGGGCTTTTTTTGTCTCTATTTCCTTCAGTTCTGCTCTGATCTTAGTTATTTCTTGTCTTCTGCTAGCTTTTGAATTTGTTTGCTCTTGCTTCTCTAATTATTTTAATTGTGATGTTAGGGTATCAGTTTTTGATCTTTCCAGCTTCCTGATGGGGGCATTTTAGTGCTATAAATTTCCCTCTTAATACTGCTTTAGCTGTGTCCCAGAGATTCTGGTACGTTGTCTTTGTTCTCATTGGTTTCACAGAACTTCTTTATTTCTGACTTAATTTCATTATTTACCTAGTAGTCATTCAGGATCAGGTTGTTCAATTTCCACATAGTTGTGTGGTTTTGAGTGAGTTTCTTAATCCTGAGTTCTAATTTGATTGCACTGTGGTCTGAGAGACAGTTTCTTATGATTTCCATTCTTTTGCATTTGCCAAGGACTGTTTTACTTCCAATTATGTGGTCGATTTTAGAGTAAGTGCTATGTGGTGCTGAGAAGAATGTATATTCTGCTGATTTGGGGCGGAGAGTTCTGTAGATGTCTAATAGGTCCGCTTGGTCCAGAGCTGAGTTCAAGTCCTGAATATCCTTGTTAATTTTCTGTCTCATTGCTCTAATATTGACAGTGGGGTGTTAAAGTCTCCCACTATTATTGTGTGGGAGTTTAGTCTCTTTGTAGGTCTCTAAGAACTTGCTTTATGAGTCTGGGTGCTCCTGTATTGGGTGCATATATATTTAGGATAGTTAGCTCTTCTTGTTGCATTGATCCCTTTACCATTACGTAATGCCTTTGTTTGTCTTTTTTGATCTTTGTTGGTTTAAAGTCTGTTTTTTCAGAGACTAGGATTGTAACTCCTGCATTTTTTTTCTTTCCATTTGCTTGGTTAATATTCCTCCATCCCTTTATTTTGAGCCTATGTGTGTCTTTGCACATGAGATGGGCCTCCTGAATACAGCACACTGATGGGTCTTGACTCTTAATCCAATTTGCCAGTCTGTGTCTTTTAATTTGGGCATTTAGTCCATTTACATTTAAGGTTAATATTGTTATGTGTGAATTTGATCCTGACATCATGATGCTAGCTGGTTATTTTGCACATTAGTTGATGCAGTTTCTTCATACTGTTGTTGGTCTTTATATTTTGTTGTTTTTTTGCAGTGGCTGGTACTGGTTTTTCCTTTCCATATTTAGTACTTCCTTCAGGAGCTCTTGTAAGGCAGGCCTGGTGGTGACAAAATCCCTCAGCATTTGCTTGTCTGTAAAGGATTTTATTTATCCTCTGCTTATGAAGCCTTAGTTTGGCTGGATATGAAATTCTGGGTTGAAAATTCTTTTCTTTAAGAATGTCAAGGCTGGGCTCATGCCTGTAATCCCAGCACTTTGGCAGGCCGAGGTGGGTGGATCACCTGAGATCAGGAGTTTGAGACCAGCCTGGCCAACATGGTGAAACCCCATCTCTACTAAAAATACAAAATTAGCCAGGTATGGTGGTGGGTGCCTGTAATCCCAGCTACTGGGGAGGCTGAGGCAAGAGAATTGCTTGAATCCGGGAGGCAGAGGTTGCAGGGAGCTGAGATCGCGCTATCGCACCCCAACCTGGGCAACAAGAGTGAAACTCTAGCTCAAGAAAATAAATGTTGAATATTGCCCCCCACTCTCTTCTGGCTTGTAGGGTTTCTGCAGAGAGATCTGCTGTTAGTCTGATGGGCTTCCCTTTGTAGGTAACTTGACCTTTCTCTCTGGCTGCCCTTAACATTTTTTCCTTCATTTCAACCTTAGAGAATCTGACGATTATGTATCTTGGGGTTGCTCTTCTCGAGAAGTATCTTAGTGGTGTTCTCTGCATTTCCTGAATTTGAATGTTGGCCTGTCTTGCTAGGTTGGGGAAGTTCTCCTGGAAAATATCCTGAAGTATGTTTTACAACTTGGTTCCATTCTCCCCGTCACTTTCAGGTATACCAATCAATTGTAGGTTTGGTCTTTTCACATAGTCTCATATTTCTTGGAGGCTTTGTTCGTTCCTTTTCATTCTTTTTTCTCTAATCTTGTCTTCATGCCTTATTTCAGTAAGTTGATCTTCAATCTCTAATATCCTTTCTTCTGCTTGATTGACTTGGCTATTGATGTTTGCTTGTGCTTCACAAGCTTCCTGCTGTGTTTTTCAGCTCCATCAGGTAATTTATGTTCCTCTCAAAACTGGTTATTCTAGTTAGCAGTTCCTATAATCTTTTATCAAGGTTCTTAGCCTCCTTGCATTGAGTTAGAACATGCTCCTTTAGCTCAGAGCTAAAGTTTGTTATTACCCACCTTCTGAAGCCTACTTCTGTCAATTCATCAATCTCATTCTCCATCCAGTTTTGTGCCCTTGCTGGAGAGGAGTTGCAATCATTTGGACGAGGTGAGGCATTCTGGTCTTTGGAATTTTCAGCATTTTTGCGCTGGTTTTTCCTCATCTTCATGGATTTACCTACCTTTGATCTTTGAAGCTGATGACCTTTGGATGGCGTTTCTGTGTGGGGGTCCTTTTTGTTGATGTTGATGTTGTTGCTTTCTGTTTTCCTTCTAACAGGCCCCTCTGCTGCAGTTCTGCTGCAGTTTGCTGGAGGTCCACTCCAGACCCTGTTCACCTGGGTATCACCAGTGGAGGCTAACAGAAAAACAAAGATTGCTTCCTGCTCCTTCCTCTGGAAGCTTCGTCCCAGGGGGGCACCGGCCTGATGCCGGCTGGAGCTCTCCTGTATGAGGTGTCTGTTGACCCCTGCTGGGAGGTGTCTCCCAGTCAGGAGGCACAGGGATCAGGGACCCACTTGGGAAGGCAGTCTGTCCCTTAGCAGAGCTGGTGTGCTGTGCTGGGAGAATCCTTCTTGTCAGGATCAGCTGTTCTCTTCGGAGCTGACAGGCAGGAACAATTAAGTCAGCTGAAGCTGCACCCACAGCCGCCCCTTCCCCCAGGTGCTCTGTCCCAGGGAGGTGGGAATTTTATCTGTATGCCCCTGACTGGGGCTGTTACCTTTCCTGCAAAGTATGCCCTGCCCAGTGAGGAGGAATCTAAAGAAGCAGTCTGGCCATGGCTGCTTAGCCTATGCCATGGTGAATTCCCACCCAGTCTAAACCTCCTATCTCCTTAGCACTGTTGGGAAAACTGCCTACTAAAGCCTCAGTAATGGCGGATGCCCCTTCCTGCACCAAGCTTGGTCATCCCAGGTTGACTTGAGACTGCTGTGCTGGCAGTGAGAATTTCAAGCCGGTGGATCTTAGCTTGCTGGGCTCCGTGGGAGTGGCATCTGCTGAGCGAGACCACGTGGCTCTCTGGCTTCAGCCCCCTTTCCATTTCCAGAGGAGTGAACGGTTCTGTCTCACTGGGGTTCCAGGCGCCACTGGGGTATGAAAAAAACTCTTGCAGTTAGTTCAATGTCTCCCAAACACTCGCCCAGTTTTGTGTTTGAAACCTAGGGCCCTGATGGTGTTATCACATGAGGGAAGCTCCTGATCTGCAGATTACAAAAACCAAGGGAAAAGGGTAGTATCCGGCTGGGTAGCACAGTCCCTCACGGCTTCCCTTGGCTGCGGGAGGGAGGTCCCCTGGCCCCTTGAGTTTCTGGGGTGAAGCGACGCCCCACTCTGCTTCTGCTCACTCTCCATGGGTTGTACCCACAGCCTAACCCCTGTGAGATGAACTGGGTACCTCAGTTGTAAATGCAGAAATCGCCCGCCTTCTGCATTGTTCTCACTGGGAGCTGCAAACCAGAGCTCTTCCTATTCTATCTTGGCCCCTCCCCTCTTTCTTGTCTTGTTTTATAAAAGCCATTTTAACTGTGGTGAGATGATATCTCATTGTGGTTTCAATTTGCATTTATCTGGTTAGTGATACTGAGCTTTTTTTTTTTTTCTTTTAAGACAAGGTCTCACTCTGTTACTCAGACTGGAGTACAGTAGCTCAATTATAGCTCACTGCAGCATCAGCCTCCTGGGCTCAAGCCAGAAGCCTCCCACCTCAGCCTCCCAAGTAGCTGGGACCACAGACAGGCAGGCACTACCACTCCCAGCTAATTATTATTATTATTTTTGGCAGAGGTGGGGTCTCTCTATGTTGCCCAGGCTGGTCTTGAAATCCTGGGCTAAAGCAGTCCTCCCACCTCAGCCTCATGCAGTGCTGGGATTATAGGTGTGAGCCAACAGGCCTGGTCCCTTTGCCCAATTTTAAATTGGGTGTTTATTTTCTTATCAATGAGTTATAAGACTTCTTTATATATTCTGGATACAATTCTCTTATCAGACGTATGAGTTGAAATATATTTTTCTTGTTCTGTGGGTTGTCTTTTCACTTTGATAGTGTGTTTCTTGTTTTGTTTGGTTGTTTTTAGATGGGGTCTTGCTCTGTCACCCAGGCTGGAGTGCAGTGGCACAATCATGGCTCACTGCAGTTGCTACGTCCTGGGCTCAAGCAATCCTCCCACCTCAGCCTCCCAAGTAGCTGGGACTACACCACCATGCCTGGCTAATTGAAAAAATTTTTTTGTAGAGACGAGTTCTACCTGTGTTGCCCAGGCTGGTCTCAGATTCCTGGGCTCAAGAAATCCTCCTGCCTTGGCCTCCCAAGGTGCTGCGGTTATAGGTGTGAGCCATCATGCCTGGCCAATGGCATTATAAGCACAAAAGTTTTCCATTTTGATGAGGTCTAATTTATCTGTTTTTTTTTTTTTTTTTGGTCACTTTTGTTGTCATTTGAAGAAACTAAAGCCTAATCCAAGGTTGTGAGAACGTTTTCCCGTTTTAAGAATTGTGTAGTTCTAACTCTTACATTTAGGTCTATGCTCCATTTGGAGTGAATTTTCGTGTGTGGTTTAGGAAGCGGTCTAACTTCATTCTCCTGCATGTGGATATCCAGTTGTCCTGGCACCATCTGTGCAAAAGATAGTTGTTTCCCCATTAAGTTTTTCTGACACCTTGGTCAATTCATATTTGACAATACATGTAAAGATTTATTTTTATGTTTTTTGAGATGAGGTCTCACGCTGTCACCAGGCTGGAGTGCAGTAGCATGTTCACTGTTCACTGCAGCCCCAACCTCCCAGGCTCAAATAATCTTCCTACTTCGCCTCTCAAGTAGCTGGAATTACAGGTGTGCACCACCATGCCCAACTAAGTTTTGTATTTTTGTAGAAATGGAATTTCACCATTTTGCCTAGGTTGGTCTCGAATTCTGGGCTCAAGCAATCCTTCTACCTCAGCCTCACAAAGTGTTGGGGTTATAGGTGTGACCCGCTGTGCCTGGCCAAAGTTTTAGACCCTCAATCTATGTCTATCTTATGTCAGTCTCACATAGTCTTATTGTAGTTTTATATCTTGTTCCTTCTTTCAAGATTGTTTTGGCTACTCTGGGTCCCTTGCGTTTCCGTATGAATTTTAGGATCAGTGTGCGAATCTTCTTAACTTGGAGCAGATGCTATAGAAGACTCCCAATAGTGAACTGAGGACCAAAAGCCTCTACATGGTGAAGGAAAGATTAGGGAACCAGGCAGGTTATTTACTGGTACTAGGTGTATTTTGGAAATTTCCTAAAGAGTTGTTACCTCTGGGGGTGAGGGTACTCCCTACTGCCATGCAGGCCTCAATTTCCAAATGGTTCAGTCAAAAGACTGGATTTAGAGGATTAGAATTCCAAGAAATCCAAAGGTTCAGGAACAGAGGTGGCCAGGGCAGGGCTCCAGACAGCTCTATGTAGACCAGGCCCTGGAGGAGAGTTGAAGGTTATGTGTTGTTTCCACATTGACCTAAAGCAATGGAGACTGGCTTAGACTCTTACTGCTATTCAATCCTTCCTTTAAAGGGCCAGTGTCCTCTTTTGATGAAGGCTCCCACAGAACTGACTAGGAAGGGCCATTCAATGGCCTAGGGCCAAAGTCCTTTTGGTTGTACACATGAGCTGGTGTGTTCTCAAGTGGGTATATAGCAAAGGGTTAAATACATGAGCTTTGCTCTCAGGACTGGGATTGAAATCTGAGTCTTACTATTTCTATCTGGGTAAACCTGGTTGAGTTTCTTATCCTCTGAGCATGAGTCATTCTGTTTTTGAGATGGTCTCACTCTGCTGTCCAGGCTGGAGTGCAGTGGTGCGATCACGGCTTCCTGCAGCCTCGACCTGCTGGGCTCTGAGCATCAGTTTTGTTACTTCTACACACCTTGTAGTGTTCTTTTATTGGGTGGGGGTAGGGGGTGACATAGGATAATGCAGGGGAAGCCTTGGCACAGTGCGTGACTCAGTGAGTGGAAGATGCTATTTTGGACAGACCCCTGAGCTTCCCAGAAAGCTTTCAGACTCTCTTGAGGACATTGTGTGCCATGGGATGTTCCTTGGAACCAAGGCACTCATATTAGCATCATATATAATACAAAATAACTAAGTAGAAACGTCTGGCCATTCCCTCATATTCTGAGAGTCTTCTGTTTGTTTGCACTGTGTGGCCATGAGGCCTTTGTTCTGGTGTGATGATGTTGGCACTTGGGGTAGATGCCAGTGGAAGAACTCAGTCATTTGACTTAAAAAGGGGAGTAGGGGACAGGGAGGAAGAGGGGAAAGCTCGGCAGTAGGAAAATGGGTGGAGAGGAATATGGAGGGAGAGTTGGACTGATGCCGGAAGAAGTAGAAGTCTTGTGTCGATGTTGAAAAGCAGTATTTCCACAAAGTTCTGCCTTGTCATAGGTGGGGTTGTCGTCTTTCATACCCACAAGAAATCTTCCATAAAGGTCTGTACTACTCTTCATGGCTTTGAAGTAGGTTTTGTGCTTTAAGAAAGTGTTCTGGATGCATAGAGATGTTGAGATAGGACAGTAAGGCAAGAGGACAGTGGCTGAATCTTTTTCTTACCTATATCTGATGTGATTCCTTCACGCTAACCTCCTGCTGGATCTGCAGAGCTGGAAGGGGAATTTGATGGTGGGTGCTTTGGGTGGAGAGGGTGCTGTGGGAGCAGTGGGTACAAGCTGGTAACAACCAGCTCCTACAAGACACAAACTCCATCCAGGACTGTATTTCCGGGTTCTTCTTCCTCATGGCTTGAATCAAGAGGGGAACATAAGGGGTCAATGATTTGACCCACAGTGAACTCAGTAGTAAGCACCAAGCCTGTTGAAATGCTTTGCATGTATTTCTTTCCCCTTTCCGGCTGGATGGTCCATTGGCACCCATCACTTCTCTGCTGTCTCCTAAGCTAGAAACCTGGGATCCATATATCCTAGATACATAGATAGGTTATCTAGAATAGTAAGGGCTTGTAATCCTAGGCCCTTACTACTCCTCTATCAAGAATGGGCAGGTGTGTTGTCTTTAGCAAATGTTAGTCACATGAGTGTCCATAGTGGTCTCAGGCATTCCCGTGAAGCTTCTATGCTACAGGCAGGCCTGGGGGCAAGTGTGCAGGTACCAGCCTGGAGTCTGGGGCTGGGAGGACCTGCTGGGCACTGGGTTTTACTGGGGTAGTGCTGAGGTCCAAGGTTGAATCTGGGACTCGCTTCCCTCTCTTCCCCCCATGCAGAGGGTGTTCCGATGTGTGCTGCGCTGCCTGCGGCTGAGGGACGGGTCGGCACAGGTCCTGTGAACATGTCCTCCCTGCCCTCTCCAATGCGTCTTTTCTTAATATTTGCATGCAACACCCAGGTGCTGTCATCTCTCACATGGTTTTCTTAGCGCTTAGGGTATTTTCATGCACGGATAGTTGAAGATGTTTCCATGGGGGGACAAGCACTGAAAGTCCTCCTCCAGTATCTCGCAGCTGTCCTGTTGCAGCATGCTGCATGTATTAACTCACGGAATCTTCCTATCAACTCTACAAGGTGGATGCTATTACTATCTCTACCTCAACCAGGGAACTGAGACAGAGGTGGGTACGTTGCCAAGGTCACAAAGCTGCTAAGTGTCAGAAGCCAGACAGTCTGGCTCCAGAACAAGGTGTACAGACTCAGCCTGAGCCTGCAGGCCCGAGTTTCAATTCACAACCCCTCAAAAACTTGATATATGACTTGGGTGAGTACGAATGTCTCTGGACCCCATTTTCCTAGTCTATCACATGAGAGTAGCATAGGTGACTTGTCAGCTGCTTTCCTGCAGCCTACCCAATTCAGTGATTTCTATTCCTTAACAACACTGGGTGATCGCTTTACTGTCACCCACCATACTGTCCTCAATCCCACCTCTGCCACTAGCCCTGCCACTTCCTTCCCTGCCCCCAACTGCCTGAGCTGCTGCTCCGTGACCTTGTTAGATAACCTTGTGTATCAGTGTCCACATCTGCAATATCAGGGAAATACTTATCCCCTAGAGATCCCAGCTCTTCTGTTCC
Source organism: Pan paniscus (assembly GCF_029289425.2). Lineage (NCBI taxonomy): Eukaryota > Metazoa > Chordata > Mammalia > Primates > Hominidae > Pan > Pan paniscus. The sequence continues at coordinate 111,770,737 of NC_073257.2, forward strand.
GTTAGAATTTCATAGGACAAGATGAAAATAGAGGCAGTCACCTGCAGCATAGACATCTTTTGAGTATACAGAGATTTTTTTTTTTTTTTTGAGACAGGGTCTTGCTATCGCCCAGGCTGGGGTACAGTGGTGTGATCTTGGCTCATTGCAACCTCTGCCACCCAGGTTCAAGCAATTCTCAGCCACTTGATTAGCCAGGACTATTGGCATGCAGCACCATGCCCAGCTAATTTTTGTATTTTCAGTAGGGAAGGGGTTTCACCATGTTGGCCACGCTGGTCTCAAACTCTTGGCCTCAAGTGATCCGCCCACCTTGGCCTCCCAAAGTGCTGGTGGGATTACAGGTGTGAGCCACCACACTCGGCCTGAGTATATAGAGATTGTTGGAATCTTTGACAGAATGACTTTGGGCCTGCATTTCTTCAGTTAGCCTCTCCCATTCTCCCAGATCTGGACATCACTCATTGTCAAGAAGGCCTCCCCAGAAGCCCAGGAAAAACGTTCAGCTTAAACAAACAAACAAAAAAACCCGTTCAGCTTAAACATGGAAATCAAGAAAACATCCAAGGCCATTAGAAATGCTTTTATTTATAAAAGAACTACTTAAATATAAACATCTCTACATAGAAACACTCTTCACAAAAGGACTCTTGCATTACTGCCTTCTGACCACGACCAGCAGAGACACTGTGGATGTAAGGACTCCACGGTGTCTCCCGACTCCCAGGATTTTAAGGCTAAATGTACACTTGGAGGAACAGGGGCTGTAAGGCTATTTCTTCCCTTTCTTTTAAAAGACAAATTTCATGGTTTCCCATTCCAAGATAGGCTTCATAGCTGGGGAAGATCTTAAGATTCTTGGTCTAAGGGGTAAGCAAATATCTTCCTGAGACTGGGAGGTATGATCCGGCACTTGGGAATCTGGCTTTGAATGTCATCTCTGAAGCATGGAAGTTAGTGGTGAAAAAATCTTATTTCCAAGTCTAGGATAAGCTACTTCTGGAATGGCTTATCCCAATTCAAGTAAATCACAGGTGTTATGTTGTCTGCATCTATGGATGTAACTAAACAGTCATTAGGGTGCTTGGATGAAGAAGAAAGACATCCAGTCTTCCACTAGGCTCAACTGGTTTCAGCTCAAAGCAGAACTAATACTTTTAATGGAATGGCTGGAGCTCTCATACTGTTACTCTAGGAAAATCTATCAATTATTGAGTCCAGGGCAGGGGGGCCACCAGACATCACAGACTGTGTAAAGACCATCAAAAAGGTGTCATTGAGGTTGGGTTATGGTGGCTCACACCTGTAATCTCAGCAGGGAGGCGGGAGGGTTGCTTGAGCCCAGACGTTTAAGACCAGCCTGGGCAACATAGCAAGACCCCATCTCAGAAAAAAAAGGGGGGCAGTGATTGTACCTAACAACGGAAGAGAATCTTTCAGATGAAGGGTCAACAGAAAATAAAGACCCTAAACACTTCTAAAAGTAGAACGCAGTTGAATTTTGCATAACTAATCTGGGAATGGAGTAAAAGAAACAAGGTTACAGAAGGTAGTGCTTTAGGGACTTTAGAAATTAGGGGCAGTATGTATGAGAATGTGTGCTGGACACTGGAGGTGTCCCAGGAGCTTTGAAGCACTAGGTTTGGTTCAATCCCGACAAACTCCCAGCCATGTGCAAGCACTGCCTCACGGGGTGCCCAGAGCCATGAATTCTTTTCATCTGAGTTGGCATCCGGTCAGCTGAGCATGGAACATGGGGCCACCCCAAACGCCGTACAGCACAACCATTACCAACACTGTCTATTGCTAGAGCACAGCTTCCTGCATACATAGGACACTGGGCTTCTGACTGCAAGTTTCTCCTTTCCAAAAGCCAGCTCCAAGACTTGTCTCTCTTCTCATGGTCACTAAGTCATTTGCAAAGCCCCAGGGTCCATTTCAAATTCTAGAGATTCTAGTGAGCATCAAGGTTTACAACCCAATCGAGGAGAACAAGATCTGTGGTGTGCTCCACCATGCCATAGTTAAGCAACGCAGACAGGGCCTGTGTCTCAGGAGCAGGCGCCCTCTCGGTGGGCCGCCAGAACCCTCGGCGGACTGAAAGCAAAGGCAGCAAGGCTGGGTGGCAGGCAACGTGGGCTCAGGTGTACTCGGTTTTGCGGATATAATTGGAGGGAACGTAGCCCTTCTTCCCGTTAACCTCAGCTAACCACCACTCTGTATTTCCTGTAACATCTTTAAACTCGAGGATCTTGAGTTTCTGATTGGCTGACACGCTCAGCTCATTTGGGTTTCGTGCCTTGAAGGTGTAGACAGCAAAATAGACCTGTGTGAGGGAGAGAGAGAAAATGGGAAATTGCTGGGAGCAATGCCATCCAACAGCTTCGTGCGGTGTTGGGGAGGGTTCCACATCCACATGCCCACATGTGGCTACTGAGCCCCTGAAATATGGCCAGTGAGACAGAGGAACTGAATTTTTAATCTTATTTAATTTTAACTAAAATAAATTTAAATAGGTACATATGGATGACGGCTACCATAATAGGGATGACTAAAAGAAAACACCAATTTGGCCGGGCACAGTGGCTCATGCCTGTAATCCCAGCACTCTGGGAGGCTGAGATGGGTGGATCACCTGAAGTTGGGAATTTAAGACCAGCCTGGCCAACATGGTGAAACCCCACCTTACTAAAAATACAAAAATTAGCCGCGCGTGGTGGCACACACTTCTAATCCCAGCTACTCACGAGGCTGAGGCAGGAGAATTGCTCCAACCCAGGATGCAGAGGTTGCAGTGAGCCAAGATCGTGCCACTGGACTCCAGACCCTGGGCGACAGAGTGAGACTCTGTCTTGGAACAAACACCAATTTGGGAGGCTGAGGGCAGATCACTAGAGGTCAGGAGTTTCAGACCAGCTGGTCAACATGGTGTGAAACCCCATTTCTACCAAAAACACGAAAAATAAGCATGATGGTGAACACCTGTGATCCCAGCTACTCCAGAGGTTGTGGCAGGAGAATTGCCTGAACCCAGCAGGCAGAGGTTGCACCACTGCACTCCAGCCTGGGCAACAGAGCAAGACTCCATTTTAAAAAAACTACCTTTTCAGTCTTTTAGAATTGCTTTAAAGGGTGGAAGACGAGCATACTCTTTCATACCTCCAACACAAATTATGAAAAAGAAAAACCAGAAAACCACAACCAGCTTCAAAGAAAAGTTGATCTTTAGATGCCACAAACAAAGATCTCATGATCTAATGCCCATGGAAGGGAGGGGCTCAGGGAGGAGGAGAAGCCATGAGGCCCATGGGGGCCAGAGGGAGGGACACGTGCCCCAAGGGCTGGAGCTTTAGGACCTGGTCAGGGACTGGAGCTGAGACTACAACTACATTCCCTGCTCGAACTCAATCTAAGAAAGGTCCTTCTTTTCCCTTTGATGTGTCTATAATCACTGTCTGCTTGGTAGGCCCAGAATGGGGATGTTTGACCCGGGAAGTAGGTAGTAAGAGAAATCACCAGAAAAACGAGCATGCACAAAGCTCGGCTATGGCACTGAGGAATGTGCTATGGGAAGCCTGAACTGAGAAAGTGGGTAAAAACTGGACTCTTAGAATCCAGACAGTGGCAGAGGCAGCACCTCTACAACCCAGGACACGACTGGGCCTTCCCATGAGGGCAAATCCTTCTGGAGATGAGCTCGCAGACAAACCGACAGTCAACACAGGAAGATGCTCCACTGAAGAGCAAGCAAAGGCAACAAAGGGTGCAGCAAAGACTCTGCAGCTGTGAATCTGAAAATGGCTTTAAAGCATACAGGTTAGTTCAAGATATGGCCAGGTGTGGGTGGCTCATGCCTGTAATCCCAGCAAGTTGGGAGGCCAAGGCAGGCAGCGAGGTCAGGAGATCGAGACCATCCTGGCCAACATAGGGAAACCCTGTCTCTAATAAAGTAGTCCCAGCTACTCAGGAAGCTGAGGCAGGAGAATCGCTTGAACCTGGGAGGTGGAGGTTGCAGTGAGCTGAGATTGCGCCACTGCACTCCAGCCTGGGCGACAGAGCAAGACTCTGTCTCAAAAAAAAAAAAAAAAAAAAAAACCCCAAAACGTTTGAGATACAAAGCCTACAATCAAACTCATAAACGGGAACAGGCCATTACAAAGAGAATAGGAAAAACTGGGGCTGGGCACAATGGCTCACGCCTGTAATCCCAGCACTTTGGGAGGCCGAGGTGGGCGGATCACTTGAGGCCAGCAGTTCCAGACCAGCCTGGCCAACATGGTGAAGACTGTCTCTACTGAAAATACAAAAATTAGCTGGGTGTGTTGGTGTACACCCGTAATCCCAGCTACTCAGGAAGCTGAGGCATGAGAAATGAGAATTGCTTGAACTTGAGAGGTGGAGGTTGCAGTGAGCTGAGATCATGCATTCCATCCTGGGTGACAAACTCCTCAAAAAAAAAAAAAAAAAAAAGTATGGTTACTTGAATCAAAAACCAAACAAGTGGATTAAATGGATGTTATACAACTGAAGAATTAGTGAACTGGAAGAATAATGAAGTTGTCATTATGGCACCTTTTAAACACCCAGTGACACAGAGGGGTCCAGGAATAGCCTGTGAAGTATCAGCAGGGGAAGGTGCTCAGAAGGCTCTGATGGCAGAGATTCCTTGTGTGCTTGAAAGGTGTGTCTGTGAGCTCATCTCAGATCACCCCTAGGCCTCAGGCAAGCCGCTTCTGCCTCACCCCCGCTGGTACCCACAACACATCTGCTGCCGCCTGTGCCACAGTGGCAGGCTGCTTACGCGCTCACCTGGTTGCCTTCTGCCTCACTGCCGTCTGGCTCTGTACTTCTGTCTTCCGGAGCCTGGGCTGTTCTTGCACATCCTTTGACGAGGTCTTGACTTTGCCCATTTCGTCCTGGTACGGAGTAGCCAACTATTTCTGGATGCCTGAAGTTCCGGTAGCTCCTCGGCGTGGCAGTGGGTTGGTTTACGTCTCTAGCTACATCTGCAGAGTCCCCTGACCTTGGCTGGGAGGTAGAGTCTGGGTCCGAAGGGCATCTGGAAGGACTACTCTCTGAATTACTCGGATTTAGGGATGCACTGAGAGTTCCTTGGTCACATTCCTTTGGCGGAGGAGATGCATCTTGAGGCTGCTTCTGGCAAGACCCCGAGGTAAAGGATACAGCCATGCTGCTGGGGTTGAAGGTCAGGGTGCTGCCGCTGTTCTGGCGTGGGAACCTGGGGGAGGAGCTGCCGTGCTCAGACTCTGTGGAGGAGTGGCTACCCACGGAGGCATCGGAGTGGCTGCGGCGAGGATTGTAGGGCTTTAGGAAGGAGCTGTACACGAAGCCTTTGGTGACTACAAAGGAAACAGGAAATATAAACAAGAACTCTTAGCAGAAGGCTGGACAGACAGAGGGAGCATTGAGAGAAAAAAAACTGATCTAGGTTATTCATCTGTAAAATGAAGAGTAAAACAAAAACTCAAAAGCCAGGCCAATAGTGAGAGACACAAAATAAAATGCCTAGTGACAAAGCGGCTTGGAACAGTCCCAGGATGTGATGTGTGTAGGTAGAGATGAAGAGCCGCAGCTGCCTGCCGGTTCATTCATGTTCACAACCTCACGACAGATGCATGCTCAGGAGGCCCATGGCCAACTGAGAAGACAGCAATGAAAACAATCCATGTCTGGGAACCGGCATGGGAAGAGAATGTCATAGGACACTGAGATCATGCCTAAGAGAAAGGCTTGATTAAGTCTATGTTCAAATACAGCAAGTGTGGAAAAGACCGAGTTAAGAACCAGCCTCGGCCGCGCACGGGAGCTCATGCCTGTAATCCTAGCTCTTTGGGAAGCTGAGATGAGAGGATTGCTTGAGCCCAGTTCCCTGGTCAACACAGCGAGACTTCATCTCTATTTGAAACAAAACAAACTGGGTACACAGTGGCTCATACCTGTAATCCAGGCACTTTGGGTGGCTGAGGAGGGCAGATCACCAGAGGTCAGGAGTTCACAACCAGCCTGGCCAACATGGTGAAGCCCCGTCTCTATTAAAAATACGAAAATATTAGCCGGGTGTGGTGGTGCGCGCCTGTAATCCCAGCTACTCAGGAGGCTAAGGCAGGAGAATCGCTTGAACCCAGGAGCCAGAGGTTGCAGTGAGCCAAGACCACGCCATTGCACTCCAACCTGGGCAACAAGAACGAAACTCCGTCTCAAAAAATAAAATAAAATAAAAAAAAAGCCTTAGCTCAAGAAGCCCCTCCATAGACCTCCCTGCCCTCTTTCCCACCAGGACACGTGAATCCTTTGCTCTGAGACTCTGGATATACTGGAAGAATGTTCTAATGTAGGAAACTGTTTGTTAGAATATACACGTAACGTGTACTGCACATGGTTCACTTTAATAAATTGCCCAAGATGATGACCAAGGGGGCTTTCGGCTAAAACTCAAGTATAAACTAGGGATTGCGTGAGCATCCACGTGACAATTGTTCATAACACTGTCAAGGCACAGGCCCAGAGTATGTAGCCTCCACGAGAACAATGGCCATCGCTCTACTGATCTTTGATGCATTTCCTGTACCTGACAGCTGATCTGAATACTGTGGCTTCCTGCTACCACTTCTCAAGTTTGAGTAGATAAAAACTGAAGGATGGAGCAGTTTCTTAAACAGCTTGGGACTTTAGGTCCATCTGTCTTTGACCCCAGCAGTAGCTGTCACCTGATGTCACCCTAACAGGCTCCATCCTCTGTCCTTCCTGTCCCACTTTTAATCTCTCGTTCTGGGTAAGCAGAAGTGGGGAGAAAAAAAATCCACAAGATGCTTTTAAAGAAACCAAGAAATGTGACATTTTTCAGTTCTGGGTGGTGAATACATAGATGTCTGTCTAGATAGGGACCACAATCCCTACCTAAAATGCTTAGGGCCAGATATGTTTTGGAATTCAGATTCTTTTTAATTCTGGGAAGGTAGTCAAGTACCTATCCTATATATTTTGTAAAACCCCCCAGCAGGGTCAGCACCCCGTAATCAATTCTGTTAATGAATATTCAGAATGAGATCCTGTCATTTGCGGCCACATGGTTGAACCTGGAGGACATGTTAAGTGAAATGAGCCAGGCGCAGAAAGACAAATACCATATAATCTCATTCACGTGGAATCTAGACAAGTTGATCTCATAGAGGTTGAGAGTAGAATGCTAGATACCAGAGGCTGGGGGTGGTGGACGGGGAGGTGAGTCTGGGGAGAGGTTGCTCAACAGGTACAAAGTTAGGAGAAATAAGCTCTGGTGTTCTATTGCACAGTAAGGTTACTATAGCTAATGATAATGTATATTTCAAGATGGCTAGAAGCCAAGGATTCTGAATGACATCTCTGCAAAAAAATGACAAGTTTATAGCCTGGGCAACACAGGGAGACTGTCTCTACTAAAATAAAATTAACTGGGCATGGTCATGCATGCCTCTGGTCCCAGCTACTCAGGAGGCCGAGACAGGAGGATTGCTTGAGCCTGGGAGGTGGAGGCTGCAGTGAGCCAAGATTGTGCCACTACAATCCAGCCTGGGTGACAAAGCTAGACCCTATCTCAAAATTATCGCACCATACCCCATAGATACGAACAAGTATGTGTCAGTTATAAACTAAAACTTAAAGTATCTCACATAATTGCAAATAGGAAAGTTCTGATGTTTTTGTGTCATTCATGTTGGAGCTGTAGTCATCCATCCATGATGTGAGCAACCTCTTGGCTGAATCAGATTGCAATCAAGCATTTAAAAAAAAATAAGGCCAGGTGCCGTGGCTCATGCTTGTAATCCTGGCACTTTGGAAGGTCAAGGTGGGATGGATCACCTGAGGTTAGGAGTTGGAGACCAGCCTGGTCAACATGGTGAAACCCCGTCTCTACAAAAAATACAAAAAGTTAGCCAGGTGTGGTGGTGCATGCTACTTGTGAGGCTGAGGCAGGAGAATCACTTGAAGGCAGAGGTTGCAGTGAGCTAAGATCGTGCTGCTGCACTCTAGCCTGGGTGACAGAGCTAGACCCTGTCTTAAAAAATAATAAAAATGAAAAATACATACACATGACTATTCACACCAAAAGGGATGTTACAATTATAAATAGTCTCACATCACCTTCATTCAGGTTTTGGCAAAAGTGTTCTGAAAAAAATCCTTGTGTTTTAGAGCTTTTTGGATTTTGGAAAAAGGGATTACAGATCAGTATCATCCCTTGTATACTTACTTAAATTCTGTAAATCACTCTCCCTCCAAAAAAGTTGTAAGCTGTTTTTAAAGTAATTCCCTAAATAGTCATGAGGTAAAACTGTCATGGGGAGAAGAAAGCAAATGAAATCCCACAGGTTTTTAATTTCCACAAGACAAATTCATGGAAACTGGAAGAGGTGCTGGGTGCGGTGGTCACACCTATAATCCCAGCATTTTAGGAGGTCCAGGCAGGAGGATGGCTTGAACCTAGAAGTTGGAGACCAGCCTGGACAACATGGCAAGATGTAATATCTATAAAATTATTAAAAAATTAGCTGGGCATGATGGCATACCTGTAGTCCCAGCTAGGACAGGAGGATCCCTTGAACCCAGGAGTAATAAGCTATGATTGTGCCACTGCACTCCAGCCTGGACAACAGAGCAAGACTGCCACAAAAAAAAAAAAAAAAAAAAAAAAAAATTTGAAAAGAGGGCAGCTTATTTTGTGGCATACTGGGAACAGGCTAAGAAGGAACAGGATTCCGTGAGGCAGGACTTCCTGCCTGTAAGTGCTGTAAGATATGGCAAGAGCTTGCATGATAAGCAACAGTGTCTCCTCTGGAATTTGTCAAAACAAAAAGAGGTTTTGTTTCAGTAATGATCTTCACTCTCTAGAGAAGGTTAAGGTTATTTTTCAGGTTATTTTTCCCCTTAATCAAAGATACTTTTTGTTTTTTTTTCCTGGCCTAGTCCGGATTCGGGTGCAGCCAAAACTACTATTTTTTTTTTTCCAGTTACAATCCTCTGCTGCTTAAAATTCTTACCTCCATTGTCAATCAGCCAGCGGTTCTGACTGCCCATGGGGTCTTTTTTCTTAATCACACCCACCAGGTCACCTTCCAAAAGTGAGACATCCAAGTCTTGAGCAGCATTGAAGTTCCGTTCTGCCTGGAAGAGTTTTTCAGGGGGATACCTGGCCAGAAGGGAGGCCCGGAGTTCTTCTGACTGTAGCATGTAACTTGGCTGAAAGGTAAGACGTTAACAAAAATCTCTCAGTGGCCACTACCCCAGCAGCCATATTTCATCCCAACATGTGGCCAGAAATGAGGCAGGGACAGTCAGTCACTGCCCATCTCACTCCCATCAGATGTTTTTGTGATGAAGCCAGCCCATGTGGCTAGGTAAAAATCAAGAGCCCTTAGGCAATGTTTGATGCCTTTATAGTTAAGAAAATTTAACACACACCTATTCTTACATTTGTTTTCTTGTGACAAACGTGATTAAAATACCACTTAAAAAAAATCAAAATATCTAAGTGATATTAGTAGGTCGTCTTGTATTTTGTTAGGGACATTCTCGGTTAGGTTCATCTATCTTGACTTCCCCACCTGTGAAAACAAGGAAGTCATAAGAAAAAAGATAATAATAAATTCAGGCTGGGCATGGTGGCTCACACCTGTAATCCCAGCACTTTGGGAGGCCAAGGTGGGAAGATCACTTGAGGCCAGGACTTGGAGACCAGTCTGGTCAACATAGTGAAACCCTGTCTCTACTAAAAATACAATACAGGCATGGTAACGCATGCCTGTAATCCCAGCTACTCAAGAGGCTGAGGCAGGAGAATCACTTGAACCTGGGAGGGTGGAGGATGCAGTGAGCCAAGATCAGACCACTGCATTCCAGCCTGGGTGACAGAGCAAGGCTCTGTCTCAAAAAATCACAATTCTCCCTTTTAAGGTAATATAAATTAATGTCTATGGGATCATATGGGGCAAAAATATTGTAAGCGAAGATATATCAGCAGTCCTCTAGCTGGTGTGCCTTATGCTAATTTTTAAAATATGGAAGAACTGAGGTTAAAAAAGACTAACTCCAGGTAAAAAAGGAAGCCAACCATTAACTGTTTAGCTGTATTACTTTTATGAATACATGATAAAAAAAATAGGCCTGGCAGAATTATTATACCCTTAAATCAGTTTCCTGAATTAATTCATTGGTTCATTAATACTGGGTTAATCCCGCCCCCCCCCCCCAAAAAAAAAGCCTGGGCATGGTGGCTCATGCCTGTAATCCCAGCACTTTGGGAGGCTGAGGCGGACAGATCACAAGGTCAAGAGATCGAGACCACCCTGCCCAACATGGTAAAACCCCATCTCTACTAAAAAATACAAAAATTAGCTGGGCGTAGTGGCGTGTGCCTGTAGTCCCAGCTACTTGGGAGGCTGAAGCAGGAGAATTCACTTGAACCCAGAAGGCGCAGGTTGTAGTGAGCCGAGATCACACCACTGCACTCCAGCCTGGCAACAGAATGAAACTCTGTCTCAAAAAAAAAAAAAACAGTGAATGCATGAGCCCATGATGGGTGAGAATGCAACACTATTCTCCATTTATTATGAAATACAGAAACTCCAATAGTGGGATCTGGGCCTGGGGGCCTGGCTGCAGGGTTCCCACTCTTTACCCCGAGGCGGGGCTGCTGCTCTCAGTTCCCTACTCACCAGGCCCAGGAGTGGCTTTCGAGCAGACTGGCGGTCAATGGTTTTCCTCTCAAACGGCTTCTTGGTAGCTGGAAGAGACTCCGGGAAGAAGGTAAAAACCTGGAGTTGCTGCAGAACTCTGCTGTGCTCTTCGTGGAAGATGGCAATAAGGTTTCCCTCTCTGCCAGCCACTTTGAGTAACTGGAGTCCATGGGAAGAGCAGAGATAGAGAAAAGAAGAAAACACAATAAAAGATCCCAGAGACAAGAAGAAAACACGATGAAAGATCCCGGACTGACAAGTCTCCTTAGAACCACTGGAAGCTAAAGTTCAGCTGCAGCTCACTCTCTGAGCTACCGACACAGCAGCCTGATGCAAGACACAAGTTCTCCAGGGCACTGCCTGCGGGCCAGGTTGGCTGGCTCTTCTGGGAACTGCTCAAGAGGGAAAAGGATGTTTCAGAAGCCACAGGCTTCATGACACCATCAAGGGATTAAGATTTCCTGAGGGATGAACTAGTGACACGTTCAGTTTATCTAATTCAGATAATTTTTCAAACCATGCTACCATTTTTCCCAGAAAAATACCAGGCAAAGGCCATAGATGACCATCCCACTGAACGGGTAAGAAACTCACCGAAAGCAGTGGCTTTAATTGCTCCAGAGCCTGGTGCACAAAGTCACAGTGGGCTTCAGCGTAGCCGTGGACACAGTTGGTGAAGAGGCCCTGGGCGTACTGGTGGAACTTGGGCAGCTCATCCAGCAGCTGCGCATTCAGGGCCTCATAGTTGTTCCGGGCCGACTGCAGCTCCTCCAGGGTCTTCTTGTCCTTTAGCTTCTCTGCCCGTTCTGTACAGTTATAGAAGTCCAGGAGCTTGTCAAAGCGTTTCTGTACCAGCTTATGGGGCCCTGTAAACATGCTCAGTAACTGATTTAAGGGGGAGATGACAAGCCGCTCTGTCCTCTCCTTCTGTAGGGACGAGAAAGGCACATTGCTCAGCTGGACAGCATCCCACATTTGTGATTATCCAAGTCACTCTTAAGGCTGACTTTATTGTGTCCTGAACCACCTACTTCATTTCTAGTACACAAGCTAAACCCATACAGATATACAACAGTATTCTACTAACCCATCACTAGCCTCTACTTAAATACTCCACAAGACTTCTCACTAGATATCTTCAATTCCCAAATCAAGGAGTATGTAAAATATACTAATCTCACTTGACCTCCTTGAGGTGATAAATGCTAAGCTGCACACTGATATGATGTGTGCATTAGAAACCAGCCGTGAAGTTTACCTGGTAACATTTATTATGTGTACATGTCTACATAGCTTGAATTTAACTCCAGAGTTAGTTGTTACATAAATCTGAGGTGGAATAACTTTCATACACTCATAAACCTTTAATCATAACTAGGTAATACCCATTTTTTTTTTTTTTTTTTGAGACAGAGTCTTGCTCTGTCACCCAGGCTGGAGTGCAGTGGTGCAATCTCGGCTCACTGCAGCCTCAGCCTCCCAAGTAGTTGGGATTACAGGCGTCAGCCACTGCGCACAGCCCCCATTTTTATCTTCCAAAGAATTTTTCTCTTGGTTGGGAACGGTGGCTCATGCCCATAATCCCAGCACTTTGGGAGGCCAAGGTGGGCAGACCACTTGAGGTCAGAAGTTTGAGACCAGCCTGGCAAAACCCCGTCTCTACTAAAAATACAAAAATTAGGCAGGTATGGTGGTGCATGCCTGTAGTCCCAGCTCCTTGGGAGGCTGAGGCAGGAGAATCGCTTGAACCTGGGAGGCAGAGGTTGCAGTGAGCCGAGATTGTGCCACTGCACTGCAGCCTGGGTGACAGAGTGAGACTCCATCTCAAAACAAAAATAATAAATTTTTCTCTTTCTTTCTAACACACAGACATTAAGGGTAAGGCAATGAATACATAAAGAACATAAACAGGTACTTAGTAGTACTTAGTAGCATCTTATTAAAAATAATGTACAATTAGAACACCTGTCAGCTCCCCAGGTGGGCATGTCTTTTTCACTCTCGGGCCACTTATAGATCCCTACAAAACTATCAAACCCCATCCAGTTTTTTCTACAAGGGATTAAACAATCCCATATATATGGATTTAGGATTTCTCAAGAAATTTGGTCTTCAGTACTTCAAGTAATTTTTTTTTGAGACAGAGTTTCGCTCTTGTTGCCCAGGCTGGAGTACAATGGCATGATCTCGGCTCACCATGACCTCCACCTTCCAGGTTCAAGCAATTCTCCTGCCTCAGCCTCCCGAGTAGCTGGGATTACAGGTGTGTGCCACCACACCTGGCTAATTTTGTATTTTTAGTAGAGACGGGGTTTCTCCATGTTGGTCAGGCTGGTCTCAACTCCCAACCTCAGGTGATCCGCCCACCTCGGCCTCCCAAAATGCTGGGATTAGAGGCGTGAGCCACCGTGCCCGGACTTAAAGTAGTTTTTACCATCTCAAATCTCTTTGGTAACATATTAACTATATTCCTAAATATTTGTCTTCAAGGTTTTTTTTTTTTTTTTTGAGGCAGAGTCTTGCTCTGTTGCCCAGGCTGGAGTACAGTGGTGCTATCTTGGTTCATTGCAACCTCCTCCTCCTGGGTTCAAGCTATTCTCCGGCCTCGGCCTCCTGAGTACCTGGGATTACAGGTGCCCACCACCATGCCCTGCTAATTTTTGTATTTTTAGTAGCAGCAGGGTTTCACCACCTTGGCCAGGCTGGTCTTGAACTCCTGACCTCAAGGGATCTGCCTGCCTCTGCCTCTCAAAGTGCTAGGATTACAGGCATGAGCCACTGTGCCTGGACCCTCTTCAAGTTATTATTCCTATAGTTGCTTTTATTTGATCAGAGTTCACTGCCTAGTTTTCCTTTGTCCTCTGAAACTAAATTAATCACAAGCTATTTTTTAAAAAACCTGTTTGTACAGACACAGGTCCTACATCTCCGTTTAACTAATTGAAAGTCATGTTGTGAATATCAAACCCCAATATGAATATAGCTAAAGGATGACTAATATGCCTGGTGCCCAGGGCCTGTGTCCGTGGAACTGACTTGCATGAGCTGATGTATTTGAGATGACCCTGGGAAGGGGCCAACTTTTGAAGAAAAAGTTACTTACAAAGTTTGTGAAGAGCTGGTCACTGATGTAGCGATGCACCCTCTCGAACTGCTCCAGGTCCCGGTGTCCTCTCTCCATGCACACATCCCACATGCTCACAGCAGCCACCACTTTCACACATGCGGACTCCTGGAGCCAGTTAGGACAGACACAAGTCAGAACAGATAGAACTTTCCAGCTTTTGTCATACATCACCCTGAATAGCAGTCTTGGAAAAATGAGTTCCATAATTTGAAATTTTCTCACTAGTCTGGTATTTTAGCTTTGAAATAAGCATATTTTCATAAACTATGACTTACGGGGCACAGAGAAAAGTCTAAGACTTTTAATTCTTAAAAAAATTGTTGAGGGCTTTTATCATCTCTTTAGCATTCCCCTATGTCCCTAATAGGGTTTCTTAATTTACCAAAGAGTAAATTATCAAATTAGAACCAAGATGATTCCTATAGGATTAGGATAATGACCAGTCACCTCTCCTTCCTCAAGTCTTGGTTCATGCTGTCACCATCTCAAAGACAACTGTCCTGCCACGTTACTGATCCTCACAACCTGGTTTCCCATCCGACCCTGGCACTCCCAATAGCTCCTGCTGTGCTGCTTCCTTTTTTTGTCTTTGCAAAAAAATACCCTCTCACATGATTAGAATTGACTAATGCTTGCTTATTGTCGTGATCTCCCTCACCCACCCTCCTGGTAAAAATGCAAGCTCCACAAAGGTAGAGACTTTTGTCTGTTTTGTTTGCTGACTCCACTATCACATAGTCAACTCCTCCTGACAGTGACTGAGTTTGAACTCCAGGTTGGTTTTCCAGGCTTTCTTTCGAGAGCAGCCTGGCCAGCATGGTGAGACCCCATCTCTACAATGCTGGGCTGTAACCCAAACAAACTAAATACTCCATTAGTCTATTTCAAGGGCAAACAGAGAAAAGTCTAAGATTTTTAATTCTTAAAAAAGTGTTGAGGGCTTTTACCATCTCTTTGGCATTCCCCTATGTCCCTAATAGGGATTCTTAATTTACCAAAAAGTAAATTATCAAATTAGAACCAAGATGATTCCTATAGGATTAGGATAATGACCAGTCACCTCTCCTTCCTCAAGTCTTGGTTCATGCTGTCACCGTCTCAAAGACAACTGCCCTGCCGTGCTACTGATCATCACAACCTGGTTTCCCATTCCTAAGCAAAGTCCCTAAGCAAAACCATCAGTGCCTCATACATTGGTTTGAAGCTTTATTTTTATAACATTTTTAGACCTTTTGTCTTTAATATTTATATCTGTATATATAAAGCCAGGGCTTCATCAGTAAGATAACCCAGGGAATGTTGCTAATTCCTCTTGAGTGGGAGATCTAATGTGAAAAGTGATGTCCTCTTGTTTTCTTTTAAAGAAATGTTATAAAGTCCCCAAATATCAGCCCATATGCCAATGTAGATACCAAATTATCCAGCCAATGGCCCTCAGCTTATGTTCTTGCTGGTTTTCTCGCTGTTAGTCAATCTAATTTTATTATTGGGCAGGCTTTCCATTTTGTGGCATGACAAAACTGTTCAACATTTTCTCTCAATTTCTGTCAGCAGTCAGAACTAAATTGATACTTCCATCAGATGGTTTTCAACGTTACATATATCCCAACCCAAAATGTATCAGTCACTGCTATGGAGGTGAGCCTTTTAAGGGCTGAGGGCTCAGGTGTATAGTGTCACACTTTAGAAAACCTGGGGAGAAAATGGCCAACAGAGGGATATCAGCATGAGAGGGATATTAGGGGAAAGTCCTATGAAGCAGCAAGACAAAGAAACATACTCAGTAGCTGCCCCAATATTGTGTGTTTTATTTTTCTTGAGATGGAGTCTTACTCTCACCCAGGCTGGAGTGCAATGGCATGATCTCAGCTCACTGCAACCTCCACCTCCCAGCTTCAAGCAATTCTCCTGCCTCAGCCTCCTGAGTAGCTGGGATTACAGGTGCCTGCCATCATGCCCAGCTAATTTTTGTAGTTTTAGTAGAGACAGGGTTTCACCATGTTGGCCAGGTTGGTCTCAAACTCCTGACCTCAGCTGATCTGCCCAACTCGGCCTCCCAAAGTGTTGGGATTATAGGCATGAGCCACTGTGCCTGGCCCTAGCTACATTTTTAAAACACAAGGGTGGAAGTTGGCTATTTACTCAATAAATGATAGGCAACTGGGTAACCAGCTGGAAAAATAAAGTTGAATCCCTGCTTCAAATCTGATTTACTAAAGTCCAAACAGAGCAATGATTTAATCTTAAAACTTAAAAAAATATTTTAAAATCTTAAAAAATGGAATGATAAAAGTACTAAAACACGAGAATTTTTAAATGTTGGAACAGCAAAGTCCTTTCTACATATGACACAAAACTAAGAAGCCATAAAATGCAAGTTTAAACTCTTATGTGGAGAAAACACTTTAAGCAAAACTCAGAAGTCAACAAACTGAGGTAGGGGGAGGACATCTGCAAACCATCTCAGACAAAGGACTATTTCCTCCAATAGATACAGAGATCAACAAACTGATAAAGATGCCAGAATATAGGTAAGTCACAGAAAAATATAATGATATAGACATATAAGAATATTCTCAACTCTATTCCTAATATAAGAAATGACAATTTAAACTATATTGAAATATTTTTTACCTCTCTTGCAGGCAAAGATAAAACCCACTGGTTTTGATAACACTGAGTTAGCAAGGGATATTGCTTGTGGAACTTTTCACCTTTACAACATCTCTGACATTTAACGGTAGTTGTCAAAATTTATACTGCCACAAGATTTGGCTCAGAAGTACACTGGCCTTCAGACAGACTCACATAGATCAGAAAATGATGTATTCACAAGGATATTCCTTGTATGACTAGTTCTAATCTTTTGCAACTACAAGCGATTTAAATATCTGCCAACAGGGGACTAGTTAAATATATTATGACTTGTCCACAGTGATATACTATGCAATTGTAAACAACAATGGACCAAGGCCAGGCGCGGTGGCTCACTCCTGTAATTCCAACACTTTGGGAGACCAAGGTGGGTGGATCATGAAGTCAAGAGATCGAGACCATCCTTGCCAACATGATGACACTCCGTTTCTATTAAAAATACAAAAATTAGCTGGGCGTGGTGGTGTACGCCTCAGCTACTTGGGAGGCTGAGGCAGGAGAATCACTTGAACCCGGGAGGCGGAGGTTGCAGTGAGCTGAGATTCTGCCACTGCACTCTAGCCTGGCGAGAGTGAGACTCTGTCTCAAAGGAAAAAAGAACAATGGGCCTCTGTGTGTATGGCTACAACATCACTTCTGAAATTTGATTGTGAAACCCAAGATGCTAGTGTATCTCCCACCTACACACACACAAAATCTCTGATAGGAGGGAAGAACTTAATGGATGGTGACTGTCTCTATAGAAGGTGACAAGGTAGGAGGAATAATTATTTTTACTTAGCCCTTTGGTACCTTTAAATTTTATACCATTTTATTCAGTTTAAAAACTTTTTTTAAAAAAAGTTAAGGATTCCTTTTAAGGAAATTCTTTTATAAGATCAGATGTTCAGGCTGGACATGGTGGCTCATGCCTGTAATCCCAGCACTTCAGGAGGCCAGTTTAAGACCAGCCTGGGCAACATAGTAAGACCTCATCTCTGCTTAAAAAAATTAGCCAGGTGTGGTGGTGTGCACCTGTGGTCCCAGCCACTGAGGTGGGAGGATTGCTTGAGCCCAGGACTTGGAGACTGCACTGAGCTATGATGGTACTATTGCACTCCAGTCTGGGTGAGAGAAAGAGACTCTGTCTCTAAAAGATCAGAGGGACAGGAGTATCCAGTACACTCACAGCATCCTATATTAAATCAATAGAGAAATTAGAGACAAGAATAGAAAGGATGGTGGTGCTGGTTCTGACCTCAGGGAGGAAGCATTGCTTGAGGCAAGGAAAGACCTAGGCTCACCTGATCTCCTTGGCTTCTCTAGATCTCAAAGCTGTTTATGGCTCTAATACCTTTAGAGGCCTTATAGCAACTGAATATTAATAAATTGGGAGCTGAAGTGATCAGAAAGCATACCACATAGGAACATTCTCTTACTCATATTCACTGCTTGTTCTTTCTTGTTTACATTTCCTGTTTACAGCTTCCTAGCTTTTGCATTCAATATTTGATTTTCAAACTGGTTTTGACAAAATGAACTGTAATAAGTACAAGAAAAATAAGGTGTGTGTGGGATGAAGGGTGATGAAGACCAAAAAGAGGGTGGAAAAAGTTGGGCTGCTTTGAAATGAATATGACAACATTGATCTAAATGCTATTACTGTTAAATAACCTATTGGCATCTCAACAAAAAGTATGATGGGGCATAATAGTGATTTGAGTCCAGATTACTCAGCATTCATTAAACAATATGACTGATGAACAGGAAAGGGGACAGAATTACATCGTATGTTAATCTAACTACAGTGATGTTGACGCTCACCCGGATGTGCTGGAGGTAGAGAGACAGGTCTCGGATAAAAGACTTAATCAATCTTTCTTGCATTCGGAAGTTTTTTTCTGTTTCTTCAAATACTTCATCTTTTATCTGTTCAAAAATAAACAAGTGCTGTTAGCAAATTTGGACACTCCTTTAATCTTACTGGCAAAAGTAGCTTGCTTGCTTTTTTTTTTTTTTTTTTTTTTTTTGTGGAGACAGAGTTTTGCTCTTGTCGCCCAGGTTGGAGTGCAATGGCATGATCTTGGCTCACTGCAACCTCCGCCTCCTGGATTCAAGCAATTCTCCTGCCTCAGCCTCTCGCATAGCTGAGATTACAGGCTTGCACCACCACGCCCAGCTCATTTTTGTATTACTAGTAGAGATGAGGTTGCACCATGTTGGCCAGACTAGTCTCGAACTCCTGATCTCAGGTGATCCACCCCACCTTGGCCTCCCAGAGTGCTGGGATTATAGGCATGAGCCACCACGCCCAGCCAAAAGTAGCTTTCTTAAAAACATCTTTTGTTCACATTTTAAACCTTTAATGTTTTCCTGAATCATAGTGAATTGATTTAAACACCTGCATGTGGTTTCAAAAGACCTCCAAAATACACACAGGCCCTCCTTTAAACCTTCTTTGCAAGCCCTCTGCTCTGGCCAGGCTGCCCTCTTCACCCCAGCACTGCCATGTCTGCTGATCCTAGGACTGTTCCTCATGAGGTTCCCCTGCCTGGCAGGTCTTCTCCCTCCCTGTGGCATGCCTGCCCCCTTCCTATAAGGCTCAGGTCAACATGACTCTTGCTCTCACTGAACTGTTTTTCTAAAATACTATAGCATTTGGAGAACAAAATACAAAACCTAGCAATGGACTATTTTCTGGTTTATATTTTCCATGAATTGTACCTTAATATATATAGTATAGCAGAATGATGTCTGGAGACTTCAGGTCAACTTTCAGCATTGCCGATAAACTGTTTTTCAATCTCTTACACTTAACGTTTCCTTCTTTGTAACATCATGTATCCAACTAGGTGATCTCTTAAATTCCTGCTAGCTTAGTAAGTCTACAACTATAGTTTTGTCCCACCAAATCAATTATAAGCTCCTTAGAGGTGGTGAAAACTACCATAATTATTACATGTCAACTGATCTGACCCTCTAATTTGCCTTTGTAACCAGCAGCTGGAGGGCCCTGTCTCCACCAGCTCGTAAAACCAGAGGACGTCTGAGGAAGGGAACCACGCCAATTGACGCCAGGCAGGCTGTCTCACGGAGCCCTGAAAAGCTGTCAAAGATGCGCTAAGCCTTCCAGGATGGGGATCTCACCTGAGGAGCAAAGCCAGTGAGATGCTTCAGGTGACTGCTAACTCGGTTGGATTTCTTGATGATGGAGTGGATGTTCAGTTTGGAAATTTTCTCCATAAGGCTATCTTCATCACCCTTACGGTACTTGAGGACTAGGGAGTAAGTCAGAAAAGCACTTTCCTCAGCATGGACATACTACAAAATGAGCCATAAAATGAGATGAACACCCAAACGGGAGCTAGTCCTTGTCTTCAATGAGCTTATAACAAAATATTAATCCAAATAATGATTTATGGACAGACATGATATCTGAAGCACAGCAGAGAGACAATGGGCAGCCAGGAGAGGGGTCAGAGACAAGGAGGAAAACAGCAGAGGGTGTTAAGGGAAAGAACTTAAGGAAATCTGAAGTCAATGCCCGGGTCTGCCACTTAAGGTATGGCATTAAATCAGTCATTTTACCTTGAGTCTCATTTTCCTCTTCAATAAAATGCAGAAAGCAATACTTGTAAGGCCATCTTAAATGGTGCCATACACAAATGAGATATTGATATCCAATCGTCTCCCATAGTAAAATGCTATACAGCAATAATTTAATTACCATGTTAAACATTAGGCACAACCTACAGAAAAGTGTAGAGATAAAAGTAGAAGGGTGGCAAGGGGAAGACTGGGAGGCAGCAAAAAGGTATACCTGGTTGTAGAAGTTGGAGACTACATCGCATTAGGAGATTTGAACCAAGGGAAAGGGCTGGATGACCAGAGAGCTTTAGAAGCCACAGTCAACATCCCATCCTAATGAGGGTGACACAGTTGAAGTAGAAGGCAGAGAAATGATTTTAGATAACTTTAAAGTGTGGAGAAGAATGGAAAGACAAAAAGGTTACACTGTATTATATCTTGAGGATATGAATAATAAATGAGCTCAGCACAGTCACTGTGCCATATATACTCACTGAATGCTCAAGTTAGGGCCTCAAGAGACGTGATGAGTGCATTCAGTGTTATGAAGAAGGAGTGGGTGGGTGGGCAACTGACTGTTTTAGGAGGGGAAGTGAGGGACTCAACCCAGAGAGGTCACTGGGCATGGGCAGTGAAGACAGGACAAGAAAGGTGAGCAGATTGGGGTTTTCTAAAAGACAAGAAGTCCTAGATTTAGTAGAGGTAGTAAGACATCCAATTAGACACTTAGAAAAAACAAGTCTATGCATGGACTCCAGAGGAGCTCCATAAATGAGGTGAGGAGGAAACTGCCCGTGCTCGAATAAAACTTCCCATCACCTAGTCTCCACTGTCTTCATATCTCTTGAGAAAGGCTCTTATTGCTATATATTTTATTACAGATGCCTTATTTCCAATATACCATACTTGTGCTTTTTATCGTTACTTCTGCCTTTAATAAATACCACATTTTGGGCCGGGTGCAGTGGCTCACGCCTGTAATCACAGCACTTTGGGAGGCTGAGAGTTCCAGACCAGCTTGGCCAACATGGTGAAACCCTGTCTCTACTAAAAATACAAAAATTAGCTGTGCATGGTGCCACATGCCTGTAATTCCAGCTACTTGGGAGGCTGAAGCAGGAGAATTGCTTGAACATGGGAGGTGGAGGTTGCAGTGAGCTGAGATAGCACCACTGCACTCCAGCCTGGGGGACAGAGCAAGACTGTCTCAAAAAAAATAATATCATATTTCCCCCAAATTCTACCATTTCTTCATCACAGCCCTATTATACCTACCACCTGCCTTGTCCAACTCTAGCGAAGTAATGAATTGTTTTGAGAAGAAAAGCATTCTCAAAGGGCATACCTCCTTTTCAGCAATTATGCTGTTCTTACCCAGGTCCTTTCGCCGTTTATATTCATTAATGTTAACGTTGATTTCCTTGACTGCAAGGACTGCATTGGTTAAAGGCACTTTATCTGGGTGGGATTCTGGGGTGGAATTCAGCAACTCCATTAGCAACAGCGGGTAACGCATTACTCTCTGTACTGGTTTGATGAGGAAGGAGCCCAGGTTAATATAATTTGTGCATCCCCTGTAAGAGAAGGAAAAAAGACTTTAGTAAGCTATCAATAATATAGCGCCCAGCCTGGGAACATCGTGAGACCCCATCTTAAAAAAAATTTTTTTAACATAATAATAATGTACGCCTATGGGCAGGATTTGTTCCTAAATATTGCTCTCTATTCTTTTACCCTACTTTCCAATTTCAGTCATTCAACATGTATTCATCTAACAAACACCAGGTACTGTTCTAGGTGCTGGGGATTTCATAGTGACCCCAAAAGTCCCTGTCCTGGTAGGAGAAGATAGGCAATAAACAGATAAGTAAAGTGTTCCCTTGGGGATAAGTGCTACGAAAGAAAACCCAGCAAGGTGAGTCTGCTTCTAGGTTTGTCTATAAAGGAAGAAAATACAGTTGTTTAAGAGTTAGTTAGGAAAAATCCACAGAAGAAATGAGCGCATACATCAAGCAGCAATGGAACTTACCATTCGTTGTATAGGCTCCTGCAAGGCAGTGGGCATGAAAAGAAAAGAGACAGTTTATTAGAGAGAGAATCTTGAGTTTCACATTCTTCTCAGAACATAAATCATGTGGGACAAAAAATTATTGTTTATGGTAACATATTTAGTCTACTAAAAAATGTTAGCCCCGGCCAGTCATGGTGGCTCACGCCTGTAATCCCAGCACTTTGGGAGGCCGAGGCGGGTGGATCACCTGAAGTCAGGAGTTCAAGACCTGCCTGGCCAACCTGGTGAAACTCTGTCTACGCTAAAAACATAAAAATTAGCTAGGCATGGTGGCACGTGCCTGTAATCCCAGCTACTGGGGGGCTGAGGCAGGGGATCGCTTGAACCCGGGAGGTGGAGGTTGCAGTGAGCTGAGAGCACCACTGCATTCCAGCCTGGATAACAGAGTGAGACTCTGTCTCTCCAAAAAAAAAAAAAAAAAAAAAGTTAGCCCCTAACTTCTCTTTGATCTACTTATCCATATATTATATCTTTATACCTTGCTTCCCTAAGACCAGGACAATCTCACCTGATGTCTAGAATACCTTAGCTGGGCATGGTGGCTCACACCTATAATCCCAGCACTTTGGGAGGCTGAGGCAGGCGGATCACTTGAGGTCAGGAGTTTGAGACCAGGGTGGCCAAAACGGTGAAACCCCATCTCCACTAAAAATACAAAAATTAGCCAGGTATGGTGGTGTGTGCCTGTAATTCCAGCTACTTGGGAGCCTAAGGTGGGAGAATCGCTTGAACCCGGGAGGCAGAGGTTGCAGTGAGCTAAGATTGTGCCACTGCATGCTGACCTGGGCAATGAGCTGAGATTACACCACTGCACTCTGGCCTGGGTGAGAGTGAGACTCTGTCTCAAAAAAAACCCCTGTATTTAGTCTTCTCACCTATGCTCTTGTTTATTTGGACCAAACCATCCTCTCCTGGCTGCTTTTTAACCTGATAACGCTAACCTAATACTCTATACAGATAAAACTTATTCACATGGACAAAAATACAATCAGGAAACCACTTAAATGATATATATCATGGATATGTTATGTTTAAAACAAGATGTCATCATCAAGTCCAGGCATATACACAGGTATAACTTAGAGAACTGAAGAGCTGTAATGGAAGTTAAGTGGGCAAAACTCCTACTTCAGATCTGCCAAGGAGTCCTGAAGATGCTTCTGGATCTTCTCATCCTTCTCGTAGATTTCAAGCAGCGCAATGGCCTCATCATGATTCTGGCAGTAAATCTTGTATGTTCCCTCAAGCTCATCCCGGTGACCAAGAAACACAGGTCCTTTGGAATACACACAAACATATAGTGTTTTTAGTAAACTTTCTTCTCAGTATACTAAATGTAAGGTACACAGCCAAACTTTAGTACCAGCTAAATCCTACCTATTACAAGAAATGATACTAAGACTATCCATCAAATAGTAAGAAACTTCCATCTAACAGCTTAAAGTTGTAATCATTTAAAGGAAAATTTAGAAAGCCATGTCATCCATATATGTATGTATTCATTTTATTTTATTTTATTTTATTTTATTTTTTTTTTTTTTTGAGACGGAGTCTCGCTCTGTCGCCCAGGCTGGAGTGCAGTGGCACAATCTCAGCCCACTGCAGACTCAACCTCCCAGACTCGGGTCGGTCCCTAGTAGCTGGGACCACGTGTGCATGCCACCATGCCCAGCTAATTTTTCGTATTTTTGGTAGAGAGGGGGTTTCGCCATGTTGCCCAGGCTCATGTATTTGTTTTAGAACACACACACACACACACACACACACACACACACACACACGTGTGACTGGCCTCTGAAACAGAGCCTCCAGTCCCTTTGCAGTCGAGCCAAGTCAGGCATCTGAGAGCGTTCTCCATGTAGGGATGTAATGAGAACCCCATAAGGAGGACCCCCTCATTTATTTTTTTTTCCTGAGACGGAGTCTCTTGTTGCCCGGGCTGGAGTGCAGTGGCACATCTCGGCTCACTGCAACATCCGCCTCCCTGGTTCAAGTGAGTCTTCTGCCTCAACCTCCCAAGTAGCTGGGAATACAGGTACACACCACCATACCCAGCTAATTTTTGTATTTTTAGTAGAGACGGAGTTCTTCTACAGCAGCAGTTTCTAACATTTTTGTGCATAAATAAGACTGGATAAAGTATATTACATTAAAATACCTATAATGATAAATCCCCAACTTATGATATAGTAACCTATATACTTCTTTAGTTTTTCTGAGGCAGGGTCTCACTCTGTTGCCCAGGCTCTACTGCAGTGGTACGATCTTGGCTCACTGCAACCTCTACCTCCCAGGCTCAAGTGATCCTCCCACCTCTGCCTCCTGAGCAGCTGGGACTACAGATGTGCGCTGCCATACCTGGTTAATTTTTGTAATTTTAGTAGAGACAGGGTTTTGCCATGTTGTCCAGGCTGGTCTCAAACTCCTGGGCTCAAGCAATCCACCTGCCTGGGTCTCCCAAAGTGCTGGGATTACAGGTGTGAGCCCCAGCCATATGTACTTCTTTATAAGGTATTAAATAACCAAATGTAGCACTGAGTCTAACAATCCCCATACTGTCACAGCTTGAGGAGTGACACACACTGGTAACATTGGCTGCCTCTGGTTGAGGGTTACTGAAATTTCAAGACATTTGCAACGACCTAATCTGACAGAAACATGTGACTTCTGTTGGTGACAAAGTCACAGCTACTACTATGTGACTTATTCCCTACATTCATACTTTAAATAAATGCTATATTTCAGTTATAAACTAGTAAAAAAATAAAGAGGTCATTTTTTTCCCTAACCCCAGACCCCTCATCTAGAGTCAGTTAGGCATAGGAACAGTTCCTAAGCAAACTTCCACAGAACAATTGCCTTCAGAGCTGTGGCCTGAACGTGCGGGTCCCTGGCTTACTATGAGGACTCGTCCTCTTGCCCTTCTTTCCTCCTCTCAGTGTATTTGGTGCTCCCTTCTTCAGCTCCATGTTCCACGAAAAAGAGCTCTCATCCTTGTTCTCCTCCCTCCAATATGATACTATTTACTGCTTCCCTACAACCAACCATCCCTACCAGCTGTCCAGGCACGACCCCTCCCTCAGGGAGCCTATCGCTGCTTCTGTGGAGTCACCTCTGTTCTCTCACTGTTGTGTCCCATGGAAGTCCCTGTTCTTGTGCAGAACCTTTTTTTTTTCTTAAGACAGGGTCTCCTGGGTTGCCCAGGCTGGAGTGCAGTGGCACAATCTTGGCTCACTGCACCCGCCACCTCCTGGGCTCAAGTGATCCTCCCACCTCAGCCTCCTGAGTAGCTGGGACACCACCACGCCTGCTGATATTTGCATTTTTTGGTAGACGGGGTTTCGGCACGTTGGTCAGGCTGGTCACAAACTCTTGGGCTCAAGTGATCCACCTGCCTCGGCCCTTCCAAAGTGCTGGGATAACGGGCGTGAGTCACCATGCCTGGCCTAAAAAGTTTCTATTTAAATTATTTTCCTTAATGTATAACTCCTTTCTGTAAGAGAAACTTAATTTTTTTCATATCACCTCACACTGCCCTTTCTCACTGGAAGCCTCCCTTCTTTTTTTTTTTTTTTTTTTGAGATGGAGTCTCGCTGTGTCACCCAGGCTGGAGTGCAGTGGCATGATCTCAGCTCACTGCAACCTCTGCCTCCTGAGTTCAAGTGATTCTCCTGCCTCAGTCTCCTGAGTAGCCGGGATCACAGGCATGCGCCACCACGCCTGGCTCATTTTTGTATTTTTAGTAGAGACAGGGTTACACCATGTTGGCCAGGATGGTCTCAAACTCCCGATCTCAGGTGATCCGCCCGTCTCAGCCTCCCAAAGTGCTGGGATTACTGGTGTGAAACACCGCACCCGGCTGCCTCCCTTTAAAAAAAAAAAAAAAAAATTGTTGGCCAGACGTAGTGGCTCAAGCTTGTAATCCCAGCAATTTGGGAGGCCAAGATGGGCAGATCCCCTGAGGTCAGCAGTTCGAGACCAGCCTGGCCAACAGGGCAAAACCCTGTCTCTACTAAAAATACAAAAATTAGCCAGGCATGGTGGCAGGCGCCTGTAATCCCAGCTACTTGGGAGACTGAGGCAGAAGAATCGTTTGAACCCAGGAGGCAGAGGTTGTAGTGAGCAGAGGTCGTGCCACTGCACTCCAGCCTGGGCACAGAGCGAGATTCTATCTTAAAAAAAAAAAAAATTGTTTTGAGACAAGGTCTCACTCCATATCCTAGACTGGAGTGCAGTGTTGACCATTGCCCACTGTAGCCTCCAACACCTGGGCTCAAGCAATCCTCCTGCCTCAGCCTCTCAAGTACCTGGGACTACAGGTATGTGCTACCACACCTGGGTAATTTTTTTTTTTTTTTTGTAGAAACGAGGTCTCACTATGTTGCCCAGGCTGGGCTTGAACTCCTGGCCTCAAGCAATCCTCCCGCCTTGGCCTCCCAAACTACTGAAATTACAGGCATGAGCCACTGCACCTGGCCAGAAGCTTCCCTTCTGTCTGCTCCTGCAACCTACCAGTCACAACAGTGGGGGTGGGGCTGGCTCCTTTTTCATCTTCACGGCCACTTTCTTTTTGTTTTTTTTTTTAAGAGATGGGGCCTTGCTCTGTCACCCAGATTGGAGTGCACTGTCATGAACCAGCTCACTGCAGCCTTGACCTCCTAAGCTCAAGCAATTCTCTGCCCTCAGCCCCCCAAATAGCTGGAACTACAAGTGTGCCCCACCATACCTGGCTAATTTTTGTATTTTTTGTAGGGATGGTGTTTCACCTCGTTGGTCAGGCTGGTCTCAAACTCCTGAGCTCAGCAATCCACCCACCTTGGCCTCCCAAAGTGCTGGGATTACAGGCGTGGGCCACCGCGCCTGGTCTTCACAGCCACTTTGGAATTCCTAAAGCCACCCATGTCTTCATCTGGTTTCACCATTCTACATTAGTCTGCCGCCTTCTTTTTGCAGCCCTTTCCCTAGTTGCATTCTTAGAATCTTCACCATCCAGACTGATGATTTACATTCAATTCGCCATTCTTCAACTTCCCTGATAGTCACTATTCTATATCAATTACAAACTAGCAAAGCTACATCTATAATCTCTTTCAAACTCTGGGTCACGAAATATACTTAATGGGTCATGAAATATACTTAATGGGTCACAGTCAGCACTGTTTTGATGAAATAGAATGGATTTTTTTTTTTTCTGTAGAGACGGGGTTTTCCCATGTTGCCCAGGCTGGTCCAGAACTCCTGGGCTCACATGATCTGCCCGCCTTGCCTCGGCCTCCCAGAGTGTTGGGATTACTGGTGTGAGCCAACACGCCCGGCTGATCAAATAGAAAAGAAAATATCAGAAAACATCGGACATAAAAATTAGCTGGGTGTGGTGGTACGCACCTGTAGTCCCAGCTACTAGGGAGGCTGAGGTGGGAGGATCGCTTGAGCCCAAGAGGTAGAGGCTGCAGTGAGCTGTGATCACACTACTACACCCCAGCTTGGGAAATAGCATGAGACTGTCTCGAAAAAAAAGGGAAAACACTGGACATGGTAAAACTAAGCACAGACATACACAGAAACACACATCCTGGGTCATTATGAACAACATAGCTCTCGGCGGGATGTGTTTAAAATCAGGTAAAGTGAGGACTTTCCACCTATGACCACGTACCCAGAGTCTCCCGGTGCTGCTTGATCATTCTCTATCTCAGCCACCTGCCCTTTGCCCGTGGCTCCATAAGGCTTTAACTTGCCCTTCATGGTCTTCTCGGAGCCTTCCCTCATCGGATGTTTCAGACCTCATTTGTCCTTTGTGAATCCCCCACTGAACGCACGCCTGGCCTTCCATTAGAGCCACCGGCATGGTACTCTCAGTCTTGGCTCCCGCAAGCCCCACCACCCACCATCCCTCCTCTAAAAATTAGTCCTTGTGCCTAGGTCTCAGCCTTTCAGTGTCAAGGCCTCTCCACCACCTCTGTGTGTCTTCAACACATCGAAGCCTGCTACCCAACTCCTTGTTTGACTTTGGACAAGAAGCGAAGGGAAGAAGAAAAAATAAATGCAGGTGCTATCTTATGGAGGTGGGGTTATGGATATTTGCTTTCATTTCTCAGTTTACTGTCATAATGTAAGGTATAGTACACTATAGACACAGATGCTAAGACTCTCATTTCTGATTTGAATCAGACCTAAGGGGAGAAGGCGCCTTGCAGAAGCTGGTTAACTCCAACCACCTGAGAGCCCCAGGAACGACAACAGGTAATAAACTGGAAGAAAAATGAGTAACTGCTTAATTTAAAATTAAGCTCTTTTAGATAGCAGCCAACTTTATCTCATTTCTTTCTTAATACAAATAAATGACCCAGAGATACTTATTTCAAGTGCCTTAAAAAATCGTATACACTGTCATTTATGCTTCACCATCACACTAAAACTGGGTCACTGTGACTTCCTTCTGCCCAACTCAATGTGTGTATCTCCTTCCTCAACTTCCCTGACCTCTCTGGTTAGACTAAGGGCAAGAACCTCAGGTTCCAGTTTTTCTAACTGTTCCAGAAAATGCAAAAGACACAGTTGTATTCTGTATAGAGGCTAATGGCATCTGCCTGCATGACAGAAAGACTTGAGTTTGAATGCCAGTCCCATCAATTACTAGCCATGTGACCTGGGCAAATTACCTTCCCTCTAAGTGTCGGTTTCTTCACTGTAAAATAGGATAGAGTACCTAAACTGGCTGCAGAGTGGGTCACACCTGTAATCTTGCAGTGTGGGGGGACTGAGCTCAGGAATTCAAGACCAGCCTGGGCAACAGAGCAAGACCTCATCTCTACTAAAAATAAAAAAGCTAGTTGGGAGGCTGAGGTGGGAGGATCACTTGAGCCTGGGAGGTCGAGGCTGAGGTGAGCCATGATCACACCACTGCATTCTAGCCTAGGCAGCAGAGCAAGACCTTGTCTCAAAAACGTGTGTGGCGGCTCGTGCCTATAATCACAGCATTTTGGGAGTCTGAGGAGGGAAGATTGCTTGAGGCCAGGCATCCAAGACTAGCCTGGGCAATATAGTGAGACTCCATCTCTACAAAAATTTAAAAATTAGCTGGGCCTGATGGTGCATGCCTATAGTTCCAGCTGCTCAGGGAGCTGAGGTGAGAAGATTGCTTGACCTGGGTAATCGAGGCTGTGGGTGAGCTGTCATTGTGCCACTGCAGTCCAGTCTGGATAACAATGTGAGACCCTGTCTAAAAAAAGAAGAAACAACAGTACCTAAACCTCAGAGGGCTGTCTATTGTAGAGAACAACTGAGATCCAGCTGGACCTATCTTGAGAGGGTATGTGGTGAGAGAAACACTCAGGAAACATTAACCATGCTACAACATCCCAGAGCTGTTTCCTCCTCCCTTCAGGGGGCAGAACCCTGATTTTTTTCCTGTGTCCGTTTTTCTCCCAGGTGAGTCAGGTAAATTCCATCTAGTGTAAGCCAGCGTCATGACCCATTCCCCTTTCTAGCCATCAGCTTAGCTGCATGCATGTCACCCACTTCTGGCCAACGAGAAATAAGGTATCTGATCAGGGAGCTCTGGAAAAGGTTTGCAAACTCTTAAAACGACACAGGGGTCACTCCTTCTGCTGGATGTTGTTGTATATGGTGTCATGGCTGGAACTGGGGTAGCCTCTTGTAATTAGGATTCTAATAAAGCAGCAAAATGATAGGATGTCCCCTCCCACACTGTGCCAGGGCTGGTCTGTATGACCCACAGAACATGACAGAAGTGATGCTGTGTCATGTTCAAGATCAGGTTATAGAAGACTCTGTGGCTCCCGTCTCAGGCGTGCTTGCTCTTGCGTGCTCTCTCTCATTCTGTCTCTCGCTCTCTCTCACAGGTCACTCTAGGTGACTCATGACTCATGCCACGTCATGAGGAAAGCCCAGGGAGAGGCTCACATGGCAAGAAACTGACGCCTGAAGAACTGAGTGAGCTTTCTTGGAAGCAGATCCCTGAGCCCCAGATGATGGCAGTCCAGGCCAACAACTGACTCCAACCTCATGAGACCCTGGGCCAGAACCACCTAGCGGAGCCACCTCCAGACTCCTGACCTACAGAAGCAGCGAGGTAATACACGTTTAATGTTTTCAGCTGCTAAGTTTCGGTGAAATTGTTAAATAGCAATGGATAACCAATAAGTTCCCTTGTTTATAAGAACTAGATGAATGTTTTAAAAACATTTTGACAATGTCCCACATAAATGTATTTTAAATTATGACTCAGTACACATATATTTGAAATGAAAATAAAAGTTTCAGCCAGATGTGGTGGCTCACACCTGTAATCCCAGCAATGTGGGAGGCTGAGGTGGGTAGATCGCTTAAGCCCAGGAGTTTGAAACCAGCCTGGGTAACATGGCAAAACTCCATCTCTACAAAAAAAAATTACAAAAATTAGCTGGGCGTGGTGGCACATGCCTGTATTCCCAGCTATGTGGGAGACCAAGGTAGGGAGGATGGCTTGAGGCTGGGAGGTTGAGGCTGCAGTGAGCTGAATTCGCACCACTGCACTCCAACCTGGGCGACAGTGTAAAAATCCTGTGTCAAAAAAAAACAACAGATAAGTTTCAAAAATTGGTAGTTAAACTTACAGTGCATTCTGATATTTTCTTTTGTTTTTTTTTTTTTCTTGAGACCAAGTCTTGCTCTGTACCCCAGGCAGTGGTGTAGTGGCTCGTGGCACGATTTCAGCTCACTGAAGCCTCAACCTGCTAGACTCAAGCAGTCCTCCCACCTTGGTCTCCCAAGTAGCTGGGATTACAGGAGCCCATGACCACGCCCAGCTCTATTTTTAGTACAGACAGGGTTTCACCATGTTGGCCAGGCTGATCTCAAACTCCTGACCTCAGGTGATCCTCTTGCCATGGCCTCCCAAAGTGCTGGGATTACAGGTGTGAGCCACTGTGCCTGGCCGCATTCTGGTATTTTCTTGAAAAATAAGTTGATCTCATGACCCAGTAATGGGCTGCAACCATGAGTGTGGAAAAACATTGTACTGTATGACATCCAAAACTACTTCTATTGCTAACATCCTATTATTACCCCAAAGTAGGCTGAGACAGAAGGAAAGCAGAGGACAAGTAACCTCTGGACTAAGTACCTACACCTGTATCTTCCCGGAGGCATAGTTACTCAGTATCAGGAAGGCCACTTACTCCTGCCCATGAAGTTTTTTTAAAAAGCTGCTTCTGAAACAACACAGGAGCTCATACCTACAGCATCGCTGATTTCCAGAGCAGCCAATAATTGCTTCGAGACCTTAATCACCATCTGCATATTTCCAAAAAGTCCCTCAAAATCAATGTTTGGTACCTGAGAAAAGGAAACAAAACATAAAGATGCATGGAAATGAGCTTAATGGCATTTCAATCATCTTAGGAACAGCTCTTCAAGAATCGTAGAAAAATTGCTCAAGGTCACTTTCTTCACTCACTTTCACGAAGTTTCCAGACTAGAAATATCCAACATTATCTTTAGTGTCATCCTTTGTCCTTGATCCAACTATTCTCTGCCACCCCCACCAGCACTTTAGTAAAGTGATAACGGAACCAATTTGGTCTACAAATGCACTGGGATACAAATTCCCACCCGCAACCAACATCCCGTAGCACTGCCTACCTGCTGCAGAAGTACTTGGGAGTGAATGCTCCAAGGGTGTAAACCCAAGCCCAGCCCAGCTGGTCAAGTTACAAACAACAAGGACTATAAACCCCAGGACATTGTTACCCTTTTCTTACTACCTCCAGCATCTAGAAAAGTCCCTAGCCTACTCACATGTTAGTAAGGGTTTCCTGGATAAACTCTATATGAACAGGTACTAGAGTCATGTAACTGCTCACCCCCAGGTTTTGTTACATCATCACTCAGCCTTCCAGCAGGGCCACGATTCAGACTCCCTGGAACTGCTTTCAGGAGCCACAGAAACAGGAAGTGTCCTAGGAGTGACTGCAGTGTCTGGTAGGTTAACAGTAGACTTGACAAGTGAAAGGATGCTGAAGGCTTAGCTGATGACACACGTATGTTGAGGCCCTTGATTAAGAGCAGCAGCACTCACAGTCACAGTTTCTATTTCAAATCCAATAAATCTGTGGTGAAAGCTCCTATATCCTAATGCTTCTGGCCTGGAGGACCATATTCAAGGTCAAACTAACTCTGTCTCCCAGTTCCCACCTGTGCCTGCTGCATGGGTACCATGATCCGCTCAATACACATTTCCAGATCCCGAATGTAGTCTCTTTCTGTCTGAAGAAGTTCTTCTATGACCTTGGCTCTCTTCTCCAGCATCCTCTGCTCTGGATTTTCGGCAGACACAGACCCAGAAGGGGCCACCAGTGATGAAGACTGGGAGGAGAGGAGCGTCATTTCTAGAAGGGAAAAGAGAACTGGTTAGCAGCTCTGGGTGTAAAAGCAGCACCCTTCCACAGTTTGAGGCAAACAGAACCCATTCCCTGAGAACCAAAGGTCTCACTATTGTCAACCCTCAGGAAATCAGATCGCACATGTCAGTTGTAAACAGGGACAGCTGAAGCGCTTAGAAAGCCATCACTGCAGAGAGAACTCCAACCTGTGCAATACCATTTTGAGAATGTGTCCTGAAAAGAAGTAGCTAGCCCACTTTGAGTGAACAAAGCATGTCTACAAGCTCCTTGCAAAAGAGGTTAGAGGGGTCTGACCTTATAAAGACTTGCTTTCACTTAATCAGATATAAAACACGGTCCATGATCAAAGCACCAGAAATAACAAGCTGGAAGTTCAAAATACAGATGTAGCACATTAAACAGAATATTATGGGGAACACAGAACAATGCCAACTAAGGGTAAAATAAAAAATAAGAAATTATCCATCTGAGATCTGGATAATTATAGGACCTATCATTTTCCACTCACTGTAATGGTAGGTCAACACTAGCATATAATGAAATAGGTAAAAAAAATTGTTTAGATTTTCCCTATGAAAACCTTAACCAAAACTCACAAGCAGGTTTTGTTACTCAAATGTCCTAGTAGATACAAACTTACTATAAACATGAAGCTTATCAACGGTATTTTCAAGTATAAGAATCTCTAAGAACTAAACTGCATTATTCTAAAAAACAAATATGTATCCTGTCATTAGCTTTTACAATTATCTGACTATTACTTAGATACATAGGATGAGAGAGTTATCTATAAACATGGAACAGCGTTTGTTCATCTGAAATGAGCATTAAACATGGTAATAAGCAAAGGAAAAGAACAGCAGTGAAACAATCAGCCTCTGCTTAGTCTATCAAATTCTTTATGATCCAATTAAACAACTACAAATTTGGTATGTAAATATACTAGTAAGTCTGAGTACAATTACAGCACTATTTTAACCCAGGTTTAAGAAGCAAAAACACAAGTGTTCAAACTACTTAAGGAAAGTCGGCCTTCACAGCAGATTTTATTCTCCAAAACAGTTTCCACACTGCTTTCTCTCAGAAGTTAGGAATTCTGGGACGGGTGCAGTGGCTCACGCCCATGATCCCAGCACTTTGGGAGGCCAAGGCTGGCAGATCACTTGAGGTCAGGAGTTCGAGACCAGCCTGGCCAACATGGCAAGCTCCCATCTCTACTAAAAATACAAAAATGCTAAGCATAGTGGCACACACCTGTGATCCCAGGTACTTGGGAGGCTGAGTCATGAGAATCACTTGAACCCAGGAGGCAGAGGTTGCAGCGACACGAGATAGTGCCATTATTGCACTCCAGACTGGGTGACAGAGAAAGACCCTGTCTCAAAAAAGTAATTCCAGTGTTTTAGAATACAACCCAAATTCTGGTTTCTAGATGCCATTCTCCACTAAAAGGAGGCAGGGTTCTTTGAAGAAATGGCTAATTCCAGGGCTGGGGCAGAGAAGGTATAGCTGAGCCTGAAATGTGGGAGAAAGTGAAGAAGTACTCAACAACATGGTGGGGATAGGTCAAAGGGCACAGAGGCCAGCTTGAAGGGGCTCCCACTGGCCAATCTGGCACAATTTGAGTATAAATGAAAAAGCACAATGGATTATTCCACTGAATAAGAATCTGTAAGTACATATTGATAATATATAAGTACATAAATAAATGGGGGAGAAGAGAAAACTCTTTGTTATGGTAGAATGTCAGCTGATAAATAAGAGAAGAAATAATGAAGTCAGCAAATCACCATTTTAGGCCAAGTGTGGTGGCTCATGCCTATAATCCCAGCACTTTGGGAGGCCAAGGTGGGTAGACACTTGAGCTTGGAGTTCAAGACCAGCCTGGGCAACATGGTGAAACCTCACCTCTACAAAAAATACAAAAATTAGCAGCACATGGACTGGCACACACCTATAGTCCCAGCTACTCAGGAGGCTGAGGTGGGAGGATGGCTTGAGCCTGGGTGGCAGAGGTTGCAGTAAGCTGAGATTATGCCACTGCACTCCAGCCTGAGTAAAAAAAAAATCTGGCCAGGTGCAGTGGCTCACGCCTGTCATCCCCGCACTTTGGGAGTCTGAGGCTGAGGCGGACAGATCACCTGAGGTCAGAAGTTCGAGACCAGCCTGACCTACATGGTGAAACCCCATCTCTACTAAAAATACAAAAATTTGTATTTTGCCTGTAATTCCAGCTATTCAGGAGGCTGAGGCAGAGGTTGCAGTGAGCCAAGACTGCACCACTGCACTCCAGCCTGGGAGAACAGAGCAAGACTCCATCTCAAAAAAAAATCCATGTTCATACAAAATACACACTGAAGCTTACCAAGGGGCACAATATATGCAATGTACTCTTAGTTCATTAAAGAAAAAAAACTGCATGTGGAGAGTGGGGATTGACAGAGAATGAGATAAAAACAGCAAAATGTTAAATATGGGTGAATTTGTATAAAATGTATACAGGAGTTTTCATTGTACTATTGCAATTTTCTGTATATTTGATATTATTCAAAATAAAACTTAAGACATAACAGAAAAAGCTCTTTCTCGAACTTTTTGGTAGAATGAATGGCAAAACTTGAAGCATAACCCTGATTTCATCAGTGTTCGATTATGATTCTAAATTCATTGTGTTACATGTAAAATTTATTTCTAATAGCCTTGTTTTAAATTTTCTTTGTGATCTCAAAGCAACAGACTTTCAATCCCAAATATGGTCTCATTAGTGCCAAGTTGAGAATAGAAACTCATTTTAAATACAAGACTAAAAAGCTCTGGAGAGGGAGAACATTTACTGAATTCCTATCACATGCCAGGTACTTTACAGATTATATCCCTGAACTCATTTAATACTCACATCAGAATTTTTAAGTAGGTATTATTACTCCCATTTAATAGGTAAGAAAATCCAGGCTTGGAGAGGCTGACAAACTTGTCTGAGGTTATATAGTGAGTAAATGGCAGTTGTGGATTTAGAACCTAAATATATTTAAATCCAAATCCTGTGCACTTAATCCTGCACCATTTGGTTTCCCTGGCCTGGAATCTCAATGAGAAAAGGTCAGGGGCTTATTTGCTTCAAATCTTAAAAACTCCCTGGAAACCACTGTGTACTCTCCTGAGAATCAAAATTCTACTAATTATAGTAGTTGAAAACACAAAGTACCAGCAAGCACTTACTCATCAATCAGAAGCCAGCCAGCCTATGTATTAGATTTTTATTTCTTTAAAATGGAGAAAAACAATAACAATTCTTTTAAACTACCAGCATGCCTTCCCCTGTGCCCCCACCCCCCGAAAATGGGGTTTATAAACTATTGAGCAGCCTTTAAAACCCCAAACACTTTGGTGTGATTAAAAACCCCTGTGGGATGTTTTCACTATATTGCAGTTTCCTGGACACCATCCCTGGGATTCAGATTCAGCAAACCTGGGTGGGACCGGGGTATCCGCAATTTTAATAAAACCCTAGGTGTTTCTTTCCCTCCTCTTTCTCTTCCTCTCTCTTTAAAGGAGGGGGTTGTTACCCAGACTAGTTTCAAACTCCTGGGGCTCTCAAGCGATCCTCCCACCTCAGCCTCCCAAGTAGCTGGGACTATAGGCATGTGTCACTGCTCCTGGCAACCCAAGGTATTTCTGAAGACACAGGTGACCTTCAGGTGCCACAAACATTTATTAACACTCAAAGAGAGTTTTCAAAGATTAAGTCAAATTTCAAAGTCTGGCTTGAAATGACTGTAAGTATAAAAACTTTTTCCTTTACGCCACATATATTCTAATAAAAATATCTGCTCTAAAATTTTAGTATCTGGGCCATGCGTGGTGGCTCATGCCTGTAATCCTAGCGCTTTGGGAGTCTGAGGTGGGAAGACTGCTGGAGCCCAGGAGTTCAAGACCACCCTGGGCAATATAGTGAGACACCCGTCTCTAAAAAAATTAAATTTTTAGTATCCCGGACAACAAAGCGGGAGAAGGCGGCCTTCACCCCCAGCCAGCTGTGGTGGAAAAAGAAGCTTTGAATCTTGCACTTCCCCACTATGTAGCTGGGGAGCCTTGGAAATGTCCACTTTTATCTCTTGGCCTCAATTTCCCAATCTATAAAATGAGGATAATAATACTTGCTTTGCAGGGTAGTTGAGGGAGTTAAACAAGGTAATAACCCAACAAACATTAGTCCTTTTCCCACAATGGGCCCGAATATGCCATCTGCACCTGATAGATGGTAAATGCACTTGGTAAAATGTACCAAGCAGAAAAGTGCCCTGTGCAGACTCTAAAATTCCACTTTTCTATGAGAACAATAAAATGTGCAGACGAGCTCTTATTTTCTTCCTAGGATAGCCCGGCAGGTGTTAAAGGAGCTGGGACTGTTGCACAAATTTACTTCCTGTGATAAAACAATTAGTTGTGGGGTTCCTTCAGTGTTTGTGGCTTACCCCCCACCCCAAGTCCTGATTCCATTCCTTCTCAAGACACCCCCAGCCCTTTCCGGTTAGTACATTATCACCAGGCTCACTTCCTAAAGTTCGAAGGAAGGGAGTCATTAGCCCACGGCTTCCCACAACTCCATCACACACACTTCAGAGTTAAAGAGCAGAGCCATGCGCCCTTCCCTTGCCTCAGAAAGCTGGATCTATCTCTAATGGGGAAAATTTTGAGCTCCCGGCCAGATCCCAGGTGCCCTTGAGCGGGGACGAAGAGGCTGCCTGTTCCACTTCCTTCTGTGCTGGCTCCCACACCCCAGGACCTACCTGCAGTGCCCAGAGTTGGCTGTGTGTGGAGGTGTGGGCCTGAGGGTAAGCAGGCGGGACAGAATCTTCCCAGAGCTCTGGAATGCTCCACAATCCCCTAAACTCCTTTGAATAGGGTCGGCATTTCCCCCAGGCTTCCCACATTTACATATGAATCGCGCAAGTCGCCCGGGCTATCACAGCAGGGCTCGTCCTAAAGGATGGAGCTGGAACCCTAAGCGTACTGGACTGAGAAGTGCACCAGCGGGCCCAGCAGTACCCGGATCAACACCTTCCTTTCTATTTGGTGTTCTTTCCTAGTCCTAAAACCCTCGAAATTCCACCTCTGGAGTTTGAATCTAAGATTATTATCTCTTCCTTTTCTACCCCATGCTAAGCCTTTTTGTTGTTGTTTTGCGTGGGAAATGGGGAATGCCCTTTTGAGGAAAGAATTCCAAAGGCCCAGCCATCTCTTGTGATGAGAGGCAAAACTGTGAAGTGGGCAGCAGTTGCCTGTTTAGTCTGCTCCTGGGCCTCTTTCTGCAGTCTTTCACCCACAGCTTAGCCAAGGGACCCCAAACCTCCCCCTCCTTTAGGCAATGAACCCTAAAGCCATCACAGAGCAGATTTCAGCTGGGTAGTCCCAGGACAGCAAGAACAGGGATGGCAGGAGTGATTCACAGGAACCGGGAGTCCCGCTCACATCTTCCAAACATTTACACTTAAATGAACCAGGGAGAAGAAAGGCACACAACAATATGCCACAATTTTTTAAGAAAATGCACAATTTTGTAAGAAAATGGAGAACAGGGAAAAGAGACGAAAGAAAGGAAAATCTGCAAAAACCCATACATATTTCTATATAAACATATAGGCTGGGCACAGTGGCTCACCTGAGGCCTGTAATCCCAGCACCCTGGGAGGCCAAGATGGGCGGATCACCTGAGGTCAGGAGTTTAAGACCAGCCTGGTCAACATGGTGAAACCCCATCTATACTAATAATACAAAAAAATTAGCCTGGTGTGGTGGCACACACTTGTAATCCCAGCTACTTGGGAGGCTGAGGCAGGAAAATCGCTTGAACCCGGGAGGTAGAGGCTGCAGTGAGCCGAGATCGTGCCATTGCACTCCAGCCTGGGCAACAAGTGTGAAACTCTGTCTCAAAAAAAAAAAAATATATATATATATATATACACACACACATATATATACATATATATACACATATATACATATATACACACATATACATATATACACACACACACACACACACACACACACACACACATATATATAAAATTATGTAAGTGTAGAGAGAAAGGTCTGGAAGGAAAACACACGAAATTCATCCCAGGGTTTGTCTCAGGGAAGGACCTAGGATTTGGGGGAGAAGTTGAGATCAATGGGGACTCAAACTTAACCGATACTTTTTAACCTCACAGGAACAAAATAATTTAAAAAAAAAAAAAAGTCATACTGGCTGAGCACAGTGGCTCATGACTATAATTCCAGCATTTTGGGAGATAGAGGCGGGAGGATCACTTGAAACCAGGAGTTCGAGACCAGCCTGGGCAACATAGTGAGACCCTCAGTCTCTACAAAACAAGCAACAAACAAAATTAGCTGGGCGTGGTAGCACGCGCCTGTAGTCCCAGCTACTCCGAAGGCTGAAGTGGGAGGATCACCTGGGCCTTCGAGGTTGAGGTTGCAGTGAGCTGTGATAGCTCCACTGCACACCAGCCTGGACAACAGAGTGAGACCCTGTGTCAAAAAGAAAAGAAAACAAATATTTATATGGCACTATGTGTGTCATGCACTGTTCTAGGTATTTTACAAATATTAATTTAGCTTCAAAACACCCTATTATTGTCCCCATTTTACTGATGAGGAAGGAAGAAAAATTAAGTAACTGCCCCAGTAAGTAGAAGAGCTGAGATCTCAACCTACCTTGGCTCCAGAGTCTGTGCTCTTGACCAATAGCTATTCTGTCTCTTTTTTTCCCAGGAAGGCAAACCATATGCATTCTAACCTGGAATTCCACTTTTGGGTTTTGGTAGCCATCTGGTAGCTAATAGCAAAGTGGTGCAATTCTAGAGCACAATTTAACCTGATAATTAGAGCCACAGTTTGCCCACAATAAGACTGTGAACAATGATACATTTAAGCATATTTGCACATATTAATATGATTGCATTTATAAAACGCCACCCAATATAACATAAATTATAAATCCCTTAGACAGGCTGGGCACAGTGGCTCATGCCTGTAATCCTAGCACTTTTGGAAGCCAAGGCAGGCGGATCACCTGAGGTGAGGAGTTTGAGACCAGCCTGGCCAACATGGTGAAACTCTGTCTCTACTAACATTACAAAAATTAGTTGGGCGTGGTGGCGTGTGCCTGTAATCCCAGCTACCCAGGAGGCTGAGGCAGGAGAATCGCTGGAACCTGGGAGGCAGAGGCTGCGCCTCCAGCCTGGGCGACAGAGCGAGACTCTGTCTCAAAATAAAAAAATAAATAAGTAAATCCCTCAGACAGAATCTAACCTAGTTGTGTCATACACAGTAAATATGCAACGGTATTCCAGGTAATTTATGGCAGAAATTATGTGAAATGAAGGGAAAGGCCAATTTTATTAAGTCCTTTCATTTTAAAAGTTAAAATCGAGGGCAAAGAGGGATAGGGGAGTAAATTAAAACTTTAATATTTTTTCTACTTAAAAAAAAATCGAACCTCAATACTTTATCTACTTTAAAAAAAATCAAACCTTATAGCCCAGAAGCCTGCTTTTAGGAATTTATTCTACTAAATAATTGGACAAGGGCACAAATATGTTCATTCAGGGATGGTCAATGTTTTAAAAAGCTTAGAAGCAACCT
Organism: Pan paniscus; assembly: GCF_029289425.2. Taxonomy (NCBI): domain Eukaryota; kingdom Metazoa; phylum Chordata; class Mammalia; order Primates; family Hominidae; genus Pan; species Pan paniscus. The sequence goes on from NC_073257.2 coordinate 111,810,946, forward strand.
AAACAGAAAGAACTAAAATTTCCTCAAAAGGGTCTGGGTAGAGAGCAGTGGAGTGTGCCTGTAGTGCCAGCTACTCAGGAGGCTGAGGCAGAAGAATTGCTTAAATCCAGGAGGCGGAGGCTGCAGTGAGCGAGATCACGCCACTGTACTCCAGCCTTGGTGACAGAGTGAGACTCTGTCTCAATAAAAAACCAAAAGAGCAAAAGGGCCCAGGTAAATAAACTATGGCATGTCCATATAATAAAATACTCTTATAAGGCCAGGCGCAGTGGCTCACACCTATAATTCCAGAACTTTGGGAGGCCAAGGCAGTGGATCACCCGAGGTCAGGAGTTCAAGACCAGCCTGGCTAACATGGCGAAAACCCGTCTCCACTAAAAATACAAAAATTAGTTGGTTGTGGTGGCACGCGCCTATAATCCCAGCTACTCCGGAGGCTGAGACAGGAGAATCACCTGAACCTGGGAGATGGAGGTTGCAGTGAGCTGAGGTTGTGCCAATGTACTCCAGCCTGGGTGACATCTAACGTGAATTGCTGAAAAAAGTTTATGAAAGAATTGTAGTTTTGTTAAAAAGGGAAAAATATTTTAAATGCACATATTTGAAAAGAGTGTTAAAGGTGACAGAAATCGAGTTTTTCCTTTCTTTTCACTTATTCCCATTTCTAGTATTTCTATGATGAATATATAATATTGCTATGACAAAGAATAATAAAGTAGAAAAAAGAACATTTGCTGTAAAACGAGAATGTTCTAACAGTCAGCCCCCAATTACCGTTAGTCCATTTCAAATGTTCTTTACCTTTTAATAATCTGAGGTTTCTTTCCTGACCTATCAATCCCTATAAATGGATGAAGAAAATAGGGGCCAGGCGCGGTGGCTCATGCCTGCAATCCCAGCACTTTGGGAGGCCGAGGCGGGTGGATCACGAGGTCAGGAGTTCGAGACCAGCCTGGCCAACATGGTGAAACCCCGTCTCTAAAAAAAATACAAAAATTAGCTGGGCACAGTGGTGCCCACCTGTAGTGTAGTCCCAGCTACTCAGGAGGCTGAGGCAGGAGAATCCCTTAAACCCAGGAAGCAGAGGTTGCATTGAGCCAAGATCGCGCCACTGCACTCCAGCCTGAGCGATGGAGTAAGACTCTGTCTCAAAAAAAAAAAAAAAAAAGAAAAGAAAGGAAAACATTGTTGAAATAATATGCAAAAAAGAAAGCAAAAACACAACTGCCTGCCTAGCAACGCATCTAGAAGCAGTCTTTCTGCAGCAAACCCTGAGAGGAGGCGATTTGTCTGTACACGTGCTCATCTTCTCCCCAGCCCTGCCTGGAGGAATCACAAACCCTGGTTTTCCGTGTTACCACAACACTCTGGCCAGCCCACCCAACCCCCACTGCTTTTCCTCTAGCACCTACTTTACTTCTATTTGGAGAAATTTTATCCTGCTCTGTGTAAAACTTCCAGAGCTGCAGGGCTCATAGCAGACTTCCTGGATCACCAAACTTCAGAGGTAAATCTATTACAGTTAGGTCCTAAATCTCAACAGCAAGAGGAAAAACGTTCCTGGTGGCTTTTGCTCTGTAATGTCGGTCTATTTTGGCAAGTAGCCTGAAGTAAAATCCCTGCTGGGAGAAATTCCACCTCGGAGACCCAGCTCAAAGCCTCCCTTTCCCCTTTTCATATCCAGGTCCCAATCTAGGCAAACAGGACAACAAATGAGGATCAAGTGCCCAAATTACAGGAGTCTGCAACTTCTTTTTTTTTTTTTTTGAAAAGGAGTCTCACTGTCACCCAGGCTAGAGTGCAGTGGCACAATCTGGGCTCACTGCAACCTCCGCCTCCCAGGTTCAAACAATTCTCCTGCCCGAGTAGCTGGGATTACAGGCACCCGCCACTACACCCAGCTAATTTTTGTTCTTTTAGTAGAGACAAGGTTTCACCATGGTCTGCAACTTCTTATGCTGCAGGATAGTGAGTTTAATACTAGGAGTAACTCAAACACCATTTCCGAACACTCACCAAATACACATAAATCCTAGCATGGTATGCTGATAATCTTAAAACTGTGGGATTATTATTTTTTAATCTTTAGGCAGCATAAGGAAAATAATCGACATGGCAAAGATAATTTTTGTAAAATTAAAGTTATCACTGTTTAATAAGCAAATTTTTATAATGTCAGTCAATAAAACTTTACATGAAAAGCTCTATTTTCTACACACATACACACACAATCCGATGTTCTATTTTACCAAGGCTCTTGAGGCAAGGTAATAGTGCTCACGTTTTACAAATGAGGAAACAGGCAAAGAGGAATAAAATGACTTGTTTAAGACCAAACAGCTCATAAAGCAGCATATTCAAAACTGGCCTCCCAAGCCAGTGCTCTCCATTAAACGTCAAGGCCCGTTCTGGATTTTGTGTCTTATCCATAAAAGCATGGCCATTTCCTGCATTATATTTCCATTAACACTACAGTGATGGTTCAAAATTTGCTCAACTACATAACCCTCTATTTTTCTCTCCTACTCTATAAAAATCACTTTCTTCAGTTTATATTAATTAGGCGGTTTACTTTTATTCCTTCCACTTGCTCTCATAACATTTTATATATCTTTTACAACTATCCCACCTTCCCCCCCCAAAATCAGTTGATCTAAATTATAATCGTTTAAAGTTTTAATTATAGGCTGGGTGCTGTGACTCACGCCTGTAATCCCAGCACTTTGGGAGGCCAAGGCAGGTTGATCACCTGAGGTAAGGAGTTTGAGACCAGCCTGGCCAACATGGTAAAACCCCGTCTTTACTAAAAATACAAGAATTAGCCGGATGTGGTGGCGTGCGCCACCAGCTACTTGGGAGGCTGAGGCAGGAGAATCGCTTGAACCCGGGAAGCGGAGGCTACAGTGAGCCAAGATGGTGCCACGGCACTACAGCTTGGGCGACAGAGGAAGACTCCATCTGGGAGCTGGGGCAAGGATATGGAAAGCTGAAATGTCCTCTAAAGCATTCTGTAGTTTCAGTCAAGTTGTTTCATCTGTTGGAACTTCAGGAATAGCAAAATAAGTGGAGTTAAACTAGATGGTCTTTAAAGTTAGTTCCATTTGAGTGAATGAATCTAGTCTAACAGGCAAGATATAAATTCATGAAACAAAAGAATAAGACATAATAGAATAAACTTAGGTAGTAAGTGTTTAGGTTTTATTTATTTAAAAGGGTGAACCTAATCTCTCAAAATAAGGATTACTATATTTCCTTTTTTTTTTTTTTTTTTTTTTTGAGACAGAGTTTTGCTCTTATTGCCCAGGCTGGAGTGCAATGATGTGATCTCGCCTCACCGCAACCTCCGCCTCCTGGGTTCAAGCAATTCTCCTGCCTCAGCCTCCCGAGTAGCTGGGATTACAGGCACGCGCCACCACGCCTGGCTAATTTTGTATTTTTAGTAGAGAAGGGGTTTCTCCATGTTGGTCACAGTGGCCTCAAACTCCCAACCTCAGGTGATCCACTCGCCTCAGCCTCCCAAAGTGCTGGGATTACAGGTGTGAGCCACCGCCCCCAGCCCTATATTTCCAATATTTTGATGGTAAAATCTGATTAAACCTAGGATATGGGTGGGGTAAAGTCACTTCATTCCCCTGTCTCTTCCCGGACTTCGACTTTTGGGGATACATGTGGAGCTGCTCCTAGATCTTGGGAGAGCAGCAGGTGTGGTGAATAAAGCATTCAGACAATAATTCAGAAGGCCTCACCCTGCCTCCCTCCTACCTGTGTGACCTTGGACATGTTATACAACCTTTCTGGGCTGTTGCTTCTGTGTGTGTAACAAAGGGGTTGGGCCTGTTTGTCACTTTCAGCTCTGAACTCTGACGCGACTTCTCAGTCTTTTTTGTTTTGTTTTTGAGACAGAGTCTCGCTGTTGCCCAGGCTAGAATGCAGCAGCACACTCAAAGCTCACTGTAGCCTCAACCTCCTGGGCTCAAGCAATCCTCCCAAGTAGCTGGAACCACAGGCACAAGCCACCACGCCCAGTTATTTTTTTAATCTTTTGTAGAGATGGGGTCTCACTATGTTGCTCAGGCTGGGCTCCAACTCGTGAGCTCAAGGAATCTTCCTGCTTCAGCCTCCGAAAGTGCTAGGATTACAGGTGTGAGCCGCCGTGCCCAGCCGACTTCCCACTCTTTTACTTCATTTACTCCTCTCAGTTGGGTATGAGCACACTAACTTCTAACCAGTTCCGCAAGGAACATCACTTACTATGGGAGGCCTCTTTCTAATCATCCAGTTAGTCATTTCCTCTCAGCGAGCCCAGAGAACTGGGCACCTGCCACTATTATGAAACCTGTAACAACAAAGTTTAATGGTCTGTTTCCCTATTAGTCCTTGAACAGGACAAGCCTAGCTTGTCTCTGGGCCTTTTCCATCCTTTCTGCTCACCTACTGTCTTTTAAAGCTCAAGTCCCAGCTTCTCCATGACACTTTCTCTAGTCCTTGGATTGCTCTTTCCTCGAAATTCACCTCTTCGGCAACAGGTAATAACCCTTGCTATTTAACTTCTGATACACACATTCTGGGACCCAAAGTAGAATATTTATTGAGCATCTATTATATGCCAAGTACTATGTTAGATTCTGGAAATACCATCTTCATCCACTGCTATCATGGAGCTTAGACTCTACTGGACTGACCTGTGTACTCTGTATGCACTCAACCTACAGTACTTAGCACAGCAACTGGCATTTAATAAATGGCAGCAATTGAGACCAGGCGTGGTGGCCCATGCCTGTAGTCTCAGCACTTCGGGAGGCTGAGGCAGGTGGATCACTTGAGGCCAGGAGATTGAGATCAGCCTGGCCAACATGGCAAAACTCTGTCGCTACTGAAAAAAAAAAATACAAAAACGTAGCTGGGTGTGATGGTACATGCCTATAGTCCCAGCTACTCAGGTGGCTGAAGCATGAGAATCGCTTGAACCTGGGAGGTGGGGGCTGCAGTGAGCCAAGATCACGCCACTGCACTCCAGCCTGGGCAACAGAGTGAGATTCCATCTGGAAAAAAAAAAAAAAAAAAAAAGCAGCAACTAGTATTACTTAGCAGAGTGCCCTAAGCATCACTCTGCTATGATTGTGATGCTTTGGATTCAATGAAATGCAATATATTTCATTGATTTGTTTCCTTTCAGTTTATGATGAGAAGAAAGGGGTGTCTGACACTGTGGAACCAGGTCTGCTGTGCAGCTATGAATACAAACATGGATCTTCCTCCCAAATATGACTACCAGCACTGTCACACCCCTGTAGCCTGTTGGCCTGGTATCTATGTACAGCCACGGGCACTTCCTGGTTTCTCAGGAAATATCAAATTGGAAAACTGTGGTATCAGGGCGAGTGAGTCAGAGATCTGAGGTCCCACCTGAGCATGCCATGATATTGCAAGTTAGTTGCTTTGATTCACTCCCGCTTCCCACTGTACCCCTTAACACCCTCAGGTCCATATGAAAGAAGATACCCTAGAAGAGTACATCTTCCCATCCTAACTCATCATCTTGCCTTTCCTTGATATCTCTCGCTTCTACAGAGGCCTGGGGTCTCCCCAGACCAACGTTCCTTCACTGTTGATGGAATGTTATGTAAAAATAATATAGGTAATGGCTTGGGAAGAAAACACATAACCTAGCTGCTGCTGTTTTTTTGTTTTTTTGTTTTTTCTTAAAAAAAAAAAAAAGGTCTCACTCTCTTGCCCAGGCTGGAGTGCAGTGGTGCAATCATAGCTCACTGCAGCCTCAACTTCCCGGGCTCAAGCAATCTTAACCACCTCAGCCTCCTGAACTGCTGGGACCACAGGCACGCACCACCATACCCTGCTAATTCTGTTTGTCTAGCTTCTTGAGAATACAACTCATGATCCCAGGAAGCAAGGCTGGATGAGAGTTGGTCAAATTGGAGCATTCCAATCTTGGAAGAGGAGTGCCTAATTTACTCGAAAGCTTCAGTTATCTCCCAACTCTTGAAGAAATATGGCCCTGCATTCATTTCCTCTTGCCTCCACATATTTATTTTTTCCCTCTCCTTTGCCTCTTAACTACCCCATTTATCTTCAAACATTTTCTCCTTTTCTTTTTCTTGACACTTTGAGGATCTTGTTGCATACCAAATAGCTTCAGACATTGACATCTCCTGTAATCCCAGCAGTTTGGAAGGCCGAGTCGGGCAGATCACCTGAGGTCAGGAGTTCAGCACCAGCCTGGCCAACTTGGCAAAACCCTGTCTCTACTAAAAATACAAAAATTAGGGCCAGGTGTGGTGGCTCACACCTGTAATCCTAGCACTTTGGGAGGCCGAGGTGGGCGGATCACGAGGTCAGGAGTTCGACTCCAGCCTAGACAACATGGTGAAATCCCGTCTCTACTAAAAATACAAAAATTAGCCAGGTGTGGTGGCACATGCCTGTAATCTCAGCTACTCGGGAGGCTGAGGCAGAATCACTTGAACACCAGGGTCAGAGGCTGCAGTGCGCTGAGATCACACCACTGTACTGCAGCCTGGTCAAAAGAGTGAGAGTCCGTCTCCAAAAAAAATAATAATAATAAAATTCTGATTTCCTCCTGACCTCCTCCAATATTCTTGCCCCATCTCTCTTACTGCCTTCCTCCTCCTGCACTGTAACTGTGGGCATCTCTGAGGCTCAGTTCTCAGGCACCTGCTCCTCTCCCCAGCTGTTCCTTCCCTCTGTACCTGAGCTGTATCTCAGTGATACAGCTATGGAGGTGGCTCACCTCCATACATGCCCAGCTCTGATTTCTTCCTTGAGCTCCAACCCAAACTCCTACTGGCGTCTAAGATTTCAGTACTCTAGTTCTTTCCTCCACTGTGTTCCTCACCACCTTCCCCACGTCTTTGTCACCACAACCCTATGTCTTTCTCATAGTTTCCCCAACCAGAACTGTTCTCCTTGCTTCTCTCTGCCTATCCCAACTCCATTATTTCTTTAAATTTCAGCCAAGTTCAAACATTTCCCTACAGTCTTTTCTAATAGCTCAAGCAAAAACTGGTCTTTCGGCTGGGCATAGTGGCTCACGCCTGTAATCCCAGCACTTTGGGGGGCCGAGATGGGTGGATCACCTGAAGCCAGGAGTTTGAAACCAGCCTTGCCAACATGGTGAAACCCCGTCCCTACAAAAAAATACAAAAATTAGCCAGGCATGGTGGTGCATACCTGTAATCTCAGCTACTCGGGAGGCTGAGACAGGAGAATCGCTTGAACCTGGGAGGCAGAGGTTGCAGTGAGCTGAGATTGTGCCACTGCACTCCAGCCTGGGCAACAGAGTAAGACTCCAGGCCGGATGCGGTGGCGGTAGCTCACACCTGTAATCCCAGTACTTTGGGAGGCCGAGGTGGGTGGATCACGAGGTCAGGAGATCGAGACCATCCTGGCTAACACAGTGAAACCCCGTCTCTACTAAAAATACAAAAAAAAAATTAGCCGGGCGTGGTGGCGGGCACCTGTAGTCCCAGCTACTCGGGAGGCTGAGGCAGGAGAATGGCATGGACCCAGGAAGCAGAGCTTGCAGTGAACTGAGATCGCACCACTGCACTCCAGCCCGGGCGACAGAGCGAGACTCCGCCTCAAAAATAACAAAAACAAAAAACAAAAAAGAAAACAAAAAACCTGGTCTACCTTCCAACTGTCCATAGCATTTACTGTCTATGCTATACATACTTCTTTTGTATTTTGTCTCTTCAACTGATCTGCAAGCTCCTGCATGGCAGGTGTTTAAGAGTAGAGTTGCCTTCTCTGGATACCTTCAATGCTTGGTACAATGCCAAGTACAGACATTAGTTAATAAACACCTGGTGGACTGCAATTAAAGGAGATATGGGATCTATGTGCTGGTATATTAATAATAAGCTTGAATACAGACTGTTGGAACAGATATCATGTTCACATGTTTGCAATGAAAAGAAATCTTGAATACCGGAGTCCTAAAAACTTTGAGCTGTCTGTGTACTACTTCACAAAAGTGCCTTCAAATCAATGCAGGTTTTTCTTATCTTGGGAGAAAGACAAAACAGAAGATTTTCCTGCTCCACAGCAATTACTGTCCCAACTTTTAAGGGACTGCTTTCATATCCTTATCACCACTGCCCTCCTAAACTCCCTGTCATATGCTCTGTGCCCCTGCTCCTACCCTCCACCAACCTACCAAATGCAAAGGTCTTTCCCGAGTCCATATCCTCTCTTGCACCTTTGCACCTCTGCTGTCTATAATATAGTTGCAACCTCTGTTGGCAGCCTCCCTCTGACTTTCCTAACACTTTTTTTTCTGTGCACTCTGCAGAGAAATACCTAACACTTTTCTGATATTCTAAATTCATCTTTGCAGACTCAATCTACGGCTGTGCTTCTGCCTTCAAATGTGGTAATGCTGGAAAAGCAGTGGTCTAGGTGTCAAGAGAGCCAGATTCTATTCCTGCCCTAATCCTTGACCCAGTTACCTTGGAAACACATTTCAATTTCTCTGAGCTCTATCTCTTCATTTATAAAATAAATGGGTTGTATTTAAGTGTTTTTCAAACATTTTTTACTGTGACCCACACTTTATTTTTTATTTTATTTTTTCGAGACACAGTTTCACTCTGTCGCCCAGGCTGGAGTGCAGTGGCACAATCTCAGCTCACTGCAACCTCCACCTCCTGGGTTCAAGCGATTCTCCTGCCTCAGCCTCCGGAGTAGCTGGGACTACAGGCGCCCACCAACATGCCCAGCTAATTTTTGTATTTTTGTACACAGGGGGTTTCACCATGTTGGCAAGGCTGGTCTCAAACTCCTGACCTCAAGTGATCTGCCCACCTCGGCCTCCCAAAGTGCTGGTATTTCAGGCGTGAGCCACTGTGCCTGGCCTGACCCACACTTTAGGCTGTAACTCACATTTACATAATACATTTATGTCTATACACATACACATACACAAAGTATTACATGCTTACTTTTACTACATAGAATGTAGTATGAAAGTTTTTTCTATTTACTTTTATTTTTCAGAACTGCTGGTTGCAACCCCCAAACAGACTTCAAGACCCAGTCATGAGTGGCTACCCATTATTTACAAAAACATGGGATTGTGGCTATATAAGCTTCCTTCCAGTAATAACATAAGAGGCTCCTATTTTGTAGCCTTCCAACCCTGAACCTTTAGCCCTCTCTAGTTTTGTTTAGAGCCCTCTCTAGTTTCATAGTTTTCTCTGTAAGAGCTCTTCATTTAGGTATCCTAATATTACTTACATGCAAAACAGGTAACGTGGAATTTGAAACACCAGGTCCCCTTCTCATCATAACCACGTATGTTATTAGCAAGTGCAAAACCCTAGTGCCCACACTTGGTCTAGTAATGGTAGAGTAGCTCACATTGTACTAATCTCCCTACTTATAACTACCAAAAACACTTTACAAGATTAATTTTTTTAACTTTTATTTACTTTTATTTTTCTAGAGACGTGGTCTCACTCTGTCACCCAGGCTGCAGTATAGTGGCATCATCATAGCTCACTATAGCCTCGACCTGCCAGGCTCAAGTGATCCTCCCACCTCAGCCTTCTGACAGATATTTTAAAAAAATAACTATATGCAGGCACTGAAAAGCAATCAAAAGCAGGCAGAATTTGGAGGGGATATGACTCAAAACAAGGGAAGCAAACTAGGTAAGATGCACCTGTCTCCAGTCCTCCCCTCAGGGCACTCCCTAGTCTTTTAGGACGCCGGGAAATAAAGCAAAAGAAGAAAGCCCACATGGGGCAATCTTACTGGGCTGAGCAGCCAAAGGTTCCAGTCTGGGGGCTCTGAAGACATTAGCTATTAAGGGGGAAATCCTGGAAAACAGTAAGCCACAGAGAGGAGAGCCCCAAAATCTGTGCAGAAATGCCTCTCAATCCTTCAACTGTGCATGCAGGTGATGAGACTCCAAGGAACCCCGTGGAAAGCTGGAGGCCAGAAGAGCCCAGCAGATAGATCTTCACCAACTGTCTGGCTCTGGGAAGACACAGTTTGAAATTTGAGCCCCTCCAAGTTACGAGGTTCAATAAACACTTCCAGTTTTCTGTTGAAACCTCAGAAGGGCCACACCTTAGGAATAAGGCCCACCTCTCAGAACTAGAGGGCCACACCCTAGGACTAAGAGCAAACCCCTAACAGACCTGCCCTAAAAAACCTCAGATGGAGGCCTCAGGAGAATGACTGATCAGGCAGGTGAGAAAGGAAAGCCTGGGGGAAAACTGGGCTTCCTGCCTGGGGGAGAGGCTGGAGAGCAGCCACTGAAAAGAGCTCTGTCTCAGATGGAGGAGGGGTGGCAAGGGGAAGACGGGAGAAGAGGAAGGGACAGGGCATTCCACTTAGACAATCAAACTTGAAGTGTTTACGGTCTGGGGTAGATGTCCAACAGGGAGCAGGGACTATCAATCTGGAACTCAGAGACGAAACCATGGAGTGACAGGTGGGTGGGGCAACTTATAAAGGGGAAGGGAGGTGGGCAGATAAAACACAAAGAAATGGCCATTTATGAGCACCTACGACTATGTTCCGGATATGTGACTGTTTTATTTTTCTATCTCATTATGAGAGAGGTATTATCTTCACTTTACAAATTGAGAATCCGAAGCTCCAAGAGGTTAAGTAATTTTTGTCAAGTTAAGGCCATTTAGTAAATGGTGGAGCTGAGATTTGAACTCAAGGCAGACCAACTCTGATGCTTGTTCCTTTGTGTAATTACAGTGTTCCCTTGTAATATTCAGGAAGGGCAATGGCGTGAGAGAGCTAACAAAGAACGTTAGAATGCTGAAAGATTTCTAGTAAAGACAGAATTTGTTATAGGTCAAGAAGGATATTAGGGGTACAAAAAGGGGTGAACTAAATATGAATATACTTTCAAAAGTTAAGTCCTCAAAGATAAAGAGAGTTGTAGAAATGGAAATGATATTGGGTGGAACCGAGCTGGTTTCAGAGATCAGAGGGCACATTACAACACTGCAGAGAGAAGGGTTTCACTCCTGTTAAGTCAAACAGAATAAACACATTTTGATTACAGTTGGGAGGCTTAATACAATAAGGAACTAAAGATAGGAAACAAAGTTCACCAAAGGAACAGATGTGGGGGGAAGGGAAGAGGAACAATACAAAAACCAATATAAAGAATCACAGAATCAGACTTTTTTCTTTTTTAGCTGGAAGGAATTTAGAAGTTATCCAGTCCCTATCATTTCAGAGAGAAAATGCACCTAGGAAAAAATGACTAGCTGCTAAAAACCTCAGCCTCCCAACTAAAGCTGGGTTTGGTTTCATTTTTGTCTTTATAGGTGCAGGTTAAGAGCCTGTTAGGTCCAAAATGGTGCCCCGGAAATTCAAGTTAAGTCAAGCCCGTGTTGGAAGACCACCAGGTAAACCACCGGCCATCCCAGGACCACAGCAGGCTTATCTTTTCAGTCTGTGGTGGCCCCCAGTACAAATCTAACCAGCCAGCCCATTCTGAAGGAGACCTAGACGAGAAACTTTCCACTTAAGGGGAGGGTATGAGATGGATTTTTCAGATCATTCACATTCTCTGACTAACCTTTATCCTCTGGTCACAGCCTGGACCCCAAAATTGGCCAGAACCAGAAAGGCCGTTTGGCATGAAGACAACATACAGCATACACACACATGAAAGGTTTAACAGAGTCCAGTAATTATAAAAATAACACAGTAGAAATAAAGCTCACTTATGAGAATTGAAGAAAAGATATAATGGCAAGAAAGAAAGAATCTCTACATGATAAAAGACTCCTAATATTCTCATTTCACAGACAACGTAGTTAAGGCTCAGTGAGATGAAGTGATTTGAAAGCTAGAAATAATCTTCTGGAATCCACAAGAGTGTCAGTACTCATCATTCACTTAAGATTCCTGAATGTCAAGGAGTGAACAATCTATAAAACAAATCAGGGCTACTCTGGGCACACTGCCTATGGGGTAGCCCTGCTCTGAAAGGAGCGGTAAAAAAAAAAATTAAAATGAAGGCCTGGCAATGGTGGCTTACACTTGTAATCCCAGTACTTTGGGAAGCAGAGGTGGGTGGTTCGCTCAAGCCCAGGAGTTCAAGATCAGCCTGGGCAACATGGTGAAACCCTGCCCCTACAAAAAAATAAAAAAGTAGCCGGGCATGGTGGCATGTACCCATAGTCCCAGCTACTCAGGAGGCTGAAGTGGGAGGATCTCTTGAGCCCAGGAGTTTGAGGCTGCAGTGAGCCATGACCGTGCCACTGTTCTCCAGCCGGGGGGACAGAATGAGATCTTGTTTCAAAAAAATAAATAAATAAAAATAAAGTCAAGTCTTCTTTTCCATTAATGTCCAAAGAAGTGTAGAGACTGAGAGAAAAAAAAAAAAAACATGCCAGGAAAATGAATTTTAGCTTGATGCCCTGATAATAAACTTGCTGCCTCGAGAAGATGAACAAAAACATGAAAGTAAGAAAGGAAAGATACTTGAGATTAGAGACATCTGAAAAAACCAGGAAGCGTAAATAAAAGTTCCCATGAGAGCACTGTCCGAATGTTGCATATTTTTAGCACTGTATATATACTCTTGCTCTGTACAATGCCTTCCAAAGGCATTTAATTCCAATTAAATCTCTAAGGTTGTTCTCACTCAAGGTGCACTTGATAAGAAGCTCAGGGCCCGGGCTCCTTAAGAACACAAGTGCTCCTAGTACCTGGTATAACTACCCTTTCAATCTATTTTTATGCTTTATCTTAAGAAGGCTGGCTGAGTTCATACCTTGGGTTTTCTTCCTGTTTTGCATGAACTCTGAGCGCCTCAGGGTGCTGGGTGCTGTGCGGCGGAGGCAACTATTCCTTCTCCAAGTCTCTGGGCCATTTAATTTTTTCTCTTCCTCTAAATGCCAGATGTTCTTCTCTAATGACGAGCTCTGAGGAATCCCCAAATGATGTCCTCCTTGTTCTCCCCTGGTACACTGAGTCTGCAGACCATCCAGAAGGATCCCGCTGCCCCCATGTGCCTTTGTTCTTGGTATGTCAATGCCATTATACTCCAAATTCTCCATTTGATGGAGAGAATCTGTTCCTCTGGAATTACGAGATTTATATGCACAGTTTGCAAATAAAGCATCATAGCCTTTATTTTCTATATCAAAATCACCCTGATCCATAATATGAGTCTTTGCTTTGGGATACATTTTGTCATTTTGATGAACATTCCTGTCCCCTTCATGGTATTTGATAAATTCCTTATCTTCATTGACACCATTCGAATCTGAAAAGCTCACAGGCTGACCATCAGGATAACTCCCAGGAACGTGATATAAATTGCTGTGTTCTCTACAATAAAAATTAGTTGCCCGACAATCCTCAAGATTATGGTTAACATTCTCATGGTCTATATACCACAACTGAGGTTGACCTAAATTCGCTGAAGAATCATCCAAACCCCTACAGTCAGTCAATTGTTCAGCTTTTTTAGAGTCCTCAGGATTATAATTCAGATTCTTACAGTCTGAGTAGCCATTTGCCTCCCCGTATCCACCAGCTTTTGAGGTCACATCTGGGCTTCTCGTAGGCGAATTATCCTTCGTCCCAGGGCTGAGACTCTCATAATCTACATTTTCTGGACTCCTACAACCATCATGACCTCCGTGGTACACACAGCCCTTTCCACTTTCGTGTGCTTCCCCACAGTCCATATAGCTTGGTTCACTCTGTTCAAAATCCCAGTATCCACAATCCCTTTTTCTGTAGGGCCGATGCTGCCCCTTGGCCCAGTACCTGGGATCCAAGTCATTTTCTCTGTAGAGTCCATCCAGCACTGTAAGGTTCCTTTTCCATACACTCCTGTAGTCTTCATACTCCCAGCTGGAGTCCCAGTGCCTTTTCTCCTCCACTTCCCTTTCTTTTCTAGCCTTCTGGGTTTCACACATATTCTATGTGCTTAAAGACAAAGGTTTTACTTTTCTTTTCCATGGGCCTGGGCTGGGCTGTGGACAGGTGCAGTCTAGCCTAAGGCTGGATTTGTCCTGCTTAAAATGTCTCCCAAGCATTCCGGACACTCTTCTCGTTGCTCTAGTCGGAGCGCAGTGAGATGTGGAGTTATTTCAACCTCAGGATCCAATCAGCGAGCTACTCTATCTTTCTCCAGAGGCCAGAAGATAATGAGTAACTAGTATGCATGTGATTGGAGTTGCCAGCTTTGTTTGGTGTTTCCCTCAAGCTGGTCAAACTGGCTTGGCTGCTTTACTTGCTGAAGATAGAGGCATTCTGCTACTCTAAAGGTTTTGCAGGAAAAGTCGTGTGAAAGAGAAACAGCACCCCTTTAGAAGTCCAGGTCAGGTCATATATCAGTCTCCCCCGCCTCTTTAATCCTTTAGTAAGCCACAAGGGGTATAAACAAGTGCTTTCCTTCTCAAGCTGCACCTCCATTCCCCATCCTCCAAGTCCACCTTTCTAATCCTTGAACATCTGAAACCTTTCAGGACTTCATCCCTTAACTTAGAGGCAGGACTCTTCTGAGTGCTTTGCTTTTCTGGAATTCAAGTCACCAGTTAGTGTACACTCCAGTCGCAAGCTGCTGAAGCTCCCACCTGCAGACAGTTAGTCATACGACTGAAGGAAGAAAAAGTACTTCCTTTTACTTTGATCTGGTGAGCAGGTGATTTTATAGCGTAAACATTCTTCCCAGAATGGAGTTAGGTATGCTTTCACATTTTCCCAGATACTTGTCATGCCAGGGAAGCATCAAAAACATTCATTTCTTAAACCTCTTTTCTAGTTAATTCATACAACATATTTAAGAAGTCGAAAATGAGGCCAGAAATCAAAAAGGCAGGTAAATGGCTATTTAAATCAACAAATATTAGATGGTTACCTATCATAGAGGAGGCATTGTGGAACAGAAAAAGACAAACAAGTTAGTCCCTGCCTCTTACAATGCAGAAGCAACACGCTTAAAGAAAGATCTAATGTGATAAGTGCTATGGAGCGAAGACAAACAGCAACAGCACCAAAGCAAAGTCCCTGGCATGGCAAGTGGAGGCTTCAGGGAAGTGGTTGGATGTGAACAGTGACTTCAAGGAGAAGCAGGATCTCTGCAGACTTCACATATGGAGCACTAAGAAATGGGGAATCATCTGAAGGATACAATACGTGGAAAATAACAGAGGAGGCTGAAGAGATAGGTTGGGGTGGACCCCAGAGGATGTCAATGACATTTATTTTATTCAATGGAAAGCAAAGAGTCATGAGGTTTTAGAGCACGGGAAACACATGCTAAGAGACAGACCTTAATAAGATTACTCTTTTAGCTGTCTGGTCATTTCTTGGATATCTAGGAATGATTCCTTGAACTTTAATCCTTATTTGTGAAATAATATCCAGAACCCTGAGGAAAACTGCCTTATATGCTTTGTTAATAATTACATGTTTACTCTTGGGTAACTACTAATTCTCTCTGGAACTCAATCTACACATCAATAAAATGAGGCGGTTGGCCACAATGACTCCTCGGATTCCCTCAGCATGTTTCTAGATCACCTGCCCCCTCAAACAAAAGGCCAATAAAAAATAAATTGACCAGTGGTATTCATCAGTCAAAGCACATGTGTTGTAAATTTGTGATGCCATGAATGTGAGCTCTCAGGAAAGAAGTTCTGACATGGCTCGTATGGAAACCTGAATAAAATACTGTACGTGGTCAGGCTGCATAAAGCACATAGTTCCCCTGGCATTTAGAGACAGCCCAAAAGGAGTCCGTGAGGAACCCAGGACTGCAGTCAGACTGCTCATATCCGATTCTAAGAAGACCTGCACTCTTTTTTACCATTTTATTCCTAATGCATTTCCTGTTCAAATAAAAAATCCAACCAGAGGAAACAAGCAGTGTGGCTGGGATTAATTGTGCATGAGTCAAAGGCTCAGGCTGACCCTAAGGGTCACCACACTTCCTATTTTTCTGTTCTCAAAATCTGGTCTTGCTCGTGCAGGAGTTCCTCATATTGGTATTTCAGAAGTCTGGGAATGACCACTAGTTATTCTGGAGATACCAATCTAATGGAAAAAGTGATCCGTTCCTAAGGAATCACCTAGGATCCCAGGGGAATAGCTTGTATGACTCTTTCTGATGAAAAACAGAGACTTGCGCTTCAGTAACAGGGCTATAAAACAGGGGCATTGAGGCAGAATATGGTGACCCACACCTTTAACCTCAGCAGTTTAGGAGGCCCAGGTGGGAGGATCACTTGAGCCCAGGAGTTTGAGGCCAGCTTGGGCAACAAATGAGACCCCATCTCCACAATAAAAAAAAAAAAAAAATTAGCTGGGCACAGTGGCACACACCTGTAGTCCCAGCTACTCAGGAGGCTGAGGCAGGAGGATCGCTTGACCTGGAGGTCAAGCTTGACCTGGGAGGTCAAAGCTACAATGAGCAGTGATTGAGCCACTGCCCTCCAGCCTGGGTAACAGACTGAGACCCTGTCTTAAAAAATAATAATAATCAAATGAATTTTAAAATAAAAAGGGTATTGAACTAAATAATCTCTAAAGTACTTTCCAGGTTCTAAATTGTGTATGTTTTTGAAGATTCACCTTTACTGTGTAGAAATAACCAATAAAATAGCAGTCCATCAGGTAATAAAGCTTATCAAAACAGTTATCCTGTTGAAAATAGATAGGAAAACAAGCCTTATTATATGGGTTCAGGGGGATCTGGCAAAACAAGGAAAATAGCATAATTCTACAGCTTTAAGAAAGCCAGTTGATTTCAAAGCCAGCAGAGTGGGAGTTATGGCACGCTTTTATTCTTCCCCTTCACCAAGAGGCCCATTGTGTCTGAACAGCAGTCAGTCACCAGTGCATTCCCTCTGTGTTCTCGATGGATGGCCTTAGGGCCAGAGGGGGAAAAATCACTTGTTGTTGTTTTTGTTTTTTTGGTTTTTTTTTTTTGAAACGGAGTCTCGCTCTATCACCCAGGCTGGAGTGCAGTGGCGCGATCTCGGCTCACTGCAAGCTCCGCCTCCCAGGTTCACACCGTTCTCCTGCCTCAGCCTCCCTGGTAGCTGGGACTACAGGCGCCCGCCACCATGCCCGGCTAAAGTTTTGTAATTTTAGTAGAGACAGGGTTTCACCGTGTTAGCCAGGATGGGCTCAATCTCCTGACCTCGTGATCCACCTGCCTCGGCGTCCCAAAGTGCTGGGATTACAGGCATGAGCCACTGCGCCCAGCCTTGTGATTTTTTAGGACCGCAACTTCTGACCAAGGGATAGGGAATCATAAGTTAAAGGAATGTAGAAATACAGGACCAAGACCCTATTTTTGGGGAGCATTGAAACCAAATAATATCAAATTTGTGAAAATATTTTGGGCACCTCTCTCTAAGTCTAAAATCTTAGGTGCTGTATAGTATATAAAAATACAAGTGTCAGAATTCATGATGTAGACAATAATTTCTTTTCCAGGCTATAGACAGCCAAGATGAATGTGAGCTTCTAAGGTTTTTTAGAGAAGCAAGCCTAGGTTTCAGATGGAGAGACAGTGTAACTGGAGTAAGGCTTTAGGGTTAATAATGATGTGGCTTCATAACAATAAAAACCTCCTTGTGTGGAATAGGGTCTCATATCATAGGTGAGATAATATTGGATAGTTGGAGAAAGGGAAAGTTGTGACTGGATAATCATGAATGTAAGTTTGCTTTGGGGTGAAAGCATAAGTCTTTTGGTAGCTCAGTAAACCTCTACAGAGAGTGTCCAGAGCAAATTTATTTTTTATATATTTTGGGTAATAAGAATAGGATTACTGAGGAAGAAGCCATTAGCAGTAGGCTCCTTGTGCTTCATGGTAAAAGTTTGGCCCGGGGAGGGAGATGATAAAACTGGTACATTTGTAATCTTGATTTCTCAGGAATCGTTTGGTAGACTTGAAGAAATAATGCCTGGGGACAAGATTTCAAAGGGTGAGATGGTGGGAATTGGACCAGGGTCGTAGCATAGAGCAATTAGTAGAAGGAAGAGGCCAGGCACAGTGGCTCACACCTGAAATCCCAGCACTGTGGGAGACTCAGGCGGGTGGATCACTTGAGTCCAGGAGTTCGAGACCAGCCTGGGCAACATAGTGAGACCCTGTCAAAATAAAAATTAGGTATGGTGGCGCATGCCTGTAGTCTCAGCTACTTAGGAGGCTGAGGTGGGACAATCAGTTGAGCCCGGGTGGTCAAGGCTGCAGTAAGCCATGATTGCACCACTGCACTCAGCCTTGGTGATAGGGTGAGACCCTGTCTCCACAAAAAAAAAAAAAAAAAAAAAAAAGAAAAAGAAAAAGACAAAGGGAGGAAATATTTTGAAAGAAGGAATTAGAAGAAAAAAGGAAATTAGCAGCAGAAGTCAGTTTGGAAAGCAGAATGTAATGAATTTATTTGGGAGTTGGAGTTGAAGAATCATCATCATTAGCAAATGAACATCAAGTGCTTGCCATGCAAAAGGCATCATACCAGACTCTTGAGATACCAAAGAGAAGGTGGTACCTACCATTAAGGAACTGTAACCTACTTGGGAATATAAGACAGACTTAGTTTTTTTTTTCTTATTTATTTTATTTTATTTTTTAGAGACAGGGCCTCTCTTTGTCACCCAGGCTGTAGTGCAGTGGTCTGATCATAGTTCACTGTAGCCTTGAACTGTTGGGCTCAAGCAGTCTTCCCACCTCAGCCTCACGAGTAGCTGAGACTACAGGCAATAGCCACCTTGCCTGAGTAGACTTAAATTTTTTGTTGTTGTTGTTGAGATGGAGTTTTGCTCTCGTCACACAGGCTGGAGTGCAATGGTGCAACCTCAGCTCACTGCAACCTCTGTCTTCCACGTCCAAGCCATTTTTCTGCCTCAGCCTCTCGAGTAGCTGGGGTTATAGGCATGCACCCCGCCGCCCGGCTAATTTTGTATTTTTAGTAGACACAGGGTTTCACCATGTTGGCCAGGCTAGTCTTGAACTCCTGACCTGAGGTGATCCCGTGCACCTCGGCCTCCCGAAGTGCTGGGATTGCAGGCGTGAGCCACCGCAACTGGCCTAATTTTTTTTTTAAATCAAGAGCATATAAAAATCAAGAGCATAAAAGATAACCCGGTTTTCCAATGTGCTTGACTATAAAATGACTCATAGGATTTTGCCAGGTGCTTTGCTACCCAGATCTTATTTTACCTAGGCCAGGTGCATTCCTTGAACCCCTCTGACTTGGGTACTGAGTGAGAAGGAAATTTTAACTATAAAAGTATAGGTAAGATTAACTTTAATCTAACTGTAAGATTAAAATAGATAATCTACAAGTGAATAGCTTATAATCAGATAATTAAGAGTTTGTTATAAAACAATTGATGATAAAATTAGAGTAATTTTTTCAAAATTAAATCATAAATCATATAGAACTGAATTTTAATTTCATTTTTCCAGAAACATATACTGTGCTCTTATCCTTTCTTTACCTCGACTTCTTCTACAATAAGACAGATGCTAACTGTTCAGCTTACGTTTTGTGAGGATAACCTGAAAATTGGTTATTTTCAAAAACAAAAGTGGTGATTATTGGTACCTTCTTTTAAGATCTCAGTATAATATATTTTCAGGATAGGGACAGTTCAAGAAGGCCTCTGGAGAACATGATTGAACATTCATTGCCCATACCCTTCATCTCCAACAAAGAACCCTTTACTGAAGATTTCTTTTTTCTTTTTTTTTTTTTTGAGACACGGTCTCACTCTGTTGCCCAGGCCGGAGTGCAGTGGTGCCATCACAGCTCACTGCAGGCTCAAACAATCCATGTTTCTATTTTCCCTCACAACTTATTTTTGCTTTCCTCAAATATTTGATGTGCTATTACGTGCCTTTTGGATTCTTTACTGACTTACTGAATAAGCCTTTATTTATTTACTGGAATTAGGGTCTTGCTCTGTTGCCCAGGCTGAAGTGAAGTGGTATGATCTAAGCTCACTGCAGCTTTGAACTCCTGGGCTCAAGGGAGCCTCCCGCCTCAGCCTCCCTAGTAGCTGGGACTACAGGCATTTGTCACCATGCCCAGCCGAAATGAAACTCTAGATTGTCAAACCTTCTTTTATTTCTTATTCTTTGAGACACAGTGTTACTCTGTCACCCAGGCTGGAGTGCAGTGGCATGATCTTGGCTCACTGCAACCTCTCCATCTCCAGGGTTCAAGAGATTCTCCTGCCTCAGCCTCCCAAGTAGCTGAGATTACAGGTGCCCGCCACCACGCCCAGCTAATTTTTATATTTTTCAGTAGAGATGGGGTTTCACCATGTTGGCCAGGCTGGTCTTGAACTCCTGAACTCCTGACCTGATCACTCCTCAAGTGATCCGCCCACCTTGGCCTCCCAAAGTGCTGGGACTACAGGTGCACCAGACCCGAACGAACCTCTATATTGTCAAACCTTCTGATGTCCACTTGTTCTGGTCCCTTGTACCTCCTCAACCAACAGCAGCAGCAGCAACAGCCCTGGCAGCTACCATGTTTTCAGTGTGTACTATGGGCTACGATCAGCACTAGGAAGATGGTAGAGGTTTTCCATTTTCACTACCCTCCAAGGAGGGTATTTATTATACTTGTTTTACCACAGATAAAGAAACAATCTGCGAGTGTGAATAACCTGTCCAAGATCACATAAACTAGTACATGGCAGGGCCACAGTTTGAACCCAGATCTGTTTGATTTCATGGCACTAGACTAAGAAGAATATCTCAAAACACAGTAAATCTTAATTTCCCTCAAACCAAGTGAACAAACAAATAGAAAGTATCCTGGCCTAATTCAAAAGTGGACCACTACCGAGGCAAGCCATGTACACCCCAACACCACCATTCCCTCTTTGTTTCCAGTCCTGGCCGACAAACCCTGCCCTCAGCTGGGCCTCACCAGCCAACCACCATGAGCACACAGAATGGCAGTGACACACAAGACAGCCCAGCACTGAGTGACTCAGTCATTACAACCTATCACCTAAACCCAACAAAGATTGTGACTTGGTTCACCAAACCAATAGGAAGTCAACATTATTCCGGAGGACAGCTTTCACAAGTTAAAACAGAGCAACAGTGTAACAGAGAGAGCACTGGAGACCAAATGAGGAAATGACACCTGCCTTCTAGAAGTTCAATTTCTGCTAATAACCAGTTTTCAGGTAAGATTACCCTCTTTGGCTGTCACTTTCCTATGTAGGAAATGTGGATATTAATGATTTCTCTGCCACTTTAAGTCTACAATTCTATGATCTTGCTTATTTCTAATCCAATTAAAAGATTAAACTTTCTCTGTTATGGAAAACAAAGTTCTCTAGCAACTTGATATCTTTGATAAAGCTAGCAAGATAAGAAAAATACACCTAATCAACCAAGAGAAGAGATAAAAAGAGAGGACTAAATTGTAGGTAAGGATCCTAGTTACAAAAAGAAATTATTGACCAGGTGTGGTGGCTCAGGCCTGTAATCCCAGCACTTTGGGAGGCCAAGGTGGGCAGATCACTTGAGGTCAGAAGTTCCAGACCAGCCTGGCCAACATGGTGTAACCCCATCTCTACTAAAAATACAAAAATTAGCTGGGTGTGGTGGCAGGATCTGTAATCCCAGCTACTCAGCAGGCTGAGGCAGGAGAATCGCTTGAGCCTGGGAGGTGGAGGTTGCAGTGAGCCAAGATGGGTGCCACTGCATTCCAGCCTCGGTGACACAGTGAGACTCCGTCTCAAAAAATAAAAAAAAGAAATTATAGTTGGGCAAGTGGAGAGCGAACAGTTGGTTACAAAAGGGGGCTTCCCCCACCTTTTCTAAGTCGGATTGCCTTTAGGACATTAAAGATAAGCAGTTTGCATAAAGAGGTAAACTCCCTCAGCTTTATCTCCACACTACTATGACTCAGATGTAAACAAAAGCTGTGAATGGGTTGCCATTTTTGAGTAATAAATCTGTGTACAGAGAAAGTGGCCGAGGAAAAAGGGAGGATGACTTTTCTACTTTTCTCAATGGTAGGACTGCTGGTGAAATAGAACCCTGTAGACAACCATCCCTCCTTCAGCACCCCCTCTCACTTTACACAACAGTCACACTCCACTGGCTCTTTTCAGCAGTCCTGAAGCACCACCTCACCGTGATGTTTGCTATTTGCTCCCAGTGGGTGGGCCATCATGACTATCTGTGTGATGCCCAGAGTGGATAGACTGCCACTTATTCTAGAAGTGAGGATGGAGAAGTAGGATTTGGAAGGAGAGAGAAGAGACAGAGAAGGTAGAAGAAGGGTACAGGAAAAAAAGGGAGAAAAGTGTGCCAAAAAAAAAAAAAAAGAAGAGCAAGAATATGTAACTCCCTAAACTTTTGTGGATTCCTCTGTGACTGCCCATGTTGTTGCTCCACTCTGAGGGTCAACAACTCCTCACTCTCTAGGACTCTGCCCAGTGACATTCTGATTCCTATAGTTCTTGCTATTTTCCAGAGCACCTTGCAAATATCTCTCTTGGCTAACCTATGCTGTTACTTCATTATACTTGCTTACCTCCTTTTATTATACTGAAAGTTCCTTGAGGGCAAGGATGGTCTAATTTGTCTTCCTATCTCTAGCACAGCTCTGTAGATGGTAAAACTTCTTTGCAAAAATTATAACACTGAGAAAATTATAACAGTGAGAAAATTATAACAATGAAAGAGATTGGATCTAACCTCCAAACTGTCCTTGATCACTCCTGGGCTTGGCCTAAGCCAACTGTGGGAGAAATTTAGTTTACAGTTGAAATGGAAATAGCCCTTCCACAAAACTAAACCACTTTTGTAAAACTAATGAAAGATCACCAAGTCAGAAGGATGAGAGGAGCCTAATTCTGCTAAGATATAGACATAAAGGATTACTAG
This sequence comes from Pan paniscus, assembly GCF_029289425.2. Classification (NCBI taxonomy): domain Eukaryota; kingdom Metazoa; phylum Chordata; class Mammalia; order Primates; family Hominidae; genus Pan; species Pan paniscus. Next base: position 111,833,861 of record NC_073257.2, read on the forward strand.
CCATTATTTAGAAGGTAACAAGATTCGCAACTTCTGCAATCACCCCTGCAGATAGCGCCATTATTGTAGAAGCTAAGATTAATCTTTTGAGATGTCTTTTCAGGCTTTTGCATTTCTGAGGACTGATGGCTCCACCTGGACCTGCCAACCAGTCCTGTGGTCCCACCCAGAAAGGGACTTGGTACAGGAGGACCATTGTCCACATCCCTATGGTTGCATCCCCAACCAATCAGCAGCACCCATTCCCCTAGCCCCCCGGCTGCTAAACTGCCCTGGAAAAACCTCTGCATTTTTTAGACTGATTTGAGTAGTAACTCCATCTCCCACATGGAGTGGCCAGCTGCATGTCAATCACTCTTTCTTCATGCAATGGCCTCAATGAATTGGTTTTGTTTGTGCAGTGGGCAGGAAGAACCCATTGGGTGATTACAATGGGGTACACAGTAGGTATTTAAATGTTTAATGAATCAATGCATGTAGCATTTATTTGGCACAGGCTAGATGCTAGGTAGAGGGCAATCTAGCTTAGAGGTTAAGTGCACAGGCTTTGATAGCCCTGGACTTAAATCCTGACTTTGCCACTTACTAGCTGTATAATCTTGGGGACGTTATTTAATCTCTCTAGGCTTGTTTCTTCACCTTTTCACCATCAAACCTACCCTGCTACCTGCCTGTGAACCCAAACACTCTGCCTCCCACCTTTAACAATGGAGGAAGTGTCCCTGCTCTGATCCCAGGCCAATCTCTCTGTTGGCTTGCCAGACCCCTCCCCTCCTGACCACTCACTATCTAATAGCAGTGAGGCCTCCTCTCCCTGCTTCTTCAATGTGCCCATTCTAGTGGATCAGTCCCGTAAGCTTATGAACGCGTACTAATGTTTCTCATCTTACAAACGACTTCCGCTGGCACCTCAATCCAACGTCCCCTGCTGCCACTACCCTGTTTTTTTGCTTTCTTTTATAGCAAAACTCTTCGAAAGACTTTTGAGCACACTAAATGCTCAATGCCTCTCTTCCTTACCTCTCATTTTCTCTTTAATCCACTCCAATAGGGCTTGCATCCCAATATCATCCCTTCAGTGAAACTGCTCTTGACAAGGTCACCAAATCCCACAGTCATTTTGGAGACTTCACCTTACTTGGCCTCTTGGCAGCTTCTGATCCTGTCACTTGCCCTTTCTTTTTTTGAGACAGAGTCTTTTTCACCCAGGCTGGAGTACGGTGGCTCGATCTTGGCTCACTGCAACCTCCACCTCCCATGTTCAAGTGATTGTCCTGCCTCAGCCTCCCGAGTGGCTGGGATTACAGGCACCCGCCACCACACCTGGCTAATTTTTGTGTTTTTAGTAGTGACGGGGTTTCACCATGTTGGTCAGGATGGTCGCAAACTCCTGACCTCAAGTGCTCCGCCCGCCTCAGCTTCCCAAAGTGCTGGGATTACAGGCGTGAGCCACCGCACCTGGCGTCACTTGCCCCTTCGTGAAACCGTTTTTCCATTTGGCTTTCCTTCTCCTTGGCTGGTTGCTTCTTCTTTGCTGGCCCATCTCCCTTGTCTTCCATATTCCTAAAGATTGGAATGCCCCAGGGCTAAGTTCTAGATCATATTCTCCTATACGCCCAATTAACTGGCACACAGCAGGAATTCAAGAAGTATTGATATGACCAGAAATGTGGTTGCTACTTGCAACTCTAATCCTTCCAGTTGCCTAACCTCAGGGTTACCCCTCAGGGTTACCCTTGACTCTTCTCAATTTTTTTTTTTTTTTTTTTTGAGATGGAGTTTCACTCTTGTTGACCAGACTGGAGTGCAATGGCACGATCTCGGCTCACCGCAACCTCCACCTCCCAGATTCAAGTGATTCTCCTGCCTCAGCCTCCCGAGTAGCTGGGATTACAGGCCTGAGCCACCACGCCCAGCTAATTTTGTATTTTTAGTAGAGACGGGGTTTCTCCATGTTGGTCAGGCTGGTCTTGAACTCCTGACCTCAGGTGATCCGCCCGCCTTGGCCTCCCAAAGTGCTGGGATTACAGGCATGAGCCACCACGCCTGGCCTCTTCTCAGTCTCTTATACCTCACATCTAATCCACCAGCAAGTCCTACTGGCTCTAACTCAAAATATGCTGAGAGCTGAGCACCTCTCATCATCCCTACTGCTGCCATCCTGGTCCAAGGTGCTGGCATCCATCCCTTGCCTGGGTCACTGCAGTAGCCTCCTAACTGGTCTCTCAGCCTCTGCCCTGTGTCTCTTCTGTCTATTCTCTTCTGTTAAATTGTAGGTCAGGTCATATTATTCCCCTGCTCAAAACCTTCCAGTAACTTCTCTTCTTACCCTAAATGATGAACTACAACTGTGCCATTGCTCTAGCTGAACCAGTCTCCTTGCTTTTCCTCAAACATCTAACATACTCTCGTTCTTGCTGTCTTATCTGTCTGGAACGATGCCTCCCACCCCCAGAAATGGTTTGGCTGGCCCCCAACAATCTTACTCAAACATTATTTTTCAGAAGGTTTTCTCTGATTTCTTTTCTCCATAGATTGTTTTCCCTTCTGACAAAAAGGAAAAAAAATATACTTAGAGTTTTACTTACTTATTGCTTGTCTTTTCCCATGAGGGCAGAGATTGCTACTGTGACTCGAGAGCACTGCCTGGAATACAGTGGGAGCTCAATCATACTGGTTGACTGATGACTGTCCTGTCTTTTGGGTCTTATTACATCTGGTAAAGTGAACAGTAAAAGGCAGCAAGCAGCTCAGGTAGGGGTGTGATGGTGGGAACACTCGCAACTAAGGGTCTCAGGCTATCTGAAGATGAATTATTTTCCTGTACCACGCTGCAAAGCCTCAGTGAAATCTGAAACCGATACTTAAGTACCTCAATGCATTCCAGCTTCTTCACCCTGTGCCTGGAGCTGAGAGTGCAGAAATGTTCACAAGGCCATCCTACAAACTGCTAAGAACAGTGACTCACAGGTCAATTATACCTCAGTTCACCATTCTAAGCTACATTTCTTGACATACATTCAACCATCCATCCTAAAATCAGAAACTAGTTTCTCTCCTGACTTAACATAGCCTATTAACGGGTTCTGATGATGGCTGCTGCCTTATACTAGGATAAAATCCTTTAGAAGTAACTCTGAGCTCATTTTTACTGAGCCAACACCCTCAACCAGATGTTACACAAGTTGAAGATACTTGCTTTTTTCCTACATACTGACAAACTAGAAAGAAAGATTATTATTTCCTTTACATAAACTTTCATTATCTTGAAAGACCACAGAATGGGCCGGGTGTGGTGGCTTACGCCTGTAATCCCAGCACTTTGGGAGGCTGAGGGGGGCGGATCACCTGAGGTCAGGCGTTCGAGACTAGCCTGGCCAACATGGCAAAGCCCAGTCTCTACTAAAAATACAAAAATTAGCTGGGCATGGTGGCGGGCACCTGTAATCTCAGTTACTTAGGAGGCTAAGGCAGAAGAATCGCTTGAACCCGGGAGGCAGAGGTTACAGTTAGCCGAGATTGCACCACTACACTCCAGCCTAGGTGACAAGAGCGAGACTCTGTCTCAAAAAAAAACCAACAAAAAAAAAAAAAACACAGAATGATTTGGCTATTTAATTCTATTATCTGTTACTAGTTTGAGAAGGAATTCTTGTGTGTGGTTTTGTTTGTTTGTTTGTTTGTTTTTTTGAGACAGTTTCACTCTGTCACCCAGGTTGGAGTGTGGAGTGCAATGACATGATGACAGCTCACTGCAGCCTCGGCCTCCTGGGCTCACCCAATCCTCCCACCTCAGTCTCCCTAGTAGCTGGAACTACAGGTGTACACCATCACATCCAGCTATTTTTGTATTTCTTTTAGGAACGGGGTCTCACCATGTTGCCTGGGCTGGTCTTGAAGCAATCCTCCTACCTTGGTCTCCCAAAGGGCTGGGAGGCATGAACTACCACACATAGGTATGAGCCACCATGCCCGGCTGAGAAATAATTCTTATACCTAAGGGATTCCAAGGAGGCTGCAGAATGACAAATTGCTTCTGCATATAAAACAGTTACACTTTAAAATTTTAAAAATCTGTCTAGAATATTACGTATCACTTTAGTATAAAGATGTTATTGTTCCATATCATTCATTCTCCAGCTTGTTAATCTACTGGCTGTCTTTAGTGCATCTTAGATGCTACCCAGTAGACTGGGGAAATATTACTTTCCTGAAAAACATGTTCTGATTTAATTTGCAACAGACATCACTGAAAATTACTTTTAGAGTCTCTGGTCAACCTTCCTTTGACATTACCTTAAAGGCCAGAAAGAGGAAAGTTTAGGAGCAAGGTTCCTGACTCACTCTGTAGTTTGGCATCCACTGCACTGATTCAGAACAATGGGGTTCCGGAACTGACCCACACCGAAAGTAGCCATTGGTCATGATTCCAAGGCAGCAGGAAAGAGCATAATTAGCTGTAGAGGTCAATATCAATATGATCACTGGGGTTTCAAACACACATAAATATGAATGATAATATGACTATGTTTTTTTAAATTAATCAACGTGTAGCCAGTGCCTGGCTCATCGTGTGTGCTCAAGAAATATACACTGAATAAAGAAATGAATGCACACCCTCTTTTCAAATTCAGGTGTGTGAACCTCACCTAGAGATAGGGTAGCACTAGGTAGTCCTGATCAGAGCTTCTAAAAATAATATGTACTGGGAAACCTGAAAGTCTGAGAACTAACTCTTAATGTTTCTACTGCTTTGCAAGTCAACCTGTTCAGACTTGAAGGTAGTGTGCTTGAGATCTGAACCTTAACTTGTTAATTAGCAACTCATTTGACTGGAAGCTCCTTGAGACCAGCGAGCACATCTATAATGCTCATCGCTATGTACCCAGCCCTTAGCACAGTGCCTGGCACATAGTAAAAATAAATGAGTATTTCCTGGATGAATGAGTGATTGACCTGAATACCACACGGAAGCCCACAAAATGATGTTTCATTCCCCAACACACAGCAATCATAAATACTGTCTAGTATTCTACCCTGACTCTAGATGATAATTCCAAATTTAAAACTCCTAATTCTCAGTTACAGCCAAAGACTGGCTTATCTAAAACTAATACTGGACTTTTTATTTCCAATAATTGAAGTCTACGTTATTTGGATCAGTCTCTCATAGAAAAAAAAAATCTTTAAAATAGAAATCTAAAAGGAGACCTTTTCTGTAATAAGCTAAGATCCTAAAGAACTCCCGAGGGTAAATCGGAATTGGGCCAGCCCTCTTGCTAAATTACAGCTGAGTTCCGATACCTTGGTCATCCCAGGTACAAGGTACACTGAGCCTTGAAATTGGTTTAAGTTGGACCTGGGCTGAGAATGACTAGTGTTTGTTTCCATGTGGAAATTCCTTCTCAGCATTTCTTAGGAAATTTATATGTCTTTCTAAATCAAAAACAAAAAAAACAAAAAAAATCAGCTGAGGACTCTAGAAAACGAGAGAAGGTACTAGGATTCTCCTGGGAGAATAAAGCCTAACAATAAATGCAGAGACATTAAGAGTTTAAAGAAATCCACCAATGTCAAGTTGACGCAAGAGCAGAGAATACTGGCACGTGGAGTAAAATGTTACAAGGTGACATTTCTGGGAATGAGGACAAGAGTGGGTAGGAGGGCCAGGGTCTAATCAGTTAGCTTTGCTCATAGTTGTTGCTATGTAATACATGTGTTTAGAAGAGTGTGTGCTCATGGCCCTGTGTGTTGCCAACAGTGAGTCATTCTTGCAAATAAAATAAAGATTAATAAGCTTACTTGTATAGTATGCTTTATACAGATCTTATAAGGGTAGTCTAAGAAATAAAGTTTTGCAAACAAAGTAAGTCCTTAGCAATTCTGACACATGATTCTGTATAGTGCTAAATCTTGCTCAGAGAGGCAAATGTTCCATTATTTGAAAACCACCCAGTAATGTTTGTCCAGTGTTTTCCACTGCTTAATATTTGCTATATAGTTCTTTATAAATGTTTTTAACAGAAGAAATGCAAAAGAGATGTGACTATTGCTGTGAAATATCCCTACACAAAATCAGGAACATATCTAAAATCTGAATTAGCACAAGCAATATCAATTTCAATGGCAAAGCCAAAATCAGAAGAAGCAGAAAAAATGTTTTCAACATTAAAAAGAAAATGAGCTTTCATGAGACAACATGCAACCGAACAGCCCTACCCAGAAATGCTTTTTTTTCTTTTTTTAATTGAGACGGAGTCTCGCTCTGTTGCCCAGGCTGTAGTGCAGTGGCACGATCTTGGCTCACTGCAACCTCTGCCTACTGGGTTCAAGCCATTCTCCTGCCTCAGTCTCCCAAGTAGCTGAGATTACAGGTGCACACCACTATGCCCTGCTAATTTTTTGTATTTTTAGTAGAGACAGGGTTTCACCATGTTGGCCAGGCTGGTCTCAAATTCCTGACCTCAAGTCATCCATCCGCCTCGGCCTCCCAGAGTGCTGGGATTACAGGCATGAGCCACTGAGCCCAGCTCCGGAAATGCTTTTGAATACACACTTAACAATTCCACCACCATCAACATAAAATGAAAACCTTTTTTTGATGTATGAAATATTAGTCACAAAACGAAGATCAACACTATCAGATAGAGCAACTAATGCTCTGTGTATTTAAAATACTATTTAAAGGCATGTAAACCAATGGAACAGAACAGAAAATCCAGAAATAGAGCTGCACACCTACAACCAAGTAATCTTCAACAAAGTTGACCAAAATAAGCAATGGGGAAAGAATTCTCTATACAATAAATGGTACTGGAAAAACTAACCATATGCAGAAGAATGAAACTGGACTTCCATCTCTCACCAAATACAAAAATTAACTCAAGATGGATTAAAGACTTACATGTAAGGTCTCAAACTACACAAATCCTTGAATAAAACCTAGTTAACACTCTTCTAGACATTGGCTTAGGCAACCTGCAACAAAAACAAAAATTGACAACTGGAACCCAATTAAACTAAAGAGCTTCTGTACAGCAAAACAAACTATCAACAGAGTAAACAGACAACCTACAGACTGGGAAAAACTATATGTAAACTATGCATCCAACAAAGGCCTAACATCTAGAATTTATAAGGAACTTAACAAGAAAAAAAACAACCCCCCTAAACACTGGGCACAGGACATGAACTGACACTTCTCAAAAGAAGACATACAAGTGGCCAACAAATATATGAAAAAAATGCTTAACATCGCTAATCATCAGAGAAGTGCAAATCAAAACCAAATGAGAAACCATCTTACACCAGTCAGAATGGGTATTAAAGTAAAAAAATAACAGATATGTTGGCATGGTTGTAGAGAAAAGGGAACACTTATACACTGTTAGTGGGAATGTAAATTAGTTCAGCCCCTGTGGAAAGCAGTTTGGAGATTTCTTAAGGGGCTAAAAGTAGAACTATCATTCGACTTAGCAATCCCAGTATTGGGTATATGCCCAAAGGAAAATTCTTCTACCAAAAACACACCTGCACTCAGTTGACTCCAGCACTATTCACTACAGCAAAGACATGAAATCAACTTAGGTGCCTATCAACAGTGGACTGGATAAAGAAATCCTGGTATATATACACCATGAAATAGTATGTAGCCACAAAATAGAATGAAATCATGTCCTTTGCAGTAACATGGATGCAGCTGGAGGCCAGTATCCTAAGAAAATTAAGGCTGAAGCAGAAAACCAAATATCGCATGTTTTCACTTATAAGTGGGAGCTACATACTGGGTACACATGGACATAAAGATAGGAACAACAGACATTGGGGACTACAGGACAATGGAGGGAGGGAGGGAGGGAGACAAAGGTTGAAAAACTGTCTATTAGGTACTATGTTCTCTTACACAGGTGATGGGATCAATTGAAGCCCAAACCTCAGCATTACGCAATATACCCTTGTAAAAAATCTGCATATGTACTCCCTGAATCTAACATTTAAAAGTTAAAATAAAATTCTATTTTAAGAGTAATTTAAAATACTAAATATTTGTGGTATTTCTTTCAATTTTTAAATAGTTTTTGACATTTATCTTGTACTAATGCTCTTCTTTTAATGTTTTACATTATCACATTAATTTTCTGATTTTATAAATCTTCTATAGGTGTGTAAGATATTAAGGTTAGGAGAAGCTGAGCGAAGTATGTGGAAGCTCTTATTTTTGCAGCTTTCTATAAATCTAAAATTATTTAAAAATGAAATTTAAGAATGTTTTTACGATGTTGATGATAGGGGAAGCTATGTATGTGTGGGGGCACGGGATATAGGAAATCTCTGTACCTTCCTTTCAATGTTGCTGTTAATCTAAAACAGCTCTTACAAAAAACAAGTCCTTTAAAAAAGTCTATTATCAGGTAGAGAATATTTTTACATGTTATTAAAATATATAATCATATCACGACATTGTGGCTCACAACAACAAACCGTGCATTTATCATACACAAATATAAAACCTCTGAAAATGTTAGTGTAATACTAGCACAGGAAAACTTGTCATCTTTGATTATGATCTCTACTACTATTCAAGAATGTGTAAGTAAAAGTTTTTTAAAATACAAGGTTATAATTTAGGAATTCTCAGGAATTCCAACTTCTTACTCCTGAATCTCAAATATTATTATCCTTCAGGAATTTGAAAACATTAGTTGACTACAAACAACTGACAGAAACAAATGCAAATTCCTTCTAGAGTTCAGGTGTCTTCACCTCAACTCTTAAGATTTTCCAAATACTATGACCAGCACACGGTAAGATAACCAGACACGCAAAGAGCCTAGACCACAAGAATGAGAACCCATGTGACATCAAAAACAGTCCCACTAACACTGAATATCTTGGAATCATACACAGACTATAAAACAGCTATGCTTACCATATGGAAAGAAAATAAAAACCAAGGCTGGGCATGATGGCTCACATCTGTAATCCCAGCACTTTGGGAGGCCAAGGCAGGCAGATCACTTGAGGCTAGGAGTTCGAGACCAGGCTGACCAACATGGTGAAACCCCATCTCTACTAAAAATACAAAAATTAGCCAGGCATGGTGGTGGGCACCTGTAATTCCAGCTACTCGGGAGGCTGAGGCAGAAGAATCGCTTGAACCCGGGAGGTGGAAGTTGCAGTGAGCCAAGATCGCGCCACTGCACTGCAGTCTGGGCAACAAGAGTGAGACTCCGTCTCAAAAATAAATAAATAAATAAATAAATGCAGAGTTTTAATTAGAGGCAGTAGCTACACTAAAAACCTCACTGTGGGTCTGGCACAGCACTGGTCTGACAACGGGCCTGCCATCTCTGCACTGATTACCAGGTCCCAAGTAGACCAGTTCAAAGTAACAACAGAAGTAGATCTCTGAAAACTCTGGGAGGTAGAGCAGGCAATTCAATTCAAATCAATTCAGTTAAACTCAACTCCCTTCATTAGGTATTTGAGTCCCTACTATGTATAGAACATCACACCAGGTGTGTGGGAAATGACACACTGAATAATAGATAAAACCTGTCTTCTCAGTAAGCATATTAACAACTAAATATAATATTGATCAGAATTAGATAAATGCTATATTGAAAGTTCTTTAAATCTTAGGACTTAAATTTTAAAATTATAACTTATACAGAACCAGATTAGAGAAGTAATGCCTGGTGCTCAAACTGGTTAATTTCCACCTCTTGAGGGATAGCTTATATTGTTGGATACACCTTTTATGAAGACAGAAAAAAATGACCTTATGAGAAATTGGCTGTTACTGCAAGGAATAAGTAATTTTATCATATTAGCAATAGATATTATCAAAACACCTTTTGAGAAATCAATCAAATCAACATTAACATACCCAATACTGTATTTGGTGGATTCAAATTTTACAAAGTCTTCCCGAAATAGACTACACCCACATTAAGTCTTTCACAGCACTAAACAGCAATTTTTTTAAAAAGTCAGAACACTTGCTGAATAAACTAATTCTGAAAATGAAGGTCTGGTGAATAAAAAAGAACACCAGTTTTATGTAGTACCAGTCCATTTACCCATTTAAAAACACTGCACACACACAAAATAAAAATAAAAACACTGCAGTGTTCTTAAGCACAGAAGACATAACATTTTCCATGGAACACTATTAATTCTAAAAAGCACCATTACTGGGAAATTCCTGCTACCTGAAATTTGGGAGTCTTTTATTCTCCCACCTATATATTTGATATGGTTTGGCTGTGTCCCCACCCAAATCCCATCTTGAATTCCTACGTGTTGTGGGAGGGACCTGGTAGGAGGTAATTGAATCATGGGGGGCAGGTCTTTCCTGTGCTGTTCTCGTGACTGAATAAGTCTCACAAAAGATGATGTTTTGGAAAAGCAGGAGTCTTCCCGCACAAGCTCTCTCTTTGCCAGCTGTCATCCACGTAAGATGTGACTTGCTCCTCCTTGACTTCCACCATGATTGTGAGGCCTCTCCAACATGTGGAACGATAAGTCCATTAAACCTCTTTCTTTTGTAAATTGCCCAGTCTTGGGTATGTCTTTATCAGCAGTGTGAACATGGACTAATACAGTAAAATGGTACCAGTAAGGTGGGGCACTGCTTAAAAGATACCCGGAAATGTGGAAATGACTTTGGAACTGGGTAACAGGCAGAGGCTGGAACAATTTGGAGGGCTCAGAAGAAGATAGGAAAATGTGGAAAAGTTTGGAACTCCCTAGAGACTTGTTGAATGACTTTGACCAAAATGCTGATAAAGATATGGACAATGAAATCCAGGCTGAGGTGGTCTCAGGAGATGAGGAACTTGTTGGGAACTGGACCAAAAGTGACTCTTGTTATGTTTTAGCAGAGACTGGTAGCATTTTGCCCCTTCCCTAGAGATTTGTGAACTTTGAACTTGAGAGAGATGATTTAGGGTATCTGGCAGAAAAAATTTCTAAGCAGCAAAGCATGCAAGAGGTGACTTGGGTGCTGTTAAAGGCATTCAGTTTTATAAGGGATGCACAGCACAAAAGTTCCAAAAATGTGCAGCCTGACAATGTGATAGAAAAGAAAATCCCGTTTCCTGAAGAGAAAAACCAGCTGCAGAAATCTGCATAAATA